>NW_027507718.1:243757450-245163700 GCF_037356315.1 Lithobates pipiens
ATTGACTTAATATTTTATCACAAATGTATTATTGGAATGGTATAAGGGTTTGTGGTTGGATTGGATGACACATTTGAAAGAAGTGATATCTGGGTTTTTATATACAACATGGAACACAGATAATAAGATAATAATTAGCACAGGGTTCCTCCTTTTTCTTTTTTTTTCTTTTCTTTTCTCCTACATCCTTCCTTACCCACCTTCCTTAACCTACTTGCTCTTTCTATAAAATCATATCAATAGATATGAAGTTAGTTTATAAGAAAATACTCTTACATATATAATATGCCTGGGTGGGACACTGCCTTTTTGAAGGAGGTATCTTCATACACCTATATAGGTAACTTAAAATATTAAGTCTGGACTCAAAGGAGTCATATAGAAGGGTTTTGTAAATTGTTAGTTTTTGTTAGTGTGAGTGTTGAAGTCCCCCCCCCCCCCTTTCTTTTCCTCTCCTGAATTATGGGCTCTGTAAACATTTACTCTTTTAATGCTAGAGGATTAAACTCCCCATCTAAGATCACAAATGTTATATTCTCTTCATAAACAAAAGGTTAGCATTGTCTTCTTCCAAGAGACCCACTTTCATTCAAATCATATCCCTAATATCCAAAATGGGTATTATCCTACCTGGTATCATTACTCTTTTTCCTATTCTAAATCCAGAAGAGTATCCATAGCAATACATAAATCTTTGCCTCATCAACTTCTGGATAATTGAAGGAACAGAGACAGAAGAGCTCTATTCTTGAAATGTCCATTTATGGGAAAAAAATACACATTTATTCATTTATATTTACCTAGTCAAAATCAAATTAAGACAGGCATACAAATGCTGATTGACCTTATGGAAAGAGCAGATGCGGCGACTCTAGTAGGCAGTTATTTACATTTTTTAATTTTGTTCTCGACCGGAGTATGGACACCACTGCATCTCACTTATCTCAAGCTATTAAATATATGACAAAATTTAGAGCCACTTTATATAAATATCAGTTGGTGGATATCTGGAGGGTCCTTCACCCAACAGATAGAAATTATACATTTCATTCAAAAGTCCATGATACATACCATAAATTGGATCTCTTTTTTAAAAATCAAATGGGGATAGTGATGGCATCTTCCTCTGAGATTGGAAACTTTGTCTGGTCTGATCATGCTCCAATGTTTCTGGTTTTGGTTGTATCAGGGGACGCAACAATAAAAGGGTCATGGAGATTAAATGATAATTTACTTAAAGATGGGCTCTGTATGTTAGAAATTGGGCGAGCAATGAAAAACTTTGTGATAGACCATGAGGTAGATGTTACTTCCCTACCCATACAATGGGAAACATTAAAATGCGTAATACACTGTCTTTTTATAAAACATGGAGCGAGATTAAAAAAAAGAAAAAGGGAATAAAGTATCTTTCCTCCTAAAAGATATATCAAAACTCAAAAAGCTACATAAACAAGATTTAATCCCTGAAGATTTAGTGATATTAACTGATAAACGGATACAATTACAAACATTACTGAATGAACAAATTTTGTGAATAAGAGATAAAAATCGTGCGCTGTATTACCAACATGGAAATAAATCAGGCAGGCTCTTAGTGAGGGCACTCCATCAACGTACATCTACAGCTTCAATAGTAAAGATTAAAATGACATCGGGCGAAATATTACATGATCCAAAAGGAATCTTAAAATCATTTCATTTCTTTTTATTCTGAACTATATAATATAATATAATATATATATAATATAAAAACAAATCCAACAGCGAAAAGAGATTCTGAAAAGTTTTGACGAAATGTAGGCCAATATTTTGAAGGACCGACTCTTACAATAATACAAACAGAACAGTTAGAAATTAAATTTTCAGAGCTTAAGTCCCAGAATGTAATAGACTCACTGGTACTGGGCAAGAGTCCAGGGCCAGATGGTTTTACTCCAAGGTTTTATAAGACATTTAAAGAATTATTGATTCCCATCATGAGGAAGACCTTAAATTCAGTGTCTGCCTCTCGACCCTTTGCCCCACAAGGTATGGAAGCGTATATCTTGCTCATTCCTAAGCCTGAGAAGGATCATACGCTATGTGGAAATTATCACCTGATTTCTTTAACAAATATTGATCTTCGATTATACTCTAAGATAATTTCAAATAGACTTATACCAATTTTACCAACATATGTCCATTTGGATCAAGTGGGATTTGTAGGGGGTCGGGAGCAAGAGACAGTACATTGAAGACTCTAACATTGGTGGAGTGCACCCAGAGGCATGCCATCCCATCCTGTCTATTTGCCGTAGAAGCAGAGAAGGCATTTGACAGAGTGGGATGGTGTTTCATTGAAGAGACAATTAAGCAATGGGGAATAGGGCCTTTGCTTCTGGAGAAAATAATGGCCTTATATCATAATCCAATAGCTAGAATTCATGCAAATGGAAGTGTATCTGATCCAGTTATAATATCAAATGGAACTTGACAGGGCTGCCCCTATACCCGTTGTATGTATTAGTAATGGAACATTTGACTACTGTTATCCGTAAAAATGTACATATACAAGGGATAAAAGTTGGGGAAAAGGAATATAAAATGTCAGTATACACAGATGATTTACTGTTATATATAACTAATCCACTAGTGACAATACTGAATCTCATCTAAGAGTTTAACTGTTTTGGAATATGGAGTAACTTTAAAGTCAATTATGACAAATCAGAAGCCCTTAATATTACATTAACAAGTAAGATGATAGAGCTTCTCAAGAAACACTTTTCCTTTAAATGGCAAAAAACAGCTATCAAATACCTGAGAACATATATTCCTAAATACAAAATATAGTAAGGATGCTGCAACGGTATGACAGAATGGTTTTCTCCTGAATGGGAAGGATTCATATTATAAAAATGGATATACTACCAATAGTGTTATATATATTTCAGACAATTCCTTTTTTTTTCCAACAAAATTATTGGATCAATTGCTGAAGGTTATAGGGAGGTTTATATGGGCACATAAATCAGGTCAAATTACAAGGGATACATTAATTAGGGCAAAGAAGGATGGAGCCCTTCCATATTTTTCAATGTATCTCTGCTCTGCATTTATATCTAGAATAGTGGACTGGTTTCAAAATGCAGACAGTAAACAATGGGTGAAGTTGGAGGAGGATGCCACGGCTATAAAATTGAAATCCCTACCATGGATAAAAAGAGATTATCAACCTCCCAGGAGAGATATGCCATTTTTGGACCAACGACTCCACTATTTGATAACCCGGATTTTCCACCAGCAATGGAAACTCTAACTTTCCTATTATGGCATAGAGATGAGGATTAATCTTTGGGTCTAGATAACAAGACTAAATGGATGCAGTATCAACAAGTTCAAACTTATATTCAGGCTGTGATAAAAAAAATCTTTAGTAGACAGACTACTAATAGAATTTGAAAAATTATTATTACAAGCACATACACCAGCCCATATCTTATCTATACTATATAAATATCTGAATTCAAAAACTAAGGAAAAAAAAAGAGTTGACATATCTAACTAAGTGGGAAGAAGAACTGGGGATAACCATTCCCATAATAAAGTGGGAAAATATTTTTTAATTAATACATAAATTATCTTTATCACCAGGAAAGAAACTATAACCTTCTTGCAAGATGGTATAGATGTCCAGTAGATATGCATAAAATAAATAGGGAAAATACAGAGGGATGCTGGAGATTTCAAAATGCAATAGGTACAATGTCATATATTTGGTGTTATTGTCCGGAGGTTCAGATATTTTGGTCAAAAATTTATAGTATATATCAAATTATCACAGGACAAAAAGCACAACCGGATGTATTAATATCAGTGTTATCAATATTCCCTGGCTCTATGAAAGCTACTGTCATAGCTCAAAATTGGAGGAAAACAGTGGTTCCCTCAGTAGGGGAATGGGCGTGTGAGATAAGCGATAGCAACAGAAGCAGGTTTGAGGGATCAAACCTTGAAAACATGGCAAATATGGGAGGAGTTTAGAACCTCAGCAAATCTTTTAAATTACACATGGTAGTCTTGCGGTGCCATCCATTTTTTTTTCTTTATTTCTTTCTCCCCTTTTATTGAGTGTGTGTGGATGTCGTGGAATAGTGTGTTTATGTGGTTGAGTAACAAATATTAATAGAAGCTTTTGAGATATAAATTGGATAAATGTACTGTATAAGTTAAATGTAAAGTTACATTTTTAACATCAAACTATGAGAGAGGCCCAGGGGGCGAGAAGAACAAAGTGGAGCATAGCAGAAGGGCCAACATGACTAGTGTGAGAAGGGTGCAGCAAAGGGTTAATTTATTTTGGAAGTGTTTAGCTCAGGAAGGGGGGTGGCTAAGCAAACAACAGGAGGGGAGGGGTTTGGTTTAGGTAGGAGGAGGAGGAGGGGTTTCCCGGGAATTCGAGTGGGGAGAACAGGAGAGTAGAAGTTTTGCAGCGTCATCTCCCCTCTGTTTTCCCAGAATGGCCGACTTGGAGGTGATATTCACTCAGCTCAGGGTGGCTGCCGCTTGCCACGGCCCTGACTGGCTGCAACGGCAGGTGGCTCCGCTTGTTAGAGACCATGCTGAGGCTGGAGGACATGTCCTGCCATGTGCACATAGGTCTAGGCCTCTGGAGCGCTTTTCCCCAGAGGCTTCCCCACGAGCTGCACGCCCTGCCAGGAGCCCCCCGTACAGGACCCGTCAGGCCCACCGGCGAAGCGTCCCCCTGCTTCAGCCGGGGTCTGGGTCTGGAGGGAATCCTCGTCTTCGGTGGTGATCGGTGGGCGGGGCTTTGGCACGGGCCAGCCCCCCCGCCCACTCGGCGGAGTCAACATGCGGCAATGGGCGTTCCCTCCACTGCTCCAGCAGGGGAGGGGTAGGCCTCAGCATATGGCAAGTGTGGCAACAACCACCGGGCCTTCCCCAGCACCGGCCGGCGGTTATGATGGAAGGCGGAGAGGTCAAAATGGCGGACGGGGCCATCCCAGGAGCACAGTTTCCAGGGCACCTGTCGGACGAGAGGTTGCAGCGGTGGGCGGAGCTGATGGCATGAGGCGGGGCCAGAGCGGGCCCAGAAGAGAGATGCCAGGACCATCTGCTGTGCTGTTGGAGGAGCCACAGCCCCTGCATTCACCCTGCAGGCTTTCGGAAGGGGAGCTGAGCGGGTCTGACACAGAGGAAAGGCAGGAGCGTCCAGCTGCGGTGAAAGCCAGAACAGCGGCGGCGGGGACCCCCCTGGTTGTCCCAGTAAGTCTTTGTCTATGTCTTCTGTGTCTTTTTCCACTGTGTTGCAGGGTGTGTCTGGGGGTGTTGCCACGGGTGGGTCAGAGGCCGCCGTGGGTGGGCCCCTGCCTGGGGGGATCTGGGGGCGGCGCCTGCTGTGCCGGCCCCGTGGGTACCGAATCATAATTGCAGGAGTTGTTAAGGGGACTGCGGGAGTTATTCCAGCATTTTGCGCTGGATGCAAGTGGTCGGGTGCCGCCGGTGGCAGTTTGGGTGCTGCAAGGCGCTGGTGCTCTGGGGGCGGGGGGGTGGGGTCTGGGGGGACACCCTTTGCCCCCCCGTGGAACCAGTGTTGCCGTCAGGATCAGCGCCTACCCTGCGGGGAGTGCCAGTGCCGGGAGAGAAGGCTGCTGCGCTGGACGGGGGAGGCAGGGCTGATGTGGTTCTCATCGCCGACGCAGCTAAATCTGAAGTGTATGTTTGCTTCGAGGGACCAGTGGGATCGCACTTGAAGCCGGAGGTCAGGGAGAAGATTGTGAAGGGTGAGTACATGGAAATCTTTTCCTTCCTGCCGCTAGAGAAGTTTAACCTCGATAGGGTTAAGCCGGACGATAGCAAGAAGGAAGATGAGGAGAAGCGGCGGTATAGGCTTATCCCGCGTACGTTTTCAAAATGGTTGCAGGCGTTTGCCATTATGGCCAGCGTGATTGGCGAGAAGAATCCTGAGCATTGTTCAGCTTTGTTCTGCTACATGGACACAGTTGGGGAGGCTTACAGGGTGTATGGGGGTACGGCTTGGCTCAGGTATGACGAGCAGTTTCAGCAACGCAGATCGGTGCGTCCCTCGTTGTGCTGGGATCATAAGGATATAAGCCTCTGGATGCTGCTGATGTCCTCGGCGCGGGTCCCCAACCATTTTTTTCCAGGGGGGGGCGGGGGTTCAAGTTCCCCAGGACAGCTGGCCTCTCAGAAGAAGGGGGTCTGCTGGCAGTTTAATGACGGCACAGTTTGGAAGTTCCTGCCGCTTCAAACACAAATGTTCCGGCTGTGGCGGGTTTCATCCTGGATCCCGCTGCTTCAAAAAAGGAAAAGGTCAGGTGAGTTTGGCAACAAAAGGGATGATGCCGGTAAAGGGGGAAAGGATGGAACTTTTCCTAAGTAGGTACCCGGACCGGGTGGCCACCCGGTTGTTGAGGGAGGGATTCTATGAGGGTTTTCGAATCCCTAGTTCATTATCGGTGGTTCTGCCTGTTGCGAAGAACTTGCGATCTGCGTTGCTGTACCCGGAGGTGGTGGGGGAGAAGTTGGGGAAGGAGGTGGCACTGGGGCATATAGCAGGGCCTTTTCGGGGCCTTCCAATACCGGGCCTGGTGGTTTCCCCCTTGGGAGTGGTGCCTAAGAAGGAGCCGAATACGTTTTGGCTGATACGCCATCTTTCGTTCCCGAAGGGGGGGGGTCAATGACGCTATTGACCCCGACATCTGCACGGTGTCGTACACATCGTTTGACGCATCGGTTGGGTGGGTCTGCCGTTGCGGGAAGGGGTCTCTGATGGCGAAGGCCGACATTGAGTCTGCTTTTCTCCTCCTACCTGTTCACCCTGACAGTTTCAGGTTGCTGGGATGCTGTTGGCAGGGTGGTTTCTATGTTGATCGCTGTCTGCCAATGGGTTGTTCGGTTTCCTGCACATTGTTCGAAACCTTCAGCTCTTTTGTGGAGTGGGTGGTCCGCGACGTTTCGGGTTTGAATTCGATAATTCATTACCTGGATGACTTTCTGTGCGTTGAGCCTCCCAGGCACAATATGTGCGTGGTTCTCTTGTCCAGCTTGCAAGGTATAGCCGGTATGTTTGGGATCCCGTTGGCTGCGGACAAGACAGAGGGCCCAACGACCAAGCTTAGCTTCTTGGTATAGTTATTGACTCGGAAGCCATGGAGTGTCGCCTTCCCGAGGGTAAACTGGAAGCTCTTAGGAAGGAGATCCGGTTGATGGTCGGGATGCGCAAAATTCAGCTACAAAAGCTCCAGTCTTTATTGGGCAAGCTGAACTTTGCATGTTGGATTATTCCCATGGGGAGGGTGTTCTGTCAACGGCTGTTGGTGGCCACCGTGGAAATTAAGTCGCCCGCTCATTTTATTCGTATTACGAGTGAGCATTGTGCCGACCTGAAGGTTTGGCACACCTTCCTGGCGCAGTACAATGACAAATCCCTGTGGATAGGGAGTCTGGTGAGTAATTGGGATTTGGAATTATTTACGGATGCTGCCGGGTCGACCGGGTACGGTGCATTTTATCAGGGCCATTGGAGCGCCGCTCCCTGCCAGCGGGATGGGTGGTGGCCGGCCTGTGCAAGAACTTGGTGCTGCTGGAGTTGTTGCCGGTGGTCTTGGCGGTGGAGATTTGGGGCGAGGAGTTCAGGGATTCCAAAGTGAGGCTGAATTTTGACAATCTGGGGTTGGCTGAGGATGGTAAAGTGGACACTGCGGGTAATGAGTTGTCTCCGGGCTGAAGTTATCACGGCCGGAGGCCTATTACGTAGCGGGCCCGCAGTGTAGAAATTGAAAGGTTATTTGGGGAAGTGCTGTACAAGACCACCGGGTAAAAGAACTGATAGTTTGTTTTTGATATTATTATGGTTAAAGTTGATATATTTATATTTTATAAATAAAAGGCTGCTATGGCCAGTTATACCCCAAAAAGCAAGTGTGTTCTCGTTCTTATAGTTAAGATGGTGGAAATGGGTTGGGGTGTAATAAAGGGTAGCAGTTGGTTGCATAAGGCGGTGGTACCTCTGCACTGGTCATGTATTTGTTGTGTTAAAACTGAAAAATGTATAACATAAAGATTATATATTTAAAAGAAAAAAAAGGGGCATGAGTAAAAATATTTTAGATAAGAAAGAAGAAAACTATTTAAACCTTAGAGCCCCACAAATCCCTGTAATGTATCAATTGCCAAAAATGCATAAGAACAAGACATCCCCACTCGGGAGAAATCATCAGCGGGATTAATTCCCTGTACTCTAAGATTGGTGAATATTTGGACACTTTTTTCTACCACTGGCAGCTAAAGGGAAGACTTTTTTAAAGAATGGGAAGGAACCAAAGGGATTATTAAAAGATGTTGATGTTGGTGGTCCTACCCTGTTGGTAACAGCCAACGTTGAGTCCCTCTACACAAATATTAAACAAACTCATGCTTTAGACATGGTGAGATGGTCCCTACATAAACACACAAAACTGAAATATGCTCAGATAGCATTTTTGGTTGAGGGACTTAAGATGACTATGTCCAACATGGGGGCGAAGTATGCCCACCAGTGTGGGGCCAATATCTTTCTGAATAAATGGGAAGATGAGGACATTTTTCGGGAAGGATTGGTCACAGTTGAGTGTATATTGGAGGTATATTGATGATCTGTTTTTCATATGGGAGGGGTCTGTTGAGGATCTCGATAGATTCATGACATATATGAATGACATCCGATATGGTATTAAACTTACTAGCAAATGGAGTCATGAGGAAATACAATATCTTGATTTAGAAATATTTAAGCTTTATACGAGAACGTTCTTTAAAGAAGTTGATAAAAACGGATATATATCTATACGTAGTTTCAATCATCCTGGTTGGATTAGGGCCATCCCCAAGGGGCAATTCATCAGGGTCAGAAGAAATTATGATCTTGATGAAGACTATTGGGTCCAATCTGAGGTGTTGATGAAGAGGTTCTTAGAAAAGGGATACAAACATTTTGATCTCCAGAAGGTCAGGATGGAGATATCCGGTATAGATATAGATGATCGAGTAGAAAGAAAGTTTATTAAAAAGAATAAGTATGAGGTTGCCTTTGTTACTGGTTTTAATTTAGATTACAAAAAGGTTCAAATGTCACTCATAAAGTTTTGGCCCATTCTTTTGAAGGCCCCTTTGAACAAAATTCTACCCCAGAGACCTTCCTTTAATTATAAGAGTGCCCTGAGGCTTAGAAACATGATTGACAATAATGTAGTAGATCCCCTAAGGCCAGAAAGAAAACATTTTTAGATACTATACGCTTCTCTAGATGTGGAAGGTATATATTGTGTAAAAGCACAGCAGATGAAAAAAGAAAAACAGAAGTGTTTTAAGGAATTAATGGAAAAGAGTATCAGATATATCAGATAAATTTATCTTTTTACATGCCCATGTGGGTTGATTTATGTGGGTAGAATCACTAGTAGGGATGGCCGAACTGTTCGCCCGGCAGTCGTATCACAGCGAATTTTGCGCGTTCGCGATTTGCGATCCATCATGGGGTACAGGACAGCCAATTGAGACATTTCAGCACATGGACAATTGGACATTCCCCCTACCTTATAAATAGACCTGATCTGGCAGGCCATTTTACATTCTGTCTTATGTCATTATAGGGAGAGGTTGCTGTGTGGAGCAGGGAGAGACTGTAGTGACACAAATCGCTAGCTATTAGGTCCACAAAAGTCCTTTTAAGGACTGGTATGGTATAGGTGTAGTACAGTATATAGGGTTCAGTGCACTGCTGTGCTGGTGATAGCAGCAGCCTGTCTTTTGTCAGTGCAGGGAGGGACAGGACACTGTGTGCAGCAGGGACAGTCAGTTAAATCACTAGCTATTACTATTAGGTCCACAAAGGTCCTTTTAGGGACTGGTATAGGTGTACAGTATATAGGGTTGTACACATATAATATACTTTCTTCCAAATATAGAAAGAATATTATACTTGACTGCTGCCCTATTCTGCAGCAGTCCTTTATCAGTGTAGGGATTGAGGTACAGTCTGCAAATCACTAGCTACTAGGTCCACAAAGGTCCTTGTAAGGACTGGTATAGGTGTACAATATATAGGGTTGTGGTGCACTGCTGAAGATTACTGCTCTATTCTGCAGCAGTCCTTTATCAGTGTAGAGACTGAGGTACAGTCTGCAAATCACTAGCTACTAGGTCCACAAAGGTCCTTGTAAGGACTGGTATAGGTGTACAATATATAGGGTTGTGGTTCACTGCTGTAGATTACTGCCCTATTCTGCAGCAGTCCTTTATCAGTGTAGGGACTGAGGGACAGTCTGAAAATCACTAGCTACTAGGTCCACACAGGTCCTTGTAAGGACTGGTATAGGTGTACAATATATAGGGTTGGTTGAGTGGCTCACTCAGCCTTACTCTTCTGCATCCTCCTCATCCTCTCGATCTGTACCCTCTTCTTCACTCTCTGCTATGTGCACCCTCAAAGACACTACCACCAACACCACCACCACCATTTCCGCTTGAGTCACAGGAATTATTTTCTGATCCATATCAAGACATTTCCGATGCGCAGCCACTCGTGGCATTGGATCAGGAAGAGGAGGTAGTAACAACCGCCACTCAGCAGTCTCACGACAGTACCCAGATCAGCCCAAGGAGGAAGTTTGTCCCCGCTGTTGCTGCCTACTCCGAGATCTCTAATTATAGCGGTGGGGAAGGTGACGTTGATGATGACGTGTCTAGTGATGCCACGTGGGTGCCCACAAGAGAGGAAGAGGAGGGGAGTTCAGAGGGAGATATGGACCAGCAAATAGGGAGGAGAAGCAGGAAGAACTTAGATTGCACAGGAGGGACAAAGCAGAATGCGAATGTATCAGGTGTGAGGCATCAACCATGGAGGGTCACATCTGGCACTCCCAGGACGCCGGCACATGGCTCCGCAGGGTGGGCTTTTTTTAACGTGTCCGCTGCTGACAATAGTGTTGCCATCTGCAATCTTTGAAGTCAACGCATAAGTCATGGTAAGCCCAACACTCACCTAGGGACGACCGCCTTAAGAAGGCACATGAGCTGCCATCACCGAGCCCAGTGGGAGCAACGGAACACACAAAGCCACACTCCAGGCTCTCACCGTCCAGCCTTGTCTTCTACTTCTCCTTCTCCTCTCTCCTCACAATTGTCCTCCACTTCACCTTCCATCATGCCAAGCTCACGTTTTTCTGCAAAAAGGCAGGCTTCCGTGGGCCAAATGTTCGAGCGTAAAAAAATTATGACGCCGGATAACCCTCTTGCCCAATGGTTGACGGCTGGCTTGTCAGAACTGATAGCCCACCAACTACTGCCGTATAAACTGGTGGACTCGGAGGCCTTTCGAAAATTTGTGGCCATTGGAACACCACAATGGAAGGTCCCAGGAAGGAAGTATTTCTCATAGAAGGGCATCCCAGAGCTATATGGCCATGTTCAGCATCAAGTGAATGTATCTCTGACACACAGTGTCAGTGCCAAGATACATCTGACCACAGACACGTGGTCTAGCAAACACGGGCAGGGAAGGTATATCACTTTAACTGCCCACTGGGTGAACCTCCTGATGGCCGTCAAGCATGTAACCCGTGGCACCCGTGTAGATTTGGTTTTACTGCCATGGATTGCATGCAGGCCTGGCTCTTCTTCTCCTCCTCTTCCTACTCCATCCTCCTCCCTCTCCTCCTCGGCTGACTCCTCCTTTTCCTCTGCTAGCGTCTCTTCCGCTGCGCCGCCCAAGCTCCCCAGAACCTATTCGACATGCCAGGTGAAACGTTGCCATGCCGTGCTGCGTCTGTTGTGCCTGGAAGCCAAGAGCCACACTGGCCCGGAGCTCCTTTCAGCTTTGCGTTCACAGGCAGATCAGTGGCTAACACCGCACAATTTGACAGTTGGTAAAGTGGTGTGTGACAACGGTGCCAATCTGCTTAGTGCATTGAAACAGGGCAAAATTACGCACGTGCCATGCATGGCGCACGTCTTAATCTTGGTCGTGCAGCGATTCGTTGTCAAATACTCTGTGGTCCAGGACATCTTGCGGCAGGCAAGGAAAATCTCGGCCCATTTCAGAAGATCTTACACACCCATGGCTCGCCTTGCTGACATTCAGCAGCGACACAATCTGCCGGTCAGACGTCTTATTTGCGATTGCCCGATGCGATGGAACTCATCCTTCTATATGCTTGATAGGCTGCTCCAGCAGAAACATGCAGTTAACATCTATCTGTATGAACTCTGCGGCAGAACAGGTTCTGGAGAGCTGTTTTTTTTTCACCTCGCCAGTGGCTGCTCATGCGTGGCTCATGAGCGACGCATGCAGACTTCTGCGGCCATTTGATGAGATCACCAAACTGGTCAGTCGCAGCCATGGCGCCATCAGTGACATGGTACCTTATGCCTTCTTTATGGAGCGTGCATCGCGTCATGTCATTGATCAAGCTGTGGAGGAGCAGGAGCGGGAAGATGAGGAAGTCGCAATGCTGGATGAATTCCCAGGGGGGGCTACTCTATCTGAGACAAGTCAACAACAGGAGTCTGAAAAGGAGTCAGAGGAGGATGGTGCCAGGGCGGATGAGGAGGAGCAAGAAGAGCATGCTTTAAACCTTTCTGGGGGGGCGTGGCTAGCCAGCGGAGCGGATGGTCGCACGTTAGAGGAGCTCCGCTTCATCCCAGGCTTCAGCGGCGATACATACCGACTGCAACCCTCGTTTCAGCCCCAAAACAACCCGACCACCTGCGGGCAACAGCTGAGATGCCATCCAGAAAAAGAAAGGAGGCAGGCAGACCGGGCAAGATGTTAAACTTTTTCGGCCGCCAGCGTCCGCCCTCCATCCAAGATGGCGCTGGCAGTCTCGGCCGCGCACGAGATCCACCAGGCCAGCGGGAGAGGACAGAGAGCCCGGTCAGCGGAGTGAGTACCCCGTCCTTACATCCCTCACCATGCCCATCACCGCCCTCGGCTTCGTCGAGCCCGGCGAAAAGCAAGATGAAAACGGCGGCTGCAGCGACTGACATGGGGGAGGTGAGTGATCATACTTCATCACTAGACGACACCAGGGAACTGCAGGACTCCATTACTGAGTTCCCAACCCTGAACCAACCTGTAATGGATACCACACTTAAGGACATGTTAGTGTCCCTCCGCTCCACATTACATGCGGACATTATCTCTATGACACAGCAATTTAAAACTGAAGTAACCGCGGTTGCTAAAAGGGTCTCACACATAGAGGTGAAAATGGGTGAATTTGCTAATACATTTAATGACCTAGTGGACGCCCATAATGACCGAGACGATGAGATCGCAAATATTAAGGCAAAACTCGCGGACCTTGAAGACAGGTCGAGACATAATAACGTTAAGATCCGCGGAATTCCTGAGTCGATCAACCCGCAGGAGTTGAGAGACTATTTCGTTAACATAATGCGAGTGGCGCTCCCAGATACTCCAGCAGAGGAACTGTTGGTGGATCGTATCCATAGACTACCGAGGCCTAAAAACATCCCGTCCCACTTGCCTAGAGATACTATAGTGAGGGTGCATTTTTATCACGTAAAGGAGAGATTTGTGATGGCGACGAGACAGAAGGAGAATCTGCCTACTGAGCTTAAGGACTTGTCCTTCTTTGCAGACCTCTCGGCCTACACCATGCAGAAACGCAGACAGCTGGCTACCGTCACAAAGCCCTTGAATAACCACCGTATCCCCTATAGATGGATACATCCAGCTAAACTGCTAATAACCCAAGATGGGGAGTCACACCTGATCACAAATGTTGAGGACGGCATCCGCCTCCTGGAAATCTGGCAGATTCTTCATCCGCCACATGTAGCCCAAGGGAACTCAGGGCCTCCTCTGCCCATATGCCCCAGCTCAATGGCTGAAACAGGGTGAATTTACTTAATTTGCTTGTGACTTAACCGCATGAACGCCTGGGAAGATGGTATAAAGTAATTTGTTCAAGTTTTTGTATTTCGGATTACAATACTGACCACTCTTGCCCCCCGAGAGTTAGCGGTTCTACACCAGCACAGATTCCACCAGGAATCGCAGTTTATCTTTTTATCCTTGTTCTTTTTCTTTAATTTGTTTTTGTTTGACTCCCACAGTTTGGCCCTCCCTATATCTCTCCTCCCCCCCCATCCCCCTTTTGCAGTTTTCAGCATAGCCTATCTTTGAAAGAGAGGTTGCCTCAGCGGGAAACCCTTGCTCCAGCCCACACCGCCGTCCATATCACAACCGGTAGAACGTCCCTGAACGGAGAGTGAAAGTCCGGGTATCAACACAGGGTAACGTACCATGACTTTTACCATTGCATCGTTAAATGTCAAAGGCCTTAACAGCCCCCAGAAGCGCCAATTGGCCTGGAGGGAAGCTGCTATACTGCGCTGCGACATTATATGCTTCCAAGAGACACACTTCATGATGGGCAAGCACCCTTCCTTCTCCAACCGCAAATTCCCACATGTGTTCCTAGCATCCGGCCCCAAGAAAAAAGCAGGTGTAGCAATCGCTATTAAGGACTCTATTTCCTTCTCCCTCATAGATACCTACCTAGACCCATCAGGTAGATTTGTAATCCTTCTCTGTGAGATTGCCCAACAGAAATATACTATCGTTAATGTCATGTGTACCTCCCAAATGTTCACCAACTCAAATTTATGCGGAAAATTTGGAGGAAGGTTTCTGAGATGAAACAGGGCCATGTTCTTATCTGCGGTGACTTTAATGCGGTCCCTAATGGCGAGCTAGATGTCTCCAGTTCCCAGCGGAGAAGGTCCCACAGACCCAACCTCAGGAACTTTCTTTCCACCTCTGGTCTCCACGATGTTTGGCGTTGTCAGCACGCCTCTGAAAAGGACTTAACTTTTTTTTCCAACGTTCACCATACTTACTCACGTATAGATTTTTTTTTAGTGGACAAATTTCTGCTGCAAAAAATTGTAAGATCTGATATACATATTATCACTTGGTCGGATCACGCTCCGGTGTCCCTGGGGGTGGGGGGTCGAGGTGCCGAGACAAGAGCGAACAGGTGGAGGAATGACATCTCTATCATTCCTCAGCCTACAAATTTGAAATATTTGCGGGACAAATTAACAGAATTCTTTGAGATTAATGCTCCGTCGGTATCGGACCCCTTCACCCTCTGGAACACCCACAAGGTTTATATGAGAGGCCTACTGATCCAATTAGGAGCGCAAGCTAAACGACGGCGGACGGAACGGCTCAACTCTCTGCTGGGGGAAATACACACCTTAGATTTGTCCAACAAACAGCTGTCTACGCAGAGGGACGCCTTGTTTTCTGCATGACAAGAGCTACGTGCGTTCTTGGTCTCCCAACAGGAGAACCATTTTTGCATTTTGAAAGCTAATAACTATCACTATAGTAATAGAGCAGGGAAGTTACTGGCAAACCAACTCAAAGACAGATTTTCCCATCAGAGAATTTGCAGTATGCTTAATCCCATTACTAAACAAAAGGTATACAATCCAAAAGACATCGCTGATGCTTTCAGCGATTACTATGAGACCCTTTATAACCTCAGTGATGACCCTAACACTCATCAACCCTCGGACCACATGATTACAACATTTCTGGAGGAGGTTGACCTACCCAGTATCTCCCAGAGTGAATTAGAAAAGCTAAACCTACCGTTCCCAGCCCCCGAAATTCAATCAGTGATTAAGAGTATGCCCCACAACAAGGCACCGGGCCCAGATGCTTACTCGTCAGAATATTATCAGTTATATCAAGCTGAACTATCCCCGTACCTAAAGCAGATTTTTGATGCCGCGATGTCCGCTGCCGCCTTTCCAAGAGAGATGCGGACGGCCTCAATCGTTACCATACCCAAAGCTGGTAAAGATACCTCTCTACCTCAAAGCTATAGACCGATATCTTTATTGAATGTCGACGTTAAAGTGTATGCAAAATTAGTGGCTAATAGGTTAGCAGAACTTTTACCAAGACTTATTAGTCACGACCAAGTAGGTTTCGTTCTGGGACGGCAGGCTCACAACGCCACTAGGAGACTGATTAATCTGGTTCACTCAGCCGAAAAGTCGGGGGGGCCTTCTCTGCTTCTATCCCTGGACGCAGAGAAGGCCTTCAATCGCATTCATTGGGGGTACATGACTAAAGTACTACAGAAATTTGGTTTGACGGGAGGGATTCAGCGAGCCATTCTGGCACTCTATTCATCCCCGTCGGCATTTGTGTTTGCGGAGGGGATGTTCTCTAAAAGTTTCAATATAACAAATGGCACCAGGCAGGGGTGCCCGTTGTCTCCGATCATCTTTGCCATGGTGATGGAGCCTGTGGCGGAGATGTTCAGGGGGCATCCGGGAATACAAGGCATCTCTCCCGAGGGGTACAACATAAGATCTCACTCTTCGCGGATGATGTCATTTTGACAATGTCCAACCCCTACCAATCCATGATGGCAGCTCAGGAGGTGTTAACAAAATTCAGTAAAGTAGCCTTTTACAAGATTAATGAAAATAAATCGTGCATCTTGGGGATGGGAATTGATGTCCATTTAAAAGCAAAAATACAAAGGGATTTCCCGTACCCCTGGTCCTCTGACTCTATTCAGTACCTAGGAACCCAAATAACTCCTACCACAACGAAACAGTTTCAAGCGGATTTTCCCCCAATGTTGGAAGTTCTCCAAGGTGAAATAATTAAACTCCAGAAGCATTATCTGTCCTGGCATGGCTGCCTGGCAGCCTATAAAATGCTACTACTCCCCAAACTAACATACTTGTTCAGGGCATTACCGATAGTTATTCCCCCCTCCTTTTTTAAAACCCTTCAAAGGCAAATGCTAAATTTCATTTGGGCAGGGAAAAAAGCGAGATTTCCATCTAGCATGCAGGGTAAAAATAAACAAGTGGGGGGTATAGGAATCCCAGTTCTCCAAGACTATGCTACCGCAGCAGTGCTAGATCAACTAAGAAGCTGGATCTCCCCAGCAGAACCCAAACCTTGGTGTCAACTAGAGCAGTCGTGGGTGCAACCTAGGACATTGAACTCCCTTTTAATAGCTCTTAGTGTTGAACAATCCCAATTCGATATAGACCACCCCACCATACAGGCCTCTCTACAAGCGTGGAGTAGGTTCCTATCGTTGTCCCATAATGTTGAACGATTAACGGCAGTTCCCATTCCCTTAAAATCGCTCCAATGGTTGATACCTAATATCTCATTGAATGTGTGGCTTAACAAGGAGATCGATCTAGTCCAAGAGCTCACGGTAGGGGAGCGTATTATATCCTTCGAGGACTGTTGCACTAAATTTAACATTCCCCCAACTGATTTTTTAACCTATTCCCAAATTATGTCCTGGCTTCGTCAATCAGGGTCCACCAACTCCCTGATCCCCTCGGGGGCGTGGGAGTGTTTAACCTCGACCAGCCCCAAACCTAGAGGAATCACTATATTGTACGATCTCCTGAATACTAAATCTTACTTTGTTAAATTTGGTCACTTGGTAAGATGGGAGACAGATCTTGGGAAACAATTTACGGATAAACAGTGGTTATTAGTGATTAAAGACAATATCCGCTTTTCAAGGTGCTCGAACTATGGGGAACTGGCGATTAAAATTACAGCTAGATGGCACTTTACCCCCTATATCATAGCAAAATTTTCAGAGGGAAAGTCCAATCTTTGTTGGAGAGGATGCGGCCAGGTGGGCACATTAATCCATAAGTGGTAGTCCTGCCCACATCTGCGGAGCTTCTGGAATGAGGTTTTCAAGCTGATAGCGAGAATCACAGGTGTTTTGAACAGGTCGTCCCCCGAAAAAGCATTGTTGAGCATAGGTATGTCGGTCTACCCCTTACCACTGAGAGCCACTGCTATGAATATCATACTAGCAGCGAGGTCCCTGATAGTGCAAAGTTGGAAGTCAAGGGACATCCCCACAATGCGTGAACTGATTGCGAAGGTCAATATCATTTCGGCATATGAAAAAATTCTAGCATACAGAGACGGTACAGGTGCGAGGTACAGGGCATATTGGTCTGCTTGGAACTGTTGGTTCCAAGATAAAGGGTGAGCCTTATCAATGCGACCCGTAGCACGTATACTTTCATAGAGACTGCCTCCTTTCATGGCACTTCCCCCCCCTCTCCCCCCCCCCTTGTCTCCCCCCCCCCTTGTCTCCCCCTTCTTACTATGTTTTAAAAAGTGTTGACTTATTACGTCTCCTGACCTATAGTGTTGTGAGAACAAGGTTGACTAGCTGGACCTCAACTCTGTCACATGTCATGCAATGCTATAGTAGATCAGCTCTTAGATGAGTATCAATGTTTCCTTTCTTTTTTCTTTGTAGTCGATTTACCAGGATATAATTTGTAGAGAATGGTAGTAGTATACTTGTTCTCAATCTTACAACCTCTGTTTGTACACTACTGTAACGTTAAGTCATTGTATCCTGGCACTTCTGTGTTCATGTACTATCTCTTTTTTTCTCAATAAAAATCTATTTGGTTAAACCTTTCTGGGATCCCTGTTGTTGTGCGTGGATGGGGAGAGGAGAACGAGGAGGACGACATTATCCTGGATGATGAGCAGGAGCCTGGCCACCACACCGCTTCCAGTTTAGTGCAAAAGGGGCCTTCATGCTCCAGTGTTTTAACAGGGACCCCGTATAAAAAGCATAGGGGTCAAGGACCAGTACTGTGTGGCAACGTACTTAGACCCACGGTACAAACACAAAATGGCGGAAATGTTACCACCGTCACAGAGGGCTGTCAGAATGGAGCACTTCCAGGCCTTGCATCCCAGAGAAAGAGTTGCGGGTACCAATCCAACAGCGCCTGCAAGAAGAGGGCGGTTTGAAGATGTGTTGGTGTCTTCTGATATGATGTCATTATTTCAGCCGACCCATCGACAGGTGTCATCCGAATCCAGCATCAGGGAACGCCTAGACCGGCAGGTGTCCGACTACATTGGGTTAACGGCCGATGTGGACGCTCTGAGGAGTGATGAACCCCTTGACTACTGGGTGGGCAGGCTTGACCTCTGGCCAGAGCTTGCCCAATTTGCAATGGAACTGTTGGCTTGCCCCTCGTCCAGTGTCCTGTCCGAAAAGGACGTTCAGCTCAGCAGGGGGGATCGTGAGTGATAAGCGCACTCGCCTAACTCACAACAGTGTTGACTACCTCACATTTCTAAAAATTAATGAGGCATGGCTCTCGGAGGAATTCAACACATGTGACCAGTAGACCATGTATATCTCTATAAACAATTTATTTCTTTCAAAAAGTTTTTATTATCATTTTACAGACAGAATACACAGTACATTGTTAACAGGGTTTGGGTATAACAAAGTATATAAAACAGTGGAACAAACAACTTGCGACATCACACACAATAATGCGGTGCAGACAAGCAAATGAGTACGTCGCCTAAAGCTACAAGGAGATTATTTGCTGAAGCATACAGTCAACAAAAATGAGACACTCCGGTAATATCGGAGTCAGCAAGTTAAGTTACACTCATCCTCTAAATTAGTAGTAAGTAAAAGAATGATGGTACTGCGTGGACAAAAAATTTCCAAATAGAGAGAAGGGAGAAGAAAGAAAGAACAGCTAGAACAAAACAGAAAGAAAAGCAGAAGAATAGAATGAAAGGAAAGGAGAGATGAAGAATAGGAGGAAAGAAAAGAGGGAGAGTCGGTCAACCGGTCCGCACAGACCCAGGCCTTCATAAGCTGGAGACCATCTCAATTCTGCGAGTAATTTAGGGCTCAAATAAATAGGGGTCGAAATCCGGGGGTAAAAAGTGTTGTATCCAGGGTTGCCAAACTTTGTAGAATTGGGGCATACGATCCAGGCGTTTCGCCTCTAATTTGGAGTGAATCATGGCCCTTGTAACCCTATTCTTCATTTCCGCCACCGGGAGCGTGGGGGTTTTCCAAGCCTTGGCTATAGTTTGCTTAGCTGCTGTGGTAAGTTGCAGAAACAAGGCCAATTGACTACGAGTGTAGTTATGGGGAGTAAAGTTGAGAAGAGCCAGCGAAGGGTCTGGTGAAATAGAGTGTCCCGCAAGGGTCGATGCAATCTGGAAGGCAGTTATCCAAAAACACTGTGCTACTGGACAAGACCACCATATGTGGAAATGTGTGCCTGCAGTGTTACAGCCCCTGAAGCATGTGGCGAGATATCCCGGAACAAATTTGGCTATCCTGGCTGGGACCAAGTACCAGCGCGTGAGGACTTTATAATTAGCCTCAGAGGCTATAACATTCTGCGTTGCTTTATTGGTGTTAGTCCAGATTGTGTTCCATGTATCTACATCGAGGTCTAACTCGAGGTCTGTAGACCAGCCACCGGTATAGGATGGGAGAGATGTAGGGGGAGAGGAGAAATGAGTATACAGTTGGGAGATAATGCCCGGAGCATGTGGGTCTGTTTCGCATATCTGCTCGTAAAAAGAGTTACAATCATGTGGACTAATAGGTTTAGGCATCGAGTTGAGAAAATGGGCGATCTGTAGGTAACGAAAGCACTCGCCGTTAGGAATGTGGGATTGGGCTTGGAGTGTAGGGAAAGGCCTGATTCGGCCATTGTGCATTAGGGTGCCGATTCGGTCGAGCCCTGCCCTAGACCAAGCCGCAAATAAGCCAGGCTCAGAAAAGGCAGGGACAAACGATGGGTGGCCGATGATGGAGAGTAATGGTAGATGACGGGATTTAAGCCGGAAAGACTTGTGAGTCTCGTCCCAGATTTTAAGGGAATGGGCAGTGACCGGGTTGTTAAGTCTGTTCCTCTGCGTGGGAGGGAGCCACAGGAGATTAGATACACTTATCGGGGAGGTGTCTATAGCCTCGAGGCTGACCCATATCGGTACCTCTGTTTTAGCATGGTATAGGGTGAGTTGTGCAATCTGAGCTGCACAGTAATAGTATCTAAAATTTGGTACTCCTAGTCCACCTAATGATTTGTGGCGGTACATAGTGGCTTTAGTGACTCTAGGTCTAATTGTTCCCCAAATGTATTTGAATACTTTACCTTGAACCAGGCGATGATAGTATAATGGGACTCGAATCGGGAGGACTCGGTATAGATATAATAATTTAGGTAACAGTGTCATTTTGACTGCCACTATGCGACCTAGCCACGATATGCACAGTGGCTGCCAGGAGGAAAGGAGACCAGTCAGCTTCCTAAATAACGGGAGATAGTTATATCGGAACAAATGTAATGGGTCTTTCGTAATGTGGACACCAAGATATGGGATAGAGGATGAGGACCATTGGAAAGGGAAATTGCTGCGAAGGAGATTAAGCTCATCACTCGGCAGAGATACGTCTAGAGCTCTAGCCAGAAATAACAGCAAACTTCTCCAGTAATTTACATAAGTAAGGCAAAGTCGTATGAGGAGTTGTGACAAACAGCAATGCATCGTCCGCAAACAGACACAACTTATGTGTTGTGTTTGCTATTTCCAATCCCCGGATGTTCGGGTCTGCCCTAATTAGTGCAGCCAAGGGTTCGATAGCTAACGCGAACAACAAGGGGGAGAGGGGACAGCCTTGTCTCGTTCCTCGCTGTATAGGGAAGTATTCTGACTTAAAGCCAGCGTAGCGTACATAAGCACAAGGTTGGGAGTATAGGGCTCCTATCCACTTGAGAAAGTGAGGACCAAATCCCCAATATTGAAGTATATATTGTAGATATGGCCAAGATACTGTATCAAATGCCTTGCGTATATCCAATGAGAGCAAGTGCATGGGAATCTTACGAGTTTTAGCAATATGCTGCAGTAAAATGACCCTTCAGACATTATCACTGGCTTGTCTCTTGGGGATGAACCCAACCTGGTCCTTATGTATCAGCTTCCCTATAACTGGATTAAGTCGTAGAGCTAAGACCTTGGCCAGAATTTTGATGTCAACATTAAGTAATGATATCGGCCTAAAGTTGGACCATAAAGTAGAATCAGTGTTCGGTTTAGGAATCATTGAAATAATAGCCGTTAACGCTTCTCTGCCGAAGGATTGCTGCCGGAGGAGAGAATTAAAAGATCTAGTTAGAAGGGGGGAGAGGGTGTGGGCAAATTTTTTGTAATAGGATGCCGGTAAACCGTCTGATGCCGGGCCTTTTATTGGGTTTGAGGGACTTAATAGCCGCAAGAATTTCGACATTGGATATAGGTGCTTCTATTGTAGCGCGGTCAGTATTTGAAAGGTTTGGGAGAGATATCGGATGGAGAAGGGAGTTCGCCTGGGCGCTAGAGAAGGGTGTACCAGGTTCATACAGTTTAGACAGTCGAGTACTAAATTCTGTTAAGATTTTAACAGGGTTATTGGTCATGCCACCTTGTGCCAGCCGAAGCTTAATAGGTTTAAAGGACCTATCAGGTTGCCGTAGGCGCAGTGCTAAGAAGGTGCTTGGCTTGTTCGCCTTTGTATAAAGTGTATGCGCCGATTTGTGAATTGACTTATCTGCCTCTTCAGCAAGCACAAGATCCAGGGCCAACTTGGCTTTATCTAGAGCAAGTCTATTAGCCTCAGTGGGGTCAGACTGAAAGAGAAGAAAGGAACGCTGGTGGTCCTCCTCTAGCTGTTGTAGATGGGCCTGTCTGAATCTCTTAAGGTGAGAAGATACCGAAATGCATGTACCCCGGATAACTGGTTTATGGGCTTCCCAGAGAAGGGTAGGAGATATTCCCGAGGTGTCATTAAAAGAAATATAACCATTTAAAGCCGTCTGAATGTCTAGACAATAAGATGGGTTAGAAAGCTGAATTTCATTCAAAGACCATGTTCTATCTGAGTTCTGAGGAATTATTGACGAAACTGTCGTGATCACTGCGCTATGGTCAGACCAGGATATCGGGTGTATGCGGGAGTGCAATAGAGTGGGCGCAGCAGCTAGCGGGATAAAGATGTGATCAATCCTCGAGAAGGATTTATGCGGGTTTGAGTAAAAAGTATAGTTCTTCTTAAGGGGGTTGCATTCACGCCATGTATCAAGGAGTGTCGCGTGAGCGAGTTGCTTGCTTAGCCGTTTAGAGAGAGAAAAATTTTCTGACGTGTATGGGGACTTATCTAGGTGTGGATGTAGGACTAAGTTAGAATCGCCGCATACGTAGAGCGCTCCTCTAGCATGTGTCTGAATTATCCGCAATAGATGTGAGAAAAAAGGGTTAGGGTTAGTATTGGGGGCGTAATACGACACAAAGGTGACTTCCGTGTCCTGTATATGTCCTGAGACTAATAGGTAGCGGCCTTCTGGATCTCTTACTTCCGACAAGAAAGAGAATAGAAGGGAATGGTGAAAGGCTAAAAGGACTCCTCTGTGCTTCGTGGAGGAGGAGGCTGTGTAAACTTGGGGAAATTTGGCATTGAAAAATGTAGGTGTGGTATGGGCCGCAAAATGCGTTTCTTGTAGAGCGACTACTTGGGCTTTCAAGGAGATAAAGGTTCTAAAGGCCTTAACTCGTTTATTGGGGGAATGAGTCCCTTCACATTAAGTGTTAAAATACTCAAGGGGGCCATGAGGTTTGGTAGGAAGAGGCGAACGTTAGCCTACCCAGGGCTGCACGGACCGATCGACCATTGGAGTGAAGAGGAAACGATAGAAAAAGACATGAAAGGACTAGGTATAGAATAGAAAATAGAGGATAGAAAAAGTGAAAGGAGAAAAAGAGCGTTGCATGGAGCGGTACGAACCGAACCAAACAACTAGGGGGAACGACAATCATCCCGCCGACTCGCCAGTCAACAGGGGGTCGCACCATCAGGAGGGGGAGCAGTGACAATTCACCGCTGCGAACTGGTAAAATAAACATGTACATTTGCAATTAGAAAACATTGTCAATAACAGAATACGATTCAAACATAAAGTAGGCTGAAATATCCAGGGGTATGAACAGTGAAACTTAGAGGTTATCAAGTAGTATTGTACATTTTAACCTTGTTATTGATATGCTGAGATTTGAGGGGTAGTAATAGCTCAAATAATAAGGAGGGAAGGAGGGGATGGGGAACAGAAACAGAGAAAAGGGCGGGGAGAAAAAGGGGGGAAAGGGAAACAGGGCAAGGTTAAGGGAGGAATCCAGGAGGATATGTGTAAGCATAGACAATAGAAGCATCGTGTGACACTTCCATTCTAAAAGTAGTGTAAAATAATTAACTCGCGAGGAGACGATCAGGCCTACGAGTCAATGACTCGCCAATCCTGGCCAGATCATCGGCACGCGAGAAAATATCTAGGATGGTCAGAGGGTATATCTACCTCCGGTCTAGCTAGGTCACCATCTGTCACATAGGACAAGTATGAAACTTTACAAGTTTAGCGTATATTGTGGCAGAACAGTATAAAAGGAAATGTTGTGGGCATCAAAACAGGAAAGCCCGGTAAAGTATGTCTAAGCTAACATTATTAACAAATGAGTCCTGGGAAGGGAGAAAAAATAAAAAAAAATAAAAATAAAAAAAAAGGGGGGGGGGGGGACAAATGGTTTGAGAGGTAAAAATGTGGTTGAAGTACTTTGAAGAAAGTGGAAGCGCCTTGGAAAGAACAGTCTCGGCCTCCTGCCGGGATCAGTAAATGCGTGCAAGCCTGTGTTCAAACAACGTGGGTCTTGTGATAAGATCAGGCTACGGCAATAAAAATTGGGGAGACAAAAAAAACAAGTAACTAAACACAAGGGGATCAGCGTGGTACGAATACCTTTGGGCTAGGGTAGCTCAATCCAGATGAGCGTTTGGGAGTGCCTCGCCGAGGCACAGATAAGCCAGAGAGATCCTGCTGATTCCTCCTCGGGGTAGCCATGTAAGGATGGGGTGCAGCTCGTGCCGGGGTTCGAGGCACCACATCTCCCGCTGGAGGAGGTGGGGCTGACGGAGCCAGTTGGAGGCTCTCTAAGAGGGTTTGAAGAATCGCAGGCGTAGAACAGGTATGTTGTTGCCCCTGGTATGAGAAGTAGAGAGCAAATGGGAACCGCCATGCATATTTAATTTGATGTTGTTGAAGGACTAGCAACTGTGGCTTCATAGCACTTCACTTCGCAATTGTCAGCGGGGCTAAATCCGTGAATAGCTGGTAGGAATGGCCCTGGAACTGAAGGTTGTTCTTTTCGCAAGCTATAGACATAAGTTGCTCCTTCGTTCGGAAGTAATGCAGTTTAACGATGATATCTCGGGGTGGGCCATCCGCTTGACGTCTAGTGAGTGCTCTATGAATACGATCGAATTCTAATCGTTCGATCGGAATAGAGGGGGATAGCTCTTGAAACAAAGCCGTCATAAAGGACTGGAGATCATCCACTGATTCGGGAATACCTCTCAAACGAAGGTTCGATCGTCTCGAACGGTTCTCAGTATCTTCCAGTCGGGACAGCAGAGCAGCGTTTTCCTCTCGGAGAGCCTCCTGTTCTTGTGCCAGTTCATGTAAATTTAGCTCGGTGTCATCGGCCCTGGTTTCCAAGTCCGCCGTGCGTTGGCCCAGCTCACGAATTTCTCGGGAAAGTCTATCGGTTATCTTATCCGAAGCTGTTTTTAGCGCTTTCTTAAGCATTAGGTCCATGTGTGCCAGAAAATCGGCCTGAGACATGCCAGAGACTGGTAGCGTCGGGGAGGCCGGTGGTTCAGATCTCTCACCTTCCTCCTCGCTACTGCTGTCGTGGTCTCGGGGGAGGCTTTGTTGTTGAGCGGCAGCGAGGGCCTTCGCCGCCATTTTAGTGGAGGCGCGCGCCAAGGCCTGTTTAATGGGTTTCTGTTTCCCTCGCTGGCCCGTAAGAACCATCCCGGGTGAGGGGCAGCGGGGTGCCCGAGGATCGGAGCAGGTTCGGGAATCGATTGCGGCGGAATATAGCGTTATATGTCCCGGTTCAGCAGCGGTGAGTGCGGAGCTCTAACAACTTGCGTCCGCCATGTTGAGCTCCGCGCATGCGCCCTCCTATAAACAATTTATTGAATCGAGCACACAGACCTTTTTTCTACATTTGGCTCACTACCTTGTACAAAAAAAAGCACACTGTACTATATGCCCATACCCTCCTGTTTGAAGAGGTTGAGCGGTGTCATATTTTTGGGGCCCAGCAGCGAATTGCTGGTATCAGTGCTGCTGTCAGTGCTGTCTATCTCGGTGCTGGTGTCAGTGCTCTATATCATGGTGCTGGTGTCAGTGCTCTATATCACAGTGCTGGTGTCAGTGCACTCTATCACGGTGCTGGTGTCAGTTCTCTCTATCACAGCGTTGGTGTCAGTGCACTCTACCATGGTGCTGGGGTCAGTGCTCTATATCACGGTGCTGGTGTCAGTGCACTCTATCACGGCGCTAGTGTCAGTGCTCTATATCACGGTGCTTGTGTCAGTGCTCTATATCTCGGTGCTGGTGTCAGTGCTCTATATCACAGTGATGGTGTCAGTGCACTCTATCACGGTGCTGATGTCAGTGATCTATATCACGGTGCTGGTGTCAGTGATCTATATCACGGTGCTGGTGTCAGTGCTCTATATCGCGGTGCTGGTGTCAGAGCACTCTATCTCGGTGCTGGTGTCAGTGCTCTATATCACGGTGCTGGTGTCAGTGCTCTATATCACGGTGCTGGTGTCAGTGATCTATATCACGGTGCTGGTGTCAGTGATCTATATCACGGTGCTGGTGTCAGTGATCTATATCACGGTGCTGGTGTAAGTGCTCTATATCTCGGTGCTGGTGTCAGTGCTCTATATCATGGTGCTGGTGTCAGTGCTCTATATCACGGTGCTGATGTCAGTGCTCTATATCACGGTGCTGGTGTCAGTGATCTATATCACGGTGCTGGTGTCAATGCTCTATATCAAGGTGCTGGTGTCAGTGCTCTATATCACGGTGCTGGTGTCAGTGCACTCTATCACGGTGCTGGTGTCAGTGCTCTATATCTCGGTGCTGGTGTCAGTGCACTCTATCACGGTGTTGGTGTCAGTGCTCTCTATCTCGGTGCTGGTGTCAATGCTTTATATCACAGTGCTGGTGTCAGTGCTCTATATCACGGTGCTGGTGTCAGTGATCTATATCACGGTGCTGGTGTCATTGCTCTATATCACGGTGCTGGTGTCAGTGATCGATATCACGGTGCTGGTGTCAGTGCTCTATATCACGGTGCTGGTGTCAGTGCACTCTATCACGGTGCTGGTGTCAGTGCACTCTATCACGGTGCTGGTGTCAGTGCTCTATATCACGGTGCTGGCGATCATCTCCTGCACCCTCTTCATAGCCTACCCTGACTTTTCTTTTCCTCTCCTCCATTGCCTTCATGTGCTCCTGAGTCCTGAGTTATCAAAATGTCACAGATAAAAAAAGAATGCTCGTAGTTGTCGATCCCAGATTCACTTCATACATGTGTTATGTCAGTGGCCTTGTGGTGGGACTATGTGTACACAGCTAGTAATGATTTTGTGGCTGAAAAATATGACCTGTAGGTTTTTAAAGTTCGCCTGCCATTGAAGTCAATGGGGCCCGCCGCAAACTATACGGTTCGCAAACTTTCGGCCGCATTCGCGAAACGTCCCATCAGAAGTTCGTCCATCTCTAATCACTAGGTGCCTATATAAGAGGATAAACGAGCATGTTAATAGTATTAAAAATGGCTTCAGAAAACACAGTGTTTCCAATCACTATAGGCTGCACCAACATCAGGACCGTATTTTGGTAAAATTGTATGGTATTGACAAGGTTTTGCTCCATTGGAGAGGAGGAGATATAAGAATGCAGGTTTCACAGGCTGAAAGCAGGTGGATTTTTGAATTTGGCTATCTTATGCCAGCTGGGTTAAATACAGAGATAGATCTTAACTATTTTATGACAGATTTCTAATAGTACCTTTGCATAACTTTTTTATGCGTATTTAGACTCCAAGAAAATGGAGTCAGACCCACTACCAGATGATGCACGCTCTAGCATGAAATGCATAGAAGCAAGGCCTGACACCTACAACCACAGCCGCCCTATATTTTTGTCTGCACAGCTGAGATGCACCGTGCATGTTGCGAGTTTTATACCGGCGTCAGACCAGCTTCTGCTTCTCCTTAAGCGGATTGTTTGTGATCCCATGCTGGAATATCTTTTTCACAGACATACTTGATGAAAGTTGATATATGCAGTGGAGAGATGTTATGAGGTGAAGATACCTACATTCATTATCTGCATAGTGAATTGGGATTCAGCCTCCTCCATACTGATCCCAGCCCCTTACCATGTGGTCAGCTGTCAGCCAATGACAGCTGCTCACGTGATGTAAACAGAAGATCTTGGAGCGGTTTTAATATTATTGTTTTAAATATGTATTGAAATGTATTTGTGAAGCACTATTTTAAGTGATTGTATATGCCCATTTTATTGTGCACTTTACTAATTTGATACACATTGTATATGATTTAATTGCTATTTAATTAATTTATTGTTCCCTTTGTGCCCTTCATATATATTCCTTTATAGTTCCACTTTAACCTTCTCCCACCCGTGCTATAGCTGAAAGACGGCTACAGCGTGGGCCTTAATGTATATTAGTTTCTACTAATTTTAGGTGTAGCATTGGTGTAGTCAATTAATATTTTTCCTTTTTGGTTTTCATTGTGGCCCGGACACCCTACACTTCCCCCCTCATAAAATGGAACTATAGCTACCTTTTTAAAAAAATTGCAGGAAGTTTTTTTTTATTGTGGAAAAGATATACTATGCTTGTTTTTTTTTTCTTTGTTTTGTGTGTGCATTTGCAGCTCATTGTACAACCCTAGCAACAACTAGGTCCTGAGATGAATGAGCTCCCATGCACATTTGCAGTAGCTACATCATCCCAGGCTGGCCACTTGAGGACATTGCTTGCGGACATTGCACTGTGAAGGTGGGCAAATGGAAAATAAAGTTTTTTTATCTCCCTTCCCCCGAACATACCGTATATACTCGAGTATAGGCCGACCCGAATATAAGCCGAGGCCCCCAATTTACCCCCAAAAAAACTGGCAAACTTATTGACTCGTGTATAAGCCGAGGGTAAGACATGCCTGTCCATCCCTGTGTGTGTGTCCGTCCATCCCTGTGTGTCCGTCCATCCCTGTGTGTCCGTCCATCCATCCCTGTGTGTGTGTGTGTCCATCCATCCATCCATCCCTGTGTGTGTGTGTCTCCATCCATCCATCCATCCATCCCTGTGTGTGTGTGTCTCCATCCATCCATCCATCCCTGTGTGTGTGTGTATCCATCCGTGTGTGTGTGTGTGTGTGTGTGTGTGTGTGTGTGTGTGTGTGTGTGTGTGTCCAGCCTACCTGTGTCCCGAGCCTTTGTCCCGAGCCTCCGTCCCGTGCCTTGCCTCCTTGCCTCCGTCCCGTGCCGTGCCTCGCCGCCGTGCCTTGCCTCCGTCCCGTCCCGTCCCGTCCCGTGCCGTGCCTTGCCTTGCCTTGCCTCCGTCCCGTGCCCTCTTCGTCGGCGCCTCGGCGGCCATTGTAAAATTCAAAAGCTGCGCCGCCGCCTTCGCCTGTGATAGGCGGAACACTGAATTTCCCAGCAGCCTGTGTTCCGCCTATCACGTACATCGTATCATCCTCGTCCGTAGTACGAGGATGATACGATGTCCGTGATAGGCGGAACACAGGCTGCTGGGAAATTCAGTGTTCCGCCTATCACAGGCGAAGGCGGAGCCGGAGGCGCGGCTTTTGAATGATAGAATGGCCGCTGTCTGTCTGCTCGACACGCTGATCGAGCGGGCAGACAGCGATGACTCGAGTATAAGCCGAGGGGGGCACTTTCAGCCTCAAAAAAGAGGCTGAAAATCTCGGCTTATACTCGAGTATATACGGTAATAAAGAAAATACATACACATATAATTATTTGCAAGAATTCTATTCTTGAGTGACTTTAGCACCTCCAACCAACTCTCATCCCCTTTTCCCTGCTTAGTCCTGGTTGATGTATAATGTTGAAACTTTCCATTCACATATTTAAAAAAACACATAAACTGCCCACAGGAAGGAACTATGGGGGTTATTCGCGAAAGGCAAATCCACTTTGCACTGCAAGTGCATTTCGAAGTGCTGTCGTTCTAAATCTAAGGGGTAGATCTGAAATGAGTGGAAGCTCTGCTGATTTTATCATCCAATCATGTGCAAGCTAAAATGCTGTTTTTTTTATTTTCCTTGCATGTCCCCCTCGGATCTACAGCGACTTTACTCCCAAGTGCACTTGCAGTGCAAAGTGTATTTTCCTTTAGTAAATAACCCCCTATGGCTCATTTGTGATCCAAATGAGCATCCTAAAAGGCCCAATGGGCTCCTGTTTTGCCCCGATAACTATCAATTGAGACATGAGGTCTAGGTGCATACACACATACAATGGTAACATTACCCAGTTATCTGCATGTGATTTTCCATGTGAATATTACCATTTCATAGTGCCTTCATTCTCCATGCATTTCCACCTTTACTGACAGTGTTAAGAATAATACAAATTTTTTGGGGGGGCGCAAACAAACTGAAAAATTCAGAAAAAAAAAACACATCACTTGTAGCCTTACAGTGCCCATGAAACGCAGCCACTGTGAACAACAACAAAAAAAAAACACATAGCTTGGGTTATACAAACATTATTAATTTATTTAAAGCGGAGCTCCACCCTAAAGTGGAACTTCCGCTCATTGGAACCCCCCCCCCCTCCGGCGCCACAATTGGCACCTTTCAGGGGGGAGGGGGGTGCAGATACCTATACAGTACAGGTATTTGCACCCGCTTCCGGCATAGATATCCGCAGAATCTGTGGATATTTACGCCACTTCCTGACTTCCTGTGGGTCCCCCACTGTCTGCTGGGAAACACATGGATCCCAGAGACAGTGGGGACCATCCTTATTGCGCAGCGCGACTCGCACATGCGCAGTAGGGAATCGGGAAATGAGGCCGCAAAGCTCCACTTCCTGATTCCCATACCCAAGATGGCGGCGGCAGCACCCGAGAGACGATCGAGAAATCGGCTTCGGGTGCCGACATTGCAGGCGCGCTGGGCGGGTAAGTGTCCTTATTTTAAAAGTCAGCAGCTGCAGTATTTGTAGCTGCTGACTTTAAAAAAAAAAAAAACGGCGGAACTCCCGCTTTAAAGCCTCATTGAGAACACTTAATTTTAAAGCTTGCTATTCTGTGAGATTGCTAGTAAATGGGTCTTTGATAAAGCACTATAAGTCCTTAGCTTTTCAAATAAATAATAAAAGTATTCTTCCCATGGATGAGAGTCTGTCAGCAGAATGAATTGATGTTTTGTGATACTTATTCAGTGAAAATCTTTTTTTTTTTTTTTTTGTATGTTGGTTACTTGGTAATTTACTTTCAAAGTAACCGTTTATAGCCTAGATTTTTATTTTCACTCCAACAATATAGATACTTAATGAAATAAACTACTTTTGATTCCAAATCTTTTTTCATAAGGTCAGATTTATCAGTCCTCAATTTAAAAGGAAATTTCTGTCAAATGATTCGGAAGGGCTTTCATGTAGTTCAAGAAGAATATCAGACCACTGTTTTGACTGAACATCTGTCTGTCTGTCTATCTATCTATCTATCTATCTGTCTATCTATCTATCTATCTATCTTCTATATATACAGCATATTGTACTATTTGAGAGCTCAGGTTCAACAGCCAGCCTTGTTGGTAAAAGCAAATAGTCTTTATTCCTTCAAAGACAAGTAAAACAAAGTAGCTTTCTTCAGCATAAACATAAACAGATTGTCCATATGTGTGGCTCAAAACAAAGATATGGCTCACTGCCGGCATTACCCTTGTCCCTTACAAGTTTGAAAGTCCCTGGGGTTCCAAAGAAGAAGTCACCACAGCTCAACCCTAACTCAGTTATGGACTGCACACAGTCCTCACACATCTCATGTCCTGCTGCACTCCATCATAGACACCTGCTGACTGCTTTATGCTCTTTTCAGGCCTCTCCTGCAGGCAGATTAACACTTTCAGGATTTTAACAGCAAAATAAAGTGTTAGATTGCTTACATATCAAGGATTTATTATACCATTTTGACCATGTATGCAAAAAAGCTGGTTACTATTTGCCATAACGAAGGGATGAGCCGAACATCCGCCAGAACATGCGAACGGACCGAAAGTTTGTGCGAACATTCGAACACCATTAAAGTCTATGGGACTCGAACGTGAGAATGAGGAAAGTTATTGTCCTAAAAAAGGGTTTGGGGACCCAGGTCCTGCCCCAGGGGACATGTATCAATGTGTAGCACTAACCCCCGAAGGAGCTGCTGGTTATTTTTGGGCTTACCGTTACCTTTCGTTCTCCTTGCTACATGTCTAGGGGATGTCACGTGGTAGATGGCCCAGTAACTTGAGACTGAAAATAGATCCAGTTGAATGGATTTTATTTGCAAACTTCAACCATTGAACAGTCTTTTAACTTGGGATCAGAGGGCTGGAAAGGAAAGTTCAGGTACTCTCAATGTCAAAGTCTATAAACGTTAAGGAACTTGCTTACTTTGACTGCATCCAGAGAATAGCCATTTGCAGCTGGATGAACACTCAGGTTGGACAGTCCCTCTCTCACAAGGCCTAGCAGCCAACAAGGTGCTTACTCAGGAACAAAGTCTTTATCACCAATGTTGTTGCAGGACACCTAGGGAAACTAAGCAGTGGAACACTTGTAGGATACCTGAATCTTTCAGCCCACTTGGCGATATCCACAAGACCGCATTCTCTTGGTTACTTCAGCCCTTCCAGGCTCTTGTTAAGAAAACCAACCTCACGTGTGGTATTCTTCTAAAGAGTCCTCCCCTGGAATACTCAAAGTACACTGGTTATCTCCTGGACCGGAGACAGCACCCATCCACTATGGAATCCTTCCTTAGTTCCCTTGCCTTGGGCTACCCAGCCCCGAGGCATCAAAGTCGGGTGGAACCACACCCCAGGCCATAGCCTTACCGGGGGCTGGTCAAAAGAACCAGGACCATATACTCAGCACAGCATACTGGACTGGAACCTAGAACCGTGTGACATCCATGTCTTAAATACACTCCCACTGACTTGACTCCGAGAGCGAATAATTCAAGCGCCTAGCCAGACCATAGTTCCACACCTGCCACCAGAGACAGTGCCCCCTGTGGCCAGGCTGAACATCTCACAGTCCAGTCAGACTGACACAGAAGCCAAATTTAGTCAAATAGGCCCAAACCAAACTGTAGTTTGGGTAAAGCTTTAACTTTACGAAAACATAGCGCGTGCTCTTCAGGAGCCTGTCGCTACAAATGCAAAATAAAGTTTTAAAAATGGCTGTTTTTTCAAGAGCAGTGATTTTAATGATGCTTAAAGTGAAAAAAATAAAAGTGAAATATTCCTTTAAATTTCGTCCCTGGGGGGTGTCTATAGTATGCCTGTGGCACGTGTTTAAAGTGTAAAGTGTAAACTTTAAAGTGTAAAGTATAAAGTGGCATTTGTTTTCCGTGTTTAAAACAGTCCTTGCACAAAATTACATTTCTAAAGGAATAAAAGTCATTTAAAACTGCTTGCGGCTGTAATGTAATGTCAGGTCCTGGCAATATGGATGAAAATTACAGAGTAAAATGTCATGGGTAACCCTCCAGCCCATTACCAGGCCCTTTGGATCTTGTATGGATATTAAGGGGAACCCCACACCCAAATTAAAAAAAAGAAAAGGCTTGGGGCCCCCAGGCCCTATATACTCTGAACAGCAGTATACAGGTGGTCCCCAGGTTACAAACAAGATAGGGACTGTAGGTTCGTTCTTAAGTTGAATCTGTTTGTAATTTGTAACAGGTACATTTTTTAAGTGTAGCTCCAGCCAAAAAATCTATTTTTAAGCTTTTTGGATAACATAGGGAAGGGTTATCATCACCTCTGTAACATTTGTTTTGCTGTCTGTGCCCCCGTTCAGAAGATTTCACCTCACTTTCTGTCTCAATGACAATTGGATGTAGAAAATTTGTTTTTTTTAGGGAAACAAGAATTGGTGATAAAGCATTAGTAGAGACACCTTTTCCCCATATTAACTCTTACAGGAGAGAATTTCCCTTCCTAGTGGTAGATTTCCTCTGACTTCCTGTCTCCTGTTTAGTAACCCTTTAATAGTAATTATATATGACACGGCCACAAGGCGGGAGAGCAATGAGAGATGTGTTTTATCACATTAGCACTTCCACATTTGTGATGCAATATAAAAAATGGGGAAGCATTTATTGGACACTGCAAGACTTAAAACAAGAAGTTGTCTGTCCCTTTAGCAAATAGGAACATAAGTGCTAAGTGTATTAGTACATGGACATAGGAGAATCGATCAGCCGGGACACTACAAATGGCAGCCACAACATGTGAGCAGGGCGCTACAACTTGACAAACTAGGCAACCGCCTAGGGCATACTCCTGCCTAGGGCGCAGCCACAGCCGCTATGGGTATTGGAAATAATTTAAAGAGACCAGCTGAATTGCGACGGTGTGCCCTGCCTCTCCTGACATCCTCCCACCCCACTCCTTCAGTCAGAGTCACCCTCTCCCTCTCCCCCTCGTTTGCGGTTCCTCAGACTGCTCAGTAACTCCTCAGAAGGCAATCTGCATGGGCAGAGACTTGTTCTGTCCGTATTAGGAGGGAAGATGAATGAGGAACTCTAAAGGGTGGAGTTTTATGACGTCACAAGGAAGCGGGGTTGTATGGTCTGGTTTCAGGATGAGGGCGCAGTGTATGGTTGGTAATGGAGGAGAGCACAGTCGGTGTCCAGTGATGTGAGGAGCCAGAATGGGGCTCCGTACTCATCACACTGATCGTCATTTGACTGAAGGTGAGTCACCTCTCCACACAGTCTGACTGCCCCGTGTGTGAGAGAACCTACTTCAAGGGGGTCGTCGACCTCCCTACACAGCTTTCTTTCTACCCACTGTGCACAGGGGGTGTATTGTACACTCTCCGCACCGCCCCCTACCTGTAGACTGTACACCCCCTGCCACACCTGTACACTGTACGCAAAGTCCCTACAGGTCATCAGTTTAGTGTTAAGCAGGGGTTCTGGTTCTAGAATTATTGAATTCATTTTGAAGTTTTTTTTTGTTTTTTTGTTTTTTTTTGGGGGGGGGGGGGGGCAAGTAGCTAGTCTTGCCTAGGGCGCAAAATAGTCAAGCACCGGCCCTGCATGTGAGCCCATTATTATAAGGTAAAGGGTATTCCAGTACACTCCATACCAGACCCTCTGTTAAGATAAGGGTCTAGTATGGCTGCTGAGGGGAATCCCAGGCTGTTTTTTTACAGGATTAAGAGATCATAAAATGCCATTTAGAGGCAATTTAAATGGTATTTTTTGGCAATGTCATGTTTGTTTTACTACAGATTTTGTACAGATGTGCCACCTCATGTGAAAGTTTAAGAGATGCCCCATTGCTTGCTATCTAATAAAATTGTGTTTTTTATTGTTGCCCTTTAGGCATTACTAAAAAAGATTCTCTTCACTTAATGATTTTTTAAAATTTATTTTTGCATTGTTATCCCATTTAAATCAACGGGAGCTGTATCTGTCAAAATAAAAAAGGCAATTTTTTAGGGTTAAGAGGCAAAGGGGTGTCAAAAATAGCATAGAGGTGGGCACTGCCCTGGGGAACATGTACCATTGCAAAATAAAATGTAATCCATTCAGCCAGGGGCAGTGTTTTTTTTAAACATTTAAAGCAGTAGTAAACCACTGGGTGTTTTTTATTTATTTTTTTACCCTGAAAGGTAGTGTCATATTGTGCTAGTATGCATCACATACACAAAACAAGAAATGAAAACATGTAGCGTTCCCCCCAAAATACATATCACACCTTTTGATACTGGAATGCACTTTAGGGAGGTACCACATGCAAAAAATTTGAAAAAATAAATGTGCTAGGTCCCCCTAAAAAATCCCAAGCAGACTCATAATCAAAGCATGCAGCCTAGCTGTCCAGGAAAGGGATGGGGGGAGCATGCAAAAAGTTGTAACCTAGAAATAACGACACCCAAATGTTTGAAAAGTCTTTTATTTAAAAAAGCCCCAAAAAAGTACCCTGATGATGTCACATATGATGAAACGCATTGGGTGGAGCCAGAACACACGCCACTGAGTATGTGCTAACTAACCATCTTGGTTTCTGGCAAACTGATTGTGTATGTGATGTGATGTGCCTGTTTATCACCCATTCATTGTAAGTGCATATACTTTATTAAAACTACTCAATGTACTGATTTACACTATGGTGAGTGTTTTTATTTTCCTTTATGAAACTATCACCATTGATTACCTTTATGACACCATTACCATTAATTTCCTTTATGATACTATTATCATACCATCAAGCTTGATTGCATATTTTTTCTGTGGGAACACAGTGGAGTGGTTATCCAGGAAGGTGCTTGAGAGAAGCTGGATGTCTCCTGGAGTGTATTGAGTATCTCACCACTCTTTGTTGGTCATACCATTTTGGTAAGCCCCCCTTTTTTAAACACTGAGTTGGTGTGCAGTCTTACTATTGGGATATTTAGAGACTGTTGGGATTTACATCTGTCCTCCTTTTGATATACACTATGATATCAAAAGTATTGGGATGCCTGCCTTTACACACACGTGAGCTTTAGTGGCATCCCAGTCTTAGTCTGTAGGCTTCAATATTGAGTTGGCCCACCCTTTGCAGCTATAACAGCTTCAACTCTTCAGGGAAGACTGTCCACAAGGTTTAGGAGTGTGTCTATGGGAATGTTTGACAATTTTTCCAGAAGCGCATTTGTGAGGTTTGACACTGATGTCGGACAAGAAGACCTGGCTCACAGTCTCCTCCATAGCTCCCAACTGTCCCTGATTTTGAGGGCCTGTTCTTTATTTGGAACAAAGTCGGGGACGCTTCTGGAAGTCAGACTGGTCAGACGGGGTAGACATGTCTGTGAAGAAGCAAAATGGGTGGGACCTTGTGCGCTGCTAGTATTGAAACTATAAGCTAAAATGTATCTCAGCTGCTGACACTTCCCACACCTCCCACAGTGTGAATGACTGAAACCTGAATGTATTATACACCTGTGTGTGTACACATATGTATGTTGAGCTATTAGTCCCAAACTCCTTGCGATCTCCTAATTGTGATAATCTTTAAAATATATAATATATATGTGCAAAATCCATAAACATACAAACATATACACCTACTAAACAATGCTCATCAACACACCTAAAGCCCCATACACACTATCAGATTATCTGTTGGGTTTTTCCTTCAGATTTACCAAAACCATGTAGTAGAAGGGCCTGCCTGATTGCATACACATTGAAACTCCTAAGGTTTGTCCTCATATTATATGGTTTTGGTAAATCTGAAGGAAAAAGTCAGCAGATAATCTGATAGTGTGTATGGGGCTTAAGTGTGTACACACACACACACACATATATATATATATATATATATATATATATATATATATATATATATATATATATACATATATATATATACAGTGCCTTGCGGAAGTATTTGGGCCCCTTGAACTTTTTAACCTTTTGCCACATTTCAGGCTTCAAACATAAAGATATAAAATATTTATTTTTTGTGAAGAATCACCAACAAGTGGGACACAATTGTGAAGTGGAATGTAATCTATTGGATATTTTAAACTTTTTTAGCAAATAAAAAACTGAAAAGTAGTGCGTGCAAAATTATTCTGCCCCTTTACTTTCAGTGCAGCAAACTCACTCCAGAAGTTCAGCGAGGATCTCTGAATGATCCAATGTTGTTCTAAATGACTGATGGTGATAAATAGAATCCACCTGTGTGTAATCAAGTCTCTGTATAAATGCACCTGCTCTGTGATAGTCTCAGGGTTCTGTTGAAAGCGCAGAGAGCATCATGAAGACCAAGGAACACACCAGGCAGGTCCGTAATACTGTTGTGGAGAAGTTTAAAGCCGGATTTGGATACAAAAAGATTTCCCAAGCTTTAAACATCCCAAGGAGCACTGTGAAAGCGATCATTTTGAAATGGAAGGAGTATTAGACCACTGCAAATCTACCAAGACCTGGCCGTCCCTCTAAACTTTCAGCTCAGACAAAGAGAAGACTGATCAGAGATGCAGCCAAGAGGCCCATGATCACTCTGGATGAACTGCAGAGAACTACAGCTGAGGTGGGAGAGTCTGTCCATAGGACAACAATCAGTCATACACTGCACAAATCTGGCCTTTATGGAAGAGTGGCAAGAAGAAAGCCATTTCTCAAAGATATCCATAAAAAGTCTTGTCTAAAGTTTGCCACAAGCCACCTGGGAGACGCACCAAACATGTGGAAGAAGGTGCTCTGGTCAGATGAAACCAAAATCGAACTTTTTGCCCACAATGCAAAACGATATGTTTGGCGTAAAAGCAACACAGCTCATCACCCTCAACACACCATCCCCACTGTCAAACATGGCGGTGGCAGCATCATGGTTTGGGCCTGCTTTTCTTCAGCAGGGACAGGGAAGATGGTTAAAATTGAGGGGAAGATGGATGCAACCAAATACAGGACCATTCTGGATGAAAACCTGTTGGAGTCTGCAAAAGACCTGAAACTGGGACGGAGATTTATCTTCCAACAAGACAATGATCCCAAACATATAGCAAAATCTACAAAGGAATGGTTCACAAATAAACGTATCCAGGTGTTAGAATGGCCAAGTCAAAGTCCAGACCTATATCCAATCGAGAATCTGTGGAAAGAGCTGAAACTGCTGTTCACAAACGCTCTCCATCCAACCTCACTGAGCTTGAGCTGTTTTGCAAGGAAGAATGGGCAAGAATTTCAGTCTCTCGATGTGCAAAACTGATAGAGACATACCCCAAGCGACTTGCAGCTGTAATCGCAGCAAAAGGTGGCTCTACAAAGTATTAACGCAAGGGGGCCGAATAATTTTGCACGCCCCACTTTTCATTTTTTTATTAGTTAAAAAAGTTTCAAAATTCCAATAGATTTCGTTCCATTTCACAATTGTGTCCCACTTGTTGGTGATTCTTCACAAAAAATAAAAATGTTATATCTTTATGTTTGAAGCCTGAAATGTGGCAAAAGGTTGAAAAGTTCAAGGGGGCCGAATACTTTCGCAAGGCACTGTATATATATATATATATATATATATATATATATATATATATATATATATATATAAGGTGCCATGCTATTAATCGCAAGCAACTTGCTTCTAATAGTGATATTCTTTAAAAAAATTACAGTATATGATATATATGTGCAAAATCCTTATACATACAAACTTATGCAACTCCTGAATAGTGCTCGTGCATCCGTGAATATCAAAGTCATAAAATGTGCATATATATATATATATATATATATATATATATATATATATATATATATATATATATATATATAAAACTATCAAGACAGATCAATGCACATATATATTATATATTTTAAAGATTATCACAATTAGGAGATCGCGAGGAGACTGCAACTAATAGCGCAACACTTTATACATAAGTGTACACACACAGGTGTATAATACATTCAGGTTTCATGTCTGTGAAGAGCTCCAGCCATCCTTAAGCAAAATTGCCATTGCTCACTCCGCAGCAGACCTTCCCTGCTATCCTACAGACTGCTGAGTCCCCCGGGCTATCAATATACAACCTGGGGCTGTTAGCGCGGAGCTCCTCTTTGCTCCAGCCACCGCGGTATGGTCCGCGGCTCTGGCCTATGCACGGGGAGCAGCAGCTATCTTGCTCTACTGGTTAACCGCTGCCTGGGGTCCTGGTGGTGCCACTTCTGAATACCAGCTAGACATGTGCGATTCGTTTCGTATGAATCGAAAATTCGTACAAATTTCCGGACATTCGTATGCATCCGAAATACGACTTTTTATGCATACAAATTCTGTACTACTAAATACAAAATTTTGTTTACGAATTTCAGATCCAAATTCATAACGAAAATTCGTAATTGTTACAAAAAGTTAACGAACCTAAAACTTAAAACCCCAGGAATTCAGCACAGAACAGGGATGGTGAGAACCCCTCATAATGATAAATTCATCATAACATATAACTTATAACACATAACAAATAACATTCGTTATTTTTCCGAAAAGTTTACGAATCTAATGAAAATTCATATTTCGTATAAATCCGAATTGAATTTCGGACACAAATTATGAAATCCAATTTTTTTTAATACAAATGGAACAGAACGAGCCGAAACAAATTTTTTGACGGCGCCCATGTCTAATACCAACCTGGTGGAACATTGGTGATCCAACAAGTGAGCCCTCCCTTACCCCTCTGCACCTGAATTGCTCCCTATCAGAGCTACCTAGCCTGAAAGACTACCACCAGCAGTCATCATTAGGAGAACTCTTCTTCTTCCACAGCCGCATGAAGAGCAGTTCCCAGGAACAATCCTGTGAGTAGCAGCCATCTTAATATACCACAACAGCTTCTTTTTTGTCCTCCCTGAGTCCTCTGTTCCTGACCCTTGCTCCATCAAGGAGCCACAGCTCCCTCGCCAGACTGCTTGTTACCACACAATAGTATGGCAGCTTTTTAATCTGCGATGGAGTTGACGAGATGAGCCAAGGCCACTCTTCTAGCTAAGAGGGGATGCATGCGGGGCGAGATGTAGATCAGAAACTATATGTAGGAGCTCCGTCAGATCAGCGGGGATTTAACACACACTGCAGGGAGAAACCACAGCAAATGACCTCAATTTCCATCACCACACATGCAGGACACTCCAGTGCATGCCGTTGGGCAAGAAGGATCACCGTCACTGTTCACAACAGCAGTCTTTGACCACTTATGTGCTGCACAACAAGGAGCAGAAGAAAATGTCTCAAAAGAGGCGCTGGCTCTCCACAGCCTGTACAGTCTCCTACAACAGCGGGCGGCCCTCTACAGGAGTTTGCTTCCACACAAAATAACAGTGAGTACTCTTTTCAACTTACAAAAGTTGATTTAGACGCCAGATTAACTAAGAGTTATGGCTGATAAAATATGAGCTCCAAAAAACAACAAGCACACTCACACAAGAAATAGCAACCCTTGGGGGACGCACAGACATTCTATAAACCAAGCATAATGAGCTATTACTTGCACATAATGATCTTAGAAAAGATTTTGAACTAGCTGAAAACTACTCATATTTGCAATCACAGGTGAAAGATTTAGATAATCAAAACCGCAGAAACAGCCTAAGGATTCATGGTATCCCAGAATCAATTTCTGACCTGATTGCATGAATATCTAAACTGTTCCACAATCTCCTTCCTGAGTCACCTTCATTTGCTTGTGACAGAATCCATATGTTAATATCGGTTCACATAAGATACCGGTGGGTATTTCCATTTAAATTAACAGTGCCACACAATGGCACTATCTATACAGTCTTTAATGTCTCGGAAAGTTAAGGATCTCCTGGTAAAGTTGGGACTTTTAAATTTGGTTGCAGAAGCAACACCTCCTAAAGCTCCACACACTTCACCTATTTGGGCTACCCCAGCCACACATTGGGATCAAAGAAGATGGCGACGATCTTTCAGAAATATGGATGCCTAAAGAAGAAGATATCTCATTCCTTCAGCTAACATGGTTTTCCATCTTCAAAAATATATGTACTTACTTTTTGGGCTTACCGGTTACCTCCGCTTGGCTTGTTCTTCCACGTCTAGGGGTTCCCAGGGTTGGTACCCAACAACTTTGGACGCTGACACCAATAAAGTCCTTTCGAAAGGTTTTTATTTGCAGGGGTAACATCCAACAGCACAGTCTCATATGGGAACAGAGGGCAAGGGTGAAGAACTCAGGCACCTTGAACTGCAGATATAACTAAGTCTTTAGTACCATCCAGAGAGTAGCCACTTGCAACTGGGCTCTTCAAGGCTGAACAAATCTCTAGCCAGAGATTATGGCAATTAGCGCTTTGACTCAGAACTTGTGAAATATCTGACCTTGAACAAGTTTTAACTGAAAGTGAACAGGAACCTTTTTCCTCAGTACCTGGAACGTTCTCTGTCTCCATGGTAGTACTGGAAAAAGTGTGAATTCGTGAAGTCCTTCACAACTCAGTAACCAGGCACTTCTCAGGATGCCAGCTTGTTGGCCCTCCTCCGAAGTGTCCTCCCCCGGTCACTTGCACGAGCTGCGGTGCCCCGCCAAGCCGAGAGCACACCCGGACGCCTTGAATCCTCCCTCAGTTACTGCGCCTCAGACCAGCCGGTTCCAAGACTTGAGAACAAATGGATCCTTACCCCAGACTAGGCAGGTCTATTGCGGTTAGTCACCAAAGCATGTTGCAGGGCTACCCCGGTCCAGAAACAGGAACAGACCGCTAGGCCCTCACGAACGAACCACACGTAACACGTGACCTCAACATCTTAAGTACCCCTCCCCAGACTCCTCAGCAGGGCCCGGCACTCCCACTGATTGGCTCCAAGGAAGCTGATACCCAAAACGTCCAACCAGGCCTGGTTCTGGCCTGTCAGGTGCACCTCACTGTACACATGACCAGGCAGAACTCTAACACAGCCCAGCCAAACTGATGTCAAAGTTAAACTACATAATTAACCCTCAGAACCCATTACGGTTCTGAGGCAAAAACGAAATTTACACATGAATGACACTTTGTCCAAAATGTCATCCACTACATACAACATCACAAAAGAGATAGGCATTTAAAGGAAACGATGAACAAAGATTTCCACTTTTTCCATCAAGCTCAACAAAAGCTATAAAAGTTTTGAAAGTTTGCATGTTTAAATGACAGCTCAAAGTAAACAGCTGACCTACTCCTTTAAAAGGACACTAGTTGGTATATCATATTACCTTTTATATGAATTTAGATATATATCTTTTTTTCTCCCCCTTTTTCAATGTATGCCATACAGCATGCACATAATATTTTGTTCTATAGAATCTCTGCTGAGGCTCATTTACTCCGCTTCTGTTAGTTTGTCCCCCAGTTCACAATAGGATCCCAAAACATGGTTCAGTTTTCTGCGACTCTTGTGTGACAGATCACATTAGCCATTGTTTTAATGGATAGGGCATCTCATGTGAGTTCTGACATTATTGTCCACACCAAAATGGTTCTTGGTCAGGTGGTGTTGTACACCCTGAGTCCCAATCTATAAATATTATTTCTCACAGTTTTACTAAGTTACTATATTTTTACAAGTTTTTTTAAAGGGTCTAATGAAAAAAAAAATTTCCTCAAGGTATTATATATGCATAACCGTATGCAATGCAACATTAATATACTGTATTCCCTAAGGTTATCAATTCTGATGTTCTCTTTGACAGATACTCTATTCTCCATTTTTTACGAGCTTAAGAATAATATAAGTAAATATGATGGTTATAGAATTCAAATTTAGTAGTCCCTAGTGTCTACTATAGTGAATATAGTTTACTATCATATCGGACCAATCTCTATCTATGGTTGCTACAATGGGACTTAAAGTCTTATCGCACAATGTTCAAGGTTTTAATACACCCAGTAAACGGAAAAAAGCATTCTGTAATTATAAAAGATTAGGAGCGGATATTATTTTACTACAGGAAACCCACTTCGCTACCAATAGTCACCCGCAATATTTTGACAAATCTTATAAATAACATTATTATACAGACTATGTTTCCAAGACTCGTAGTACTGCCATCTTCATAAGGAGATCACTAGTCATGGAAATACACAACATATACAAGGACCTAGGACATATACTATAGATACCACCCGATCACAATATTTAAAGGACTATTTCATTTTTATTGTTTCACTTTAGGCATTAAAAAGAAATCTCTGCTCCCGAAAAAACGGGCATTTAAAAAAAAAGGTATTGCATTGATACATGTCCCCTGAGGCAGGACCCAGGTCCACAAACACTTTTTATGACATCAACTTTCATATAAGCCTTTAAAATTAGCACTTTTGATTTTTCATGTTAGTGTCCCATAGACTTTAACTGTGTTCCAGCGGCTTTGGAATTTGCCCCAAACACCGCATATTGTTCGGTTTTCGCAGAACTTTAAAACAACCAAAGTTCGGCTGACTTATGCTTAGGCTGAACCGTTCACCCATCCCTACCCCTCATTTATCCAATTATATTTTACAAGGCAATACAGTAAATTCCCAGAGGGAATGCTTCTAGCCAATATATGTGTATTATCCAAGCCCCACAAAAGATTACACTTCACCACAAAACTACCGCCCAATATCAGTTATAAATAATGACCTCAAACTTTTTGGCCATTTGCTGACAGAATGGCTGCTGTCATCACCTCATTAATCCACCCGGACCAAACAGGTCCGGATACCCATCCCAATTTGGGAAAGGACCAGATCATGACGACTGTTGTCTGGAGCACAAGTTTGGGGTACGACAGTCTAAAGACCAATTAAGGAATAATAGTAAGACCCCAAATGGGTTGGTGGCACAATGTGGACATGCTTCCCATCTATAGCCCCACCACAGTTGGGAAAGTCCCAACAGTCAGCAAAATGGGAGGCCGAAGTCTGCCATTCCTGCGGCATTAAAGGAAACCGTGGAGTCAAACAAGAAAAAAAAATACAAAAAAAAAATAAATAAAAAAAAAAGTACTTTTTTAAAGTACTTTTGCACATAACATTGCAAGCAGATTACACAAAAACATTCTTGCACAACATCAGTATAACACTTATTTTAAGGAGTCTTTAAAAAGACAAAAATATTAGGGGGAGGGGGGGGGGAGCCGTCTTTGGGAGCCAAAAAAAAAGCCTCCAGCACTCTGCCTGAATTTAAGGACACACATAACATTTGGACACATTTTAGGGGGTGGGGGAGGGTTATAACTGAATTTAAGGACACACATAACATTTGGACACATTTTGTGTTTTGAGGAAAGCAGTACAATGGAGCTGACAATATACAATATACATTGTTAAAGGGACTATACTAGAATATAGGTGTATATGGGCCCAGGATAGCATGCTGGAGAGGTTAGTAAAGGCAAATATGCATGTAGGCCAAAAAAGGAGTATTAAAAATGCTTCCAGCATGCATGAGGATAAAGGGGATATTCACAGCATATTCCAATCATGGTAATTAGGGAATGATGAAATAAATACAATCCATTAGTAAACATCAAATACATATAATGTGATGTTAAGGGATAAAACTTACCCTAATATTGTCTTTCTGCAGGACCTGAATGATGGCAGAACAGGTCTCTGGAATAATGATCCCCAGAGCCTAGGGGGAGATGCCTGTCGAGAACTTGAGGTCCTGCAGGCTTCTCCCAGTCACCAAGTACTGCAAGGTGGCGACTAGCCTCTGCTCCGGAGTGATGGCTTGCCGCATGCAGGTATCCTGCCTGTTGATATAAGGGGTCAGCAAAGCCAACAGAAGGTGAAAAATGGGGTCTGTCATCCTGAGATAATTCCTGAAATCATTAGGCTTCTGGATCTCATGAAGCAAAGGCAAGTGCGAGAATTGGTCACGCTGGAGTAACCAATTCTTGGTTCATGAACTCCTCCTCGCCCTGTTTATGGACTGGGCTCGGGTCAAAGTATGAACCCCAATACCAAGCCCCCACACAGCATGAACTCTTCAACGAGTACATAACCGCACCTTGGTTTCAAAACGATTGGCTTGTCAGAACAAACGTAACAGAACGCACTGAAGAACAGCAAGGCCTGTGAAGAGAGAGGTGAAGATCAGTAATGAGCGGACCAGAACGCACTGAAAAACAGATACAAACTGACTACATGCACTAAAAACCAGATACAAACCCACAAGCACAAACAGAACAGCAGTAAAACGATTGGAATAAGCTGGAGTCTGAAAAGCGTGAATCATCTCTAACCAAACTTCTACTAACACGAGATCAGCATAAGGAACCCAAAGGGTGGCGCACTGGGTCTTGAACTTCCTTTTTCTAGTCCCGTCATACGTGCTGTATGTCACCATGTTCTTAACGATCGGACTTTGGTGTGATCGTGTGTACGTTCGACAATTTCAGCAGAACTCTATTGGAACTCTGTCGGATAAACCTTCGCAGTTTATTCCGGACCATTTTGCTGGCCAAAAACCAGAGCACTTTTTGCGATTTGGCATTGTGTCATTTTAACTGACAATTGCACGGTCGTGCGGCATGGCTCCCAAACAAAATTAACACCTTTTTTCCCCACAAATAGAGCTTTCTTTTGGTGGTATTTGATCACCTCTGCGGTTTTTATTTTTTGCGCTATAAATAAAAAATCGAGCGACAATTTTGAAAAAATACATTATTTTTTGCTTTTTGCTATAATAAATATCCCCCAAAAATATATAAAAAAACATGTTTTTTTCCTCAGTTTAGGCCGATACGTATCCTTCTTCTTATTTTTGGTAAAAAAAAAATCACACTAAGCATTTATTGATTAGTTTGCACAAAAGTTATAGCATCTACAAAATAGGGGATAGTTTTATGATATTTTTAAACATTTTTGTTCTCTTTGTTTTATTTCTGTAGTGGGGATGGGCTATCTGTGACACATCACTGATCATAGTGCTCGATCACAGGGTGCTATGATCAGTGACACTGTTCTTCCTCTCCGTGAGACGATCGGGGGTATACCCACGATCCTACTCACGGAGCTCCCGGCCAGCATGCACGTGATGGCACGGCGGCAAATTCAAAGCCCATTTGCCCAGCTGTGCCTTTTTGCCGACATACATCAGCGTTCTCCGGTTGGGAGCCGGTTAAAGTTCATATGCGTGTAAAGGCAGGTGTCCCAATACTTTTAGTAATATAGGGTATATGCACATTGGAATGGCTTGGGCAGAAAATACATTATAAAAAGCTTCTATGTATGCATTTCTGCCTGAAAGGTGAACTTAGCCTTTTAATCCACTTAATGTGAATGCTTTGCTGAATGGCTCAATACACTCTTTCAGATCTGAGCATCACAGATGGAGTTTGTGATTTGCAGTAAACCCTTCTTTGTAATTTTGACACTTTCTACTAAAACTGAGGCAGTGCTGTGAAAGGCCCAGAACAGGCTCCCTACTTTTACTACTCTGCTCAATTTGTGATATTATGTATCTCTGTAGTATGTATACACAAAGACGTGTGAAAGGGTTAAAACATATTTTTATTTCAGCTATAATACTGCAATCTGTAGTCTTGAGTTGCCATTATTTGCACTGCTATCAGTCTTGTCATAGCCGAGCTGTACCTGCCTTGGAAACATTGTTTGTCGTCCTGCAGAATTACCTTATTGAAGGAAACATCTGCTCTTATGCACATGTGATAGCCATTTCTCAATCCTTATCATCTCTTGGCAGAACGTTAAAGACACAATTCACTCGAGTGAATGATCTTTAAAGGTCAATCGCTCAGAAATCAGTGATTCCATGCGATGAAGCAATCAGTTTTGGTCACCATGCTGTACACATGAAAATGTTATTCAGTTGAATAAAAACTTTAAGGGCTTTATATTTATTTTACCTCATTAAAGTTAATTCATTATCTTGTCATACAAGCCAAATCAGCAGGAAATGCAAGCTGGGATTACACAACATTGCAGTCCTAAAAGCCAGACTAGGTGAGTTAAATTAAAATTTAGCTCAATACCTAGATGGATCTTATTTCATAGAAAACAGAAATACCACAGCACTCAACACCACCTATAAATATACAGGGCCGGTGTAAGGATTTTTGGATACTCTAACTGAAACCCCATTGTGCCACCACTGAGGCGCCTCTCTGCCTATTTCTTCAGCCATGGTCCACAGGCCCGCACCTGTGCCTCTAGACCCAGCCTGAAGACAAATGGTGGCACGCCATCCATGGTCCGCAGGTATATGGACAGGCTAGGGTAGTATATGGACAGGCTAGGGGAGTGTATGGACAGGCTAAGGTAGTATATAGACAGGCTAGGGTAGTATATGGACAGGCTAGGACAGTATATAGACAGGCTAGGACAGTATATAAACAGGTTAGGACAGTATATAGACAGGCTAGGATAGTATATAGACAGGCTAGGGTAGTATATAGAAGGCAAGGACAGTAGACGGACAGGCTAGGATAGTATACAGAACAGCTACAGTTGTCTATAGACAGGCTAGGGTCGTATACAGATGGGTTAGGGTAGTATATGGACAGGCTAGGGTAGTATACGGATGGGCTAGGCAAGTATATGCATGGGCTAGGGTTGTATAAGAATGAGCTAGGGGAGTATATGGATGGGCTAGGGTAGTATAGGTGTGGGCTAGGGTAGTATATGGATGGGCTAGGGTAGTATAGAGTTGGGCTAGGGTAGTATATGGATGGGCTAGGGGAGTATATGAATGGGCTAGGGGAGTATATGGATGGGTTAGGGTAGTATAGGGGTGGGCTAGGGTAGTATATGGATGGGCTACTGGAGTATATGGATGGGCTAGGGGAGTATATGGATGGGCTAGGGGAGCATATGGATGGGCTAGGGTAGTATAGGTGTGGGCTAGGGTAGTATATGGATGGGCTAGGGTAGTATAGGGATGGGCTAGGGTAGTATATGGATGGGCTAGGGGAGTATATGGATGGGTTAGGGTAGTATAGGGGTGGGCTAGGGTAGTATATGGATGGGCTAGTAGAGTATATGGATGGGCTAGGGTAGTATATGGATGGGCTAGGGTAGTATGGGGTGGGCTAGGGTAGTATATGGACGGGCTAGGGGAGTATATGGATGGGCTAGAGGAGTACATGGAATGGCTAGGGTAGTATAGAGTTGGGCTAGGGTAGTGTATGGATAGGCTGAGTATGCTGGGGGTCCTGTTGGTCAGGGTGTTGGTTCCCATGAGACAATGAAGGTGTACAGAGAAGCGGAGTGGACGTATGGCTGGAGGGCACCTCGATGAGTGGGAATGTGGAGCTGACAGAGAGCGGGGAGCTCCTTCTGCAGAGCAGGACTGGCTGTGAGTGCCAGTTGGGCAGTCCAGGACAGACACAGAGCAAACTGTTATTTCCAAGTACCAGAGGAAGAGCCCGGTCTGGCCGGTTAGGCTGTGTGCTGGAGCTCAAGATTCATAGCCGGGATCTGATGGGATCGATTCTGGGATTAGCAAACTGTTATGTGCACATACCAGCCCACAGCATTGGTTCAGATACCCCACTGTACCCTCTGTGCTAATGATGAGGAGGATGGAGCCTGCCGGAGCCTTGTGGTGCAGGTCAGCAGGATGCAGAGGGGCCCAGGGGGCCTTAGGTGGCCGAGGAGGAGTGTGAAGCCCCCAATTCCAGCTTCACAACTGAACTGCCAGGCTTTCGTGCTCAAGAACGAGCCAGAAGGACTCGCGTGATCTCCATCAGAGCCTCCAATCAGGACCTGGGGGAGGCGAGCCTGCTGGTGTACTTCATGGGGGCTATGACAGTTGCTTCCACTGATGGCAACCCTGGTGGGGAACATCAGCGGACCAGTGGTCATGGCTTTGCCCTAGGTGGCAGTGCGCCCTAGGCGACTGCCTAGTTTGCCTAGTGGTAGTGCCAGACCTGTAAATATATATATATATATATATATATATATATATATATATACAGCCTTCATGTCAATCATATGGTTAATGCAACTCTACTCTACTACCCAGCATGGAAGTGAGCTGCACTATAGTTGGAGTGTCCATATAGAGGAACTCTAATGAATGTTGTAGACACTCTATGACCTCCCATCTGTGTGTCTTTGCTGCAGCATGTGCCTCTTCCTTATTACCTTATAAACTATTCTCCCATCAAGACATCTCTGCAGCTATGAGATAATAGGAGTGCCTAGGTACACAGACTAGGAAGTGTATTGCTATTTATCGGGAGTTAAAATGGTTGTAAACCTCAGACATGAAATATGATCAAAGCTGTGTACGTGTCTAAATCAGAGCACTAAGCATCATTTCTCTCTGCTGTCTTGTTGCTCTGCAATCAGCATAAATCATGTCTAACACGTTTTCCTGACACCAAGAAAAAAAAGAGGGGGGGGGGTGAGTTCCAGCACACAGCTAGTAATAACTGATAGCCCCAGCAGGCACTATTATTTTACTTTTTGTTTTGTTTTGCTCTATAGAAAGGCTAAAAGTATATTAGTATATGAACCATAATGAGATTGTTTGTTCTTCTCTCCATTCCTTCTTGTGTTTATATGGACTGACCAAATAAATAAAGAATTGTAAAAAAAAAAAGTTTAACAAATCAAAGTAAAATTAAGAAAAAAAAGTCCATGAAGACAGTAGAGCAGGATGCCCAATACAATTAAATGCACTGGCAGCATGGTTTAGATTGCTCATTTGGAGAGGAGAACCTGGGACGCTTTGGAGGGTCCTTTTTGAGGCTGCGCTGATCCAGAGATCAAGTTAAAAAAGGAACTGTAGTCTGCTTACATAATTTGTAATAAAAACATCTTTGCCATTCTGAAGCTTCCCTCCAATCACTTTGAAAATTATTTTATATATACTGTGATTCTGTACTTGCCAAATATGCTTCAGAAATCTCCTAAATCTGGCTGCAGCAATTTTAACTGTGGACAGCTGAAGCTACTGCCTGTTCACTTCCTGGATTTACACAGACACACAGAGGCACACCCCCGCTCTGCAGCCCTGCAGCTTTCATTGGCCCATCATATGACTCACCCCCCCCCCCCCTTGCTTCCTGGCAAACTCTCATAAGAGTGAGAGAGAGAGAGAGAGCTGTGCATGATGTCATAAACCTAGTCTAATTACCAGGCAAGAAACAGAAAGTGGGCTGTATAAGGTATTTACTGACAGAAAGAAAATATTTTACTATCCAAAGGTAAAAAAAAACAAGGGCAGAAAATGTGTTTAGAGATATTAGGAAAGCATCCGAAGGTTAATGAAAGGTTAGTTGATCCCCATTAGGTCTGGGAAGATGAAAAATAGCTAGGTATTTCTAAGTGAATTTAATCTGGTGTTGAAATAATGTGGAGTAGACATTTTAAAAGGCTTTGCATCTGTGGGATACTTTTAATGAATAGTCAGTAAAGAGTAGGATTTTATTGCCATTAGTTTGCAGAGAGCAATTTTCATGGAATCGATGGAGAATGGCTGATTTGTCCGCATAACTGAGATACCGCAGGCCAAGGTGTCTGGCAGTCAAGACTTCTGGAATATGTGTTGCATATAATTATGTTAAGAAAGTTAACTTATAGGATTGAGGCAGGCCAATAATTCATAAATTGTTACGCCTGGATTGGTTTTCTAAGTCCTCTAGTTTTTCTGATAGGATTTTTTGATTTTAGATTGCTGTTGCATGATGGATTGAACATGATAGAGTTCATCGTCCAGCGTGGATAGTCTGATTTCAGCTTCTCCTAACTCCTTCCTGAACTGCAGTGATTGTGGGGGAGAGGAGAGTGGCTACAATCTGTGTGATTTTTTCATAGGCAGGATTGTCTCGTATGGCAGGTGTGATGAAAGGCTGAGGGCTGCTGTCACCCTAAGCCATGTGTGATCCATTCACCATGTTTAAATCAGAACTGTTTCTGAGGAAGAGGCTGGCAGAAAATTGGCTGAGACCGTGACCTGTTCCTGTCATGGTACCACTTCAAAGCCTTGCCTAAAGGCACGGGAGGAGAGTCTGAGTGGCAGGAGAGCTGCAGGCAGCTTAGTAAGCTAGTTTCCCCATGGATTGTTGGGAGCTACTGTCTTTAGCAGCTATTCCATGCAGCTCCAGAAGCCCCTTTTAATGTTTTCATTGATTGTAAATAGTTTTGTATGATATTTTTTATTTCTTATGCTTTCTATGTTAGGCCCCATGCTCTCAACATGGGGGGTGGGTGCTTTGGGCAAGGGGGAATTTGCCACCCCCGTCCTACCCCAAAACTCCTTGTCCCCATGTTGATAGGGACAATGGCCTCATCCCCACAACCCTGGCTAGTGGTTGTGGGGGTCTGCGGGTAGGGAGCTTAGAATCTGGAAGCTCACTTTAACAAGGACTGCCTGCTTCTCTGTCTGACATTTATTATATAGCTAAGGGGCAGTGTCACCTGATGACATCAGCGGGTGACCCCACCCCTTGTGACTTCACTGGCTGGGACATGCTGGGTTTGATGACGTTAGCCAGGTCAGCAGATGGATGCGAGCATTCACTTTGCTGATCCCTGATGAAAAGCAAGTTTGCTTGTCGTGAACTGTATGATTTGTTATAGTATAGAAATGTGGAAAATATATGTCAGTGATTTAAAGGAACTGTGCAATACTCATTTCAATCTGTTAAATTGCTGTTGGTGTCCTGGAAGAAAAACATAATATCCACTGTGGCCCTGCTAACGACAGACTGTCTATATCCCTTAAAGGCACAGTGTACTTCTGTGTACATTTGAATCTACACCATTGAAAACTTGATAAAGGTGTTACCCCAAACTAATGCTGTGCAGCAGCAGACTTTTAAAAAGATCCTGGCCAAGCAGCAACAATCTACTGCAAATGTTTCCACTGTTTCCCCTGGTGACACCCATTTAAGTACATTATGCCACCTCCTACAAAGGATGACATCCCAAGATGATGAGGAGGTCTTCTTATGTACTTTTGAGAGGACTTCAGAAAGACAGGCCTGGCCTAAGGAACCCTGGACAGTGATTCCTTGTTTTCCTGCCTTAGTGACAGGGAAACTCTGCGGTGAAGATAAGTGGGGAAAATTGTGCATGCCTTCCTAGACTGGTTAACTTAGTCCGTACCTGGTTCATGCACCCTGAACAGTTGATCCAGCGCCAGGTAGGAGTGATGTGCATGTAGGGGGACTGTGAGAAGTAGTAAGGGACTTTGAAACTAGCTGGAGACCTTTTTACAATGAAGTGGCTTTGTGCCCACTCCTATAGCATAGTGTAATATTGGGGATGAGCATTCCACTGTTTCGGGGAACTATGGAGTGGGAAGGAAAAGGGCCCAGACCCTTAAAATATTATGGGGATGGCGGAGAGAACACCTGACCCCTTTGAACATAGTGTTAATGATGATGCTGTAGAGGTTACCTCTGATGAAAATTTTATTTTTTCCTCTAGTGGTCTTTGTGTGAGTTGTCTTCAGAGACAATTACATGACCCTACTGTTGTAAAAGCCTGGAAAAAAGTGAAAGTAAACAACAGCAGGACAGTAGATCACATGCTTGAAAATGTATCCTCATATTGCAGTTCTGCCCAGGACACACTTAACCCCTCCCCGCCCCCTAGTGGTTAACCCCTTCACTGCCAGTGACATTTTTACAGTAATCAATGTAATTTTATAGCATTGATGCCTGTATTAAAGCCAATGGTCCCAAAAATGTGTCAAAATTGTCCTATGTGTTTGCAATAATGTTGCAGCCATGATAAAAATCGCTGATCGCCGCCATTACTAGTAAAAAAAAATATTAATAAAAATGACATAAAACTATCCCCTATTTTGTAGACGCTATAACTTTTGTGCAAACCAATCAATAATCGCTTATTGCGATTTTTTTTTACCAAAAATATGTGAAAGAATATGTATCGGCCTAAACTGAGGAAAAAAAATGTTTTTTTTATATTTTTCTGAGGATATTTATTATAGCAAAAAGTAAAAAATAATGCTTTTTTGTTTATAGCTTAACAAATAAAAAAACGCAGAGGTGATCAAATACCAACAAAAGAATGCACTATTTAAGGGAAAAAAAGGACGTCAATTTTATTTGGAAGCCACGTCGCATGACTGCACAATTGACAGTTAAATCGACGCAGTGCCGAATCCCAAAAAGTGCTCTGGTCAGTAAAGGGGTAAATCCTTCCGGGGCTGAAGCGATTAAGATGCATATCCAAGAGTCTTTTAAAAATATCAACACTTCCCGCTGACACCACCAATTGTGGAAGAGAGCTCCACATCCTTACCGCCCTGACAGTAAAAACCCCCTGCACAGTTTAAGGTTAAACCACTTCTCCTCTAATCTCATTTTGTGGCCCTGTGTCCTCTTACACTCCCTGAGACTGAATATTTTTTTTTTCCTATGCTGGGATCACCATTGAGATATTTGTAAATTGCTATCATGTCCCCTCTCAAGCGTTGTTTCTCCAGTGAGAATAAATTTAGGGCTTGTAGTCGTTCCTCATAATTGAATTCCACCAGTCCCCTAATTAATTTATTTTGCCCTTGTTTGGACTCTCTGCAGTTCCAGCACATCCCTTCTGAGGACTGGTGACCAGAACTGGACAGAATACTCTAGATGTGGCTAGTCCAGAGTTTTATAAATTGGCAGGAGTATAGTTTTATCCCTGGAGTATATCCCTTTTTTATGCATGCTAAAATTCTGCCGGCTTTGGTAGCTGCAGCTTGACATTGCATGCTTTTGCTAAATCTGTGATCTACTAGGACCCCTAGATCTTTCTCCATCCTTGATTCCCCCAAAGGTTCTACCCCTAGTGAGTAGTTTGCATTTATGTTTTTTGCCCCAAACTGTATTACTTTACATTTCCCCACATTAAACCTCATTTTCCATGTAATTGCCAACTACATTATTTTGTTCCATGTAAAATTCCTATATCCTGATGTGAAGTTATTGCCCTGCTTATCTTTGTGCCATCCGCAAAAACTGAGATTGAGCTTTTTCTTCCATCCTCTATATAATTTATGAATTAATTGAATAGAATTGGTCCCAAGACAAAACCTTGGGGTACCCCATTAACCACCCAAGACCAGTCTGAGTACACATTATTTATCACCTCCCTTTGGACATGCCCATGCATGTTTGAGCTTTGGGGTGCACATCCTAATGCAATAGGCTGCTCACACCTATGATTGTATATGTAATTAGCCCATACTAATTTTTATTAGAATAATGATCAATTTATGACGTTGTGTGTTCTATTTCATTTTAACAAGATGAAAATGTTTGGTAACTTATAATGCAATATGTATAATATATTTACGATATTTTGATACTGTTGAAAAATATGTTTTTTAAAAATTTGAAATATATACCTGAATTTGCAATAGTAGGTAACACTTTTTTTTCCTCAATAAAAGGATAGTCAATTGATTTAATCAGAGAAATAAAACAGTATTACAATTATTATTATAGTTATCAAGTGTTTCTTTTTCTATAATTCATACACACCTCACATTCTATGGCCTTTTTTAAAACTGACATTTTGCGAAGACAAATGTCTTCTTGTGCTCTATTCTGTTTTCACAAAACTCTACCTTTGAATATGTCATGAAATACATTGTCACCATGAAGATCTTTTTACTTTTAATTAATTTGCAGGGGAAGTAACTGCCTTTGTATAAAATACACTAGTACACTAATGAAATCTTTCAAGCATAATGAAAGCTGTTATTGTTACATTCTATAATACCTTGCCTTTTTTTTCATTTTTCTTGGTACACTATTTGTGATGTGTTTTTCCTGTGGGTGGAATCTGGAACTCGGTTGGATCTTTTCATTGAGAACTGTTCAAAATGCAATAATTCATAGCAACCAGTCAGAAATGATTAAAGCATAACTCTACTTTAGTTGGGAAATAAAATAGCAAATAAAGAAAATATAATATAACGTATACAATTGCTACACAAGTCATATATTTTAATTGAATGTTATTAAAAATTACCTTTCCTTTTCAATCTGCAGTCACTCTAATTTTCTAAAAATGCAATGGAATATGGCTGCTTGGAGTTGTTTGTTACACAGAATGTATACTGACCACTCCGCAGAAACATAATTTCCTGCTGGTGTGTCACCAATTTTCCCAGAAGTCTGCCTAAGATACAGATTTCAGGCATCCCCTGCAACAAAAATGAGATACCCAGTAAGAACATGTCTAATAGGGATGGGCTTTATGTTTGAGTTGAACATGAGTTCGACTCGAACATTGGCTGTTCGCCAGTTCGCCAAATTTTGGGTGTTCGCGGCAAATTCGAAAGCCGCTGAACACCCTTTAAAAGTCTATGGGAGAAATCAAAAGTGCTAATTTTAAAGGCTTATATGCATGGTATTGTCATAAAAAGAGTCTGGGGACCTGGGTCCTGCCCCAAGGGACATGTATCAATGCAAAAAAAGTTTTAAAAACTGAAGTTTTTCTGGGAGCAGTGATTTTAATAATGCTTAAAGTGAAAAAAATAAAAGTGAAATGTTCCTTTAAATATCGTACCAGGGGGATGTCTATATTATGTCTGTAAAGTGGCGCATGTTTCCCATGTTTCCCATGTTTAGAACAGTCTGACAGCAAAATTACATTTCTAAAGGAAAAAAAAGTCATTTAAAACTAGTCGCGGCTATAATGAATTGTCGGTCCGACAATACACATAACAGTTCATTGATAAAAACGGCATGGAATTTCCTCAAAGGGGAACCCGAACTAAAATAAAAAAAAAATGCGTGGGGGTCCTCCTAAATTGCATACCAGGCCCTTCAGGTCTGGTATGGATATTAAGGGGAATCCCGCGCCAAAATTAAAAAAAAAATGGTTTGGGGGGCCCCCCTCAAAATCCATACCAGACCGTTCAGGTCTGATATGGAATTTAAGGGGAACCCCGTGGCAAAAAAAAAATGGTGTGGGGTCCCCCCAAAAATCCATACCAGACCCTTATCCGAGCATGCAACCTGGCAGGCCACAGGAAAAGAGGGGGGGGGGTGAGAGAGTGCCCCCTTCTGAACCATACCAGGCCACATGCCCTCAACATTGGGAGGGTGCTTTGGGGTAGTTGCCCCCCAAAGCACCTTGTCCCCATGTTGATGGGGAGAAGGGCATCATCCCCACAACCCTTGCTCGGTGGTTGTGGGGGTCTGTGGATGGGGGGCTTATCGGAATCTAGAAGCCTCATTTAACAAGGGGAGCCCCAGATCCCAGCCCCCCATGTGTGAATTGGTAATCCTCTCCTCACATGGAAGTGATCAGTGAGTATGAGCTGTTTTTACAGCTTTTTACTCACTGATCACCAACCTAGTATAAACACACATGTAAAACACACAGTGTAAACACACATGTCCCCACACAATGTCCACAAAACACATGGCCCCAAATAATAAAAACACATGTCCCCCACATATGTCCCATTGAAATCACATGTCCCAATGATTATCTGAACACATATGTCTGTGATCACCTGCATACATCTGTACATGATCATTTGTGTACATATATCCGTGATCACACAAACCAATTATTATACACTTAACGGAATTTTTTTTACCAAAAAATATGTAGCAGAATACATTTTGCCTTAAATTTATGACAAAATTCTATTTTATCGGATTTCTTTTAAAGTAAAAAGAAGAAAATATTGTTTTTTTTTCCAAATTTCCACTCTTTTTTCGCTTATATAGCAAAATATAAAAAAAACGGAGTCATGAATAAATACCATCAAAATAAAACTCTATTTGTGCGAACAAAATGATAAAAATTTAATTTGGGTACAGTGTAGCAAGACTGCGCAATTGTCATTGAAAGTGCGAGAGCGCTGAAAGCTGAAAAATGGTCTGGGAAGGAAGGGGGCGAAAGTGCCCAATATTGATGTGGTTAAAACACTGCCCCCGAAAAAACGGCTGTTTTTAAAAACTTTTTTTTGCATTGATACATGTCCCATGGGGCAGGGCCCCCAAACACTTTTTATGACAATACCATGCATACAAGCCTTTAAAATTAGCACCTTTGATTATTTATGTTCGTGTCCCATGGACTTTAGCGGTGTTCGGCTCATCCCTACTGCTAACTATAACTATAACTTCAAAATCCCCTGGTTTCAAAAGTGATGCAAATGTATGCTTTTTTAGATTGATCATATTGCTTTGTTTCTTGCTTACAGCTGACTCTCATTTGGGTTTTGCTTCTGATTATAATAAAGTATTTGCTTTCCAACACTCCTGCACTTCAAATGCCCAATGCCGCGTACACACGATCGGACTATGCGGCAAACTTTTTATTTTTCTTTCCAAAAGTCCGGCATACATAAAAATAAGTTTTGACTCAAAATTGTCCGCGGGACTCGGCAGTCCGGCAGACAATCCGCCCGTCTGTGTGCTAGTCTGCCAGACTTTTGAAATGAACGGACTTGCTCACACATGGAATAAAGTCCGTTCATTTTGAACGCGGCTCCAGGTAGCCGCGACTAGCGAAGGAATTCTATGTCGCCGCCTCCATCGACGAGATTGACACCTCGCTAGCCCCGTCACCTGGTATGGATTTAAAGGGGAACCCCTACTCTGAAAATACGGTGTGGGGGTCCCCCCAAGGTCCACAGCAGACCCTTATCCGAGCATGCAGCCTGGCCAGTCAGGAAAGGGGATGGGGACGAATGAGCGCCCCCCCCCTCCTGAGCCGTGCCAGGCCGCCTGCCCTCAAAGCACCTTGTCCCCATTTTGATGAGGACAAGGGCCTCTTCCCAACAACCCTGGCCATAGGTTGTCGGGGTCTGTGGGCGGGGTGGTTATCGGAATCCGGGAGCCCCTTTAATAAGGGGGCCCCCAGATACCGGCCCCCCACCCTATGTGAATGAGTATGGGGTACAATGTACCCCTACCCATTCACCTGTGAAAAAAAATGTAAATAAAACACAACACACAAGGGTTTAAAATAATTTATTTCACAGCTCCGGGGGTCTTCTTCCGTCTTGGGGGGTCTTCTCGCCGGATTCCTCCGCTATCTTCTGCTAGCTCTTTTACTAGCTGAGGAGCCCGGCTTTCTTCTTCGTTGCCAACCGGGGGTCTTCTTCCGACTTCAGGGGTCTTGTCCCCCTCTTTGGTTCTTCTTGCCAGGCCTCCGCTTTCTTCATTTAGCTCTTTTAATAGCGGTAGCCCGGTCTTCTGTTGCCTCGACTGCCTCTTCTTCCGACTTCGGCGGTCTTGTCCCCCTCTTCGGTTCTTCTTGCTGGGCCTCCGCGCCTTCTTCCAGCTCTTTTACAAGCGGTGTCCCGGCCTTCTATCACCGCCGCCTTCTCTTCTTCTTGTTCTTCTTATTCTTCTTCCTTGAGATGTTGACTCGACGCACTCTCTGGCCACAATAACAGGGACGTGGTGTGCGGCGACTTATATAGGGACATCGCTGGGTGATGTCCCCGCCCCTTATGATGTCACAGTCCCATGGTACGGCTCAGGAGGGGGGGCGCTCGCTTGTCCCCACCCACTTTCTTGACTGGTCGGGTAGCTCGGTGCTCGGATAAGGGTCTGATATGGACCTAGGGGGGGACCCCCACGTCATTTTTTTGGCGTAGGGCTTCCCCTTTAAGTCCATACCAGGTGACAGAACCAGCGACATGTCAATCTCGCCACCGAAGGTGGCAACATTGACTTCCTTTGCTAGTCCCGCTACCTGGAGACGCATTCAAAATGAACGGTCTTTTCTCCGTGTGTGGGCAAGTCCGTTCATTTCAAAAGGACGGAGGACTCCCGCGATAGTTCAGCGGACCTAGTCCGCTGGAAAAGTCTGGTTATGTGTGGGCATCAAATCAAATCTTTGTCTAAAAACTTTCAATAAAAAAACTGAAATATATACTATATGTACATATGCCTGACCTCAGCGCTCATATAAACCAATAAACTGTTAAAGCTGAATTTTTTTGAACAAACATACTGTTTTTAAGTAAGCTCAATTTGTAAAGGGGGAGAGATCTTTTTACAATAAAGGGTATAACACGATATTAGACCCCTTGCATTTTTTACATGCTTAATGCCAATGAGGACAGCAGAATAGAACGGATAGACAGGAGGAGTTAAGAGGTGTCTACACAGCGGGAGTAAACAGACAGGCTTCAAAGCTTAAAGCTTCTGGTAAGCTGTCATTTAAGGGGATCCACACTGCGGTGAGAATGGTGAAGGTGTAGGATAAACTTTGGCAAATACCTACCACACGGGAGGATCTCTTCTATCCTGCATGTTGCCTACAAACAGATTGATTGAAATATTTTCAGCTGCCTTATGTTGGACTGGTTTATTCCCATTTTCCATTGTTTTTTTTTTTTGGACATTGTTTGTTGGTAATCACTGTGCTTAATAGTGATACAACGAACGTATGTAGACTGCATTTTGAGAACAATGTGGAATCAGTAGTATGTGTGGGCATGTTCGGAAAGTTCGGCGGACTTTCCGGCGGTTTGTCCGCCAGACTAAGTCCGCCAGATAGTCTGATCATGTGTACGCGCCATTACACTTTTAAAGGCCCTGGAGAACCAGTACAATGGAAACGCCCCAAAAATGACCCAATTTTGTAAAGAAAACAACCCAATGTATAATTTATGAGGCATTTTTTTACACAACGTTGTCAATTTACACAATATTTCTAACACATAGCATGTACATAGCAAAAATTACACCCAAAATAGATTCTCCTACACCTCCTGAGAACAGCTATATGACATGTGTGAGACTTTTCCATGGCCTGACCACATAAAGAGGCCCAACATGCAGGGAGCATCATCAGGTGTTCTAGGGGCATATATGTCAAATCTAATTTGACTACCTATTACACTTTTGTGAGGCACTGTAGTGGCATGGATGTGGCATGGATAAAAACTGATGTGGCATTGATGAGCATAAATGGGGAAGGATGAGCTGTGGATGGGGATGGCTGAGCATGAATGAGTGGCTTAGTATGGATGGGTATGGCTGAGTATGGCTAGGTATAGATGGGATTGCTGGGTACGGCTGACTATGGCTGAGTACGACTGAGTATGACTGGGTACGGCTGGGTACGACTGGGTATGGCTTAGTATGGATGGGTATGGCTAATTATGGATGGGGGTGGAAGGGATGGCTGAGCATGGATGGATGAGTATTGCTGAGGATGGATGAGCACGGATGGATGGATGAGTATGCTGAGTATGGATGGCTGAGCGTGGATGGATGGATGAGTATGCAGTGTATGGGTGGCTGAGCGTGGATGGATGGATGAATATGCTGAGTATGGATGAATATGCTCAGTATGGATGGCTGAGTATGCTGAGTATGGATGAGTATGGATGGGTGAGGATGGATGGATGGGTGAGGATGCTGAGTATAGATGGGTGAGCATGGATGGATGAAGGAGTATGCTGAGTATGAATGGGTGAGCATGGATGGATGGATGAGTATGCTGAGTATAATATGGGTAAGCATGGATGAATGGATGAGTATACTGAGCATGGATGGCTGAGTATGGATAGATGGATGGCTGGAATGGGCACAGAGCAGCACCGTGGGCACTACACATCCAGCCCACAGTGCTGCTGCCACCGATCTCTCCCCTCTCCCCTTGCACTGTACCAATAGGTACGGGGAGGGGAGAGAGGAACCGGACGTGACGCCATTTTTTTTACAACCTCTGGACCCGGCGGCCACGGATATTCACGGGTGCACGCCCCAGGGGGCGCGTGAGAGCGGGATTCTGGAAGGACGTCACAGTATGCCCTCCCAGAGTTGTCTGACCCTGCTGCAGCTGTCATTCGACTATAGCATGGTCAGCAAGCGGTTAACAAGGAAGTATCTGATTTTTTCAGCTTTTGTTTTTTGCATCTTGAGCCAAGTTAAATTTAAAAAAGAAACCCTCTAATAGTGCATTTAAATGTTTCCCGCTGTGTTGAAGAGAGAGTACTGTCATGAGCATGATTGTTACATCAGTTAATAATTACTTCTTGAACAGTGGTATTACATGCCAAGTCTGATAAGAGATTATCATTAAGCCTCCAGTTCCAGGAAACTCACTCTACCGATCTAAGATCAAAAGATAAGTTTACTAGGGCATAATCAGGTCAAAGACTCTCTGACTCCAGTAACGAGATATTACCTATGCATTAGCATTTTTTGATAAATTGAATCACCATTAAAAATTATATTAGTGTGGCCTTACTGATCAGGTATGCACTTTTCCCTCTGAGGTTGAAACTTTTTCAGCTGATGACAGAATAAGAATAAAACTGTCATTAGTACTGTCTGGTTTACTTTAAATAGGAGAATGGGAAAAAAAGGTAAAAAATACACCCTGGTTTGAAGTGGCACTTGCCTAGGTGACAGCGACTAAACAGACATGTATGCAGCTGTATTGAAAAGGAGGTACATGACAGGGTGCAGGAAGCTTACTGAGAGGAACAGGTTAAGAATAGGAGGGGTTGTAGAAAGAACTGGTCTTACCGGATTGGAGGATCCGAGGAGATGGGAGGAGTGATGTATTCAGTTCAGGAGACGGATGGAGCAGAGACAGCAGTCTGGGGGTAGTAAGCATGGTGGAACGTTCTCTGGGGAGGTCCGCGGTCACTGCAAAAGAGAGAAAAAGATGAGCGGGCTAGAACAGCTTTGGGAACAGCTTAGAGATGCGGCAGAGTTGCCTGGCACTGACTGGCTGCCGAGCCAGATTGCCTCTACTTTTCAGGGGATAAGGCAGGGCCCCTGCAAAGTGGGGTACATAGCCTGCTGGCTGGATCTACCACGCTTTTTTTTTACCTTATTTACTTGTACACATCTTCACTGATGACTGGTACAGTTTTTTAAACTTTTATTTTAATAAAACTTTTTTTTACCGGAGTGACCTGCTCAATGTGGAGGCTTTTTGTTTTCCTTTTTTATACTTCTTCTCTATGAACACCTTTGGTGTGGATAACTACATTCCTCTTTAAACTGGAGTTTCGATGGTGGCCACTTTATATATGATATCTTGGATGCATGCATCATTGAACGCTATCTGACGTCCTACTACTCCGGTTGGAGGATCCATCATGGATGATTATTTTCACGCCTGATCGACTCACCACTACTAGTGTGTGGGTCCCCACCTGGGGGTAAGAGTACCGATTACCTTTATCTGATGTCATTATATACACCTGAAATTTACTATCTTTATTTTGATGTCTGAATTCAAGTTCTTTCCTGAAGAGGAACATGTGCATTGATTATTCTTAAAGGGACTAAGCTGATTTTTAAACTGTACCATATTTATCACCTTTAATAAGGACGTTATCAAATATAAACTATTTTGTTGATTTTTCATGCCATGCCATTAGTGGGTTTTCACTTGTATTGAGTTCACTTTTCAGGTGTCAAACAGTGGACATTTTCCTGGTTCTTGGTGCTTTCTTTGGTATTGGGCTGTGATATGCCACTTTTGAAATCTATGTACTTTGTAATCCTACACGGTTTCACTTGTTCTAGGGTTTATATATATATTATATTTCCAATTTTTCGGGATATTCCAGTAGTTTTCTTCTGGGCGGGCATATTCCCACAGCGCCCCTTCATGTACCCCTGCTAAGCAGACCCCTTCGTCAGCGGGCAGGGGGCCAGGGAGGAATCCCCATCCATGGCAAAGTCCTAGAGGGGGGACACTCACCAGGCTGCTAGGCCGGTCCCCTCCAGGCTCATCCAGGCACAGATTCATACAGCTGCCACGCGAGGTGTCGGTCGGGGTGGCAACCTGGAGTGGGAGAGCTGGTCCGTCGGGCAGCCTGGTCTGGTCCTTGATGCGCCAGCGGCTCGCCATGTGGTGGCACCATCATGCCTCGTGGAGTAGGCCCTGCTACATGCAAAGCACGTCAGTCGGGAGGCCCCGACTCCAGGTCCAGGTCGGGGCCTGGGAGGGTTTGCCAGAGTGGTGCCTATGCGCTGGCCGCGTTGGCATCGCAGCATGATGACATCATCACTGAGGAAAACAGTGATGGAGGACGGAGCCCTTAAGGGGATGTCAGCCCCCCCCCCCCCCCCCCACCACTCAACATATCTACAGTGCTCAGGGGAAAAGGAAGACCAGAAGAAATACGATGGTGATCGAAATGGCAGGCAGAGAGGTCATCCAGCAGTAGTGAGGAGGGTGAGCTGAGGGGAGATCCCCAGGAGGCGGCGGTGGTTTCGGGACTGATGTCTGGAGGGTCTTTTCGTCCGATGCAGCCTGGTAAGCAAACCTTATATCTACTTCTCCTACTGCTACAACTGCCTTGTCTCCTGTACCTATGGTTGGGGGAGGGAGTAATGTACAGGGTATGCCTGGGGGGGGGAGGGGGCCTGTGAGATTCCTTGAGGGAGCTACTGCGCCACTTGGAGAGTGGAGCGTTGCAGTCCTTGGCCCCTGTTAGCCCATGGGTTCAGCTCCCACAATAGTTAGGGAATACACGGTCAAGGTGGAATCCCCCAAAAAGGCACCAGTGACAGTGATCACAGAGACGCAGATGCAAAAAGACGGCGTGGGACTGGCAATGGTGATAACGTCTAAGGACAAGGATGTGGAAAAGGTGCACCTAGCGGATGCAGCGCGGTCAGCACGGTGCGAGGTATATGTGTGCTTCGAGGGACCGCTAGGGACACATTTGAAAAAAGAAGTGAGAGAAAAAATTAGTTTGTGGAAATATTTTCCCTGCTCCCATTGGTAAAATTTAATTTAGGAGGAAGAAAAGAGGAGGTATAGGCTTATTCCACGCACGTTTGCAAATTGGTTGCAAGCATTTGCAATATTTGCAAGTGTGATTGGGGAAAAAGCTGACAAAAATTGCTCGGCTTTGTTTTGCTACCTGGAGGCATTTAGTGAGGCGCACAGGGTGTATATGGGCTTAGCATGGCTTCGGTATGATGAACAATTTAGTCAGCGGAAGGCCATTCACCCCTCTATTAGATGGGACCACAAAGATATTAGTCTCTGGATGAAGTTGATGACTTCTTCCAGGACTATGGGTTGGTTTTTTCCAGGTGGGTTCAGCGGCGCCTCCTCCGTAGGATCACCGGCCCTTATAAAAGAAAGGGGTTTGCTGGCAGTTCAATGAAGGAACATGCCGGTTTGGCAACTCGTGTCACTACAAACACAAACTCTCTGGGTGCAGTGGTGCACACCCCCTTTTGTGCTGTTTCAAGCAAGGAAAAGGTTGTGCAGGGGACATCGCTGGAAAAGGGGATGACACCAGTGAGACTGGAAAGGATGCTGCCTTTCCTAAGAAGGTATCCCGATGGGGCGGCAGAAAGTCTGTTGGAAGCAGGGTTTAGGGAGGGTTTTCAAATTCCGAGCACAATGAGGGAGGTCCTGTATCAGACAATTTGATGGTGTCAGCTATGTTGTTGAAGGAGGTGGCGCTGGGTCAGATGGCTGGCCCATTTCCTGCCCTACCATTGCCAGGGTTGGTAGTTTCCCCATTGAGAGTGGTTCCAAAGAAGGAGCCGGGGCAATAGGGGATGATAAATCATCATTTGTCTTACCCCAAGGGCGGCTCATTGAATGATGGTATCGACTACCAAGTTTGTGCGGTTACCTATACATCCTTCGATGCAGCTGTCTCATGGGTTAGGAAGTATGGCAAGGGTTCCCTCATGGCAAAAACTGATGCGGAATCGGTGTTCAGGTTATTGCCGGTTCACCCCCAAAAGTGCTCACTTGTTAGGGTGTTGTTGGCAGGGGTCTTACTTTGTAGATCATTGCCTTCCTATGGGCTTTTCAATTTCCTGTGCCTTGTTCGAGGCTTTTAGTTCATTTTTAAATGTGCTGTTAGGGAGTTTGCAGGGGTTAATTCAGTCATGCATTATCTGGATGACTTCCTGTGCGGGGTGTTGCTGGGGACTGCACAGCACTTGGCTGAGAGGTTCGGGATTCCATTGGGGCCGACAAGACAGAAGGCCCAACCTCAGAGTTGTTTTTTTGGGGTATCACCATTGATTTACTGGCCATGGAATGTAGGTTGCCGAAGGACAAATTGGTGGCCCTGAGATGGGAGGTGAGTCTGTTGAGTGACAAGCGTAAGATTTGTTTGAAAGAACTACAGTCGTTATTTGGAAAATTGAATTTTGCTTGCAGGATTATTCCCATGGGTTGCATATTCTGTCGGCTACCATGCCCGGAGTGTGGGTACCCAATCATTTTATACAACTGACCAGAGAGCTGCAGGAGGATTTGAGGATTTGGGATGCTTTTTTGGAACCCTTCAATGGCCGATCAATGTGGCAGGCGGGGCCGGTCAGCAACGCTGATTTGGTCTTGTTCACGGACACGGAGGGATCAGTGGGAAATGGTGCTTATTGTCAGGGAAAGTGGAGTGCAGAGCCATGGCCTGAGACTTGGAGGGAGGCAGGTTTCCTTCGGAATTTGGTTCTTCTGGAACTTTTTCCCATTGTTCTGTCAGTGGAGCTATGGGGAGAGGCTTTACAAAACAAAAAAGTACAGTTCAATTGCGATAATATGGGGGTAGTTGGGGTGATTAACAACATCTTAGCCTCTCACCCCCATGGTCAGATTGTTACAGTATCTGGTGCTCAGTTTTTTGTGGATAAATGCCTTTGTTTATACAGTTCATATACCTGGGGTTGACAACAAGTTAGCGGACGCTTTGTCTCATTTCCAGGATTATGGAAAATTGCGCTGGAGTCACCGCTGGATGGATATGGCAGTCACTCAGTGCTGGAACATGGAAGGCATATTCCAAAGTGTGGCAGGAATGGTTGGTTCTGATGGAGGAGGTAGGCGGGTCGGAGGACCCGGAAGATATACAGGCATGGGTGTTGTGTTTTATCTGCAGTAATTATTCAAAGGGTGTTTCAGGGGCCGCAGTGGGAAAAAAGATGGCGGCCTTAGCCTTTTTGTTTCAGTTGGAGAGGCAGAGGGATTTCACCAAATCTTTTAGGGTTCGTAGGGCGTTAAGGGGCTATTGGAAAGGAAGTAACCACAAGAATTCCAGACGCCCAGTTTCGTTTGAGGTGTTGGGGTCAATCTTATCATGTTTGGGGAATGTGTATCGTCATACTTTGAGCGGGTAATTTTCCGGGTGGCTTTTGTGCTGGCCTTTTTTGGGGCGTTCAGAATCAGTGAGCTGGTTTCGCCTTCTAAACAGGTGGTAAGAGGTTTGCGGTTAGGGGATGTACAGTGCTTGGAATTGTCAGTCCAAATTTGGATCAGGCGCTAAAAAATGGACGAACAAGAAAGAGGGGTCCAAGTAAAATTGTTCAGGGGACATTACACCCAGCTTTGTCCAGTGGCAGCCTTGAGGCAGTTTCTGTCTATTCGCCCACAAGGGGAGGGTGCGTTGTTCATCAACCTTGATGGATCGTGCCTGTCCAGGTTTCAGTTTATGGCAGTTTTACCTAAGTGTTTACAGGCCAGGGGGGGGGGGTTGCACTCTTTTCGTGTAGGTGGGAACGTTCTATAGAAGTAATAAAGAATATTGGCAGATGGGAGTCAACTAGATATCAATTATATATTCGTCCACATTTGCTGTGATTCTCCTTCTTCCTGTGAGTATCTCTTTCTTGCTCATTAGTTAGGTCTGTTGCTGGGCATGTATTTTTTATTATGTATTTTCAGATTCTCCACGATGTCTCATCTGGATACTGGAACATTTGTACGTTTTTGGGGGGCAAGAAGGGCGGATGTCAGGCCAGATGGTAGGCAGTTGAGGCTGACAAGAGAGGAAGGCAGGATAAGGTGGATTGGGGTACCAGGCATGATGTGGCACAAGGTTGTACCCGAGGTACATAATTTTTACATGGCTGGACCGGCCTCCAGACATTTTGGTCCTTCACGTGGGTGGCAATGACTTGTGAATTCGACCCATGAGGCAGGTCATAAAGGACATTCAGTGGGACTTTCTCAGGTTGCATACTTCCTTCCCGGACATGATTGTGGTGTGGTCCGATATCGTGGCTCACATGTCTTGGAGGGGGGCCCGGTCAATGGAAAAACTGAACAAAACACGGTTAAGGTTAATAAAGAAGTGGGTAGGTTTGTTTCCCTTAATGGTGGATGGGTGGTCCAGCATTGGGAGTTGTAGGTAGACACCTGGAGGTACTTGACCTCTGGGTATTGGGATTGGAGGATGGCATCTGTAGGGCATTGCTGGTGTGGCTGTGGGCGCAAGTGTAAGGTTTCACACTTGTGCCATGGTGGCGGTTGGGTCCTTGACGACAGATATATATATATATATATATATATATATATATATATATATATATATATATACATGAGATATTGGAAAAATGTTGGGACCCATCCCAGGTATGGAGTCCTCCTGATTGGTCTGGTTTCAATCTGGTCTAGCGGGTAATAAGTTGTGGGGTCTGTAGTTAATTAGTGAGTCCTCAAGGCGAGTTTGGCTAACTAAAAGGTATTACAGACTCAAAAAAGTTAAAGAGGGGTCATCAGGGACCAGCAACCAATAATTTGGATTGGAGCTAGAATATTTTAAATATTTTAAATGTTTTAAATATTTGAAATAACGGTTAGCTTATTGGTTTTGTTAATAAAGGTCGAACAGGCTATTTACATCCAAGAAGGTGTCCGTGTTTTTATTCAATAGTAATGGTAAGGCATGTGTTGTTGGGTAGTAAATTATCTGGCTGCCTTAGTCATGGGTCTTCTGATCCTGGAAAAGCTGAGGAAAACACAGAATTTTTCCCAAGTTCCCACAAAAATGCCAAGTGAGGTTGGGGTGTAAGGTACTTGTTTTTTTGTTTTTTTTTCAATTTTCCATTTGTTTAAGATAAAATGAATTCCATAGACTTTCATTGTACAAAAACAGCTAAATGCAAGTTAAACTTAAATGTTTTATGAGGCTTTTCAAGTTTTAAACAATGAATACAAGTGTTAAGTTAATCAACGTTCTATGCAAAATGAGAAGGATATTGCTCACAGCTTCACACCTTTGATTGCCAGTCATTTTCTAAGAAAAACTGGATGAGCATATGATAGGGAAGGCGTCAAGAAATTATACCTAAATGTCAACCTAGAATATTCAGGAAGGAAGGTGCTGATGACTGCACCTTCATTAAAAAATCAATTGGTCTTACTCAAGTGGCAACTGTGCTCACCTTTCTTTTTTGAAATATCAGAATATTCAGGTATATACTATATGTTATTATATTGTGTAGTAGACTATCCATCATGAATTTCAACAACTGTATTGCTAAGATGAGAAGATAATCATTTATTTTCTCATTAATAATAGCTTACATTCCAATTACAGCTTTCATTGCAGTGTAAATACATCAAAAATGTACATATAAATGTACCCCTACTCCACACTCTTATTACGATAAAACAACATTATTGTTATAACCATATCATTAATTCTGCAGTTGCAGTATACACCCCCAATTTAATATTCACAAAATCAATGCAAATTGATATATCAATCTCCATTGTGCAGTGCCGTATACTAATTTTAAGTACAATAACATTTAAAAAATTGCAGTCTATATGTTCTAAATCAATTGCATACAATTGTAAATTATAAATCTATTTGTATATAATGTATAACAATAAATGTGATGTGTTTGAAAGTGCTTAAATTAGTTAAATAAATAAATAATTTAAAAAGTAAATCCTCAAAAAGTTTGAAATTTCTGTTCTTATTTGAGAATCTGACTTTGACTATTTGAAAGAACTGCCAACAGATACCCTACTAGCATTGCATTAATGTCACAACCCAGTAAATAATTGATATGCTCGAGACAATACTCACCCAACTCATGTAGCAGAAGCATTTAAGGGTACAGCTTATGAGATGTAGATGAGAAGCCATGCAGAAGAAATTTCAACATCATCATATGTTATGGAGGGACTGGGAAGACTAGAAGAAGGTATCTGCCATGTCTCACATGGGCCAGTGGAAAAAATGAGAATGTCAAAAAGACTTTAATAGCAGGCCTGGATGTGGCAAGTGAAATTTAACTCAGCTTTCCAAAAAAAATGTGGTTAATCACAGTCCATTCATGATTTAGCAAGGTGAGGCAATTAGGCCAGGCAGGTATGGACAGCTTTTTTCCCTTAATAAATTAAATGATAATTTTTAACCACTTTCAGACCGGACTATTTTGCTGGCTTCAGACCAGAACACTTTTTGCGATTCGGCACTGCGTCGCTTTAACTGACAATTGCGCGGTCGTGCGACGTGGCTCCCAAACAAAATTGACGTCCTTTTTTTCCCACAAATCTTTCTTTTGGTGGTATTTGATCACCCCTGCATTTTTATTTTTTGCTCTATAAACAAAAAAGAGCGAGAATTTTGAAAAAAACACATTATTTTTTACTTTTTCCTTTAATAAATATCCCCCAAAAATATATAAAAAACATTTTTTTCCTCAGTTTAGGCTGATACGTACTCTTCTACATATTTTTGGTAAAAAAATCACAATAAGCGATTGATTGGTTTGCGCAACTTTTATAGTGTTTACAAAATAGGGATAGTTTTATGACATTTTTATTAATATATTTTTTTTTTTTTTACTAGTGGCGGCGATCACCGATTTTTATTGTGACTGCGACATTATGGTGGACACATCAGACATTTTTGACACATTTTTGGGACCATTGTCATTTATGCAGCAATTGGTACTATACAAATGCACTGATACCTGTGTAAATGACACTGGCAGTGAAGGGGTTAACCAGGGGGTGGCAGTGTAGGGGTTAAGTGTGTCCTAGGGGTGTGTTACTAACTTTGGGGGGGCGTGTCTGTGTGTTAGTGAACACTGATCTCTGCTCCAATCACAGAGAGCAAAGTCACTTGTTGCTAGGCAGAATGGGGAGATGCTGTTTACTTCCGCATCTCCCCATTCAGCCTCCCTGTGAGACGATCGCGGGTATCCCCACTGCAATCGAGTCCGCAGGACCCGCGACCAGACTCACGGGGGTCCCGACACGACGCGACACTGTACGCCCATATGCCTGTCTGTGCCATTCTGCTGACGTACATCGTCGTGCACCAGTCGGGAAGTGGATAAACAGCATTTTGTATTTACTCAGGTTATCTTTGTGTAATATTTAAATTTGTTTTTGATGCCTCATACAGGAGGCAAATACTTTTCAACATCACTGTACATCATCACCATCAGAAAAAGAGGCAACTACTGGATAGCTATGATTTTGGGGGATGCTGGAAGGTAAGACAGCCTAAAATTATTAAGCCTTGCCCTCAACTAAGGGTTTTCCTCTTCTTCACTCAGTGCATCTTTGCACCTCCACCAGCATAATCACAAAGGCCAGCATTTCCATCCACAGCACTAAACACTGTAGCTAAAGTATCATGAAAATGTCTTCCTGCTGTGACCAGTGCCATAGATGATGCTGTTGGACTAAAACTATAGGCAGCAGATGGCTGAAAGATTACAGTGTATGTAGACTTCATTATTCTCTCTAAAAACATAATCATTGATTCCAGGGATTATTAGATCTGAAGAATGGACTAGTAACTAAACTATTGCAGTTTGCCAATGGGATGCTTTCACACCCACCTCCAGTGACCTTTTTGGGATAGTATTTAGCACGATGGATGGCCAGATCATATAAAAAGCTACTGCACTGTCATTGACAAGATGACAGCAATTAAAATGAGGCCTAAATAAGCTATAACTTTCTGATTACCGTCAGAATGGATACACAGAATATATACTTAACCATCATGTTCAATAGTCACTTAAATTACTATTAAAGCTGCAATTTAGCTTAAAAAATTCCTACAGCTTCAGTCACATCACATGTGATGAAGAATGACATTGAGCAGGCAGCTGGATCTTAGAGAAATCTTCACTGCAGGTATACCTGTCTTCTTCCTGGCTTTTAATTTCGGGCACTGCAATGATTAACAATTGGGTCTTCTACAGATGGTCCAATGGGTGCATGCCCCTTCCTTCCTCCTCCTCCATTCAGAAGTGTTCATTCATTGATTAGAGATTATACTCTTCCCCATTCACAGATTGTGTACAGATAGTGTAATCAGCAAAATGTTCTTAGTGTAGGAAAAGGAAGAAGTGGGTGTGCCCCCATCAGATCATCTGTACTGCTGTTCTGCTTAAGCACTTGACCACTGTGCACTTAAACACCCTATTTTCAGCTTTCAGTGCTCTCACATTTTGAATGGCAATTACTCAGTCATACAACACTGTACCCATATGACATTTTTGTCCTTTTTTTCACACAAATAGAGCCTTCTTTTGGTGGTATTTAATCACCGTTGGGTTTTTTATTTTTTGCGCTATAAAAGAAAAGACTGAAAATTCTGTAAAAAAAAATAATAATTTTCTTTGTTTCTGTTATAAAATTTAGAAAATTTGTAATTTTTCTTGATAAATTTTGGTCAAAATTTATACTACTACATATCTTTGGTAAAAATAGTACAGCTTGGTGCATATTATTTGGTCTTTGTGAAAGTTATAGAGTCCACAAGCTATGGTGCCAATATCTGAAAGTTGATCACACCTGAAGTACTGAAGGCCTATCTCATTTCTTGAGACCCTAACATGCCAGAAAAGTACAAATACCCCCCAAATGTCCCCTTTTTGGAAAGAAGACATTCCAAGTAAGAGGCATGGTGAGCTTTTTGATGTTGTCATTTTTTTCCCACAATTCTTTGCAAAATCAAGATTTTTTTTTTCACAAAATTTTCATATTAGCAGGTAAATTCTCACACACAGCATATGCATACCACAAATTACACCCCAAAACACATTCTGCTATTACTTCTGAGTATGGCGATACCACATGTGTGAGACTTTTACACAACGTGGTCACATACAGAGGCCCAACATGCACCTGCAGGCGTTCTGGAGCACCCAGGCCAATTCTGACATTTCTCTCCTACATGTAAAAATCATCATTTATTCGCTAGAAAATTACATAGAACCCCAAAACATTATATATGTTTTTTTACCAAAGACCCTAGAGAATACAATGACGGTCATTGCAACTTTTTATCTCGCATGGTACTTGCGCAGCAATTTTTTGAACGCTTTTTTGGGGGAAAAAAAGAGTTTTGTGCTTTACAAAAAACAAACCAGTAAATTTAGCCCAATGTTTTTGCATAATGTGAAAGATGATGTTACGCCGAGTAAATAGATACCCAACATGTCACCCTTCAAAATTGCACACACTCAAATGGCGCCAAACTTCGCTACTTAAAAATCCCCATAGGCGACGCTTTAAAATTTTTTACTGGTTACAGAGGAGGTCTAGGGCCAAAATTATTGTTCTCACACGTTCGCAGTGATACCTCACAAGTATGGTTTGAACACCCTTTTTATATGTGGGCGGGACTTACGTATGCGTTTGCTTCTGTATGCGAGCATACGGGAACAGGGGCGATTTAAAAATGTTTATTTTTTTATTGTTCATTTTACTTTTTTTGATCACTTTTATTCCTATTACAAGGAATGTAAACATCTCTTGTAATAGGAATATGGCATGACAGGTCCTCTTTACAGTGAGATATGTGGTCAATAAGGGATCAATAAGACCCCACATCTCATAAAAAAAAAAAAAAAAACGATCCTGGCTTCTATTGTCTCGGTGAGTCGGTAGAAGCACCAGAGGGTGGCGGGAGGGGGGGTTTCCCCTCTCGCTTCCTATAAGAAAGATCAAGCAGCAGAACAGCCATTATGATCATTCTTATGGTATAGGGAATCGCTGGCTGAAAAAGCTGATATCTGAATGATGCTTGTAGCTGCAGGCATCATTCAGATATCCTCACACAAAATCAAGGACGTCATATGACAGCTGGCAGGCGGGAAGTGGTTAAAACACTTTTTTTTTTAACACAAAGTTGTCCATTTATACAATATTTCTAACACATAGCATGTACATGCCAAAAATCAGACCCCAAAATAGATTCTCCTACCTTACTCCTCCTGGGTATGGCAATACCACATGTGTGAGACTTCCACAGTCTGGCCACATACAGAGGCCGAGTACAGCCAAGAATGGCTGAGTATGGCTGAGCATGGCTGGGTATGGCTGGGTACGGCTGAGTATTGCAGGGTATTGCAGGGTATTGTATGGTATCACAGGGTATCGCAGAGTATTAAAGAATATTGCAGGGTATTGTATGGTATCACAGGGTATGGCAGGGTATCACAGAATATCACAGAATATCACAGGTTATAGCAGGGTATTGCAGGGTATTACTGGGCATTGCTGGGCATTGCAGAGTATTGCTGGGTATTGCAGAGTATTGCTGGGTATTGCAGGGTATTGCAGAGTATTGCAGATAATTACTAGGTATTGCAGAGTATTGCTGGGTATTGCAGAGTATTGCAGAGTATTGCTGGGTATGAAGGGATGGCTGAGCATGGATGGATGGATCGGTGGTGACTGCACAGAGCAGCGCTGTGGACACTACAGATCCCACCCACAGTGTTGCTGCCACCAATCTCTCACTCTCTCCTCTTACAGTGTACTGATCGGTACACAGAGAGGAGAGAGGAACCGGCGTCCATCATTTGACGGAGCAATCACGTGGTAAACGGCCGTGATGTGATCCGTGATCAACTGGGTCCAGAGATGTTCTTGAGTGCGCGCTCCAGGGGGTGTGCAAGAGCAGAATTCTGGGAGGACGTCATAGTATGTCCTCCCAGAGTTAAGCAACCGCCTTGTAGTCATCATTCGACTATGGGCCGGTTGTTAAGTGGTTAAAGACCCAAAGCTGTTAACCATTGCAGCGCTGAAAGTTCAGGACAGTCATCCCTGTAGTAAAGATTTCTTCAAGATCCTGCTGTCTGCACAATAGGAGACATACTTCTTTACAAGTAAGTAATATGACTAATGCTGTAAAGTTTTTTTTTAGCTAAACTTCAGTTTTAAATAACTTATACCCCAAGATGTTGCTGAGAAACGGGAAAACAGAAAGATAGAGACACTGTACAAAACTGCAACCATGCAAACCTGGGGCAGGACCCGGGTCCCCAAACACTTTTTAGGACAGTAATTTGCATATTAGCCTTTAAAATTAGCACTTTAGATTTCTCCCATAGACTTGTACAGGGTGTTCCGGCTTTTCAAATTTGCTGCGAACAGCCAAATTATTCACTGTTTGCTGAACAGGCGAACAGGCAATGTTCGAGTCGAAAATTAGATAGTGGGCAATGGCGCTAAAACCCAATGTGTATTTAACCTAAAAAGGTCTATTCGTAAAGATATATACAAAATTAATTTATAAGTGTTGCAATACAATACTATATTTCAGTGCTAAAAAAAATTTAAAAAGAGAAAAATGCAATAATCAGTGTGTGCAAATACGTGCTGACACTAGTAGTGTCAGCACGTATTTGCACACACTGATTATTGCATTTTTTCTTTTTAAATTTTTTTTAGCACTGAAATATAGTATTGTATTGCAACACTTATAAATTAATTTTGTATATATCTTTACGAATAGACCTTTATAGGTTAAATACACATTGGGTTTTAGCGCCATAGCCCACTATCTATTTTTTTACATTCAAACCTCCCCCCCCACTTTTAGGGGGTGGAGGATCTAGGCAAAGACAGCTCTAACCCTTGTAAATCTCACGTCTAATAATTCACAGTAGTTTTTGCAACTTTCATTTTATTTTAATTTCCATCTGTCTTAGTCACACACAGAGTGAGAAGTCCGTAGCGCGACTTTATTTATTTATTTATTTATTTATTTATTTATTTAATGTACGAGTTGAACATGAGTTCGACTTGAACTTGAAGCTCATCCCTAGCAACCAGTAGCAAAACCACCACAACCTGTAGCTAATCAGTTGCACAGTGATTAAAGGGGTAGAAGGAACTTACCATTAGCCAGAACCCCTACAAAAAGGGTTCCTGAAATGCTTAAAGGTAAATTATGCAAAATACAGTTAAAGTGCCTTTTATGTTTGTTCAGCAATTTAAGATGGATAGATTTGGATTGAAATAACTAATAAATAGAAATACCTTAAAATATATATTCAAAACATTGCATTTCAGTCTCATAAAATACTAATGCTATTGTTACTTTTATTAGAGTTTTCAGCCTTATTAGCAGAAGTGTAACAAATTTTTAAGGAAAATCTTAACCGTAAACAAAAAGTCTGCTCTGACCAATATTAACCACTTGCCTCCCCGTTTCTGAAGATATACTGCGGCAGGCTGGCATGGGCAGGCTGAGGCACAGCTTGGGAGTGTAGCATGCAGATCACTGGAACTGGTATTTGGTAACCGGGTATCATGTGATCACTATGATTGGTTGTATCGATCACATGATAACAATATAAAAAAACTGTCATGAATGGCTTTACATTCATGAATAGCTTGCTTACTGTTGTGATCTGCAATCGCATGGTACCTGGTTACCTGTACCATGTGATTAGCTTAGCCAATCACAGTTCACAACATTTTTGACAGCTAAACTTATTGTGATTGTGATCATTACTATATAAGCAAGAACAGTATAACAAAAAAAAAAAATCCATGATCAACCTTCCAGAGTAGTACATAGTGTCACTGGTCAGTATCCCTGATCATTGCCACAGCAGTCAAATGTTGATGCTGTACTGCAATGGTGACAGTCTGTTAACCACTTAAGCCCCGGACCATTTGGCTGGCCAAAGACCAGAGCATTTTTTGCGATTCGGCACTGTGTTGCTTTAACTGACAATTGCATGGTCATGTGACGTGGCTCCCAAACAAAATCAACTTCCTTTTTTCCTCACAAATAGAGCTTTATTTTGGTGGTATTTGATAACCTCTGCGGTTTTTACTTTTTGCGTTATTAACAAGAAAAGACCAAAAATTTGGAAAAAACACACAATTTTTTACTCTTTGCTATAACAAATATCCCCAAAGAATATAAAAAAAACATTTTTTTCCTTCGTTTTTGGCCAATACGTATTCTTCTACATATTTTTAGTCTGCGCAAAAGTTATAGCGTCTAAAAAATAGGGGATAGTTTTAGGGCATTTTTATTAATATTTTTTTATATATATTTTTTTAATAGTAATGGCAGTGATCGGTGATTTTTATTGGGACTGCAACATTATGGCGGACACATTGGACAATTGGGACACATTTTTGGGACCGATGGCATTAATACAGTGATCAGCGCAATTAAAAATGGACTGATTACTGTAAAAATGTCACTGGCAGTAAATGGGGTTAACACTAGGGGGCAGTGAAGGGGTTAATGTGTGTCCTAGTTTGTGTTCTAACCGAAGGGGGATGGGGACTGTGTATGGAAGATAACAGATCATCTGTTCATACTCTGTATGAACAGACAACCTGTCAGTTCTCCCCTCAGAGAACCGGAAACAGTGTGTTTACACCAAGGGTCTCAAACTGGCGGCGCTCCAGCTGTTGCAAAACTAAAAGTACCATCATGCCTCTGCCTGTGGGAGTCACACTTGTAACTGTCAGCCTTGCAATGCCTCATGGGACTTGTAGTTTCTCAACAGCTGGAGGGCCACCAGTTTGAGACCCCTGGTTTACACACACAGTTCCAGGTTCTCCATGTGCCCCCGAGCGATCGCGGGAGCCTGGCGGTGATCGAGACTCGCCTTGGGGGGGGCGCCCCCTATTGACCACAGGGCGAAGTGACATTACATAATGTGGTTTCACCCAGCCATTCTGCCGTACAACTGCAGCAGCTGGTCGGCATGTGGTTAAAAAAAAAGAATGTATTTGTGTGGAAAAAATTTACAACTTCAAAAAACTCACCATGCCTCTTACTAAATGCCTCAGACTGTCTACTTTTCCAAAAAAGGTAATTTTGGGAGTATTTGTACTGTCCTGGCATTTGGGCCTCAAGAAATAAGATAGACCATCAGTGCATCAGGATTAATCAATTTTCAAATATATATACCATAGTTTGTAGACACTATAACTTTCACACAAACCAATTAATATACAGTGGGTGTAGAAAAGAATTAAAATAAATCATATGCTGTTGCTTTGCAGCCTGAAATGAAGACAGACATAGTTGTTGTGTTATCCAGCTGTATTTACTGGTGCAACTTATAACATTCAAATGAAAGATATAACACCAACATGTCAGAAAAAAAATCAAAAAAATCTAAAACTGAACCACTGAGTTGGATAAAGGATCACCCCCCCAGTCAGTATTTTGTTGGACCACCTTTTGCTTTAATTACAGCCTTTAGTCTGTTGAGATATGCCTCTACTAAAGCCTCGTACACATGAACGGATTTTCCGCAGACAAAACCTCAGACTTTTGTCTGAAGGGCGTTGGCCCCAAACTTGTCTTGCATACAAATGGCACACAATTGTTGGCCAACAAACTCGATCGTAGTGACGTACTGGATGTACTACGAGCCAATAAAGAGAAAGTTCAATTGTCATGCGCCACTCTTCGGCCTCCTTCTGCTAATTTTGTGTTAGTAGAAGTTTGGTGAGTGTCCAGTTGCGCTTTTCAGTTCATGCTTTGCAGTTGCGGTATCAGAGGAGAGAAGGTGCTATCTTTGGGCTTGGAGTTATTGCTTTGACCCAAGTCGAGTCCAGGAGGAGGAGGATTTCTTGGACCAAAAAATGGTTGCTTAATCTTGACCAATTTTGTCATATGCCTTTGCTGCGGGAGCTCCAGGAGAATAATCCTGATGATTTTAGGAATTATCTCTGGATAATGGACCCTGCTTTCACCGTCTATCATTGTTGACCCCCTATATTAAGAAGCAGGACACATGTATGTTGCTTTCCATTACTCCCGAGCAAAGGCTCATAGCCACCTTGAGGTACTTGGCGACAGGGAGAAGTCTCCAGGACCTCAAGTTTATGACTGGGATCTCCCCTCTGGGACTCATTATTCCAGAGACCTGTTCTGCCATATTCAAGTCCTGCAGAAAGAAGGACTATATTTGGGTAAGTTTTAGACTTTAACATCACATTCTACGTATTTAATGTTTGCTAATGTATTGTATTACTTTGTTGATTCCATAATTACCATTATTGTAATATTGTAATATGCTGTGAATGTCCTTTTTGTCCTGCTGTAAGCTTTTTATACTCCTTTTTGTCATTCATGCATATTTTCCTTCACTAGCATGCTATCCTGGGCCCATACACACCTAGCCTAGCAACTTTACAATGTATTTTGTCAGCTACATTTTTGTGCTTCCCCTAAATACCCCCAAAAATGTGTCCAAATGTTATTTTCATCCTCAAATTCAGGCAGAGTCCAAGAGGCCATTTTTCAGGGGGCACAAACTCATATGGAACCCTCCCCCAAAATGCTAAGTCAGCTGATACAAATACTCTACCTGCTGACTTTGCAAAACCCATACACACTATACCTCTTTTGTAGTCATATTTCTGGATGAATTCCCCACAGCATTTAGTGCAAGGGCCTGCCTAATTACCTTCAAATTGTAACGTAGAACGTTTTTGTCTCCTATAATCTTAATAGGTAATTTATGAATGTCAAAATGTGCTTTAATTTTGACAGTGCGCATTTAAATTTTTAGATTATGACACTTCTTACCAGCCCACTGCACTGCCAGTAGTGTAAGTAAGGAGGGGCTGGCCAAAGTATCACACATTATTTATGCATTCAGCTCTCATGGAAGTGGAGAGGGCTACCTGTCCAAAACATCTACCCATTACCTCCCCCCACCATAACATTTTTCTAATGGGCCACCAGAGGGGGTGAGTAATCCGATAAGTTGACCTTTTGTCTTTAAATACTCATTTCAATTTTATACTTATGTTGGCCAAGAATGTTTATGTCAAATCTGCTTGCAATGCTATCTTCCTTTTTTTTTTTGACTCCACAGTTTCCTTCCAACCCACAGCAATGGCAGGATGTTGCAGCCCAGTTCCAGCACCAGTGAGATTTTCCCAACTGTGGTGGTGTTATTGATGGCAAATATGTCAGGATTAGGGATGAGCTTCGAGTTCGAGTCAAACTCATGTTCGACTCGAACATTGCCTGTTCGCCTGTTCGGCGAATAGTGAACAGTTTGGGGTGTTCGCGGAAAATTCGAAAAGCCGGGAACACCCTGTACAAGTCTATGGGAGAAATCTAAAATGCTAATTTTAAAGGCTAATATGCAAGTTATTGTCCTAAAAAGTGTTTGGGGACCTGGGTCCTGCCCCAGGGGACATGGATCAATGCAAAAAAAAGTTTTAAAAACTAACGTTTTTTCGGGAGCAGTGATTTTAATAATGATTAAAGTGAAACAATAAAAGTGTAATATTCCTTTAAATTTCGTACCTGGGGGGTGTCTATAGTATGCCTGTGAAGGGGCGCATGTTTCCCATGCTTAGAACTGTCCCTGCACAAAGTGTCATTTCTGCAGGAAAAAAAGTCTTTTAAAATCACTCGCGGCTATGATGAATTGTTGGCTCCCGTAATACAGAGAACACTCATTGAAAGTCATTGATAAAAAGAAAAAAAAAAGCGTGGTGTTCCCCCAAATTCAATTACCAGGGCCTTCAGGTCTGGTATGGATATTATGGGGAACCCCGCATCAAAAAAAAAAAATTGACGTGGGGGTCCCCCTAAAAATCCATACCAGACCCTTTATCCGAGCACGCAACCTGGCAGGGCGCAGGAAAAGAGGGGGGGACGAGAGAGCGCCCCCCTCCTGAACCGTACCAGGCCACATGCCCTCAACATTGGGAGGATGCGTTGAGGGTCTGTGACTAGAGATGGCCTTGCGGTTTGCCCGGCAGTCGGTTCGCGGTGAATTTTGCGTGTTCGCGATTCGCCAAAACATCGGACATTTGGCGCTGTTCTCCCGGCGCACATATGCGTTTACAGTGTGAAAGAACTTTGACCCATGATGACACATTCATCATGGGTTACAGGACAGCCAATTGAGACATTTCAGCATATGGACAATTGGACATTCCCCCTACCTTATAAATAGACCTGATCTGGCAGCCATTTTACATTCTGTCTTATGTCAGTGTAGGGAAAGGACGCTGTGCGGAGCAGGGAGAGACTGTAGTGACACAAATCACTAGCTATTAGGTCCACAAAAGTCATTTTAAGGACTGGTACAAGTGTAGTACAGTATATAGGGTTTAGTGCACTGCTGTGCTGGTGATTGCAGCTGTCTTTAGTCAGTGTAGGGACAGGACGCTGTGTGGAGCAGGGACAGTCAGTTTAATCACTAGCTAGCTATTACTATTAGGTCCACAAAGGACCTTTTAAGGACTGGTATAGGTGTACAGTATATAGGGTTGTGGTGCACTGCTGTGCTGCAGACTGCTTCTGGATTCTGCAGCTGTCTTTTATCAGTGTAGGGACTGAGGGACAGTCTGTAAATCACTAGCTACTAGGTCCACAAATGTCCTTTTAAGACTAGTATAGGTGTACAATATATAGGGTTGTGGTACACTGCTGCAGACTGCTGCCCAATTCTACAGCTGTCTTTTATCAGTGTAGGGACTGAGGGACAGTCTGCAAATCACTAGCTACTAGGTCCACAAAGGTCCTAGTAGGGACTGGTATAGGTGTACAATATATAGGGTGCTGGTGCAGGGTTGTGCTGCAGATTACTGCCCTATTCGGCAGCAGTCCTTTATCAGTGTAGGGACTGAGGAACAGTCTGCAAATCACTAGCTACTAGGTCCACAAAGGTCCTTGTAAGGACTGGTATAGGTGTACAATATAGAGGGTTGTGGTGCACTGCTGCTGACTGCTGCCTGATTCTGCAGCTGTCTTTTATCAGTGTACAGACTGAGGGACAGTCTGCAAATCACTAGCTACTAGGTCCACAAAGGTCCTTTTAAGGACTGGTATAGGTGTACTATTTTGTGTGCAGTATATAAGTGTGTAATACACATATAAAATACTTGCACATATAGAAAGCATAGTATAGTGCATTTCCACTGTGCAACATTGTGACTGCTGAGCGGTTCTGCAGCGATACTACAAAGAGTGACAAACGAAATAAAAAATAAGTATTATAACTGGTGTGATAGACCAGTGGCCCCCAAAAATGACAGATTGAAGCGGGGTGTTATATACCTTCTTCCACATATAACTTCTCTAGAGACTTTTGTCACAGGGTTATTTAAAAAATGACAGGCAGAGGAAGAGGCAGGCCCTTCCACAGGAGTGGTAGGGGTAGGGCAGGAGCAACAGGCTTGAGCCAAAGTGGCAAATTGCAGAAGGTGCGTGTGATTACGTCAAAGGACGCACCAGACGTGGTTGAGTGGCTCACTCAGCCTTACTCTTCTGCACCCTCCTCATCCTCTCGATCTGCACCCTCTTCTTCACTCTCTGTTGTTTGCACCCCCAAAGATACTATCACCAACACCACCACTACACCATATACCTTTCGCTTGAGTCACAGGAATTATTTTCTGATCCATTTCAAGACATTTCTGATGCGCAGCCATTCTTGGCATTGGATCAGGAAGAGGAGGTAGCAGCAACCACCACTCAGCATTCTGACGACAGTACCCAGATCAGCCTAAGGAGGTTGGTCCCCGCTGTTGCTGCCTACTCCAAGATCTCTAATTATAGCGGTGGGGAAGGTGATGTCGATGATGACGTGTCTAGTGATGTCATGTGGGTGCCCACTAGAGAGGAAGAGGAGGGGAGTTCAGAGGGAGATATGGAACAGCAGATAGGGAGGAGAAGCAAGCGGAACTTATATTGCACAGGAGGGACAAAGCAGACTGCTAATGTATCAGGAGTAGGGATGAGCTTCGTGTTCCCACAATGTGCCACCAATCAGTGCCCATAAGTGTGGCATAGATCAGATCGCACCGCTGCTATTTGCAACATATGTCTCAAGCATATCTCGCGTGGCCAAAACATCAGCCGCTTGGGCACCACATGCTTGACCAGACATATGTTGACCTGCCATGCAGCTCGTTGGCAAGCGTACCTCAAAGACCCACACCAAAGAACAAAGCGGACCTCTCCTTGCTCCTCATCAGCTGGCATCTCCAACCCCACTAGACTTTCAGTCCTCTCTGAAACCTGCTCTGAGAGGAATGAAGGTGTAGAATTAGGTGTGTCACAGCCAAGTGCTTCCGGGCACTCTGTTAGCAGTACACCCACGTCCGATTATAGCAGGCAAATGTCCCTGCCCCAGCTGCTGGACCGGCGAAAGAAGTTCACTCCCAGCCATCCACATGCCCAGCGGTTGAATGCTAGCTTGGCTAAATTGCTAGCACTTCAACTGCTGCCTTTTCAGTTGGTAGACTCGGCCCCCTTCCGTGAGTTTGTACAATGTGCGGCTCCTCAGTGGCAGGTCCCCAAACGCCACTTTTTCTCACAGAAGGCGATTCCAGCTCTCTACCGGCATGTGGAAGGCAATGTCCTTGCCTCGCTGGACAGGGCGGTCAGCGGTAAGGTGCATATTACCGCTGACTCATGGTCCAGCAGGCATGGACAGGGACGTTACCTGTCTTTGGGTCACTCTTCTGGCAGCTGGGAAGGATGCAGGACGAGGTGCAGTAGTGTTGGAGGTTGTTCCGCCACCACGCCTCCAAAATGCTACTATTGGTTGTGACACACCTCTCTCCTCCACCCCTCCTCTTCTTCTTCCTCCATGGCCTCTTCCAGTGCTCTGTCCTCAGAATCAGCGGTGCTCCGTAGGCGTTCCAGGGGCTACGCAAGTACGCAGGCAAAACGATGCCATGCCATGCTTGCGCTGGTTTGTTTGGGGGACAGGAGCCACACTGGGGCGGATGTTTTGTCAGCTCTGCAGGGGCAGGCCGAGAGGTGGTTGACGCCACGCCAGCTTAAGCCAGGAATGGTGGTTTGCGACAATGGCACCAACCTCCTCTCCGTCCTCCGACAGGGACAACTGACCCATGTGCCCTGTATAGCTCATGTCCTTAACCTGGTGGTGCAGCGGTTCTTGGGCAGGTACCCCAGCTTACAGGATATCCTGAAGCAGGCCAGGAAATTCTGTGTGCATTTCTGCCGATCATTTAATGCCTGTGCTCGGCTGGCTGAGCTCCAAAAGGAGTTGAACCTGCCAAAGAACCGCCTTATATGTGACATGCCCACCAGGTGGAACTCAACGTTGGCCATGCTGCAGCGGCTGCACATGCAGCAGAGGGCCATCAATGAGTACCTGTGCGACTACGGCACTGGGACAGGGTCAGGGGAGCTCGGTTTTTTCTCACCACGCCAGTGGGGCATGATCAGGGATGCATGCACTGTCCTGTCACCGTTTGAGGAGGCCACAAGGATGGTGAGCAGTGACAGTGCATGCATCAGTGACACTGTACCTCTTGTCCACCTCTTGGAGCATACGCTGCGTGGAATAATGGACAGGGCACTTGAGGCAGAACAGAGGCAGGAAGAGAAGGACTTCCTTGCCTCTCAAGGCCCCCTTTATCCAGACAGTGTTCCTGCTGTGCCACCCATCACACAGGAAGAGGATGAGGAGGAGGAAGAGGAGGAGGAGGATGATTGTGTCAGCATGGAGGTGGAGGCTGGCACTCAGCATTAGCAGCAGCAGCAGTCTTGTAGGGATGATTTACAGTCCCAAGAAACACGTGGACTTGTACGTGGCTGGGAGGAGGTAGCTGCAGATCATGTTGTCCTTAGTGACCCAGAGGACTCCGGACCGAATGCCTCAGCTAACCTACGCTGCATGGCCTCCCTGATCCTGCAAAGCCTGCGGAAGGATCCTCGTATTCTTCAGATCAAGGAGAGGGACCATTACTGGCTGGCCACTCTCCTTGATCCACGGTACAAGGGTAAGGTTGCCGACCTTATCGTGCCATCGCAGAGGGAGCAGAGGATGAGACATCTCTGGGAGGCCTTGCAGAAAGGTCTGTGCAACACGTTCCCAGAGACTGGGAGGTTACAAACTCCTGGTCCTGGACAACGTGTTGCTGAGGCATCGGTCAGAAGGAGCGGTGGAGAAGGTGGCCGTCTGACTGATGCTTTCAGACAATTTTTTAGTCCGCAGCCCCAAGGTATAATCGGTTCCAGCAACCATCGCCAGCGTCTGATTTACATGGTGCAGGAATACCTAGGGGCAAGGTCAGACTTGGACACCTTTCCCACCGAAAATCCTCTGGCTTACTGGGTCTTGAGGATGGATCACTGGCCCGAGCTTGCACAGTATGCAATTGAGCTTCTGGCCTGTCCTGCATCCAGCGTTCTTTCGGAACGCACCTTCAGTGCTGCTGGTGGCTTTGTTACCGATCACAGGGTGCGCCTGTCCACCGAATCAGTTGATCGACTGACCTTCATCAAGATGAATCAGTCTTGGATCACCCACAGCTACCAAGCACCTGAAGCTGATGTAACCGAATAATTTTTTTTGAAATATCAAATCCCTTCAAGACTGCCTATGCTGATGCTGAGTGACTGTCCTGTTATGTTGATTGTCTATCCTCTTCCTCCTCCGCTGATATGTTGGAAGAACATTTCTGGTTCTGGGTGATGCCATCAGCCCAATTTTTCTGTCCCTGTTTAACAGGGGGGTTTAATTAACAATTTTTGATGCAATGCTTTGCAGCAGGGCTAATTCCTGCAATAAAAATAGAGTATATGGGAGAGGTTGCAGTGTGGTGGCACCAGCACCAGTGCCTAAGGCCAAATTTTTCTGCCCCTGTTTAACAGGGGCGTTTAATTACAATTTTTGATGCAATGCTTTGCAGCAGGGCTAATTCCTGCAATAAAAATAGAGTATATGGGAGAGGTTGCAGTGTGGTGGCACCAGCACCAGTGCCTAAGGCCAAATTTTTCTGCCCCTGTTTAACAGGGGCGTTTAATTACAATTTTTGATGCAATGCTTTGCAGCAGGGCTCATTCCTGCACTACAACTAGAGTATATGGGAGAGGTTGCAGTGTCGTGGCACCAGCACCAGTGCCTAAGGCCCAATTTTTCTGCCCCTGTTTAACAGGGGCTTTTAATTACAATTTTTGATGCAATGCTTTGCAGCAGGGGTCATTCCTGCACTACAACTAGAGTATATGGGAGAGGTTGCAGTGTCGTGGCACCAGCACCAGTGCCGAAGGCCCAATTTTTCTGCCCCTGTTTAACAGGGGCGTTTAATTACAATTTTTGATGCAATGCTTTGCAGCAGGGCTATTTCCTACAATAAAACTAGAGTATATGGGAGAGGTTGCAGTGTCGTGGCACCAGCACCAGTGCCTAAGGCCCAATTTTTCTGCCCCTGTTTAACAGGGACATGTAATTACAATTCTTGATATAATATTTCACAGGAGGGCCCCTTCCTGTGCCCACCCAGAGTAACTGTGAGGACTTATAGTGTTGTGGCACCAGCACCACAACCACCAAAGGTCAATTTTTCTACCACTGTTCAACAACGACATGTAATTACAATTCTTGATATAATCATTCACAGCAGGGCGCTCCAGCGCCCACCAAGAGTCACTTTGAGGGCTTACAATGTTGTGGCAAAACCAACACCTTGTTCCGCCATTTCTGCAGAGCATATAGGGCAGGCCCCTACTTTCAAACATCCAACTTACAAACATCTCTTACTTGCAAACGGAAGGAGACAACAGCAAGTGAGATGAAAAAAGATGTACGACAAAACAAATTATACAGGGGTGATAACCCTTCCCTATGTTTTCCAAAAAGCTTAAAAATAGTTTTCTTGACTGGAGCTACACTTTAAAAATGTACCAGTTGAAAATTACAAACAGATTCAACTTAACACAACAAACCTACACAGTCCCTGTCTTGTTTGCACCGCCTGTATACTGCTGTTCTGAGTATATAGGGCCTGGGGGCCACACGCATTTCCTTTTTTTAATATGGGTACTGGGTTCCCCTTAATATGCGTACAAGACCCAAAGGGGCTGGTAATGGGCAGGGAGGGCTACCCATGCCATTTTTCTCAATGATTTTCAACCATATTGCAGGAACCAGATATAACAATAAAACCGCAAGCAGTTTTAAATGATGGTATTTCCGTTTAATGTAATTTTGTGCAGGGACTGTTTTAAACACGGGAAACACGTGGCACTTCACAGGCATACTATAAACACCCCCCAGGCACCATATTTAAAGGAATATTTCACTTTTTTTTCACTTTAATCGTCATTAAAATCAGTACTCCCGCCAAAACGGCCATTTTTAAAAACATTTTAGGCATTGACCCATGTCTCCTGGGGCAGGAGCCAGGTCTCCAAACCCTTTTTAGGACAGTATCTTACATATTAGCCGTTAAAATTAGCACTTTTAATTTCGAACGTTCGAGTCCCATAGACTTCAATGGGGTTCTAAAGTTCGTACGAATTTGGGGTCCGTTCGAAAGTTCTGGTGCGAACCGAACCGGGGGGTGTTCGGCTCATCCTTAATCAGGAGCGAGGCATCAACCATATACAGTCACATCTAGTGCTCCCAGGATGCCAGCACATGGCTCCACACTGTGGGCTTTTTTTAACGTGTCCGTTGCTGACAATAGTGTTGCCATTTGCAATCTTTGCAGTCAACGCATAAGTTGCAGTAAGCCCAACACTCACCTAGGGATGACCACCTTAAGAAGGCACATGAGCTGCCATCACCGAGCCCAGTGGGACTAACGGAACCCACAAAGCCACACTCCAGGCTCTCACCGCCCAGCCTGTTCTACTTCTCCTTCTCCTCTCTCCTCACAATTGTCCTCCACTCAACCTTCCATCATGCCGTCCTCACGTTTCTCTGCAAAAATGCAGGCTTCCGTGGGCCAAATGTTCGAGCGCAACAAAATTTTAATGCCGGATAACCCTCTTGCCCAATGGTTGACAGTTGGCTTGTCAGAACTGATAGCCCGCCAACTACTGCCATATAAACTGGTGGACTTTTGAAAATTTGTGGCCATTGGAACACCACAATGGAAGGTCCCAGGAAGGAAGTATTTCTCACAGAAGGGCATCCCAGAGCTATATGGCCATGTTCAGCAGCAAGTGAATGTATCTCTGGCACACAGTGTCGGTGCCAAGATACATCTGACCACAGACATGTGGTCTAGCAAACACGGGCAGGGAAGGTATATAACTTACCGCCCACTGGGTGAACCTTCTGATGGCCGTCAAGCATGTAACCCATGGTACCCATGTAGATTTGGTTTTACCGCCATGGATTGCATGCAGGCCTGGCTCTTCTTCTCCTCCTCCCTCTCCTCCTCGGCTGACTCCTCCTTTTCCGCTGCTAGCGTCTCTTCCGCTGCGCCGCCCAAGATCCCCAGAACCTATTCGACATGCCAGGTGAGACATTGCCATGCTGTGCTGCGTCTGTTGTGCATGGAAGCCAAGAGCCACACTGGCCCTGCACTCCTTTCAGCTTTGCGTTCACAGGCAGATCAGTGGCTAACAACGCTCAATTTGACAGTTGGTGGTGTGACAATGGTGCCAATCTGCTTAGCACATTGAAACAGGGCAAAATTACACATGTGCCATGCATGGCACACGTCTTAAACTTGGTCATGCAGCTATTCGTTGTCCAATACCCTGGGGTCCAGGACATCTTGCGGCAGGCAAGGAAAATCTCGGCCCATTTCAGAAGATCTTACATGGCCATGGCTCGCCTTGCTGACATTCAGCGGCGACACAATCTGCCGGTCAGACTTCTTATTTGCTATTGCCCGACGCAATGGAACTCAACCTTCTATATGCTTGATAGGCTGCTCCAGCAGAAACGTGCAGTTAACGACTACCTGTATGAACTCTGCGACAGAACAGGTTCTGGGGAGTTTGGCTTTTTTTCAACGCGCCAGTGGCTGCTCATGCTTGACGTATGCAGACTTCTGCAGCCATTTGATGAGATCACCAAGCTGGTCAGTCGCAGCCATGGCACCATCAATGACCTGGTACCTTATGCCTTCTGTATGGAGCGTGCATTGCATCGTGTCATTGATCAAGCCATGGAGGAGCAGGAGCAGGAAGATGAGGAAGTCTCAATGCTGGATGAATTCCCAGAGGGGGCTACTCTATCTGAGACAAGTCAACAACAGGAGTCTGAAGATGAGTCAGAGGAGGATGGTGCTGGGGCAAATGAGGAGGAGCAAGAAGAGCATGCTTTAAACCTTTCTGGGATCCCTGTTGTTGTGTGTGGATGGGGAAAGGGGAACGAGGAGGATGACATTATCCTGGATGATGAGCAGGAGCCAGGCCACCACACTGCTTCCAGTTTAGTGCAAATGGGGGCCTTCATGCTCCAGTGTTTTAACAGGGACCCCCGTATAAAAAGCATAAGGGTCAACCAGTACTGGGTGGCAACGTACTTAGACCCCCGGTACAAACACAAACTGGTGGAAATGTTACCACCGTCACAGAGGGCTGTCAGAATGGAGCACTTCCAGGCCTTGCTTAGAGAAATGCTGCATTCTGCTTTTGCGTGCTCTGGCAGTGGATGAATTCCCACTCCCAGAGAAATCCAACAGCGCCTGCAAGAAGAGGGTGGTTTGAAGATGTGTTGGTGACTTCTGATATGAGGTCATTCTTTCAGCCGACCCATCAACAGGTATCATCTGGATCCAGCATCAGGGAATTCCTAGACTGACAGGTGTCCGACTACATCGGGTTAACGGCTAATGTGGACGCTCTGAGGAGTGATGAACCCCTGGACTACTGGGTGGGCAGGCTTGACCTCTGGCCAGAGCTTGCCCAATTTGCAATGGAACTGTTGGCTTGCCCCTTGTCCAGTGTCCTTTTCGAAAGGACGTTCGACTAATAAGCGCACTCGCCTAGCTCACTACAGTGTTGACTACCTGACATTTATAAAAATGAATGAGGCATGTATCTCGGAGAAATTCAACACATGTAACCAGTAGACCATGTATATGCATAACTCTATAAACAATTTATTTAATCAAGCACACAGACCTTTTTTCTACCTTTGGCTCACTTCTTTGTACAAAAAAAGCACACCGTACTATATGCCCATACCCTCCTGTTTGAAGAGGTTGAGCGATGTCATATTTTTGGGTCCTGCAGCGAGTTGCTGGTATCAGTGCTGCTGTCAGTGCTCTCTATCTCGGTGCTGGTGTCAGTGCTCTCTCTCTATCTCGGTGCTGGTGTGGTGTCAGTGCTCTCTATCTCGGTGCTGGTGTGGTCTCAGTGCTCTCTATCACGGTGCTGGTGTCAGTGCTCTCTATCACGATGCTGATGTCAGTGCTCTCTATCACTGTGTCGGTGTGGTGTCAGTGTTCTCTATCTCAGTGCTGGTGTGGTCGCAGTGCTCTCTATCACGGTGCCGGTGTGGTGTCAGTGCTCTCTATCTCAGTGCTGGTGTCAGTGCTCTCTATCTCAGTGCTGGTGTCAGTGCTCTCTATCTCAGTGCTGGTGTCAGTGCTCTCTATCTCAGTGCTGGTGTCAGTGCTCTCCATCACAGTGCTGGTGTGGTGTCAGTGTTCTCTATCTCGGTGCTGGTGTGGTTTCAGTGCTCACTATCACGGTGCTGGTGTGGTGTCAGTGCTCTCTATCTCGGTGATGGTGTGGTGTCAGTGCTCTATATCTCGGTGCTGGTGTCAGTGCTCTCTATCTCGGTGCTGGTGCAGTGTCAATTCTCTCTATTTTGGTGCTGGTGTGGTCTCAGTGCTCTCTATCACAGTGCTGGTGGTAGTGCTCTCTATCACGGTGCTGGTGTCAGTGCTCTCTATCACGGTGCTGGCGTGGTATCAGTGCTCTCTATCACGGTGCTGGTGTCAGTGCTCTCTATCACGGTGTTGGTGTCAGTGCTCCCTATCACGGTGCTGGTGTGGTGTCAGTGTTCTCTATCTCGGTGCTGGTGTCAGTGCTCTCTATGTCGGTGCTGGTGTCAGTGCTCTCTATCACAGTGCTGGTGTCAGTGCTCTCCATCGCGCTGCTGGTGTCAGTGCTCTCTATCACAGTGCTGGTGTGGTGTCAGTGCTCTCTATCACGGTGCTGGCATCAGTGCTCTCTATCACGGTGCTGGTGTGGTGTCAGTGCTCTCTATCTCGGTGCTGGTGTCAGTGCTCTCTATCTCGGTGCTGGTGTCAGTGCTCTCTATCACGGTGCTGGTGTCAGTGCTCTCTATCACGGTGCTGGTGTCAGTGCTCTCTATCACGGTGCTGGTGTCAGTGCTCTTTATCTCAGTGCTGGTGTCAGTGCTCTCTATCTCGGTGCTGGTGTCAGTGCTCTCTATCACGGTGCTGGTGGCAGTGCTCTCTATCACGGTGCTGGTGTCAGTGCTCTCTATCACGGTGCTGGTGTCAGTGCTCTTTATCTCAGTGCTGGTGTCAGTGCTCTCTATCACGGTGCTGGTGTCAATGCTCTCTATTACTGTGCTGGTAACAGTGCTCAGTCTTTATTGCGGGGCTGGTGTCAGTGTTCTATCTCAGTGCTGGTGTCAGTGAGGGAGATAGCAGTGGAGAAGCCAATCAGCGGGCAGTGCCAGCACCATGGCTGAGGATCAGCACTGGACTGCCCCCTCTGGACCACCGTAGTGGAGCCCTGCATAGGTGGGGGAAGGCCCGGGCAGAGGGATGGGTCTCAAGCACAGGTTGGCACACTGGGACACTACCACAGGACTGTGCTGCCCTGATTGTGGCACTGATCATCTCCTGCACCCCCTTCATAGCCTGGCCTGACCTTGCCTCTCTTCCATGGCCTTCATGCGCTCCTGAATTGTCAAAATTTCACAGATAAAAAAAGAATACTTGTTGTTGTCGATCCCAGATTCACTCAATACTTTTGGTATGTCAGTGTCCATGTGGTGGGGCTCTGTGTGCACAGCTAGTAAGTATTTTGTGGCTGAAAATAGGACCTGTAGGTTTTTAAGGTTTGCAAACTTTTGGCCGCGTTCGCGTTCGCATTCGCGAAACGTCCCGTCGGAAGTTCGTCCATCACTAATTATAATATTCTGACTTTATTATCTATACATTCTTATATTATAAATTTTTTCTTCACTATGTAATTTTTCTAGGGTACTAACTTAGAGGCACTTGTCACAATCCTAGCGAGGGTAAATAAAGAGACATTAAGTAGAAGATTTTGTCTTCCACAAATTACCGTATTTATTGGTTTCTAATACACATAGGCATATGACACGCACCCCAGTTTTAAGAGGGACGTTTCAGGAAAAAAACTTTCCACATCCCCCTGCACTCCGAGGAGCCTCCCTGCACGGTACACAGTCCCCTGCACAGTACACAGCCCCCTGAACTACCAGGAGACCCCTGCACAGTACACAGCCTCCTGCACTACCAGGAGACCCCTGCAGAGTACACAGCCCCCTGCACTACCAGGAGACCCCTGCACAGTACACAGTCCCCTGCACTACCAGGAGACCCTTGCATAGCACACCACCCCCTGCACTACCAGGAGACCCCTGCACTGTACACAGCCCCCTGCACTACCAGGAGACACCTACACAGTACACAGCCCCCTGCATGGTGCACAGACTCCTGAACTCCCAGGAGACCACCTACACAGTACACAGACCTTGTGAGAAATTCAAAATCGCCAGAGTGACCCCCAGGGGTGGGTATACAACTAGTGACTCCTAAACATGTGAATACCTGTGATTGCTGCATGGAGAAGTCTGCTTACCCACATTCATCACTATTTGAAGAAACATCACTTTAAGGCCGCGTACACACGGGCGGACTGTCCGTCCAACTAAGTCCGTCAGACAATCCGACAGACAGTCCGTCCTACTTTTGAATGAACGGACTTGACCACGCACGATGAACAGACAGTCCGCCGAAAGCTTGCGTGATGACGTGTACAGCACGTACGACGGGACTAGAAATACGACGTCCAATACACTGCAATGCAACCTTCGGCCGTGTAAATCCTTTCTGAGCATGCGCCATACTTAGTCCGTCGAACTAGCCCACTCACGAGCGGACTGTCCGCTGAAACCAAGTTTGGACGGACAATATTACGGAAATTCCGAAAGACTTAGTCCGCCAGACTGTCCGCTGAAAAAGTCCGCTGAAGCCCACACACGAGCGGATTGTCCGCTGAAACACGTTTCAGCGGACCAAGTCCGTCAGACAGTCCGCCCGTGTGTACGCGGCCTAAGTTCTTCTTAATAGACTATACAGTATCACATAGAGGAGCTTTGAGTTGAGCTCTTTGGCCATCACAGACTTTTCACCAGTTTTAGCTTACCGTATATACTCGAGTATAAGCCGAGATTTTCAGCCTCTTTTTTGAGGCTGAAAGTGCCCCCCTCGGCTTATACTCGAGTCATCGCTGTCTGCCTGCTCGATCAGCGTGTCGAGCAGACAGACAGCGGCCATTCTATAATTCAAAAGCCGCGCCTCCGGCTCCGCCTTCGCCTGTGATAGGCGGAACACTGAATTTCCCAGCAGCCTGTGTTCCGCCTATCACCGACATCGTCTCATCCTCGTACTACGGACGAGGATGAGACGATGTCCGTGATAGGCGGAACACAGGCTGCTGGGAAATTGTGTTCCGCCTATCACAGACAGGGAGGCGCGGCATTTGAACAGGGGAATGGGCGCCGACGAAGAGCGGTGATCCTGGGACGGGACCGGACGGAGGCTCGGCTCGGGACGGGACGGGACCGGACGGAGTCTCGGGACGGGACGGGACGGGACCGGACGGAGGCTCGGGACGGGACCGGACGGAGGCTCGGGACGGGACGGGACCGGACGGAGGCTCGGGACGGGACGGGACCGGACGGAGGCTCGGGACCGGACGGAGGCTCAGGACACAGGTAGGCTGGACACACAAGGCCACACACACACACACACACACACACACACGGATGGACACACACACACACAGGGATGGATGGATGGATGGACACACACACAGGGATGGATGGATGGATGGACACACACACACACAGGGATGGATGGATGGATGGACACACACACAGGGATGGATGGATGGATGGATGGACACACACACACAGGGATGGATGGACACACACACACACAGGGATGGATGGATGGATGGACACACACACAGGGATGGACAGGCATATCTCACCCTCGGCTTATACACGAGTCAATAGGTTTCCCAGTTTTTTGGGGGTAAATTGGGGGCCTCGGCTTATACTCGGGTCGGCCTATACTCGAGTATATACGGTATGTAACATTTTCAGGGGCATTTTTTAGTACCTGTTTATATCATACATGACCTTTTTCTTTTTACTCATCATCAATACCTTTACTATGTATTTGTATAATATTTTTTTTCACTATTTAGGAGTCACTAGTTGTATACCCACCCCTGGGAATCACTCTGGGAATTTTGAATTTCTCACAAGTGTTGCATTTTATATTTTTCTATTTTCTATATACAATCTACTACATTGTTGATGCTGATTTGAATTTTTCTTTCAGATTCACTAGTAGCGCAACTTTTTCTCACATATATTGTCAGTACACAGACCCCTGCACTCCCAGGAGACTCCCTGCATAGCACACAGACCACTGTACTCCCAGGAGATCCCCTGCCCAGTACACAGACCCCTGCCCCCCCAGGAGACCCCCAGGCTCCTGGCGCAGCACTGCCAACATACTTTAAAGTTAGGAAAATATCACTGCTCCTCTTGTGTCATTTTTATAGCAAATCAAAGCTTCTAAATACCTCATTAACGCCATTCTGTCATGCTAATCGGTCACGTGACTGATCTTCTCTGCTGTTTCATGGGCATCACATGACCACTCTCCTCCTTCAATCTAAAGCTACACTCCAGGAGTGGGAGGAAGAGGAGCGGCCGGAGAGAACGGCATTAATGAAGTATTTAGAAGCTTGGATTTGCTATGACAATGACACAGGAGGAGTAGTGTATGAGAAGGGGCTCGCAGTGATGTTTTCTTAACTGTAACATATGCTGGCAGCGCTGTCCCAGGGCCAGGACAGACAGTGCGCCTGGCCTGACACCCCCCCAATCTGTGGTACCCAGTGCGGACTGCCCTGTCCCTGCCCCCCTGTTGGTAAAAATAAATATTAGCGTATGACACGCACTCTTTGCTCTCTATTTTCAGGGCAAAAAACGTGCTATACGACAATAAATATGGTATGTTAAAGGAATTGTAAAGGCAGAAGGTTTTTTATCCTAATGCATTCTATGCATTAAGATGCATGAAGATTCTCCCTCATGATTGGCTGAGACACAGCAGCAGTGCCATTGGCTGCTGCTGCTATCAATCAATCCAGCTAGCCAATCAGAAGAGAGAGGAGACGGGGTAAGTATAATGTAAATATTATGTTATTTTGATAGAGAAAAAACAATCACTTTAACCGCCTCCCGCCCGCCCTATAGCCGAATGACAGCCTTAGAGCAGGCGGGTTCCTTCGCCTGGCCGTTCTGTTTACTTCCGCAATGCGCGCCGCCGGGGGAGCGCATCGCGGAAGTTTTGTATTCGCGGTGTCTCCCGGAGACAGGCAAATACAGATCGCCGTGAACGGCCAATCAAAGCGGCTTCACAGCGCGATCGCAGCTGCCAATGGGAGATGATCTCATATGTAAACATATGAGATCATGTCCCATTGCCGTGTCTCTCCCTCCTCACACAGAGACAGCGTGTGAGGAGGGAGAGCGATCTGTAAGTCAGCCCCAGTGCCATCTGTCAGCCCCAGTGCCAGTGCCATCTGTCAGCCCCAGTGCCATCTGTCAGCCCAGTGCCATCTGCCAGTAGTGCCAGTGCCGCCAGTGCCACCTGCCAGCGCCAGTGCCAGCGCCAGTGCCACCTGCCAGTGCCAGTGCCTGCCATCAGCCCCAGTGCCTGTCGTCAGCCCCAGTGTCGTCAGCCCCAGTGCCCGCCAGCGCCAGTGCCGCCAGCGCCAGTGCCACCTGCCAGTGCCAGTGCCACCTGCCAGCGCCATTGCCATCCGTCAGCCCCAGTGCCGTCAGCCCCAGTGCCGCCAGTGCCGTCAGCCCCAGTGCCGCCAGTGCCAGTGCCGCCAGTGCCGCCAGTGCCACCTGCCAGCACCAGTGCCACCTGCCAGCGCCAGTGCCATCCGTCAGCCCCAGTGCCGTCAGCCCCAGTGCCGCCAGTGACGCCAGTGCCAGTGCCACCTGCCAGAGCCAGTGCCACTTGCCAGCGCCAGTGCCATCCGTCAGCCCCAGTGCCGTCAGCCCCAGTGCCGTCAGCCCCAGTGCCGCCAGTGCCGCCAGTGCCAGTGCCGCCAGTGCCAGTGCCGCCAGTGCCACCTGCCAGTGCCACCTGCCAGCACCAGTGCCACCAGTGCCACCTGCCAGTGCCACCAGTGCCACCTGCCAGTGCCACCTGCCAGCACCAGTGCCACCTGCCAGCGCCAGTGCCATCCGTCAGCCCCAGTGCCGTCAGCCCCAGTGCCATCAGCCCCAGTGCCGCCAGCCCCAGTGCCACCAGTGCCACGTGCCAGTGCCACCTGCCAGCGCCAGTGCCACCTGCCAGCGCCAGTGCCACCTGCCAGCCCCAGTGCCGTCAGCCCCAGTGCCGCCAGTGCCAGTGCCACCTGCCAGTGCCACCTGCCAGTGCCAGTGCCACCTGCCAGCGCCAGTGCCACCTGCCAGCGCCAGTGCCACCTGCCAGCCACAGTGCCATCTGCCAGCCCCATTTGCCAGAGCAATTAGCCAGAGCAAATAGCCAGCACCATCTGCCAGTGCCAGCCCCAGTGCCATCTGTCAGCGACATCTGCCAGCAACATCTGTCAGCCCCATCTGTCAGCCCCATCTGTCAGCCCCATCTGCCTCCAGTGCCATCTGCCTCCAGTGCCATCTGCCTCCAGTGCCATCTGTCAGTGCCACGTGTCGTCAGTGCCACGTGTTGTCAGTGCCACGTGGGGTCACTTTGTGGGCATTTCCATTGTCCTGGTGCTCCAGGGCCTTCAAAACTGTAATAGGTGGTTGAGAAATAAGATGTGTAATTTATGCTCCTAGAACGCCTGATGGTGCTATTTCAATATTGGGCCTCTGTATGTGGTCAGGCTGTGTAAAAGTCTCACACATTTGGTATCGTTATACTCAGGAGGAGTAGTAGAACGTATTTTGGGGTGTCATTTTTGCTATGTACATGCTATGTGTTGGAAATATCTTATAAATGGACAACTTTGCGTAAAAAAAATGCGTTTTCATTTTTTTTCCACATTTTCCCAAAACTTCTGGAAAAAAAATGAACCATTCAAACGACTCATTATGCCTCATAGATTATACATTGGGGTGTTAGCTTTCCAAAATGGGGTCACTTTGTGGGCATTTCCATTGTTCTGGTGCTCCAGGGCCTTCAAAAATGTAATAGGTGGTTGAGAAATGAAATGTGTAATTTATGCTCCTAGAACGCCTGATGGTGCTATTTCAATATTGGGCCTCTGTATGTAGCCAGGCTGTGTAAAAGTCTCACACATTTGGTATTGTAATACTCAGAAGGAGTAGCAGAATGTATTTTGGGGTGTCATTTGTGGTATACACATGCCATGTGAGAGAAATAACCTATTACATTGAAAATTTTGTGAGAAAAAAAAAAAAATCTTCATTTTGCAAAGAATTGTGGGAAAAAGATGACAACATCAAAAACCTCACCATGCATCTTAGTAAATACCTTGGAATGTCTACTTTCAAAAAAGGGGTCATTTGGGGGGTATTTGTACTTTCCTGACTTGTTCGGGTCGCAAGAAATGAGATAGGCCACCAGTAAACAGGTGTGATCAGTTTTGTGCGATTCGCACCACAGCTTGTAGACTCTCTAACTTTCACAAAGACCAAATAATATCCACTAATTTGGGTTATTTTTACCAAAGATATGTAGCAGTATAAATTGTGGCCAAAATTTATGAAAAAAAATTATAATTTGCAAAATTTTATCACAGAAACAAAGAAATATGCGTTTTTTGTCAAAATTTTCGGTCTTTTTTCATTTATAGCGTAAAAAATAAAAACCCCAGAGGTGATCAAATACCACCAAAAGAAAGCTCTATTTGTGGGAAAAAAAGGACACAAAATTCATTTGGGTACAGTGTTGCATGACTGAGTAATTGTCATTCAAAGTGTGAGAGCACCAAAAGCTGAAAATTGGTCTGGTCAGGAAGGGTGTTTAAGTGCCCAGTAAGCAAGTGGTTAAATGTTTCTGGCAGCCATTGTGGTCATAGACCAGTTTTTTATGTCTTATGTAGGAGCATTTCATTAATCTCTGCTTTTCATTGTTGTAAGGTAGGCCACATCAGCTGTTAAAAGAAATTAAAAAATATGTATATATTTTTTTGCTTTGGTAGATGTTCTCCAGGGCATTGGCCAGCTATATATGCCATATATTTAACAATCCCTTGCCTCTTAGCCTAGAATATAGCTATTAATGACTTCTTAGATTTTCCTCTATAGGGTTTGGATTTAGCACCCAAACTTCAGTACAGTTTGGCCAAATAGCCTTGAAACAAACCTAGGTGCGTTTATCTCATCCCTAATGTAGGGAAATTCTGATGTGAACCAAATGTACATTGTGAGAACATGTGAAGAAATGTAAGATACAAGCTTACGAATATGTTTATATAGACAACTGTTTTCCTTCTGTGCTCACACATTTTCCATCAGTTTTTTCTGTTTAGAAGCAAAAAAAAGAAACTATCACATAGGTCAATAACAGCTATGAAAAAAAAAATCTTAAACACAGTTGATTAACACATAAAGAAAAACAGAACATATGCTATTTCACTTCATTCTGTTGGTGTTCATATAGGCTTAATGGCTTCTGTTGCTGATAAAAAAGCATGTAGCTACTATCCCATTATCTAATTCCATTTGAGAACAGTTATTTAGTTATTAACGCGAAAATTAACTGACAGTGTAACAATAAGGAAATAATATGCTGAAATTAAGCAATCAGCTTTCATCACTGAACAATTTACATTATGCAAACATACAATTAACTGAGCAGAAAAAATTCTTGTTTTAAACTATTTCATTAAAATATGTAGACACAATTAATAATCTGATTACTTCTTATGTATTCTCATACTTCCGAATGGCAACTTATTTTAAGAACATTGTCAAATTAATTATAACATTTTTTTTTCAGAAATATATACTTGTATAAACTATGATTTTATCCGGCAGTTTTAATTATTGCTATGCTTGGTTTTGCATTTTTGAACCAAAATTGCCCTTTTACAATATGTCCACCACTGCTAACATCATAGTGTAGGTATTTGGTAAATTGGTCATATCGTATATTTTTTTCAATTATTCTTTTAAATTATGGATATACATTTTAAATAGAGTTTTATGGAAAAGGTACAGAAGAATAATTTCTTCTGGCATTACATTAGTCAGTATTTAAATGTACATATCCATCCATGGTTTATAAAAAAAAAAAAAAAAGATATATAGAAAACAAGATTTTTTTTTTTTAATAATCTGTAAAATACCTTACTTTGAGTACTTTGCAAGACACAGGAGAGATAATTAAATGACCGCAGTTATACTTCACATCCAGGTAATTCGATACTGACAAATAGCAAAGATTGCCTCCAGAGGCTTGCATAACCTCATCCACTCCCAGAATTGCCTCAGTTCTGTCAGCAAGCAATATCAGAGTGAAAAAAAGAGAGGAGGAATATGCGTCCTGTGATGTACTCCATTAAAGAGGTTTTGTCTTTCCAAAATAGTAGCCACGAGACTAGCCAACATCATCCCTTCTCTGATTCATCCTGCCCAGTCAGGTTTTGTGAAGGGCAGAACGGCAACGATCAACATCAGAAAGGTGATGATGGCACTAGAACACGCCAGATGCAACCCAAATGGCGACTTTGCTTTTATTACTCTTGACGCCGAAAAGGCTTTTGACAACGTGAGTTTCAAATGGCTTTCCATGGTTCTGAGTAAAATGGGATTCGCTGGCCCCTTTCTCCACCTCATAAATTCCATATATACCTCACCAGCAGCTAGATTAGTAGTGGCCAGCCTCCTCTCCAACTAATTTCGTTTACATAAAGGCATGAGACAGGGCTGCCCTTTATCCCCACTCCTCTTCAATTTAGCTCTGGAACCACTCTACAGATATCTACTAACAGTGGCCCCGATCCATGGCATAAAAATAGGGGAGCAGGAATTGAGGGCGTCTCTTTTTGCAGACGACGTCCTCATCTTCTCCGCCAATCCATCCGCAGACATGCCCACAATAAAATACACCTTTGGTCAATTCAGAAAATGTTCAGGATTACGCATAAACTACTCCAAAAGCGAGATATTACCCCTTGGCCCCCTCCCACCTCCGGCTTGGGCTCAAAAATCCATCTTCACGATAGCAAAGTCACATATTACCTACCTAGGAATCAAGATAGGGAAACTCCCTTCCTCTCTTTACCATCTGAATTACCCCCCCCCTCTTTGCCAAAATTACCCTGGAACTAGAAAACTGGATGGATCTGCCCCTCTCGCTGCTGGGAAGATGCCACTTGGTAAAAATGGTCAGTTTCGCATGCCTGCTGTACCCCCTCCAAACGATACCTTTACTTATCAGACACAAAGATGCCAAAACTTTGAACTCTGCAATATCAAAATTTCTATGGCAAAACAAACGACCACGCATAGCCTTTTCAAAACTCCATCTTCCCAGGACCGAAGGTGGTATTAGTCTTCCAAACCTTAGATTGTATAACCTAGCTTGTCTTTTGCGGGTGAGCCTGGATTGGATAACCCAAAAATCCCAATGTTCCAACTATCAGCTGGAGACTGCAATGGTCCACCCCTACTCCCTTACAGCCCTTCTGCACTGTAAATGGAAATCTCTACCAACATCACATCAGCATAATCTTTTGTTGAGAGACACCGCTATTGCCTGGAGGGAGGTGAGGAAAAGTCTCAGACTCTCTCCTTTCATTTCCAAATTCCTTCCGATACAAGATAACCCGAGTTTCTCCCCGGGTCTGGAACACCAGCCCTATGATCTGTGGCGACAAAACAGTCTCGATACCTTCTTCTCCCTTTGTGATCCTGAATCTGGTCGAGTAGCACCATTCAGTTCCCTAGCTGCCAAATTTTCTCTCACAGATGCTTCTACTTTCCACTATGGTCAATGTATTAGTTTTCTTCAAAAAACCTGCAGAGACGAATCCACGAGATTTACATCATCATTCCTTGAGACACTCATCCAAAAAGACTCTTACAAAATCTCCGACATCTATAAACCTCTACTTTTAAAAACAACTCCCTCTCTGGCTTCATCCTCAGTGTCAAATTGGGCAAAAGACTTTCCAGATGAAGACATAGTGGACAAGATCCTGCAAGGCCTGAACTCTGTATACAACTTGGTTCCCAATGAATCTTGGAGGGAAACCCAGCTGAAAATCGCTCACCGAGCACATATCCCCTTTCTTCCAGCCTCCCAACCACGTTCAGCCTCATCCTCATTGTGCCCATTGTGCCACCAACCTAAGGCCGCGTACACACGGGCGGATTGTCTGCCCAACTAAGTTTGTCAGACAATCCGACAGACAGTCCGTTCAACTTTTGAATGAACGGACTTGACCACACACGATGAACAGACAGTCCGCTGAAAACTTGCGCGATGACGTGTACAGCACGTACGACGGGACTAGAAAAACGACGTCCAATACACTGCAATGCAACCTTCGGCCGTGTAAATCCTTTCTGAGCATGCACCATACTTAGTCCGTCCAACTTGCCTACACACGAGCGGACTGTCCGCTGAAACCAAGTTTGGACGGACAAAACCAAGTTTGGACGGACAAAACCAAGTTTGGACGGACAAAATTACGGAAATTCCGAAAGACTAAGTCCGTCAGACTGTCCGCTGAAAAAGTCCGCTGAAGCCCACACACGAGCGGATTGTCCGCTGAAACACGGTTCAGCGGACTAAGTTGGGCAGACAATCCGCCCGTGTGTACGTGGCCTTAGCCTTCTCTCACGCACCGCTACTGGACTTGCAACCTTATCTCTGCTTTTTGGGACCAAATCCTGGCATATATATTCCAGATTACGTTGCTAAAGCTTCCCAAAGACCCGCTACTCCTTATCTTCGGGCACTGGAACCCTACACTACTTCCTTGGTCCACCGCTCCCAGCCCACCAGGCAAGGAGTGGGCCTTGATCTGTCTCCTGTTAACAAGAAGGGCCATACTAGCCAATTGGACGTCTGCGTCCAAACCCTCCAACTCCCAGGTTAATAGAGATCTCCTGCAGCTTCTATTTCGTGACAAACTCAACACCAATCTGGTCCACCAGAAAGCCTCACAGCGCTTCCACAACAGATAGGACTCTTTCATTGTGGCGCAGCTTACTCCTCAGGAACGAGCTCACCTCGATAAACTCACCTTTGTCTACAATGGACCATTGCCGAATATGACCCTCTTTACTACTGGATAACTACCTACAATAGAACAGCGAACTTGGGCTCCCCCCCCCCCCCCCTCACAGCTTTCCTTTTGAATTGTAACATATCTTGTTATCTTTCCGAGGTTAGTTTAGTGCCTTATTATCATCAGATCCATCCAGTCACATCTTCCTCATGTTCTTCTCTTCTGTCAGGGAGAGGAGTACTCTCCATTTTCGGTTTAAGATTCTTGTGCTTATACACCAATTTGTGACCTACTTTGATATTTTATCTGACTTGTACATTATACGAAAATCCCTTTGTACTTGCTGGTTATATCATTCTGTAATGCACTCTTTTTCAATAAAATTTTATATAAAAAAAAAAAAGAGGTTTTGCAGGCAACTCAAAAATACAATTTCCTTTGCTTTACATCACTGGAGAGTTATTTCTTGATCACCATTGGTGCCACCTTGAGATGAGCCGAACACCCCCCGGTTCGGTTCGCACCAGAACTTTCGAACGGACCCCAAATTCGTACGAACGTTAGAACCCCATTGAAGTCTATAGGACTCGAACGTTCGAAATTAAAAGTGCTAATTTTAACTGCTAATATGCAAGATACTGTCCTAAAAAGGGTTTGGGGACCTGGCTCCTGCCCCAGGGGACATGGGTCAATGCCTAAAATGTTTTTAAAAATGGCAGTTTTGGCGGGAGCACTGATTTTAATGACGATTAAAGTGAAAAATAAAAAGTAAAATATTCCTTTAAATATCGTGCCTGGGGGGTGTCTATAGTATGCCTGTGAAGTGCCACGTGTTTCCCATGTTTAGAACAGTCCCTGCACAAAAATGACATTTAACGGAAATAACGTCATTTAAAACTGCTTGCGGTTTTAATGTTATATCTGGTTCCTGCAATATGTTTGAAAATCATTGAGAAAAATGGCATGGGTAGCCCTCCCTGCCCAATACCAGCCCCTTTGGGTCTTATACGGATGTTAAGAGGAACCCCGTACCCATATTAAAAAAAGAAATATGTGTGGCCCCCAGGCCCTAAATACTCAGAACAGCAGTATACAGGCGGTGCAAACAAGACAGGGACTGTGTAGGTTTGTTGTGTTAAGTAGAATCTGTTTGTAATTTTCAACTGGTACATTTTTAAAGTGTAGCTCCAGTCAAAAAATAAATTTTTAAGCTTTTTGGAAAACATATGGAAGGGTTATCACCCCTGTATAATTTGTTTTGCCGTCCGTCTTTTTTCATCTCACTTGCTGTTGTCTCCTTCCGTTTGCAAGTAGGAGATGTTTGTAAGTTGGATGTTTGAAAGTAGGGGCCTGCCCTATATGCTCTGCAGAAATGGCGGAACAAGGTGTTGGTTTTGCCACAATATTGTAAGCCCTCAAAGTGACTCTTGGTGGGCGCTGGAGCGCCCTGCTATGAACAATTAAATCAAGAATTGTAAATACATGCCATTGTTGAACAGTGGTAGAAAAATTGACCTTTGGTGGTTGTGGTGCTGGTGCCACAACACTATAAGTCCTCACAGTTACTCTGGGTGGGCACAGGAAGGGGCCCTCCTGTGAAATATTATATCAAGAATTGTAATTACATGCCCCTGTTAAACAGGGGCTGAAAAATTGGGCTGCTGGCACTGGTGCTGGTGCCACGACACTGCAACCTCTCCCATATACTCTAGTTGTAGTGCAGGAATGAGCCCTGCTGCAAAGAATTGCATCAAAAATTGTAATTAAACGCCCCTGTTAAACAGGGGCAGAAAAATTGGGCCTTAGGCACTGGTGCTGGTGCCACGACACTGCAACCTCTCCCATATACTCTAGTTGTAGCGCAGGAATGAGCCATGCTGCAAAGCATTGCATCAAAAATTGTAATTAAACGCCCCTGTTAAACAGGGGCAGAAAAATTGGGCTGGTGGCATCACCCAGAACCAAAAATGTTCTTCCAACATATCAGCGGAGGAGGAACAGGATAGACAATCAACATAACAGGACAGTTACTCAGCATCAGCATAGGCAGTCTTGAAGGGATGTGATATTTCTAAAAAAAATTATTCGGTTACATCAGCTTCAGGTGCTTGGTAGCTGTGGGTGATCCAAGACTGATTCATCTTGATGAAGGTCAGTTGATCAACTGAGTCGGCGGACAGGCGCACCCTGTGATCGGTAACAAAGCCACCAACAGCACTGAAGGTGCGTTCCGAAAGAACGCTGGATGCAGGACAGGCCAGTAGCTCAATTGCATACTGTGCAAGCTCTGGCCAGTGATCCATCCTCAAGACCCAGTAAGCCAGAGGATTTTCGGTGGGAAAGGTGTCCAAGTCTGACCTTGCCCCTAGGTATTCCTGCATCATGTAAATCAGACGCTGGCGATGGTTGCTGGAACTGATCATACCTTGGGGCTGCGGACTAAAAAATTGTCTGAAAGCATCAGTATAAGGCGGTTCTTGGGCAGGTTCAACTCCTTTTGGAGCTCAGCCAGCCGAGCACAGGCATTAAATGATCGGCGGAAATGCACACAGACTTTCCTGGCCTGCTTCAGGACATCCTGTAAGCCCGGGTACCTGCCCAAGAACTGCTGCACCACCAGGTTAAGGACGTGAGCCACACAGGGCACATGGGTCAGTTGTCCCTGTCGGAGGGCGGAGAGGAGGTTGGTGTCATTGTCGCAAACCACCATTCCTGGCTTAAGCTGGCGTGGCGTCAACCACCTCTCGGCCTGCCCCTGCAGAGCTGATAAAACATCCGCCCCAGTGTGGCTCCTGTCCCCCAAACAAACCAGTGCAAGCACGACATGGCATTGTTTTGCCTGCGTACTTGCGTAGCCCCTGGAACGCCTACGGAGCACCGCTGGTTCTGAGGACAGAGCACTGAAAGAGGCCATGAAGGAAGAAGAAGAGGAGGGGGTGGAGGAGAGAGGTGTGTCACAACCAATAGTAGCATTTTGGAGGCGTGGTGGCGGAACAACCTCCAACACTACTGCACCTTGTCCTGCATCCTTCCCAGCTGCCAGAAGAGTGACCCAATGGGCCGTGAAAGACAGGTAACGTCCCTGTCCATGCCTGCTGGACCATGAGTCAGCGGTAATATGCATCTTACCGTTGACCGCCCTGTCCAGCGAGGCAAGGGCATTGCCTTCCACATGCCGATAGAGAGCCGGAATCGCCTTCCGTGAGAAAAGTGGCGTTTGGGGACCTGTCACTGAGGAACCGCACATTGTACAAACTCACGGAAGGGGGCAGAGTCTACCATCTGAAAAGGCAGCAGTTATAGTGCTAGCAATTTAGCCAAGCTAGCATTCAACCGCTGGGCATGTGGATGGCTGGGAGTGAACTTCTTTCCCCCGGTCCAGCAGCTGGGGCAGGGACATTTGCCTGCTATAATCGGACGTGGGTGTACTGCTAGCAGAGTGCCCGGAAGCACTTAGCTGTGACACACCTAATTCTACACCTTCATTCCTCTCAGAGCAGATTTCAGAGAGGACTGAAGGTCTAGTGGGGTTGGAGATCCCAGCTGATGAGGAGCAAGGAGAGGTCCGCTTTGTTCTTTGGTGTGGGTCTTTGAGGTATGCTTGCCAACGAGCTGCATGGCAGGTCAACATATGTCTGGTCAAGCATGTGGTGCCCAAGCGGCTGATGTTTTGGCCACGTGAGATACGCTTGAGACATATGTTGCAAATAGCAGCGGTGCGATCTGATGCACTCGTCTCAAAAAAGGCCCACACCAAAGAACTTTTAGAATAACGCGCAGAGGCCGCGCCCTGCACAGGCGGAGCTCTGCGTTGTGATTCAGTTGGTGTGCTGCCCCTAAGCTGGCCCCCGGAGGGCATCCTGCATCGTTGGACATGTGCCTCCTCCTCCTCCTCCTCTCTCCTACCAGGCACCCACGTGGAGTCAGTGCCCTCATCATCCCCTCCCTCTTCATCGCTGGAGCAAACCTGGCAGTATGCTGCAGCTTGTGGAACATGACTGCCAGATTGCTGTCCTTCTTGAGCATCCCCTCTCTCTGCATTCACGCTACTGCCTTCCTCTAGCTGAGTATCATCATCAGAGCCTACAAAACACTGGTCATCCTCCTGGAGCATGTACCCAACACTGTGCTCAAAGAGTTCAGGAGACTCCTCAGGAGGACGTGGTGGGTCTAGGAAAGGAGTCACTGATGATGACATTGAGAGGAGGGAAGACGATGCGTTGGCAGCTGCTTTGCTAGTACCCTGAGCCTGGGTGAGAGAGGATAAGGAGTTTGAAGAGGGCTTGGTCATCCACTCTACCAAGTCGTTGGCATGTTGCGGCTCAACATGTCCAGTTGCCGAAAAGAAGGACAAGCGTGTCCCATGGCCACGTGCTGATGATGACGATGCACCGCGTCCACGACCAACGCTGTTGTCTCTAGACACAGAGCCTGCTTGCCCTCTTTTATCGGCTCGCGCCTGTCTGCCTCTCCTTGCCTTCCAGACATGGTAATGGCCTGAAGGGAGATGGTAAAACCAGCAATTGGGTAGTGTACAGTGGTGTGAAAAAGTGTTTGCCCCCTTCCTCATTTCCTGTTCCTTTGCATGTTTGTCACACTTAAGTGTTTTGGAACATCAAACCAATTTAAACAATAGTCAAGGACAACACAAGTAAACACAAAATGCAATTTGTAAATGAAGGTGTTTATTATTAAAGGTGAAAAAAAATCCAAACCATCATGGCCCTGTGTGAAAAAGTGATTGCCCCCTAAACCTAATAACTGGTTGGGCCACCCTTAGCAGCAACAACTGCAACCAAGCGTTTGCGATAACGTGCAATGAGGCTTTTACAGCGTCCTGGAGGAATTTTGGCCCACTCATCTTTGCAGAATTGTCCTAATTCAGTTACATTAGAGGGTTTTCGAGCATGAACGGCCTTTTTAAGGTCATACCACAACATCTCAATAGGATTCAGGTCAGGACTTTGGCTAGGCCACTCCAAAGTCTTCATTTTGTTTTTCTTCAGCCATTCGGTGGTGGACTTGCTGGTGTGTTTAGGATCATTGTCCTGCTGCAGAACCCAAGTTCGTTTCAGCTTGAGTACACGAACAGATGGTCAGACATTCTCCTTCAGGATCTCTTGGTAGACAGCAGAATTCATAGTTCCTTTTATCACGGCAAGTCTTCCAGGTCCTGAAGCAGCAAAACAGCCCCAGACCATCACACTACCACCACCATATTTTACTGTTGGTATAATGTTCTTTTTATGAAATGCAGTGTTCCTTCTACGCCAGATATACTTGGACACACACCTTCCAAAGAGTTCCACTTTTGTCTCATCGGTCCACAGAATGTTGTCCCAAAAGTCTTGGGGATCATCAAGATGTGTTGTGGAGAAATTGAGACGAGCTTTGATGTTCTTTTTGCTCAGCAGTGGTTTTCTCCTTGCAACTCTGCCATGCAGGCCATTTTTGCCCAGTCTTTTCCTGATGGTGGAGGCATGAACGCTGACCTTAACTGAGGCAAGTGAGGCCTGCAGTTCCTTGGACGTTGTTGTGGGGTCTTTTGTGACCTCTTGGATGAGTCGTCGCTGCACTCTTGGGGTCATTTTGGGCGGCCGGACACTCCTGGGAAGGTTCACCACTGTTCCATGTCTTCGCCATTTGTGGATAATGGCTCTCACTGTGGTTCGCTGGATTCCCAAAGCTTTGGAAATGGCTTTATAACCCTTTCCAGACTGATAGATCTCAATTACTTTCTTTCTCAATTGTTCCTGAATTTCTTTGGGTCTCGGCATGATGTGTAGCTTTTAAGGATCTTCTGGTGGACCTTACTGTGTCAAGCAGCTCCTATTTAAGTGATGCCTTGATTGTGAACAGGTGTGGCAATAATCAGGCCTGGGTGTGGCTAGAGAAATTGAACTCAGGTGTGGACAACCACAGTTATAGTATGTTTTAACAAGGGGGGCAATCACTTTTTCACACAGGGCCATGATGGTTTGGATTTTTTATTACCTTTAATAATAAACACCTTCATTTACAAATTGCATTTTGTGTTTACTTGTGTTCTTGACTATTGTTTAAATTGGTTTGATGTTCCGAAACACTTAAGTGTGACAAACATGCAAAGGAACAGGAAATGAGGAAGGGGGCAAACACTTTTTCACACCACTGTATATTGTGCTGGAGGCACACACAACATCCACTAACTCCTGCAGATGGCAGATGGCTCAATTAGAGTAGAGCTATGTAGGTGGATATAACGGTGTATACTGGGTTCAGGGCACGCAGACAGCAAGCACAATCTCCTACAACTGACTGCAAGCTATATTTAAAAAGAGCAAGATAGTTAGCTATATATGTGGATATAGCGGTGTATACTGGGTTCAGGGCATGCAGACAGCACACACAATCTCCTACAACTAACTACAAGCTCTATTTAAAACGAGCAAGATAGCTAGCTATATAGGTGGATATAGCGGTGTATACTGGGTTCAGAGCACGCAGACAGCACGCACAATCTCCTACAACTGACTGCAAGCTCTAGTTAAAACGAGCAAGATAGTTAGCTATATAGGTGGATATAGCGGTGCATACTGGGTTCAGAGCACGCAGAATCTCCTACAACTGACTGCAAGCTCTATTTAAAACAAGCAAGATAGCTAGCTATATAGGTGGATATAGCGGTGTATACTGGGTTCAGGGCACGCAGACAGCACGCACAATCTCCTACAACTGACTGCAAGCAAGATAGAGCAAGATAGTTAGCTATATAGGTGGAGTTTTTTATTTTAAAAAACTGCTGCCAGTTGTATTACAAAACAAAGACATAAAATACTCATTCTTGAGTAAAAGAAAGGAAAACAAACTTAAACAGACTTAATAAAATTGAAAAGAATACATGCTTTCTTCACCAGCTTATAAAGGAAAGTCCGTCTCAAGACGCGGGGGGAGAGAGGTCACAAGGAAAAATCCCTCCGACCCAAGATCACATGGATTAAAACAATTTATCTGTAACAACTTATCTATAACAACTTATCTATATACACCACACACCCCTTATAGACAGGAACGTAACGAAACTATCAGTGCCTACCATGTTTTTAAAGTTAAAAGACTAATCGTGGGGGACAGGACAGACAGACCCACCACCTAAGGAAAAGGAAGGGGGAAGATCATCAAGGTGGCCGAAAAGAAAAGCCTCTCCACAATCTGGCACACCTTTCCCTATCCGTTCTTTCTCCCTCTACCTCACCTTCACCAACTCCCGAAAGACATCACCCGCCACCTCATGCACAGGCAGGAACTTGCCCCTAGTGGACACTAAGCACCGCGCGTGCCAGGTGTAATAAAGGCAAATTATACTAACTAAAAACAGTGATGACAACTCATAACCCCTTCCGGGCCCTGAAGTCGCCGTACACCCTCTCAGAATAGGTAAGGGCCCGGAGACGGGGATAGCCAATGGCATCCCCAACCTCCCCCAGAACCTCCAAGTTGAAAGGACACTCAACCAAAAAGTGGTCCATGGTCTCCAGTGCCCCTCCACACTCGGGACGAGGACAGCCCCTGTCCTCAAGACTCCGGTACTTTAAATTCGACCTCACATAGAGCCATCCGTGGAACGCCCTCCATGCAAGATCCCAGAACTTGGCCGGAATTCTCTTGGAATTCAGGAGGGCTAATCCCTCCCTGAGAACCCTGTCCGGACAATCCCTTAAGGCTAGTGGTCTCAAAAAGTCTGAGGTCATGACCCGTAGGTACAGCTCGCGCCGACCCAACGAGCCCACCTCAAGGACCGTTATCCTCCACGGCGTCAGTACCTTTAGGGCTGTTGGAACATAGGCGGGGAGGTACCCATGGGATTTCCGTAAATCACCGGGGCGACCACCCCCCTCCCACCCACTCAGGAAAACCAGAAACCAGTTCTTACATGAGCGCTCCCACAGAGAGGGTTCGTCCTGAAAAATGGATTGTAGGTTGAACTTAAGAAACACCACGGTAAAAAAAAACGTGGGATTAATCATGTCCAACCCACCCTGCCTCCTCTGTCGGTACGTGACCTCCCTCTTTTTCAGATTCAGCCTGTTTCCCCACAAAAGCAGGAAGAACAGACCGCAGATCCGCACATAGAGCGATCTTGGCAGAAGACAAACGTAGCTGACAAAGAGGAATTCAGGAAGCAAATAGGTTTTGACCAAGCTCACCCTTTCCCTCAGTGACAGCTTCCAGCCTTTCCAGGCATTAACCTTCTGGGTGGCACTCACCAGCCTGCGCTCCCAGTTTAGTTTGGGATAGTCACCCTGGCTGAAATGAAATGAATGCCCAGAATCCTAATTTCTGGCAAGGGCGCGGGGAACATGTCCGGGAGGGCAAACTGCTCACCCTCCCTCCCCAACCAGAGAACTTCGCTCTTAGTCCAGTTGACCAACGAACCGGACACCTCGGAGTAATCTCCAATCTGTGTTTCCACAAACTGGGCCTCCTTTCGGCTAGCCACCACTACCGAGATGTCGTCCGCATAGGCCACCACCCTTACCGCCTTGTCCGGGCCACTGCAGGGCTCCGCCTGGACCCCCCTCAGGTGTCCGCAGTCTAGCCTCCTTACGAAGGGGTCAACCGCAAAGACATAGAGCAGGGGACTCAGCGGGCAGCCCTGCCTAACACCAGAGTCCACCGGAAAGGTAGGACCCACCCAACCATTGACAAGAGGGAAGCTCTCAGCCCCCCTGTACAAAACTGTGAGCCAATCGATTAATTGATCAGGCAGACCGTATCTCCCCAGGAGAAGCCAGAGGTACTCATGGTCCACCCGGTCAAAAGCTTTCGCCTGGTCTAATGCCAACAGATACCGCCCATCACCAGTTGCCCTGCACCCTTCCACAGCCTCCCGGATGTTAAGGACAGCACTAAAGGTGCTGCGGCCAGGAACTGTGCAGTGCTGGGAAACAGACAGCAGCTTGCCTGCAACTGCAGACATACGCACAAACAGTATCTTCGCCAAGATCTTTCTATCCGTGGAGAGAAGGGCGATAGGGCGCCAATTCTCCACCAGGGACGGATCTTTCCCCTTTGACAGAAGGATCAAGGCCTACCTTCTCATCGAGGGAGGAAGCAGGCCGGATGCCAAACACTCATTGAACACCTCCCTCAGACAAGGAGCCAAAAGGCCCTTAAAGGTCCTGTAGAACTCCGCTGTGAACCCATCAGGACCCGGCGACATCTTTAGGGACAAAGAGTCTATGGCCTGCTCAACTTCGGCCACCGAGATCTCTTCTGTCAAAGAGCCAAGGGGGTCAGACCCCACCTCAAGTGGAGTCTCATCAAGAAATTTCTTGGCCTTTTCCAGGTCCAAAGGCTTCTTCCTCAGGATGTCCGAAAAGTAGGCTCTGACGATCCCCAGGATTCCTGGCCTGGACCTCACCAAAGAACCCGAGGGATCCCTCAGTCCGTGTATAACCTTCCCACTCCCGGTGTCACCACAGCTCTTGTAGGGGTCTAGGTTGGTGAACTTCCCGTAATCCCTCTCAAGAACCAGGGAGGCGAGACGGTCATACTGACACTCCTTCATCTGAAGCTTCAGATCTGAAATCTGGCCCTGAGGGCCACCATCAGAAACCAAGCGGTCAAGCCGCCTGCGCAACTTCTGGTAGGCCTGGTACCGGGAAGCTGCCCGACGACCAGAGACTTCACGGAAGAAGCCTTCCGACCTCTTCTTCACTACTTCCCACCATTCCTGGCGAGAGCAGCCGCTCTCAAGGAGCGAAGCTTGTTCCATAAAGAAGTCTTCATAGGCCGACCTGACTTCAGGGTCCTCAAGTAGCGACCCATTTAGTCGCCACAGGCCCCTACCCTTCTGAGGGGTGTCTGCCACATTCAGAGTGACCGACACCATACAGTGATCGGAAAACTCGACCGCATTCAGCACAGGAGCCGCAAAGGACGAGTCCCCCTTCAAAAAAAACCTATCTAATCTACTCTTGCTACTACCTCTGGAGTATGTGAAACCAGAGAGGTTGGGGAAGTGGCGAACGTGCACATCCACCAATCCGGCCTCCCTCACTATGCGATTCAAAAAGATACTATCGTATCCCAGAGGGCCTGAGGTGCCTGCCCGGTCCTTTGACCTGGTGACTAAGTTAACGTCACCACCAAAGACCACCTGCTGGGATGTAAACAGGTATGGTTTCAGCAGCGTAAGAAGGTCCTTCCTCCCCTTCCTTGACTGGGGACCATAGAAATTTATGAGGCGGAGAAATTCCCCTCTCATGACTGCATCCACAATCAAACACCTACCAATTTCTAATTCAATCACTTGTCGACAAGCTACCGAACCGGTCTTAAAAAGGACTGCAACACCACTGCAGGGCTCAGCCGCAAGAGACCAGGGGAGGGAGGGCCCATATCTCCACTCCCTCTTTGCTAGGTACATCTGGGGGGGAAGAAACGGGTGGGGGAGGGGAAGAAGGAGAAGAAGGGGAAGGTGGTAGGGGATGGGAAGGGGAGGCAGGGAGGGGGGAAACAAGAGGGGGGGAGGGGAAGGGGGGGAACCGGGGGAGGGGGGGAGGATGTTTTTTCGGTAACACATTTTATTAACATGCATCATAACAGTTACACAGTGCAGATCACTTGTTGAAGTGCAGGATTACAGATCATTTTGCGATAATGTAACAAATACTTTGCATACACAATGGGCGTCAAAACCCGAACAGTAAAGTAGAGTGGTCACGAAAAGATACATTAAAAATGCACAACAAATATATGATAAGGAAGGTTATAAGTTAAGAGACACTTAAGGCGAGAGACAGAGCCTTCCTGAATTTGTGGGTCGATCCCGGGTAGGGATCGTCATACTGTGTGATGGAAAATTTTCGGTGGGGGGGATATAATGAGAAAAGGAGAAGAAGAGAAAGAGGTAGGAAATGTGAAGTAGGGAGGAATGGGGAAGGAGAGTGGACAGGGGGAGGGAGGCTGGCCGGCCCGCCCGGGCACGGGGGGTCCGTAAAGAACAAAGGTTCGGGTAACGTTGAACATGCTACATCAGCAGTCCAACGTATCTAAATCAACATTAATAGGCAAAAAGTGATCGGCCCATGGTTGCCAGATTTTATTATGTCTGGGGAGGCGGTCAAGGAATTTGGCCTCAGTCCTGCTATGAATCATAGCTTGTGTTACCCTATTCTTAAAAGCGGGCAGGGGTAAAGTTGTGGTCTTCCAGGCGTGTGCTATGGTTTGTTTCGCTGCAGTGGTAAGTTGGAGGAAGAGCTTCAGTTGATTACGAGTGCAGCATTCAGGAGATTTGTTAAGTATAGCAAAGACAGGGTCTGGTTGTAAAGTGAATTTGAATAAAGTGGATGCCATTTGAAACACCGCCACCCAGAATTGTTGGGCTATCGGGCACGTCCACCAGATGTGCAAGTGGGTGCCAACAGTGGTGCAGCCCCTAAAACAGAACGCCGAGTATCCTGGAACGTATTTGGCGATTCTAGCTGGAACTAGGTACCAACGCATTAATACTTTAAAATTGGCCTCAGAGGCAACAACATTTTGAGATGCGTTTTTGGTATTGGTCCAAATCTCGCCCCAGGTGTCAACGTCTAGGTCTCTAGAAAGATCAGTCAACCATCTCGTTGCATATGGTGGAAGGGAGGGGGGGGGAGAGTGAGGTGGGCATATAGTTGTGATATGATACCTGGGGCATGTGGGTCTGAGTCGCATATCTTTTCATAGAATGACATATGGTGTTGAGTCGGACTGGGCTTAGGCAGGGATTGTAAGAAATGTAGAATCTGAAGGTAACAGTACGAGGAAGGTGATATTGTTCATGGAGTTCCTGGAATGTTTTTGGCAAGCCACCCTTCAGAAGGTCTGAGACTCTAGTTATGCCTGCTCCGGACCAGGTTGTAAAAAGGCCTGGTTCAGTGAAAGCTGGAGGGAAGAGCGGGTTACCAAAAATAGATAGTAATGGAGTGTGTGTGGATATGAGTGCGGAAGATTTGCGAGTTGCATCCCATATTTTCAAAGAATGCACACTGGATTTGTAAGGGAGCCTCTCTTGGAATGGGGTAACCAGAGTAGGTTAGAAATGGCAATGGGGTGGACATCTACAGCTTCAAGGCTAACCCACAGGGGAACTTCTGATTTAGCGTGATAAAGAGCTAGTTGAGCCACCTGAGCTGCTCGATAGTATTGTGAGAAATTGGGCACCCCTAGGCCGCCCTGTGTCCCGTGGCGGAAGAGGACGGATCTAGCGATTCTCGGTCTAGTTGGTTCCCAAATATATTTAAGAGTCTTATTTTGTATAACACGATGGAAATATGGGGGAACCGTGATGGGGAGAACCCTATAAAGGTAGAGTAATTTAGGGGAGGATGTTTTTTAACAGAGGGTTTTTTAGGTTTAGCCTATTTCTCAGCTGGCTTTCCTACTGTCGCCCCGTCGGGCACAGGGCCGGATGGGGCCGGGGAACTTACTGAAATACCTGCCAATGCAGTGCCCGCCCCCTGCTCACGCCTGGGTGCCACAGTTATTAAGCCTGGGTGGGTGAGACACAATTTTTGAGTGACTGAGAAAGTATTTAGCTTCCTTAAAATTATGTGCGTTTTTGGATACTTACAATTGAAATAGCACATTTGAACAGACTACCGTTTCTGAGTGTTTGAGCAGGCATTTAGCAACATAAAAATAGTGTTTTTTTTTTAAAATGGACACTGACTCTAGAAACAGCATACAGGTTTGCAGTACAGCTAATGAGAAGGCAAATAAGAAGCAGAGGATGCAACATGGTGTTAGTGCAACCTGTAATTTATTAGAAATAAAAAAAAACAAGTATCCATTCACTTTCAGATTAGATTAAGAGCATCATGTTTTGTTAAAACTAATTAAATATTAAAACAAGTTCAAATAAATGGGGGGTGGGACAGAGAGAGAGAGAGTGAGAGAGAGAGAGAGAGAGAGAACAAGGGAGGGACGGAGGGTGAGAGAGAGAGGGAAGGTGAGAGACAGGGGGATGTTAGAGGGAGAGGGAGGGTGAGGGAGAGAGGTTAGCGAGAGAGAGATGGAGGGTGGGGGAGAGAGAGAGGAGGGATAATGAGAGAGCAATGGGGGATGAGAGAGAGAGTGAGAGGGGGGTAAGAGAGAGTGGCGGATGAGAGAGAGGGGGAGTGAGAGAAGTGGTTCAGACAGAGAGGTAGGATAAGAGAGGAGGATGAGAAAGGGAAGGAGGGATTGAGAGAGAGAGAGGGGGTCGTGTGAGAGAGAGAGAGAGAGAGAGAGAGAGAGAGAGAGAGAGAGGGTGGGTGAAAAAGAGAAAACGCTAGAAAGATCTATGTAGAAGATGTGTCTGATGCTGGCAAAGGTAGATCATTCCTCACATGAGAAGGGCTGCGATCACAACCAGTCTGACCCTAGTGGATTAAAGACTTGTCATTGATGTCAGGCTCTGTGCTGGGAGGACCAGTCAGTCAGTCAGTCGATTACCTGGTGTTCCTATAGCCCCCACGTTAATCTGGCTCTGCATATGCAAATATGTCAGGCAACTCTACCAACGCATGTGATAAAGACTTCAATTCCTGTTTTATGCACTAACATACCCCCATAGATCTCAATCTGCACAGACAGTCTGGCCACTTGCTGAATCCACAGACAGCTTAAAGTGATTGTAATTCTAAAAAAACACATGCCTCTGTCCCTTTAATGCACAAGATATAGCCCAGTGACTTTGCAATGGCAAATTGTCCCTTTCTAAGCTGTACAATACCTGGCTGATCCTGCCTGTTCCTGTCTTCCCCTCTGTGAACTGACCATGTTTATCATGACTGCTGATCTCTGATACCGTGGTCAGTTACGTGCCTCCATCATCCAGCTATCACTTCAGCATCTCTGCATCTACCCTCTCCCTCTCTCCATGTCTCTTCCATAGTCTGTGTGAGAGCCAATCTCCTCCCTGCCCCTCCCCTCTCCTCCTGCCTAGATAGACCACTGCTATTCCCCTAAAGCTACTCCTCTCCTTCTCTTTGTTAACCAGTTCCCACCCAGGTCAATTCTGACATTTCTTCCCTTCATGTAAAAATCTGTATTTTTTTTGCTACAAAATTACTTAGAACCCCTATTATATTTTTTTAGCAGAGGCCCTGAAAAATAAAATGGTGAGTGTTGCAACTTTTTATGTCACACGGTATTTGCGCAGTGGTTTTTGAAATGCAATTTTTTTTTTGGAATACCCAAATGTAAAATAAGATAGAGCATTGAGTAAAGAGATAGCAAACATGGCAGGCTGGGAAATGGTATTGAAAGATTATATTGCTAAAAAAAAAACACAACCATTACTATATTACTATTCCCTCATGAGAGAACCTATGAAAGGAGTTTATTGTGGAGAGTTTACAACCACTTTAACTCTCCAAAAAGACACAGAAGTTCAATCCAGCACTGTTTATTTTACCGATGTCTGCCTAGAAATTTAAACTATTCATCTGGAACACAAGGGGAGCAGGGATGGTCTAGCTCAGGACTGTACTAACTAGCACTAAACAAGAGGAGATTCAAAGGAATGTGCCACATTTCAGAAAAAAGTTGTAATGACACTTAACTATCATTAGATGTCAGTATATACCAGAACATTAATAACTTAATACAGTACACAACATTTTATTTAATAGGTGAAACACAACAACTTGATTTTTATTTTATTTTTTTGCACATGGAAAACATTTTTTAAACAATAAAACAATAAGTAAAAATAAAGAGATATATTTGAGAAAATATGTACACATAAATGGTGTGAACATTCAACTTTTTCATACTTTTCTAACCTAAAGCAGACCTTTCTGGCTCCTCTCATTTAAGAGCCCCTTTCTTAATATTTAAATAAATAAAGAAAAATAACTTAACCTATGACTGCATTTTTTTTTTTGATGTAGATGGGTCTTGCACAGCAGGCTGCTACAATGGTATGAAAATAGCAAGCAGTGCAAGGTCAGCTTTAAGTCATTTTTATAGGAAATGAAAGAGTGCTTGTTTTAAACAACATAAATCCTTAAACTTTTGAAAAGATGTACCGTATATACTCGAGTATAGGCCGACCCGAATATAAGCCGAGGCCCCCAATTTACCCCCAAAAAAACTGGCAAACTTATTGACTCGTGTATAAGCCGAGGGTGAGACATGCCTGTCCATCCCTGTGTGTGTGTCCGTCCATCCCTGTGTGTCCGTCCATCCCTGTGTGTCCGTCCATCCCTGTGTGTCCGTCCATCCATCCCTGTGTGTGTGTGTGTCCATCCATCCATCCATCCCTGTGTGTGTGTGTCTCCATCCATCCATCCATCCATCCCTGTGTGTGTGTGTGTCTCCATCCATCCATCCATCCATCCATCCCTGTGTGTGTGTGTCTCCATCCATCCATCCATCCATCCATCCCTGTGTGTGTGTGTCTCCATCCATCCATCCATCCATCCATCCCTGTGTGTGTGTGTCTCCATCCGTGTGTGTGTGTGTGTGTGTGTGTGTGTGTGTGTGTGTGTGTGTGTGTGTGTGTGTGTGTGTCCAGCCTACCTGTGTCCCGAGCCTTTGTCCCGAGCCTCCGTCCCGTGTCGTGCCTTGCCTTCGTCCCGTCCCGTCCCGTCCCGTCCCGTCCTGTCCTGTCCCGTGCCGTGCCTTGCCTTGCCTCCGTCCCGTGCCCTCTTCGTCGGCGGCCATTGTAAAATTCAAAAGCCGCGCCTCCTCCTTCGCCTGTGATAGGCGGAACACTGAATTTCCCAGCAGCCTGTGTTCCGCCTATCACGGACGTCGTATCATCCTCGTCCGTAGTACGAGGATGAGAAGATGCCCGTGATAGGCGGAACACAGGCTGCTGGGAAATTCAGTGTTCCGCCTATCACAGGCGAAGGCGGAGCCGGAGGCGCGGCTTTTGAATCATAGAATGGCCGCTGTCTGTCTGCTCGACACGCTGATCGAGCGGGCAGACAGCGATGACTCGAGTATAAGCCGAGGGGGGCACTTTCAGCCTCAAAAAAGAGGCTGAAAATCTCGGCTTATACTCGAGTATATACGGTATATATATATATATATATATATATATATATATATATATATATATATATATATATATATATATTTTTTTTTTTTTTTAAGTTTACTAGAATATAACTTAAGGTGGTATTGAAAAAACTGTCAAGATCACAATATTTGTGGAAGGTCACAATGTGTTTAATGTGTTGTATATGATGTAGTAGTGTGACCGCTTCGATGGCAGATCTCTTGACAAAAACGTGATTTACAACTTGAACACTTTTACCTATGATTTTCTTTTTAAAGTTGTTGGAAGTGAAAATACGATGCCATTAACCACTGGAATACTGGGCCTATTCTGGCACTTCTCTCCTACGTGTAAAAATCATAATTTTTTTGCTAGAAAATTACTCAGAACCCCCAAACATTATAACATTATATATGTTTTTTTAGCAGACACCCTAGGGAATAAAATGGTGGTCATTGCAACATTTTATCTTGCATTGTATTTGTGCAATCATGTTTCAAACGCCTTTAAAAAAAAAAAAAAAAAATCGGTTTCATGAATTAAAAATAACAAAACTGTAAAGTTAGCCCAATTTGTTTATATAATGTGAAAGATGATGTTACGCCGAGTAAGTAGATACCTAACATGTCACGCTTTAAAATTGCTCACACTCATGGAATGGCGCCAAACTTCAGTACTTAAAGATCTCCATAAGCAATGCTTTGAACATTTTTACAGGTTACCAGTTTAGAGTTACAGAGGAGTTCTAGTGCTAGAATTGTTACACACGCTCTAACGCATGCGGTGATACCTCTCATGTGTGGTTTGAATGGTGTTTACATATATGGGCGGGACTTACACGTGTGTTCACTTCTGAACGCGAGCTACCGGGGCATTTAAAAAAAAATGTTTTACATTTACTTCATTTTTTTTATTTTGACACTTTTTTTTACATTTTTTTATCACTTTTATTCCTATTGCAACACATGTAAACATCCCTTGTAATAAGAATCTATTGTGACAGGTCCACTTTATGGAGAGAAATTGCATTAATAAGACCCCACATCTGTCCTCCAGGCTGGAAAGCATGAGATTGTGAAAAAAATTCACTGATCTCATGCTGACAGCCGCGATCTTTGTTTACTTCTGGGAACCCGGGCGTGATGTCATAACGTCGCGCCCGTGCCTCAGACGATCATAGAGACGGTCATAGAGATGATTGGTGACCATCTGGTCACCGAAAATCTCTATCGTCATCATCCAGCAGTGGGCGATTCTTTCTCTGGGCCCCCGATGGCACAGGAGAGCCCAGAGAAGCACCGTATAGCGGTGGGAGGGAGGGTGTCCCCTCCCGTCGCCTATAAGAGCAATCAAGCAGCGGAACTGATGTTATGATCATTCTTATTGTGCACAGAATCGCTGGCTGGAAAGAATGATATCTGAATGATGCCTGTACCCTGTTTCCCCTAAAATAAGACCTAGTGTGATTGTCGGTGATAGCTGCAATAAAAGCCCTACCCCCCAAATAAGCCCTAGTTAAAGTCCTTGTAGGTCTTCTTTTCAGGGTAGGGCTTATTTTTGAGGAAACAGAGTAGGGCTTATTTGGGTGGTAGGGCTTATATTGCAGCCAACACCGACAATCACGCTAGGTCTTATTTTAGGGGAAACAGGGTAGCTACAGGAATCATCCATATATCCCCTCAAAAACTCAAGGATGTCATATGACACCCTAAGGTATTGAAGTGGTTAAGGTTATTACGGCAAAACCATTAAAGCAGAGTTCCACCCAACAATGGAACTTTCGCTGATTGGACTCCTTCCCCCCTCCGGTGTCACATTTGGCACCTTTCGGGGGGAGCAGATACCTGTCTAATCCAGGTATTTGCTCCCTCTTCCGGACATAGATCGGCGCAGGCTCCGCGGTGACCTACGCTATGTCCGGCCCCTCCTCCATCCCCCTGTTATCTTCTGGGAGACATACAGGTCCCAGAAGACAGCAGGGACCAGTAAGGACATGCAGCGTGACTCACACATGCTCAGTAGGGAACCAGGCTGCGAAGCCACAAGGCTTCACTTCCTGATTCCCTTACCGAAGATGGCGGCACCTCCACCTGAGAGTTGAGGGACAGATCGGCTTCGGGTGAGGACATTGCGGTGCCCTGGACAGGTAAGTGTCCATATTTTAAAAGTCAGCAGCTGCAGTATTTGTAGCTGCTGACTTAAAAAAAAAATTAAGCACTATAGTTACCTTGTGTATGGTCAGATGTTACAGAAATCCTAAAGCACACAATTTGTTTCATAGACTTTATATGGTTAAGCATTTTTTTGGATTTTTTTTTTCATGTTTACAAACTTTCTCATCCCTCGGGCTTCTTGGTAAATGCTTAAATGTATGTAAATCACAATGGATTTCTCCTATTTGCTCCTTTTGGTCATAAATATACCTTAAAAAGTACTTTGTTATGCTGTTTGATAAATGAAAAGAAAAACTGTTGATCCTGTGAGAATAAAAGTGAGTATACAACTTATTGTGCAATTTTTGTGCATGTGTTATAGGCACCGTCCAGTTCACCTATGCGGATACAGAACATCTGCTACCCCCCCAAATAAGGTTTACAGATGAAGAGAGGGGTAAGGTGTTTTGTACTCCAAATCAGAAGCTAGCATCCTAGGATGACAATACTGTTCTTCCATAGACACAGTATAGAGAGGGAACGCCTCAATAGACAATATAAGGAACTCTTCCATAGACATAGTACAGTGAGGGAACTCCTCCATAGACACGGTACTGTGAAGGAACTCAAACATAGACACAGTACAGCAAGGGAACTCCTCCATAGACACGGTACAGCGAGGGAACTCTTCCATAGACATAATACAGCGAGGGAACTCGTCCACAAACACAGTACAGTGAGGGAACGCTTCCACAGACACAGTACATCCAGTGAACTCTTCTATAAACACAGTACAGTGAGGGAACTTTTCCACAGACAGTGGAAGAACAAGTGAACTCTTCAGTGAGGGAACTCTTCCACAGACAAAGTACAGTGAGGAAACCCTTCCATAGACACAGTACAGTGAGGGAACCCTTCCAAAAAAACACAGTACAGCAAGGTAACTTTTTCACAGACACAGTAGAGCAAAATAACTCTTCCACTTACATAGTACAGAGAGGAATTTCTTCCATAGACACAGTACAGTGAGGGAACTCTTCCACAGCCACAGTACAGTGAGGGAACTCTTCTACAGACATAATACAGCGAGGGAACTCTTCCATAGACACAGTACAGTTAGTGAACTTTTCCACAGACAGTGGAAGAACAAGTGAACTCTTCCATAGATGGTGGAACTCTTCCACAGACAGTGGAAGAGCGAGTGAAATCTTCCACAGACAGTGGAAGAGCGAGTGAACTCTTCCACAGACAGTAGAAGAGTGACTGAACTCTTCCACAGACAATGAAAGAGCGAGTGAACTCTTCCACAGACAGTGAAAGAGTGAGTGAACTCTTCCACAGACAGTGGAAGAGCGACTGAACTCTTCCACAGACAGTGGAACTCTTCCATAGACACAGTACAGTGAGGGGACTCTTCCATAGACACAGTACAGTGAGGGAACTATTTCATAGACACAGTACAGTGAGTGAGAAATGTCCTTGATACAAGTTACCCTGAGTGCACCTCATGGTAGATACTAGCTACAAGTAGATCCAGTACTTGCTGTGCTGTTACTGCCACATGACAAATGTGCAGTTTTCAGCTGTAGACAAGTACCTTACAACCTTACAAGTACAAGCACTAAGACGTTCCATGAATTAATGTAGGATTGTGCACTATGACCACTAGGTGGTGTCCAAGAAAAAAAATCAAGTAAATACCTATTATAAAATGTATGCTAGAGGCATGACAGTTACATAGGACTGGAAAATTGTGTTCCTGACAGAATCACTACTTGCAAATAAAGGGAAAAATGCCACATTTCAGGCTTCAAACATAAAGATATAAAATCCAACCTCACTGAGCTCGAGCTGTTTTGCAAGGAAGAATGGGCAAGAATTTCAGTCTCTCGATGTGCAAAACTGATAGAGACATACCCCAAGCGACTTGCAGCTGTAATCGCAGCTAAAGGTGGCTCTACAAAGTATTAACGCAAAGGGGCCGAATAATTTTGCACGCCCCCCCTTTTCATTTTTTTATTAGTTAAAAAAGTTTCAAAAATCCAATAGATTTCGTTCCACTTCACAATTGTGTCCCACTTGTTGGTGATTCTTCACAAAAAATAAAAATGTTATATCTTTATGTTTGAAGCCTGAAATGTGGCAAAAGGTTGAAAAGTTCAAGGGGGCCGAATACTTTCGCAAGGCACTGTATGTATATATATATATATATATATATATATATATATATATATATATATATATATACAGTATCTCACAAAAATTTGTAAATATTTTTTTCATGTGACATTACTGAAGAAATTACACTTTGCTACAAAGTAGTGAGTGTACAATTTATATAACAGGTAAATTTGCTGCCCCCTCAAAATAACTTAACACACAGAAATTAATGTCTAAGCCGCTGGCAACAAAAGTGAGTACACTCTATAAATAATCCAAAATTGGGTGCAAAGTGTCAATATTTTATGAAGCCACCATTATTTTCCAGCATTGTCTTAACCCTCTTGGGCATGGAGTTCACCAGAGCTTCACAGGTTGCCATTGGAGTCCTTTTCCACTCCTCCATGATGACATCACAGAGCTGGTGGATGTTAGAGACCTTGCACTCCTCCACCTCCTGTTTGAGGATGCACCTCCTGTCTAGCACCCCTGGTAGAGATGACAGGGAGTGAAAGACACAGAGTGGCATGAGGGCAAATGTAGCAGGTGGCTCAGGACGGGTCTTGGCAGGAACCTGATAGCTGCAGATCTCCGGATAGGCACCAAGGACTGGAACTCCCTTTTGCTGGATCAGCAGGCAGAGTCGTGGTTGTAACATAAGCCAGGACATCATCAACGGCTGAGCAGAGCAGGTATCGGAATGTGAGACAGAATCAATGACAGGATACAGGCCGGGTTCGGTACACAGTCAGGCAGTGTAGTACAGGAGCATGAAGCAGGAACAGGGTCAAAACACAAGCCGGAGTCACAGGAAGGCAGGCAAAAGTCCAAGGGAAGGTTCAGGTACAAGCCGGGTCAAACACAGGAACACTGGAACAGATCAGATACAGGTAACAGGTACTAGCTGAAAGACCGTGATATGAAAAAAGAGTCTTTAGGCGCTCCCATGAACAGTCTATAACAAAATAAGATTAGAACTAATCATATACGAATGTTAATGTAAAGTTTAAGCGCCTTTGTGCAGCTGTCCACCATTCGGGAAAGAAGATGGATGAAAATTAATAAAAAGCAAACAACAGCGCACTAAAGGGGCCTATACGTAAAAATAGTACATAAAATAGTAATTTATTGAATGCTAAAAACCATACACATATAAAAAAGTCCAACTCAGGAACTTATCCAAAAATGTCTATGTGAAAGCAAGAATCCATATCATGGTTGTGAAACCTTGTGTGAATTGAAACACTGGAACATAAATAACATACAATACCGTCAGTAAGCCAGATCACATGGGGTTAAAACCATCTAGGCTCCTGGTCTTCTGGGTGAGCTGGTGTCCCGAGGTGAAAGGCAAAGTATGGTGCTCGATTAATGTAGTGTCCGAGTCTTTGCTATGTGAGGTAAAATTTCCCCAGACTATTGTACCGGTTTGTGCAATTAAGATGTTATCGTAACACTCTTCAGGGCTACTGCTGTCTCCAAACACTACTGTCAGATGTGCAGAAGGCTCGAAGCCACGACCAGAAGTTGTGTTAATACGGACCACGGCGCTGGGATGCCTCGGGCGATAGACATGATCTCCGAGTGGCTGGGACTAGGCAGGCTGGATCGTACAACTTCGCGTTGTCATGGCAACCCCAACTAACATGTTTTGTGTGCATGCGCTTTTTCAAAGTCTAGCTCAGCAAGGCTCATGTGTCAGTGTTCATTTTAAATAAACTACTTGGTGCACAGACATGCCCGTGTGTGCGCATTAGCACGCATCTGTATGTGCGCCCACGCATGTGCCAATACAAGTCCTTTTTACACACACTGGTGTGTCTGTGATTGTGTGCAGGTGTGCGTTTGTTAGCCAGACTTCTCTTACGGCAAGGCGGTGGTTGTCTTGGAGGTGTGTTTGGAGTCGTTATTGTAGTAGAATAAAACAGTATTTCTATATACCCGACAAGACCAGCTAGGTATAATCATGGCAATTACTACACTCACAAGAACCTCAGTACTGAGGAGATAGCCTCTTTCTGAACACAAGAAGAGATGAGTCAAAGTCGATGTTCAAATCTCATTTAATTCTGGGCGGGTATACAACTTATATATGTTATTATTAGCCAATCATCGCATAGAACATGGGCGTGGTTAATACAGAGGTGTACATTTCACATCATTACATATCATTAATTATGCCATCTGCTTTCATGACTCATAGTCATGGGTCCTGGTTCCCTTTTACACAGGAAAGTGTCCCAGACAACTTCTTTACCAAAAAAGCTTTATATAGAAAAGTACAGAGCACAGGTGCTGCCATAAGCTATAATTTCCTATATGTGTGCCTTATAGAGAACCTGTTATTAACTAGTTGTCTAAATATACAAGTTAAGATACATGAATCCAAAATGGAGTCGCCTCTGTTCAGTCATTACTACAATCCCCTCTTTCAGGCACGAAGATCACGGAAGTGACGAAGTTGACTGACCTCTCTACATTGTGACAAACACATAAACTCAAAACAAGCACACAGAAATAACGCCAGAAGCAAAATCACTACAATACACACAACAATATCCTGGACTCCTGGGGCCATGTACAAATTGATGAGTTCAATGACAGATATATTATCTTCTGTCGTTGAGTCGGCAAAAAAGTCTTATTAAGGTCTCTTTCCCACTTTCCAATTCCGGCCATCTCAAAGTCCTCTGAAGGGGTAATTAGCAACGTGTATACCCTCGAGAACAACAAAGATGAACAATGAAGATTTCCATGTAAAAGCTGTAGTCATCTTTTCATCCGGAGAGGGTATAGGGCAGGGTATGAATGGAGTGTAGGGTATGACTGGGGTGGGCATTTCTTCATGTGTATGGGGCTAGGGTGAATGCTGGCTGGCTGGGGCAGATACTCCTCATCCAACATGAGTAATCACAGAATCTACCTGATCAATTCAGGCCTTAACCATTGGAGGTTTTAAAAATAATATTCTTCATTGACTCAAACATAAGTAAAGCATGCAGGAATGAAAATGTTTCTCAGCAAGGGTTTGCATTACATAGATTCAATATATTTAACTAAACATTTTTCCAAATTCAGAATTACAGCAAAACTTCAACACAATTTTAACCTCTTTAGCATCTTCTATTCCCGAGACCCAAGTGGACTTGAGGGACTTAGGACAGAACATTTTACCCAAACATATATTCTGACTCAGAAGTCTCTCAACTTTGCAAATATGTCTCATCATCAGCGACAAACAAAACATCGATAGATAGACAAAATTTCCTCATCAACAGTTGACTGACACTCTGGGAATTCAAAGGTAAATATCCAGAATAGTCATTCTGATTGCTTATTTCATACAAATCCTTCCCATCCCATTTTAGTATCCCATGAACTCAATATATGCAGCAATGTGTTTCGATCCCGGTTACTTAATTTCAGTAACTCTTCAAAAAATTTCCCAAATGTCACCCTTCTGTTACCAAAATCCCTTTATTGATTTTTTTAATTTAACCCCAAACTTTTAGGGAAAATATAACATGGGCCTGAACAACACTAAACACACACTTAAAATACTTTACTAATCGAAATGATACCCTGTGCGTTTGGGCAGTCCATTCATCCTTCATTCATTTTTTTAAACCTTTAAACCTTAATATTTTTTTTCTAGTGCATGGAATTATACAACCTTAAATCACTTCCTTTTTCTTTACCAACCACAATTCATCTGGCATAGTTCCCAGAATATATAACTTCCCTTTGTTTACTTTTGAATTCTGGACTCTTAATTATAATATTCTTAAACTTGCATTAACCAAAAAAGACGAAATCAAACATTTTAAAATTCCCAATCAATGTTAAAACATCTTAGCCCTTGTACACACGATCGGATATTCCGATGGTCAATGTCCGATAGGACCGTGTTGTCCGATAATCCGACCGTGTGTGGGCTCCATCCGACTGTTTCCGTCTGAATATCCGACGGACCAAGTTTTCCAGCTGGGCTATAAAATTTTCAGACAACATGATCCGATTGGACTTTGTCTGATTGTGTGTAGAGAATTCTGATCGGACAAAGTGCCACGTATGCTCAGATCAAATTCCTAGACCAAATCTATTGGCTACTAGCCTGAATGTAGTCCAATCGTAATGAAATTACGTCATCACGTTCTGAACGATCGGAGTTTCCGACCGTGTGTATGCAATAGTTTCAGACAAAATCCGTCGGACAAAATCCAACGGATTTGGTTGTCAGAATGTCCAACTGTGTGTACAACTGTGTGTACAAGGGCTTAAACACAACAAACCCATTTTGCACAAATGATCATCCCCTTGCTTCATAACAGTGCAACAATGCAAAACTCCAATTTTTTTCCCTATTTTGACATCAACAAATGTGCCAGTCAGCCCAACTTCCCCTCAAACGTATGATCTATTTTTTTATAACATATTTTTTCCCTACATAAAACACCACTCTAGGTTCTGTTCATTGATAAAAGTATAATGTAATTTACTGAACACCTCTGAACCCGGGACAATTATATCAATCCAATCTATAGCACATTTGCCAATACTGAAAAAAATCACCTTTTCAAAAAAGGCTCTTGCACTACCTTATTCCAACTTCGGTGCGACTTGTTCATAAGCAGTTTTCACTGGTCGCATTAAATCACACTGCAAAGTTGCATTGCAAAGTGGATGACTCGGGCTGCAACAGTGGAAGCAGAGCCCAACTGAAACAATCAAAACACCCTATGCATAAATTGAAATGTTACTCCCAAAGAAATTGTATCTGATCAGATTCTTTAAAAAAACAAAAACGTTTGGTACCAGTGCACACATATCATTTTACCAGTGGCATTTCACATTCCCCTTTTAATTTTTCCAATTAACTATGCAGTGGGCATGGGCTTAATATGTGCCCAACACATTTCATAAACAGACTGATGATAGTTGCAACATTTTAACAATAAACATGTACCTTTATAGATAACTTTTCTGAATCATATCATTCTTTAACATTCATTCTCCACCTCAGCAAGATTCTCTGACACGCTGACTATGGAATGGAAATATAGCAGTTATGCTCTCCACAAAAGAGGTGGTCAAGGCATGGTTGGTGGTTTGATCCCCTCTTTCACCTAAAGCAAAATAGCAGATCTCTGCGAGTGGATATGTACCTCCTGTATTGAGCTAAACAGTACTTTGGACAGGAGGAATCGCTCAAATAGTAATTTGTCCTTGTCCAAATCCACGATTCAATCCTCTTAAAGCACCACCCACAGATGAGTACCCTACTCTGTCCCTCTCACCTGCCCACTACTTTAGCAACACTCTATTTTGGCCGGATCATAGGACATATATCAACTACCCAACAATTCATCTGCATTCAGAAGAAAAAACAACTTACACTCTAAATTGTAATTCCAAGACAAAACAAAAATTCACATACACATAAAATTAAGTATTTCTCTCTATTAACAACAACTTTCCTCTACCTAGGTGTCCGTCTTATGAAACTGCGACCAGTGGCGATCCCAAGGATTGCCACTGATCACAGTTCACAAAAAGTCTATGAAACAGAGACAATCGCAGGAGAAGTGTTTAAACATGTTCTCCCTCTGATGATCTCCGCACACTGAGAATCCTCACTGATTGACACAGAAACGGTCAGTCCATAAAGCTGCGACCCCAGCGCTTCACTGGTGATCCGTGTCAGAACTCACACCCCCAAACTCACCAGCTCTCTCTCTTTTTACCCTTGGTTGAACCTTTTCCTGTGCCTGTTGCTGAATAGTGATCTGCCCTGATCTGCACATTCTACCGACCCAACTGTACCGACTCATTATAACTTCAGCAAACAACAATAAACAAACAATCAACAAACAAATGAACAAACAGGGTAAAAGGGTAAGTCTACACAAAAATACCTATTTTAACAACACCTTTTATCTGATGATCCAAATTAAACTAGCTGTGACACTTTAAAATCCTTATTTTAAACAAAACTCGTTCTGTGTTAATTTCCTTAACTGCCCAAAACCTCCAATCTCGGCTGTCCTTTAAGGTTGTTTCCTCAAAGATACTTTGTAGTCAATAAATACATGACCACGAAGATCTCTCGCACTCGCTACAGCAAATCACGAAAGAATCAATCCTTCAAGCTTGGTATGCCATGCCGGTAGGAATGTCCCCTTTAACTCTCAAACAACTCTGACTGCTCACTTTCTGTTTTTAAAAGTACTTTCCTTCACTTTTTTTTCTTTCTCAATGTGTCAGTTTTAAAACAGCTTTGGAATCGGCTTGTCTAAAAAGAACAATGCATTGAAAAAAACCTTGCAAAATGCAAACCTTCTTTTAATAAATAACTCAAATCTCTCTTTTACCTTCTTACTTCACTTGCTTTACCTTCTACAATGTAGGATGTTTTTATTAAAAACACATTTTAAACTACTCACTTACTTATCTAATCACACCTTAGGGCATTTTCCGAAACATTGCCTTACCTTACAACAACCCCCTCCCAACTAAACACATTTCTTCCACAAACTTCAAAATACCTCTCCGATACCATTCCAAGAGTTACCAAAACACATGTTAAACATGAACAAACAAATTATGCATTTTTCAAGCAGAATCCAGCACTTATCATTCTAAAGCTCTATATCCAACATACTAGCAAAGGGGAGAAGTCATATTAATCATATACTATACCATTGTCTCTTCAAAGAAAACCTTAGCAAACTTATATGAACATGCATTTAAACAGTACTCACCCCTTCCACAATACCTGAACATAACAAGGGAAATGTACTTCACTCTAATTTAATTTGCCCCTTTTGGGGCATATAACACAGTGAAACAGGATTGCCTTACCTCGCAGCAGTGTTTCACACAACAGAAAAACAGATATCTTATACTTTTATGCCAATGCGATAGACAAGAAAAGCCAGATAGAGTAAAAGTTTGTGGGTCCTGGTAGTAATTGCCTTATTACACCCTTCTCTTATTCTCCTTGCCAAAAGGAGTGCAATATTATGTTTTTAAACTTCTCAACAGTCCTACCAAAAGGACTTCTTAAAAGGCTTACCTAAAGCCAGGGGCTTTCCAAAACCCACACTACATTTTAAAGTTATTAAAAGGCTTACCTAAAGCCAGGGGCTTCCCAAAAGCCACTTCTTAAAAGCATGGTCCGTCTCACACTTCTCTTCTTTTTTTTTTAATTAAAAAATCCTAAATTCTAAAATCTCAAGCGGTGCCTCCAAACTGTGTGTACGCATTGGTGCGCGCCTGTACGTGCCCGCACATGCGCCCATACAAGTCCCTTTTACACACACTGGTGTGCCCGTGCTTGTGTGAAGGTCCAAGTGCGCATCTGTTAGCCAGACTTCTCTTACAGCAAGGCAGTGGTCATCTTGGAGGTGTGTTTGGGGTAGTTATTATATTGGAATATTGCCCTGTAGCCCAGTCTCCAAAGGGAGGAAATCATGCTCTGCTTCAGTATGTCACAGTACTTGTTGGCATTCATGGTTCCCTCAATGAACTGTAGCTCCCCAGTGCTGGCAGCACTCATTTAGCTCCAGACCATGACACTCCCACCACCATTCTTGACTGTAGGAAAGACATACTTGCCTTTGTACTCCTCATCTGGTTGTTACCACACACGCTTGACACCATGTGAACCAAATAAATGTATCTTGGTCTCATCAGACCACAGGACATGGTTCCAGTAATCCATGTCCTTAGTCTGCTTGTCTTCAGAAAACTGCAGGCGTTTTTGTGCATCATATTTAGAAGAGGCTTCCTTCTGGGAAGACAGCTATGCAGACCAATTTCATTTCGTATGGTCTGAGCACTGACAGGCTGACCCTCCACCCCTTCAACCTCTGGATATGATGCTGAGCATGTGCACTCAACTTGTTTGGTCGACCATGGGGAGGCCTGTTCTGAGTGGAACCTGTCCTGTTAAACCACTGTATGGTCTTGGCCACGTGCTGCAGCTCAGTTTCAGTGTCTTGGCAATCTTCTTATAGCCTAGGCCATCTTTACGTAGAGCAGCATTTTTTTTTTCCAGATCCTCAGAGAGTTCTTTGCCAAATTTCCATAAGGTGTCATGTTGAACTTCCAGTGACGAGTATGAAAGAGTGAGAGCAATAACACCAACTTTAACATTCCTGCTCCCTATTCACACCTGAGACCTTGTAACACTAACGAGTCACATGACACCAGAGGGGAGGTGGCTAATTGAGCTAATTGAGGTGGCTAATTGAGCCAAATTTTTGACATTTTCACTTAGGGGTGTACTCATTTTTGTTGCCAGCGGCTTATACATTAATGGCTGTGTGTTGAGTTATTTTGAAGGGACAGTAAATTTAGACTGTTATACAAGCTGTACACAGACCACATTACATTGTAGCAAAGTGTCATTTCTTCAGCATTGTCACATGAAAAGATATAATAAAACATTTATAAAAAGGTGAGGGGTGTACGCACTTTTGTGTGATACTGCATATATATATATATATATATATATATATATATATATATATATATATATATATCCTAGTATAGGCGATGTAACATATTAAAATAGTGACAGAAGGAAAAGGTTAGACAGATTGATTCGGAATTGATTTCCACCAGAAAATGAGAGTACAATTTGTTCTATCATATTGATTTGAAATTACTGAATACTGTCTTCTGTCTTCAGACTTGTTGATGATAATAAAGCAATAAACATCTCTACAGCAACTTCCTTTTGGAAAGAAGACTCTCAAAAAGGGCCTTTGGAATCTAATAATTAGTCTAAAGAAAAATGTCCACCGTTGTAAGCTGTGGGGACCGTTTTGTGAAAGTGTGCATCCTTATGTAATGTAACACTCACAGAGAATGAGTGCCAACATCACCTGTGTTGTCACACATTGACTTTCCATGTAGATATGAAAAGAGAGGACATAGCAATAAAAACCCTTCCCATGAAATCACTGTAGCTTCTCTTATAAGTTCTCAGTAGATAAACCTCCACTGGATCAGTTGTCTGTGTTTGATATTTCTACTGGCATCTTGGGAGCTGCAACATGTATTTTTTTCCTGTGTATAGCTTACACTGAACTTCTGCTATGATCTCTAAGCCCTTGTACACACGATCGGACATTTCGACAACCAAATCCGTCGGATTTTGTCTGTCGGATTTTGTCGGACGGATCTTGTCCGAAACTGTTGCATACACACGGTCGGACAAAGTTGTCGGAAAATCCGATCTTTCAGAATGTGATGACGTAATTTCGTTACGATGGGACTATGTTCAGGCTAGTAGCCAATAGCTTTGATGTAGGAATTTGATCTGAGCATGCATGGCACTTTGTCCGATCGTAATTCTCTACACATGATCGGTGTATGTCCGATCGGGGCAGTTTGTCGGAAAATATTTCCGGCAAGTTGGAAAATTTGGTCCGACGTATATTCCGATGGAAACAGTCCGATGCAGACCACACACAGTCGGAATATCTGACAAAACGCTCCGATCGGACACATTCCGATGGAATCTCCAACCACGTGTACAAGGGCTAACATCCAGTGAAAAGACAGGAAAGTAACTACATGACTTCAGCATGCCAAATCATGCTGAGATGGGGAACAGACAATTATTGCCGAAGCTGCTGAAGAAAGGAGTGGGGGTGGGAATTAAAAAATAATGCATGTCTTAGGCTAGTGCACGAGATATGTAAATCACCTGTCAATCACAGCAACCGCCAAAGTTTTCCAAGTTTGTCTGTTTTATTTCACTGAAAAAAGATATGAGCATTGTTCAGAGCTGGATTAACTCTTTGTGGCAAGACTGGGCACAGATGATCTGAAATTCCATACTCTATATTGTGCCAGACAAAAAAAAAAAAAAGAATTTTCAGGTTTACATCCATGTTAATGCTCATTTATTGCACATATGCATCATGTTTTTGTGTGGAATCATATTTTTGTGTGGAGAGTGAGCTCACTGTGACAGTGGTCACATGATTGCAAATCCTTCTAGCCCCTGAGCATTTAGAGCTGTTTAACCTCTTCAATACCAGGCACTTTTATCAGTTTCTTCCCAGGCCAATTTTCAGCCTTCAGCGCTGTCGTAATTGCTTGGTCATGCAATGCTGTACCCACATGACATTTTTATTTTTTTCTCACACAAATAGAGCTTTCTTTTGGTGGTATTAAATCACCACTAGGTGTTTTATCTATTGGTAAATAAATAAAAAAAGGCCAAAGATTTTGAAAACAAAACATGTTTTTTCTTTGTTTCTGTTATCGAACTTTGCAAATACATAATCTTTCTTCATAAATTTAGGCCAAAATGTATTCTGCTACATTTCTTTGGTGAAAATAACTCAAATCAGTGTATATTACAGTATTTTTCACTCCATAGGATGCACTCCCCCCCCCCAAAAAAATGGGGGGAAATGTCTGTACGTCTTATGGAGCAAATATTGACCAGACTCCCCCAGAACTGGATACAAGCTATCTTCCTGGCTGGGTCCCTCCATCTGTGACTGCACAGCTCTGTCTTTCCTCTTCTCTCTGACCATCAGGAACAGAGTGTGTTAATCCCGTCAGTGATTGCCACTGCACAGCTGCTTGTATAGACCCAGACACTATCCAACTGTTGGGCTCTGCTCCATAGCACTGCCCCCCCCCCTCTGACCATTGGGAAAGGAGTGCGCCTTTCCTGGGCTGACCCTGGAGTATTTGGATCCTCCAATATCTACCCCCTATTTGACACCTGACAGTTCGAGAGTGGGAACCTCCTCCACACCCTCCGTGAACATCTCACTGTCTCTACAAAGGATCAGGGTCATGACAACCAGCCACAGCACCCCCCCCCCCCCGTTGAGTTGACTGCAGAGGCTGATATGCTAGGGATTCCCAGGCTTCTCCCCATTTGCTCATCTGGATAATGTAGGAAAGGATACATTTGTCATTAAAGCTTGTCACTTTTTACCTTTTTACTTGAATTTTCTGGTTTATTGACAACATACTGGATCAACGCTTCTCGTGTTGTTTTTTTCACTGGGTTGGCAGATCCTATATAAGTTCACCACATGTAATTTATTAAATAATTACTTTTTTAATGGCTGTCATTTTTTCCCATATCTACATTGACAACATTTGGTTCAGAATATTTCTTTCCTTGTTTTCCTCCTCTAAAACCTAGGTGCGTCTTATGGAACGAAAAATACGTTATTTAGCCTGTGAAAGTTATAGAGTCCACAAACTATGGGATGTTTATCTGAAAATCGATCAATCCCGATGTACTGATGGCCTATCTCATTTCTTGAGGCCTAAAAACGGGAGGACAGTAAAAAATACCCCCCAAATGACTGTTTTGAAAAGTAGGCAGTTTGGGGTATTTAGTATTGGCGGGGCTAGTTATTTAAAGTTGTAATTTTTTGGGAAAATTAAGAAAAACATTTTTTTTTTTAAATTTTTACATACTGTCACCAATGCAGTACAACGTCATCAGATAACTGGTGTGGTGGTGACCAGGAACACTGACTGTGATCATAATAACACTGTACCACTCTAGGGAGTTGATCAGGCAAATATTTTTACTGTATGACAGTGTGTAGATGCTGTGTATTGTTGTGAATAGCTGTGATTGGCCACAGCTGATCACATGGTAAAAAAACTGTTCCTACATTGAATTTATATTAACAACGTTTCACCCATTTTTTATCATTGCAATGTATGTTATCACCATTGAAAATGTTTTTACCAATGGTAATTTTTTTATTTTTTTGTAAATACCTTTTTTGTTCTTTTTTCAGCAGCTCTTCCGGCTAGGAGATTACATCACAAGGCAATTCACAAGGGCTCCTGGCATCATGTATCCCAGAAGTCCTTGTGAATCACCTAGTGACAAAATCTCACGTTATTTCCAGACCAGAAATTATGCGAATGGGAGGAGTTAGGTACCATTCTCAAAGAACTGCATTTTCCGGGAGGAAGTGGAGCATATCTGCCTGGGAACAGTCTGGCATTACTGCACAGGCGCAAGATCTGGAGGTGCATGCTGGGTAGTCAGCTGCATTGAAATCCCGGAAATTAAACAAGTGCAGAGGTGTCTTTAAAAAAAAGTGTCCGGAACTCTGCTTTAAGCAGATAAAGGGTTGCGTGAGAAGGCGCAGATGAGATTGAGAAGCAACGGATTCTTTTGAAACAAGTTAGAAATGTGGCTAGGTGAACAGGTGTGACTTGCAAAAATGCTCTGGGCATAGGCAGGGCCGGTGCAAGGATTTTTGACACCCTAGGCAAGCTTAATTTTGCTACCCCCCTTGGCTATGCCCTGACCACACCCATCCACTCCACCCATCAACACGCATGCCCTCATGCGCACAGACGCACGCTCACATGCATGCGCACATGCCCCTAATTCCCCTTGGTGCCAGACGGCCTATTTAAGGGGAGTCTTGTCCCCACCATCTTGCTGACTGATCTTCAGCTGTCCCGTACCCGTATCTAGTGATCCTTGCCTTGCCTGATTGATACCCGTTGCTGAACCCCTGGCTATCCTTGTCCTTGCTCCTGGACTTCTCCATACCTCTGATTACTGGTTTCTGATCCCGGCTTCCTGTTTGATCCTGCTTCTGCCTGATGATTTGGTGCCGTGCTGCCCGCCTGCTGATGAACCCGGCTGTTCCTGAGACCCTGCTCCTGTCTAAGTCCCTGACTTCATTTAACCCTCGGTTACAAGCTTGGCTGCCTTCTGTTCCTGCTCTGCACACCACAGCTCATTCCAGACTACTGGATCCTGGCAAACAGTCCACCCGGGACCACCCTCTTCAGACACTCGTGTCCCTCTTGCCCTTTGGCTTCCTCTGTTTCACTTTCAGCGGAGCCAAGACAGGAGATATAAGAGAGGCTGACCTCGTCAACTCAGTCTCCAATCTGATCCCTGACAGAGACAGTGGGGTTTAGAGGGGGGCTAGAGAGAGAGGGGGATGAGAGAGAGAAACAGGGGGACGAGAAAGACAGTGGTGGTAAGAGAGTGGGGCTAGAGAGAGAGAGGAGCTAGAAAGAGGGGGCTAAGAGAGACAGTGGGGTTGAGCGAGGGGGGATAGAGAGAGATGGGGGTAAAAGAGAGGGGATGAGAGAAAAATAGGGGCTAGATAGAGACAGTGGCTGAGAGAGGGAGGGCTGAGGGATCGAGGGCTAAGAGAGAGTGGGGCTGAGAGAGAGGAGGCCGGAGCGAGGGTGGGCTGAGAGAGGGAGAGGAGAGGTAGGGCTGAGAGGGGGGCTGAAAGAGAGAGAGCTGAGAGAGAGGGGGTATTGAGAGAGGGGGGGATTGAGAGAAGGGGGACTGAAAGATGGGGGGCTGAGCGAGGGAGGGCTGGGAGAGGGAGGGGAGGGGGAGGGCTGAAAGGTCTGAGAGAGAGGGGAGTTGAGAGAGGAAGGCTGAAACAAAGAGAGAGGGGAGTGATGGGGGAGTCTCTGTCCATAGATCTGCAAGCCAGGTCTGTGTATGGTGACAGCACCTTCCATGATGCCAGTCTGTCTCCTTCTTGATCTGCTTTGATCCTTCCAGTGGCTCCCACAGCAGCCTGCTCTTCCCACCCGTCCTCTGTGCTTCCAGTCAGCCTGTCCTCTGGGCCTCAAGTTACAGCACAGAGGAAGTTGGAGGAGTCCATGCTCTGGAGGCACAGGGTATGCTGTGCCCCCTGTTACTCGCTTATTCGGGAGCACGGGGTCAGGGTGGGAGGTCAAGAGGTAGGCGGAGCTCTTCTCCAAGTCCTAGGCCATCATTGATCACCTTGGCTAAGCCTCTCACTGATCGGCGCCGCATGGCCATGGATGGATGCCCGGCCGCCCGCACACCAAGGACACTGCTGATTTCTGCCACATAGAACCTGACTCTCCGGGATAACAAGGGGCTATTTGCCCCATGCTAGATGACCCACGCTTGGGACAGCGTCCCTTTAAATGTTGCACTTGGGACCGTAATGCTCTGCAGAAATTTGGGTCTAAGGTGTTGGTGTTGCAACAACACTGTAAGCCCTCACAGTTACTCTTGGTGGGCACTGGAACGCCCTGCTGTGAACTATTATATCAAGAATTGTAATTACATGCCATTGTTGGACAGTGGTAGAAAAATTGGGCCTTTGGTGGTGGTGGTGGTGCTGGTGCCATAACACTGTAAGTCCTCACAGTTACTCTTGGTGGGCGCTGGAACGGGCCCTGCTGCAAAATATTATATCAAGAATTGTAATTACATAATAATTGGGCTTTAGGCACTGGTGCCACAACACTGCAGCACCTCACAGAAACTCTAGTTGGAGAGCAGGAATGAGCCCTGCTGCAAAGTATTGCATCAAAATTTTTAATTACAGGCCCCTATTAAACAGGGGCTGAAAAATTGGGCCTCAGGCACTGGTATTGGTGCCACGACACTGCAACCCCTCACAGATAATCTAGTTGAAGCGCAGGAATGAGTCCTGCTGCAAAGTTTTGCATCAAAAATGTTAATTACAGGCCCCTGTTAAACAGGGGCTGAAAAATTGTGCCTTAGGCACTGGTGCTGATGCCACAACACTGCAACCATTCACAAATATTGTGATGCGACCTGACACAATCTATCTGTGACAGCGGCAAAGCATCCATCCCTAATATATGTACAACATTTGGAGAGAGAGAGAAATGGGACTTTAAATGAGGCATGTCACTGAATGAGTACTTTAATTACATTTATTTATAAAATACAAATCACATCATGAAATGTGTCAGTCTGGGATACAGGACACTGTAAACTATGATACACTTGTTTACATACACTTCTTTAAATATACAGTTATTATACAGAATAGAATGCAACATGTTTAACAATGCAAATGCATAGACACACTCATCCATTCATAAAATCAATAAACATAAGCGATTGCTCATGGTGAGCCAAACTTGTCTGGGCATCAGTTGGATATATACTCGACGCATGTTTCATGGCTCATGCCAATCATCAGGAGTAAAAATGCTCTGAAATTAAATGAAGGATATCTATAAATATGGGATAAACTTTAGACAGAGAACTATCTCTCAAATAAAGGGAGGCCAACTTACAATCCAGCCCAAAAATGATGCCCGGCCTATGTCCAGGGGATGCAAAGGACAGGAACATCGATCTCCCCTGGGGCTGAGGTGAGGAATTGCATCCGAATCAAGGACAGCAGCTGGGTGGAGACAAGGTGATCATATCACGACCATATGTGTCTGATGTATGCTTAACAGTCCATACTGCCACCAGTTTACCACCATATGGTGGGTTTGCCTTGTATTCACCCACAGTGGGTATACATTGCACATTCGCTCCGGTTGTAGTCTACTCAATTATTACATTTTACATCATTGCATTAATTGCATACTATTTATTAATTTATCTACAAGTATGGAATTTTCCCACTAATAATACATTTATTTTACAAGGTTTTATCTCTATATCCTTGCAGAGCAGTATGGACTGTTAAACATACATCAGACACATATGGTCGTGATATGATTACCTGATCTCCACCCAACTGCTGTCCTTGATTTGGAATGCGATTCCTCACCTCAGCCCCGGGGGAGATTGATGTTTCTGTCCTTTGCATCCCCTGGACATAGGCTGGGCATCATTTTTGGGCCGGATTGTAAGATGGCCTCCCTTTATTTGAGAGATAGTTCTCCATCTAAAGGTTATCCCATATTTATAGATATCCTTAATTTCATTTCAGAGCATTTTTACTCCTGATGATTGGCATGAGCCATGAAACGTGCGTCGAGTATATATCCAACTGATGCCCAGACAAGTTTGGCTCACCATGAACAATCGCTTATGTTTATTGATTTTATAAATGCATGAGTGTGTCTATGCATTTACATTGTTAACCATGTTGCATTCTATTCTGTATAATAACTGTATATTTAAAGAAGTGTATGTAAACAAGTGTATCATAGTTTACTGTGTCCTGTATCCCAGACTGACACATTTCATGATTTGATTTGTATTTTATAAATAAATGTAATTAAAGTATTTATTCAGGACATGCCTCATTTAAAGTCCCATTTCCCTCTCTCTCCAAATGTTGTACACTCACAAATATTGTAGTTGAGCACAGCAAGGAACCCTCCTGCCAAATATTGCATCAAAAATTGTAATTACATGCCCCTGTTAAACAGGGGCTGCAAAATTGGGCCTTAGACACTGGTGCTGGCTGTATCAACACTGCAACCACTCACAAATATTGTAGTTGAGTGCACCAATGAACACTCCAGCAAAATATTGCATCAAAAATTGTAATTACATGCCCCTGTTAAACAGGGGCTGAACAACTGGGCCTCAGGCACTGGTGCTGGTGCCACAACACTGCAATTACTTAGCCACTGGTGGCAGCGCCCAGAATCAAAAATGTTCTTACAAGATATCAGCATGGTCATTGAGGAGGAAGAGGATAGTCACTCAGCATCAGCATAGGCAGTATTGAAGGGATCTGACATTTCAAAAAAAATTATTTGGTTACATCAGCATCAGGTGCTTGGTAGCTGGAGGTGATCCAAGACTGATTACATTTTATGAAGGTCAGTCAATCAACCTTGTCGGTGGAAAGGCGTGCCCTGTGATCGGTTACAAAGCCTCCAGCAGCACTGAAGGTGCGTTCCGAAAGAACGCTGGATGCAGGACAGGCCAGTAGGTCAATTGCATACTGTGCAAGCTCCTCAAGACCCAGTAACCCAGAGGATTTTTGGTGGGAAAGGTGTCCAAGTCTGATCTTGACCCTAGGTATTCCTGCACCATGTAAAATTGCCACGGTCAGATGGACACTTTCTCCACAGCTCCTTCTGTGACTGACCGAAGCCTCAGCAACATGTCCAGGACCAGGAATTTTTAACCTCCCAGTCTCTGGGAACACGTTGCATGGACCTTTCTGCAAGGCCTCCTGAAGATGTTTCATCCTCTGCACCCTCTGTGATGGCAAGATAAGGTCCGCAACCTTACACTTGTAATGTGGATCAAGGAGAGTTGCCAGCCAGTAATGATCCCTCTCCTTAATCTGATGAATACAAGGATCCTTCCGCAGGCGTAGGTTAGCTGAGGCATTCGGTCTGGAGTACTCTGGGTCACCAAGGACAACATGATTCGCACCCACCTCCTCCCAGCCACGTACAAGTCCAGGGGTTTCTTGGGATTGTAAATGATCCCTAAAAGACTGCTGCTGATGCTGAGTGCCAGGCTCCACCTCCATGCTGACACAAACCTCCTCCTCCTACTCTTCCTGTGTGATCGGCGGGCCAGGAGGAACACTGTCTGGATAAAGGGGGCCTTGAGAGGCAAGAAAGTCCTCCTCTTCCTGCCTCTGTTCTGCCTCAAGTGCCCTGTCCATTATTCCATGCAGCGTGTGCTCCAACAGGTGGACAAGAGGGACAGTGTCACTGATGCATGCACTGTCACTGCTCACCATCCTCGTGGCCTCCTTAAATGATGACAGGACAGTGAACGCATCTCTGATCATAGCCCACTGGTGTGGGGAAATAACCAAGCTTCCCTGACCCTGTCCTGGGGCTGTAGTCGCACAGGTACTCATAGATGGCCCTCTGCTGCGTGTGCAGCCACTGCAGCATGGCCAATGTTGAGTTCCACCTGGTGGGCATGTCACAGATTAGGTGGATCTTGGGCAGGTTCATTTCCTTTTGGAGGTCAGCCAGCCAAACACTGGCATTATATGACCGGCGGAAATGCACACAGACTTTCCTGGCCGGCCTCAGGACATCCTGTAAGCCAAGGTACCTGTCAAAGAACCACTGCACCACCAAGTTAAGGACGTGAGCCACACAGGGCACATGGGTCAGTTGTCCCTGTCGGAGGGTGGAGAGGAGGTTGGTGCCATTGTCGCAATCCACAATTACTGGCTTAAGCTGGCGTGGTGTCAACCACCTCTCGGCCTACTTCTGCAGAGCTGACAACATATCTGCCCCAGTGTGGCTTCTGTCCCCCAAGCACACCAGCGCAAGCACGGCATGGCATCTTTTTTCCTGCATACATGCGTAGCCCCTTGAAAGCCTACGGAGCACTGCTGGTTCCGAGGACAAAGCACAGGAAGAGGCCATGGTGGAAGAAGAAGAGGAGACTATAATTGCTGCAGCAGCTGCCTGCCTGTTGTATAGGATCAGCAGAACATCAGCAATTGGGGTAGCTTTAAGTGCACACTGTGCAGATGACATAATACACCAACTGTAATTACTGCAGCTGCCTGCCTGTGGTATAGGATCAGCAGAACACCAGCAATTGGGGTAGCTTTAGGTGCACACTGTGCAGATGGCACAATACACCGGCTCCAATTGCTACAGCTGCCTCTGGATAGGATCAGCAGAACACCGGCAATTGGGGTAGCTTTAGGCGTACACTGTGCAGCTGGCACAATACACCGACTGTAATTGCTGCAGCAGCTTCATGTGGTATAGGATCAGCATAACACCAGCAATTGGGGTAGCTTTAGGTGTACACGGTGCAGGTGGCACAATACACTGACTGTAATTGCTACAGCTGCCTGTGGTATGGGACCAGCAGAACACCAGCAATTGGGGTAGCTTTAGGTGTACACTGTGCAGGTGGCACAATACACCGACTATAATTGCTGCAGCAGCTGCCTGCATCTGGTATAGGATCAGCAGAACACCAGCAATTGGGGTAGCTTTAGGTGCACACTGTGCAGATGGCACAATACACCGGCTCAAATTGCTACAGCTGCCTCTGGATAGGATCACCAGAACACCGGCAATTGGGGTAGCTTTAGGCGTACACTGTGCAGCTGGCACAATACACCGACTGTAATTGCTGCAGCAGCTTCCTGTGGTATATTATCAGCATAACATCAGCAATTGGGGTAGCTTTAGGTGTACACGGTGCAGGTGGCACAATACACCGACTGTAATTGCTGCAGCAGCTGCCTGCCTGTGGTAGAGGATCAGCAGAACACCAGCAATTGGGATAGCTTTAGGTGTACACTGTTCAGGTGGCACAATACACAGACTGTTTTTGCTACAGCTGCCTGTGGTATAGGATCAGCAGAACTCTAGCAATTGGGATAGCTTTAGGTGTACACTGTGCAGGTGGCACAATACACTGACTGTAATTGCTGCAGCAGCTGCCTGCCTGTGGTATAGGATCAGCATAACACCAGCAATTGGGGTAGCTTTAGGTTTAAACTGTGCAGGTGGCACAATACACCGATTGTAATTGCTACAGCTGCCTATTGTATAGGACCAGCAAAACACCAGCAATTGGGGTAGCTTTAGGTGTACGCTGTGCAGGTGGCACAATACACTGGCTGTAATTGCTGCAGCAGCTGCCTGCCTGTGATATATGATCAGCAGAACACCAGCAATTGGGGTAGCTTTAAGTGCACACTGTGCAGATGAAACAGTACACCGACTGATTACTGCAGCTGCCTGCGGTATAGGATCCGCAGAACACCAGCAATCTGGGTAGCTTTAGGCGTACACTGTGCAGATGACACAATACACTGACTTTAATTACTGCAGCTGCCTGCCTGTGGTATAGGATCTGAAGAACAACAGCAATTGGGGTAGCTTTAAGTGCACACTGTGCAGATGACATAGGACACCGACTGTAATTACTGCAGCTGCCTACGGTATAGGATCAGCAAAACACCAGCAATTGGGGTAGCTTTAGGCATGCACTGTGCAGATGACACAATACACTGACTGTAATTACTGCAGCTGCCTGCCTGTGGTATAGGATCTGAAGAACACTAAAAATGAGGGTAGCTTTAAGTGCACACTGTGCAGATGACACAGGACACGACTGTAATTACTGCAGCTGCCTGCGGTATAGGATCAGCAGAACACCAGCAATTGGAGTAGCTTTAGGCATGCACTGAGAAGATGGCACAATACACCGACTCTAATTGCTACAGCTGCCTGCAGATAGGATCAGCAGAACACCAGTAATTGGGGTAGTTTTAGGTGTACACTGTGCAGGTAGCACAATACACTGACTGTAATTGCTGCAGCAGCTGCCTGTGGTCTAGGATCAGCAGAACACCAGCAATTGGGGTAGCTTTAGGTGTACACTGTGCAGGTGGCACAATACACTGACTGTAATTCCTGCAGCAGCTGCCTGTGGTATAGGATCAGCAGAACACCAGCAATTGGAGTAGCTTTAGGTGCACACTGTGCAGATGGCACAATACACCGGCTCCAATTGCTACAGCTGCCTCTGGATAGGATCAGCAGAACACCGGCAATTGGGGTAGCTTTAGGCGTACACTGTGCAGGTGACACAATACACCGACTGTAATTGCTGCAGCTGCCTGCCTCTGGTATAGGATCAGCAGAACACCAGTAATTGGGGTAGCTTTAGGCTTAAACTGTGCAGGTAGCACAATACACCGACTGTAATTGCTACAGCTGCCTATGGTATAGGACCAGCAAAACACCAGCAATTGGGGTAGCTTTAGGTGCACACTGTGCAGGTGGCACAATACACTGGCTATAATTGCTGCAGCAGCTGCCTGCCTGTGGTATAGGATCTGAAGAACACCAGCAATTGGGGTAGCTTTAAGTGCACACTGTGCAGATGACATAGGACACCGACTGTAATTACTGCATCTGCCTACGGTATATGATCAGCAGAACACCAGCAATTGGGGTAGCTTTAGGCGTGCACTGTGCAGATGACACAGGACACGACTGTAATTACTGCAGCTGCCTGCGGTATAGAATCAGCAGAACACCAGCAATTGGAGTAGGTTTAGGCGTGCACTGAGAAGATGGCACAATACACAGACTCTAATTGCTACAGCTGCCTGCAGAGAGGATCAGCAGAACACCAGCAATTGGGGTAGCTTTAGGTGTACACTGTGCAGGTGGCACAATACACCGACTGAATTGCTGCAGCAGCTGCCTGTGGTATAGGATCAACAGAACATCAGCAATTGGGGTAGCTTTAGGTGTACACTGTGCAGGTGGCACAATACACTTACTGTAATTGCTGCAGCAGCTGCCTGTGGTATAGGATCAGCATAACACCAGCAATTGGGGAAGCTTTAGGTGTACACTGTGCAGATGGCACAATACACCGACTGTAATTGCTACAGCTGCCTGTGGTATAGGACCAGCAGAACACCAGCAATTGGGGTAGCTTTAAGTGTACACTGTGCAGGTGGCACAATACACCGACTGTGATTGCTACAGCTGCCTATGGTATTGGACCAGCAGAACACCAGCAATTGGGGTAGCTTTAGGTGTACACTGTGCAGGTGGCACAAAGCACCAACTGTAATTGCTGCAGCAGCTGCCTGCCTGTGGTAGAGGATCAGCAGATCACCAGCAATTGGGATAGCTTTAGGTGTACACTGTGCAGGTGGCACAATACACAGACTGTTTTTGCTACAGATGCCCGTGGTATAGGATCAGCAGAACTATAGCAATTGGGATAGCTTTAGGTGTACACTGTGCAGGTGGCACAATACACCGACTGTAATTGCTGCTGCAGCAGCTGCCTGCCTATGGTATAGGATCAGCAGCACACCAGTAATTGGGGTAGCTTTAGGTTTAAACTGTGCAGGTGGCACAATACACCGGCTGTAATTGCTACAGCTGCCTATGGTATAGGACCAGCAAAACACCAGCAATTGGGGTAGCTTTAGGTGCACACTGTGCAGGTGGCACAATACACTGGCTATAATTGCTGCAGCAGCTGCCTGCCTGTGGTATAGGATCTGAAGAACACCAGCAATTGGGGTAGCTTTAAGTGCACACTGTGCAGATGACATAGGACACCGACTGTAATTACTGCATCTGCCTACGGTATATGATCAGCAGAACACCAGCAATTGGGGTAGCTTTAGGCGTGCACTGTGCAGATGACACAGGACACGACTGTAATTACTGCAGCTGCCTGCGGTATAGAATCAGCAGAACACCAGCAATTGGAGTAGGTTTAGGCGTGCACTGAGAAGATGGCACAATACACAGACTCTAATTGCTACAGCTGCCTGCAGAGAGGATCAGCAGAACACCAGCAATTGGGGTAGCTTTAGGTGTACACTGTGCAGGTGGCACAATACACCGACTGAATTGCTGCAGCAGCTGCCTGTGGTATAGGATCAACAGAACATCAGCAATTGGGGTAGCTTTAGGTGTACACTGTGCAGGTGGCACAATACACTTACTGTAATTGCTGCAGCAGCTGCCTGTGGTATAGGATCAGCATAACACCAGCAATTGGGGAAGCTTTAGGTGTACACTGTGCAGGTGGCACAATACACCGACTGTAATTGCTACAGCTGCCTGTGGTATAGGACCAGCAGAACACCAGCAATTGGGGTAGCTTTAGGTGTACACTGTGCAGGTGGCACAATACACCGACTGTGATTGCTACAGCTGCCTATGGTATTGGACCAGCAGAACACCAGCAATTGGGGTAGCTTTAGGTGTACACTGTGCAGGTGGCACAAAGCACCAACTGTAATTGCTGCAGCAGCTGCCTGCCTGTGGTAGAGGATCAGCAGATCACCAGCAATTGGGATAGCTTTAGGTGTACACTGTGCAGGTGGCACAATACACAGACTGTTTTTGCTACAGATGCCCGTGGTATAGGATCAGCAGAACTATAGCAATTGGGATAGCTTTAGGTGTACACTGTGCAGGTGGCACAATACACCGACTGTAATTGCTGCTGCAGCAGCTGCCTGCCTATGGTATAGGATCAGCAGCACACCAGTAATTGGGGTAGCTTTAGGTTTAAACTGTGCAGGTGGCACAATACACCGGCTGTAATTGCTACAGCTGCCTATGGTATAGGACCAGCAAAACACCAGCAATTGGGGTAGCTTTAGGTGCACACTGTGCAGGTGGCACAATACACTGGCTATAATTGCTGCAGCAGCTGCCTGCCTGTGGTATAGGATCTGAAGAACACCAGCAATTGGGGTAGCTTTAAGTGCACACTGTGCAGATGACATAGGACACCGACTGTAATTACTGCATCTGCCTACGGTATATGATCAGCAGAACACCAGCAATTGGGGTAGCTTTAGGCGTGCACTGTGCAGATGACACAGGACACGACTGTAATTACTGCAGCTGCCTGCGGTATAGAATCAGCAGAACACCAGCAATTGGAGTAGGTTTAGGCGTGCACTGAGAAGATGGCACAATACACAGACTCTAATTGCTACAGCTGCCTGCAGAGAGGATCAGCAGAACACCAGCAATTGGGGTAGCTTTAGGTGTACACTGTGCAGGTGGCACAATACACCGACTGAATTGCTGCAGCAGCTGCCTGTGGTATAGGATCAACAGAACATCAGCAATTGGGGTAGCTTTAGGTGTACACTGTGCAGGTGGCACAATACACTTACTGTAATTGCTGCAGCAGCTGCCTGTGGTATAGGATCAGCAGAACACCAGCAATTGGGGTAGCTTTAGGTGTACACTGTGCAGATGGCACAATACACTGACTGTAATTGCTGCAGCAGCTGCCTGTGGTATAGGATCAGCAGAAGACCAGCAATTGGGGTTTCTTTAGGTATACACTGTGCAGAAGGCACAATACACCAACTTTAATTGCTGCAGCAGCTGCCTGTGGTATAGGATCAGCAGAACACCAGCAATTGGGGTTTCTTTAGGTGTACACTGAGCAGAAGGCACAATAAAGCGACTGTAATTGCTGCAGCAGCTGCCTGTAGATAGGATCAGCAGAACACAAGCAATTGGGGTAGCTTTAGGTGTACACTGTGCAGATGGCACAATACACCTACTGTAATTGCTACAGTTGCCTGTGGTATAGGACCAGCAGAACACCAGCAAATGGGGTAGCTTTAGGTGTACACTGTGCAGGTGGCACAGTACACCGACTGTAATTGCTACAGATGCCTGCAGTGTAGGACCAGCAGAACACCAGCAATTGGGGTAGCTTTAGGTGTACACTATGCAGGTGGCACAATACACTGGCTGTAATTGCTGCAGCAGCTGCCTGCCTGTGGTATATTATCAGCAGAACACCAGCAATTGGGGTAGCTTTAAGTGCACACTATGCAGATGGCACAATACACCCACTGTAATTACTGCAGATGCCTGCCTGTGGTATAGGTTCTTAAGAACACTAGCAATTGGGATAGCTTTAGGTGTACACTGTGCGGGTGGCACAATACACAACTATAATTGCTGCAGCAGCTGCCTGCCTGTGGTATAGGATCAGCAGAATACCAGCAATTGGGGTAGCTTTAAGTGCACACTGTACAGATGACAGAATACACCGACTGTAATTACTGCAGCTGCCTGCCTGTGGTATAGGATCTGTAGAACACCAGCAATTGGGGTAGCTTTAAGTGTACACTGTGCAGATGACATAGGACACAGACTGTAATTACTGCAGCTGCCTACGGTATAGGATCAGCAGAACACCAGCAATTGGGGTAGCTTTAGGTGTGCACTGTGCAGATGACACAATACACTGACTGTAATTACTGCAGCTGCCTGCCTGTGGTATAGGATCTGAAACACACTAACAATTAGGGTAGCTTTAAGTGCACACTATGCAGATGACATAGGACACCGACTGTAATTACTGCAGCTGCCTGCGGTATAGGATCAGCAGAACACCAGCAATTGGGGTAGCTTTAGGCGTGCACTGAGAAGATGGCACAATACACAGACTCTAATTGCTACAGCTGCCTGCAGATAGGATCAGCAGAACACCAACAAATGGGGTAGCTTTAGGTGTACACTGTGCAGGTGGCACAATACACTGACTGTAATTGCTGCAGCTGCCTGCCTGTGGTATAGGATCAGCAGAACACTAGCAATTGGGATAGCTTTAGGTGTACACTGTGCGAGTGGCACAATACACCGACTGTAATTGCTACATCTGCCTGTGCTATAGGAGCAGCAGAACAACAGCAATCGGGGTAGCTTTAGGTGTACACTGTGCAGGTGGCACAATGCACCGACTGTAATTGCTACAGCTGCCTGTGGTATAGGACCAGCAGAATACCAGAAATTAGGGTAGCTTTAGATGTACACTGTGCAGGTGGCACAATACACCAACTGTAATTGCAACAGCTTCAAAGAAATTCAAAGACACTGTTTCTCGGTCTATCTCTCTCCGCCAATGCAACACACTACACAAGGCCACCGCGCAGGCGGCCTTATATAGTGTGGGCCGTGTACTAAACCCCCTGAGCCATAATTGTCCAAAGCCACCCTGGCTTTGACCAATTACAGCTCCCTAGACACACGGCACTGTGATTGGCCAAGCATGTGGGTCATAGTGCATGCTTGACTAATCATCAGCCAGCAATGCACTGCAATGTGAAATAATGTTCAGAATTCGCTGAACAGTCGAACAGCTGATGTTCGAGTTGAACATGGGTTCGGCTCGATCACGAAGCTCATCCCTACCCGTGGACACACCTCAGATTCTTGCTGTAAACTGTACATTGAATACCGTATATCTCCATTTTGCTTACAGAAATGACTTTTTACTTTGTAATTGATACATGGCTAATTTCTGTATGGAAACAACTTTAATTTCAACAAATTGTTTTTTTTTTTTTTAAATATCATGGCATGTAATGGAAGAGGAGATGTGATTGGAAGGAATGAAGAAGCTCAGGAAAATGTGAATAGATAATCTCTATGTGTCAGGGAGAAGTCTCATAGTGTCACTGGGAACGAATTGACATGTTGGGCTGGGCTGGTGTAGTGGAGTACAGGCTCTGTGGTACCCACACAGAATTGCTGCATCAATTGGGAGAATTTAGGGGAAGTGAAACATACACAAAGGGTTAAAGGTGCAATAGGAACCTGTTCATTTCTAAGTTAGAGTGCTGCCTTAATGCTGATATCATGTGACTATAGCCTCAGCCTGGACTTCAGGGATTAGCGAGTTTTGTACTGTGACTGTACTTAGACCCGGAGATTTAACCAAACGTGTTTAGAGTGTGCTCGCTTCTAAGTTAGAGCACTGCCTTAACAATGATTTAATGTGTTGCCATCTTCAGCCTGTAGCAGCAGGCTTTAGCAAGGGCTATGAGCGAGTCTTCTGATTTGACATGTTAAGCCCCGCACACAGGCTTGTCCCTCCACTTAGGAAAGCCAAAAACTGCAAAATTACATTTTTGATCTTGAGTTTAGATGCACTTTAACAGTAACGGGATAACTTTGCCTTTTGCTCCAGCAATGGTGATAACAACCAGAGGCACAGAGTGTAACAGACGCTCATCTGTCACTTGTTATTCTGTTGGTAGCTGTAATTCCACAATCTTATGGCTTGCCCAAACCTCTTTGCTTCTGTTATTCTGCTGGTACCTGTGGTTACCTGTAGCTGGGAATTCTCGGCCATGTAAGTAAATGGTGACCTCAGGAGTGTCTAAGGACGTGGCAGGTGTAGGCACCTGTTGCTCTCTTAGCAACCATTGAAAGCAAGAAGTTGGTGAATCCATACCATACCACAAAGGTCCAAAGTTGCCTCAATACTTTCTGCTTTTCTCTCAAGTTGGTATGTCTGTCCACACTGAATGCTCTAGTAATAGTAGCAACCGCCCTATGGCTGCAGTGCATTGTATAATGTGTACACCACCAGAAAAGTAGAAGCAACTGCACTACAGTTGCACTGTAATGTGTAATGTGTACACCACCAGAAAAGTAGTAGCAACTGCACTATGGTTGCACTGTATTGTATAATGTGTACACAACCAGAAAAGTAGCAGAAACTGCACTGTGGTTGCATTGAATTGTGTGCTGTGTACACCACCAGAAAAATAGTAGCAACTGCACTATGGTTGCACTGTATTGTTCTGTGTACACCACCAGATAAGTAGTAGCAACTGTACAACACTCTACTGTATTGTGTAATGTGTAAACCACCAGACAAGTAGTAGCAACTTCACTACAGCTGCGCTGTATTGTGTAATGTGTACACCACCATTAAAATAGTAGTAACTGCACCACACTGCACTCTATTGTGTAATGTGTACACCGCCAGAAAAGTTTTAGCAACTACACTACTGTTGCACTGTATTGTGTAATGTTTACACAACCAGAACAGTATTAGAAACTACACTATGGTTGCACTGAATTGTGTAATGTGTACACCACCAGAAAATTAGTAGCAACTGCACTACGGTTGCACTGTATTGTGCAATGTTTACACCACCAGAAAAGTAGTATCAACCGCACTAAGGCTGCATTATATTGCGCAATGTGTACACCACCAGAAAAATAGTAGCAACTGCACATGTCTGCAATGCATTGGGCAATGTGTACACCACCAGATAAGTAGTAGCAATTGCCCTATGGCTGCACTGTATTGTGTACACCACCAGAAAGTAGTAGCAACTGCACTACGGTTGCACTGTATTGTGTAATGTGTACACCACCAGAAAAGTAGGAGCAACTGTACTAAGGTTGCACTGTATTGTGTAATGTTTACACTACCAGAAAAGTAGTAGCAAATACACTATGGTTGCACTGTATTGTGTAATGTGTACACCACCAGAAAATTAGTAGTAACTGCACTACAGCTAATCTGTGTTGTTTAGAAGAGGGATCCCTCTTCCTAATCTGTCTGTGTAAGAGTCTTGTTGGAGCTGAGCAGATACTGAGTACCCGAACGAGGTTTAGGCATCCACCCCCAGAAAGGAATAAGAGCAACCTCTGCTGAAACCAGATACTACTATACAGGAGGAACATCTTTATACAATTCCTATATGCTGTTTACCTTACAGGTAAGGTAATTTACCCACTATACTTCACGGGTGTCACCGACATTGAAGAAACCACATTTTTTTCACACCATCACCAGATGTGATTTATTTAAGAAATCTTCACTGAATGTTCCCACAAGAATTTGTACTACAATTGCACCTTTGCACTTTGGACTTTGATTTATATTTATATATATTTTTTATACACATAAGTTGCTTTTAATGTTTTGCAGTTCAAAGTTTGAAGTTTTTCCTTGTGCATGATATTTATATTACCACGTGAGCACTTTATACATTTTGTGTACATGAATTTGCACCTTATTATATGGCTGTTTTATATATACACATGCAATTTTGACCTCCATATAGGAAAAGTCACACCTGTATTACTTTACAAATAGCACTTTATTATCACCAGATTGACTGTAGCCAGGTGTGCAACACCACTGCTTTTGTACTGATTTTTGCTTTGAGAATTGTTTACTCACACGGTATCTGCAGCACCTTGCATTTATATCAAATATCTCATTGTAGCGCAGGGGTATCATCTATACATAAATTGCTACTACTAAATGAATAAATATATTCATCGTATTCATTCAACTGATAAGACTTTTTGACTTGGGTGGCATAAGCCCCGCCTGGTCAACATCATCTGGTAAGCCTCCTCCTTATCACGGTGGTGGTGTTTTCCTCTTTGAAAGAGCTACACTTGAGTTTGAACTTCTACATCTATTCATGTATTTATGAAGTCACCCGGATTTAAATAACATTGTGCATTTTCAGAAATGTGAAAAAAAGTCAGGTAGAATTGGCGCTATACCCTTAAATAAAATGTGTGTCACTCTAATAATTAATAAAATTATTCATAATCCATGCAATTGGTTAAACAGTTATACATCCATACCAATAAAGGTTGTAAAACAATAAAAACAAAAAAAAACAAAAAATTTGTAATATACTCTTAGTGAAAAATATTGAAATAAAAATAAATAAATGCAATATTATTATCCTATAAACATAAAATGCAGACAAGTCCTTTGTAATATATTAAACAGTTCATAATCCAAATGGTGCCTTGTGCAAATATCCAAAGAAAATCCCTGGTGCGCTTTGGTGAAAATGAATTATATTGCGCTCACCAGATCTTTACCCCTACTGGGGGAAAACCGTCTTCACAGTGTATAGCCCCTGTGTAGCTTTCTGGCATCTCCCTGGGAATTTGGTTATTCATCCATCCACAGTTTAGATTCTCATTTAAATGTTACATGTAAAAAGGAGGAGAATCCATAGTGTAGTATGTCTTTAAGAAAGGTTTATTGAAAACAGAAAACTACTCACATCTTATCAGAGCAAGATTCACTATGTGAGTATTTCTTTAACCACTTAACCACTTGCAGACCGGACCATTTTGCTGGTCAAAGACCAGACCACTTTTTGCGATTCGGCACTGCGTCGCTTTAACTGACAATTGCGCGGTCGTGCGACGTGGCTCCCAAACAAAATTGACGTCCTTTTTTTCCCACAAATAGAGCTTTCTTTTGGTGGTATTTGATCACCCCTGCGGTTTTTATTTTTTGCGCTATAAACAAAAATAGAGCGACAATTTTGAAAAAAACGCATTATTTTTTACTTTTTGTTATAATAAATTATTATTGACCGGACTACGAGGAGAAGACTAAAAGTAAGTGCACCAAACACTACTCTAACACATAGGTACACAAAGTGGCAGTACCGCTAACACCCACGTGCAAAGCATAAACCTCCCGTAGTGGTATAGAATCTGAACAGATCAATATCTGATCAGATCTATACTAGCATCCCCAGCAGTTTAGGGTTCCAAAAAAACGCATTGTTAGCGGGATCAGCCCAGATACCTGTTGCCCCTCTGCCCAGCCCACCCAAGTGCAGTATCGATCGATCACTGTCACTTACAAAACACTAAACACATAACTGCAGCGATCACAGAGTCAGGCCTGATCGCAAACAGTTTTTTTTTATTTTATATTTAAATCCGGAAGGCAGTGCTTGGTTTTCGGGGTCGTACCTGGCTAGGCTCCCAAAAAGTCCCCCACATGTGGTATCCCCGTACTCGGGAGAAGCAGCAGAATTTATTTTGGGGTGTAATTTGACTTATGCCCTTAGCATGTGTGAGCAATATATCATTTAGTGACAACTTTGTGCAAAAAAAAATTGTAATATTCCTGCAACTTGTGGCAAAATATAAACTATTTCATGGACTCAACATGCCTCTCAGTAAATAGCTTGGGGTGTCTACTTTCCAAAATGGGGTCATTTGGGGGGGGTTGTGCTATTTTGGCATTTTATGGCCTTCGAAACTGTGATAGGTAGTGAGGAGTGAAATCAAAAATTTTCACCCTTAGAAACCCTGAAGACAGTGATTGGTTTTCGGGGTGCCGTATGCAGCTAGACTCCCAAAAAGTCCCACATATGTGGTATCCTCGTACTCAGGAGAAGCAGCAGAATATATTTTGGGGTGCAATTCCAAATATAACTATGGCATGTGTGAGCAATATATCATTTAGTGACAACTTTTTGTAAACTTTTTTTTTTGTGTCATTATTCAATCACTTGGGAGAAAAAACAATATTCAATGGGCTCAACATGCCTCTCCACAACTTCCTTGGGGTGTCTACTTTCCAAAATGGGGTCATTTGGGGGGGTTTGTACTGCCCTGCCATTTTAGCACCTCAAGAAATGAGATAGGCAGTCGTAAATTAAAAGCTGTGTAAATTCCAGAAAATGTACTCTAGTTTGTAGACGCTATAACTTTTGCGCAAACCAATACATATACACTTATTGACATTTTTTTTTACTAAAGACATGTGGCTGAATACATTTGCCCTAAATGTATGACTAAAATTGAGTTTATTCGATTTTTCTTATAACAAAAAGTAGAAAATATAATTTTTTCTCAAAATTTTCGGTCTTTTTCCATTTATATCGCAAAAAATAAAAATCGCAGAGGCAATCAAATAGCATCAAAAGAAAGCTCTATTTGTGGGAAGAAAAGGACGCAAATTTCGTTTGGGTACAACATTGCATGACCGCGCAATTACCAGTTAAAGCAGTGCAGTGCAAAATTGTAAAAAGACCTCTGGTCCTTAGGCTATTAAATGGTCCGGGGCTGAAGTGGTTAAGAAAAGTTTATTGAAAACAGAAAACTACTCACATCTTATCAGAGCAAGATTCACTATAAGAAATCCTCACACCATCAGCTGCTGCGGTGTATTCAAAAGAGGTCACTTCTCTATAGCCACGCCTACCTGTTTCGTCATGCTGACGTCATTAAGAGCTGCCATATGAGTGCAACTCATCATTTATATAGGATGCAGTGTTCCACACATGCACAGAGTTATCTAGTTCCATCTTTGTAAAGGGAACTGGCCAGGTCTGCAGATATATACTGATTCCCCAAATTGTATTTTCTTCCCCTGGGTGCCTATTATAGCCGGGGCTTGTGGGGTCTCCAATCATCCTTCCCGCTAGGTTGTATAATAAACTGGAGAAAAATAAAAATAAACGCGCGAAGCCCCGCCCCCTGCTACTAGAAATGTAAAAAAGCATTACTATGGGCTCAGTTAAACAATTGGAACGCTGCATCCTTATACATTTGCTCACAGCTAAAATGATTAACACCTGTGCCCCCGCAGAGGCACAGGTTCACAATGTTTTATTCATTACAATCAAATACCAAAATAAAAAACATTATGTGGAAAACCTTATATAAAAAATATAAAATGTGAGGATTTCTTATAGTGAATCTTGCTCTGATAAGATGTGAGTAGTTTTCTGTTTTCAATAAACCTTTCTTAACCACCTCGCGCCCTGCCCTATAGCCGAATGACGGCCGTAGAGCAGGCGCGTTCGTCCGGGTGGTCGTCCCTGGACGTCCTGATGTTTACTTCCGCAATGCGCGCCGCCGCGGGCGCGCATCGCGGAAGTTCTGTGTTCGTCGTGTCCCCCGGGGACAGGCAAACACAGATCGCTGTAAACGGCCAATCACAGCGGCCATTTACAGCGTGATCGGCGTGTCCAATGGGAGATGATCTCATATGTAAACATATGAGATCATCTCTCAGCGCCGCTCTCCCTCCTCGCACAGACAGTGTGAGAGGGGAGAGATGAACGGCTGCCGTTCTGCCTCTAGTATAAAAAAAAAGGTAAAAAAATAAAAAGTGCCATCCTCCCCCAGCAGTGCCATCCTCCCCAGCAGTGCCATCCTCCCCCAGCAGTGCCATCCGCCCCCAGCAGTGCCATCCGCCCCAGTGCCATCTGCCCCAGTGCCATCTGCCCCAGTGCCATCCACCCCAGTGCTACCTGCCCCCAGTGCCATCCACCCCAGTGCTACCTGCCCCCAGTGCTACCTGCCCCCAGTGCCACCTGCCCCCAGTGCCACCTGTTGTCAGTGCCACCTGTCGTCAGTGCCATTTGTCAACAGTGCCACGTATAAGTGCCATCTGTCATCAGTGCCACGTGTCATCAGTGCCACATAGTGCCATCTGTTGTCAGTGCCACGTATTAGTGCCATCTGTCATCAGTGCCACGTATCAGTGCCATTTGTCATCAGTGCCACCTGTCAGTGTCACGTGCCATCTGTTGTCAGTGTCACGTGTCATCAATGCCACTTATCAGTGCCATCTGTCATCAGTGTCACGCGTCATCGGTGCCATGTATTAGTGCCATCTGTCATCGGTGGCACGTATTAGTGCCACGTATTAGTGCCATCTGTCATCAGTGCCACGCATTAGTGCCACGTGTCTTCAGTGCCACGTATTAGTGCCACGTGTCATCAGTGCCACGTATAAGTGCCACGTGTCATCAGTGCCACATATTAGTGCCATCTGTCATCAGTGCCACATATTAGTGCCATCTGTCATCAGTGCCACCTGTCATCAGTGCCACGTATAAGTGTCATCATTGCCACGTATCAGTGTCATCTGTCATCAGTGTCACATGTCATTGTCCTGGTGCTTCAAAAGTGTAATAAATAGTCAACAAGTTAGATGTGTAATTTATGTTCCTAGAACACATGACGCGCTACCTGCATGTTGGGCCTCTCTATGTGGCCAGGCTGTGAAAAAGTCCCACACATGTGGTATTGTAATACTCAGGAGGAGTAGCAGAATTTTTGGGGGGGTGTCATTTGTGGTATACACATGCCACGTGAGAGAAATAACCTATTACAATGACAATTTTGTGGAGAAAAAAAATGAAAAATCTTAATTTTGCAAAGAATTGTGGGAAAAAAATGACAACGTCAAAAAGCTCACTATGCCTCTTACTAAATACCTTGAAATGTCTACTTTCCAAAAAGGGGTCATTTGGGGGGTATTTGTACTTTCCTGACTTGTTCGGGTCACAAGAAGCGAGATAGGCCACCAGTACATCAGATGCGATCAATTTTGTGTGATTCGCACCACAGCTTGTAGACTCTCTAACTTTCACAAAGACCAAATAATATCCACTAATTTGGGTTATTTTTACCAAAGATATGTAGCAGTATAAATTGTGGCTAAAATTTATGAAGAAAAATTTATAATTTGCATAATTCTGTCACAGAAACAAAGAAATATGCGTTTTTTTTCAAAATTTTCGGTCTTTTTTCATTTATAGCGCAAAAAATAAAAACCCCAGAGGTGATCAAATACCACCAAAAGAAAGCTCTATTTGTGGGAAAAAAAGGACAAAAAATTCATTTGCATGACTGAGTAATTGTCATTCAAATTGTGAGAGCACCGAAAGCTGAAAATTGGTCTGGGCAGGAAGGGTTTTTAAGTGCCCAGTAAGCAAGTGGTTAAAGACATACTACACTATGGATTCTCCTCCTTTTTACATGTAACGTTTAAATGAGAATCTAAACTGTGGATGGATGAATAACCAAATTCCCAGGGAGATGCCAGAGAGTGACACAGGGGCTATACACTGTGAAGGCGGTTTTCCCCCAGTAGGGGTAAAGATCTGGTGAGTGCAATATAATTCATTTTCACCAAAGCGCACCAGGGATTTTCTTTGGATATTTGCACGAGGCACCATTTGGATTATGAACTGTTTAATATATTATAAAGGACTTGTCAGCATTTTATGTTTATAGGATAATAATATTGCATTTATTTATTTATTCAGAATTTTTCACTAAGAGTATATTACCAATTTTTTTTTTTTTTTTAATTGTTTCACAACCTTTATTGGTATGGATGTATAACTGTTTCACCAATTGCACGGATTAGGAATAATTGTATTAATTAATAGAGTGACACACATTTTATTTAAGGGTATAGCGCCAATTCTACCTGACTTTTTTTCACATGCTAATAAGCCCCACCTGTTTTTTCCAGGGGGTACACCAAGTAGAGGCAGCTCGTACCCCAAAACATCTTAAGACATTTAAGAATTTTTCAGTAGTATCACAATTTTATATGTAATTTCACTTTTTACCAAATACCGATTTGGGGCTGTTTAACCACTTGAGACCCGCACTATAGCCGAATGACGGCTACAGCGCGGATCTCCTTTGCCGGGACTATGTCTATTGACGTAGTCCCGTGCACGAGCGGCCTGCGCGCCCCCTGAGGGGCGCGTGCGGCGCGCTCTGTGATCGGCGAGTCTTTGAGACTCGCCTGATCATCGATCCGTGCAAGGGGTCGATCCTGACCCCTTATCACGTGATCAGCTGTCAGCCAATGACAGCTGATCATGTGATATAACGGAGCCGGTAATCAGCTATTATTCCTCCTCGCGCTGACAGCGTGAGGAGAAAAAAAAAAGCCGATCACCGGCGGCCGTGATCGGGACATCAGTCCCGATCACGGCCAGCCCTGCCAGTGCCCACCTGCCCCCTGCCAGTGCCCACCTGCTCCCTCATAACTATACATAATAAAAAATTAGTGCCCCCCGTCAGTGCCACCCAGCAGTGCCCATAGTGCACCCAGAAGTGCCCACAGTGCCACCCAGCAGTGCCACCCAGCAGTGCCCACAGTGCCACCCAGCAGTGCCCACAATCTGCCTCAACAAAGGTGCTGCACCCCAGTGCCACATATCCGTGCCCATCAGTGTCACCTACCAGTGCCCATCAGTGCCCATCAGTGCCCAGCAGTGCCACCTATCAGAGCCACCTATCAGTGCCACCTATCAGTGCCCATCAGTCCCATCTATCAGTGGTACCTATCAGTGCCCATCCGTGCCACCCATCCATGCCACCCATCTGTGCCACCCATCTGTGCCATCTTATCTGTGCCCATCTTTGCCCATCAGTGCCGCCTTATCTGTGCCCATCGGTGCCGCCTTATCTGTGCCTATTAGTGCCGCCTTAACTATGCCTATCAGTGCCCACCAGTGCAGCCTATCAGTGCCCACCAATGCAGCCCATCAGTGCCCACCAGTGCAGCCTATCAGTGCCGCCTCATCAGCGCACTTCAATGAAGGAGAAAAATGACCTGTTTGCAAAATTTTATAACAAACTATTAAACACGATTTTTTTTTTTTTTGCATCTTTTTTTGTTTGTTTAGCAAAAAATAAAACTTCCAGCTGTGATTAAATACCACCAAAAGAAAGCTCTATTTGTGGGAAAAAAATGATAAAAATTTCATTTGGGTACAGTGTTGTATGCCCGTGCAATTGTCATTCAAAGTGCATCAGCGCTGAAAGCTGAAAATTGGTCTGGGACTGAGGGGGGTTTAAGTGCCCAGTAAGCAAGTGGTTAATCATCACTATTATATATACACGTATATAATTTTTCAGCAGGAGGTCCCTGCAAAAAGGGTATGGACACTAATATCTTAACAATTTGTATAACAATGATAGCAATTTTATAGTGCTAACAAGTTGAGGATTAGTGGCAATAAATATATTCATTTAAAGGTATAGCGCCAATTCTAACTGATTCCTTTTTCACACTTTCAGAAATGTGCATTAAAGGACTCTCTGGACATTTCTGATCACTTTTTTGGTGACTCACTTATCATTTTTTTAAATATCCAACATTGTTTTATATTTACTGTTTTCTTTTTAATGGTTTACGTTCACATTGTGCCTTTATATGGAATGTTTTCAGTTGTTCAGGTTCACATTGTACCATTTTTCCTATTATAACTTAGCGCTGCACTTTTTTTTCACATTTATATTTATATTAGACTGACTGTATATATATATATATATATATATATATATATATATATATATATATATATATATATATATATATATATATATATCAAATACACTGCCTGAAGTAGATTATAAACAGTACACCACGGAATGCACTGTAGAATGTAGATTTCTAAGCTACACTGACTGGATACAGAGTATTTATCTTACAGACCGGACCATTTTGCTGGTCAAAGACCAGACCACTTTTTGCAATTCGGCCCTGCGTCGTTTTAACTGGCAATTGCGTGGTCATGTGATGTGGCTCCCAAACAAAATTGATGTCCTTTTTTTCCCACAAATAGAGATTTCTTTTGGTGGTATTTGATCACCCCTGTGATTTTTATTTTTTGCGCTATAAACAAAAATAGAGCGACAATTTTGAAAAAAAAAACGCATTATTTTTTACTTTTTGTCATAATAAATATCCCCCAAAAATATATATAAAAAAAAATTGTTTCCCTCAGTTTAGGCCGATACGTATTCTTCTACATATTTTTGGTAAAAAAATCGCAGTAAGCGATTATTGATTGGTTTGCGCAAAAGTTACAGCGTTTACAAAATAGGGATAGTTTTATGACATTTTTATTAATACGTTTTTTTTTTTTTTCTTTTTACTAGAAATGGCGGCGATGAGCGATTTTTATTGTGACTGCGACATTGCGGTGGACACATCAGACATTTTTGACACATTTTTGGGACCATTGTCATTTATACAGTAATTACTGCTATATAAATGCAGTGATTCCTGTACAAATGACACTGGCAGTGAAGAGGTTAACCAGTGGGTGGCAGTGTAGGGGTTAAGTGTTCCTGGGGGTGTATTACTAACTGTGTGGGGGCTGGGCTTTCATTTAGTGAACACTGATCTCTGCTCCAATCACATGAAGCACAGATCAGTGTCACTAGTTGCTAGGCAGAATGGGGAAATGCTGTTTTTCTCAGCTTTTCCTCCATTCAGCCGCCCGTGAAACGATCGCGGGACCCGGCGGCGCGCTCGCGATGGCAGGGCGGTATTGAAGATTGGACATACCTGTACACCAATATGCCTGCCCGTGCCATTCTGCCAACGTACATAGGCGTACGCCGGTCGGGAACTGGTTAAGTACACAATGGGGTTTATTTACTAAAGCTGGAAAGTGCAAAATAAGGCTTACTTCTGCATAGAAATTAATGAGCTTCCAGGTTTTATTACCAAAGTTTAATTGAACAGGCTGAGGTTAAAAAATTATTGGTTTCTATGCAGAAGTTGATTTTGCACTTTCCAGCTTTTGTAAATAAACCCCATTGTGTACTTAAAAGCAGCGTATGCCTGTATATCAAATACACTGCCTGAAGTAGATTAAAAATAGTACACCACAAAATGCACAGTAGAATGTAGATCTCTAGGCTATTCTGATTGTATGCAGAGTATCTATATCTATCTATACAGGCATACCCTACTTTAGTAAATAAACCCCATTGCATACTTAAAAGTGGGGTATGCCTTAATATCAAATACACTGCCTGAAGTAGATTAAAAATAGTACACCATGTAGATCTCTAGGCTACACTGACTGGATGTATAGATTGTTCATATATATATATATATATATATATATATATATATATATATATATATATATTAAATACACTGCCACTAACTGAATAACCTGCCTCCTGAAATCAAAATCAAGTTATGTCTCTGTCCACACCAACAACGCTGCAGAGGCAGCCTTATATAGTGTGAGGCGTGAACTTAGTCCCCTGAGCCATGATTGGGCAAAGGCCTTTGGCCAATTATGGCTCTCTTAGCAGAGGGCACTGGGATTGGCCAAAGCATCCAGGTCAGGTGCATGCTTTTTCCAATCATCACACAGAAATGCACTGCGACCTCGCAGTGCATTATGGGGCATTCCACAGGTGCACAGGTGCACAAATTTCCCGCAAACGCCCCATAATGTTTGATAATTGGCGAACACCCGATGTTCGAGTCAAACTAATGTTCGATCTCAACATCAAGCTCATCCCTACTACACACAAACTTTTTTTTTATCTTAATGCACAGAATGCATTGCGATAAAAAAAACTTCTGCCTTTACAACTCCTTTAAGCATGATGACAAGTACAAGTAATGTAGCTAGCCTAAATTGGTAACATATAGAATTGTTTTATCTTTTTTAAAAAAAATGAAATACAATTTTTGGCATGCGAGTTAAAATAATTAAAGAAAGCTGATATTTTAAAAAGCATTACAAACAAGGTTTATGTTAAGAATAGGAAATATATAATGTTGCACTAGATATATATATAAGTGCTGTGAAGCAATCAAAATTTAAATTAAAATAATTATAATGAAGAGTGGATACACCTGAATCCTATATAGGGTCCATGTTGAATATCAAGTGTTAAAGTGAAACAAAAAACACGAACCCGTGCATGTAATTCAAAAAGTGATGGACAAATATGCAAAACACGAAAAAGTCCCAAAAAATAGTGTTCAATCTCTTTCTCTGTGTTACATTAAAATGAAGCTCCCAAGTCTTGAACCGTTATAACTTCCAAGCAACATAAGTGAATATGGACCGCAGCTGATGGACTCCCAAACAATCGGAATCGGTAATGCTAGCAGATATAACCCTCTGCGGGGATAAGCGTGTCTTTCCTGGGTGCACGCTTCACCAAGGTCCCTCGAGCCGGCAGAGCATCCTCGTGTGCGGACAGCACAGGAAATCCCGAACAAAGCCGATGTCTTGGGGCGGAGGATGTAGGTATTACGAAAATATGTTGGGCTGTTTATGCTGATACCACCACGTTTATACTATCCCCTTGCACGGGTGTATATTTGCTTTTATTTAACCGTTTTTTAAATGATATATTATTTTTGCTGTGCAATAGTTTTTTGTACTATGGCCATGGTGGCTAATACCCCAGGTCCTACCTTATTTTAATAAATAAAGAGCCACTTTTCAAACGGTACATTCACAATTGGAGCCTGTTTGTTCTCCCCCTCCCACTTCCACTCGTGGCCGGGCGGCCCGAGTGTTTGTGTTTTTTCATAGGTTCGCCAACTGAAGAGCCTCCGAGCGCAGCCCCACTTCGAAGAGTACTTCAGATTGTAACAGGAAGACACACTGAAAAATCGGCAGTGATTGGTTGGCTGACCTGTCTATCTTCTCAGCACTGCCAAAGTCCGAGTGAGGAGGATCGTTTTCTCTGGAAGATATCGGCTTTGTTCGGGATTTCCCATGCTGTCCACACACAAGGATGCTCTACCGGCTCGAGGGACCTTGGTGGAGCGCGCACCCAGGAAAGACATGCTTATCCCCGCAGAGGGTTATATCTGCCAGCATTACCGACTCTGATTGTTTGGGAGTCCGTCAGCTGTGGTAAGGGTCAATATTTACTTATGTTGCCTGGAAGTTATAACGGTTCAAGACTTGGGAGCTTCATTTTAATGTAACCCAGAGAAAGAAATTGAACACTATTTTTTGGGACTTTTTCGTGTTTTGAATATTTGTCCATCACTTTTTGAATTACATGCACGGGTTCATCTTTTTTGTTTCACTTTAACACTTGATATTCAACATGGACCCTATATAGGATTCAGGTATATCCACTCTTCATTATAATTATTTTAATTTTAATTTTGATTGCTTCACAGCACTTATATATATCAAGCACAACATTATATATTTTCAGATTTTTTCTCCGTAGTGATATTATGATGGTAAAAACCAAAAAATGTAGCGCTTAAAATAGAAAACACCTCGTGGAGAGAAGTGTTATTATAACACACAAAAAATATTAATGTAATAGATAGCGTAGCCAAGACTTCTCTCCATGAGGTGTTTTCTATTTTAAGCGCTACATTTTTTGGTTTTTATGTTTTATGCAATTGTATTATTGTCAATGTTGGCTGCTTGTACTGTGTTTTGAATTTCTGGTAGCGCAGTTATATTTTATTTTAGGTAGATATTATGATGGTGTTTCAGTTGCAGCTTTCTTCTTTCTTTTAAAACTCCCTAGCGTGATATTCTTTTATTTTTATTTTTTATGTTAACTATAGTTTAAATAGGACACCTGTACTCCATGGTATCTGTTCAAACAAATCAGATAAGATAGTATTTGGAGGAACACTTTGTTTTGTTATCAAAATTCTCCTAGACGATTAAAAAGTTTCTATGTATTGCCATCAAATGACACACGCATCCAAGAAGCTTTAGGAGACAGTGATAACAGAAAGAGATAAACCCAGACACAATTATGTGTAGATAAACTTTCTCTTGCTGTAGTTTCGTAATCTGATTTAGCAATCTTACAAAAAGACTATGCTGTTATCTGCAGTTTGCATGCAACCAGAACAACCAGAAGACATAATCCTAATATTTAAAGAAATCAATTGTATGTGCAATAATAATATGTCTAGATTTATCAGGGCCCTCTTTAACGCAGGGAAAGCTGCTCACTTCCCAGTCATTGTTGTGGGGCCCGAAGCAACTGCCCTTTAAGCTCACGCTGTCACAGATTTTAAAAAGCTGACTTGATACAACCTTGTTCAGACCAATCACAGACACTGCTGTGGGTGCCTGTACACAGATATGGCTGTGTCACATTGGGCAAGCATGACAGGAGCTCAGTTGTGCTGCCTGCAAGAGATACAAGAATTTATTGCCAGGGAAAGATCTCTCTCCTTACCTCTTCCCCCAGAAGCTGATGTTCAGAAACTTACGTTGGCAAGACTAGGGAAGGGGGTGTGGCTGGCCTCGGTGCTGCTGGTGCATGTCTCTATGTCCTGACAAAGCATATGTAGGAGTATGCAAAATGCATTGCCGTAACCAGTGCACCAGGATGCCAAGCATCACCGTGCACTCCTTTGGACCAGCATTGTTTGACACGTGGTCCTAACATACCACAACTGCTGCAAGCTGCAAACTGTTACCAGACGGGATTGTCCACATCACATAGTGTAAACTATGAGGCAGTCAGCCCTCTTTGGATTACTCCCAGCCACCCAAGCTACATCACCACCAGACAGGGAATGACAGGAGGATAAGTTGGATAAAGGACACCAGTACTGCAGAGTGGTTGCCTCCGGGCGGCTGAGTTGTTATTCCTTATGCATCTTCCACTGTGAAGGTATGTACAGCACTCACAGACATAGAGCAAACATTGCTGTCAATGTGGCGCTACTGCCGTTTTTCTCCAAATGAGAAAGTGCTTCACACTTGAAGCTATATGCAGTATCTCACAAAAGTGAGTACACTCCTCATATTTTTTGTAAATATTTTATTATATCTTTTCAAGTGACAACAATAAACAAATTACACTTTGCTTCAATGTAAAGTAGTGAGTGTACAGCTTGTATAACAGTGTAAATTTGCTGTCCTCTCAAAATAATTCAACACACAGCCATTAATGTCTATACTGCTGGCAACAAAAGTGAGTACACCCCTAAGTGAAAATGTCCAAATTGGGCCCAAAATGTCAATATTTTGTGTGGCCAGCATTATTTTCCAGCACTGCCTTAACCCTTTTGGGCATGAAGTTCACCAGAGCTTCACAGGTTGCCACTGGAGTTCTCTTCCACTCTACCATGACAACATCACGGAGCTGGTGGATGTTAGAGACCATGCACGCCTCCATCTTCCATTTGAGGATGCCCTACAGATGCTCAATAGGGTTTAGGTCTGGAGACATACTTGACCAGTCCATCACCTTTACCCTCAGCTTTATCTTTAGTAAGGCAGTGGTCATCTTGGAGGTGTGTTTGGGGTCGTTATCATGTTGGACTGCCCTGTGGCCCAGTCTCCAAAGGGAGGGGATCATGCTCTGCTTCAGTATGTCATAATACATATTGCAATTCATGGTTCCCTCAATGAACTGTAGCTCCCCAGTTTTGGCAGCACTCATGCAGCCTCAGACCTGAAATAGAAATTCCTTTATGAAAATATAATCAGTTACATCAATCAAAAATAATCTGACAGCTCCTTGCAATTGAGAGTTCCAGTGTTAAACAGACCAAAAGAAAGTAAATAAGAGAAGTTCATTGCAAGAGTTTACATACTGTACACTGTTAAGACTATACAGTGTAAAAATCTCGCTAAATAGCTGTGAAAGACTCTTCTGCCTTAGCCCAATGATTGTGTGACACATTTCTTAATTGTATGTGACTGAGTCAGCTTGAATCAAACCGTGTGATTTACTTCCACACAACAGTTACAAAAATGCTTACAAAAGTTGCACATTCAAGTACAAAATAAATGCAGCTTCAAATATGATTAAAGATATGAGATAAAGTTGTTTGTTTCAAAATATAAGTTCAAACCATATGCTTAAAACATGGCTTGTCTGTATGCTGAGTTCTGTAGTAGTTAGAAGTGTAGCGCAAGTGTGTCCCTGTTCATGAAAAGCTTTCCTTAAATCCAATCTGTTTCTTTGTTAGAAATCATGCATAAAAACAAACACTCCCATAATACTCCTTTTCTCTCCCTTCTCCTCTCTTCCAAGGATGGGTGTTAAAGAGGAAGTAAACCCTGATGGGTTTACTTCCTCTTTCATTCCCTGCAAAGGTAAAGCATAATGGATTACTATGCATCGCATAGTAGTCCATTATGTGTCAATTACCTGACAAAGGAGCCAGCGAAGTCACCGCTGTCCCCTGTAGTTCCGAGCATCCATCTTCTTGGTGGGTCTTGCTGCTCTGGCGCTGTGATTTGCCGGAGCAGCGATGACGTCACTCCCGCGCATGTGCACGGGAGCCGACACTCGCGGCATATTACCGCGATCTGCGGCTTACCCAGTACGCCTGCGCGGCGCTGTGTACGGCGCATGCGCTGTAGACAGAGGTGGCTGTCTTCAGGTATATATCTCCTAAACCGTATAGGCTTAGCAGATATTTCTTGGACCTACAGGTAAGCCTTAATCTAGGCTTACCTGTAGGTCAAAGTGGTTTGTAAAGGTTTACAACCACTTTAAAAGTATGTAACATGAACACCATCTCCAATTAAATGCAGACACAGGAAGAAGGGGGTTGTCTGCCACATACTGATTGACTATGTCATATGTTTTTAAAACAAGGTATCTATAACATAGAAATTCCTTTATGAAAATATAATCAGTTACATCAATCAAAAATAATTTGACAGCTTCTTGGAATTGAGAACTCAGTTCAAATGTCACCATCTGTAGGTTATTAACTCAAAAGACTTCACATACATACTTATTTTACAGGGGATATCCTCAGTTACCATATTTATCGGTGTGTAACACGCACTGGCGTATAACACGCACCCCAAGTTTAGGAGGGAATTTAAGGAAACAAACTTTTAGGAGGGAAGTTTAAGGAAAAAACTTACATTTAAGTGCACATCAATGCAGCCTTGTCAGTGTAATTTTCAGCCTTGCATTGCAGCCTTGTCAGTCATGTGCAGCCTTGCATTGCAGCCTTGTCAGTCATTTGCAGCCTTGTCAGTGTTGCTGCAGGCTTGCCAATTAAAAATGGTGCCACCGAGATACAGAGCGGATGTCATGTGTATCACGGCAGCGCTTGGTATCTCTCGGCCGCTTTCGGCTATATTTGGCTATTTTCGGCTACACTTGGCCGTTCTTGTTGGCTTTCGGATGCACTCGGCCGTTCTTCACGGCTTTCAGCTTTCCAAAAGCCGCAGAGAAAGGCCAAATGCCAGCAAGAACGGCTGAGTGCAGCCGAAAATAGCCGAAAATAGCCAAAAGCCACCGAGAACGTCCAAAAGCCACAAAGAAGCTCACAATCGGCGGGGGATCGGTGTATAACACACACCCACAATTTTCCCATGATTTTAAGGGGAAAAAAGTGTGTGTTATAGGCGGATAAATGCGGTATATGTTTTTTAAAACCGAAGTAAAATTTGAATATAAAGTATGTAACATCGCCCTTTGAAATATGAATAATAACCATATTTTATGTTCTAATCATTCATACTTCATTCATGTCACAGATACTCTGTCTTTGATCTAATATTTCCAGATCTATTTTCATTTGTAACTGAGTTTGCAACTCCAAAAGCCATTCTTCTTTTAAGCTTATTTTGCAACAAATGATTTCCTCTCCTGATTTCATTTATAATTCGATAATAGAATTTTTTCATTCTGAACATTAAACATAACTGAAACATAATGAATAACGTAATAATAATAAAACTAATAGCTATAGGATGCGATACAATTTGCTACTGCTGAAGTTATTGAAGTTGTTCCCCAAATTGATATACTCTTACTGAATTTCCACCAATTATTTCCTGAAAACTCTGACCATTGATGAGCTATTTCTTGTAAATTTCCTTGTTCATGTTTAAACAATATTTCTGCATTCTGAAGTTCCATAGCTAAAGCTATTAATAAACCTTTATCCTTTTGAATTACATTTGCCCATTTTTCCCAAGGAAATTCTTTTATCTGAGATATATTATATTGTGTGGGAAGAGCACTTATATTTTTCATAAGCATATTTGTTAAATTTGTTCTTAACCCATTAACACTTATTGCTACATTGTCTCCTTCTATACAATACAAGCCTTGGTTTAGGGTGTCTGTATTTGTACAAGAAGGGAAAAAAGATTTAACCCTTTCTGTGTCTGCCATGATTTGGAAACACACCTTCTTTTTATCTGAAAGTGTATTTAATTCAGAAATAGTTTCAGCTTTTTCTATTCTTGTTGAACATAATGTATGATTATGGTAACAAGAATGAAATATACTTTTATATTGATTAGGTAAACAGATAACTTTAGAATGGACTTGTAAACATGATGACAGATCTAATTGTTCTAATTCCGAATTTTCATTTTTAAATGCAAAATCTGTATACTGTAATTTATAATATAATAATTGTGTATTGCTGACCGGTAATCCCAAGACAGTAATTGAAACCAATATTTGTTCTTTCCCTGCTATTGGAATCATAGAAGAACTGTACCATACACCCTGATTGCATCCTATCCATCCATTTACCCATAAATCTGTATGATTTGTAGCATATACATATTCTCTGGGTAAACGCTGTAAAATGCCAAGAGGAGTTATTCCACTTTGAAATGCTTGCACAATTATTTTAAAATGAGTGGAATATTCAGTCTGGATCTCTAAACATGCTCTGGCTATATGAGAATGTTGTTCACTTGTCATAAAATTAAGAGTAATATTTTGAAGATGTAATATAGATCGACCCATTATAATATCTGGTTTAATAACCATCTCTTCTAATATCTGATTTAAATTTATTTGTATCTTAATACCTTTACTTCCCACTAAACCAGCTGTTTCAAGATCAGACTTTAAAGTGTTAATATCCATACTATTTGTTATACTTCCAATTGTGCCAATTCATCCTAAAATACCTTCAACAATACCACTTTTATTTCTGTTATGCTTTCTACTATTAATTCCAAACCACCTTTCAATATCCAATTCATATTAACCAAATGTCTTTTACACTGTGGAATCCTTGTATAAATTTTCCATTCTGAAACATTAAAGTTCCACAATATAATGGCAAACTTTCAATCTCTCAAGAGTGCCCTGGATTGGAAACGGTTAATCTGAAAAGGATTAGCAGAAACGTTTTTCTTATTAATACATGGAGTTTTCCTTGGAGACATTACAACAACACTTGCCTTAGCACATTTCTCTGGATAATTTCCTATTGATATGGAACATTCATATATACTAGTATCATTTAAAGGTGATAAACAAATGTATCATTGATCCAATCCACACTACCAAAAATTCCTTTATGAATTATATTAGTAGTACTGTAAAGAAAGCTACCCAAAAATTCACCATTCCTTTTCCAAGTTGATAATGAACTTTGAGGTAAATATATTTCTGTATTACATATCAAATGCAAATGATCTTTGTCTTCAATGATTTTTAAAGATTGTGGAGATACTTTAACTTCTGAAACAATCATATCTACCACAGAAATCCTAATTTTAACCCTTATTTGATCTATTTGTCTTATTACTTCAAAATCCCATGTTCTTAAAACGTCCCCTTTTTAATTTCCTATTATATTTAAATGTTTACATAACCGGGTGGCCCTGCCCCCCTCTGACGCTATGGGGAAGCCATAGGGAAGTCCTTGTGTGTCAGAGCGGGGCGGGGTCACCCAAGAACATCACGGTGTGGCCCCGCCCTCAGTTATAAAAGAACTGTCAAAGCGAAGACGCATCATACAGCGGGAGCCTCCCATGGAGGCGGGTCGGTCGCATTTTTTTCATTTTTTTTTTTCAAAGTAGTTTTTATTAGTTTTCACAAGGTACAATAGTAGTAAGACTGTAACAATTCCATCTGTTACAATTCTTGTATATCACAACAGAGATTATCAGTAGTAACAGTAACAATAACCTTGGCACATAAATGCATAGATATCAGAAAACAGGTCTTAGCAGTGTATACGCTATGAGTGTGCCACTTAACAAAATACAGTATTGGTATTGGGGTGGAGAATAGGGTGGGGGGGTAGAGTCTTGAGAACAAAATATAAAATGAGGAAACCAGCAATCTCAGGTATAGTAGCAAGAAGGGTAGTCATCAGAAATGAGATCAGTTTATCTGGGAATTGTACCATTGGTGCCATGGAAACCATTTGGCCTGGGTTGTCTTATAGGAAGTTAGGCCTCTGGACCCTAGTAGTTCATAGGTGTAGTGGGAGTGTACTAATGTGGTGACGTCCAGAATACTAGGTATTGTTGGGGATTTCCAGTTTCTGGTCAAAAGTAATCTAGTTGCTAAGAGAATATGAGTAAGGACCGTGCGGAATGTGTAGGGGACAGCTTCCGGAATTATGTTAAGTATAGCAAGTTGCGGTGACATGGATATGGGGACATTGCTCACTTCTCGAATAAGTTGTGTGACTGCTGACCAAAGGGGGCTTATGTTTGGGCAGTGCCACAGAATGTGGAATAGGGTCCCTGTATGATTACAGTTGCGCCAGCATAGTGGGGCAGTGTTGGGTTGAAATGTAGCGAGTCTATGAGGAGTCAGGTACCAGCGAAGTGTGATTTTTGTTGTCAGTTCCCATAAGCCTGTGCACTGTGTAGCTTTGTAGATAGAGGTTAACGCTTGTTGCTACTGGGCATCAGAGAATTGGAATTGTATGTCTGATTCCCAATCTACGAAAGGTTTGGATTTGAAGAAGATATTTTTCTCCTGCAGTAAGGGGTAGATAAGTGAGATACCTTTAATCGTGGAGTCGTGAGAAAAATAGAAATTCCATAATTTCAAAGGTAGGGCTCCCTCTATGCGGGTGTGCGCAACCAGACTGGAGCGTATCCTGTGGTATGTGAGAAAGTCTGAAGTTGGTGCCCCATATATGAATTGAACCTCAGGGAAAGATTTGCAATTTGTGAGGATTCTAAGATCATTAGTGGTAGAGGCCCGTGACGTGAGCCATGGAGGGAGGGTCAGATCAGGAGATAAGATTTGAAGGGTTTGTATGGGTACTTGTAGATCTTTCATGGGGGAGGATGACCACCTACTGTTGTGAAGTATTTTCCATGCGGAAATCGATGCCTGTATGGTTGGTGAATATAGGTGGAGATTTGGCACTGAGTCCAGGGAGCTATATAGCCAGCTTTTGAGGTCAGAACCTGGTGTGGCATGATTCTCTATATCCCCCCAAAGTGTAGTATGGGGGGGGGGGTTAGTCCATTCACGTAATTGGGAAAGGATGGTGGCCAAGTAATAATCCCAGATGTCGGTATAACCCATACCTCCAGCATGTTTATGTTTGATGAGCTTAGAAAGGTTGCTTCTAGGTTTCTTACCTTGCCATATGTAGTTAGCAAGAATCGATTGTAATGAAGTTAGGTACGATTTAGTTAAGGGGATGGGGAGGGTACGAAATGTGTACAGAATTTTGGGCAGTATGAGCATTTTAAAGGCTGCTAGCCTACCTGACCATGAAAGTTCGAATTTGGATAAGTTGGACAATTCTTTGATTAGCATTTGTTTGGTTTTGATATAGTTCGATGGAAATAGCCTAGATACCGAGTTTGTGAGTACGATTCCTAAATATGATATACCGTGATCGGCCCAGGGGTATGCATATTGGTTTCGTAGAATATTGCTAGTGATAGTATCAAGACCCAAATCTAAAATATATGATTTAGTTTCATTAACCTTATAATAAGAAATCGAATTGAAGTTGGTGAGAACACTTTGTACCGAAGCCAAGTTATGGGGTTGGTAAGCATCAATATGACATCATCAGCGAACAAATTAATTTTGTGTTCGATGTGGCCTATGTTAAATCCAGAGATATTGTTACAACTTCTGATATGTGCCGCCAGGGGTTCCATGATCAGATTAAAGATAAGTGGTGATAGGGGGCATCCCTGGCGGATACCATTGGTTATTGAAAAAGAGCGGGAGAGTATTCCATCCGTGTAGACCTGTGCTGATGGAGAGGAATATAGGGCCATGATAGCTGAAAATATATGACCATTGAATCCAAATTTGTGAAGGGTGGCTTCTAGGTAAGCCCAATGGACTCTATCAAATGCCTTCTCTGCATCTAGAGATAGAAGCAGAGAAGGCGTTCTGCTAGTCTCTGCATGGTGGATTATGTTTATCAATCTCCTGGAGGCGTCATAAGTTTGTCTACCCTTCGTGAAGCCTGATTGGTCTGGGTGTATTAGGGTGGGCATAATTTGGACTAATCGGTTAGCTATGAGTTTAGCGAAAATTTTGGTGTCAGTATTGAGAAGTGAAATTGGCCTAAAGTTTTGTGGTGTATTGGGTTCCTTCCCTGGCTTCGGTAGTGTAATTATCAGAGCGTTAAGCATTTCATTGGGAAGAGAAGAGGAGGAGGCAGCGTCATTACACACTTGGGATAGGTAGGGAGCCAAGGTAGTACAAAATTTTTTATAGTATTCGTTGGTTAGACCATCAGGCCCTGGCGATTTATTGGAAGGCAAAGCTGATACAATGTTTTGAACTTTCAATTGGGTAAAAGGAGTGTTCAGGTCGGATAAGTGGTGCTGTGATAATGTTGGTAGGTCAATTGTTTGTAAGAAGGTATTGATGTCTGTAAGAGAGGGTTGGATTGTGTCAGGGTCATCTTTCAAATTGTACAGGGTTTGGTAGTAATGGCTAAAGGCATCTGCAATAGCTTGAGGGTCAAAAAGTTTCTGCTTTGAGATAGGGTGAAAGAGGTGGTGTATTCTAGATTTAGCGTAGTGACCCTTAATCCTGAGAGCAAGTGCTTTCCCTGCCTTGTTGCCTGTAGTGTAATAGTGTGCTTTGAATTTCGTGTTAGTTTTAGTGTGATATTCTAGGAGTAGATTCCTGAGTTCCTGCCTGAGGAGGACTAACTGATCTTTTAATTTAGGGTCTGGATTTGTTTGGTTTTGAACATCAAGTGCATGTATCTTGGCTATTATGGTGTCTAGACGCTGTGATCTCCTCCTCTTCTCTCGTGCAGAGAGTTGCATTATGATCCCTCTGACGAATGCCTTGTGTGCATTCCAGAGGACAGTATCACTGGAGACTGAACCCGCATTTAAAGTAAAAAATTCTTCAAGATGGGTACGTATGCATGAAGAGTATTCTAGAGAGTGAATGATGTCTGCACTCGCTCTCCATACCGTGTGCCGCGGAGAATTCAGATGGTCGGTGACAGTGAGTGAAATTGGAGCGTGGTCGGACCACGTTATCGTACCAATGTCTGATTCAATTGATTTGGTCAATGTCCATTTATCCACAAGGAAATAATCGATTCTCGTGTAGCAGTTATGCCTGTGGGAGAAGAAGGAGTAGTCTCTCTCTGTGGTATGGTGGCATCTCCAAATGTCGTATAGATTATTGTTTCTTATGAAGGTAGTCATAGGGGAAGAAAACCTGGAGGAACGTGAAGAAGCATCCGTCAAGTTGTCCGGAACTATATTAAAGTCTCCGCAAATAATGAAGCATCCCTGCCGAAATTTGTCAAGCTTTTTCATCAATCTAGAAAGGAATTTCATTTGGCCAGTATTGGGGGAGTATATGTTTATGATAGTGTATCTGGTTTTGTTTAGAGTGCAGTCCAGAGCCAGATATCTGCCATCCTCGTCTATCATACTGTTGTGAAGGGTGAAGGCAACAGTGTCCTTCACAGCTATCATAACCCCATTACGTTTGTGTGGTCCTGAAGATTTGAAAATGTGGGGGAAATGGCGGTTAGAACAGCGAGGTTCATCTAGCTTTTTAAAATGGGTCTCTTGGAGACATAGGACATCACGTTTGGATTGGAGGGCAGTCCTCCACAGCAAGGATCTTTTCGCTGGGTGGTTAAGTCCTTTAGTGTTAAGGGAGAGGAATTTTGGCATTTTATAGTTCAGGCGTGAGTGTTAGGTGTGGTAGTAGGTACTTACAGTAGATGAGAGTCTCTTTAAGGCGTCAGATGGTTCCTGGATGCGAGTTCCTGTAGTCGGTGTAGGTGTAGTTCTCAAGGTGGAGGCAAACCGGGAGAAAGAAAAGAAGAGGAAGGGGTGGATGGAAGAGGTAGAGAGTAACACTTCGTTAATGGTAGGCAGAGCAATATATAACTGAACAAAACGATATCTTAAAACAGCCGGAAAACACTAGGCTGTGTCAACTGAGTGGGGTAAAAGTTTGTGGTAAACACTGCCCGAGCAGGGCACCAACCGGAGCAACGTAGCAGAAAAAATAGAGTGAAATGAATGAGCATCGCCTGTAGGGAGGTTTCAGCGAGTATTAGGTGGTGGTTTAGAATAGAGGGGTTGGGAAGGCCCTCTACGGGTGTTGGACAGCGCGGTAGGCTCTTCCGGGATAATATCCCATTGTTGTAACAGCTTTATGCCTTCAGGGACTGACGTGACAATGTTCTTCGACCCATTTCTGGTGATAATGAGTTTAGTTGGATAACCCCATTGGTAAGGGATTTTGTGGTTGAACAGAGGTTTGGTGATGGTAATTAGCTGTCTGCGCAGTTGTCTGGTATGTTGAGACAGATCCGCAAACAATTGGAGGTCAGAAAACGGTTCAGGAAACTTGTTCAGATGTCGGGACTTGAACATTAGTTGATCTTTGGCATGGAAAAAGTGCACCCTCATCAGAACATCTCTGGGTATGGTTGCAGCTAGGTGCGGCGGCTTGGGGATGCAGTGTATGCGATCAATTATGGTCTCCATCGGTGACAGGTCAGGTAATATAGTTGAAATCATTTTCCTGGCGTATGAGTTAAGATCATGGGGCAGGACCGATTCAGGGATCCCCCTGATTTTGACGTTGTTACGTCGAGAGCGGTCTTCGAGGTCCGCCATTTTGGATTTCAGCCATTTTTGTTCATCATGTGTGTGATCTTGGGCATCCACAAGATCATTGACTGTGACAGTCAGGTCGCTCATATGATGTTCAATACGCTGGATTTTTTGTCCCAAATGCAGCATATGAGATGAGAATTTAGTGAACATGGATGTTATCTCAGTGTGTATAGAGGATTGTAAGGAGATGAGCATCTCCTTCATGGTAGTGTCCAGAACAGGCTTATCAGATGTGGGGAAGGCCGCAATGGCTGAGGGCTAATGTGAGGGTAAGATGGATGCAGGGCTTACCTCAGAGTTAGGCCCCGCAGAATCCAGCCGCATCTGCGCCTTTGCTGGGCTATTGCTGGCCGAGGAGGGAGAATCATGTGGAGATGGTTCAGGGGAGTGCTGCTGAATAGGCATTGCAGGTTCGTCCGCATCAGGGAGGTCAGTGTAAGCAGATGAATCTCTGACAGGGCCGCGGGCGCCATCTTGGATGTCTGTGTCCGGCGGCTGATTAAAGTAATCTGTCAGTTTTTTCGGCGGCCGGTAATCTTTGCGTTTGCGGTTCGCCTGGGGCATGGCTGAGCCCTGTGGTAGTCTCCCTATGCGATGAGGGGTTCGTATTGGTGCTCCGGTATATGGTCCGGTCGGTGCGGGAGCTGAGGAGTCAGACGTCCATCCTGCTCGGCGGTTAGCCACGCCCCCGCATTTTTTTCTTTTTTGATCCGTCGGCGGAGCAAGAAAAAAAAGAAGACTTTGTGGACATTTTTATTTTTAAATTTTTTAATAAAGAACTTGTCCCAAGCCAAGTCATGTAATTTTTACCATTTTCACACATTTTTTGTGAAATGGTAGGGGTACATTTGTACCCCGTTACCATTTCACACAGGGGGGAGTCTGGGATCAGGGGGACACCTTTTTAAAGGGGGCTTCCATATTCCGATAAGCCCCCCACCCACAGACCCCCTCAACCACCGGGCAAAGGTTGTGTTGGATTGAGGCCCTTGTCCCCATCAACATGGGGACACGGTGCTTTGGGGGGTTACCCCAAAGCACCCTCCCCATTTTGAGGGCATGTGTTCTGGTATGGTTCAGGAGGGGAGGCTCGCTCATCCCCCCTCTTTCCCCCCTCTTTGCCTGTGGCCTGCCAGGTTTTGTGCTTGGAAAAGGGTCTGGTAGGGATTTTTGGGGGACCTCACACCATTTTTTTCTTTGGCACAGGGTTCCCCTTAAAATCCATCCCAGACATGAAGGGTCTGGTATGGATTTTGAGGGGGACTCCTATTCCATTTTCTTTTTCATTTTGGCCTGGGATTCCCCTTAATATCCATAGCAGACCTGAAGGGCCTGGTATGGAATTTAAGGGGACCCCCACGCATTTTTTTTTTTAATTTTGGTTTCGGGTTCCCCTTAATATTCATACCAGACCCAAAGGGCCTGGTAATGGACTGTGGGTGAATCCCATGCTGTTTTTTTTCAATGACTTTTATGTGTGTTGTTGGGACTTTGAAATTACTTTTTTTCCTTTAGAAATGTCATTTTGTGCAGGGACTGTTGTAAACACGGAAAACATGCGCCACTATACAGGTATACTATAGACACCCCCCAGGTATAAAATTTAAAGGAATATTTCACTTTTATTGTTTCAAACATTATTAAAATCACCACTCCCAAAAAAAATTCTATTTTTAAAACTTTGATACGTGTCCCCTGGGGCAGGACCGGGGTCCCCAAACACTTTTTCTGACAATAACTTGCATATAAGCCTTTTAAATTGAGCACTATTGATTATTCATCTTCGTGTCCCATAGACTCAAACGCGTGTTTTAACAAATTTTTTGCCTGTTCACATGTTCTGCTGCAAACCGAACCGGGGGGGGGGGGGGGGTGTTTGGCTCATCCCTATCCCAATATATTACATTTAAAAATTCCGGTTCTGTTGTTTAATCTATAAGATCCCTGCATTTTAACAAAATTTGTTTTGGATTCTATAGTATTTTCTTTTCAAAAATTTTTATTAATGCAAGGTACATACAACGCAGAGAACTTTACAATTCGTCTTGCACAACATTAAGAAAAAATAATAACAGATAGTACCTAAATCTGCATCAAGTTGTAATAGTGGTGACATAAAAGCCATGTAATATAATATACAGCTTCTTGAGAACAAATATTCTCATGGTCTGACCTTTAAAGTGTATAGAAAACGTGAACATCTTAAACAAAGGCCAGGATGTTATTATTCAAAAGGAAAGCAGAACATCTAATTTCGTGTTTGCAAACAAATACTAAACATACAAATCATATCTGGTTATACCCAGGATCATCACTAGGGTGGACCTTTATCACAGTTGGGTACATCCTTAAGACAGAAATCAAAGTACAAGGCGAAAAGAGTAGATGAAGAAAGGGAGAGGATTCTATAGTATTTTAACTTTGATTTCAATATTACTATGAATGAAATACAATTGCATACACCAATCATATCCCGGTCCTATGCATACATATCCAAACAAATCTTCAGCTGTATTGATATTAACTTATCTAACACTGTTATTTCTGTCATTTGTATTAAGATCAATATCTTTATCACTTTTGTCTTCTGTATTGATATCAGTGTCTTTATAATTTATTTATCTGTATTAACATCAATGTTTTTATCACTTTTGTCATCTATATTGATATCAATGTCTACATCTCTTTTGTTTCTGAATAATGTTATGTCTTTGTTATGTAAATCTTCAATCCTGTTAACCTCTGCATAACTGGAACAGTTTGGGATATATTTCACCACAGATAAAATTATCACTAGAATAAAGATGAATCCTGTGATGATGATAAGTCTTCTCTCTTTAAAACTTTTCTTTTGTTGTGCTGTCATCATTTCTTCTTTTTGGAATCCGTGATTCCTCCAGGTTAGATTTTTATAATTCATTCCTGAAAAAAGGGATGCAGCATCATTATCTCGGCATATACAATTTGCCTTGATCAGTGTGTACCCACATTTTTTGTTGTCTATGTGCATTTTTCACTGGATTGAGAAGTCTTTGAACTTGTACCATTACACCTTGAACATCCAAGATATCAAATGGACCTTCCCAATTACTTTGCCATGATCCACTTTTCCTGAAATTTAGTAAGAGGCATGGTGAGCTTTTTGATGTTGTCATTTTTTTCCCACAATTCTTTGCAAAATGAAGATTTTTCATTTTTTTTATTTTTTCCACAAAATTGTCATTGTAATAGGTTATTTCTCTCACATGGCATGTGTATACCACAAATGACACCCCCCAAAAAATTCTGCTACTCCTCCTGAGTATTACAATACCACATGTGTGGGACTTTTTCACAGCCTGGCCACATAGAGAGGCCCAACATGCAGGGAGCGCCATCACATGTTCTAGGAGCATAAATTACACATCTAACTTGTTGACTACCTATTACACTTTTGAAGGCCTTGGAGCACCAGGACAATGACACGTGACACTGATGACAGATGACACTGATACGTGGCAATGATGACACTTATACGTGGCACTGATGACACGTGGCACTGATGACAGATGGCACTAATATGTGGCACTGATGACAGATGCCACTTATACATGGCACTGATGACACGTGGCACTAATACGTGGCACTGAAGACACATGGCACTAATACATGGCACTGACAGATGGCACTAATACGTGGCACTAATACGTGCCACCGATGACAGATGGCACTAATACGTGGCACCGATGACGCATGACAATGATGACAGATGGCACTGATAAGTGTCATTGATGACACGTCACACTGACTACAGATGGCACGTGACACTGACGGGTGGCACTGATGACAAATGGCACTGATACGTGGCACTGACAGATGGCACTAATATGTGGCACTGATGACAGATGGCACTATGTGGCACTGATGACACGTGGCACTGATGACAGATGGCATTTATACATGGCACTGATGGCAGATGGCACTGGGGATAAATGGCAGTGACAACAGGTGTCACTGGGGACAGATAGCACTAACTGGTGGCACTGGGGGCAGGTAGCACTGCGGTGGATGGCACTGGGGTGGATGGCACTGGGGCGGATGGCACTGGGGTGGATGGCACTGGGGCAGGATGGCACTGGGGTGGATGGCACTGGGGCAGGATGGCACTGGGGCAGGATAGCACTGGGGGAGGATGGCACTGGGGGAGGATGGCACTTTTTTTAACTTTTTTTTTTTTACACTCACGGTCGCTGCAGCCGTTCATCTCTATCTCCTCACACGCTGTCTGTGTGAGGAGGGAGAGCGGCGCTGAGAGATGATCTCATATGTTTACAAAAACACAGAACTTCCCAGATGCGCGCCCGCGGCGGCGCGCATTGCGGAAGTGAATAACAGGACGTCCAGGGACGACCTCCTGGACGAAAGCGCCTGCTCTACGGCCGTCATTTGGCTATAGGGCGGGCGCGGGGAGGTTAAAATAAAAGGTACAACATCAACCCAAGTATTTCCTCTGTCTGATAACATTTTTGCAATTCTGGATTTGATAGTCCTATTCATTCTTTTAACAATTCTTGCAGACTGTGGATGATATGGTACATAAAATCTCTGTTCCATTCCCAAGATTTTACATATCGTCTGCATGATTTTACCTGTAAAATGGGATCCTCTGTCACTGCTGAGGTTTGTTGGTATACCCCAAATGGGAAAAACATGATTATTCAACATCCTAGCAGTTGTTAAAGCATCATCTTTGTGAACTGGGAGGATCTTAATCCATTTTGAAAAAATTTCAACCAAAGCTAATGTAAATCTGAATCCCTGTTTCCCTATATAATCTATTTGTATAGAAGACCAATGTCCATCTGCTGGAGGAATTCCTTGTAAAGGAGGTTTCTGACCCTTTGGTCTAGGATTCACTTGTACACAAATTAGACAAGATGTCATTACACTGTCTACAGTCTCTTCCATTTTGCCCCAATAAAATTTCTCTAAGAATTTCAAGCAATTTTTGCTTACCAATGTGACCTAAACTGTCATGATTGAACTTAGTGAATTCCACCTGTAGGTGTTGTGGTATAGCAGGATGCAAAAACCCATCTAAGTCATGATACAGGATCCCGTTTTCACAAACAAAGAAAGATCTTATGTCACCCGGAGAAGAAGAAAAAAGAGACTTGTCCCTCTTCTGTTCCTCTGCAAATGAGAGAATCTGTGTGCCTGTTTTCTTCACAGCATTGATTGAAACCGTTTCAGGTTGAATCATGAATTCCTCATGCAAATCTGCTAATGTGTCTGCTGTTCTATTGCCTATAGATAACTCACTATTATCTTTTTTTATGTGATGGAATTTTTACAATAGCATATGCAAGAGGATTACCCTCTGTGTCTCTTTCTGCACAAGAGTCTTGTTGCATGAATCTACAAAACCTCTACGTTTCCAAATAGGTAAGTAATCAGTAAGAGAACGAAAAACATATGAGCTATCGCTATAAATTACTAGTGGGACTTTATTATTTTCCTTGTCAATTGTCAGTAATAGTGGGGCTCTATTCTCTCCCTTGTCAATTGTCAGTACTGTTTTTACTGCTTCATAGTTTCATTGACTTCACACAAACATTCATGTTCTAGCCCATTGTATTCCATCAACTGAGGAAGGTTATACTTAACAATGTGTTCAACCTGTATTTGTTTTAGGTGACAGAGACAAAAACCACTGAGAAAATCTTTGATTGGAGACAACAGGGACATTTTTCTCAAAAAAGGAACTTCTAGGTACTATGTGGGGTTTGTAAAACGATTCTGTTAAATCTTACAATATGCTCTGTTGCTTTTACCGCATAATGTACACCCATTAATTGTCATATGGAAATACAAAAAGCTGCGCCAACAAGGAAATGATTTATACGTTAACTACCCAAAATAAAAAATAAAATTGTAAAGGTTATAAATAGTTGATATATTCAAAACTTAAAGATAAAAAATTACAATTAATATGATTTCTTAATCAAAGAGTTCATGAAAAAGTCCATAGATAATCCACAGTTGCGATCCTATGTAAAAACACCACGGTGGTTACACACACTCGAAAAGCGCACAAGTGCCGTCACCTTATAGTGAGTGCGCTTACCAGATGGAAGCTTAATTAAAGCGTTGTAAATATATCCTCAGTCTCCTCAGAATACTCCTCCTTTTAATGGATCAGCTGACCGTAATGAAAAGCAGTATTCACATATACACATCTTATTCCACGATCCCAAAAATTACTATCAGTGGCTTACAGTTTGCAATCTTTCTTACAGTGTACAGTGCTTGCATCTGCTGGGTGCATAGTAAATGGACATAGGTCAGGGACACATATACAGTGCAGGATGTGCTGGTTTCCCTCCCAGGGTCATCCACTGATCAGATCTCCCACTAGAAGAATGCAGCAGCAGATCCTATACTCTGACTTCCAGCTCTCACAGCTGTGGCTGGGCTGGGCTGTAAGAGCTGGAAGTCAGAGTATAGGATCTGCTGCTGCATTCTTCTAGTGGGAGATCTGATCAGTGGAGGACCCTGGGAGGGAAACCAGCACATCCTGCACTGTATATGTGTCCCTGACCTATGTCCATTTACTATGCACCCAGCAAATGCAAGCACTGTACACTGTAAGAAAGATTGCGAACTGTAAGCCACTGATAGTAATTTTTGGGATCGTGGAATAAGATGTGTATATGTGAATACTGCTTTTCATTACGGTCAGCTGATCCATTAAAAGGAGGAGTATTCTGAGGAGACTGGGGATATATTTACAACACTTTAATTAAGCTTCCATCTGGTAAGCGCACTCACTATAAGGTGACGGGCACTTGTGCGCTTTTCGAGTGTGTGTAACCACCGTGGTGTTTTTACATAGGATCGCAACTGTGGATTATCTATGGACTTTTTCATGAACTCTTTGATTAAGAAATCATATTAATTGTCATTTTTTATCTTTAAGTTTTGAATATATCAACTATTTATAACCTTTACAATTTTATTTTTTATTTTTTATTTTGGGGAGTTAACGTATAGATCATTTCCTTGTTGGCGCAGCTTTTTGTATTTCCTTATTGCTGTTAGGTGTCTGTATCTCACTTATTGCTGCTGCCTTCTTTATAGATCATTATACATTTTTTGTTTGTTTTGTTTCACTCAAGCGCAGTTTATTTTTCCTTTATTAATTGTCATATACATTCGTCAAATCCATTTTCTACTGGAGTAATCAGTAGCGAAAAATACCCAAGCAAAACAGCTGAGATTGGAAATTTCTGAAGCATAAACTTGCAAAGCAAATGGTGCCTGTTTATCCACTGTGCAGGGGTTGACTGCAAATCATTTTTCAGCATTTCAAAAGCTTTTTGCTGGACTTCTGTCCAGGGACCAAATACATTCTTCTCTGTATGTTTTAACAAGTCATATTGCGGTTTCGCCTTGTCTGCCAATGACTGGATAAAATCTCTGGAAAAATTTACCAAACCAAAAAATGGTCTCAATGCTTTCAATGTTGTTGTTACAGGTAAATATGCAATAGTCTCTATATGTTCCTGTAAAGGCTGCTTCTTCCCTAGACCAATTGAAATTCCTAGAACTGTTACCTCTCTTTTCATGAGCTGAACTTTGCATGTATTCAGCTTGAGACCTTCTTCTTTCAGAAGTGTCAAACAAGAGTCAAATGCTCCTCCTCATTTTCACTTGAAAGAAGAATATCATCTACATACTGAATTAAGCAATCTCGTCTTGAGAACTTTGATAAAACATTTGCCAACGCCTGATGAAATATAGACAGCGAACTGTGATAGCCTTGCAGAAGTCTATTAAAAACATATTGGACATTTTATAGATAAATGAAAATTTATATTGACAGCTTTTGTCCAAAGGAATGCTAAAAAAAAGGTTTGCAATGTCTAGTACAGAAAACACTGTTGCGTTAGTGTTTAATTGCGACATGATACCTGGTGTTTCCAATACAATAGGCGAATAACATGGTATGTATTTGTTTAGCATTCTTAGATCAATCAAAAGTCTGTATGCATTAGGGTCATCTCATTTAGCCACTACCCATAAAGGGTTATTTGTCACAGAATTTGCTTTCCTGAGGATACCCTGTTCCAAAAACTCATCAGACTCTGGTGGTGATTTGTATGGCTTCACAAATGGATGATCCTTGCCCTCAATGTTAACTTCAATACCTTAAAATAAACCAGCCTCGTTCTTTTTCTGACTCCATAGTTTTTTGTGTGACTGTACCTTGTTTTAACTTCAAGCCACTACCCATAAAGGATTGTTTGTCACAGAATTTGCTTTCCTGAGGATACCCTGTTTCAAAAACTCTTGAATGATCATTGAAACAGGTTCATCAGACTCTGGTGGTAATTTGTATGGCTTCACAAATGGATGATATTTGCCCTCAATGTTAACTTCAATACCTTTAAATATACCAACCTCGTTCTTTTTCTGACTCCATCGTTTTTTGTGTGACTGTGCCTTGTTTAACTTCAAATTATCTCCTGTATCAGGCCATCTGTAATCAGTGTCAACTGCTTCTGTCAAACAGATGCTTCCCACTTCTGAATAATTGGCTGGATCAATTACCACAGGCTTATGATTAGCTGAACCTTTCCAAATCACTCCATTGCCTAAATCAATAATCCACCCTCTTTGATACAATATCAGTTCCAATTATACGTTCAGCTCCCTTAGAAAACCACATTTGTATTTCAGTTTTCAAACAACCTGGGATTTCAAAAGAGATTTTTTTACACATTTTAGCCTGAGAATCTCCAGTTCCATTAAACCCCAAAATTGTACAAATTTCTGCATCCGATAAAACAGGTCATTTCAAACCAGTGACACTGATCTGAGCTCCTGTGTCCAATAACGTTCTCGCCTTTTGTCCATTAATTTCAGCTTTTTAATAAGGATGACCATTCTTGTCTAGAAATATAGGAGCTACATAAACTAAAGAGTGAGAAACTATTTATTTTTCCTCTATCTGTCATTGATGTCACTGGTTAAATGTGTATTCATACCATGGTGGGGCAGACGTTTGAGTAGATATCAATCCATTTTCTTTCCCAATGTTTTTCAACTCAATAGCTTTTAAATACTTCCTACACTGTATTGCACGGTTCCATGCATCAAAGGGGGCGGAGTCACCGGATGGTCCCATCTTCCATTATATAAGAACTGTCAGAAAAAGAGAAGCATCACACAGCAGGAGCCTCCCATTGCGCAGAGCGGCCCGAGAATGAAGAAGAGACGCTGTGGAGGAAGATGCCAGACGAGAACACCGGAGCAAGAAGAAGCAGATCGAAGGAAGGAGAGTATCAGAGGAAGAAGAAGATGGAGGAAGAAACTGAAGGATGAAGAAAGGAAGAAGGAAGAAGACCAGAAGAAAGAAGATGAAAGAAGACTTTAATAAATGAATTGTCAAAGACCGTCTCTTGTAATTTTTAACACTTTTGTCACTTTTTTGGTGAAATGGTAGGGGTACTTTTGTACCCTCTTACCATTTCACACAGGGGGAGGCTAGGATCTCGGGATCCCCTTGTTAAAGGGGGCTTCCAGATTCCGGTAAGCCCCCTGCTCGCAGACCCACACAACCACCGACCAGGGTTGTGGGGATGAGGCCCTTGTCCTCATCAACATGGGGACAAGGTGCTTTGGGGGGACCCCAAAAGCATCCTCCCAATGTTGAGGGCATGTGGCCTGGTATGGTTCAGGAGGGGGGGGGCCCTCTCTTTCCCCCTCTTTTCCTGAAATTCGGATGAAAATGCATTCAGACGAAAACGAATGCACATGTCTAATTTCTGATCCATTTTGACCTCCTGACTTGTTCACTACACAAATCATATGTTTTTCTGGCACATCATAAACCATTGAATTAAAAACTGTAACTAACTTCCTTATGTTACGCAATTTCTTTTTTGTTTTAGCTAATGAGAATCTAGCCTTATCAATTTCAGTATTAGCCTGTAAGCATTGCTCACACTTTGATTTACACAAAATAGTGTCTGACACATTATTGGCTAAACCTTTAAACTCCAATTTACTTTCATTTGCTAAACAATCAACACAATCCATGTTTTTCTACTCAACAAATATGAAACTGTTTCCGTTCTGCGCTGAAATCAATTAACCTGTTTCTGTTTTCCACTTGAAATTCTCAGGTCTTCACAATCATCAATTGATCGATTTTTCCTCTAGGTTCATTCAATGTTTGCAAAGTTAATTGATTCTCGAATTGATTCTGGCTGGCAGTGCCAATGTAAAAATGTGAAAGACTTCTGCCTTAGCCCGATGAATGTGCGACAGATTTCTTAATTGTATGTGACTAAGTCAGCTTGAATCAAACTGTGTGATTTATTTCCACACAAAAGTTACAAAAATACTTACAAAAAAATGTACATTCAAATACAAAATAAATACAGCTTCAAATATGATTAAAGATATGAGATAAAGTTGTTTGTTTCAAAAGATAAGTTCAAACCATGTGCTTAAAAAATGACTGCTGTTTGTTCTGAGAGCAGTTGTCTCTATGCTGAGTTCTATAGTAGTTAGAAGTGCAGAGCAAGATAAGGGTGTCCTTTTTCATGAAAAGCTTTCCTTAAATCCAATCTGTTTCTTTGTTAGAAATCGCACAGAAAATCAAACACTCCCATAATACTCCTTTTTCTCTCCCTTCTCCTCCCTTCCAAGGGTGGGTGTTAAAAGTATGTAACATGAACACCATCTCCAATTAAATGCAGACAAAGGAAGAAGGGGGTTGTCTGCCACATACTGATTTACTATGCCATATGCTTTTAAAATAAGGTATCAATAACATAGAAATTTTATGATAACTTTATGAAAATATAATCAGTTACATCGATCAAAAATAATTTGACAGCTTCTTGGAATTGAGAACTCAGTTCAAATGTCACCATCTGTAGGTTAACTGAAAAGATTTTACATACACATTTATTTTACAGGGGATATTCTCAGTTATATATTTTTTAAAACCAAATGAATATTTGAATATAAAGAATATAACATACAGAAGTCAAGCTAAAAAACACAATGGGGGTTATTTAATAAAGGCAAATCCACTTTGCACTACAAGTGCACTGCAAATGCACTTGAAAGTGCACTTGTAAGTGCAGTCACTGTAGATCTGAAGGAGACCATGCAAGATAAATAAAAAATGGAATTTTAGCTTGCACTTGATTGGGTGATAAAATCAGCAGAGGTTCCCCTCATTTCAGATCTTCCCCTCAGATCTACAGAGACTGCACTCATAGTGCAAAGTGGGTTTGCCTTTAGTAAAGCAACCCCAATGTGTAGAATTCATCAAAACTGGAGAAGACAAAATCTGGAGCAGCTGTGCATGACAACTAATCAGATTCTATCTTCAGTTTGTTCAGTTAGGCTTCGAAAATTCAAGCTAGAAGCTAATTTGTTGCAATACACAACTGTGTTAGAATTTCTCTGTGTTCCCTTAATGCATATTTCTGAAGCATGAACAAAAACACAGTTTTAATGCTTTAGTTGTAATCTTAGATTTAGAACATTTTGACAGATGGTTTATTGAGCTAATTTAACAGAAAGGCAGCCAAATGAATGGCTTAACCTTTAAAGTGAAATATGATTTCTGTTTGCATGTAGACAACACTGATATTAGTTTTATCCAGTAGTGTTGTGCCTGTTGACAGGAAGACTAAGTAAAAGAATTTGTTAGTTCACATAATGTGCTGTTGTTTCAACCAATTTCATTTTTTTGTTTTCATTTATATTTAAGGATTTGAAATGTCTTCTTAGTCAGAGTTTAGGCAGGTATACGAACCAAAATCTGTCACTGGTAAATGGGACTTTATGGGCAACCAGTAAACCAGAATCATATATTAAAAAACATGAGTTTATTGTTACACATTAAAAAAAAGTTCCAATAATGACAGAGACAGAAACATATAAACAATAAAATTCACAGCTCATTTACAAACATCTTGTTGATTGATATATATTATTATATGTTGTCTACATTTTATCCAACACATTTCAGGTCAACAACCTTTCTTCGGGTGTATTGTAAGGGAGATGCAGTGAAATCAGTGAAGGGAAATCAGTGAAACGTCACCGCCACAGGGTCCCAGAAAGCCCCCACAGAGGTCCCCCCACAAGAGGAGCCACTGATGTCCAGACACCAAAGGATGTGTTAGTACTCAAAGAAAGAGTGAGGTGCTGTGTGATCATAACATATGGGTAAGACAGCACTGAATGCCCCAGAGGGATGGTGTAATTACAGAATTCCCATAGACTGCCAAGGGGGTCCGTCCCTTGTATGATAAAAGTGGGTGTCCATATGCTGTCCTCCCAGGCATAGCACTAAAGCAGGTGGCCTACAGATGTATTAGATAGTGGCTGGTCCAAGCTGAGGGGGAAAAGAGTTAAATGTGTATTCATCACTTCACGGGCATTTTGGATTCAGCCTACTCACCAATGATATAAATATAGAAGGCTGGTTTTGAGGGCCTTTTATCAACTTATTAGGCAAGACATGCTGTGATTTATATGGATTAGGAAAGCTGCGTCTTGCAATCTGCCAGAGGCACTGGGGTTTTAGAGAACAATAAAAACATGGAAAATGCCAGTATGGACTACTACCTTCCTGGGGTATGCCTGGGCAGCTAGTTAGAGGCAGTTAGGGGCATTATTTTAACTGTTCATTTGAGACTGTACTATGAAGCTCTTCAGTAAAGTTGCATCGACTATTCTGAGTCTGGCCTGAAGTTATTCAAATGGGTGCATGTTGATTCTGGCTTATCAAAAGAACCAGGCAATGTAAAGATCATATGTAAACCAATAATACACTCACTTTCCCAGTCACCTGTATATCACCACTGCGCTAAACACACCCTCAACTCTAAGCCGCCACTTTAAAAAATATAAAATGTGTATAATGTTCCTTTAACAAGTACTGAAACAAGTGGTGCTGAATATAGTGTGTATTTCCACCACTAAATCCTATAAATCTGTATCAATGAAATTAATAATATTTCACTAAGTGTTCAGTGATTCAAAAGAAAATAAATTAAATAAATAATTATCTTGTGAAAAAATAACCTACAAATAAAAAATTATATTAATCTATTAAATAAAATCACCCTGTGACCAAGTGATTAACCGCACCACATAATTAATCATACACAAACCCACTTCCTCTGGGAATGCTACAATTAACAAAACACTTCCCAATGTAAATATAGTGTTACAAAGTCCATAAATCTTCAAAACATGCTTCACATAACAAATGAAAGTAGTGAAAAACACAATGATCAGTGCCTCTTGGACAGGAAAACAGCTCCCATCTACACTCCTCCACCACAACGTTGTGAATGTGATTCCTCTCCCATTATGTGAATAGACTCACCAGCTGTATAAGCCTCCCACTTTCGTGTTTGGCTAGACACGCTTTCCCCCTTTTTTTTTCAGGGTTGTGAACTGGAATGCATAAACCTTCACTTCAGTGGAAAAAGGGTTGGATTTTAACCACACATAAAAACTATTATCAAATTGCACTCACATTTAAGAATTAATAACCACGCCAAATGTCAAGCCACATCACACTTTACACAGCTGATTGCTGAAGCATCAATGGTCACGGTGGACTCAGGACATGCAGGATTGTTAAGCAATCTCTAACCACTCCTTAGTATCACCGTCACCTTGGTGAGGATAAATGCGCCACTTGTTTCAGAACTTGTTAGGAACATTATACACAATGTAAAGCTCACGTTGGGTATGAAACTCAGCTACTACCAAGAGGTTAACGTGGCAAGACAAGGAAGAGCAATGCAGTTGCTATAAGTAACTATACAAGTAACAGTTGCTATAAGTAACCAGGCACTAGTAAGACACAAGCAACCGTTTGTTAGGTGTGGTACCTGGTAAAGATAACATGTCATTCGGTAGTGAAAATCAGTGTTCTCACTCCCACCCTAGCAGTCACTTTCCAGTAGCAACTAGAACCAAGATCCATGGCCTGTTCAGATGGGTATGGGAGTGAAGGAGTTAATAGGTGCATGGTGGGACAAAATGTTGTTACTGGACTGGTGGAGAGGGAGTGGGCTCAGCAGCATCTCTCCTAATGCAACAAACATTAAGTTACAGTGTGTAATGGCACAAGAAATCACTTTTTAGAGGAACTCTGCACTTTTACTGCTCACAACGTGAACGCTCATGTTGAAGTTAGGGAACTGCCTTAATGTTGGACTTTCACATGACTGCAGTTCCAGCTTGGTCCCAGGCATTTATAAACATGCTCTGCGTGAAAGGAACCCAACTTGCCTATTGTATACATTTGCCCATTTGTTGCCCATGTATTGTGAGGATTGCCATTTTGCCTACATATTGTCAAGTCACCACTATTTTTAATTATGTGAACCATATTACTATAATTTAGTCCCCTGCAGGCCCGATACTAACACAGCATGTTACTATTATACCCATGTTTTGCCACGGCACACTAAGTGCTCGGCTTTTAATCCCTTAAATGTAATTTAGCAAATTTTTATTGTTTCCATGTTTTCTCAAGGAACACTATTTACACCATTATTTAATTTAATAGTGCTTAGATGAGGAGTAATAAGGTTGTCTAAACCTTCTCTACAGCATCTGCAGTGCTACAGTAACCACTAACAGTCTACACAACAAAAGCACTGCCGCTGCTGCTCTTGCCACCTGTATGAGCTCAGAGACAGACAGCAGCAGTTCAGAGAGAGAGTCTCCTAAGCTCCTCCTCAACTCTGATAACTTGATTCATCTAAGGAAGACCCTCACTCTTAAATTCCTGGTCTGGTGAGTGTTGTTCTTCGATGGAAGAGAGCACAACCAGAGGGGAGGAGCTGTACTTGTGAGGGAGCTGTATTGGTGGGGGAGATCTTTAATGGAGGGAGCTGTACTGGTGCAGGGCTCTGTACTGAAGAGAGCTGTACTGTAGCCCCGAGTGAAGATATCATTCTATCATTCATAACCTTCATAGGGACCCACAGCAAGTGACAGCTGCTAGGAGTTATAAAGTTATATACAGTTTGTCACGGATCTGCAGTAATATTCCTGTCTGCTTACCTCTCCGTGTGATCAGCTTAAAAGACTGGCCTCCTCTCATCTGGCTGCTTAAGTAATCCACCCCAGCCTCTAATTAGGTATACTATATTAACCTGTGCATTGCAAGCCAGCCTTGCTGATCAATATCATGTGTTTGGCTTCTGTGTGCTCATTGCTGTGTGTCCTATGTCTGATCCTGTTTACTGACCTTGGATTGTTATTGACTGTCCTCGTCTGCTTCATATCCCGACCTTTAGTGTATTCTTTAACTATTCCTATCTGCTTGTTGCCCTGACCTTTTGGCTTATCTCCTGACTATCCTTATTGTCCCGGTCGGCTGCTTCCTATCTATCCTCCAGTAGTCTCCCGTGAGCATGAGCTGGGGGACCCTGGGGGCCGTGACCTGGAGCCAGACTGCAACGAAGTCCATCCCCACCATCAGGGGCCCTGGTGAACACACGCTGGCTTTTATACTCTGCTCCCTGGGAAATCCCATGCTCTAGCTCTTAGTGTGATGTGTGTGTCTGTTGGTGCTCTAGAGTGCCTGCTTTCCTGAACCACCCAGAGCTCCATCCGCAGCAGTCAGCCATAGGGTCCACTACCTTAGCGGTATACTCCTGACCCCAACGGGGTGCATCTGTTACCTGGCCTCAGGTGACCTGTCACTGTGACCACCGAACTAGACAGATGTGAGAATCTCAGTATTGGCTTCCTGTCTGTCTCTGAGATGTGGCCACCAATTTACAACAGCTGTGACACACTTTGTGTGTTGCATTTTAGCCTATGGGAAACTGCAATGTGTAGCCAGGTGGCAGGAGGTGTTGGGAGGAGGTTATACCACAAGACAATGACATTAACGCTGCTTATAGGGAAAAGCAGAGTTCACGGGCAGCGTCTAAGAGCTGGCCGGCTTGTTGATTTTAATTGCAGCGCTTATATGAAAGAACGTTTGTAAGTGCAATTCTTTTATTTAATAAATATTTTGTGTAAGAATTACACTATGGAGGAATATTTGTTTTCTACATGGGGGAGGAATACTGCCTAGAATACCTTGGAACCATCTGGGACGCAGTTGTGGGGACTACCCTCCTGACTCTTAAAGTGAACCCCTGTCTGTGAAAGAAATTACAAGCTCTTGTAGATCTCCCTAAAAAAGAGATCTCAGAATCTGGTAAGCGACAGCGTGAACAGTGGTGGAGGATCTTTTCCTTGGAGTTTGTCACTGCTTTCTGGTTATTTCTTTTGTGTGATGTCACGATTAACAGATTACTAAGGATTCAAGCATATTTGGTGGACTTTATCTTTTTGGACCGGGTTTCTGAGACTTTATTATTCCTTTATTGTTCAATCAATCACTTGTTTTACTTTTGGATTATGTAATTTCACTGATTGTTTAAATTCATCACTTCAATGTCTCACTGAGTTTATTTGTTTTCAGTGGCAATTTATGTAAAGTTTTTTTCAGCGCAGCTAATAGGTTTGGAATTGTTATGTTGGTGTGGGTATCTCACATAATTTAGTTGCAGCAGTTTAATGAGTATTTATTCACATTTTTTAGGACAGCGCAGTATTACGTTATTCTATTTATTTTATTGTTTTCTTTTTTAATTTCTAGGAGGTTGTTTGGTGTTGGGGCCCTTTGTTATTAATTTGACTTTGTATTTTTGAAATGTACCTACTCACAAATAAACTGTCCTTTTTGAAGTAAAACACAAATATTTCTTGAACCAAAAAAAAACTTTATTTAGGTGACATAAACAAATAAAGAGGGAGGCAGCACTGGAGAAACTGGGGAAATTAGCCGTTGGCCCCCAGGACACACATCAACTATTTAAATGCAAAAATTGGTGGCCTGAGGAGTACATATCTGAGGGAGAACAGTCTGGTCCAGAAGTCCAAGAAACCTGGAAGAGCAGCAGATGACATCTATGTCCCCAGGCTGTGGTCATACAAGAGCCTGCATCTTCTGTCAGACCAGACTGAACCCAGGTCATCACTCTCTGGTCTTCCTTCCATGCTTCCTTTCAGGTGTGGCAGAAGGAGGAGGAGCATGGTCCAAGTCACAAAAGTGTTTTGTTTGTGTCATTTGGCCCTTCAACCCCTTATTCAGAGTTTGTATAATTAGCTCCTCACACATGAGATGTTGCTCCTCCTCCATTTGCTGCAGTTTGCACGCAGCCAATGTGGCAAAGGCCTCCTGATATGTGGGGGTGGCTTTGAGGGCCGCAGAAGCCTCTCCAATTAGCTTGAGCGCTGACTCCTCCACATTCCCCCCCTTTCTGGCCCTTTTGGGTGGAAGGCAGAGGGGAGGGACCTGTAATTGAGTCAGGCTCCTAGGCCTGCCCACCTTTTAGCTGCCACTTACCCCTGGCTCCTCCTGGCTGCCACATTCCACAGCCACCTCCTGGCTGTCACATTCTACACCCTCCTCCTGGCTGAGGTCTTCCTGTGTATGAAAAGGGGACATGGTTTTATTTTTTATTTTATTTTTATTTTTTTATTCTTTATTTTTCCATCTTTTATTTCCATAAATTTCACATTACATTTCGTTATATACCTACAACTTATTTAACAGCTATATCTTACAATATTTCAATCTATACCTCAATTCCACATCATCCTCCTCCATCCCTCGCCCTCCCCCCCCCCCCCCCCCACGATCCGCCAGCTCTACCATATTTCAAATGTTTTGCATCATACTTTCTCTATAATTTAGATATGGTGCCCAAATCTTCTGATATTTCTTATCTTGATCTCTCATTGTCACTGTCAAATTTTCCATTGTTGGATTTCTGCAATTCTCAAAAACCACTGTGTTCTAGCTGGAGGGCTGCTTTTTTCCACAGAGCCAGAATACATGCCCTTGCTGCTATCAATAGGTGTATCAAAAAATTATTTTTTAATCTTTCTATTGCCATTGGAATATCCAGCAACAAAAAAGTTGCTGGTTTATCTCCAAGGTCAGTTCCTGTTATCATTACAATAGTATCAGCTACCATCTCCCAGAACACTCTAATTTTTGGACATTCCCAAAAAATATGTAATAATGTTCCCTCCGCTCCATGACATCTCCAACATGTCTCTGATATCTGGGGGTAAATTTGATGTAGCACTTTTGGTGTTCTATACCACCTAGTAAGGATCTTATATCCCCCTTCTTGATGTCAGCTTGCCATTGAGGCCTTTTGATTAAACAGCAACATCTTATCCTTTTGTTCTGGGGAGAATGTAGTCCCTAAATCTCTTTCCCAGGCCTGAAGAAAAGGAAGTTCTTGTGGAGTCTCCTGTTCTATTAACCACTTGCAGACCGGACCAATTTGCTGGTCAAAGACCAGACCACTTTTTGCGATTCGGCACTGCGTCGCTTTAACTGACAATTGCGCGGTCGTGCGACGTGGCTCCCAAACAAAATTGACGTCCTTTTTTTCCCACAAATAGAGCTTTCTTTTGGTGGTATTTGATCACCCCTGCGGTTTTTATTTTTTGCGCTATAAACAAAAATAGAGCAACAATTTAGAAAAAACGCATTATTTTTTACTTTTTGTTATAATAAATATCCCCCAAAAATATATAAAAAAACATTTTTTTCCCTCAGTTTAGGCCGATATGTATTCTTCTACATATTTTTGGTAAAAAAAATCGCAATAAGCGATTATTGATTGGTTTGCGCAAAAGTTATAGCGTTTACAAAATAGGGATAGTTTTATAGCATTTTTATTAATAATTTTTTTTTTTTTTTTTTACTAGTTATGGCGGTGATCTGCGATTTTTATTGTGACTGCGACATTATGGGGGACCCATCGGACATTTTTGACACATTTTTGGGACCATTGTCATTTATACAGTAATCACTGCTATATAAATGCAGTGATTCCTGTGTAAATGACACTGGCAGTGAAAGGGTTAACCAGTGGGTGGCAGTGTAGGGGTTAATTGTTCCTAGGGGTGTGTTACTAACTGTGGGGGGGTTGGGCTTTCATTTAGTGTACACTGATCTCTGCTCCAATCACATGGAGCAGAGATCAGCGTCACTAGTTGCTAGGCAGAATGGAAAAATGTTGTTTACACAGCATTTCCTCCATTCGGCCGCTCCGTGAGACGATCGCGGGGATGCCCGCGGCGATCGAGTCCGCGGGTCCCGCGACCGGACTCACGGGGGTCCCGACCAGCGCGGGAGCGCGCCGCCGGCGGCGCGCTCCCGATGGCAGGGCGGCATCGAATATTGGACGTACCTGTACGCCAATATGCCTGCCCGTGCCATTCTGTCGACGTACATCGTCGTGCGCTGGTCGGTAAGTGGTTAACATACTATAAAAATAAGACATCAAATGTCTCAGTTCATCTCCTTTCAAACAGATCTCTTCAAACTCAGTCAGTGCCCTTATTTCTACATATATTCTTGTGATTTAGATCTAATAAAGGCTTCCAATTGCCTCATTCTGAAGGGATCTAACTCTAATGTCATTTTTTTTTTCAATATCTTTTTTGTCATTAACCGATTACCTACCGAGAAATGACAAATTCTGCTCATACCTCTGTCTCGTATTGTTTTGAATTTTGGATCCGTTATTCCCGGCTGAAATGCTGGGGTACCCAGGATGGGAAGGAGCGGACTGGAAATTCTTGAAATAGATGTTTTTCTAAATACTCTTTTAGTTGTTTGTAATGTCTCACCTAGTGTTGGATGTTTTCTCACTCCTGCTGGCACTTTTGTATCTGGGATCCACACTAGTCCTTCCAATGGGATATCTATCGCTGCTTGTTCTGTCTGTATCCACAGTTTTTAGTTTTTGAGCCTACACCATTCCACTACTCTAGCTAAATGTGAAGTTTCCTGGTATTTTATTGGGTCTTGGAGTCCTATCCCTCCTTTTCCTTTGGGGAGTACTAAGATATCTCGATGTACTCTTGCTGGTTTCCCAGCTGAGATGAACTTCATAAATCTTGATCTAAGATCCTTAAAAAAGCTTGGAGGGATCTTAATCGGTATAGTTTGTATTAAATATAGAAGTCTTGGCATCACATTCATCTTAATAATATTGGTTCTCCCAAACCACGTAAAGATCTCTTTGTCCCATTTTTGAAGATCACTTTTAATCTGTCTTACCAATGGGATATAGTTAAGTTCAAACAATTCATTTAGATTTTTTGACATTTTTGTTCCTAAATAACTTATATATGAATTCGGCCATCTAAAATCAAATTGTGTGGATATCGCTTGTAGATGAGACAAATCTATTTCTAGTTTTAGTTTTTGGTTAATCAACACACACAATTTTCAGCTCTTGACTGTTGCAAATTGTTAACACATAGAAAAGACTATCATTCTGAGCCCAGTTTTTTTCATTCTTGGCCCAAATATTTTGGCCACTACTGTCTATTGATATGTGAAATACTTTCTAAAATCAGCAGTTAGTGAGCAAAAATCAAGTTAACATCATTCATTTTTACTCCAAAAATATGTAGAACAATACTATACCTGGCTCAAGCTGGGCTCCTCCACACCTTCCTGACTGGAAGGCCCAGGTTGGGCGTCAAAAGCCTCAGCAGGGGTGGAATGAAGCGTAGAAGGAAGAATGGAAGGAAGAGTAGAGACAGAAAATGCATCCTCTCATAGTACCACAGCCTGGGGACATAAACTTCATCTGTTGCTGCTCCAGTTTTCATGGACTCCAGCACCTCCTTGCACTCCCTCAGATATGTACTCCTCAGGCCACCAGTTTTCGTTCTTAAATAGGTGATGTCTGACTTGGGGACCACCGGCTTTACAAACTCCAGCAGTTTCTTCATCGCTGCCTGCCTCTTCAATTTGTTTCTGTAGTGGAGATATTTAGCTTGCCACAGACAGGGCAGCTCCCTGTACTTGTCGATGAACAGGGGGAGAAAGCTATGGTCTTAAAACCCATACATATTATTATCTGCAAGACACAACCCAAGACAAACCCTAATGTCAGGCTAAACTCTCCTAATCTTGTCCCAATATAGGCCTCAATCTAGAAGCAGTGATGTACTAAGTTAAAATTGTACCTTCGTTTGAATGATCATCAGCTCCTCCCTCTGCTCACAGATCGTACATACGACACACACGTGTTGCAGTTTATATACAGTGCACATGCGTGAAACTCCGCCCACCCCTGACGTTCTTTATAGTCTATTCCCCGCCCCTTCTCTTTTGGCGCAGTGGGGAGAGCACATGGCGGCGACACAGCAGGTGATCACAAAGCATACTAGTAACGAGGAGGAACAGGAGGAGGAGGACGAGGAAAGCCCGCAGCCAGAAATGTCCCGATCCCAGAGGAGGAGATTTAAGACCTCAAATATGTCTTTTGGAGAGATGTTGGAGATGGCGGACATATTGAAGAGGAACGACTATGATGGGAAGTATGGACGTTACCCAAACCCGAATGTCAGAAAGGCCAAGATCATGAATAAAGTTGTGAAGAGTCTTCAGAAGAATTTTGAGGTACGACGATCCGTGGATCAACTGAGAAAATGCTGGTCAGGCCTGAAACTGAGGGAGCATGATCAGTACAGAAGGATCAAGCAAGTTCTTCAAAAAAGTAAGTAGTTGTCGTGTGTTCATATTATTATTATTGCTTGCATACTGCTCCATGTGCTTTGATTTAATGTTGTACAGTTTAAAATGGCCACTTTCATGTTCATGGATTCAATCGTTCGTAATAAACATCGTTCATTAGCCCACTCCAAAGACGATGTTTTGGCAAGTTGCACTTGACTACATTTGTTCACAAAATAGGTAAGTATTCCAGCTTTAGAAAGTGTCAAAAATAATGTTTTCAGCTTTGAACTCTACCAAAAACACAATTGTACGACACTTCCAAGCAATGTTTCATATTCCTATTTCTTCCCTCAAATATCTGTGTGCTAACTATTCCTTTTTTACATTCTCATAGGGTAGAGAAGACTCGGGACGTCTGAGGACACCAGGGACCCCACACCTCCCAAAGAAGGGGAAATACCAACACCAGAAGCAGAGGAGGAAGGAGAGATTGTAGAGATTGGCGAAATTGGCACCACAACAGGGGAGTGTCCGAGACCACAGCTTCAGGTAAGCTAATCAATGTATTCCTGCATATTTATAATACACAGTGTTTTTTTTTGGTTTATTTTTAGGTGATGTAGATGTTGTGGAAGAAGAATCGCATTTTACCAGTGAAAGTGCCCAGATCCTTATTGTTATTATTAGATAATGAGGTGCAATCGTGATTTAGATATTATCAAGAAAAACATCAATGATGTTCAACAAAAAATTAAGATTAGCATTGATGTTTTAGGGAGAATCTGAAACACCCCAAACTAGCTAGCATCCATTTTCATTTTTAAAAAACACTTTTATCATTTTTAGAAAAGCCAAATTTGGAAGATGCACGTAGCGTGTCAACATGTGCTATCTCCCATCATGGGGGATCAATGTACGTGTTTTGTGGGTGCAACCCCTTCCTTGCTACTAAAGTGGCTGAGATGAAGGGATTGCACCCCCAAAACACGTTGGCTTTTACACCCATGTGATCAAGGCAATATCAACACAGTTTGCACATACTCATTGTCTTCACTTTTAAAAGTTGAAGTTTGCAAGTTATATAAATGTTACAAAAAATAATGTTTTATATACACCAAATATGTTGGTTTGTTGTAAAACCCTTTTATAAACGCACATGTGAATGTGCTTTGAGTAAAAATTGTAATTATCAACAATGTGTGGCTTCCCTTTTCAATGCACAAAAGCAGTATTTGTAGTAAAGTTGTTGTTTTCTGTGACAATGGGTGTTATGTACTAAAGGCAAATCCACTTTGCACTCCAAGTGCAGTTTCAGGTGCACTTTTGCAGTGCACTTGTAGTGTATAGTGGATTTGCCTTTAGTAAATAACACTCACAGTGCTTTTTAAATTTCCCCAATCACGCCATTTTCATGACCACACATTTCTGCTATGGTGCTGAAAATAAGCAACATTTTTGTCAGTAATGCACTACATACATTAACAACAAAAACAAGGTTTGCACTGTTGAAGAAAAAGGAAAAAAAAAGAAGCTAGGAAACACCATAATAAAACAAACCCAAGCAGTAAATGAAAACAAAGATCATTGCAGTTTGAAAGAAAAATGTATTTTTCTAGTCCTGTCATACGCCGCTTACGCCATGGCGTTCTTGACGACCGGAAATTCCGACAACTTTGTCCGACCGTGTTTGCAACACCAGTTCCGGACTAAATCCGTCGGAAATTATCCGACAGATTTGGTGATCGGAATGTCCGACCGTGTGTACAAGGGCTTAGACTTGGGTATGTTTTGGAACTACATTTCCCATGATGCTGCACTACAATGCAGAGTGCCAGGGCATCATGGGAAATGTAGTTCCAAAACATCTGGGGTGCCAAGGTTTGCCATCAATGGTATAGGATATTCATCTCTATGCACTCAACAGTATAGCAAGATATAACTACTTAACCTTGTGTGTTTGAGTGGCCGAAGTGGCCCACAGAGTCGAAGCCAGAAACAGGGGACGCAAATCTGCCAGCAGCTGCTCCCTGGGTAGCGCTACATATATGCTGTGTGTAATAAAGGATTTTTTTTACTTTTCCACTTTTTGTCAAAATTTGCAACGCATGCAGAGGAGATTTGTTTTGCTTCCTTTGGGCCACAGCTGCAGGAGTTGTGAGGGGTTAAACTTGATGAACAGTAGTCTTTCTTACAAATGTATTGCCCATGTAAGGATGAGAGGATCAAATGATGCAAACGGAAAAGCAAAGCATGCAAAACGTACATCTTAATGCTTGCTATTCAACCAAGTTGCTGAAAAAAAAGTCATGTATGCAGCAATTAAACATCTGGAGAGTATTCTTTCATGAACTGATCTCAGTTAGTGTAGAAAATGTATACAACTGAAGGAAAAAAAAAATCTTGGCTCAACGAAAGATGAGTATAGGGGATGTTTATTTTCCTTCATGATAGAGTATTTGAAACTAGAATGTTCTTGAATTAATGTGATACCATGCAGAATGATGATAATATGTTTATTTCAAAGTTATTGCAGTTTTTTGTTGGCTCATAAAATATTCATGTTCAGTTGATTCCTTTACCTCCACTTGTACCTGAGGGGTGGGAACATTCCATTTCTTTACATAAAGATTTGTCAATATACATAGACAATATTATGGACAGGTACAGAAACCTTGAACATTGTTGGAGCCTTGAATATAAATGATAACTTAAAATTTACTTTGAATTAAGGCAAGAAATGTCTTACTTTTTGAATGTAAATATTTATATACTTTACATTGTCATATCATAGATCTGTGGATAGCATACTGCATGCAAGCAGCTTTAATTCGTATAGCCTGAGAAAAGCTGACCAATAGTCTGCATGTATCCAGAAATTGCTCTAGGTTAGAAGACTTCAAGGCAAAAGTAAAAAAGCTAAGAACTCACTTCTTAAATAGAGCCTCTAAACCTTAGGAAAAGCCTATCAGAAGGTCAAGGAAAAGTACCTAGCTAATGACAATGAGACACCACAGCTGGTAAATATAGCTTAATGTGCAAAACCTTTCGATACTTTTCTATATTTGATGCAATACTTGTATATTTGTATACTTTTAAACTTAAAAAAATAAAAATTAATAAATAAAAATATATTGTGGAAAAAAAATAGATTCATTACACATTCCCTAATAAGAATAATACATTTAGGGACATCTTTTTTTAAATATTAGCATTGGTGCACTTTAATTGAGCTCCAAAAAGAATTTTTGTAAATACAAAGGTACATATATGTGCAGTTGATGCACTGTGTGCAAACACATCATCTGTGGCAGCCATTTGGATCTAGTTATGGGTTATAAATTATGGTCTAAAATGTATTAAATTGCAACATTACATTAATTATTTGCCTACTCATATATGAGTGTAATTCCTTTTATATACCTGTAGGTAAAATTAAACATATGTGGAAAAGTTCAGACAACAATACGGATAATCTTAAATCTCCTGTAGCTCAGCATATTCTCAAATTTCATAATGACAAAATACAATTACATTTTGGGTCCTTGAACATGTACATACAAAGGAAACATGGGGCAATCTGGAAAATAAATTGCTCCATTTAGAGAACCATTGGATATATTTTTACTTATGTATTTATTTTTTGCCAACAATTGAAGACAGGTCTTCTAAAGAAGCATTACATTTTGATATTTCATTAAAATAATGTATGATTTATATACCAATATTGTGTAATTTATGTATTGTATTAGTTTGCAAGTTTAATTATTCCTTTAGATTTCTGTTCCTCCTTCTCTCATCTCTGCTGTACATCTGCCAGCTTTTTTCTTTTGTCTTTGGTTTATTTGTTTATTTGGTTTATTTGTTTATTTATGGACCCAGTTGGGGCAATATAATTGTGCCTAGGCAGTTTATGCCTTTGGTTCACTGACACTTTTGTCTACTGGATTTCTTTATTTGTGCTCAGTATGTAATGTTGTTTATGTCACTGGAACTTTTTATTTCGGTCAATGTGCACTGATTAGTGGTTTAGCCTTTTGTAGGCTGTGTATTATTGGTACACTTCTGGTTTGAAGTGATGCAATGAGGTAGGTGGGACATTTACACACTTATAATACATTTTTTGTTCTGAGGTAATGGTCGACATGAAGAAGTTTTGCAGTGTGGTGAATTGCATCAAGATTTAATGTGTGTTCAAAGCACGTGACCCTATTTCTGATGACTGTTTTACCTACCCATACTTCACACCCGTAGTGGAAATTGTAAGAGCTTCATGCAACTGTAACACTTGGCATTGTTACTGATTTGCAGAAGGTTATTTGTCCACAAGATGGCATTGCCAATTAGTCTTGTCCAACTGTGTCTGAAATACAGGTTGTCGGGAGTCTGGGAGATATAGTCTTGAAGACGGATTCTAACTACAGTCATCTGGGAACAGGAGGGACCATATAAAAGTAAAAGCCCAGAAAGGAGGGAGAGCTGTGCTGTGTCAAGCTGTGCTGTGCTAAGCCACACTTTGCTGAGCCGTACTGTATCAAGCTGTGCAGTGCCAGACAGATAGCAGGTTGGACACTGGAATCAGGAGGCTGATCCGTGTAGGAATATCTGCATCCAGAGTCACTGCCTAAGTCCCCATTGCATTTGCTGCCATCTACTGTACTGGTGCATAAGGGACCCATAAACGTTTACTGTACAAAATAAGGTCCATTGGCATGGACCATAGGGTGAGTACATGGATTAAAAACTGGCTACAAGGGCGGGTCCAGAGGATGAAGATAAATGGGGAGTACTTTAATTTGTTCATACATGACCTGGAGGATGGGATAAACAGTTCAATCTCTGTATCTGTGGATGATACTAAGCTAAGCAGGGCAATAACTTCTCCGCAGTATATGGAAACCTTGCAAAAAGATCTGAACAAATTAATGGGGTGGGTAACTATATGGCAAATGAGGTTTAATGTAGAAAAATGTAAAATAATGCATTTGGGTGGAAAAAATAGGAATGCAATCTATACACTGGGGGGAGAAACTCTGGGGGAATCTAGGATGGAAAAGGACCTGGGGGTCCTAGTAGATGATAGGCTCAGCAATGGCATGCAATGCCAAGCTGCTGCTAACAAAGCAAACAGAATATTGGCATGCATTAAAAAGGGCATCAACTCCAGAGATAAAAAGATAGTTCTCCCACTCTACAAGACTCTTGGAGTATGCTGTCCAGTTTTGGGAACCAGTCCTCAGGAAGGATGTACTGGAAATGGCGCGAGTACAATGAAGGGCAACATAGCTAATAAAGGGTCTGGAGGATGTTAGATGTGAGGAAAGGTTACGAGCACTGAACTTATTCTCTCAGGAGAACAGACGCTTGAGAGGGGACATGATTTGATAGGGATACATCTTTTTTGTGGAAGGGAGTTTAACAAGACACGTGGCCACTCATTAAAATTAGAAGAAAAGAGGTTTAACCTTAAACTACATAGAGGGTTGTACGTCACTGCATTCTTGCCGATTGAAATTTCCGACATTCGTGTGACCATGTGTATGCAAGACAAGTTTGAGCCAACATCTGTCAGAAAAAAATCCACGAGTTTGTTGTCGGAAAGTCCGATCATGTGTACGCGGCATAAGAGAGGCAAGGATGTGGAATTCCCTTCCACAGGCGGGGGCATCAGCGGGGAGCATCGATAGTTTCAAAAAACGATTAGATAAGCACCTGAATGACCACAACATACAGGGATATACAATGTAATACTGACATATAATCACAAACATAGGTTTGACTTGATGGACTTGTGTCTTTTTTCAACCTCACCTCACCTACTATGTAATTATGTAACCATTTCTCGCCATTGACAAGAGATCTATTATGCTTGCTGTTGTATCCTCCACTAAGCAGTGACTATCAAAGCCAACTATTAAGCATAAGGCCATTAGTACTCCGGACCACTGATTTTCCCTGCTTCCCCTCTGCCTCCCATTGCTACATAGTATCCTAGTCCTTATACCCTCTCAATTGCCCTTTGAGCTGGCTCCACTTTCTGCATTGCTGCCTCAATTAGTCTACATTTCTAGTGAGCCCATATTTACATTAGACTGTTGTTGAACACAACACTCTTAGTCATTTCATCATTCTGCGTGCCAACAAATTTAAAGGGCCCCAACATAGCCAACAGAATTACACCATAAAGGTTTGTCCGTGTCATTCCATTTTTAAGGGCAGAACTAGGTTGCTGTTATTGATGGGAAGGTCTAAGCCTAGCCCCTTTGTTTTAGAGCCCTCAAGTGACTTAGTCTGCTACGCCTCTTCATAATTATTTTTGGTCACTTGAGGCGTATCCTCTCATGTGGACATCTATTGTTTACACTCCAAATAATGCACTAAAAGCTGTTGTGATCATGTGCTATTATGTAGATGTACCAATCTGCTGTTTTATTTGTGACTAGAGATAGGCCAAATGACCCCCAGCTTGGTTTGCAGCAGAACTTTCAAACATCACAAACCCTATTGAAGTCTATGGGACCCGAACTCCAAAAAATCAAGTGACTATTTTGAGGGCTTATATGCAAGTAATTAGGCATACAATGGTATGGGGGTCGGGTACTACCCAGGGGGACATGTATCAATGAAAAAAAAAAGTTTGTAACAAACATAATTTTTAAATGGGCAGTGATTTTCTGATGCTTAAAGTAAAACCATCAAAATGAAAAATAACAATAAAAATGAAAGATTCCTTTAAATATAGTACCTGGGTGGTCCCTTTAGTCTGCCTGTAATGTGGCACATCTGTACCATGTATAGAGCCTGGTGCAGCAATACTGACATATATAAAGCTAAAAAAAATAACATTCCCCATTCAAGCATTCTATATTATATGAGCAATGGCTTGGGGGGGCTTGGATAAATTCTGGTGTCTCTTTAGCAGACTTTGGATAGCACTTAATCAGCAATATTGGAATCAGGGGCTTGATAGCTGCTGCTAAGTCAGGACTGATTCATTTTGATAAATGCCAGCTGGTCCACAGAGTCTGTGGACAGGCGTGCTCTCTTATCTGTCACAAAACATCCGACAGCACCGAATGCCCATTCGGAAAGCATGGCTGCTCTTTACTCTTCCATGATAGCTGCCTCTTTGGGGTTGTGCCTCACCCTCACTTTTCTCCTCTGCTCTATCCAGCACCCAATTTCCGCCAGTGACCTCATCATCATCATCATCATCCCCTCCATCCTCATTATCACTAGCAATAAATTGGCAATACGCTGCGGCTGGGGTAACATGACTGCCAATTTGTTGTTTACCAATGTTATCTCCTCTTTGTAGGCATGTGTTCCTACCTTCCTCAACCTTAGAACCAAGATCTGAATCAAGTAATGGTTGTGCATCATCAAGGAGCAAGTGGCTGATGCTGTGTTCAAATACCTCAGCTGACTCCTGCATGCCTGATGCTGCCTGGGGCTATGGCAGGAGTAGCTGTGGACAAGGAGGCAGAATAAGCTATTCTGGCAGCTGCAGTGCACTGCACACTAGTGTCTGTTTGGGTGGCAAGGGATAAGGAGGATGATGATGGTTTAGTAAGCCAGTCCACCACCTCCTCTGCATTCTGTGGCTGGATGGTACGGGAAAAATCACTAAACAGAGGAAATGATGCCCAGTCTGAGGACGAGCCACAACCACCTTTGCCTGTGGACACATATACGCTGCCGGCCCCCTCACAATGCCATGAGAATGTCTGCCTCTCCTTGTTGGCAACCCAGACATGATGGGGAGGGCTCTTATTAACAAAATGTAGTAAAGATGTGGAAATGTGTATGTGGATAAACTTTAATCAATAGAAAGTGGTGTTTGTTGCACTTTAACTTGTGTAGTGAGTTTTTTCAGCTTACACACAAAAAAATTGCACTCTGCTGACCTCACTGACATCTAAGTTTATTCAGACATAAACGCAATAGAGATAACCCTACCAAAAGACCACCAGAGATCATTAAACCCTTTTGTGAAATGTGTTGAACATGTGTGGCATTCAGGTGGAGTTATATCTTTTGCCATTACTAGCTGAATAATGTTAGTGAAATAATCAGTAGACATGTGCAGAGTAAAATATTTTGTTTCGGAATTTCGTTTTCGTCCGAAAAAATAATTTATTTAGTTATTCCCGAAATTCGTTTTTATTTATTTCATTTTTCGTTCAAAAATTGCATTCATCTGAAAATCCACATGAATTACGGTCGAATCTGTCTTTGAAGGCTAATGGTGTATGCCGAATGTATAAAGAAGATAGAGGCAATTCAGTTCGCATTGTGCTCTATACAAGTATTTCATTCATTCATTCATTCAAGATTCGACGGAGCTAGTATATAGCATACTTCGTGTGAACTTTAGAACCCTATTAAAGTCTATGGGACTCCAATGTTCAAAATCTAAAGTGCTAATTTTAAAGGCTAATATGCAAGTTACTGTCCTAAAAAGTGTTTGGGGACCCCAGGGGACATGGATCAATGCAAAAAAAGTTTTAAAAACGGCTGTTTTTTCGGGAGCAGTGATTTTAATAATGATTAAAGGAATATTACACTTTTTTTTTCACTTTAAATTTCGTAGGGGGGGGGGGGGGGGGTTCTATAGTATGCCTGTGAAGGGCGCATGTTTCTGGTGCTTAGAACTGTCCCTGCACAAAGTGTAATTTATGCAGGAAAAAAAAGTCCTTTAAATTCACTCGCAGCTATTATGAATTGTCGGCTCCGTAATACAGAGAACACTCATTGAAAGTCATTGATACAATAAATAAATAAATAAATAAAAAAGCGTGGGGGTCCCCCAAATTCAATTAACAGGCCCTTCAGGTCTGGTATGGATATTAAGGGGAACCCTGCGTCAAATTTAAAGAAAAATTTGACGTGGGGGTCCCCCTAAAAATCCATACCAGACCCTTTATTCGAGCACGCAACCTGACAGGCCGCAGGAAAAGAGGGGGGGATGAGAGAGCGTCCCCCCTCCTGAACCGTACCAGGCCACTCAACATTGGGAGGATGCTTTGGGGGTCTGTGACCCCTGTGACCCCTCAGAGCACCTTGTCCCCATGTTGATGTGGAGAATGGCCTCATCCCTACAACCCTGGCCGGTGGTTGTGAGGGTCTGCACCCGTCCCCTGACCCCGCCCCCCTATGACGCAAGGGGAAACCTGGGGTTCCCTGTGACGTATGGGTGACCCCACTCCCCTCTGATGTAACACAGGCAGGTTTCCGTTACATCAGAGGGGGCGGGGTCACCCATACGTCACGGGAAGCCCGTGTTTCCCCTTGCGTCAGAGGGGGGCGGGGTCAGGTGACAGGTGGCCCCTCCCTCCGTATATAACAAACGTCAGGCCGCCGGAATCCCCGCAGTGTCTCCTCCGTGGAGACAGAAGATGGATGGATTTGCTGCGCTGATTCAGAGCATCGCTGGACCACGAAGAGATGATCGTCCGTCGCTGGATAGCAAGAGTGGATTACCACCGCTGGAATCTTTTTTTTTTTTTATAAAGTAATTTTTCAAAAGTGTGTTTGTCTTATTTACCTATTTTTTACACTTTCTTTGTGAAATGGTTACCATTTCAAACAGGGGGGGCGGGATCTGGGGGTCCCCTTGTTAAAGGGGGCTTCCAGATTCTGATAAGCCCCCTGCCTGCAGACCCCCACAACCACCGGCCAGGGTTGTGGGGATGAGGCCCTTCTCCATATCAACATGGAAACAAGGTGCTTTGATGGGTCGCAGACCCTCAAAGCATCCTCCCAATGTTGAGGGCATGTGGCTTGGTATGGTTCAGGAGGGATGGGGGCCGCTCTCTCGTCCCCCCTCTTTCCCTGCGGCCTGCCAGGTTGAGTGCTCGGATAAAGGGTCTGGTATGGATTTTTAGGGGTAACCCCACGTCAATTTTTTTAAAAATTTGACACGGGGTTCCCCTTAATATCCATACCAGACCTGAAGGGCTTGGTAATTGAATTTGGGGGACCCCCACGCTTTTTTATTTATTTATTTATTTTTTATCAATGACTTTCAATGAGTGTTCTCTGTATTACTGAGCCGACAATTCATAATAGCTGCGAGTGATTTTAAAGGACTTTTTTTCCTGCATAAATGACACTTTGTGCAGGGACACTTCTAAGCACCAGAAACATGCGCCCCTTCACAGGCATACTAAATGACACTTTGTGCAAGGACAGTTCTAAGCACCAGAAACATGCACCCCTTCACAGGCATACTATAGACACCCCCCCCCCCCCCCCCTTACGAAATTTAAAGGAATCCTATACTTTTATTGTTTCACTTTAATCATTATTAAAATCGCTGCTCCCGAAAAAACGGCCGTTTTAAAACTTTATTTTGCATTGATACATGTCCCCTGGGGCAGGACCCGGGTCCCCAAACACTTTTTAGGACAGTAACTTGCAGAATCTTTTCTCTCTGTCAAATCTTTTTTCTCTGTTGAATATTTTCTCTATATAATCTTTGACTAATAGAGGTAAGGTTAGGCACATTCGACAACAGGTTCTATAGACACAGATTGTTATTGTCAGAGTCACGTAGAATCTCCTATTCTATATCGAACTGTTTTAACAACGAAAATGAAAATAAAGCATTTATTTATGTCGGATCTTTTGTTTTTCGGATTCTGTGCTTTCATTATCGTTTGTCAAAACGAAAACGAAAATAGCTGAAATTCGGACGAAAATGCATTCCGACGAAAACAAATGCACATGTCTAGTAATCAGAGTGCAACCTTATGTGTGCATTGTATGTGTATGGAGCATTTTGTATAGAATGGAGAGGGATTAGAACACCTGAACGTCATTATTGCTGTCTGTGCCCCTATTTGGAATACACCCTCTCTATTTGTCCTGTTTATCATTTTCATTGAAAGTAAGAGTAAAAGAAAATCCTAAATTTTGTTCTGTCCCCAGAAAAGTAATAGATAGGAAATCATCCAATGGAGACACTAGTTCTGATGACCTTGGGGTTCCCCCAAGAAATTAACTTAATTTGCAGGGATTTCATTTTACTTCCTGTTTGGCTATGGGACAGGAAATGAAGGGAAATCTCCGCAATGGGACACAGGTGACAAAAAAAAAATCTGACATATAATCCTCCCTTACTCTATCCTAAATGAAAAAAAGGTTTCAAATTCTTCTCAGTAAGGGAGTGGCAACATGCTTTAATACAGGAGACTTTCGCCCCATTCCTTCCCAGACCATTTTTAAGCTTTCAGCGCTCTCGCTCTTTCAATGACAATTGCGAGGTCATGCTACGTTGTACCCAAATAAAATTTTTATCATTTTGTTCACACAGATAGAGCTTTATTTTGGTGGTATTTATTCACAACTCTGTTTTTTATTTTTTGCGATATAAGCAAAAAAATTGCAGAAATTTGGAAAAAAACAATATTTTATTCTTTCTATTTTAAAAGAAATCCAATAAAATCGAATTTTGTTATAAATTTAAGCCAAAATGTATTCTGCTACATGTTTTTGGTAAAAAAATTCCATTAAGTGTATAATAATTGGTTTGTGTGATCACGCACATATGTACATAAATGATCATGTACAGATGTGTGCAGGTGATCACGGACATATGTGTGCAAATAATCATTGGGACATGTGATTTTAGTGGGACATATATGGGGGGCAGGTGTTTTTATTTTTTGGGGACATGTGTGAGTTTTGGGGACATTGTGTGGGGATATGTGTGTTTTACATGTGTGTTTACACTATACTGGTTATCAGTGAGTAAAAACCTGTATAAAACAGCTCATCTCTCACTCTTCTCTCCTCAGCAACAATTTCCATGTGAGGAGAGGAGAGCCGATTGCCTAGTAACCGGATATTTGTTTACATCACATGATGGCTGTGATTGGACACGGCCATCATGTGATCAGGAGGGCCAATCACAGAGCCCTCCTGCCGATTGGAGATGTGCCCGTGTCCGGGTGACACTAGCACATCGGGGCTGCGCGGGCATGCGTGCACGCGATCTCCCTCCTTCTAAAGAATGTTCCTGAACATCCACTCAGAAGGAGAGGCCATCTTCCCGGCCGTATATGTACATTGGCTGGGTATGAAGTAGTTAACTAATAATATAAGTATATATAAGTATATCCCATTGCGTAAATCACTGGGATAATAATAAATGCTAATAATGCTAATAAAAAAAATTCTGTATAGAAGTTTTACACCATTCAAGCCCTTCTAGGTCTTATAATTGACTCCTTTCCCATACAGTATACAACTATAGTGTCCCATATCCTCATATCAGTGAGGCTGACAATAACATCTGCATGGAAGTCTTCTAAAGCATTAAATGTTTCAGAAGTAATCAGAAGGGTCAATTCCCACTACTTTTATGAGAAATTCGCTGCATTTAACAATCGAGGCTTGAAACGTTTCCAAACTAAGTGGAGCTAATGTGATTCTCTCTTTAAATTATCAGAAACTTAAAACCAAGTCTTCTGATGGTTCTGAATATACTGGATTAGTGGGCTTTTTGCATAACCTGGTGAGGTAGTTTTAGTTGTTCTAATTTTAGTTTTAGTTGTTTTATGTGTCCCCTAATTTACACTTTATCTCTTGGGATATACTGTAAGTATGGCATACGCCTTTAAAATCGCACTATCCGCTTGATAAACCGACAGTTTATCTATGTTAACTCTTGTACACACGGTCGGAGAATCCGTCGGAATGTGTCCTATCAGACCGTGTCGATGGATTATCCGACTGTGTGTGGTATGCATCGGACTGATTCCGTCGGAATATCTGTCGGACCCAATTTTCCAACATGTTGGAAATATTTCCCGACCAACTGGGCCGATCGGACATACTCCGATCATGTGTAGAGAATTTTGATCGGACCAAGTGCCACACATGCTCAGATCAAATTCCTACATCAAAGCTATTGGCTACTAGCCTGAATATAGTCCCATCGTAATGAAATTACGTCATCACGTTCTGAAAGATCGGATTTTTCGCCAACTTTGTCCGACCGTGTGTATGCAACAGTTTCGGACAAGATCCGACGGACAAAATCCAACGGATTTGGTTGTCGAAATCTCCGACCGTGTGTAAAAGGGCTAAGAGTTGAGTTTTGACTAGCGGATAAGGCATGACATATATGCAACTTCTAAAAAGTTCATGTATATTGTCTTTTTTCTCTCTTTTTCCTTATGTGGAATCAGAGGTACCTGTGTGTTCCTCTTATAAATATGTTGATCGATATTACATATCTGTATTGTGTTTAATAAAAACAATATGAAAGAAAATTATGTTTCTGCTGCACACAAAGCATGATATGACTACTACTGTGTAATAAACTAAAGATACAGCATTTCAGCTTGCTTCTGCGGAATACAAGGAAAGATGCAATTGGTATTTCAGACTAATTATTATTATTATTATTATTATTATACAGGTTTTATATAGCGCCAACAGTTTGCTCAGCGCTTTACAACATAAGGGCAGACATTACATTTACATTACAATTTGGCACAAGAGGAATAAGAGGGCCCTGCTCGTTAGAGCTTACAATCTAAAAAGGAAGGGTCAATTGATACAAAAGGTAATAGCTGTGGGGGAGGAGCTGATGGAGGAAGTAAAACAGTGTTAGTTAGAAGCAGGATAGGCTTCTTTGAAGAGAAGGGTTTTCAGGGATCGTCTAAAGATGGATAGATTAGCGGACAGTCGGACAGATTGGGGTAGGGAGTTCCAGAGGATGGGAGAAGCTCTGGAGAAATCCTGGAGGCGAGCATGGGAGGAGGGGACAAGGGAGCTAGAGAGCAGGAGGTCTTGAGATGACCGAAGAGGGCGGTTTGGTTGGTATTTTGGGACCAGGTCAGTGATGTAGCTGGGGGCAGAGTTATGGATGGCTTTGTAAATTATTGTTAGTACTTTGAATCTTATTCGTTGGGTGAGTGGAAGCCAGTGCAGGGATTGGCAGAGAGGGGTGGAGGACACTGAATGGCTGGTAAGGTGGATGAGTCTGGCAGCGGCATTCATTATGGACTGGAGGGGGGATAGCCTATGTAAAGGTAATCCAACGAGGAGGGAGTTGCAGTAGTCGAGGCGAGAGATGACCAGGGAGTGAATTAGAAGCTTGGTGGTGTCATTAGTTAAAAAGGGGCGTATTCTGGAAATGTTGCGGAGGCTAAGGCGGCATGATTTGGACAGGGCTTGTATGTGGGCCTGAAAGGACAGTTCGGAGTCTAAGGTTACCCCTAGCACCTTGGCATGTGGGGATGGACTGATAGATGTGCCATTGATCTTGACAGAGAAGTCAGGTGAAGGGGTACGTGGGGGAGGAAATATTAAGAGCTCGGTTTTAGATAGATTAAGTTTGAGGAAGTGGTGTGACATCCAGGCTGATATGTCTGTTAGTAGATCAGCGATGCGTGAGGAGACTGATGGGGTGAGCTGAGGGGTAGAGAGATAGATTTGGGTGTCATCAGCATATAAATGGTAGCGAAAGCCATGGGAGGCTATCAGCTGACCCAAGGAGGACGTGTAGATCGAGAATAGTAGAGGTCCAAGGACAGAACCTTGGGGGACCCCAACGGTAAGAGGAGTTGGAGAAGAGGAAGTGGAGTTGTAAGTGACACTGAAGGTGCGATGAGATAGGTAAGATTCAAACCAACGGAGAGTGCAGTCATGGAGACCAAGCAAATTGAGTTTTTTGAGGAGGAGGGGGTGGTCAACTGTATCAAAGGCAGCAGAAAGGTCCAAGAGTAAGAGTATGGAATAATGACCGTTGGTTTTGGCTGTTAGTAAGTCGTTGGTGAGTTTTAGAAGGGCAGTTTCTGTGGAGTGCTGTGGGCGAAATCCAGACTGAAAAGGATCGAGAAGGTTATTTTCAGTGAGGTGGTTGCTCAGTCGGTTATAGACTAAACGTTCGAGGAGTTTGGAGGCAAAAGGGAGTAAAGAGATGGGTCTTAAGTTGTTAAGATTGGTGGGGTCTGAGGCCTTTTTTGGTATGGGAGTGACTAGTGCATGTTTTAGAGGGTTGGGGAAGATGCCAGTAGAGAGTGAGAGGTTGAAGATATGAGTTAAGGAGTGTAGGATTGAGTCAGATGGTGACCGTAGTATTTGAGAAGGAACAGGGTCCAGCACTTTGGAAAATAGAAACTACTGAATGCCTACTCAATACCTTATCACATATAATGAATAGTACTATTGCTACTGTGTTCCAAACTGATAACACAACAATATAGTAGATTACCAATTACACATTTGACACATTTACATGTGTTAAAGGGGTTGTTAAGACCCCTCTGCTAGAATAACCTGTATTATATAGTGTATGCAGTTTTTTTAAAACTCAGATTCTAAATACCTTATTTTGTCTTGCTGATCAGCGGACACATGAGTGCTCGTCACTCTCTTCCTCCGATGCACTGTATGTACTATGGAGGGAGGGGCTGAGATTTCCCTCTAACGTCTGATGGGCGATCACATGATCTCCATCTGTAGTGTATACATTGGAAGGAAGACAGCGATGGGCAGTCACATGACCACTGATCGGTGAGAAGAAGGTATTTAGAAGATGAATTTTAAAAATGGCATACACTATATACTACGGATTATCCTAGCAGAGGGGCTAGCAGTGATTGTGAGCAGTCATTTTTCACTGCTCAGAATGGTTCTAGAAGGGGTGGCACGTAAACTGGCCATGCTGTCAGTTCTTTTTTTTTTTTTCTTTTTTTTAAGGATAACAAACACTTTAAATATCTGAGACTGTAGATGATTTTGCACTGCAACTTACAGTAACACACACAAGTGAGTTGTAAATATTTTATTTTATCTTTTCATGTGACAACACTGAATAAATTTACACTTTGCTACAATGTAAAGTAGTGAATGTACAGCTTGTATAACAGTGTAAATTTGCTGTCCCCTCAAAATAACTCAACACACAATTCTATCCACTCAATAGACAGAGCAGCTTGCCAACTCAATGGCTTCATCAGGTGTAAAATCATCCAGCCAGGTCTCTGTGAGAACAATCACACAGCTATTCAGTCTGAGAACCTAGATGTATATGTATTTCAATGTGTTTTTTTTTTTCCTTTTTTATGTTTTGCACTTGGGTTTTCACATTTTGTTTTTATATGTACTTAATATATAATAGCCTAATTAGTTATAGGATACTTCGATTTTTTTTTGATATGTATGAGCAGTTTAGTATTAAGCTCCTTTAAATCTTTTGTTTCCATAGCAGATTTTCGATTACACAGCGTAGGTTGCGTTTTATAGCGGTGGTCATCAACCCTGTCCCCAGGGCACACTAACAGGCCAGGTTTTATGTATTGCCTTGGGGAAATGCAGACTAGAATACTGCAATCACCAAGAAAGCAAATTATATCACCTGTATTTCAGTTATCTTGCAAACCTGGCCTGTTAGTGGGTCCCAAGGACAAGGTTGATGACCACTGCTCTATAACATCATTAGTTAATATTATCATGGAATTGTGCAGATACATGCATTCAGTGATTGGACAAGGTCATCTACCGCTCAGGGCAAACATGCCAACTGCCCCTTCCACCTCCACAAGATGTATGAGCTTTATGTGTCAGCAACCCCCCCCCCCCAAAAAAAGCACATATCTGCATTAACCCCTAAAATTCCCCTCCTCTCAGTTCAAATCTGTCCCCAGGCTGAAATCCCCCCCCCCCCCAGAAAAAAAAACCTCCTGGCACAAATTCCCTTCCCCTTCTATCATATCAGCATTTCTAGCACAAATCCCAAAAATCGCCACTCCTAGCACAAATTATTTTTCTCTCAATCACCCATTCCAACACAAATCCCCCCAAATCATCACCCCTAGCACACCACCCCCAAACTTTCTCTCCTAGAACAATTCTTGCCCCCTCCAAATCTCCCCTCCCAACACAACTTTCTCCCCCCAATCTCCTTGTGGCACCCTCCACCTGAAATGATACCACAGTGCCCATGGCTGCTGCCCCTCCTGCCCAAACCTTGTCCTGGCCCTGCATGCATTTATCTTTTCAGTGTCCAGTTATTCTCTGTGTTGGCCCAGATCACCTCCCTACACAGCCTTTTATGTGGCTCTCATGGGGGGGAGCAAAAGGGAACTCTATAGAGTATCAGATGAAAACTCTGAATCTCCTGGGGCGGCTGATATGAAATCCAAGATGGCAAAGCCCAGCAATATTTTTAGGACATTTGGATGTCTACACAATATAAGCTTTTACAGATGGAGGTGTATAACATATGTTAAATACACATATAACTTTTAGGAAAAATGTTGTTAAAATGAATGATTTGGTGACAAGGTCTCTCAAATTCAATCTTAACTTAATCTCAACCAAGTAATGTGTACACTGTAATACTAATATCGAACTGCAGTATCTAAGCAGTCATCCAAAGATAAAAAATTGTATCCAAAATACACTTCAGCACTGATTTTTTTTTTTTAAATTACATAACATCGTTTGTCTTTTAATGTGTCATTTTGGAACACTCCACAATGGTATAAGAGGCTGAATGCTTTCCATCATGCTGAAAGCACATCTGTTTTCAGGGTAAAAAGAAAAAAAAATAGCCATCACTGAGGTGGTCCAGACTTGTGAAGGATTCTTATGCCGCATACACACGACCGGACTTTTCGACAGCAAAGGTCTGATGGAACGAATCCGGTGGACAATTCAATCGTGTGTGGGCTCCATCGGACCTTTGCTGTCCAAAAATCTGACGGACTTTAGAAATAGAACACAGTTCCTATCGAGAAATCCGCTTGTGTGTATGCTAGTCCGACAGACAAAAACCGAAGCTAGGGCAGCTATTGGCTACTGGCTATGAACTTCCTTATTCTAGTCCAGTCGTACGTCATCGCGTTCCAATCCGTCGGACTTTGGTGTGATTGTGTGTGGCCAAGCCCGTTCATTCGGAAAGTCCATTGGAACTCTGCCGAAAGTCCGTCGGAAAGACCATCGGACCTAGTCCGTCAAAAGGTCCGCTCATGTGTACGTGGCATTAGTCATAGCCAATAAAAGTTACATTCAAAATGCCACAGTACATGGTCCTATCCCAAAATGTCCTTCTCTACCTACATTTTGAAATTAACATTTTGTTTAATATTCATTAACCACTTGCAGACCGGGCCAATTTGCTGGTCAAAGACCAGACCCCTTTTTGCGATTCGGCACTGCGTCGCTTTAACTGACAATTGCGCGGTCGTGCGACGTGGCTCCCAAACAAAATTGACGTCCTTTTTTTCCCACAAATAGAGCTTTCTTTTGGTGGTATTTGATCACCCCTGCGGTTTTTATTTTTTGCGCTATAAACAAAAATAGAGCAACAATTTTGAAAAAAACGCATTATTTTTTACTTTTTGTTATAATAAATATCCCCCAAAAATATATAAAAAAAAATGTTTTCCCTCAGTTTAGGCCAATACGTATTCTTCTACATATTTTTGGTAAAAAAAATTGCAATAAGCGATTATTGATTGGTTTGCGCAAAAGTTATAGCGTTTACAAAATAGGGATAGTTTTATAGCATTTTTATTAATAATTTTTTATTATTTTATTTTTTTACTAGTAATGGCGGCGATCAGCGATTTTTATTGTGACTGCGACATTGTGGGGGACCCATCGGACATTTTTGACACATTTTTGGGACCATTGTCATTTATACAGTAATCACTGCTATATAAATGCAGTGATTCCTGTGTAAATGACACTGGCAGTGAAAGGGTTAACCAGTGGGTGGCAGTGTAGGGGTTAAGTGTTCCTAGGGGAGTGTTACTAACTGTGGGGGGGTTGGGCTTTCATTTAGTGAACACTGATCTCTGCTCCAATCACATGGAGCAGAGATCAGCGTCACTAGTTGCTAGGCAGAATGGAGAAATGTTGTTTACACAGCATTTCCTCCATTCGGCCGATCCGTGAGACGATCGCGGGGATGCCCGCGGCGATCGAGTCCGCGGGTCCCGCGACCGGACTCACGGGGGTCCCGACCGGCACGCTCCCGATGGCAGGGCGGCATTGAATATTGGACGTACCTGTACGCCAATATGCCTGCCCGTGCCATTCTGTCGACGTACATCGTCGTGCGCTGGTCGGGAAGTGTTTAAAGCAGTCATGAGTTTTCACCATTTTTGAACAGTTTAATTTGCACTAGGCACATCAGTACACCATTCAAGAAAATGAATTTATAAAAATAAATATAGTATATTATATATATTTTCAATTGATAATGAAATATATTACATGTTGAAATTATCTCTTATTTATGGCAGCTAGTTTAATCCCATTTTTGAGTCACATATTTTAGTTACATTTGGCACAAATAATGAACATCTGTGCAGCAATCACAAAATCTGTGTTCATCAGATCAGCCTAAAAATATTTTTATAGTCACAGCAAAATACACAGGTGCAAAGAATATTTCGTACATAATTTAAAATGAAAATGATTTTAGTTTTAGTCTATTTATAGCATAATTAAGAATTAAGAACATGTATTCTGTTGTGTCAGATATGTAGTAAATTAGTGCATCTACTGAAAATCTGTCTATAAATATAAAATGTTGATAAGATTAGTATCTCAAAGAGTTTTAGCCACACCCTAACAATTTCTTTATGCATCTCCTTTATTTATTTTCTTTGAGGGTTTCATTAATCAAATAGTAATATCACCCCCTGACAATATCATTACTCACACATATAAGTAAGAGATACATTGGTTACAGTTTTCATATCGTATCCAACAATAACAATGTTGAACGTAAAAGAACAAAGGATACATCACTAAGGATTTTGTGGTGACGTTAACTTTGTCACACTAAGCAATCAAATTCAAACTTTCTATGTGTTTGTGCTAGATTAGTACAATGTCTGCCAAGGATGTGGGGAGCAAGGCACCACATCCCAATAATTATAAATTACACAGGAAAATGGAGAATGGGGACAAGATAATTGCCTTATAACATATTTTAAAATATAGTACATTTATTCCATACATTAAAAAATATATTAAAATATTCTCAAAAAAATAATTTTTACAAAGATGAGAGAGTCAACTGCGATCAAAATGTACTATACAATGATATTTGCTCATCATGTTTTACCAGAATACGGCTTCTTCAGTTGACTTTATGCTTTATTGTACAGGCTACCCGAACAAATCTTTAGGTCAATATGCATGTACACCAGGGCCACATGACTACTGATAATAGGATATCAGCATGTCATAGGAAAGCCATAATGCCAAAGAAAATCTGTAAACTGGACATGTGAAGCTCTCTGCTAGAAAGGCTTCAGCTTCTGAACTGTAGTTACTTTGATCAATCAAACAACCCCAAAATTTGATGCAAGAGGAACATCCAACCAGCAGCTTTGAAAGTTATAAAGCAATAAAACCTCTATGTAGCAGCCATAACACTGTACAACTCATCATAGGCAAACTTTTCCCTGGACTGAACAGAGTAGGTTTGATATGATTAAATCTTAACAACATATGGTAGGCGGGGATAGCTCCTGGGTTTGCAGCTAGGCAGGCAGTTGTCTTTGTGGATGTAAATGCCATTGTAGTTTTTAAAGAGGTGTTTTTTTTTTAATGGAAGTATTTTATGCCTCGATTATAAATCATAAATTAGGTCAGAAAATTCTAATAAATATAATTAAGATAATAATTTTCTGACCTAATATATATTCCTGAAGAAGGGGATAACCTCGAAACATGTAGAGTGTGCAACTGAAAGAACAAATCTCCACGTATAACAGTGCAGGATCATTGTTATAAATATCTAAGTTCTTCCAATTTGTGTCAGACAAGTGGATACTCCATGATTAGTAGCAATTTATCTACTATTGAAGGCTTTTTATTATGTGTGTGTTTGTGCATAATAAATGTATATATTTTTGTAAATTGACTGTTGTAAGTTTATACCGTACCACGAGAATCCATGTTGCCTCCACAACTGTCCAAATTTCACACTAGTGAATATCATTTGATGAATCTACTCGTGACTTCTTTCATCCAATAAATGAAAATCTCACTTCTCCTGATCTGGGAGCACAGACAAGACATTGTCCCAGTTGTAAGAAGATACTGTATAAAAAGGTGATACACGATTTATTTTATTAGTAGCCACCAAAAATGATTATATGAATTTTTAATGTGCTGACCCTTACATTGATCTGGAGGAGATTACCATGATTGTACATTTTAGTCATAAACAGACATACAGAGGTACGGTAAAATGCAATACATTAAATTAAAAATTTTATTAAATTAAAATTAAATTAAAATTAAATACCATTTCTTACTATTTTTTTTTACAACACTTACAGCACATACAGCATATTGTTCTTTAAATGAATGTTTATTAAACATTTGAAATCATCACGTCATAAAATTTGCAATATGAAACTCCACAAAGCTATTTCAGCCTACCAATCATATGACTGAAAAATATATGATTAGCAAATAGTAAAAGAGTACATGTAAAAGTAAGCAGTGAACATAGCCGTCTTAAATAGTTGTAATGGCCTAGATTAGTGGTGTCCCAGATAAAAGCATGCCCATGTGCTTGGTAAAGATAGTTCTGCTCAGGAATTAGTGTAATCTTCAAATGGCACAGGTGTAAAGAGCTTGTTTGTGGAGCATTACAACCTTCATACATCCACTAGTTTATTTGAAGTAATAACTGAAATTATTAACATCTAGAAAAATAAAAAAAAGATTACACATAATATTTCAAAAGTGCATCTTTTTATCGGGGGTTTGCTGTTCAAAAGCAAATGATACAAATAAGCTAGATCAATAAAAAAAAAAAATTCTTAGCACAATCTCCAGCTTGTCAGCACAAAAAAAAACTAAAATGTTTCTATGGAGGCTGAGGTGCATACATTTACAAACACAGGTCACGCCACAAAAATCCTTTAAATTACTTGGTTTGCAGATGCCTTAAAGCTGTACATTCTTTCAAAGAACATTAAAATTCTCAGGGACAGTATCAATGACATCATATTTGTTATCACATGAATGATGTAATCATTTAGTTTACGTTTACATTATTATTTGGCTGTACGCACTGTAACAGCAAGCCAGCAGGTTTGCTTTCCACAAAAAATGCTTAGGTATTTTTTTCAAAGACAAACATTTTTTGGTGTGGCAGTGATATCATAATTCAAAGGATAATAATTCAAAGGTGGAAGTATAGATAGCAATGATAATATAGCTAAAGTCACAACTTCATACAAATTGCCAATCAGTGTTAAAACAAATTATATTGGAAAGCTTGTAATACCTATACCTAATAGTGATTAGGAATGAGTCGAACTGACCTGGGTGTCGGCAAAGAAGATTTCTCTCCCAGCTTCCTTTTTTTTTCTTTTTTTTTCTTTTTTTTTAAAGAAAAAATTGCACACGGCCCCAAAGGTTCCCTAAGGGACTGCTATGTATTTTGCTGACCTTAGAATGTATCTGAAATCACAAGTTTCCAGTTCCGGTGCCACATGGAGAGGAGCTAGGCAGCTGTAGCTCCCGCCATGCTCATGAAAATCAGTTATCAAAGCCCAGTACACTTCAGGGTACCTACCCCAACAGCCTTGCCACTCTCTAGGGGAACCAGAGTCCTGTTCTGCTACTATGCGGGTCACTCTCAATGCAAACACCATCCCAGCTAGGACTCCGCTCACCCTGCATAGAGGAACACGCACATCGCATTCACTGACACACTAAACCCAGGCGAGTGATTGTTCACAACCTCAATTATGCAGACAAATATTCTATCCTACAAAGATTCAGATGGGCTCACAACCTCCCTATAGATAACCACCCACTATTGCTCTTTGATGATTACTCTATTGAGGTGATGCGCCAGTGCAAGGCATTTTTGTCTATCTGCTCTACTCTTTATAATAAGCACATAAAGTTCACCCTGGCATACCCAGCTCTCCTACACATTCAACCTTTATGGGTGAATGTATATCCTTCACCTCTCCCTCAGAAGTGGAGCACTATGTTTACACAAGGTTGCCGTCTCCTACTACTGATGTGCTGTCAATTTGGTCATGGAGACTCCTTCTCCCTTCTTTCAGCTTCCCCTTTCTTGTTTCCTTTCCTTCCTCTCCTTCCCTTCTATTTTTTTTTTCTTATGCCTCTTCTCATTTATTTCTCCCTACTCTCCATCCCCCTGTAGTTCTACCATGGCATCCTTCAGTAAAGGAGTTATATTTAGGTGGGAGCCTGATGGAGATGAGCTCCATGTTGAACAAAGCGAAGTCCACGAGGTTTGCCTGGAGATTTTTAGCCCTGGTTATTTATGCTTGTTATTTTTGGTTATATGCATGTTCTTTTTTTAATATCTTTTCCCCTAACAGTTACCATTATTGCAGTTATCCTAGATTCAGAGGGACGTTGCCTGCTGTGATATCACCCTGCTTCTGCTATTCCACTGACTTCTACTATCACAGACATGGCTCCTTTGTGCACTGGAGATTACTTACCAATAGTATCATGAAATGTTAAGGGGCTCAGTTCTCCTAATAAACATATGCAGGTCCTAAGACACTTGAAACATCTGTGGGCAGATGTAGCCCTTCTTCAGGAGGCGCATCTGGTAGCAGATGATCCTAGGGATTCGATAATTACATTAACAGTTTTGGTATATCCTATATGACAGACCCAGCTACTGGTACTGATACTGATACTAGCTACTACTTTAATGCCGCGTACACACAACAGGACTTAAGTCTGGCAGACTTTCGACGGAGTTCTGACGGAGTTCTGACAGAGTTCTGACGGACTTTCCGAATGAACAGACTTGGCCACACACAATCACACCAAAGTCCAACGGATTCGAATGTGATGACCTACGACCAGACTAGAATAAGGAAGTTCATAGCCAGTAGCCAATAGCTGCCCTCGCATCGGTTTTTGTCCGTCGGACTAGCACACACACGAGCGGATTTCTCGGTAGGAACTGGGTCCGGCGGAGTTCTGGCAGAAAAATGTGAAACATGTTCCATTTCTAAAGTCTGTCAGACTTTTGCAAATCAAAAGTCCGCTGCAGCCCACACACGATCGAATAGTCTGCCGGAATCATTCCATCAGACTTTTGATGTTGAAGTCTGGTCGTGTGTACGCGGCATAAGGGAGTTACAGGTGCAATCTGTAAAAGGCAGATTTTATTGTTTGCTAGGTTTAGTATTGATTATGATATCTATGGATGAAAGTTGAATTAGTAAACTTAATCTATATATTTTTAGCAGTAGAAGTTGAGGAAATTCGTTAAATATAATTGCTGTGTCTATGTAATTTTAATGATCCTACGGCTATCGATTATTGTTAGCAACTCTACTTTAAAATACATTTTCATTTGTTTTTCTAGTTTTGTAGTCCATTGTTTCACACAACTTTATTGTGCTTAACCATTACAATACTGGGCACTTTCGCCCCCTTCCTTCCCAGCCCAATTTTCAGCTTTCATCGCTCTAGCGCTTTCAGTGACAATTGCACCGTCATGCTACACTGTACCCAAATGAAATTTTTATCATTTTGTTCGCACAAATAGAGATTTATTTTGGTGTTATTTATTCACGACTCCGCTTTTTATTTTTTGCGATATAAGCGCAAAAAAAGCAGAAATTTGGAAAAAAAACTATATTTTCTTTTTTCTATTTTAAAAGAAATCCAATAAAATCATATTTTGCCATAAATTTAAGCCAAAATGTATTCTGCTACATGTTTTTGGTAAAAAAAATTCTGTTAAGTGTATAATAATTGGTTTGTGTGATCACGGACATATGTACATATGTGTGCAGGTGATCACGTACATATGTGTGCAGATAATCATTGGGACATGTGATTTTAGTGGGACATATGTGGGGGACATGTTTTTATTATTAGGGACATGTGTTTTTATTATTTAGGGACATGTGTGTTTTGGGGACATATGTGGGGACATTGTGTTTATACTGTGTGGTGTGTTGTGTGTTTACACTAGGCTGGTGATCAGTGAGTAAAAAGCTGTAAAAAATAGCTCATACTCACTGATCATCAGCCGGCTGCAGCGATCTGCTCTCCTCTCCTCAGTGATGACTTCTGTGTGAGGAGAGGAGGAGCCGATTGCCTAGCAACCGGCTGTTTGTGTACATCACATGACGGTCGTGATTGGACACGGCCGTCATGTGATCAGGAGGGCCAATCACAGAGCCCTCCTGCCGATCTGAGATGCGCCGTGTCCGGGTGACACGAGCACATCGGGATTGTGCCGCTGTGCGGGCACGCGCGCGATCCCGCTCCTTCTGAAGGACGTTCCTGAACGTCCTATCAGAAGTAGATGGCTCCCTCCCGGCCGTATATGGGCATTGGCCAGGTGGGAAGTGGTTAAGAATATCTGCATATAACTCAGGGAATACATAATTGGTCAGCATAAATATATTTATTAATTTTCATATTGGAGGCAGTGTCATACATAAATCAAATTATAAATTCAATTAAATTATCAATATCACTGACTTAATCGATCACTCAAACTTCCTGACTAGGGATGAGCTTCGAGTTCGAGTCGAACTCATGTTCGACTCGAACATTGCCTGTTCGCCTGTTCAGCGAACAGTGAACAATTTGGGCTGTTCGCAGCAAATTCGAAAAGCCGGAACACCCTATACAAGTCTATGGGAGAAATCTAAAGTGCTCATCTTAAAGGGTAATATGCAGGTTACTGTCCTAAAAAGTGTTTGGGGACCCGGGTCCTGCCCCAGGGGACATGGATCAATGCAAAAAAAAGTTTTAAAAACAACCGTTTTTTCAGGAGCAGTGATTTTAATAATGATTAAAGTGAAACAATAAAAGTGTAATATTCCTTTACATTTCGTAGCTGGGGGGTATCTATAGTATGCCTGTGAAGGGGCGCATGTTTCTGGTGCTTAGAACTGTCCCTGCACAAAGTGTCATTTGTGCAGGAAAAAAAGTCTTTTAAAATGACTTGCGGCTAAATTGTCGGCTCCCGTAATACAGAGAACACTCAATGAGTGTTCTCTGTATTAGCCGACAATTCATTCATTCATTGATTAAAAAAAATAAAAAAAGCGTGGGGGTTCCCCTAAATTCAATTACCAGGCCCTTCAGGTCTGACATGGATATTAAGGGGAACCCCGTGTCACATTTTTTAAAAAAAATTGATGTGGGGGTCCCCCTAAATATCAATACCAGACCCTTCAGGTGATATGGATATTAAGGGGAACCCCGCATCAAATTAAAAAAAAAATTGACGTGGGGGTCCCCCTAAAAATCCATACCAGACCCTTTATCCGAGCACGCAACCTGGCAGGCCGCAGGAAAAGAGGGGGGGACGAGAGAGCGCCCCCTCCCTCCCTCCTGAACCGTACCAGGCCACATACCCTCAACATTGGGAGGATGCTTTGGGGGTCTGTGACCCCTCAAAGCACCTTGTCCCCATGTTGATGAGGACAAGGGCCTCATCCTCACAACCCTGGCCGGTGGTTGTGAGGGTCTGCGGGCGGGGGGCTTATCAGAATCTGGAAGCCCCCTTTAACAAGGGGACCCCCAGATCCCACCCCCCCCCTGTTTGAAATGGTAAGGGGGTACAAAAGTACCCCTACCATTTCACAAAGAAAGTGTGAAAATGGTTAAATAAGACAAACACACTTTTGAAAAATTCCTTTATTAAAAAATAAATAAAAATAAAAGATTCCAGCGGTGCTAATCCACTCTTGCTATCCAGCGACGGATCTCCGGGGTCCAGCGATGGATGATCATATCCAGCAACGGGGGATCTCTCAGTCCAGCGCTATCCATACATCCTTCTTCTGTCTCCACTGCGGAGACTGCGGAGATCCCATCGCTGACGTTTCTTATATTAGGAGGGTGGGGCCACCCGTCACCTGACCCCGCCCCTCTGATGCTGGAGAGGGAAGCCAGGGGTTCCCCAGTGACGTGTGGGTGACCCCGCCCCCTCTGATGAAACTCAGGTTTCCGTTACATCAGAGGGGGCGGGGTCACCCACACGTCACTGGGGAACCCCTGGCTCCCTTCACCAGCGTCAGAGGGGGCGGGGTCAGGCGACGAGTGGCCCCGCCCTCCTAATATAAGAAACGTCAGCGCTGGGATCTCCGCAGTGTCTCCGGAGTGGAGACAGAAGATGGATGTATGGACAGCGCTGGACTGAGAGATCCCCCATCGCTGGATATGATCATCCATCGCTGGACCCCGGAGATTCGTCGCTGGATAGCAAGAGTGGATTAGCACCGCTGGAATCTTTTTTTTTATTTTTAATAAAGGAATTTTTCAAAAGTGTGTTTGTCTTATTTAACCATTTTGACACTTTCTTTGTGAAATGGTAGGGGTACTTTTGTACCCCCTTACCATTTCAAACGGGGGGGGATCTGGGGGTCCCCTTGTTAAAGGGGGCTTCCAGATTCTGATAAGCCCCCCCGCCCGCAGACCCTCACAACCACCGGCCAGGGTTGTGAGGATGAGGCCCTTGTCCTCATCAACATGGGGACAAGGTGCTTTGAGGGGTCACAGACCCCCAAAGCATCGTCCCAATGTTGAGGGTATGTGGCCTGGTACGGTTCAGGAGGGAGGGGGGCCGCTCTCTTGTCCCCCCCTCTTTTCCTGCGGCCTGCCAGGTTGCGTGCTCGGATAAAGGGTCTGGTATGTATTTTTAGGGGGACCCCCACATAAATTTTTTTTTTTAATTTGACACGGGATTCCCCTTAATATCCATGTCAGACCTGAAGGGCCTAGTAATTGAATTTAGGGGAACCCCCACGCTTTTTTTTTTTTTTAATGAATGAATGAATGAATTGTCGGCTAATACAGAGAACACTCATTGAATGTTCTCTGTATTATGGGAGCCGACAATTTAGCCGCAAGTGATTTTAAAATACTTTTTTTCCTGCACAAATGACACTTTGTGCGGGGACAGTTCTAAGCATGGGAAACATGCGCCCCTTCACAGGCATACTATAGATACCCCCCAGCTACGAAATTTAAAGGAATATTACACTTTTATTGTTTCACTTTAATCATTATTAAAATCACTGCTCCTGAAAAAACGGACGCTTTTAAAACTTTTTTTGCATTGATCCATGTCCCCTGGGGCAGGACCCGGGTCCCCAAACACTTTTTAGGACAGTAACTTTCATATTACCCTTTAAAATGAGCACTTTAGATTGTGAACGTTCGAGTCCCATAGACTTTAATAGGGTTCTAAAGTTCACACGAAGTTTAGGTCTGTTCGCAGGTTCTGGTGTGAACCGAACAGGGGGGTGTTCGGCTCATCCCTATTCCTGACATAATTATCGACCTTGAATATTAAAAGCCTTTAGGGCACTAGATATGTTACTCATTATCATTTCCACTGCATATCAATTATAAAAAAATGTACCTCTGATTAGTGACGGACGAACTTCCGACGGGACGTTTCGCGAACGCGGACCGTGAACGCGGCCGATAGTTCGCGAACGTTCGCGGCGGGCCCCATTGACTTCAATGGGAGGCGAACTTTGCAAACCTACAGGTCAAATTTGCAGCCACAAAATAATTACTAGCTGTGCAAACATAGTCCCACCACATGGCCAATGACATAACGGGATCGACATCTACAAGCATTCTTTTTTTATATGTGAAATTGTGACAATTCAGGACTGTGAAGCGCATGAAGGCAATGGAGGAGAGGGAAGGTCAGGGTAGGCAAAGAAGAGGGTGACATACAGCAATGACACCTGCACCGTGATAGAGTGATCTGACACCAGCACCGTGATAGAGAGCACTGACATCAGCAGCGTGACATACAGCAATGACACCTGCACCGTGATAGAGTGATCTGACACCAGCACCGTGATAGAGAGCACTGACATCAGCAGCGTGACATACAGCAATGACACCTGCACCGTGATAGAGTGATCTGACACCAGCACCGTGATAGAGAGCACTGACATCAGCAGCGTGACATACAGCAATGACACATGCACCGTGATAGAGTGATCTGACACCAGCACCGTGATAGAGAGCACTGACATCAGCAGCGTGAGATACAGCAATGACACCTGCACCGTGATAGAGTGATCTGACACCAGCACCGTGATAGAGAGCACTGACATCAGCAGCGTGACATAAAGCACTAACACCAGCACCGTGATATACAGCACTGACAGCACCACCGTGATAGAGAGCACTGACATCAGCAGCGTGACATACAGCAATGACACATGCACTGTGATAGAGTGATCTGATACCAGCACCATGATAGAGAGCACTGACATCAGCAGCGTGACTTAAAGAACTGACACCAGCACCGTGATATACAGCACTGACACCAGCACCATGATAGAGAGCACTGACATCAGCAGCGTGACATAAAGCAATGCATGCTCCATAAAGAAGGCATAAGGTACCGTGTCACTGATGGCGCCATGGCTGCGACTGACCAGTTTGGTGATCTCCTCAAATAGCCGCAGAAGTCTGCATGCATCGCGCATGAGGCGCGGTGAAAAAAAACCAGCTCCCCAGAACCTGTTCTGCCGCAGAGTTCATACAGGTAGACGTTAACTGCACGTTTCTGCTGGAGCAGCCTATCAAGCATATAGAAGATTGAGTTCCATCGCGTCGGGCAATCGCAAATAAGACGTCTGACCGGCAGATTGTGTCGCCGCTGAATGTCAGCAAGGCGAGCCATGGCCGTGTAAGATCTTCTGAAATGGGCCGAGATTTTCCTTGCCTGCCGCAAGATGTCCTGGACCCCAGGGTATTTGACAACGAATCGCTGCACGACCAAGTTTAAGACGTGTGCCATGCATGGCACGTGCGTCATTTTGCCCTGTTTCAATGCGCTAAGCAGATTGGCACCGTTGTCACACACCACTTTACCAACTGTCAAATTGAGCGGTGTTAGCCACTGATCTGCCTGTGAACGCAAAGCTGAAAGGAGTGCCGGGCCAGTGTGGCTCTTGGCTTCCAGGCACAACAGACGCAGCACGGCATGACAACGTCTCACCTGGCATGTCGAATAGGTTCTGGGGAGCTTGGGCGGCGCAGCGGAAGAGACGCTAGCAGCGGAAAAGGAGGAGTCAGCTGAGGAGGAGAGGGAGGAGGATGGAGTAGGAGGAGGAGGAGAAGAAGAGCCAGGCCTGCATGCAATCCGTGGCGGTAAAACCAAATCTACATGGGTGCCACGGGTTACATGCTTGACGGCCGTCAGAAGGTTCACCCAGTGGGCAGTAAAAGTGATATACCTTCCCTGCCTGTGTTTGCTAGACCACGTGTCTGTGGTCAGATGTATCTTGGCACCGACACTGTGTGCCAGAGATACATTCACTTGCCGCTGAACATGGCCATATAGCTCTGGGATGCCCTTTACTGAGAAATACTTCCTTCCTGGGACCTTCCATTGTGGTGTTCCAATGGCCACAAATTTTTGAAAGGCCTCCGAGTCCACCAGTTTATATGGCAGTAGTTGGCGGGCTATCAGTTCTGACAAGCCAGCCGTCAACCGTTGGGCAAGAGGGTTATCCGGCGTCATCATTTTTTTACGCTCGAACATTAGGCCCACGGAAGCCTGCCTTTTTGCAGAAAAACGTGAGCTTGGCGTGATGGAAGGTGGAGTGGAGGACAATTGTGAGGAGAGAAGAGAAGGAGAAGTAGAAGACGAGGCTGGATGGTGAGAGCCTGGAGTGTGGCTTTGTGTGTTCCCTTGCTCCCACTGGGCTCGGTGATGGCTGCTCATGTGCCTTCTTAAGGTGGCCGTCCTTAGGTGAGTTTTGGGCTTACTACTACTAATGCGTTGACTGCAAAGATTGCAGATGGCAACGCTATTGTCAGCAGTGGACACGCTAAAAAAAGCACACACTGCGGAGCCATGTGCCGGTGTCCTGGGAGCGCCAGATGTGACCGTACATGGTCGATGACTCGCTCCTGATACATTTGCAGTCTGCTTTGTCCCTCCTGTGCAATGTAAGTTATTCCTGCTTCTCCTCCCTATCTGCTGGTCCATATCTCCCTCTGAACTCCCCTCCTCTTCCTCTCTTGTGGGCACCCACGTGACATCACTAGACACGCCATCATTGACGTCACCTTCCCCACCGCTATAAGTAGAGATCTCGGAGTAGGCAGCAACACCGGGGACCAACCTCCTCCTTGGGCTGATCTGGGTACTGTCGTCAGACTGCTGAGTGGCGGTTGTTGCTACCTCCTCTTCCTGATCCAATACCAAGAGTGGCTGCGCATCAGAAATGTCTTGATATGGATCAGAAAATAATTCCTGTGACTCAAGCGGAAGGTATGTGGTGGTGGTGGTGTTGTTGGTGGTAGTGTCTTTGGAGGTGCACATAGCAGAGAATGAAGAAGAGGGTGCAGATCGAGAGGATGAGGAGGGTGCAGAAGAGTAAGGCAGAGTGAGCCACTCAACCAAGTCTGGTGCATCCTTTAAAGTAATTGAACACACCTTCTGCAACTTCCCACTTTGGCTCAAGCCTGTTGCTCCTGCCCTACCCCTACCACCCCTGCGGAAGGGCCTGCCTCTTTCTCTGCCTGTCATTTTTTAAATGACCCTGTGACAAAACTCTCAGTCCCTATACTGATAAAGGACTACTGCAGCAAAAGGGCAGCAGTCAGCAGTAGTGCACCTCAACCCTATGTATTGTGGACCTATACCAGTCCTTAAGGAATAGCAGAGTGTACCTCACTTAACCCTATGTACTGTAGTTCCCTATACCTTACAAGTCCTTATAAGGACCTTTGTGGAACAAGTAGGTTGTGAATGATTAGCAGACTGTACCTCAGTCCCTATACTGATAAAGGACTACTGCAGCAGAAGGGCAGCAGTCAAGTATAATATTCTTTCTATATTTGGAAGAAAGAATATTATACGTGTACAAGCCTATTACCATACCAGTCCTGAATGTGGACCTAATAGTAACAGCTACTGATTAAACTGACTGTCCCTGCAGCACACAGCGTCCTGTCCCTCTCTCTACACTGACAAAAGACAGGCTGCTGCAAAAATCAGTAGCACAGCAGTGCCTCAAACCTATATCCTGAACTACACCTAACACCTATACCAGTCCTGAAAAGAACTTTTGTGGACCAAATAGCTAGCGATTTGGGCCACTGCAGTCTCTACCTGCTCCACACAGCAACCTCTCCCTATAGTGACAGAAGAAAGAATGTAAAATGGCCGCCAGATCAGGTCTATTTATAAGTTGGGGGAATGTCCAAGTGTCCATGTGCTGTAATGTCTCAATGGGCTGTCCTGTACCCCATGATGGATGTGTCATCATAGGTCAAAGTTCTTTTACACAGTAAACATGGAAGTCCGCCGGGCGAACGGCGGCAATAGTACGCCGATCGGGCGGACGGCGAACAGCCGAAATTCGCAGCGAAACGACCGCCGGGCGAACCGTTCGGCCATCCCTACCTCTGATAAGTGTGGTCACCAATTCAAGGCTATCTTAGTTCTCAACTATCGGACATATATTATATTGCATTCATTTAGGGTATATCAGAACTCTCACCAGCTAGTTAGTAGACATGTGCAGAGTAAAATATTTTGTTTCGGAATTTCGTTTTTGTCCAAAAAATTTATTTATTTAGTTACTCCCAAAATTTGTTTTTATTTATTTAGTTTTTCGTTCAAAAATTGCATTAGTCCGAAAATCCACATGAATTACGGTCGAATCTGTCTTTGAAGGCTTATGGTGTCTGTCAAATGTATAAAGAAGATTCGATGGAGCTAGTATATAGCATACTTTGTGTGAACTTTAGAACCCTATTAAAGTCTATGGGACTCCAACGTTCAAAATCTAAAGTGCTATTTTTAACCACTTCAGCCCCGGACCAATAAACACCCTAAGGACCAGAGGTCTTTTTCCAATTTCGCACTGCGCTGCTTTAACTGGTAATTGCGCGGTCATGCAATATTGCACCCAAACAAAATTTGCGTCCTTTTCTTCCCACAAATAGAGCTTTCTTTTGATGGTATTTGATTGCCTCTGCGATTTTTTTTTTGCAATATAAATGGAAAAAGAGCGAAAATTTTGAAAAATAAATATATTTTCTTCTTTTTGTTATAAGAAAAATCGAATAAACTAAATTTTAGTCATACATTGAGGGCAAAATTTATTCAGCCACATGTCTTTAGTAAAAAAAATGTCAATAAGCGTATATTTTTTGGTTTGCGCAAAAGTTATAGCGTCTACAAACTAGAGTACATTTTCTGGAATTTACACAGCTTTTAATTTATGACTGCCTATCTCATTTATTGAGGTGCTAAAATGGCAGGGCAGTACAAACCCCCCCAAATGACCCCATTTTGGAAAGTAGACACCCCAAGAAAATTGCTGATGGGTATGTTGAGCCCATTGAATATTTTTTTTTTTTGTCCTAAGGGATTGAATAATGACATATGTGGAATTGCACCCCAAAATATATTCCGCTACTTCTCCCGAGTATGGGGATACCACATGTGTGGGACTTTTTGGGAGTCTAGTCGCGCACGGCACCCCGAAAACCAATCACCACCTACAGGATTTCTAAGGGTGCAAATTTTTGATTTAACTCCTCACTACCTATCACAGTTTCGAAGGCCATAAAATGCCAAAATAGCACAAAACCCCCCAAAATGACCCCATTTTGGAAAGAAGACACCCCAAGCTATTTACTGAGAGGCATGTTGAGTCCATGGAATATTTTATATTTTGCCACAAGTTGCGGGAATATTACAAACTTTTTTTTTTTTGCACAAAGTTTTCACTAAATGATATATTGCTCACACATGCTATGGGCATATGTGAAATGACACCCCAAAATACATTCTGCTGCTTCTCCTGAGTACGGGGATATCACATGTATGGGACTTTTTGGGAGCCTAGCCATGTACGGGACCCTGAAATCCAAGCACCGCCTTCAGGATTTCTAAGGGCATACATATATTATTTTACTCCTCACTACCTATCACAGTTTTGAAGGCCATAAAATGCCAAGATGGCACAAAACCCCCCCAAATGACCCCATTTTGGAAAGTAGACACCCCAAGCTATTTGCTGAGGGCCATGTTGAGACCATTGAATATTTTTTTTTTGTCCCAAGGGATTGAATAATGACAAAAAAAATACATTTTTTTTTTTTACAAAAAGTTGTCACTAAACTGCTGGGGACGCTAGTATAGATCTGATCAGATCAGATATTGATCTGTTCAGATTCTATACCACTACGGGAGGTGTATGCTTTGCGCGTGGGTGTTAGCGGTACTGGCACTAACCTAGCGCTGCCTGGGGCGACGCAGACCCTGACCCTAAAACCTAATTGATTTCACCCGCTGGGTGATCAGGGGTTAAACCTTTTTTGGGTAATAAATGGTGGGTGCCCTGATGCTATAAAAAGCAAACTAACCAGAGTCACCCGTAACACTTATACGGTGATCAGTGGTGAAAGGGTTAACTAGGGGCAATCAGGGGGTTAAATTTTTATTAGGTTGTATATGGTGGTCCCTGGCGCTATATAAAAACCTGACGGGGAACCTAAATAACAAACTGGCTAACCAGCGTCACCAGTGACACTTAAACTGTGATCGCTGGTGAAAGGGTTAACTAGGGGCAATCAGGGGGTTAAAACCATTATTGGGTAGTATATCGGGGTACCTAGCGCTATAAAAACCTGGCGGTGAACCTAAAAAAATAACTAGCTACCTAGCGACAGTAGCGACACTGATGCAGCGATCAGAAAAATTATCGCTTAGTGACACTGGCAAAAGGGGGTGAAAGGGTTAACTAGGGGCAATCAGGATGTTAAAACCATTATTGGGTAGTATATCGGGGTACCTAGCGATATAAAAACCTGGCGGTGAACCTAAAAAAATAACTAGCTACCTAGCGACAGTAGCGACACTAATGCAGCGATCAGAAAAATGACCGCTTAGTGACAGTGGCAAAAGGGGGTGAAAGGGTTAACTAGGGGCAATCAGGGGGTTAAAACCATTATTGGGTAGTATATCGGGGTACCTAGCGCTATAAAAACCTGGCGGTGAACCTAAAAAAATAACTAGCTATCTAGCGACAGTAGCGACACTAATGCAGCGATCAGAAAAATGATCGCTTAGTGACAGTGGCAAAAGGGGGTGAAAGGGTTAATTAGGGGCAATCAGGATGTTAAAACCATTATTGGGTAGTATATCGGGGTACCTAGCGCTATAAAAACCTGGCGGTGAACCTTAAAAAAATAACTAGCTACCTAGCGACAGTAGCGGCACTGATGCAGCGATCAGAAAAATGATCGCTTAGTGACAGTGGCAAAAGGGGGTGAAAGGGTTAACTAGGGGCAATCAGGATGTTAAAACCATTATTGGGTAGTATATCGGGGTACCTAGCGATATAAAAACCTGGCGGTGAACCTAAAAAAATAACTAGCTACCTAGCGACACTAGCGACACTGATGCAGCGATCAGTAAATTATCGCTTACTGACACTGGCAAAAGGGGGTGAAAGGGTTAACTCTAGGGGCAATCAGGGGGTTAAATATTTATTGGGGGGTGATAGGGGGCTACCCTGGACCTAACACTAACTGCCCTGACAGTTTTTACTTTTACAACTGACACTGAATGCATTGATCAGTAAAGAAATGATCAATGCAATCAGTGACACTGTGACTGGGGGGGGGGAGTGGGGGTGATCGGGGGGGGGATCGGGGGGGGGGGGGTTGTGTACCTATGTGTACCTATGTGTCAGTGTAGTGTTTTGGTGCACTTACTTTTAGTCTTCTCCTCGTAGTCCGGTCAAAAAGACCGCCCCGAGGAGAATGACATCACTTCCTCCTTCCTGTGTAAACAATACACAGTGGGAGGAAGTTCGTCATTGGCCAGGAGCGATCGAAAGGGGGTGGCCAGAAACCAACGGCCATCCCCTCATCACGGATTGCTCCCGGAGGGAAACGGACCGCCGTATCCAGCGGGAGGGGGTCCGATCGGACCCCCCACCCGCTGGAAGGCAGGCACGTACATGTACGTGCTTGTGCCTGCCTGTGCCATTGGGATGACGTACAATGGCAATACGGTGGTCCTTAAGTGGTTAAAGGCTAATATGCAAGTTACTGTCCTAAAAAGTGTTTGGGGACCTGGGTCCTGCCCCAGGGGACATGTATCAATGCAAAAAAAAGTTTTAAAAACGGCCGTTTTTTCGGGAGCAGTGATTTTAATAATGAATAAAGTGAAACAATAAAAGTGTAATATTCCTTTAAATTTCATAGCTGGGGGGTGTGTATAGTATGCCTGTGAAGGGGCACATGTTTCTGGTGCTTAGAACTGTCCCTGCACAAATTGTCATTTATGCAGGAAAAAAAGTCCTTTAAAATCACTCGCAGCTATTATGAATTGTCGGCTCCGTAAATACAGAGAACACTCATTGAAAGTCATTGATAAAATAAATAAATAAATAAATAAATAAATAAAAAGCGTGGGGGTCCCACAAATTCAATTACCAGGCCCTTCGGGTCTGGTATGGATATTAAGGGGAACCCCGCGTCACATTTAAAAAAAAATTGACGTGGGGTTCCCCCTAAAAATCCATACTAGCCCCTTTATCCGAGCACGCAACCTGGCAGGCCACAGGAAAAGAGGGGGAGATGAGAGAGTGGCCCCCCTCCCTCCTGAACCGTACCAGGCCACATGCCCTCAACATTGGGAGGATGCTTTGGGGGTCTGTGACCCCTCAAAGCACCTTGTCCCCATGTTGATGTGGAGAAGGGCCTCATCCCCACAACCCTGGCTGGTGGTTGTGGGGGTCTGCAGGCGGGGGGCTTATCAGAATCTGGAAGCCCCCTTTAACAAGGGGACCCCCAGATCCTGGCCCCCCCTGTTTGAAATGGTAAGGGGTACAAAAGTACCCCTACCATTTCACAAAGAAAGTGTAAAAAATTGTTAAATAAGACAAACTAACTTTTGAAAAATTCCTTTATTAAAAATAAAAAAAAATAACAAAAAAATACAGAAGATGGATGGATTCGCTGCGCTGGATCAGATCAACCATCGCTGGAGAGATATCATCCATCGCTGGATAGCAAGAGTGGATTACCACCGCTGGAATCTTTTTTTATTTTTAATAAAGGAATTTTTCAAAAGTGTGTTTGTCTTATTTAACAATTTGTTTACACTTTCTTTGTGAAATGGTAGGGGTACTTTTGTACCCCCTTACCATTTCAAAGAGGGGGGGGCGGGATCTGGGGGTCCCCTTGTTAAAGGGGGCTTCCAGATTCTGATAAGCCCCCCGCCCACAGACCCCCACAACCACCGGCCAGGGTTGTGGGGATGAGGCCCTTCTCCACATCAACATGGGGACAAGGTGCTTTGAGGGGGCACAGACCCCCAAAGCATCCTCCCAATGTTGAGGGCATGTGGCCTGGTACGGTTCAGGAGGGAGGGGGGCCGCTCTCTCGTCCCCCTTCTTTTCCTGTGGCCTGCCAGGTTGCGTGCTCAGATAAAGGGTCTGGTATGGATTTTTAGGGGGCCCCCTACGTCAATTTTTTTTTTAATTTGACGCGGGGTTCCCCTTAATATCCATACAAGACCTGAAGGACCTGGTAATTGAATTTTGGGGACCCCCAGGCTTTTTTATTTATTTATTTATTTATTTTATCAATGACTTTCAATGAGTGTTCTCTGTATTACGGAGGTGACAATTCATAATAGCTGCGATTGATTTTAAAGGACTTTTTTTCCTGCATAAATGACATTTTGTGCAGGGACAGTTCTAAGCACCAGAAACATGCGCCCCTTCACAGGCATACTATAGACACCCCCAGCTACGAAATTTAAAGGAATATTACACTTTTATTGTTTCACTTTAATCATTATGAAAATCAGTGCTTCTGAAAAAACTGCCGTTTTTAAAACTTTTTTTGCATTGATACATGTCCCCTGGGGCAGGACCCAGATCCCCAAACACTTTTTAGAACAGTAACTTGCAGAATCTTTTCTCTCTGTCAAATCTTTTTTCTCTGTCGAATATTTTCTCTATATAATCTTGGACTAATAGAGGTAAGGTTAGGCACATTCGACCACAGGTTCTATAGACACAGATTGTTATTGTCAGAGTCACGTCGAATCTCCTATTCTATATCGAACTGTTGTAACAAGGAAAACGAAAATAAAGCATTTATTTATGTCGGATCTTTCATTTTTCGGATTCTGTGCTTTCGTTATCGTTTGTCAAAACGAAAACGAAAATACCTGAAATTCGGACGAAAATGCATTCGGACGAAAACGAATGCACATGTCTACTAGTTAGCACAAAGCTTGTTTCAAAGATTACAAAAATAAGGTTTTTCTCTCATAACAGTTATGAACAATAACCTCAGATTAAGTGAGTACATGAAAACATTTTTTATTTTATCTCTTGTTTGATTAAATGTAGTTTTTCTTTTCTGTAGTTATAACATATTTTTGTACGGCAAATACAACAAAGTGGGTACAGGTTCAATTTTTATATGTTAGAAAAGTAAATGAGGAAAACAACAAGGCTAGTTGGTTGGTTTCATATAATTTCCACTGGGTGACTTTTTTTCTGTTTCAACATTTTTATTAGCAATAAACAAAATAATTACACAGTACAATGCAGTCATAAGGTAATTAAAGCAATTTGGTAAACAGCATGTAAGCAGTAGTGTTGGGACTTAGTCCCTATATAACATAGTCAAATACAAAATGGGATCATGCAGTTCAGATCATAAAAGAGAGTAATTATCTGTTTAGACAATCAAGTGTCTTAGAGCCCGGAGTCGCCGGGGATGGAGAAGTAAGTTACTCCCAGGAGTAAGGTCTATGTTTTACTGGGGAGTACAGGTACTGCGAGTGTAGTGTTTTTCGGAAATAGGGAAATAGGATAGCGATAGCAGCTAGATTGGAAACAAGAAGAGGAGTAGAGGGGGAAACGAGAAGAGAGAGAAGCAGGGAAGGGCGGGGGGGGGGGGGTTCGTGGGTGACTTTTTTTAAACAAACACAAGGTATCAGTATTACCAAATGACTCTTGTTAACCCTAATCTATCTTTATACTAATGCGACCTAACACAACCTGATTATAGCAGTGGCAAGGATCCATCCCTAATATGTATTGAACAGCAGAAAAACAGAAAGGAATAGGACTTTGTATGAGGCATGTGACTGAATGGTTACCTTATTCATATCATTCACAAAATTATTTATTAATTACAAATCACATTGTAAAGAGTGTTAATCTGTGATACAGGACACAATGTACTATAATACACTTGTATGAATATATCATTATTATACAAAATAAAATACAGCATAATTAGCGGTACAGTTACATAAAAATGAACATGTTCAATGAACATAAACAATTTCTCATGGTGAGCCAAACTTGTCTGGGCATCAGTTCTATGTATACTCGACGCACGTTTCATGGCTCATGCCAATCATCAGGAGTAAAATGCTCTGAAATTAAATCAGTGATATCTATAAATATAGGATACCCTTTAAACGGACAACAATCTTTCAAAATAAAGGTATGTAATTTACAATACGTCTCAATGAGTCCAGTACTCATACATATTTACATTCCTTCATCCCTTTTGTAATGAGCCACCTGTCTTTAAAACTTTTAAATCACCATATATATATCTATAGTAATGAATAATAAACAAATGGAACTGGTGCCAATAATAAAACAAAAAGGAAAAAAGAGTTGCTGCACCTGAAATTAGTGAAGACTAATGAAGAATGAATTCTGTGGTAAAGGGCGCTCCCAATGCAATCATTAAAAGGCAAAAAGTGATTTATACAAATAGTATGTATGCATTCAAAAACGTGTATAAACGTGTATTAGTGAATGGCTTCACTTTATACATGTGCACAAATGTCAAACAAATATATCATGAAAAGTTCAAAACAGCTCCAAAATTCTTTCTAGATGATTCCACTCCAATACCATGTGAGAAATAAAATCAGTGTGCCAAATAATATTCATGACTTTTCACCCAAAGTGACAACAAATTGCGCTCACCAGATGGTCCTGGCCAGTAAGTGACCATAATACATGAAGTACCTCCTCGAATCCTGGAAACCATTCAACAATCTTTTTCCAATCGATCGTTCACATGTATGGTGAACTTGGTCGAATGAGCCTGGGAACAGCCAGATCAAATCTTTGTTATCTATCTTCTACTCTGATCTCCCACATCTGAAAATCAAGCTCCACCAAAAAGAGCCAGGGAAGGCAGATATAGTGTAGTATTGTTTGTTTATTGTTAAAAAAATGTCACAATATTTCTAGCAGGGGAGTGCATCAATATATCGGAAACACCTAGTGTGGTGGAAGTCCGTTCAGACAGCGCTATCTGACCAGCGGTATATGCTATGCATTAGGCAACTCCCCAGCGGAAGTGACGTAAAGTGTGTGTCAGACCTAGCTTCTATGCATTTCGCGTTCCAGCACGCATCATCAGGAAGTGGGTCTGACACAGATTTTCTTAGCTTAAATAACAGACCAGCCGACATGATTGGTCCAAAACAAAACATGGACTAAAACCTAAAGTTACTGTTAGAATATAAAATATTTTCTATTGTAAACCACTGACTTCCACAGCTGCTAGGAAATCCCATGCTGGGGGGAGGGGGTGAGGGGATGGCTTTCTGACCCCAGGGCAGCAATGCATGGCAGTCTCTCCCCTTCCCCCACTATCCACCTAAACAGGTTGAGGGGCGGGGTCTTTCCTCCTATGCATCGGCATCATGATTGAATGCTCTGCTCAGTACGTCAATACGCCTGAGCATGGAGCAGATTCCCTCTTTCCATCTAGTTGGGGCTCATGATGTTGGTGGGGACCCACCCCTTACTGGGGATATAAGCTGCTCGGGCTGGCCAGCTGACCATTTCACAAGGACCGATCACACAAACAGGATTCCAGGCATGCCTATGGCCACAGAATCATACACAAGGTAATTGAGTTTCACTCATACCCACTACAACACCTTTTGGGTTCATTTTAATTTCACATTTTACAGTCCACCACTACATGGCGGTTCTGTTTTTGGTTTCATCTGTTGAGGGTATATGTATACATAATTTTTCTGGCTGTATTTCCCTTAGCTAACATACTTCATATCACTATAGCAATCATCATCATTCATCACCTCACTCACTCACAGGCAAAGGTTCATCCCAATAAATAATACATTCATTTCACATGGTTCCATCTTCCGTTAAGCATACATCAGATCATCCCTGTCCCGTCTTCCCTTGGCCATAGGTTGGGCATCACCAATGGGCCATATTGTAAGTGTCATACCTTTATTTTGAGAGAGTGTTTTCTGTTTAAAGGGTATCCTGTATTTATAGATATCACTGATTTAATTTCAGAGCATTTTACACCTTATGATTGGCATGAGCCATGAAACGTGCATCGAGTATACATCGAACTGATGCCCAGACAAGTTTGGCTCACCATGAAAAATTGTTTATGTTCATTAAATTTTATGAATGGATGAGTGTTTTTATGTAACTGTACCACTAATTATGCTGTATTTTATTTTGTATAATAACTATACACAAAGTCCAATTCCTTTCTCTTTTACTGCTGCCTAACCTATCTTTGCAAATAACTCAGATATTTACCTTACTTTCTTGTGCAACATGCATTATCCCTACATATCTAATGCATAGAGCATTTTCCCTTAGTGTAATGCATTATTTCTGTAGCAGAATAAAAGCAATATTAACCATCAACCTTGAATATTGAAAGCCATTAGGGAACTAGATATGTTACTCATTATAATTTAAACTGCATATCAATTATAAAAAAAAGAACAAAAGCCTTTCTTCCATTCATTTCATATATTTTATGACATTGTATGCTGTTGCAGATCTCTGTATGAAAAAAATAATAAAAATAATATACCTATTCAGTTTCAGGCTTTACAGAACATATTTTTTTCTATTACATTTCTGCCATTAGCAGAATTGTTGAAGCTTTTATAGGAAACATCAGGACACTTTCTTTGCAATTTATGGACTGTATTACTATAGTGTGGATCTAATAAAAATTTGTGTTTCAGTATAAAACCACAGCTCTCATATGCAAATCTCCATTGCCCTAACATGAAAGTAAAATAAAAATATTCATCTTAGAGTTTCATTACCATTTCCTAAGGAAGTACTAAAAACCCATGCTTCCCATGCTTCCAGGCTAGAGCACATTAACATCTTTTTCTTGGGTGGTAGTAGACCTTGCCCTGGCACTTAACCTAGCCAGCTTCAAATTACTCTGTGCATTTTCTGATACAGCAATAGAAGCTGGTGATAATAGTTTCAAAGAGACAAATTTGTTTTGGGGATGTGTGATATTTTATATAACACATCATTCCACCATAAGTAAAGATATGGCAGTGAACTTGTTGATTGCTATTCTATTTAAAACATTATTCGATAGCTTCTTAATAAAATACATTTCAAAGTATTAAGGAATAAATATATATACACAACATGTCCATCATTCTCTTTCACCCCACAAGACATTTGGGTTGGGCACGGATGCTTTCAGTAGGCCCTCAGCTGCAGTATTTCTCTTCACCAGGTCCACTAGCTGGTATGCAGTCTTAGGGTCCCAATGGCTGACCCATTTCCTTAGGATGACAGGAAGTGCTCACAGGTAGCAGTCCATGAGCATGCATTCCACAACAAACATCTGAAAGCGGGGTGGCTTGTCCATATTGTAGGACACTCAGGCTTGCAAGAATGTTTATAAACCAAAATATATATTGTGCGCTTGCTGAAAAATGATAAGAATAGATAGTGACAATTAATCCCCTCATCTACTCATTAGGTGTCACTAATAGCTAAGTGACAAAATAATTGTAATAAAATACAATACAAATACATGACTGACTCATCAAGACATCTATCTGGGTATGTGTAACCAACAAAAGAAAGAATTATTCTCCAGTGCACTGTCCACATACAAATAAGTGCAATATTAATCAATTAATTACATAATAAACAAAATAAAGCGCATTATGCCATGAAGGTATACAATCAACTAATATCATGTAAGAAATGAATGTCAGCAAAAATGTGTATACCATAACATATACATTTTAAGGTCCATATGGAATGTGCAAATGTCCATAATTATCCACAATCTTCTTTCATAAGGTGAAAAAATTGTACATGCACCAAATAACGTGCACCAGTAGCTGAAGTGAGGATCACCTTCTGTGGGAAAAGGGCAGTGCAAATGGCAGATCTTTCTTAAAAGTCTGACTTGTAGTCAGTTTTTCTAAAACGATTGCCATCCAGGCACTAATCAAACAGAACAAATTTCTCTCTGACAGATGAAGGGCTTTTCCCAGTCACCAAATCTCTCTCAGGTAGCTTTCCTGAGTCCCAGACCTGAGCACTCTCTTGCTACAGCCTTTCCTTCTTTATATCACCTGCTGCTGGTCAAAAGTGGGAAGCAAAACCCAGCACTGACTCCACAATGCCAAGGTGACCTTGAAAACGTGAACTGGATTTTGCCTTAGTTTGCCATGTATGAAAGCATATTCTGTAATTTATTTATTTTTACTTAGATCCCTTGCATAAAATTGAGTAATCAAGTTGACAACTTCAAATTATCTACTAAGCTAAGAGAACATTGAAACAGTCTGTATGGAGTATGGAGAAAAAGAGCAATTTTTTTTTCACCTTATACTAAATGACATCAATTATAGCCAAAAACAAAAATGCAAACCTTGCAAAGCAATTAAAAACCCACAGGCTTTTATACTTTTTATTCTCTGGAAAAACCTACCGACACACAAATCTACTGATTCATTCTTTACACTTCTTTACATTCTTTATGCAACCAAAATGTTTTGAAACAAAACAAATGAATTATCCCAGAGCTCATTGCTATTGTAGCATTTACCCCCAAAGCAGCTCTTTTTAAGTATTGGGTTCTTTGTTTTTCTTCTATGACCCTGCAAACAGCTCAGTACTCTCTGACGCACCTGGCTGGGCAAGAGATAGCTGCAGACACAGCCAAGCACACTTGCATTCAGCCACAGAAAAAAGGCCTTGAGCTTTGTTTTGATGTTTTATTAGAGGTTGATAGCTTGGATGGGGATAGGAATTAATGGAATGCCCACTTGACAAAATGTTAGGAATATTCTTCTCTTGTGATCAGTCAAACTCCAGGTGTATTGAGAATCCGACAATTTATTTCTGATGTGTCACACAACAGGGAGAAGCTTACAAGCCAAAAGATGCAGTAAGAATCACACAAAGGAATGTATATCCCCCCTTCTAATACCTACAATAATACAGCCTCTACTCTTATATTGGCTGAGGAAACATAGATAGCTTGCCTGGTACACAATGGTACTTTATTTTGGCTGATCAGGGTTTCCTGTACAATCTCATGCTGCCATATATAGTAAAGCATAATCATCCTACAACTTACTATGGAGTTAATTAAAACAAAACGATACAGCAAGTTAATACAACAACGTGCTCAGAAGTCATTTTAAAAATCAGTCTCGGTTATTTTTTTTTCTAATAGTCACACAATAAACATTTAAAACTTTTCTAACATTCCCTCCTCTTTGTGTGACTATTTTATCTCAACACATTTCGATGATAGTCCCTGTGTTATACACTTTCCGACTATATGTCCTTAAGTTGAGCTTCAATGTCCACATAAGTCTCCTCAAAAGTAGGAAGGGTTTGATGCATTGTTCTTGAGACTGCTGTTTCAATCAGTTTTTGTGAAAGTCCTCGAATACAGGGAATGCAGCAGCATCTGCAAGTGACCAAAACAACCAAAGCCACAGCGATTGAAATCAAACATGATGTGATAAGTCCAGTCCATTTACGCACCATCCTTCAAGCCAGTTTGTGAATGGATCATTAATACCTGAGTTTTCTGCTAATTCATTCGATAGAGCAGTCAGTCCTTCCAAGGCTCTGGTCACGGTCCCTCCAGGAGCTGTATTGTTAGGGATAAAGGTGCAACACATGCTATCAAACATTTTGCATACCCCTCCTCTTTCAGCTAGGACCATATCTAAAGCTATTCGGTTCTGCCATGCCATTAGATATGTGGGGGCCAACTGTTCTGCTAGGCCCTTCACAGCATCCCTAGTATGGTTTACAAATCATTGTTGGTTATAATATATATATAATTAATCCAGTCAACATTTTTATCTATAGTCACCCACCAGAGAAGAGACTCAAACCCAACTGTCACCTGATTCCTGGCCTTAAACTCATCCGGCACCCCAATCTCATCTATGTAGATCTGAGAGTCAAATCACCCCATGGGAGAGGTGTCCCTCCGATACCGTTGGTGACTCTTAGTCCATGGGTGTTCTGACAGGATTCTCAGCTGGACCATAACCCAATCCCCGCGGGCATTCGCCGGTAGTCTAGCTCGCAGTTTCTTATCCTCACACATCCACCAGACATCAGCTCTCTGAATGTCATGTTCAACCCAGTCACCGTTGTCCGTGTTAATCCTCTCCACACAGTAGTCATCGGGTAGTGACCCAAGCTCCACCCCGCTACGGTTCCATGGGAGTGTAAAACAAGCAAAATTGCCCAGATAAGCAGTAACCGCTGGAGGTATCTGAGGTCTCTGTACTGGGGGAAACAACAAACTCAATGTGTGACAGGTAGAATTTGTTTCAGGTTTATAGCTCGTATTATATAATCACAACATACATTTTAAACCTTCTGAATCTGTATTGTGATCTAGAGGAAAAGGGACCGTTGCTAAATGTGGTCTGGCTCCAGCACAAACTAAACAGTTTTCCTTTTTTAGCGTTTTAACCGTGTACCTCAACCATTCTAACCACTCATTTTCATTTTTTTTTCTTTGGTAGCCGTCTCCAAAGCTATGGCATCTTCTATTATTAGGTTAGTAAATCTTATCGTTTTACTCAGAACTTCTATTTTAGTATGGCCTTCCTCTTTCCCTTCTGAGTCTACCTTTTCCTGTTCTCTGGTTTTATTAGGTGGTAATACCTCGAGGAAAAATTTGCCTGAGGGATCAGTTCCTGACACCTATGCTCCCATAGCATACAACCGCTGATCTTCTTTCCTCGGCTCCTTTAATGTTATTAATAGTTGGTTACAGTTCTTACTATTTGTGCAGGGGGAGTTGACCGCTTTTTTAATTATGAGTCTTTCCTTTATTCCACTCTATTTAGCCCCTGGTTGATTATACGCCCAATCTCGATGCGCTGTGCTTAACATCCTGCCCTATTCCAGAGCCAGAAAATATATTTATCTGCCCATAGAAGTCCTGTAGTTAAGTGATCTAGAAAGATCGCAAGGCTAACTTTCTTCTGTGTGTTTACTTTATCTTTGCTCATGTTTAACCTTTTTTGATTCTCTCTATAGTGTGGGGAGTGCTGATATTTTTACTCTTGTATTCCTATTGTTACCGTGGATCGAGGGTCACCATCCCAGTGTTTTATAGGTTAATGAGAGACCCGACTAATGCTGACAATGGGGAACAGTCTCTGTAAAATGTCTTGTGCTGATGCTGTATTCCTAATATGCCATTAGAAGGAGATAAGAAATCATTCTTCTAGTTCTCATGTTCTGTGTGTCTGTAAAAAAAAGTTAGACACTGAACTCACTCTCCCCCTCCCGTAAGGAGAGAGAATTGCTCTGCAAATTCCTGTGTGAAAGATTGTGTCTGTAAAAAAGTTAACTCTTGACCAGCTATGACAATACAGAAGGGTTATATTGCAAATAGTGAAACTTAGCATTAAAAAAAAGGAACACTGATAACACCAGGTTGCTTTATTATTTTAGCACGCCATGGTGTTAAAGGAAGCAAGTGGCAGAAATTGTTGATGGTTTGGAGGTTGATGGGAGACATGAAGATGGATTGCACTGTGGAGTGAATAGAATGTTGTAGAATTATTATCAGGTGGCTTGATGAATGTGAGAAAAGAAAAGGCTGAGGATGTTTTCATTACTATGATGGTCAAGAAGCTGTTTCTCAGGAAATAAATGAGTGGCGTGCCGTGTACCGAGTGTTGACTGCAGGAGATAAACTCCAAGAAAACAGTGGAAAACTTATACGTATGAATATATGCTGGTGGAGTGAACTGTAGGAGTGGATCCCTAAAGTTACTATCATACGCCTCATCCGGAAGATATCTGGCAGGAGTAGTTACTCCACTTTCGCCCCGCCCCCTTTATTTCCAAAAGCAAAAGGGGGAATCCTGGGGAAGAGAAAAATAAAAGACAACATGAGGGGAAGAAACCCCAAAATGAATGACCCGAAAGCCCCGAGGGAGGGTTTAAATACAAGTACAATTCAGAAATATCTAAAGGAAACAACTCAAAAAAGCCCTGGCCTAGAGAGAAATCAAAAAGGAGTAAGAGAGAGGAAGAAAGACACGGGAAAATCAGAAGGGGCACGGGGAGACACCTCCGGAGAGGAGACGGATTCGGATCTGGAGAGCAGAAGGAGGGAGTTAAGGGTTTCCTCGCAAATACCTACAAAAAGTGAAATGTTAGATATGTTTGCGAAATTAGAAAACACTATTAAAGCGGAGATCTTAACAGTAAGGACGGACTTGGGACACTTACTGAGGCGAGTGGAAGAAGTGGAGGAACAAACAGGAAGACAGTCCAAAGAAATATCAGATTTAAAAATGCAAGCTTTGAAAATGCAGGAGGCACACAGGGAGATAATATACAAGATGGAGGAACAGGAAAATCAAAACCGATGCCAAAACCTGAGGATTAGATCCTTACCAGAACAACAGGGAGAAGACCTGAGTGTGAAAATGGGAAAGATATTCAACCCAATTTTGGGAAGAGCAGAAGGTGCAGAGTTAAAAATAGATCGGGTGCACAGAGTTCGGAAACCCCCAGGGTTAAATGAAGAGGTACCGAGAGACGTGATTATAAAATTCCATCTCTACGAAGATAAAGCTAAGATCTGGAGTAAACTTAGAGGACTACCATCAGTTCAATTCGAAGGGGAAACGCTACAGGTTTTCATGGATTTATCTTCAGGGACTTTGGCACGGAGAAGAAGATTAAAACCTCTACTGGAACAATTGAGAAGAGCAAACATAAGATATAGCTGGGGATACCCGGCAGCACTCGTGGTTCAGAGGGAGGGAAGAACTGTTAGGCTTAAGTTCTTAGACGAACTGGAGGACTTTTGCAACAAAATAGGAGTTCCAACCCCCACGATTCCTTTAGATCCATGGGAAATGTAATTTTATTGGTGAAGGGGGGGGGGGGTAAGAAGTTTACTCTATGATATGGTGTTTTCTTGATTGAGGGGGGGGGAGAGGGGGGGAGGGGGTGGAGGAGGGGATGGATGCTGAAGAGATTAGGGGGGAGCTGGGCTCTAATGCTCCTTGCCAGCAGAGGGCATTCCTGCTCTCTGGGGGGGAAGGGGAGAGGGGGGCCCAGCAGGGGGATGCCGCAGTCGGGGTCAAACCCTGGGAGAAAGGGCTTGCAGAAGGGGTAAATCTCACAATGCAAAGCAAAGGCCAGGAATGGGCCGGAGGGGGGGAGAGGGTGAGGGGGGATCTGGGAAGAAAAAAGGGGAAAATTTATTTCTGGCAGTTGAAAATAAAAAAAAGAGAAGAGGGGGTGCAAATAAGTTATAGAAGGTGTAGATTAATGTTTCTTTCAAGTAGCCTCGGATGACAGAGATAAGGTTTGTGTCATATAACATAAAGGGTTTGAATTCTCTTGATAAGAGATTTAAGCTCTTAAAGGAATTACAGCAATATAAAGCTGAAGTAGTGTTTCTTCAAGAGACCCACTTAACACAAGACACGAATATTAAACTGTACTCCGATAACTACCCGAATTGGTTTTACGGAGATTCGCCAATAAGGAGGGCTAAGGGAGTGGCAATTGGGTTCAAGAAAGGGATAAAATTTAAGGTAATTGACAGGCTGAACTACCCGGAGGGTAGATACCTGTTCCTGAAGGGGTACCTTGGGGAAAAAATGTTTACTTTAGCAAATGTGTATAGTCCAAATAAAAATCCAATAGGATATTTGAAGCAAGTCTTGAGGAGACTTGCGGATTTTAAAGTAGGAGAAGTAAAATTGGCAGGGGACCTTAATTTTTGTATGGACCCGGTATACGATAGTACGTCCTGTGCAAGGGGGAGGAGGGGGGGGGTCTGAAAACGATTAAACTCAGACTAAGACAAAGTCAATTGATAGATGTATGGAGGATACAACACGAAAAAATAAAAGACTACACCTTCTTCTCCCCAGTGCACGGGACGTACTCTAGACTGGACTATATGTTGGTTGAACATAGAATGTTGGAGACCATTCTGGAAACAAAGATAGGAATAGTATCCCTGTCAGATCACTCTCCGGTGATAATGAAGATGAGGATACCAGGAATACAGAGGCACCCATTCACCTGGCGGTTAAATGAGGACCTTTTACAGGATAAAAAAACTGCGGAAATAATACAGAATGAAATAGAATTTTATTTTTCGACAAACGATACAAGAGAGGTGACTGGCGTCTCCCTATGGGAGGGTCATAAAGCATATGTTAGAGGTATCCTCGTCTCCATTGGGGCAGGAAAAAAAAGGGAAAAAGCAGAGGAAAAGGAGAAATTGGCGAGAGAGGTCTACAGGTTGGAACAGGAACATAAGAAACAAAGGGGCCAACGACAGGACCTCTTTCATCAATTGATCACTAAGAGGGAGGAATTGAAAGACATATATGATCGGGAAGCAAGAAGGACACTAGAGGGGAGAGCTAGAGAGAAATATTTTGGGGAAAACAAAATAGGAAAATATTTAGTGAGACAGGTGAAAAATAAAAGGGTGGGCAATTTCATTGATAAAATCCAAGATAAGAACGGCAAAATGGTTCACACCTCTAGGGAGATAGCGGAAGTATTTAAACAATATTATGAAGTTCTGTATAATGTAGACCAGAAAGGGGAACAAGGTAGAGGGAAAACTGAGAAAATTAAAGAATTTTTATATAAGGCTAAATTACCGCGATTATCAGTCAGCGACGGGCAGAGCATGGATAGACCGATCTCAGAAGAGGAAATCTACAACGCTTTAAAAGAAACGGCCTCAGGTAAAAGCCCGGGCCCGGACGGGTTTACGATCACTTATTATAAAAAATATAAGGAAATATTAGTACCTAATTTCTGTAAATATATAAATAGTCTAGGCACAGAATATGGAGCGGGTAGAGATGCCCTGCGAGCCGCTATAACGTTGATTCCGAAGGAGGGCAAAGATCATACGCTCTGCTCGAATTATAGACCGATAGCCTTGTTGAACACAGATATAAAGCTATATGCCAAAGTATTGGCGGCCAGGTTAAAAGAAAAAATGACAGAACTGATACACCCAGACCAAGTCGGATTTATACCCGAGAGAGAGGGTAGGGATAACGGGGTGAGGGCATTGCTCCTTATCCAGGCCTTAAAAGACAATGGGTCCCCAGGGCTATTCCTGTCAATGGATGCTGAGAAAGCCTTTGACAGGGTAGACTGTTAGAAACCCTGGAAGTGATGGGGGTGGGCCCGAGGATGATCCACTGGATTAAAGTTTTATATAAGAGCCCACAGGCGGCGGTTAAGGTTAATGGAGAAACATCTACACAGCTACAAATGGGAAACGGTACTAGGCAGGGGTGTCCATTATCACCCCTGCTGTTTGCGATCTCTCTTGAACCCTTGCTGGCCTCGATTCGTAATAATCCAGATATAAAAGGGATTAGGGTGGGAGAAGAGGAGCACAAACTCGCAGCATATGCGGATGATGTGCTCTTCTTCATTACAAACCCAAGAATAACGATTCCGAACTTGCTAGGGATTCTGGAAACGTTTGGAAAAATCTCAAACTTGAAGATTAACCTTGGCAAGTCCGAAATCTTAAACATTAACATCAGTAACCAGGAAGCAGAGAGACTGCGAGCGGAATTCCATTTTCCCTGGCGTAAAGAGATTAAATATTTGGGAATTTTTCTCTCAAATACCATCAGGAAAATATATATGAAAAACTATATCCCACTATTAGAGGAAATAAAGAGAGAAATTAAAAAAATATCATTCAATCCCCTCTCGTGGCTAGGACGGATAAATGTGGTTAAAATGATTCTGGTTCCGAAGATCATATATAAGTTCCAAATGATGCCTATCCCACTCCCTGCGGCCTTTTTTGAAATACTAAGGAAAACTAATTTCGAAATTTATATGGCAACATAAAAAGCCGAGGATTGCATTTGCGACATTAAGGAGGGGGAAAAATCAAGGGGGACTTGTGGTTCCGGACTTGAAAAGATATTATAACGCAGTGGTTCTTTCACGGGTGGTAGAGTGGGCGAAAGAATCAAATGAAAAGAGATGGGTTAGCTTAGAAAATACACTATGTCAAACCCAATTAGGGAGAGTAATATGGAATCCGCCACAATATAGGACAGTAGGACCTAACACACATGAAATAACACGGCACGTATTTAAAATTTGGGATCGAACACACACACAAAATAAATGGGGGTATAATTCACCTTTGATTTATTTAAAAGAAAACGAATATTTTCCATCGGGAAAACAAGAAATAGGGGGGAATTGGATTTAAAAAAAAAATGCACAATTAAAAGATATACTTGTAAAAGATAAATTAAACACTTTTCAAGCACTAAGGGAGGATATTGAATTGATGAGGATCGATGCCTGGCGGTTCCTCCAGCTACGTCAGTTTGTAGCAAGATTGCCTCAACCCTTACGAGACGAAGAAGCATTAAGGCCCTTTGAACGCCTCTGTCAGAGAGTAAAATCAAAAAATAACATTGGTAAAATTTACAAAATACTTTCAGAGGGAGACGAACTGGAGGACCCGGCATTCATCAAAAAATGGGAAAACGACTTGAGGTCACAATGTAACACTCAAATTAGAAAGAAAATATTTAAATTAGTACACAGGGGGGGGGGGGGGGAATAAATTGATAGAGACAAATTATAAGTGTCTGGCAAGATGGTATGTCACCCCTGACAGACTGAGCAAGTTCGGAACTGACCAATCCTCAGAGTGCTGGCGGGGTTGTAAGAAAATTGGGAATATGGGTCATATATGGTGGGACTGTCCCATAATTAAAGATTTTTGGAGGAAGATTATTGATATAACAAAAGTAGTAACAAAAAAAGAAGTAAGAGAAGATCCATGGATCATCTTGTTTCATGGGACAGAGGAATCAATAAAACAATATAGCGCCACGATAATCCCCATATTACTCGATACCGCAAAAAGCCTAATCCCAAAAAAATGGCGAGAGAAGGAGAGTCCTAAAATACAGGATTGGATCGCCCGAGTAAACCAAATACAACAGTTGGAATGTTATGAGGAAGAGGGAGAGGATTTAACAGCCAAAGAGGAGGGACTGGGGAAATGGGAACCCTGGGAAAAATTAAAAAAATCATGGCGATATATGGAAGAAATAACTCAATAGCACGAAAAATAAGTAACTTCTGATTGAAACGAAATAATCATGAACCCCTAGAGAAACAGGCCAGGAGGGGGAGGGGGGGTGGGAGGGTGGAGGGTTGAAGTTGGAAAGGGATTTAAGGGTTAGACGGTATAGGAACAAACCAAGAAAGCTGTGAGAAATGTACATAAATGGATGGATTGTACCGAGGGAAATGACGATGGGTGACTAGTAGGGCAGCATTAACCCTTTGAGCACACAGAGGTTAATTTGTGCATCTGTAAAAATATTAGGACTTTCGGTGGGAAAGAAAGTCTGAATAACAGTCTTAAAGTAAATATTTCTTGCATGTGTTATTTTTAGAATTCACAGACTTTCAACTGTGAAGTGTTAATGATACAATGCTGTTTATATTTGGGTACATTTAGTTCTGAATTAGAATATTAAATATTAATTAAAAAGAAAGAAAGTTCTATTTTGGGACCCTGTGGATTTCACTTGGGACCAGAGAATAAGGGGAACAATACAAAGGGGGTTCAAGTTTTCTTAAATTCTGCTAAAATATGTATGTGTGTGTGTGTGTGTGTGTAATATATATATTTGAATAAATTAAAGAATATTGTTTTAACAACTTCAAGGTAAGGAAGGCGTTTGGTAGTTTGATCTGTGATCCTGTGCTCATTCATGTTAGATAAAGAGTATCCATTTTCCCAGCCCCAATTCAAGTGCAGATATGACACCCCCCCACCCCCCTCCTTCTATACAACCGAAGAATGAGGCGAGTTCCTTTTTATGGGGTGTGTGTCTACTGATTACATGAATGAGTACAAAATTGAACCTTTAGAAGTATTTTAGAGTTTATAACATTAAAGGAAGGTATGAAATAATGTAGACTACATGGTTCTTAGACAAAGACAAATTATGTCCTTCCTGGGTATGACAAATTTTTGAAGAGCCGGTATCGATCCCTCTGTGGGGTATGGGTGTTGAATTCGGTCACAGGCTTCTGTGCAGTGTTCACTTGACAGGAAGCTCCATGCTGACCAGTCTGTAATGCAGAAGCAGAAGTGACGTCACCACGGCAGGGCGGGCATTCAAGCTGAGGATTTGCAATGCAGAAAATGTACAGGCTATGCGCTCGGAGCTCACAGCTTCTTCTACTGGCCAGTGGGTAGTAGTCTGATTGATGGAAACAGAATGGCACTGGCTAGATTAGCATAAAGGTCCTGTGTGGACACATAGAGAAGCAGCAGCCCAGTGTCTCTGTATCTGTCTCTTCTTTGCCAGCTAAACACCAAACTACGCTACCAACAAAAATTTACTAATAATGCTAAAAAAATAGGATGTCAAGACACAAAAAATCTCCAGTTGAATTGGAGATGGTATAAACATTTTTAAAGCTACTGGGCATTTGATAAGATATATAGTTTCGAAGCATAATGTAGCTTTTAGGTGTTGTCCTAGTGTATCTTTAACCACTTGCCTACTGGGCACTTAAACACCCCTCCTGCTCACACCAATTTTCAGCTTTCGGTGCTGTCACACTTTGAATGACAATTACTCAGTCATGCAACACTGTACCCAAATTAATTTTTTGTCCTTTTTTTCCCACAAATAGAGCTTTCTTTTGGTGGTATTTGATCACCTCTGGGGTTTTTTTTTTTCCGCTATAAATGACAAAAAGACAGAACATTTTGAAAAAAAAACTGTTTTTTTCTTTGTTTCTGTGATAAAATTTTGCAAATTATTAAGTTTTCTTCAAACATTTTGGCCAAAATTTATACTGCTACATATCTTTGGTAAAAATAACCCAAATTAGTGGATATTATTTGGTCTTTGTGAAAGTTAGAGAGTCTACAAGCTGTGGTGCAAATCACACAAAATTGATCACATCTGATGTACTGGTGGCTTATCTAATTTCTTGCGACCCGAACAAGCCAGGAAAGTACAAATATCCCCCAAATTACCCCTTTTTTGAAAGTAGACACTCCAAGGTATTTTGTAAGAGGAATGGTGAGCTTTTTGATGTTGTAATTTTTTCCCACAATTCTTTGCGAAATTAAGATTTTTTATTTTTTTCCACAAAATTGTGATTGTAATAGGTTATTTCTCTCACGTGGCATGTGTATACCACAAATAATGCCCCAAAATAAATTCTGCTACTCCTCCTGAGTATTACGATACCACATGTGTGGGACTTTTCCACAGCCTAGCCACATAGAGAGGCCCAACATGCAGGGAGCGCCGTCACGTGTTCTAGGAGCATAAATTACACATCTAACTTCTTGACTACCTATTACACTTTTGAAGGCACTGGAGCACCAGGACAATGACACGTGACACCGACGTCACACTGATGACAGATGGCACTGATGCATGGCACTGATGACAGATGCCACTAATACGTGTCACTGATGACACGTGACACTGACAGATGGCACTAATATGTGGCACTGATGACAGATGGCACTTATACGTGGCACTGATGACACGTGGCACTGATAACAGATGGCACTAATACGTGGCACTGATGACACGTGACACTGATACCTGGCATTGATGACACGTGACACTGATAACAGATGGCATGTGACACTGGCAGGTGGCACTAATGACAGATGGTACTGATACGTGGCACTGATGACAGATGGCACTAATATGTGGCACTGATGACACGTGACACTACTATGACCAGGAAGGACGGGTTGGTCTTTGCGTTGGCGTGTATCCGGCCGGTGCACGTCTTTGTTTTGAACCTGCTTTTAAAGTCTTTTATGTAAGTGTTTACGTTCGCTTTTTAAGAATTAAAGTCATTTGGTTTTACACTATCTGGAGCCTATGTTTTCCCTTATGTGACACCACGTCGTGTTGGGAGTGAGTAACAGCCATAACCCCATCGTGTGGAAGATTCGTGACCATCTGAGGAGGAGGCGCTATCCGGACACCCTTTTGACTACTACTGCTTGTGGTGACCCTCTGTAACGGGGGGTCGTCTGGATCTGGTAAGGAGCTGATTCATTTATTTCGGTGATGGGATAAGCACACCACGTCTTTGGAGAAGATTTTCAATCCGTGCATTTGCAATTCAGTCGTTTGGAACTTTTCTTTATTGCCGTACCTCATTTGAAATTTTTGTTTCACTGGTGTTCATTCACTATATGGACATTTATTTTTTATGTTTATTTTTTATTTAATTTTTCAATTTTTTGATATATGACTGTATGGACATTATACAGAGTGTCTCTGAACACAGATTTAGTACTTTTTCGATAGGTCATTTATGCTTAATAGCAAATATATATTCTTTATATTCTTATCTTTATGGTTTAGGGGTTTATGCACAGAGTTTGATACACATATATTGAGTTTGGGGAATTCACAATATTAACACACTAGATACTAAGACCCACAGTGTGGGTCTGATACTTTCATATACCCTAATCACATTGGGTATCTTGTGGCTAGCGCAGTTCTTCTTTTTTCTATTTTTGTTTGATATATTTTTGGTATATATTTGAATTGCAGCTTCCGTTCAACACTATTTGCTTCTTTTTCCCGTAGCGCAGTTTTTCCCCTCTTTTTCCTACTATGGCACTGATGACAGATGGCACTATGTTGCACTGATGACATGTGGCACTGATGACAGATGGCACTATGTGGCACTGATGACACGTGGCACTGATGACAGATGGCACTATGTGGCACTGATGACACGTGGCACTGATGACAGATGGCACTTATACATGGCACTGGGGACAGATGGCACTGAGGACAGGTGGCACTGGGGACAGATGGCACTGGGGGCAGATGGCACTGACAGATGGCAGTGGGGGCAGATGGCAGTGGGGGCAGTGGGGGCAGTGGGGACAGATGGGCACTTTATTTTCCTTTTATTTTATTTTTTTATACTAACCGCTGCATCTCTGCAGTGGTTCATCTCTCCCTCCTCACACGCTGTCTGTGTGAGGAGGGAGAGCCGGTGATGAGAGGTGATCTCATATGTTTACATATGAGATCATCTCTCATTGGGCATGCCGATTGGCCGTTTACAGCGATCTGTGACTGGTTGTGTCCGGGGGACACGGCCAGCACAGAACTTCTCCGATGCACACCTGCAGTGGTGAGCAGAGGGGAAGTTAAAAGGAGGACAGGGGACACCCTCCCGGCATATAGCGTCCGTGCTGCAGCCGTCTTTTGGCTATAGCGCGGGTGCGAAGTGGTTAAAAAGAAAAAAATGATTAGCAGCCTTTTCAATACCATGAACAGGATCAACTACCATAAGCAGAATAATTTTTTTTTTGTCTATTTCATCCATCACTCTCTATGATTAGCTTGTCTAAAATGTATTTTTTTGCTTTGTTTCATGAAGTTGTACATTTTTAAACACATATTAAGCATATAGCTTTTCACACTTTTCTAACTGTTCACAAACAGGATCCTACAACTTATAAATAAAGGCCCTGTGGAAGTATGAAAAGGTTACGCATATGCTTTAAATGTTAACTGTGTCAGTAACTTTAACTTATTCTAATTTAATATATGTAGTATAACCATTATACAACAAATGCATACTGAGGGGGGGGGGGGGGGGCTAGCTCTTGCAGGGAGGAGCCAAGACAGCCGCAGAGAGACCCTAGAAGATGAGGTTCAGGGCCACTCTGTGCAAAACGAACTGCAAAATGGAGGTAAGTAATGATGTTTGTTATTTTAAAAAAAATTAAACCTTTACAACCCCTTTAACTGCCTCCCATCCAGCCTATTTCCTTTCCTTTCGGAAATTCATAAATTCGAAAATTCAGTAATTCAAAATGCAAAAATCCAAACATTCGAAATTTGAAATTCAAAATTCAGAAAATTCAGAAATCCAAAAATAATAAACTGTTGGTAATAGATATATAACCATCCCTGATATCCTATACCACCACTGCACCAATAAAAATTTGAACAAAGCTGCGACTTCAAAGAAAGTATATATAATAACAGAAATTAAACCTATAACCATACACATAAAGAAATAGGAAAAACTAGTGGCGCTAGTGAAATAAAATCACGACTTTGAATCAATGATTCTTATGATGTGAATATGACATATATAACCCAGTGACATGTGACAAAAAAATGCAGTCCATAATTAAATGCTGAATAAAATAAAGATTCAATCTTCTTAAGTCTTTAAATCTTCCACCACACCAACGTGCTTGTGACACCTCTCCCTCTGAAAAATGCACTCACCAACTTCTATTGCCTCCCACTCTCGTGTTCGGCTGAAGCGTAGCTTAACCACACCTGGGTTAAAAACGACCATCCACTATATCCATGTGATTTCTCCATATGTCAAAAATAAAAAAGTGCTCCACATAGCGTGATAAAGTTTCAACCAATTTATTTAAAATCACACCCACACTTCAATATTTGCACTTACATTTCAAACGATAAAAAATGACCTCAAATGATTAACCACAGCAAATGAATAAAGATGGCTCAGCGGTGCACTGTGACTGCGGCGGACCTAAAGTGTGCGCTCGTAATGTATCTCTCACGCACTCCAAAGTCCCTGCTCTCGGTATCAGTGCTTTTTTTCTCAGCAAGCGGCGTCTCACGTCAGTAGGATTGATTGCCGTGTAGCCACGCCCCGACATGTTTCATCACTCTGACTTCTTCATGGGATTGGCTACATGGCCCATCAATCATCTCTTTTATATTCTTCCCTCTACAGATCATGTGCCTTCCGATATTGCGCATGCGCACACATTGTGTTCCCGCAGCCGCAAAGCACCAACAAGCTCAGATTCAAAGGTGCCTGACTGGGAAGTATTTAACCCCATCTTTTTATAGATAATACCACAGCCATTAAAATTTAACATTATAGAAAAGAAATGCAACATATACTAAACACTAAAACTGCTTATCATTTCAATCTAATCTGACAGTGGATGATCTGTCCATTAAAACAAAGGTTAAAACTGCAAACCCATCTGATGTCTATAGTGACAAAGACATCCAATAGTTTAAAGCATAACTAGGCTTATGTAAACAAATTCAGAAAACATTTTTTTTCTCTCTCCAGACGGAGATGACTTACATCACATTAATATTGGTGAGGATCCACTAGTGAGGTCCACCAGTGTGAAGAAGATCATCTCACATCCATCTCACAATCCTACTACAGCAATAATTAATGTTCAAGTACACAAACCCAACCTATGTCTAAATGGGTCAATTGTAACTCATTCATGTCTCATGATGATTAGAGCTGCAAAAATGCAGGAGTGAATCGCAAAAAATAAAAATAAAAATAAAATCGCATACACCCCCCACATTAATTAGTAGTTACGAATAACCCAAAACTAGTGGCATAACTATGCTATAATGTGTTTAGAAGCTAAGTGTACTGTAGCTAGTACTGAGTCAATAACTCCTACATAGCAAAGTATGTCTAATAAAATACAGTTATACACGTAAAATACAGTAAATGATACACGAATAATGGGTCAATCAAAAATTATTAATAAAGCAATTGAGGTCTACCTCAATGTTTAACCCGCTAGGAGCAAGACACTTCATCAAAAAAATCCATCGAGTTTCCCTCTGGGGCAAATCCCTTACCCTATTAGAACCCCTCCAAGATGGCTGAATGGTGTCTATCCCACAACATTGTAACAAAGAGGGGTCCTGGTTATGTTTTTCTTTAAAGTGCAATGATACACTGTGATAGCGGAAGCCTTTCTTTATGTTAGCCAGGTGTTCCACTATACAGATTTTTAAAAGTCTTTTTGTTCTTCCCACATATAGTAACCCACATGGACGCCACATTAGATATACAACATGTGAGGAGTTACAGGTAATGAATTCCTTCATGTCAAAGGATTCACCCTCCTTGTTAGAGATTTCTGTTCTACCACTATTACTAATCCTACAGCATATACATTTTCTACAAGCAAAAAATCCTTTTAGATTGATTTTTAAAGCCTGTTGATTTGGAGGATCCATTATTTTTTTAACTGCCTGATCTCCAAAATTTGGGGCCCTCCTGTAAATAAATGTAGGTTGGTTGTTCAATACCTCCCCTAGAATGTCTGTCCCTACACAATATGTGCCTATTTTTTTATAGATACTTTCTTTATATTGGCAGTGAAACCCAGTTGATATTGGTTATTTGGCATCTGGACCTCAGGTTTCTTCTTTAGGCATAATTCTCTTGGGATCTCGGACACTTCTTGGATGGTTCTATTTAAAGACTCCTCTGTATATCCCTTCTGCAAAAAGTTAATTTTAAACACCTGTGCTTGTTGATGATAATCAGCCACTTTAGTACAGTTAGGTTGGATCCTTAGCATTTGCCTCCTAGGTATATTTCTAATCCATCAAGTGTGGTGACCACTTCTAATTGACAAATAACTGTTGCGGTCTGTTGGTTTAAAGTATACTTTGGTATTTACTTTGTTTCAATAATTACATCCAGGAAGTTAATACTATTCTCGCTGATTTGATAATCCAGCTTGATATTATTGTTGTTCCAGTTTAAATCTAAAAATTCCACAGCAGATTCTTGTGACCCCTCGCAGATGAACAGGAGGTCATCTATAAATCTCAAATAAAACTTTAATTATGGACATCTTATAGACATATAGACATCTTATAAACATGCCTATACTCCCATTCTGCCATGGACATGTTGGCTAGGCTGGGAGCATATTTAGCTCCCCTAACCACACCAACCTGTTGCGAGAAGAACTGCCCATTCCACCAGAAGTAGTTATGTGACATGCAGTTATCAAGTGCATGTCCTAAAAAATCGCTTTTGTGAGTGTGGAATGTCATCTCTTCTACTGCCCAATTTATCGCCAAAGCTGACTCCTCATGTTGGATAATGGTGTACAGCGAGCACACATCAGCTGTTACCAAATATGTTTCAGATGTAGTGCTCAGTTGAACCTCATCCAATAACTGTAGCAGGTCTGATGTATCCTTCAAATAAGCCCTGGTCACTTTAACACTGGGTTGAAGAAATTTGTCCAGATACTCCCCTAATCGTGCTGTTACCGACCCTATGACATTGACAGTAGGTCGTGCTGGAGGGTTTTGTGTATTCTTATGTATCTTGGGTAACGTGTAGATGATGGGAATCCTACACGCGCTAGGCACCATGTACCGTCTTTCTTTGGAATTAAGGGCACTCTGTGGGGTCCGACACCAGTTTTTTATAGGTGATATTATCTCCCCAAAAGGTCATTCAGTCAGCTGATCAATGTAAAAGGATTTGTTCATCACCCCCCCCCCCCCCCAAAAAAATAAGAATGAAAAAAATTCAAAAGAACGAAAGTCTGAAAATAAGAACAAAAATCCAAAAATTCTAAAACCGGAAAATTCTAAAATCTGAAACAACTAACTAATAATAACTTAACTATTACTAACTATTAAATTATAGGTATTGGAATTTCCTTTCAAACTTGCCTCTTAGTGAATGTAAAAAATACGTTCACTTCTTTCCTCCAGACTGTGTACATATTAAGTTCCTGAAGTTGCTCTTGATCAGGGATGGGCTGAACAGTTCGGACCCGAATAATGAACTCTATTAAAGTCAATAGAACCCGAACGTCAAAAATTAAATGTGCCCATTTTGGAGGCTTATATGCAAGTGATTGGGCATACAGTGGTTATAGGGGTCCGGGTCCTGCCCTGGAGGACATGTATCAATAAAAAAAAAGTTTGAGAAAAACAAAATTTTTTACAGAGTGGCAAAAAACCCATGCAAATGGTGCCTTAGGCTGGCCATACATTGTACAATTTACTGCACAATTTTCTGTACAATTTTCTTTAGATTTACTTTCAACTTTGTAGTGCAAGGGCCTGCCTAATTGGCTACAGTTGAAAGTGTTTAGTTTTGACCTCATATTATATGGTTTTCGGTAAATCTAAAGGAAATTTGTACTAGACAATTAAACATATATGGCCAGACTTAGGCCCCTTACATGCATGTGGACCATTTGACTGTTTTTCATCCATCCATTGATGGATGAAAAATGGGCATCAAGGCATCTCTATGGAAAATGGATGCAAATGGATGATCATCCATTTACATCAGTTTACATCCACATTCGTCAACATCCATTTTTTGAAACGGATCAAAGCTCTATTTTTCTTCGGCTAAAAAGAAAGATCAGATGAAAAATAGATGTAAACTGACAAACAATCCATTTTTCATCCGTTTTTGTATTGGTAGCAGATGTAAAAAAGAAGTGATGAGAAACGGATGAGCAGCTGAAGAAAAACTGCTGAGCAGCTGATGAAAAACTGATGAATATTTAATCAGTTTTGACGTAACTGAACTGATGAAATGAACGGTCTGAATTTGTGAAAGGGGTCTTAGAGATGCCAATGAGGACAAAGACAGCAACAATAGCACTTTGTTTACAGTATAATTAGAACTTCTGTTAGAATTTAAGTACTAAATCAAATAAATAGCCAACATACTATGGAGGTGATTTAATAAAGACAAATAGACTGTTCACTTTGCAAGAGAATTTTCACTTTGCATGGCCATTTGCCTTAGCTTAGTGAATGAGAGTGCAGCTCTGCTGAGTTCCATTATTCAGTCATGCACAAGAAAAAAATGCAGTTTTTTTTTATTTTATTTTTTATATATTTTCCTTGCATGTGAATGGGTAATTGTCAGGGCTGGCTTAGCCCTTCCTCCTCTGGGCTGGCCGCTCAGCTGTCGGCTAATTGCCGGCTCCCTTCTCTTTCCACAGTTACCAGCTGTTCCCGATGATTCTCGTCTGATCTGCCTATTTAAAGCCTTCCAGCTCACTCTTTCCTTTGCCGTCACGTTGGTCACATCACAAGGAACCATCTCCTGCTGTTTGTTTCAAGACTGGCTTGCTGACATCCCTCCTGGCTTCTTATCCTGCTTACAGTTGCTCTCCTTGGATCCCTAACTTCTGGACTGGCTGATTACCCGATCTGGTTTATGAACTTTGGACTGGCTGACTACCCGATCTGGCTACTGGACTCTGGATATTCTTGACTACGCTTTTTTCTACTTACCTTTTTATTTTTATAAATAAACAAGTGTGATTTGATTGTACTTCTGTCTCAGTCTGTTTCATGGTTCCTGACAGTACGCGAAGGCCATGAATTCAGAAGATACAGTCAATCCACTTGTTGGTAATATTTTTTCCAGATTGGATGAGCAAGATCACTGCATGGATCAGTTTGCCTTGGCGTTACAAACGCTCCTGAATCACACGGATCACCTGGAATCCCCAATGGTGGCTGCTCCGGTACAACCTGAGTTGCAGGCTGTCCCTGCTGCTGCGCCAGTCTCTGTGTAGGCACCCGCCTCGAGTATTACCTCGATAAGAGGAATGTCTGGTAATGCTCCGCTTCCCCAGTGATTTGGGGGTGATCCAGTTCAATGCAGAGGGTTTCTCAATCAGGTTGAGATATACTTCCAAAATGCTGCCCCAAGCGTTTCCCACAGACAGAAGCAAAGTAGGTTTTCGTCATATCTTTGCTTTCTGAGAGAGTCTTGGCCTGGGCTAACCCTCTATGGGAGATGTAAAAACATGTTGTCTTGAGTTACCCTCAGTTTGTGGCCTCCTTTAAAAGGGTTTTTGACGTTCCCGCACGCTCCGCTTCTGCTGACAAGTGCCTCATATCCATCATACAGAGTATGAGAACTGTTGCCGACTACGCCATTGAATTCCGTACTCTGGCAGCAGAGGTTGCTTGGAACAATGAAGCCCTCGTGGCTGCTTTTTCTCATGGTCTCTCAGATTCCAGCAAGGATGAGATAGCAGCCCGAGATATACCCAGTGAGCTGGAGAGCTTGATCTCGTTTGCCATCCTCATTGACTCCAGACTCAGAGAAAGACTTTCTCTTAAGGAGCGCTTGCGGAAGCCTCATGTACGTTTGCCTCCGAGCTTTGTAGCCCCACCCATGCCTCCCTCACCTCCCATTTCTCCTGGTACCAAGTTGGTTAGTGAAGATGAACCCATGCACCTGGGCTTCACGCGTCTCTCTGCGGATGAGAGAGCCTTTAGGAGGAGGGAGAGATTGTGCCTTTATTGTGGCAAGGCAGGTCACTTTTTGAAGTCTTGTCCTCCCGTCCAGGGAACGCCCAAACCTTGAGGTCCTGTCATGGACAGACCTTAGGTGGCATTGTTTTGTCCCCAGTTATCCAGAAGGATAAGCACCTGGTTTTGGTCACCCTTTCTTGGGCTGAGTCGTCCATCGAGATACAGGCTCTAATCGACTCTTGGGCTGCAGGCCTGTTCATTGATGCTGCATTTGTTTCGAAGCACTCGATTCCACTGCAGCTGCGTGACACTCCACTTGCCATTGAGGCTCTTGATGGGAAACCTTTACAGCCTGCCCATGTGACTCATGAGACGGTTCCGTTGTTCATGGCCATAGGGGCTCTTCACCATGAGATAATCCAATTCCAAGTTATTTCCTCACCCAGATTTCCGCTGGTTATTGGTTATCCTTGGTTACAGAGGCACAACCCCTCTTTTGATTGGCTCCATGCTGAGGTTCTCTCCTGGTCACCACAATGCAGTGAGACATGCTTCCAGAAGATATCCAAGGTCCTGTGCACCGCTTCACTCCCCTCCCTGCCGGAGCAGTACCGTCATTTTGGCGATGTCTTTAATAAAGGTCAAGCCGGTAGTTTGCCTCCACACCGGCCTTATGATTGCGCAATTGACCTTCAACCTGGTGCCATACCTCCTCGTCGCTAGGTTTACCCTTTGTCGGTCTTGGAGGATAAGGCCATGGAGGAGTATGCTGCTCTCGAGGTTTCATCCACAAGTCCTCGTCTCCTGCTGGTGCGGGTTTCTTCTTTGTGAAAAAAAAGAGCGGTGAACTGAGACCTTGTATAGATTATAGGGGTCTCAATCGTGTCACGATTAAGAATGCCTATCCGATTCCATTGAATACAGAGTTATTTGACTGCCTCAAGGGAGCAACGGTTTTCAGAAAGCTTGACCTGAGAGGGGCATACAATCTCGTGCGCATTAAGGAGGGCGACGAGTGGAAAACTGTGTTTAATACCAGAACAGGCCATTATGAATACCTGGTAATGCCTTTTGGCCTTTGTAATGCCCCGGAAGTTTTCCAGGAATTTATTAATGATGTCCTCCGAGATTTGTTGCAATTGTGTGTGGTGGTTTATCTCCATGATATCCTCATATTTTCCAAGTCCCTGGAGAGCCACCACACAGATGTCTGTCGTGTACTTCAGAAACGAAGAGAGAACAATCTCTATTGTAAACTGGAGAAGTACGAGTTCCATCGTGAACAGGTTACATTCCTGGGCTATGTCATTTCCACTGCTGGTTTTTTCGATGGACCCAGAAAAAAACGTCGGCAGTCCTACAGTGGCCTTGACCTGTGGGTTTACGTCCTCTGCAGCATTTCCTGGGCTTTGCCTACTACTATCGGAATTTTATTTGTAACTTCTCATCTCTGGTCAAGCCTCTGACTGATATGACCAGAAAGGACGGTAACCCACAGAGTTGGTCTCTGGAGTCCATTAAGGCCTTTGAGACTCTCAAGGCTGCCTTTGTTTCTGTTCCTGTGTTGGCACATCCTGATCCTACATTGCCTTTTATCCTAGAAGTTGATGCTTCTGAGACTGGAGTTGGCGCCCTTCTGTCTCAATGTCCTAACTCTGAGAGCGCTATGCATCTGTGTGGCTACTTTTCCAAGAAATTGTCACCTGCTGAATGCAATTATGAGATTGGTGACAGAGAGCTGTTGGCGATCATTTTAGCCCTGAAAGAATGGAGACATCTCCTTGAAGGTACCACTGTGCCCGTTCTTATTCTTACTGACCATAAGAATCTTACATTCTTGTCTGAGGCTAAGCGACTCTCCTCCAGAAGGGCGCGATGGGCTCTTTTCTTGTCAAGCTTTAATTACATTGTCTCATTCTTACCCGGTACTAATAATGTAAGGGCTGATGCCTTGTGACGACAATTTTCCTCCACTTCCAAGTCGGAGTCGGTTCCGGTTCCTGTGATTTCTCCTGATCGTATCTTGGCTACTGTTCGCACCAGTCTTACTTCTCCTTTGGGTGACAAAATTCTTGCTGCTCAGGTCCATGCTCCTCCTGAGAAACCTTGTGACCGCTGCTTTGTCCCAGAGAGTCTCCATACTGCAGTGCTCCAGACTTACCATTCTCCCAAGGCAGCTGGCCATCCTGGGAATAATCAACTCATTTGGGCCATCTCCCAACAATTCTGGTGGCCTAGTCTACGGGCTGATGTTACTGCCTTCGTAGCTGCCTGTCCCATGTGTGCTCAGAGTAAGACTCCACGACACCTTCCAGAGGGCCTCCTACAACCCATACCCAATGGAGAGAGGCCCGGGACTCACCTGTCTATGGATTTAATTGTGGAATTGCCCAACCCCCAAGGCAACACTGTTATCCTTATGGTGGTTGACTGGTTCTCTAAGATGTGTCATTGTATTCCACACAGTTGGAAATCCAGCTTGCGTTCTCTTCTGCGTATCACCCGCAGTCTAATTGGGCCGCAGAACGAGCCAATCAGTCCTTGGAGCAATTCCTAAATTGCTATATTTCTGACCATCATAACAACTGGTCTGACCTATTACCTTGGGCAGAGTTTGCTCACAACAGTGCCTTGAATTCTGCCTCCCGATTGTCTCCATTTATGGCGAATTATGGTTTCCAACCTTCCATATTGCCTGACTCGTTTGTTCCGCAGAGTATTCCTGTGTTAGAGGAGCATCTCTGTGGTCTTCGTTCCACTTGGGTACAAGTTCAGGAGGCTTTGTGTCATGCTAATGATAGGTACAGACTCCATGCTGACTGTAGATGCCTGCCTGTGCCTTCCTACCAGGTTGGGGACAGGGTCTGGCTGTCATCTCGCAACCTCCGGCTTCGTGTTCCCTCACTGAAGTTTATTGGGCCTTTCCGTATCCTTTGCAGGATTAACCCAGTAGCTTACACGTTGGACCTTCCTCCTAGTATGCGCATCTCTAATGTGTTTCATGTCTCCTTATTGAAACCGTTGGTCTGTAACCGATTTACCAACTGCCACGTCCTCACCCTATTCAGGTTGAGAACCATGAAGAGTATGAGGTACAATCCATTGTTGACTCCCGTAGGTTCCGTGGGCGCATACAGTACCTGGTGCATTGGAAGAGGTACTGTCCGGAGGAACGCTCCTGGGTTTCATCCTCTGACATACATGCCGCTGTCCTCCTCCACGAGTTCCATAGACAGTTTTCCCTCAAGCCTGGTGGCCCTCCGAGGGAGAGGGGTCATTGAGGGGGGGTACTGTCAGGGCTGGCTTAGCCCTTCCACCTCTGGGCTGGCTTCTCAGCTGTTGGCTAATTGCCAGCTCTCTTCTCTTTCCACAATTACCAGCTGTTCCTGATGATGCTCATCTGACCTGCCTATTTAAAGCCTTTCAGCTCACTCGTTCCTTTGCCTTTGCGTTGGTCACATCACAAGGAACCATCTCCTGCTGGCTTGCTGACATCCCTCCTGGCTTCTTATCCTGCTTGCAGTTGCTCTCCTTGGATCCCTGATTTCTGGACTGGCTGACTACCCGGTCTGGCTACTGGACTCTGGCTATTCTTGACTATGCTTTTTTCTATTTACCTTTTTATTTTTATTAATAAACAAGTGTGATTTGATTGTACTTCTGTCTCAGTCTGTTTCATGGTTCCTGACAGTAATCTTTGCAAAGTGAATTTTCACCACATTATCAAATAAAGATGGGCCGAACACCCCCCTGCAAAACTTCCAAACAGAGAAAAAGTTCTGACCCGAACGGTGAACCCTATTCAAGTCTGGGGGACCCGAACTTGAAAAATCAAAAGTCCCTCTTTTTAAGGCTTATATGCAAGTAATTGGTCATAAAAGGGGTATGGGGACCGGGTACCACCCTGGGGGACATGTATCAATGCACATAAAAACAAAACAAAAAAAAAGAAGATCATTTATACAGCAGCAGTGATTTTATATATGCTTAAAATGCAACAATAAAAATGAAAAATTCCTTTAAATATAGTGCCTGGGGTCCCCTTAGTCTGCTGTAAAGTGGTGCATCTGTAGCATGTATAGAACATGATGCAGCAAAAATGACATTTATAAAGACAACAAATTGCTGGCAATACAACACCATTTCCGGCAATAGAAAAATTTAAAAAGAAAACGGCATGAACCATACCAGGCCACATGCTAACCACATGGGGGGGGGGGGAGCTTCCCCACCCCAAAGCAGGGTTGTCTCCATGTTTAAATCAAATTATTTCCTTTATAAATTTCATTTTCATTTTGCTGAAGCACTGTTCTACACTTTGCACAGATGCATCACTTTGCAGGCAGACTAAGGGGACCCCCCAAGCACTACTGTTCCCCTCTTGAACCATACCAGCCCGCTTGCCCTCAACATGGGGAGGGTGCTTTGGGGTCCATGTTGATGGGGACAAGGGTCTCTTCCCCCCAACCCTGGGCTATGGTTGTGGGGGTGTTCAGTCAGGGGGGCTTTTTGGAATCTGAAAGCCCCCTTTAAGAAGGGGGCCCCCAGATCCCAACCCTGCATGTGAATGAGTATGGGGTCAATAGTACCCCTATCCATTCACCAAAAAAGTGTCAAAAAGTAATAAAAACACAGAGACAGTTTCGAAAATTCCTTTATTAAAAAGTAAAAATACAGTGTCTTCTGATGTAAATCCATCATCAATCAAAACTCCCGCTGCACCCCCGGACCCAAAAAATCACAGACTCAGCATGCACCAGTCCATGACATCACAAAGTGGAGGTGCCACCATGTGACATCGCCAGGTGGCTCTGCCCTTTACCTATAAAATAACCATCAAATGACCATTGGGCTGACAGCAGAGATATTTTTTTATTTTTCGGGTCTGGTGTGGCGGTGGTGTCATGATTGATGATGGATCTACATAATTTTTTTTATTTATACCCCATACCCATTCACTTAGGAGGGGTTAGGATCTGGGGACCACCTTGTTAAAAAGGGCTTCCAGATTCTGATAAGCCTTCTGAATGCAGACCCCCACAACTACAGCCCAGTGTTGTGGGGATGAGGCACTTGTCCCTATCAACATGGGGACAATGTGCTTTGGGGTGGGGGGGGCAGAGCCCACTGTTTCAAAGCATCCACCCCCCATGTTGAGGAAATGTGGCCTGGTATGCTTAAGAGGCGGTGCCCATTCACCCCCCCCCCCCCTTTCCTGGCCTGCTAGACTGCATGCTCAAATAAGCGTCTGGTATAGATTTTGTGGTCCCTTTTTATTGCCGGCAATGTTTTAATTCAGCCTTCAGTGGGGAAGCCCATTTACAGCAGATGGCTCATCGGTTGTTAAGAACTTCCCAGCCGGCTCCTTAACAACCAGCTATTCACTGTGTCCTGATTGAGCAAAGCTTTGCCCAATCAGGGTTCAGAATGCACTGTGCAGTGCATTGCAGGTCGGGTGTTCACCGAACCTGTGAACAGGCAAAGTTCAGGCTGGACCATTCACCCAACTCTATTCTCAAATCAACTACTATGTGTATATATCACATTCATTTCTTGCCACAGTTGTAGAGGTGCAGACAAGTAATTCAAAGTGCAGTCTGTATAATGCAATCAATCTTTTTCACAGTTCCAAAGGCACAGGCAAGTTCAGAAAAGATTCACAGGTTGAAATTAATTTAGTGTTTGTCTTTAAAACCTTTCCCCAAATACAAAAAGATGCCCGATCTATTAACTCCAAACACTTTCCCCAAAATAAAAAAAACAAATTGATCCAAAATGACCACTGAAAATATTAAGCAGGTCATAAGACCATTGTAAAACAGCGGACGTTGCTCAATCCAGGCATTACTCCTCTACCAGGGCTACCAATAAAGACTCCAACAATACACTACAAAGGGCAAAAAAGGAAACCATCATAGCTCAAAATAGTTTTATTAAAAGTTTTCAAATCCAGCTTAAAAAAAACGTACAATGCACTAGGGGTCACCCAGAACTAAGGATAGCAGCCTAATCACACGAAGGGTGCAACATACTGTACCACACTCTCATCTCTGTATGTGCATAATAAATACTTTATTATTAAGGGGAACTCCAACTACAACATGTTACATAATCTAATATAGCATATCCCCTATAATAACAATATAAAATTTTGAGTTGTAAATAAAATAAAGAGGTGTGTGATGCTGCAGTTGTTCCCCTTCGGCTCTAAGACTGAGAACTGAGGGATCACATGACTGCTGATCTCTCAGTTCTTGGTCCTTAGGTAAGATTAGATTTCCTGGGTTCTCTATATGTCAATTTAATTTTAAGTAACAATCCAGTAATACATCCAGATTACCGTTTTCATGTGAGTTGAAATTATCACAGAAAATTAAAAATTGTATTCTTTGTATTGTTGTGTCAACTATCTTTGTCAGATGAACAGATTGTAGACATTTGCAAATGAAGTTGTATGCAGATGATTTTGCATTGGTGTATTGTAAATAACCTACTTATTTAAAGTTTTAGTTTTTACATGGAGAGCACACAGTATACCATGTTTCTGTGCCCATGGTTTTTATCATATATTTTACTGACATATATTACTACAAACTACACTTCTTCAAAATGTTATGCTACTTACTATGGTACTTACAATACATTTGTGTTTGATTTCTAGAAAATCTCACCAATGTTGTATTATTATTAGCGTTAGTATACTATGACTTCTCATAATGAAAATCAGGCAATTAATTTATACTGGTTTGACTAATTCACCGTGTTGTTGTCTCACATAAAAATCTTCTAGAAGCAGCACATTTGCCAAATATGGTCTTTAATATATACTTTCTCAAGCTGGACTCACTTCCATGTACTTAAAAAAAAAAAAAAGAAAATGTATCTACATTTCCCATCTTACCAGTCCATTTATGTGGTGGATGCAATTGATGTGATGGCCGCATTAGGATTATTTTTAAGGCTTTTACAGGGATTTCCATGGTGATCCTGCCAGTAACGCACTTCCTTGCCCAGGGTAACAGTGCTTTCTCCCTGTGCTGCTCTCCCGATTTAGACTACTAAACCCTTCCACTGTACAAGTGTGCATAAAATGGGGAGAGGTGTTCTGTTGTTCACAAAAGGGAACTGGGTAAGCTGATGCCATTGTTTGAGACTTTGGTTTAGAGCACAGAAGGTTACAAAGGCACCACATTTCTGGCAGGATCTACAGGTAAGCCTTATTATAGGCTTACCTATAGGTAAAAAGAAAATAGGGGAGTTTACTTCCCCTTTAAGACAAACCCCCCCACCCACTCACCCCAAAGATGAAGCTAGCTGGTACATGTGCTGGGAATTTTTTGCTATTTGTTATGTACATCCCATAGTGGTGCAATGGAAATAGTATATATTTTTTTATAGATACTGTATATATTTATTGTTTTTTCAATTAAAGACAATACAGGAAAAAGTAAACACCTAAGCAAACAATGGCCTGTCATGGCTCATCATTACAATGTAGTATTAACAAAGATAAGTCTTGCTTTGGGTACACTGAGTTAACTTCAACACTCCCTACAAAGTTCAACCACTAATGAAGGTCTAGAAGTAATTAGGGGCCCCCATGCAGAAGTACATGGAGTAATCAAAAACCTGCAACTGAAATACAGAGAGACATCCCACTCCAAATACACTTCCAGGTGTAGAAGCAAAATATTCAGAGATTGCCTACTACTAAGGAGTGCATGAGGGAGATCAGAGGGGACTTCTTCCTCTCATCCAGAATACAGACAAGTACAGGAGGACTTCTGTCTAGGAATGGAGGACCCCCCACCTCTAGTAGAAGGAAATATAGACAAGTACAGGAAGACCTCATCCAGGAATATAGTAACCTCCATCCAGTAGGAGACCCCCATCCAGGAGAAGTACAGGGTTAATCCAAGGGGCTACCCATCCAGGAATACAGGAACCCTCAGTCCACCCTTCTCCAGTTAAGGCCTCATGCATCCAGGGCTTAAAATGCCTGTTTGACTTTTTTTTTTTACACTTTAGCCCGGTGTCTATGCACACATAGGTGTTTAAAGATGTATTAGAAAAGGAGCGTTTACAGGTTGAAAAAATCAATCAATAACCAGTACGTTCAGGAGAGATGCTTTTGTGTAGAAAAAACTTGCATAACATACAACACTAGACATGTTTAGGCGCGTTTGCACAATAATGCATTCTAAAGGCCAGAATAAGGAGACCCCTGGTCAGAAGGAATATAGGAGTGCAGGCAGCTCCCCCCTGTTGAAGAAGGTGAATAAAGTGATCACACAACCCTGCAGCCATATGCACAAAGAAGCCCCTGATTCCAGGGAGGGGGTGATCCTGGTACCATAGGAGGAGAGAATTCTGCACTGTCCAGCCATGATGATCAAGGAGGTCCTTTGTTCAAAACATATATAGTTAGGAAGGGCTTAGGAATTATCAGCACCAGGGAGATGACACAAACTAGTTTATTAACCTTTTCACTGCTAGGCCCTCCGCTCCTCTTTTAAGCTCAGGTGGCCAGACCACTTTTGCAATTTTCTTTATTTTTTTTTCACCTAATGCTTTAAGAGTTTGTGAAAGACCCCATAAACTATACATTTTCTGAAAGCATAGGACCTATAAAATAAAAAGAAGGTGTTTATTTTTTAGGCCCCGTGATGTTCGCGCTGATGTTTATAAAAACAATATTTATACAGCTCCCAGCTGTAAAAATGAAAATTATATGGTTGTACAGCCGCCGATCATTTTCACAGAGCAAATTGTGCAGTCGTCCCTCCCCCATCTCCTCTGCCTATAATGAAACTAGAAGTGACAATGATTTTGTCAATTCCGGTTTCGAAACTCTCCTTTTCTGGGTGATACAGTCAAGGATGCATGTAACCAAGCAGATCTTTGCAGGTCATAGTTAACTCAAAACTGATGAGATGCCTGGGGATTTTGGGTACCATTGTTTTTCACTAATTCATGTGTGCGCACACTTTTAAGACTCGGTATGTTTGCTAGTTATTTGTGCAATTCAACCCTATCTTTTTAAAAAAAAATTTGCTCTGATTCAAGGGATGTTGGCAACATAATATGAGTTTCTCCCAGGGTGGTCTAACTTTTATAACTATCTTTTATATCTTATAAAAAAAGGGTATTATATTGTTTTTGTGTGCACCAAAATTAATTTTATTATAGTTTTTCCTGAAAATATGCATTTGTGTGAGACTCATGTAATATAAACAATTGCAACTACTTATTTTTAATTGTACAAGGTGACTGCTTTCATAAAATTTATATACAGGTGGTTCCCTCCCCACATCTCTAAATGCCCCTCAGCACAGTCTCCCCTCCTATCCCCTTATCAGTACAAATCCCACTTTACAGATCAACCCTACAGCACATATCCTCCCAGCCCCTTCTCATAATAAACCTCCTCAGTCAATAGCCTCCCCCTACACCAGTATAGATCCCCACCCCTACTGCAGACACCCTTCATTCCCCTGCAGCACAGACCCTCCACAAGTATAGATTTCCTCCCCAGTACAGACACCCTTCCTTCCCCAGCAGCACAGACCCTCCACCAGTATAGATCCACTCCCCCAGTACAGACCCCCTCTCCAGTGCAGATTATCTCCTTTCCCACCAGTTCAGATAATTTCCCATCTTAAAGCTTAAGTTTCACCCAAAAGTGGAGCTTCCACTCATCTGTTTCCTCTCCCCTCTGGTGCGACGTTTGGCACCTTTCAGAGGGGATGGTGGAGCCAGTACCCTGTGCCCACTTCCGCCAGACCTCACCACGGTGAGGTACGTCAGAAGACCTGCTCTCTCCTCCTCCTTCCCCCGCTGTCGGGCAAGTAAGAGGACGCAGCGTGCTTCGTGCATGAGCAGTAGGGACCTGGCCTTGAAGCTGCAATATATACAAAAAACTAAAAAAATGCAGATCTGTGTGATACTGAACCTTACAAATGCATAAATAGTGCCATAAACAATGAAAATCAATATTGCTAAAAAATGTAACTATGAATACAAAAATATATATTTTTGTGTAACAAGTGAAATGGATATTTTGATGATAGGCAACTCCTATCCTCATATTGATTAGTGGTTCCAAATTAATAACTACTGCAGTAGGGAACAGACACAAAAGATACGCTCAGCATCTTTCCAAATAACCGTTCTCCTTTATTATGACGCATGTGAAGGTTTTTATACACATGATTACGTAGGTATCACATTAATATTACAATTGTACGTTTATGGTAACAAGGGGCGTTACATAGGCAGGCTAATTCTAATCAGGACTTGAAAGAATGCAAAACATGTACTGAAAACATTGTTAGTGCCGTGTGCACAGTGAGGGCATTATGCAATACATATAAAATAGAATACAATTATATACAGAACCTACAAATTTCCATTACACAAGCAAGCTCACAGTAAAGAAAAAGTAGTATTATTTCTTAATATCAAGAGCCCAAAAAAAAGAGATTTTTTTTCTCCCAAATTACATCAATCCACAGAGATAAAAGTGCAAACTGGGGTATTATAGGTAATAATGTCCAAAAAGGTGACTCTAGTGATAATAATCCTGATCAGAAAAGGGTGACTTCACACACACACACACACGTGTCTTCCTCCCCATCCCCCCGTGTGAATGCACTTACCTCCAACATTGTGACCGCACACTTAAGTTTTGTCCACATAAGTAGTTGAACCACTCCTGGGCTCTAATGCCGCGTACACACGTAGCGGACTATCCAGCGGACTGTCCGCCGGACTTTCCGAACGGGCTACTTGCCCACACACGGCACTTTTTCAGCGGACTAATACGGCGTACTAAGTCCGCCAGACTATCCGCCGTACTTTTGAAATGAACGGACTCGTCCACACACGCGGAGGAAAGTCCGCTCATTTTTAACGCATCTCCAGGTAGGCGGGGCCCGCGAAGGATGCGTCGCTGGCTCCGCCACCTGGTATGGACTTAAAGGGGAACTCCAACGCCAAAACAAATCGGCGTGGGGGTCCCCCCCCAGGTCCACATCAGACCCTTGTCCGAGCACGCTACCCGGCCAGCCAGGAAAGGGGGGGACGAGCGAGCGCCCCACCCCAAAGCACCTTGTCCCCTTGCGGCGGCGAGGAAGAAAGCCGGGCTCCTCCGCTAGTAAAAGAGCTAGCAGAAGATAGCGGAGGAGTCCGGGGAGAAGACCCCCGAAGACGGAAGACCCCCGGAGCTGTGCAATAAACTATTTTATCTTGTGTGTTGTGTTTTTTTTTACTTTATTTTACAGGTGAATGGGTAGGGGTACATTGTAGGGGCTCCCGGATTCTGATAAGCCCCCCGCCCGCAGACCCGGAAACCAACGGCCAGGGTTGTCAGGAAGAGGCCCTTGTCCTCATCAACATGGGGACAAGGTGCTTTGGGGTGGGGGGCCACGCGGCCCCCCATTCCCCAAGACACCCCCCCATGTTGAGGGCACGCGGCCTGGTACGGCTCAGGGGGGGGGGCGCTCGCTCGACCCCCCTTTCCTGGCCGGCCGGGTAGCGTGCTCGGACAAGGGTCTGATGTGGGCCTGGGGGGACCCCACGCCGATTTTTTCGGCGTTGGGGTTCCCCTTTAAGTCCATACCAGGTGGCGGAGCCAGCGACGTATCCGTCGCGGGCCCCGCCTAGCTGGAGACGTGCTCAAAATGAGCGGACTTTTCTTCAGGTGGGAAAAGTCCGTTCATTTCAAAAGTACGGCGGACTGGCATACGCACGGCCGGATTGTCCGCCGAAATGCAAGTCCGGCGGGAAGATTGGAGTGCAAAACTACTTTCTAAGTCAGCCGTACTTTCGGATAAAAAAATTCCGCCGGAGGCTACACATGGGGGGATTATCCAGCGGACTTGAGTTTGCCGAACTTTTCCACTCGATTGTTTGATCGTGTGTACGCGACATTAGTGAAACTGGCTCAGCAAGAAAAATCCACAGAAAAATCCAGAGAAGTTGTCCTCAATTTAAAACAAGAAAGAGGCTGGATAGAGCATTATTGCTAGTTTAAACATTTATTTAGGAAACATAACATCAGGATACTCATATATTTTAGGTGCTTCCAGCGCACCAAACTATTAAAGCATTAAGCATTAGACATGTGCAGAGTAAAATATTTCGTTTCGGAATTTCGTTTTCGTCCGAAAACTTAATTTATTTAGTTACTCCCGAAATTCGTTTTTATTTATTTCGTTTTTCGTTCAAAAATTGCATTCGTCCGAAAATCCACATGAATTACGGTCGAATCTGTCTTGGAAGGCTTATAGTGTCTGTCGAATGTATAAAGAAGATTTGACGGAGCTAACTATATAGCATACTTTAGAACCCTATTAAAGTCTATGGGACTCCAACGTTCAAAATCTAAAGTGCTAATTTTAAAGGCTAATTTGCCAGTTACTGTCCTAAAAAGTGTTTGGGGACCCGGGTCCTGCCCCAGGGGACATGTATCAATGCAAAAAAAAGTTTTAAAAACGGCCGTTTTTTCGGGAGCAGTGATTTTAATAATGATTAAAGTGAAACAATAAAAGTGTAATATTCCTTTAAATTTCGTAGGGGGGTTGTCTATAGTGTGCCTGTGAAGGGGCGCATGTTTCCCGTGCTTAGAACTGTCCCAGCACAAAGTGTCATTTATGCAGGAAAAAAAGTCCTTTAAAATCACTCGCAGCTATTATGAATTGTCGGCTCCGTAATACAGAGAACACTCATTGAAAGTCATTGATAAAAAAATAAATAAATAAATAAAAAAAAAAGCGTGGGGGTCCCCCAAATTCAATTACCAGGCCCTTCAGGTCTGGTATGGATATTAAGGGGAACCCTGCCTCAAATTTAAGAAAAAATTTGACGTGGGGTTCCCCCTAAATATCCATAACCAGACCCTTCAGGTCTGGTATGGATATTAAGGGGAACCCCGCATCAAATTTTAAAAAAAAATTACGTGGGGTTCCCCCTAAAAATCCATACCAGACCCTTTATCTGAGCACGCAACCTGGCAGGCCGCAGGAAAAGAGGGGGGGGGACGAGAGAGCGGCCCCCCCTCCCTCCTGAACCGTACCAGGCCACATGCCCTCAACATTGGGAGGATGCTTTGGGGGTCTGTGACCCCTCAAAGCACCTTGTCCCCATGTTGATGAGGACAAGGGCCTCATCCCCACAACCCTGGCCGGTGGTTGTGGAGGTCTGCGGGCGGGGGGCTTATCAGAATCTGGAAGCCCCCTTTAACAAGGGGACCCCCAGATCCCGCCCCCCCCTGTTTGAAATGGTAAGGGGGTACAAAAGTACCCCTACCATTTCACAAAGAAAGTGTAAAAAATGGTTAAATAAAACAAACACACTTTTGAAAAATTCCTTTATTAAAAATAAAAAAATAAAAAAAAGATTCCAGCGGCGGTAATCCACTCTTGCTATCCAGTGATGGACGGTCATCTCTCCAGCGATGTCTCATCTCATCCAGCGCAGCGAATCCATCCTTCTTCTGTCTCCTCCACGGAGACACTGCAGGCATTCCGGCGGCTGACGTTTCTTATATACGGAGGGCGGGGCCACCCGTCACCTGACCCTGCCCCCCTCTGACGCAAGGGGAAACCCGGGGTTCCCCGTGACGTATGGGTGACCCCGCCCCCCTCTGATGTAACGGAAACCTGCCTGTGTTACATCAGAGGGGTGCGGGGTCACCCCTACGTCACAGGGAACCCCGGGTTTCCCCTTGCGTCAGAGGGGGGCGGGGTCAGGTGACGGGTGGCCCCGCCCTCCGTATATAAGAAACGTCAGCCGCCGGAATGCCTGCAGTGTCTCCGTGGAGGAGACAGAAGAAGGATGTATTCGCTGCGCTGGATGAGATGAGACATCGCTGGAGAGATGACCGTCCATCGCTGGATAGCAAGAGTGGATTACCGCCGCTGGAATCTTTTTTTTATTTTTTTATTTTTAATAAAGGAATTTTTCAAAAGTGTGTTTGTTTTATTTAACCATTTTTTACACTTTCTTTGTGAAATGGTAGGGGTACTTTTGTACCCCCTTACCATTTCAAACAGGGGGGGGCCGGGATCTGGGGGTCCCCTTGTTAAAGGGGGCTTCCAGATTCTGATAAGCCCCCCGCCCGCAGACCTCCACAACCACCGGCCAGGGTTGTGGGGATGAGGCCCTTGTCCTCATCAACATGGGGACAAGGTGCTTTGAGGGGTCACAGACCCCCAAAGCATCCTCCCAATGTTGAGGGCATGTGGCCTGGTACGGTTCAGGAGGGAGAGGGGGCCGCTCTCTCGTCCCCCCCCCCCCTCTTTTCCTGCGGCCTGCCAGGTTGCGTGCTCAGATAAAGGGTCTGGTATGGATTTTTAGGGGGAACCCCACGTAATTTTTTTTTTAAATTTAATGCGGGGTTCCCCTTAATATCCATACCAGACCTGAAGGGTCTGGTTATGGATATTTAGGGGGAACCCCACGTCAAATTTTTTCTTAAATTTGAGGCAGGGTTCCCCTTAATATCCATACCAGACCTGAAGGGCCTGGTAATTGAATTTGGGGGACCCCCACGCTTTTTTTTTAATTTATTTATTTATTTTTTTATCAATGACTTTCAATGAGTGTTCTCTGTATTACGGAGCCGACAATTCATAATAGCTGTGAGTGATTTTAAAGGACTTTTTTTCCTGCATAAATGACACTTTGTGCAGGGACAATTCTAAGCACGGGAAACATGCGCCCCTTCACAGGCATACTATAGACAACCCCCCCCCCCCCCTACGAAATTTAAAGGAATATTACACTTTTATTGTTTCACTTTAATCATTATTAAAATCACTGCTCCCGAAAAAACTGACGTTTTTAAAACTTTTTTTTGCATTGATACATGTCCCCTGGGGCAGGACCCGGGTCCCCAAACACTTTTTAGGACAGTAACTTGCAGAATCTTTTCTCTCTGTCAAATCTTTTTTCTCTGTCGAATATTTTCTCTATATAATCTTGGACTAATAGAGGTAAGGTTAGGCACATTCGACCACAGGTTCTATAGACACAGATTGTTGTCAGAGTCATGTCGAATCTCCTATTCTATATCGAACTGTTGTAACAATGAAAATGAAAATAAAGCATTTATTTATGTCGGATCTTTCGTTTTTCGGATTTTGTGCTTTCGTTATCGTTTGTCAAAATGAAAACGAAAATAGCTGAAATTCGGACGAAAATGCATTCGGACTAAAACGAATGCACATGTCTATTAAGCATAGGATTCCTCTCCAAACGACTTCCTAACTTGTATGCGTCAGCAGCTTGTACAAACAAGCATGTATCCGAGCTCCTCCACCATCCTGGCCCTGTGACGACACAGGGCTAATCACTTGTTTTCCTCAGGGGGATCTGATTGGATGGTGGAGATTGCTAGAATATATACTATGCCGGCGGCCATTGAAGTGTAGAAATGATATGCACCATTTTGTTGTAGGTTTATTCAAATGATAACCACAACTGTGGCCATATTAATGAAGCCGCAAGTTGCTACCATAGGCAACATTTTATTGTGGTTCTGTCCGAAAGATAAATCACATCCGCAGCCATATTAATAAAAAACACCAGTAACAAAGCTAATTACAAATAGTATGGAAAACATCACTAAATACAGGATGGGGAGGATGCAAAATAAGGAAGCCACCTGTGGAGAACTAAATAAATAAATACAATACATATAATATATTCCCCATTCAACAACTAGTAATTACAATAAGAGCCTGTTTATAATTCCTCTAATAACAAATATAATTGAAATTAAAATGTGTCAATAGCCCCCATGTAATAATCCCTCTAAATAATGCGCGTAGTGTCATGGGGGGGACCTTAGCCACTATAGTTTACTCATTCCCAATAATTGATGTACATGTTTGTTATATTTCCTTTGTTATATAGTTATATTTCATCTTTAGAAAAAGCTTCCATCTGAGCACTGACAGGCTGACCCCCCACTTTCCCAAAGACAGCCTCTGGATATGACGTTGAGCATGTGTACTCAACTTATTTGGTCGACCATGGCAAGGCCTGTTCTGAGTGGAACCTGTCATGTTAAACCACTGTATGGTCTTGGCCACCGTGCTCTAGCTCAGTTTCAGGTTCTTTGGCAGTTTTCTTATAGCCTAGGTCAGTGATGGTGAACCTTGGCACCCCAGATGTTTTGGAACTACATTTCGCATGATGCTCAATGACACTGCAGAGTGGATGAGCATCATGGGAAATGTAGTCCCAAAACATCTGGGGTGCCAAGGTTGGCCATCACTGGCCTAGGTCATCTTTATGTATCAACATTTCTTTTTTTCAGATCCTAAGAGACTTCTTTGCCATGAGATGCCATGTTGAACTTTCAGTGACCAGTATGAGAGATTAAGAGTGATAATACCAAATCTAACACACCTGCTCCCCATTCACATCTGAGACCTTGTAACACTAATGAGTCACATGACACCGGGGAGGGAAAATGGCTAATTGGGCCCAATTTGGACATTTCCACTTAGGGGTGTACTGACTTTTGTTGCCATCGGTTTAGACATTAATGGCTGTGTGTTGAGTTATTTTGAGGGGACAGCAAATTTACACGGTTATACAAGCTGAACACTCACTACTTTACATTGCAGCAAAGTGTAATTTCTTCAGTGTTGTCACATGAATCTATATAATTAAATATTTACAAAAATGTGAGGGGTTTACTCACTTTTATAAGATACTGTATATGGTGAGCATGCCCCCAATTTGACCATTTTGGGAAGAGGTCCACAGACTCACTCCACCATTTCAAAATCAGACTACTTTCACTCCCTTGCCATGCACCTAGTCAATACTGCCAAACTCTGCATCCTGTCACATTGGCGCTCCTCAAATCCCCCAAACATACCAGAATCGTTCAAACGCATACAAAGAATTGCTGATATGGAGGAACCCATCTGCCAATTGGGAGACAATTCTGACAAGTATAGGTCAACCTGGTCTTGCTGGCAATATTTCAGAACAACAGACAATTATCAAAAAATATCTGCCCTAAATTTTCAGAACCACATCTAAAAACAGGGGGAAAGAGAAGGCAGAGGGGAAAGAGAAGGCAGAAAGCGCTACCCCCATCACTCAATTCATACCCCAGATCCTGCCGTCAGCTGGTTTGGATACCCATAAAAAATACCTCCTTCCTCCTACTCGTACCATACCTTTACAGTTCCATCCCCTTCCCTACTACCCTTCACAATCTCTAATCCCAATACTCAACTACATGAACTCTTACCTGCGCATTCCCAACATATGTGTATACCCAAGCTAAGGTACGATTACACCTACTTCCAACCTAACCATACTGACAGCAATTAATGATATTCACACCCAAATTGCTACATACTGAATTTTGAGGAACATAAATGGAAACCCCACATACTGTATATAGTAGGATATGTCTCCACCTGCTACTAGGGCCAAAAGGTGGGTCTAGATCCTAATGAATAAAGAATACAGCTCCTCAAATCATCACAGATAGAGGTCACAAATTCATGGTGAGAAATCCCCCATATTAATATGTCCGAATCGGCCTTGCTGATACGATCAGGAAAGTGGTGAGGAAAGTGGTGAGGAAAGTGCAATCAATGTTCACTGCTCAACCTTAGGTAATCTGTAACTATGGCAAGATGTGGATCCCCCCCAACCCCCCATTACAGTCTGCTCCCATCAGGGGGGGGCGGAGACACATTCTCCACTCTATACCTAGTATTTAATAGTGTTATTAAATTGCCTTTTAACAAAAATTTGAGATGACCTGGGAACCTTGGGACCAGTTTATGGGTATCTCCATTACTCCGGGGATTCCCCCGGCCCAAAGTCAAAACCAATATTGATCACTGAGAACCTAACAACCCCCCCCCCCCCCTGCTCTCTCTCTCTATCCTCCTCTCTCCCCTCTTTTTCATTCCTTACTCTCTGGGGGTCTATCCCCTCAATCTCTCAGGGTTACTGATCGATTTCTAAGGCAATAATTCATAGTCGGTCTTAGATGTTTGGGGGGTGTGACCGGGAGCATCCGCATTATTTGGGAGGGGCCTTATCCTTGCGCAGTTTGATCCCAAGAGGGGCGCGGGGGTGAGGGCTCCTTCCAAGTCCGGCTCTTGATGGGCTCAGCCTGGCCGATTGATATTCTACAGCCACGACATAGAGGAATACTGTCTTGATTTTGGCAGTTGCTCTTGGTCACATTCTCTCCCAGCAGAAGAAGGGCTGATAGCTCATTACCTTTAGAGCTGCTTTACTTCATGATGCATGTGCGAGCGCCCTTCAAAATCCGGCAAACAAGGAGGCCGGCATATTTCTCTATAGCACACTATTGTTTTACAAGTTCAACTTGTTAATATGCTGTTTCAGTTACTCTGTATTACAAACTATGAAAATAAAATACTTTGAAAGTAAATTGCCTTTTAATTGTTGCTAGTTTGTTGCTCTTGTCAAAATGATAAAATAAAATATATCATGTGTGAGAGTGAGAGCCCCTGAAAATGAGTGTAAAATGGACACAGGACTCTCAAAGAGGCAGTTTGAGAAGTTCCAGCAGAAGATTGGTGAGCAGAGAAAACTATACTTTAAGTCTTCTCTGGATTTTGTAAGTCTGGATTGGGGCTAGAAACTTGAAGAATTCAAAGAGCATTGGGAGGGATGGAGTCTTGTGTCCGGGCTTTCCAGAAGTTCTGCAGGTTGTGTGTGTGTGTGTGTGTGTCTCCAGGTGCACACACTCATTATAAGACAAATCTGAGCATAGCTCAGGGGAGTTGGTGTAGGACTGAGAGAGTTGGGCCAGCTGAGAAAGTAAGGGAGACCATAGCTGAGACAACTGGAAGAGAGAGTCCTGGGGACCAGAAGGGACTGTAAGTCTTGGAGGAGTGTGAAAGCCTGGAGTGTCAGCAGAACCCCTTCCTAGGAGGCCAGTAGTGGGCCTGCACAGCTTTGTACTGCAACCAAGGCTTAAGTGAGCCTTGAGAGCCAGGTGGCTTGGCATTTTTGCTTGTGTTGTAATTCTTGGGAGAAGAACCGCTGTGTGGGCAACCCATGCATGTATGAACTTTCATTTTTGTTATTTCAATAAAAGTGGATTACCATGCCCTTAAACTGAAGTTCCTGTTGGCCGTGAACTCACTGAAAATGCATCTACCACTGAGCTAGACATCCCCCAATATCACACATGCCATATATATTAAACCGTTCCCTTGAAAAATCTAGGTTTTCAATACTTTTCTCTTCTTGATGAAGGTGTTATTATCTCACTGTATAATAATGACTGAAATGACTTTATGCATTAGGTCTCCTATGCCAATTTTGTTAAGCAAATGCAGGTTAGGAGCCTAGTTTTATTTTTGTTTATTGTTTTTTTTAGCCATCTAGCTTGGAATTACAACATACTGAATGAAGATTTAACTGCATCTGTAAAATACTACTTTACTTGATGTTTGGAATTGTTTTTCTGATTATTTTTAGATTTAAGTAAAACCAACCTCGCTGCACCTTTTGTGTTGTATTTTAATTAGGAAATGTTTCTTTAGAATCAGGTCCTGGTAGCACAAGCTTAGATCGTTCCTGTGACTGTGTGGCTATTCATTATATAAATTTCTAGAAGGCAAGGCATTTTGTGACAGAAAGATAACATTTGCTGATTTTATTCTTGTTTAAGAAACAACACAATTGCACAAATCCTATATATTATATATGTAGCGCTACCCCCATGTGGGCTGCTGAGTGGTGCTTGTCCTCTGCCAATGCCTTGACCTTGCAAACACTCGGCCCTCTTGACATTCTAGGTTCAGACATGAATTAGCAAACACTGTTCAGTAACAGTGTCACAAACAGTACCCAGCGCAAAGTAAAGCCTCTGGACTTCAATAAACACTGTTGTACAGTATAATTCAAAGTAGTTCAGGTTAATAATAAAAACAATAGGTTTGCAGCAATACACAGTCAAAAAAAGTTAGCAAATTTAGCATATGTAATAATTAACAGTCAGCTTGACACAGATAACAACGAACCACTGGGTAGAGCCCTATAGACGATAGCAGTGATTTCTGAGGATACAGCACTGGTTGTGGGAAGGAGGCCTGCTACTGGTGCAGTATTTGGGAGAAAAGTAGCAGTTCTATATGGCTGCAGGTGAGACACCTCTGGGTGGGGGAATCTGTATGTGAGTATAGAAAGATTTGTTCAGGTTAAATCTTTTGCTGGCAATGGTTGGGGTCCTTTAAAATGAGGTATATGTGCTAGTGATCGAGTCAGATCTGAATACAGCAAGGATAGGGTAGCAAAGGTCTCAGTCACTGAGATGGGGTTGAGATGTCTGCTAACAGTGCCCATGTATGAAAAACAGAGTAAAGGGTGGGCAAACTGCCCTCTACTTGTTCCCAAGTGAAGATAGGACTTTGTTGCAAGAAGGTGAGATAACCAAACTTTGGATCGGGTGATGTGTGCACAGCAGGCTGCGTTTGCCTTGGTGGGGACACCAAGGATAGCAACCAGTGCAGATTTCTCTGCATCCTCCGGCTGCTGGGGAAAGCAGTGTAGCTGGGGGTCTGAACTGGGATGTACGGTGTTACTGAACATGTGGTGCAGATTGAATAATAAGCTGCAGCATGTGTGAGGCTGGATCACTGTCTTTCTGGACACCTGCGGGCAGAATAGTGGCACCTGACCAACCTCTCAGATATTTCCATACCAAGAGAGTTAGTCTGCCAGTAACAGTCAAATGTATAGATTCTCCCATAAGCCCCTATAGTTCTAGATCACTGAAAGCAGTACCGGGCAAGGATCCAAAATTGCACCCCCTCCCTCACTGTTAATACAAGCCATAGAATTGGTTGTCTGTGTCTCTTCTTTGCCCCCTTTCTCGTCTGTGCCCATGGCAACTTCCCCTCCTGCCCACCCTTTGTCCTGGCTCTGGCTTGGAGTTGTAGTTCCAAAATAGCTTCAGGCTTCAGTAAATGTTACTGTGGGGCTGCAAATCCCAAAAGCCACTGCTCATGACAGGAAGAGCAATCTCCTTAAGACCAGAAATGATGTGATGACTTTGTCAATGAGCATGAGGGGGAAGTAAACAGTCTATGGTTTATTTGGCAATGTCCCCTCTCCTCCATTTCTTTGTAGGCCTGCACCTGGCTACAGGTATGTATTTGCATTCTTCTCAACATTGTCATGAAAAACATTCTGTGAATAATTTCAGAATGGATTAGTATAACATTATTATATTAGAATATTGTGATACGTGCAAAGGCTTGAAAATACACAAAAAAATGCTATAATTAGTATTTGATCTAATTGTTGCCAAAACAGCACATTTACAAACATTTATAGTAACCACATTTATAAGCCCTTACCATTTAAAATAGGAGTTAAAAAAAAAAGAAGTAAAAAAGAACTGGTTTAATAGAGTCTCATGTTGCTATCCACAGAGATAGGAACTGGATAGCAGGAGTTTAAAACAAACAAAAAAAAACCTGTGTGCTCAGAACAATACAGTGTTACTACTCTGGGGAGGTGATCAAGATTTCTTTTTTACTACACACTATGATTGCTTATAACAGTGAATATCACTGTTAGAAACAACTGTTTTACTGATGAAATCCATTAATTCAGTGTGTACTATTGTAATTAGCTGTGATTGGCCACAGCTAATCACATGACACAGATGGGCTGTGATTGGCCCTTCATGTACAATGTGATCACTTTGACCAATCACAGAGATCATCACAATAGTACACAATGAATGACATGAATGGAAGCAATCCATTGCATACAATTGTCATGTGATCTGCTGTGATTGGTCACAGCGATCACATGGTACCAGCAGCAGCTTAGTACACTGATTTGTCTGCTGTGTCCAGTGGATATTGTCTGCCACAATTCTAATAAAGATGGAATATTTTCGAAAAATATGTCTCACTATCTAAACATACCTGCGTTCCCTAGTATCCTAAATGTTTGCTAATTAAATATTTGTTACCTTAAAACTTCTCAGACTTTTTGGAAATGTATACTGTTTTTGTTATTTTTTATGTTTGCGATTGTGCATAAAAATATTTTGGAAATATATCTTCTTTTGCAGTAAAATAAATGATATAGTCCATATAAATATATTTCCCATTACCCCTTCCAGTCAGCAGCTGGTGACAGTGAGTATGATACTCAAGAATCTCAGAGGTTATAAAGTTAAGAATGCAGACAAAACTTCAGCTCTTCTAAAAGTGGGACACCTTTCTACCTTGGCAGTGACACCAAATGGCAATGGTGGCAATTGGTAATATTTATGTTATGTACCCAAGATGTGACAGATTACCTACTGAGGTTAATAAAGTATTCTGAATCTGAATACTGGCTTAATAAAGTGCTTTTGCCAGAAACTGTTGCCATTTCATATATTTTCTATAACATATCTTAATAAACTACTACAAAATATAGCAGACCCTATTTTTGGAACATCACATACTACATATGTCTGTGTAACCTTAGCAACTCTTCTGATTCCAGCATTCCCTGATAAAAAAATAAATAAATAGTAAAGCATTTGTGGAATGGTAAAGCATATGCAGATATCATTAAAGAATGGTTGGCATCTTTAAATTATTTTCTGTTGCCTATACATAGTGTCAGCCTTCTTATGAATTTCCATTTTTGTTTATTTTATGCACAGCAGTGAGGGAAAGACAGGATGTGACATGACTACCAAAAGGAGATGACTAAATGTAGCAGTGTTCTTTCCACAATTCTGAACCCAACACAATTAAAAAAAAATAATTAAAACAAACCACCCTGTTAATTTTCTCTTACGTTGTTTGCTTGTTAAAAGCACTTAATAATAAAGGTTTGCATCATTATGATATAAAAAGTATTACGTCTTATGATATGAAACACAATTCCAAATGTGCATTCTATTCTACTAATATTTTCTTTAATGGAGAAAACAGTGGATGTTAATTAGCCAGTAATTAATTTGAGTATTTGCACATTGTAGCGCTGTCAAAGCAACATCCTTGACTGATTTTAATTTTATTAAAGCCAGCTTTGCTCTGAATGTTGCTGCACAGTGGCAGCAGGTGCACCGTGCCACAATCTCCTCTTGACAAATGAACCATTTCTTTTTACAATTTTTATACAAAATGTTTTGCAGAGATGATAGTTAGCAAACCAATCTACAGCAAAGGATGACATTGAATGACATGACAACATATTAGCAAAAAATATACAACACTGTTTATGTAAATTTTCAGTTTTTTTTAGAATAGAATGTTTTTTTTCCACATTGCTCTTTTTTTATCTTGTAATTTAATTAGCCTCCTTCATGAATATTTTATTCCATGTTTGCTTTCTTCGTCATTAGGAATGTAGGTTGTTTCACTTATTGAAGTTAGTAATTAAAGTGAAGGTATGTTTACTGCAGTCATAAAATCATATGTGAATAAAAATACTGCTTTCTTAATTTCCTTTTCCAACACAGTTGACTTTACATATGGTAAGTAAATATACCCTTTGCAAAATGAATATTCGCTGAGCAAGCAGCCTCAACTTCTTTAGTATATTAATCCCACTGAATGTCACATTCATTAGTATGAAAACTGCAGTTTTTTTTGGCTGGGGCTTGGTAGCACTGGCCAAATTTGGACACTTCTTAAATGTAAGCACAGAAGAAGGTACTCACTTCCTCTGCCAGCTTCTGTGTTTACAATCACAGTCCACCTCACTGACAGGCAGGCCCATATATTTCCTATCACAGGAAACTCAAGAGGAAGTCACCTCCACCAGCCCCGCAGCAGAAATTATTCTTCTTGGAACCCTTACAGAAAGGACTTCTAGTAAGTAGACATGTGCAATTTGTTTTGTTACAAATTTGTTTCCTGACGCCAACATGGCAGCATACTAGTGATATAGCTCCGCCTCTTGACCACTCCCTCTGGACCAGTGAATAGCATAAATCAAAGGCCTAGTTAGGCCCCACCCCCTTCTTCTTTTTTTCCTCATACCTCAATGCACCAGTGAAGAGTAATGACGTGTACACACAATCGAATTGTCCGGCGGACTTGGTCCGGCAAACAATCCGCCGGACTTTATAACGAACGGACTTTGCCACACATGGACACTCTGAAAGTCTGGCGATTTCTAACGCGATGATGTACAGCACGTACAACGGGACTAGAAAAAGGAAGTTCAATAGCCAGTAGCCAATAGCTTCCTTCTCGTACTTGCTTCGGGCATGCATCATTCTTAGTCCGCCAGACTAGCACACTGACGAATGGATTGTCCGCTGAAAGCCAAGTCCGACGGACAAATTTTGAGTCAAAACTACTTTCTAAGTCCGCCAGACTTTTACGATGAAAAAGTCCCCTGGAGCCCACACACGATCGAGTTGTCTGGGGTACTGTGGTCCGGCGGACTAAGTCCACCAGACAATTCGATCTTGTGTACGCGGCATAAGCAATACTATGTCCCCCCACTGCCTCTGTGCAGCATCTGGCTGGGTTCAAGCCTCTCCCAGTGAAAAGTCACAGCTCTCAGGCTGCTAACATGCGCTATAGTCTGGGAGCACCTTCTGTGGGTCTTATTGGGACCCCTGCAGTGTTTCCTCTTTAGGCTGGATTCACACCTATGCAGTATTAGTGCTTTTTGCATTTTACAGATTTGCACTACAGAACCTATTCCATAGGAAACCATATTAAATGGATTGTAGTGCAAATCTACAAAATGCAAAAAGCACAAAAAATGCATAGGTGTGAATCCAGCCTTAGGAACAAAATCTGCTTTTAAAATTGGTATCTGCAGTGCTTGTGGAATGTGGGGGGCCAGCTATGCTTTTACCTATGTCTCCCTCTTTTGTCTTTCATTACCTTTCCCATTCCTTGCTTTCCTCTGCAGGTGTTGCATGTGGGTGTAGGTATGTATGTATGTATATGTGATATGGGTGTGTGTGTATATGTATATACATGTTTAAAAAAAATTGAAAAAAAAGTATGTGGATGTGTGGGGGTCTATGTAAATACAAGTATGTATTGTAGGGGATCAGAGGGGTGAAAGGCTGGTTCAGACAGTTAAGTAAAAGGAAAATGGCTTTATTCAGAAAAACAAACAGAAGAAAACGACAGGCTTGTCTTGTCACACAGGTGTAGATATAGGAAAAGTTCAGTCTCTTTAACCAACAGGCTGATATATAGACAAAGTACATGGCTCTAGCCAGAGATACAGTCTCTGATATGCTTTTGCTTACCCCAGCAGGTACATAATCCAGCACAGTATATGTGTGTGTATGTATGTATTATGTGTGTATATATATATATATATATATATATATATATATATATATATATATATATATATATATATATATACACACATATATATATATATATGTGTGTGTATGTGTGTGTCTCCTATATCTAGTCCTGATCCTTATGTCGCTATTCAGCTATCCTCACCTCAGCTGGCCGTCCCATTTCTCCACAGATCAAAAGTCAGTTACCGCTCATATAAAGACCCTTAACAACTAGGGTGAGGACCACCGTATTGGACATTGCCTAACTTTCCAGAACTTCACACAGGAAAGTCACACGCACTGTTCATTTTCAGAACTTTAAAGGAGTATTTCTCCACAATTGTCCCTTTCAGGTCATTTAAATAAACCTTTTGTTATTCCAACTGGGAATCATCAAGGGAAAGAGGTTACTGCCTGGATCCTAGCAGGCTTGGTTGTTTATATAGGACTAGGGGTCATGAGCCTCCATCAGCAGTGGCAGAGCACTCTACCAGAGCGGTTAAAGCCTCATAGACAACACATTAAAGAGAATCTATGTTGCCCATCTGTACAGGGGTGCCTTGTTATCAGGGGACTTTGTAGGAAGGATTATTCAGTCCTCTGTCTCATCCTAATTAGAAGATTGGATTGATAAGTAGATCCCACCCTGTCATCTAGTTATTTATCACTAGTATGCTGCCATTGTCAGGAAAACAGAAAATTGTATCAAATACTTACCGTAATTTTCCTTTCCTGACCATGGCAGCATACGCTCCCACCCTTATACGTTTCGGTATGTAGCTGAACACAGAGAATGGGATGGGGCTTAACTAGGCCTTTGATTTATGCTATTCACTGGTCCTGAGGGAGTGATAAAGAGGCGGAGCTCTATCACTAGTATGCTGCCGTGGTTTGGCGTTAGGAAAGGAAAATTACGGTAAGTATTTCATACAATCTTCAGTTTTTTGGACGAAATTCTGCATATTCGTTCATTCAGAAACATCCGAATGAACGAAAGACTCTTTGAATGTGTACGAAAATGAATTGTCAGAAAGAATGAAAAACGATTCAACTTACGAGTTTATTGAATCTATTACATTCAGATAATTTTGTTTTTCATATTTTTTTTTTTTTTTACGACTATTCGTTATTGCTGAATATAAAGAAATAATGAATGCACTTTAAATACATGTGCTAGTAGCTGTCTGAGGCCTACTAAATTAATTCCAGTGTGAGTCTATAGTAACAAATGCCACATCTAAACAAATGGAACTAAATGAATATGAATGCGTCCAAAGTTACGAATGATTCGAAGTAACAAATGCGGATGATAATAAATGATCCGATAAACAAAAAAAATAATGATCCGAAAACGAAAAGAAACATGTTTTTCAGCAGTAGTCAAAACATAGTAAAAATTCAGTAACCGGAATGGATAGTCAGCCAAGCCAGAGGTCAGGGATCAATGTGGTGGAACAGCAAGAAGGATCTGGAGCCAGAAGGGATGTCAGCAAAGCAAGTCTTGAACAGGATCGCAGAAGATAGTTTCTGTGATGTTGACCAAGGCGAAGGCAGAGCTCCTCTGGACTGGACAGCTTAAGTAGGCAGGACTGACGAGCAGAATATCATCAACATCTGAGTAACTATTGAGAGATAGGAGCTGGCTATTAGCCGACAGCTGAGTGGCCTGTGCACCCCTATTGGAGCAGCCACCATTGACAGAGAGGTTGAGGTGAGAGCTTTGTACTGGGGTGTGGGAGAGAGCTCTGTACTAAGGAGGTATTGAGAGGAGAGCTCAGTACATGTGGATCTATGTGGAAAAATTTCCATTTTGAAAGTCTCACACAAAAGTCACAAATAATACTTGTAATATTTGTAATATGTGACTAATGTTAGTTTCTATTTGTTGCCTTTTGCCCGGTAAATGTAATAGTCTCTATCATTTGATATAAAGAGAAAAGAGCCTTAAGAACATTTAACCAAAAGAGAAATATTATGAGCGCACTGTGCACAAAGTGTATGGAGATTTCTGTGCAAACTTCCATAATAATTGGTGTTCCATTGAGCAAACCTCCATCTGCAATAGGAAGTGAAGTATTTAGCAGTGGTATTATTACCACTGCTAATTGTGACAATTTCCTACTCAGGGCTAGTGATTGTTAGGCAATCAGCAAGTCAGTGTCCTAAAAAACAATGACTCATTCCTGCCCAGCAATAGGGATGAGCTTCGTGTTCGAGTCGAACATACGTTCGATTCGAACATCGGCTGTTCGCCCGTTCGGCGAATTCCGAACGTTATGGGCCGTTCGCGCCAAATTTGTGTGGCGCTCACGGCCCACAATGCACTCCATCATCGCAGTGCATTGCTGGCTCATGATTGGCCAAGCATGCACTGTGACCCCGCATGCTTGGCCAATCACAGCGCCAGCAGCGAGGAGAGCCAATCATAGCTCAGGCTGTGTAGTACACGCCCCACACTATATAAGGCCGCCAGCGTGGCGGCCTTGTGTAGTGTGTTGGCGTCTGAAACAGTTAGTGGGTGTTCTGTGTACCTTCAACACAGTATACACCGATCGTTATCGGCCGATTTTCAATCTTGCTCTTCTGTAGTGGTTGTTGTCTGTGTGCTCTGACCGCAGTATACACCGCTATATTCACCTCACCTATATAGCTAGTGATCTATCTTTTATAATAGAGCTTGCAGTCAGTAGTGTTAGGAGCTTGTGCGTGCTGTCTGCATGCTCTGTACCCTGTACACACCGCTATATCCACCTACATAGCTCTTCTCTATTTGAGCCCACTTGCCATCTGCAGGAGTTATTGGAAGTTGTGTGTACCTCCAGCACAGCACCGTATACATCTGTATATACCCCTTTATCTCTGGTGTTCTATAAAAAAAGGCACCTGCAGGAGTTAGTGGGTGTTTTGTGCCTCCAGCACAATATACACCTGTATCTACCCTTTATTGCTGTTCTCTAATAGAGCCATCTGCAGGGCTTAGTGGGTGTTGTGTGACTCCATTACAGTATACCCCTTTATCTCTGGTGTTCTATAATAAAGGCATCTGCAGGGCTTAGTGGGTGTTGTGTGACTCCATTACAGTATACCCCTTTATCTCTGGTGTTCTATAATAAAGGCATCTGCAAGAGTTAGTGGGTGTTGTGTGCCTCCAGCACAATATACACTACCCAACTACTGTTTTACCCAACTCCCTTCAAGCCATTACCATGTCTGGAAGGCCAGCAAGGAGAGGCAGACAGGCGCGAGCCGATAAAAGAGGGCAAGCAGGCTCTGTGCCTAGAGACAACAGTGCTGGTCGTGGACGCGGTGCATTGTCATCAGCACGTGGCCATGGGACACACTTGTCCTTCTTTTCGGCAGCTGGACATGTTGAACCGCAACATGCCAATGACTTGGTAGAGTGGATGACCAAGCCCTCTTCATCCTCCTCATCCTCTCTCACCCAGTCTCAGGGTACTAGCAAAGCAGCTGCCAACGCATTGTCTTCCCTCCTCTCAATGTCATCATCAGTGACTCCTTCCCTAGACCCACCACGTCCTCCTGAGGAGTTTCCTGAACTCTTTGAGCACAGTGTTGGGTACATTCTCCAGGAGGATGCCCAGTGTTTTGTAGCCTCTGATGATGACACTCAGCTAGAGGAAGGCAGTAGCGTGAATGCAGAGAGAGGGGATGCTCAAGAAGGACAGCAATCTGGCAGTCATGTTCCACAAGCTGCAGCATATTGCTAGGTTTGCTACAGTGATGAAGAGGGAGGGGATGATGAGGGCACTGACTCCACGTGGGTGCCTGGTAGGAGAGAGGAGGAGGAGGAGGAGGAGGAGGCACATGTCCAACGAGGCAGGATGCCCTCCGGGGGCCAGCTTAGGGGCAGCACACCGACTGAATCACACCACACAGCTCCACCTGTGCAGGGTGCTGCCTCTGCGCGTTATTCTAAAAGTTCTTTGGTGTGGGCCTTTTTTGAGACGAGTGCATCAGATCGCACCGCTGCTATTTGCAACATACAGTGGTGTGAAAAAGTGTTTGTCCCCTTCCTCATTTCCTGTTCCTTTGCATGTTTGTCACACTTAAGTGTTTCGGAACATCAAACCAATTTAAACAATAGTCAAGGACAACACAAGTAAACACAAAATGCAATTTGTAAATGAAGGTGTTTATTATAAAAAGGTGAAAAAAAATCCAAACCATCATGGCCCTGTGTGAAAAAGTGATTGCCCCCCTTGTTAAAACATACTATAACTGTGGTTGTCCACACCTGAGTTCAATTTCTCTAGCCACACCCAGGCCTGATTATTGCCACACCTGTTCACAATCAAGGCATCACTTAAATAGGAGCTGCTTGACACAGTAAGGTCCACCAGAAGATCCTTAAAAGCTACACATCATGCCGAGACCCAAAGAAATTCAGGAACAATTGAGAAAGAAAGTAATTGAGATCTATCAGTCTGGAAAGGGTTATAAAGCCATTTCCAAAGCTTTGGGAATCCAGCGAACCACAGTGAGAGCCATTATCCACAAATGGCGAAGACATGGAACAGTGGTGAACCTTCCCAGGAGTGGCCGGCAGCCCAAAATTACCCCAAGAGCGCAGCGACGACTCATCCAAGAGGTCACAAAAGACCCCACAACAACGTCCAAGGAACTGCAGGCCTCACTTGCCTCAGTTAAGGTCAGCGTTCATGCCTCCATCATCAGGAAAAGACTGGGCAAAAATGGCCTGCATGGCAGAGTTCCAAGGAGAAAACCACTGCTGAGCAAAAAGAACATCAAAGCTCGTCTCAATTTCTCCACAACACATCTTGATGATCCCCAAGACTTTTGAGACAACATTCTGTGGACCGATGAGACAAAAGTGGAACTCTTTGGAAGGTGTGTGTCCAAGTATATCTGGCGTAGAAGGAACACTGCATTTCATAAAAAGAACATTATACCAACAGTAAAATATGGTGGTGGTAGTGTGATGGTCTGGGGCTGTTTTGCTGCTTCAGGACCTGGAAGACTTGCCGTGATAAAAGGAACTATGAATTCTGCTGTCTACCAAGAGATCCTGAAGGAGAATGTCCTACCATCTGTTCGTGTACTCAAGCTGAAACGAACTTGGGTTCTGCAGCAGGACAATGATCTTAAACACACCAGCAAGTCCACCACCGAATGGCTGAAGAAAAACAAAATGAAGACTGTGGAGTGGCCTAGCCAAAGTCCTGACCTGAATCCTATTGAGATGTTGTGGTATGACCTTAAAAAGGCTGTTCATGCTCGAAAACCCTCTAATGTAACTGAATTAGGACAATTCTGCAAAGATGAGTGGGCCAAAATTCCTCCAGGACGCTGTAAAAGCCTCATTGCACGTTATCGCAAACGCTTGGTTGCAGTTGTTGCTGCTAAGGGTGGCCCAACCAGTTATTAGGTTTAGGGGGCAATCACTTTTTCACACAGGGCCATGATGGTTTGGATTTTTTTTCACCTTTAATAATAAACACCTTCATTTACAAATTGCATTTTGTGTTTACTTGTGTTGTCCTTGACTATTGTTTAAATTGGTTTGATGTTCCGAAACACTTAAGTGTGACAAACATGCAAAGGAACAGGAAATGAGGAAGGGGGCAAACACTTTTTCACACCACTGTATGTCTCAAGCGTATCTCGCGTGGCCAAAACATCAGCCGCTTGGGCACCACATGCTTGACCAGACATATGCTGACCTGCCATGCAGCTCCTTGGCAAGCGTACCTCAAAGACCCACACCAAAGAACAAAGCGGACCTCTCCTTGCTCCTCATCAGCTGGCATCTCCAACCCCACTAGACCTTCAGTCCTCTCTGAAACCTGCTCTGAGAGGAATGAAGGTGTAGAATTAGGTGTGTCACAGCCAAGTGCTTCCGGGCACTCTGCTAGCAGTACACCCACGTCCAATTATAGCAGGCAAATGTCCCTGCCCCAGCTGCTGGACCGGCGAAAGAAGTTCACTCTCAGCCATCCACATGCCCAACGGCTGAATGCTAGCTTGGCTAAATTGCTAGCACTTCAACTGCTGCCTTTTCAGTTGGTAGACTCGGCCCCCTTCCGTGAGTTTGTACAATGTGCGGTTCCTCAGTGGCAGGTCCCCAAACGCCACTTTTTCTCACGGAAGGCGATTCGGCTCTCTACCGGCATGTGGAAGGCAATGTCCTTGCCTCCGTGGACAGGGCGGTCAGCGGTAAGGTGCATATTACCGCTGACTCATGGTCCAGCAGGCATGGACAGGGACCTTTCCTGTCTTTCACGGCCCATTGGGTCACTCTTCTGGCAGCTGGGAAGGATGCAGGACAAGGTGCAGTAGTGTTGGAGGTTGTTCCGCCACCACGCCTCCAAAATGCTACTATTGGTTGTGACACACCTCTCTCCTCCTTCCTCTTCTTCTTCCTCCATGGCCTCTTCCAGTGCTCTGTCCTCAGAACCAGCGGTGCTCCGTAGGCGTTCCAGGGGCTACGCAAGTACGCAGGCAAAACGATGCAATGCCGTGCGTGCGCTGGTTTGTTTGGGGGACAGGAGCCAAACTGGGGCGGATGTTTTGTCAGCTCTGCAGGGGCAGGCCGAGAAGTGGTTGACGCCACGCCAGCTTAAGTCAGGAATGCTGGTTTGCGACAATGGCACCAACCTCCTCTCCGCCCTCCGACAGGGACAACTGACCCATGTGCCCTGTGTAGCTCACGTCCTTAACCTGGTGGTGCAGCGGTTCTTGGGCAGGTACCCCGGCTTACAGGATGTCCTGAAGCAGGCCAGGAAAGTCTGTGTGCATTTCCGCCGATCATTTAATGCCTATGTTCGGCTGGCTGAGCTCCAAAAGGAGTTGAACCTGCCCAAGAACCGCCTTATATGTGACATGCCCACCAGGTGGAACTCAACGTTGGCCATGCTGCAGCGGCTGCACACGCAGCAGAGGGCCATCAATGAGTACCTGTGCGACTACGGCACCAGGACAGGGTCAGGGGAGCTTGGTTTTTTCTCACCACGCCAGTGGGGCATGATCAGGGATGCATGCACTGTCCTGTCACCGTTTGAGGAGGCCACAAGGATGGTGAGCAGTGACAGTGCATGCATCAGTGACACTGTACCTCTTGTCCACCTCTTGGAGCATATGCTGCGTGGAATAATGGACAGGGCACTTGAGGCAGAACAGATGCCTCTCAAGGCCCCCTTTATCCAGACAGTGTTCCTGCTGTGCCACCCATCACACAGGAAGAGGATGAGGAGGAGGAAGAGGAGGAGATGGATGATTGTGTCAGCATGGAGGTGGAGGCTGGCACTCAGCATCAGCAGCAGCAGTCTTGTAGGGATGATTTACAGTCCCAAGAAAAATGTGGACTTGTACGTGGCTGGGAGGAGGTAGCTGCGGATCATGTTGCCCTTAGTGACCCAGAGGACTCCGGACCGAATGCCTCAGCTAACCTACGCTGCATGGCCTCCCTGATCCTGCAAAGCCTGCGGAAGGATCCTCGTATTCTTCGGATCAAGGAGCGGGACCATTACTGGCTGGCCACTCTCCTTGATCCACGGTACAAGGGTAAGGTTGCCGACCTTATCTTGCCGTCGCAGAGGGAGTAGAGGATGAGACATCTCCGGGAGGCCTTGCAGAAAGGTCTGTGCAATGCGTTCCCAGAGACTGGGAGGTTACAAACTCCTGGTCCTGGACAACGTGTTGCTGAGGCATCGGTCAGAAGGAGCGGTGGAGAAGGTGGCTGTCTGACTGATGCTTTCAGACAATTTTTTAGTCCGCAGCCCCAAGGTATGATCGGTTCCAGCAACCATCGCCAGCGTCTGATTTACATGGTGCAGGAATACCTAGGGGCAAGGTCAGACTTGGACACCTTTCCCACCGAAAATCCTCTGGCTTACTGGGTCTTGAGGATGGATCACTGGCCAGAGCTTGCACAGTATGCAATTGAGCTACTGGCCTGTCCTGCATCCAGCGTTTTTTCGGAACGCACCTTCAGTGCTGCTGGTGGCTTTGTTACCGATCACAGGGTGCGCCTGTCCACCGAATCAGTTGATCGACTGACCTTCATCAAGATGAATCAGTCTTGGATCACCCACAGCTACCAAGCACCTGAAGCTGATGTAACCGAATAATTTTTTTTTAAATATCACATCCCTTCAAGACTGCCTATGCTGATGCTGAGTGACTGTCCTGTTATGTTGATTGTCTATCCTCTTCCTCCTCCGCTGATATGTTGGAAGAACATTTATGGCTCTGGGTGATGCCATCAGCCCAATTTTTCTGATGCAATGCTTTGCAGCAGGGCTAATTCCTGCAATAAAACAAGAGTATATGGGAGAGGTTGCAGTGTCGTGGCACCAGCACCAGTGCCTAAGGCCCAATTTTTCTGCCCCTGTTTAACAGGGACATGTAATTACAATTCTTGATATAATATTTCACAGGAGGGCCCGTTCCTGTGCCCACCCAGAGTAACTGTGAGGACTTATAGTGTTGTGGCACCAGCACCACAACCACCAAAGGTCAATTTTTCTACCACTGTTCAACAATGGCATGTAATTACAATTCTTGATATAATCGTTCACAGCAGGGCGCTCCAGCGCCCACCAAGAGTCACTTTGAGGGCTTACAATGTTGTGGCAAAACCAACACCTTGTTCCGCCATTTCTGCAGAGCATATAGGGCAGGCCCCTACTTTCAAACATCCGACTTACAAGCATCTCCTACTTGCAAACGGAAGGAGACAACAGCAAGTGAGATGAAAAAAGATGGACTACAAAACTAATTATACAGGGGTGATAACCCTTCCCTATGTTTTCCAAAAAGCTTAAAAATAGTTTTTTTGACTGGAGCTACACTTTAAAAATGTACCAGTTGAAAATTACAAACAGATTCAACTTAACACAACAAACCTACACAGTCCCTGTCTTGTTTGCACCGCCTGTATTCTGCTGTTCTGAGTATATAGGGCCTGGGGGCCACACGCATTTCCTTTTTTTAATATGGGTACTGGGTTCCCCTTAATATGCGTACAAGACCCAATGGGGCTGGTAATAGGCAGGGAGGGCTACCCATGCCATTTTTCTCAATGATTTTCAACCATATTGTAGGAACCAGATATAACATTAAAACCGCAAGCAGTTTTAAATTGTGTTATTTCCGTTTAATGTCATTTTGTGCAGGGACTGTTCTAAACACGGGAAACACGTGGCACTTCACAGGCATACTATAGACACCCCCCAGGCACCATATTTAAAGGAATATTTCACTTTTTTTTCACTTTAATCGTCATTAAAATCAGTGCTCCCGCCAAAACGGCCATTTTTAAAAACATTTTAGGCATTGACCCATGTCCCCTGGGGCAGGAGCCAGGTCCCCAAACCCTTTTTAGGACAGTATCTTGCATATTAGGCGTTAAAATTAGCACTTTTAATTTCGAACGTTCGAGTCCCATAGACTTCAATGGGGTTCTAAAGTTCGTACGAATTTGGGGTCCGTTCGAAAGTTCTGGTGCGAACCGAACAGGGGGGTGTTCCGCTCATCCCTACCCAGCAATATCAACATAAGAACAAGGCGCCTTATCCCCCTGGCAAAGCACCGTTTCCTTATTTTGATGAGGGCAAGGGCCTCTTCCACAACCTTGGCCTGTAGATGTGGAGTTCTGTGGGTAGGAGACTTATTAGAATTCTAAGGCCCCTTTAAAAATATGAAGGCCCCAGATGCCTCACCCCCTCATGTGAATTAGTAAGGGGTACATAGTAAGAAATGTTTATTAGCATTCATATTTTTGCTGACTGTGGAGGAGCAAGGAGCTGCAAAGGGGCACAGGCAAGGTGAGCATAAGGGGCTCTGGGGTTGCCTTTACCAGAAAACTGTCACTTTTTCTTGCATGGGCAAGGTGACAGTGTCTCTTTAAACTTTTCATTGTAGTAGGTATTATATTACTGTGCTAACAGATTTTCATCTGGGGGTCAGGGGCGGTGCTACCACTAGGCGGACTAGGCAACCGCCTAGGGCGCACTGCCGCCTAGGGCGCACTGCCGCCTAGGGCGCCCAGCCGCTGGTTATTGTACTCCTGCACAGTGCACTGTCCTTGTAATTATCCTGCCATGTGAAGCAGCGCCGCCACCAACCCCCCCGCCCCCCTCCGTTCCGCTGATGTAAACACACATTACATTCCACACAGACATCCCCCCTCTCTGCTCTGCAGCGAGCCAGCCAGTAAACCCCTGGGTGCTCTCTGTGTGTGTCAGTGTCACTGTGTCAGGCAGCAGTAGCGCCCTCCACCTACCCTCCCCCTCCCCCTCCGCCTCTGCTCTCCGCTCTCTGCTCTCTGACTGTCTGTCAGTCTCAGTCTGTCACGTGACGTCATGACTCATATATCGCCGAGGCCACTCTCCAGACTCCAGCAGCACAGTTCCCCCGGTCCCACCCCCCCCCCCCCCCATGCACTCCTGGAACGGAGTATGGATCATGGATGGAGGATGCAAGCATCATGGGGTGCATGGCTGCGTGGCGCTTGGCGGCAGCTCTTCGGGCTTTGGGACAGGTGCAGCCTGGGCTGGCTGTAACAGGAAGAGGCACCACAGGACACAGAACAGAAGCAGCAGGTACACCGTACCCAGACAACACAGCAGAGTGGGTGCCAGTGAGAAACAGGTGTCACTGGTGGAATAAGTAAAAACTGTTGCTTTCTCTCTTAATGAGATTGTATATGAAATATCATTTTAAAATGTGTGTGAGTGTATATGTATTATATATTGACTGATCTGCTAAAATGCCCCCCCCCCCCGAGTCTGTATTTAATGGGCACTGCTGGGTCTCTATTGGATCATGGGCACTGGTGACATGGTATTTGACGGCTCTGGTGAAGCGGCATTGATGGGCGCTGATCCGTCTGTATTTGGTGGGCGCTGGTGAGTCTGTATTTGATGGGCGCTGGTGACATGGTATTTGACGGGTGGTGGTGAAGTGGCATTGATGGGCGCTGGTGAGTCTGTATTTGATGTGTGCTGGTGAAGTGGCATTGATGGGCGCTGGTGAGTCTGTATTTGATGTGTGCTGGTGAAGTGGCATTGATGGGCGCTGGTGAGTCTGTATTTGGTGGGCACTGGTGAAGCGGAATTGGTGGGCGCTGGTGAGTCTGTATTTCATTGGCGCTGGTGATATGGTATTTGACGGCCGCTGGTGAAGCGGCATTGATGGGTGCTGGTGAGTCTGTATTTGATAGACGCTGGTAAAGTAGCATTGATGGGTGCTGGTGAGTCTGTATTTGATGGACGCTGGTAAAGTGGCATTGATGGGTGCTGGTGAGTCTGTATTTGATGGGCGCAAAAATTTGTTTTGAATTATTTGATCCAAAACCTGGTTTGGGGCAAAACTGTAAAATTTAGCTGGTCTAGCAAAGTGTTGCATGCAAAATAGTAGCGGTCATTAACTAGTTGCTGACCGCCGACCGTCAAATGACGGCTAGGCGACGCACCTATTGTGGCGGGAGGCCGTCATATGACGGCCTCCCGTTTAAACAGAGAATGCGCGCGATCGTGCGCGCGCATCCCTGTTTCTTCGGTGGCGGCGTGTCACGGAGACACCGCTCGCCACCGAAGGGGGTGAACAGCCATTCGTTATGGCTGTTTACCACGTGATCGGCCGTGATGAAGTCACGGCCGATCACAGATGGTAACACCCCGAACGTGCACGGCGCATGCGCGGGATCGCGAGCGCGCTGCGCGTGCACGTCGGTGGCGGCGTGTTCCCCGGGAACACTGCTCGTCACCGATGCTGGTAAACAGCCATTGGCCGGCTGTTTACCCACGTGATCGGCTGTGATCCTTTCACAGCCGATCACTCAAATGTAAACAAACCGCGGTAACGGGATGTTACCGGGTTCTCCTCCTCACACACCGATCGTGTGTGAGGAGGAGATTGCGGTAACATCTCGTTACCGCATACAGTGTACACCAAACATACTGATTGCCCCCCCCCAATAAAGAGGACCTGTCACCACCCCTCATAGTACCTGTCAATCACAGTCCATCAGAGTACCTGTCACAGCCCATCAGAGTATTTGAGTACCTGTCACAGCCCATCAGAGTACCCGAGTACCTGTCCCGGCCCATCAGAGTACCCGAGTACCTGTCACAGCCCATCAGAGTACCCGAGTACCTGTCACAGCCCATCAGAGTACCCGAGTACCTGTCCCGGCCCATCAGAGTACCCGAGTACCTGTCACAGCCCATCAGAGTACCCGAGTACCTGTCCCGGCCCATCAGAGTACCCGAGTACCTGTCCCGGCCCATCAGAGTACCCGAGTACCTGTCCCGGCCCATCAGAGTACCCGAGTACCTGTCCCGGCCCATCAGAGTACCCGAGTACCTGTCACGGCCCATCAGAGTACCCGAGTACCTGTCACGGCCCATCAGAGTACCCGAGTACCTGTCACGGCCCATCAGAGTACCCGAGTACCTGTCCCGGCCCATCAGAGTACCCGAGTACCTGTCCCGGCCCATCAGAGTACCCGAGTACCTGTCACGGCACATCAGGGTACCCGAGTACCTGTCACGGCACATCAGGGTACCCGAGTACCTGGCACGGCACATCAGAGTATCCGAGTACCTGTCACTGCACATCAGGGTACCCGAGTACCTGTCACAGCACATCAGGGTACCCGAGTACCTGTCACGGCACATCAGGGTACCCGAGTACCTGTCCCGGCTCATCAGAGTACCGGAGTACCTGTCCCGGGCCATCAGAGTACCGGAGTACCTGTCCCGGCCCATCAGAGTACCCGAGTACCTGTCCCGGCCCATCTGAGTACCCGAGTACCTGTCCCGGCCCATCTGAGTACCCGAGTACCTGTCACAGTTCATCTGAGTACCCGAGTACCTGTCACAGTTCATCTGAGTACCCGAGTACCTGTCACAGCCCCTATGAGTACCTGTCACCGCCCTTCAGAGTACCCAAATACCAGTCACCAAACCATCAGAGTACTTGTCACCAGGCCATCAGAGTACCTGAGTACTTGTCACCAGGCCATCAGAGTACCTGAGTACTTGTCACCAGGCCATCAGAGTACCTGAGTACTTGTCACCAGGCCATCAGAGTACCAGAGTACTTGTCACCAGGCCATCAGAGTACCCGAGTACCTGTCACCAGGCCATCAGAGTACCTGAGTACCTATCACCAGGCCATCAGAGTACCCGAGTACCTGTCACCAGACCATCAGAGTACCCGAGTACCTGTCACCAGGCCATCAGAGTACACGAGTACCTGTCACCAGGCCATCGGAGTACCCGAGTACCTGTCACCAGGCCATCAGAGTACCCGAGTACCTGTCACCAGGCCATCAGAGTACCCGAGTACCTGTCACCAGGCCATCAGAGTACCCGAGTGCCTATCTCCAGCCCATCAGAGTACCCGAGTACCTATTTGCAGCCAATGTCTCATAGAATATACGTCGGGGTGTTTGCTTTCCAAAATGGGGTCATTTTGTGGGTAATTTCACTGTCCTGGTGGTCCAGGACCTTCAAAAGTGTGATGGGTAGGAATGAAATAAGATGTGTCATTTATGCTCCTAGAACGCCTGAACGTACTACTTCAATGTTCGGCCTCTCTATGTGGCCAGGCTGTGTAAAAGTCACACACATGTGGTATCGCCATACTCGGGAGGAGTAGCAGAATGTATTTTGGGGTGTAATTTTTACACTATGTGTTAGAAATATCTTATAAATTGACAATTTTGTGTAAAAAAAAATGCGTTTTAATTTTTTTCCACATATTCCAAAAACTTCTGGAAAATAAATAACCATTCAAAAGACTCATTATGCCTCACAGATTATACGTTGGGGTGTTTGCTTTCCAAAATGGGGTCATTTTATGGGAAATTCCATTGTCCTGGTACTCCAGGGCCTTCAAAAGTGTAATAGGTGGTTGAGAAACGAGATGCGTAATTTTTGCTCGTAGAACGTCTGAAGGTACTACATCAATGTTAGTGCTCTGTATGTGGCCAGGCTGTGTAAAAGTCTCACACATGTGGTATTGCCGTACTCGGGAAGAGTAGCAGAATGTATTTTGGGATGTAATTTTTGCTATATACATGCTATGTGTTAGAAATATATTATAAATTGACAATTTTGTGTAAAAAAAAATGCGTTTTAATTTTTTTCCACATATTCCAAAAACTTCTGGAAAAAAATTAACCATTCAAAAGACTCATTATGCCTCACAGATTATACGTTGGGGTGTTTGCTTTCCAAAATGGGGTCATTTTATGGGAAATTCCATTGTCCTGGTACTCCAGGGACTTCAAAAGTGTAATAGGTGGTTGAGAAATGAGATGCGTCATTTTTGCTCATAGAACGTCTGAAGGTACTACATCAATGTTAGTGCTCTGTATGTGGCCAGGCTGTGTAAAAGTCTCACACATGTGGTATCGCCGTACTCGGGAAGAGTAGCAGAATGTATTTTGGGATGTAATTTTTGCTATATACATGCTATGTGTTAGAAATATCTTATAAATTGACAATTTTGTGTAAAAAAAAATGCGTTTTAATTTTTTTCCACATATTCCAAAAACTTCTGGAAAAAAATTAACCATTCAAAAGATTCATTATGCCTCACAGATTATACGTTGGGGTGTTTGTTTCCAAAATGGGGTCATTTTATGGGAAATTCCATTGTCCTGGTACTCCAGGGACTTCAAAAGTGTAATAGGTGGTTGAGAAATGAGATGCGTCATTTTTGCTCGTAGAACGTCTGAACGTACTACATCAATGTTGGGCCTCTGTATGTGGCCAGGCTGTGTAAAAGTCTCACACATGTGGTATCGCCGTACTCGGGAAGAGTAGCGGAATGTATTTTGGGGTGTAATTTGTTGTATGCATATGCTGTGTGTGAGAAATAACCTGATAATATGACAATTTAGTAAAAAAAAAATAAAAAAAAATAAAAAATCTTCATTTTGCAAAGAATTGTGGGAAAAAATGACAACTTAAAAAAACTCACCATGCTACTTACTTAATACCTTGGGATGTCTACTTTGTAAAAAGGGGTCATTTGGGGGGTATTTGTACTTTCCTGACTTGTTAGTGTCTCAAGAAATGAGATACACCTGATGTACTGAAGGCCTGATCAGAAGTGATCAATTTTCAGTGATTGGCACCATAGTTTGTAGACTCTATAACTTTCACAAAGACCAAATAATATACACTAATGTGGGTTATTTTTACCAAAGATATGTAGCAGTATAAATTTTGGCCAAAATTTATGAAGAAAAATTACTAATTAGCAATAATTTATGACAGAAACTAAGAAAAAGGCATTTTTTTCACAAAATTTACGTTTTATTTTATTTATATCACAAAAAATAAAAAACCCACTAGTGATTAAATACCACTAAAAGAAAGCTCTATTTGTGTGGAAAAAAGGACGCAAGTTTCATATGGATACAGTGTTGGATGACTGAGTAATTGTCATTCAAACTGTGAGAGCGCTGAAAGCAGAAAATTGGTCTGGTCAGGATGGGGGTGTAACTGCACTGTATTGAGGTGGTTAAAAAGGTGGGGATTACATGGGTAGGGCAAAGGGGGTGGAGTCAGGGGTGGAACCAAGGGGGGGGGGGCGGCAAAATGAGGTTTCGCCTAGGGTGTCAAAAATCCTTGCACCAGCCCTGCTGGGGGTATAACTGCACTCTGAGCACAGATTTATTTAGCTTGCTTCACTTTAATGTTTAAAGGGGCTCTTATCAGGACAGGGTACTGGGAGTTAATAGGGATTATACTACCTTGTCTTTGACAGGAAAGTTGTGGTTGAGAGGAGGAGGAGATTAGTAGCTTCAGCTAAGGCTGGCAGTGAAAAAAAAATGCAGGAAAGTAAGAGACTTAGAAAAAATAAGTCTGTGTAAACTAAGTAATAGGGAGGGTAAAACCAAAAAAAATGTAAAAAATCACGCTGAAAAACTTATGAGCAGCTGACAAGACAATCAATATGAATTGTGTACAAGTGAAATAAAACAGAAATGCCACGCTAAAATACTCTAAACAGCAATATACAAAAATTGTATCCAATATAAATATATAGTGAGTAAAATAATAAGTAAACAGTAGTCCCAAAAAGATTGATGAATAGTCTCAAAGCAAGGGCAGTGATGTAAAGTGTCCCAAAAATGTGTGAATGAGTGAAGCAGATCCTAGGTATTCGCCATCAATCCTCTGAGTGCTCCAACACCTATGTGTGCAATAAGGACTCTAACCAGAGTTGGTGGAATCTTTAGTTAATTAGTGATAAGGGTGGAGTTACCGCTCGTGACATGGGTGCTCCATGACCTAAGTGGAGCTTACAAGGTGGGTGGAGCTACCACTCATGGCGTCATAACGTATTCCGCAACCAGGGAGTGGTCTTCCGATTTCCAAGATTGTTTGTCTTTACAAGTGCTAATCTTTAATGGCTTTGTAAGTAGTCTGTATTTGTTTTAAATAATAATTCCATACAGTTTTACACTAAGGGGGTTATCTACGAAATGAAAATTCACTTTGCATTACAAGTGCACTGCAAATGCACTTGGAAGTGCAGTCTCTGTAAATCTGATTGGTAGATCTGAAATGAGGGGAAGCTCTGCTGATTTTATCATCCAATCATGTGCAAGCTAAAATGCTGTTTTATATTTTCCTTGCATGTCCCCCTCGGATTTACAGCGACTGCACTTCCAAGTGCACTTGTAGTGCAAAGTGGATTTTCCTTTCGTAAATAACCCCTTAAGTGTCCCTTCTGGCTTTTCTTTCATGCTGGTTCATTTCACTTGCCAATGAGGGACTTATGTGGATGGAGTGGTAATCCAGATTTCTATCCCCCGTAATATGTCCATCCACTGCAATAGAGTGCATTAATATAGCAATGTCTTTTTTTTTTACTTTTACATTTTTATTATTTTTGACAAAATACGTTCCAATATAAACGAATACAATTAATTTATATTACTTATCATATTGCATAGAACAGATAATAACAAAAATTGGGGAATGAATAACAAGAAATAATAATAACTTTAGGGTACAATAACTGGAGTTTGATATCCCGCTACTGCCCACCCCAAATGGGATCATACTGTAGGCGGGAGCTGGTCACCAAATATTCTAACTTTTAGGAATGAAAAAAAGAAGAAGAGAAGTCTGTAAGAAATTCAATATCTTGATGTATCATATATCGCTATTCTTCAAGTAGCTGGACTCTGGAAGCTCTTGAGTTGTTTATCCAAACTTGTCTTTTTATTTTAAGATAGTGGTAGAGAAATTTTTCAATGCTAGTATCAATTTGCATTGGGCCTGAGTGTTTAGTCTAAGGCTACTTTCACACTGGGGAGCTCAGCACACTGGCGGTAAAGCGTTACTATATTTAGCGGCGCTTTACCGTCATTTTAGCGGCACTGATCGGACACTAGTAGGGTTTTCACATTGGAGTGCACTGAGCGGCTCTTTCGGGGCGCTTTGCAGGCGCTATTTTTAGCACTTTAGCGCCTGCAAAGCGCCTCAGTGTGAAAGGGGCCTTATAATGACATTTAACATGTTAGGAGCCTCTGTGGATTTCCACATATTGGCAATGCTAAGTCTCGCTGCTATCAGGATATGTGATACTATTGTTCTATAGCAATATGTGTATATATCTATATTTAATCCTAATAATGCTGTTGCTGGTGTCAGTTCTGTCAAATTACCTGTAAGTTCTGCAATAAAGGAGGAAACTGAGTTCCAAAAACTTGAAAGATTCTTGCATGACCTAAGAATATGGTATAGGGTTCCCACTAATTCCTCACACCTCCAGCATATGGGAGAGGTGGAAGGGAATACTTTGGATAATCTATAAGGTGTCAGGTACCGTCTGTTAAGAATTTTTTGTGAATTATCCCAATGTTCTATACATGAGGATGCTGTATTAGTGATCAATAGGGCTTTATGCCATTGCTCCCATGTAAAGGTTTGTAAAAGGTCCTTTTCCCATTTTAACACGTTGGGATTTTTTCCTTCTGGGGAAGAAGGTGAGAGAAGGTTGTAGGAAAGCCTAATTCTTTTTGCTTTTTGAAATTTGTGGTGTGTAAAATATTGCCATATTTCTGTTGGGATATAAATTTTGTCAGAAAGGATTATATTTTTTACATGTGCACATTTGCTGAATTTCCCTTCCGCTATGTTTTTGAAGTGTGCTGGTAGGCAATTATAAGTTTGGAAGCCTTGTTTGGTCCATTCTTTTGTTGATTTACGTATTTAACAGTAGTCTATTATTCTTGTGGGCAATGTGATTTCTCTTTTTAGTTTTAGATTGAATATGTTTCCTAGCTATAAAAGTTGATTTAATAGAAAGGAGGTTTGGAACAATTATTTTTTTGGTTATTACATGCTTCGCCATAGAAAGGGCGAATAGGTCATGACCTATAGTAATACATTTTTTTATATTTAACCATAGTTTATCATTAGAAGAGGTAAACCAATATTTCATTTGGTCTAATAAAGAAGCATAATGGTAGTTTCTAATGTCTGGCAGTCCCATTCATCCTAGGTCTTTGTTGGCAGTTAGTATTGAGAATGCTACTCTTGGTATTTTTCCATATCATATGTAATTTTTTAATTTAGTGTTAAGAATTTGGAGGGTAACGGAATTGGAAAAGTGTGAAAATAATATAGTATTTTGGGTAATATTTGCATCTTAAATGCTGCTATTTTCCTGACCCATGAAAGTTGAGTTTTTTGGATGATAGCAATGTCTTTTTGACCTTTTTTTTTTATTAAAGAGTCCACCAACTCTGGTAAGAGTCCTTATTGCACACATAGGTGGTGGAGCACTTGGAGGATTGAATGGAGGTTGTGCCTAGTGGAAACAAAAGGTGAACAAAATGATAAGGGGATAAAGGTAAATAAAGGAGGGAAGTGTTGGTTCCTGCTGCAAGCAATTGGGACCGAAAGGTAAAATGTGCTCTTAACATCAAATAAATGCAGACGGGATGTGGTCTCTGCCAGAAAAATGCATAGAGTAGGACACTTCTGACCCACTGGTCATTTCACATTTGCAAAATTAATTTAGATTTCTTAGTGAGACATTTTTCATGACATAAAATCTTACCTAAAGATGACATAATGTCAAATATTGATTGTAGGCAATCTCACTAAACTACTGTCCCTCTTATAAAAACCCTAGTTATAGCACCCAAATAGCACAGTGGCTAAGTGCTTAGCACTTCTGCCTGGCTGCATCAGGGTTGTTGGTTCAAAACACAGCACTAATTGCATGGAGTTTACATGTTACCCCTGTCCTTCTGTGGGGTTCCTCCCACACTCCAAAGACATGCTGGTAGTTTAACTGGCTCTGGTCTAAAATGGCCCTAGTATGTAAGATTGTGAATTAGGCACCTTTGTAAGAGTCTTTATGGCAGGGACTGATGTGAATGTTTGCAGTGCCCATAATCACAGCCTTACCATGCTTACTACTGCACCCTTTCCTGCATCCTTCCCAGCTGCCAGCAGAGTCACCCAGTGCACGGTGAAAGATAGGTAACAAGTCAGCGGTAATATGCACCTTACCACTGACCGCCCTGTCTAGCGCGGCATGGACATTGCCTTCGACATGCTGGAAGAGAACTGTTATCGCCTTCCGTGAAAAAAGTGGCGTTTGGGAACCTGCCACTGAGGTACTGCACATTCCATAAACTCACGGAAGGGGGAAGAGTCTACTAACTGAAAAGGCAGCAGTTTAAGTGCTAGAAATTTAGCCAAGCTAGCATTCAACCGCTGGGCATGTGGATGGCTGGGAGCGAACTTCTTTCACCGGTGGAGAAACTGGGGTAGGGAAATCTGCCTGCTAGAATCAGACGTTGGTGTACCGATAGCAGATTGCAAGTACTTGGCAGTGGCACACCTAATTCTACACCTTCATTCCTCTCAGTGCAGGTTTCTGAGACTGAAGGTATAGTGAGGTTGGAGATCCCAGCTGATGGAGAGGAATAAGGAGAGGTCCGTCTTGTTCTTTGGTGTGGGTCTTTTAAGTAGTGTTGCCAACAGGCTGCATGGGAGCTTGACATATGTCTGATTAAGCAAGTGGTGCCCAAGCGCTTGCTGTCTAGTCCACGCTTGATACACTTCAGACATACGTTGCAAATAACAATGGTGCGATCTGCTGCGTACATCTCAAAAAAGGCCCACACTGAAGAACTTTTGGAATAATGCACGGTGTCACCAGAGCCTTGCACTTGCGGAGCTCTGCGGTGTGATGCAGTCAGTTGGCTGGTCATCCTGCCTCGTTGGAGATGTGCCTTCTCCTCCGCCTCCTCCTCCTCTATCAGGCACCCACGTAGAGTCAATGAGCTCATCATCCCCTCCCTCCTCATCACTGGAGAAAACCTGGCAGTATGCTGCAGCTGGGGAACATGACTGCCAGTTTGTTGTTCTTCTTGGGCAACCCCTCTCTCTGGGCTCACGTTACTACCTTCCTCAAGCTGGGTACCATCATCAGAGCCTTCAAAACTCTGCGCATCCTCCTGCAGCATGTACCCGGCACTGTAGTCAAACAGTTAGGGGAACTCCTACGGTGGGGCTAGGGAAGGAGTAACTGATGATGACCTTGAGTCCAAGGAATAGGCCGCGTTGGCACCTGCATTGGCAGCCAAGGTAGCCTAGCTGACAGAGGATGAGGGCTTGGTCATCCACTCTACCAACTCTTCGGCATGTTGTGGCTCAACATGGCCAGCTGCTGAGAAAAAGGACAAGCGTGCCCTACGGCCACATGCTGATGAGGATTCACCGTGTCCATGACCAGCACTGTTGCCTCTAGACACAGACCCTGCTTGCCCTGTTTTATTGGCCTGGAACTGTCTGCCTCTCCTTTTTGGCCTTCCAGACATACTGTCTTTGATGTATTGAAATAGGTACACAATGAATGGCCTGCAGTGAGATGTAGTTGCACAAAGCTGTATATATATATATATATATATATATATATATATATATATACAGTGGGGATCGAAAGTTTGGGCACCCTAGGTAAAAATGTGTATTAATGTGCATAACGAAGACAAGGAAAGATGGAAAAATCTCCAAATGGCATCAAATTACAGATTAGACATTCTTATAATATGTCAAAAAAAGTTAGATTTTATTTCCATCATTTATACTTTTAAAATGACAGAAAACAAAAAAATGGCGTCTGAAAACGTTTGGGCACCCTGCAGAGTTAATATCTTGTACTGCCCCCTTTGGCAAGTATCACAACTTGTAAACGCTTTTTGTAGCCAGCCAAGAGTCTTTCAATTCTTGTTTGAGGTATCTTTGCCCATTCTTCCTTACAAAAGTGTTCCAGTTCTTTGAGATTTCTGGGCTGTCTGTCACGCACTGCTCTTTTAAGGTCTATCCATAGATTTTCAATAATGTTGAGGTCAGGAGATTGTGTAGGCCATGGCAAAACCTTCAGTTTACGCCTCTTGATGTAATCCCCCGTGGATTTTGAGGTGTGTTTAGGATCATTATCCATTTGTAGAAGCCATCCTCTCTTTAACTTCAGATTTTTCACAGATGGCATCAAGTTACCATCCAAAATTTGCTGAAATTTTATTAAATCCATTTTTCCTTCTACTCGTGAAATGTTCCCTGTTCCACTGGCTGCAATACAACCCCAAAGCATGATTGATCCACCCCCATGCTTAACAGTTGGACAGAGGTTCTTTTCATAAAATTTTGTGCCCTTTCTTCTCCAAACGTACCTTTGCTCATTCCGGGCCAAAAAGTTCTATTTTAACCTCATCGGTCCACAGAACTTGTTTCCAAAATGCCTCAGGCTTGTCTATATGTTCATTTGCAAAGTTCAAACGCTGATTTTTGTGATGAGGACGTAAAAGAGGTTTTCTTCTGATGACTCTTCCATGAAGACCATATTTGTACAAGTATCTCTTTATAGTGGAATAGTGTACCACAACTCCAGTGTCTGCCAGATCTTTCTGGAGGGATCGTGCAGTCAAACGTGGGTTTTGAATTGCTTTTCTCACAATCCTGCAAGCTGTTCTGTCTGATATTTTTCTTGGTCTTTCAGATCTTGCTTTAACTTCCACTGTTTCTGATGACTGCCATTTCTTAATTACATTCCGAACAGAGGATATTGACATCTGAAAACACTTTGCTATCTTCTTATAGCCTTCTCCAGCTTTGTGAGCGTTAACTATTTTCAGTTTCAGTTTTCTAGACAACTGCTTAGAAGAACCCATGGTGCTGATTGTTGGGGCAAGGTCAGATGAGTCTGGCCATTTAAAACCTTTGAGATTGACATCACCTGGTCTTCCCAGACGATGATTGAGAACAATCCATGACACTGGCAGGTCTCAGCTTTGCAAAGGGGGCAGTGCATGCTATAAATTCTGCAGGGTGCCCAAACTTTTGCAGACGCCATTTTTTTGTTTTCTGTAATTTTGAAAGTGTAAATGATGGAAATAAAATTATTTTTTTTGACATATTATAAGAATGTCTAATCTGTAATTTGATCTCTTTCCATCTTTCCTTGGCTTCGTTATGCACATTAATACACATTTTTACCTGGGGTGCCCAAACTTTCGATCCCCACTGTGTATATATATATATATATATATATACAAAGGATGCATATATATATATATATATCATTTATATACTGATTATACTGCAGCTAGCTGAATCGCCTGCCTGCCTGTAGTATTATTAGGAAGAAACAACAGGAATTGTCTGCAGTGAGCTTTAGCTGCACACTGTGCCCAGTATACAGTACACTAATATACTGCAGCTAGCTGAATCAACTGCCTGCCTGAGGTATTATTAGGAAGAGAACACCAGCAATTGTCTGCAGTTAGCTTTAGTTGCACACTGTACACAGGATACAGTACACTGACTGAAAATACTGCAGCTGCCTGTCTGAGGTATTATTAGGAAGATAACACCAGCAATTGTCTGCAGTTAGCTTTATTTGTGAACTGTGCACAGGATACAGTACACTGACTGAAAATACTGCAGCTGCCTGCCTGTGGTATTATTAGGAAGAGGACACCAGAAATTGTTTGCAGTTAGCTTTAGTTGCACACTGTGTACAGGATACAGTACACTGACTGGAAATACTGCAGCTACCTGCCTGAGGTATTATTAGGAAGAGAACACCAGCAATTGTCTGCAGTTAGCTTTAATTGCAAACTGTGCACAGGATACAGTACACTGACTGAAAATACTGCAGCTGCCTGCCTGAGGTATTATTAGGAAGAGAACACCAGCAATTGTCTGCAGTCAGCTTTAGTTGCACACTCACTGCACAGGATACAGTACACTGACTGAAAATACTGCAGCTGCCTGCCTGAGGTATTATTCGGAAGAGAACACCAGCAATTGTCTGCAGTTAGCTTTATTTGTGCACTGTGCACAGGATAGAGTACACTGACTGAAAATACTGCAGCTGCCTGTGGTATTATTAGGAAGAGGACACCAGCAATTGTTTGCAGTTAGCTTTAGTTGCACACTGTGTACAGGATACAGTACACTGACTGAAAATACTGCAGCTAGCTGAGTCAACTGCCTGCCTGAGGTATTATTAAGAAGAGAACACAAGCAATTGTCTTCAGTTAGCTTTAGTTGCACACTGTACACAGGATACAGTACACTGACTGAAAATACTGCAGCTGCCTGCCTGAGGTATTATTAGGAAGAGAACACCAGCAGTTGTTACAGTAAACTTTAGTTGCACACTGTACATAGGATAAAGTACACTGACTGGAAATACTGCAGCTACCTGCCTGAGGTATTATTAGGAAGAGAACACCAGCAATTGTCTGCAGTTAGCTTTAATTGCAAACTGTGCACAGGATACAGTACACTGACTGAAAATACTGTAGCTGCCTGCCTGTGGTATTATTAGGAAGAGAACACCAGCAATTGTCTGCAGTCAGCTTTAGTTGCACACTCACTGCACAGGATACAGTACACTGACTGAAAATACTGCAGCTGCCTGCCTGTAAATATATTAGGAAGAGAATAACAGGAATGGATCTAGCTAAACTGAATACAGTGTATATATATATTGTAGAGGGTGATCCTGGGGCAGGGTTAAGTGGGGGTTAATTGAAGAAGGCAAGTACTTCCCCTTCAGGCCTGCTTATTATCAGGTGTGCTAAAAGTGCCAGTGTGGAGTTGTTGAGTAGGAGAGAAAGAGACATCAGTACACTGTGTGGAAACGTCCATTGCTGGAAGATGTACCTGCTGGGTGAGCTTAAACCACAAAAAGACGGGCGTGGTTTCGGCATGCAGCAGTGAGGACGCGTTGTCCCTGAGCTCCGGCGCTGACCCCGGTATTTTAGCACTTATTTACCGCAGGATCCACTCCACTCGTCCGGGAAGGATGGGGAGGAGAACTGGCAAGCCCCTACCGAGGAAGAGCGGACCGGAGGGATCGATCAAACGGTTCCTGGCTGAGCCTGACGAGGTGGGAGACATGGATGGCCTAGGCCACTCTCCGCTCGCCACGAGCACGGCCGCGGGCCCCGCCCCCCGCTCCAGGCTTATACACAGGTCCTCGTCGGTGGGCTCTGACGGAGATGAAGGTGAATCGAACCGGTCGGATGTGGCGGCGCTTGTGAGCGGACTCCCTACGAAATCGGAGCTGGCATTGATGCTCCAGGGGCTGGAGAAGTCCATTAAAAAGGAAGTGTCTGCAGTACGCTCGGATCTCGCGCAGGTGTTGGATCGTGTGGAGGAGTCCGAACAGCAGCTAGACCGACGCGCTCTTGCCATTAGGTCACTGCAAGCTACCACACGTTCTCTTGCTGTGGCCCATCGATCGGCGGAACAACATTCGGATTCGAGGGCTCCCGGAGGCCACCGGAGACGAAGATCTTCTACCGTCCGTAAGGGGTATCTTTAACGGCCTACTGGGGAACGCAGCGGACTACCCTTTGAAAATTGATCGGGTGCACAGAGCCCTCCGCCCTCGTAACCTAACGGCGGACATTCCGCGTGATATGATCTGCAGAGTGCATTACTATGAGGAGAAGGAACGCATCATGAAAAAGCTCAAGGCGACTCCGGTTTTGGATTTTGATGGTGCATCGCTCTCTTTTTTTCCTGACCTAGCCAGGGAAACACTGGAAAGGCGCAGGGCCTTGCGTCCCCTTACGGAAAAGCTTTGCCTATCTTCCATCAGCTACCGGTGGGGTTTCCCCGCTGCCCTGATTGCACATAGAGATGGGAAGACGGCGGTTCTACGGTTCCCAGAAGATCTGGAGAAATTTTGCATGGACGTGAACATTAACCCGCCGGAATTACCTGGATGGCAAGAGGGCATACCGCCCGTGCCCAACAATCCTGAGGAGCAATGGCAGCGTGTGTCCCGCAAGCAGCGTGTTTCTTCTGCTGGCCTGGCTAATTCGCACGCTTAGATGGCGCTCTGGTTGTTATTCTGCGACCTAGCAATCCACACTGTTGATAAGGCCCCCTGGATCCCGCAAGTATGCCGCGCTGTTTTGGTCGCCTTTTGTTTGCATTTTTTTTATTTTTTGTTTTGGCGGCCACCGTTATGCTTCCCTGTCTGCTCCTAAGGGACATGCCTTATTGGAACCATCTTGAGGGTGTGTCGGCGTGCGGATATCTACTGGGGCGCTTGAGTTGAGTTCGGTGTTTTGCCTTCGCCTGCCTCAGCTTCATACCGGTGGGATTTTATGTGGAGTGCAAAGGCGATCAATGCTATTAATTCTGTTGTATGTATAATTGTACATGATGTTTGTGCTAGCTATTTTTCCTTAATGGTTGATATGTGTTTTGTAATTTGGGGTTGGAGCCGGAGCTGCGACCTGTGACTTCTGTTCTGAACGGTCGCGGGTCGCTGCTGCCTGGCCACATGTGTTTTTCCCCTGGGGGGCGTCGGTTGGGTCGTGGCCCTCGGGCCCCGGCTGTTTTGATGGCTGGGGGTGCGGGGGTGGGGGCCTGGTCGATTGCCTCCTTGTCACCGCCCACCCTGTTGTCTGCGTGCGCTCCATTAGGCCCCATGGGGCCTGGGGCGCGTGTGCTGCAGGGTTTGCGGGCCATGATTGGTACATACTATCTTCTCTCTGCTTTCCTCTTATTTCCTTCTCTTTTCCCACTCTCTCTGCCTCCCTTCTGCCCTCTATCTCCTCTACCTCAGGTCCTGTTCCACAATAGTGTGTTGTATTTTGAGTTTTCTGCCGGACCCCAATGGCTGCGTTGGAATTGTTATCATTGAATGTGCGGGGCCTACATGCCCCGGGCAAACGACATAACCTTTATAGAGAGCTGGGTCGCTTGCGGGGGGATGTTGTCTTCCTGCAGGAGACCCACCTTACCCACACCACTTCGGTGAAGTTATACTCCCCCCATTACCCAACCTGGTACTATAGTCTCTCTGATGTGCACAAGGCTAAGGGCGTGGCCATTGGGTTCCGAAGAGGTACTCCGTTTAATATGGTTGAGATGTTGTGTGACCCTCTCGGGCGCTTTCTGTTTCTCAAGGGCAGCCTGGGTGGAATGCAATGCACGTTGGCGACCCTTTATGCTCTTAATAGAGATCAGGCCTCTTTTATTGCTGCCACGCTTGAGAGGTTGCGGGACTTTGCTACCGGATGTGTTGTCCTGGCGGGAGACTTTAATGTCCCTTTGGAACCGGCGCTGGATACCTCTCTGGGCCGGTCTTCGGTCTCCTGCAGGCGTCTTGCTTACATTCGCAAGCGCCTGCATGATGCCCAATTGATGGACGTATGGAGGATAATGCATCCAAGAGCGAGGGACTTTACGCACTATTCAAGCGTTCACCACTCCTACTCCAGGATTGATTTTTTTTTTCTAGACCACCATCACCTCTCCCTAGTATCACGCTCCGAAATTGCTTCATCTCCTATCTCGGACCATGCCCCCATATTGCTCACCATTAATATCTCTTCGTTGCCCCGTAAATCAGCCTCCTGGAAGTTAAATGAGAACCTGATATGCGAGGAGGCAGACAAAACTTACCTGCAAGGGGAACTAAATCAATATTTTTTGGATAACGCCCACCCGGATATCTCCCCGGGAGTGCTATGGGAGGCCCATAAAGCCCACATGAGAGGTAAATTTATAAAATTGGTCCAGAAGGAAAAAGGAATTGGCGCACCAACATTCTACCTTATTGGCAGAAATTAGTTCCCTTGAATCGCAACACAAGGCCAGCCTCGCCCACACAACATTGCATACTCTGACACTTAAGAGGGAGGAGTTGAAAGCTATGTACCATACACAATGGAAACGGGAGGCTCGCAGGGTGTCACAAAAGTACCACGAATGGGGTAATAAGCCGGGTAAGCTTCTAGCTCGTTCCTTGCAGCAGGCAAAGACCAGGGCTTTCATTGAGAAAATTAAGACAAATTCGGACACACTTACGCATGAAACCTCGTCTATTGCCAGGGAATTTCACGCCTTTTACCAACGCTTGTACCATGTTACCCCTGCGGTCCCTGACCCCGGGGCTAGACGTGCACTGATTCAGGAGTACCTGACGCAGGCAAATCTGCCCGCGCTGGACTCGGAGATCCTTGCCTCACTGGACGGGGAGTTCTCGGTCCAGGAGTTCAAGGTAGCATTGAAGGCTATGGCTGGTGGCAAGGCTCCGGGACCGGATGGCCTGACGGCACTTTATTATAAGTCCTTCGCGGAGACCTTGCTTCCGCGCCTCGCTGCTTATGCCAATGCGATCTCTCAGGGGGGAACATTTCGCCCGGAGACGTTGCATGCTCACATTTTGGTGCTGCCCAAGCCGGGGAAGGACCCCAGTCTTTGCGGGAGTTACCGACCTATATCCCTCCTGAATTTAGACGTCAAATTATACGCCAAGGTTTTAGCGAATAGTCTACTTCCCCTACTCCCCCAATGGGTTTCTAGCGACCAGACAGGGTTTATCCCGGGTTCGGGAGGCGCGCAACAATGCTCTCAGAACTCTGTCCTTGATGGCTTGCGCTAGGGGGACTGCCCAACCCACCCTGTTACTCTCTACGGATGCAGAAAAAGCGTTTGACAGGGTGGGTTGGGAATATCTTATGGCAACCCTGGCACATTTGGGCATCAGTAGGACCTTTCTGTCCCGCATCTCAGCGCTATACCATTCCCCGACAGCTCAGATCCGTGTGAACGGCACTCTAAGTGACTCCTTCACACTCTATAATGGTACTCGCCAGGGTTGCCCCCTTTCACCTATTTTATTTGCCCTCTCTCTAGAACCCTTCCTTTCTACAATTAGACACAATCCAAACATTCATGGGATCACAGTTGGCACTCGAGAAAATAAATACGCTGCCTACGCAGATGATATTCTGTTCTATGTACAGCAGCCCCGGATCACACTCCCCAACTTGATGTCTGCCTTCTCGCAATTTGGTCGTATTTCGAATTTTAAAATTAACATGTCTAAATCAGAGATCCTTAATGTTTCGACCCCCCGGGCAACTGTAGCTCATCTTAAAGAATCCTTCCCTTTCAGTTGGCAACCGCACAAGATGAAATATTTAGGCATATTTCTCACATCAAACCCACTGAAGTTATTTCGGGCTAATTATATGCCCCTCCTTAACACTATTCGAGCCGATTTACAGAAATGGTCCCAAGCTGCGCATTCCTGGCTAGGGAAAATCAGCGTGATCAAAATGAATATTTTACCGCGCATCTTGTTTCTATTCCAGATGATCCCTGTGGGTATCCCAGCTAGTTTTTTTAGGCTCATAGATTCAATGATCTGCAAATACGTATGGAACAGAAGGCGCCCGAGATTGCCCCGAGCACTCCTGTCCAGACCTAAGCGGATGGGTGGCTTGGCTTTACCTAATGTGAAATTGTATTTTTTAGCTGTTGTGTTAAACAGGATATCAGACTGGAAATATCATAGACACTCTAAATTATGGGTTGCGCTTGAACTGGCTCTCAGTGGCACGGACCTTTACACCCAGGTATGGGTCCCCAGAAAATTTAGGTCACTGGCTCCCAGTTCCTCGCCACTTACCTACTCTACTTTGCGGATATGGGACTCGATCTGCAAACAGTATAGAGAGTTGTCTCTCTCGCCCATTATGCCCCTAACGGGACACAATTACTTTCCGCCAGGCAATATGGACCCCAGGATTTACTCATGGAATTTAGGTGTAACTCCTTTGCTGCACCACGTTACTAACCAGGATGGCATTGTGCCGTTACCCCAACTGATTCCTCCCGCTCAGACAACACCTATGGACCACTGGACTTATCGCCAATTGTCTGCATTTGTTAGCTCTTTGCAGAAGCCCTTGCGCTCAATGGCTGAGTTGACGCTGGTTGAATCCGCTTTTGTTGAGGATCAGCCAGTTGAAAGACCATTATCCTTTTTTTACCATGCCCTACAACTTATGCTGATTAAGAACTTCCCCTCTTTCTTGTCCAACTGGGAGATAGACTTACGCAGCGAGATCTCAGAGGCACAGAAGTTAACTGTCCTGTCGATGGCTCATCTATCATCCACAGCATCCCAAGCGGCTGAAGTGAACTATAAATTACTTACACGTTGGCACTACACCCCAGCCGTTCTACATAGGCTGTTCCCGCAGGCCTCGGATCTTTGTTGGAGAGGCTGTGGGGAACGTGCCACTCATGCTCATGTATGGTGGTTCTGTCCTCTCATACGGCCATATTGGCTAACTATTTTATATTGGATAAAGGTTATTTTGGGACACGAGTTACCTAATGACCCGTGGGTCGTGCTCTTTCATGGTGCAGGCTCTCCGGCAGGGCCTTATAGGAAGTCCTTGACTCCGCATCTGCTCAATGCGGCAAAGGCTCTCATTCCCCGTAATTGGAAGCAAGCTGCGGCTCCCTCTTTGCGACAGTGGTTGATGGAGGTGGACCGGGTGTACTATTTAGAGGATCTCACCTATTCTTTACAAAATAAATCAGATTTGGGGAAAAGGATTTGGTCCTGCTGGTTAGCCTTCAAATGTACAAAGGAGTACACGGACATTGTGTCACAGGTGGATAAAGTAAATGTACCTTCATAGGTTACCTTTTTTGCTGATGGATGCAGGACCGAGGTAGACCCTTCCCTTCTCCTCTCTTTCCCCCTCTTTCTGTTCTTCTGGTTTCTGCTCTTTCTTCTCCTGCTGTGCTTTCCACTTTTTTCTCCCCACGCTTTCCTGTCAGTTAATTGGTACAGCAGCGTCTGGCTGTTGCATTTGGGGACCTTGCAGTCTAACAGCCGCAACCCCACACGTGGGGAGGTAGAGTCTGCTTGTGTTACGCTAGTAGGCATAGAATATACTCGGTTATTTTGTTTATTATTTATCTACTTTAAATATTTCTTTTTTTTCTTTCTATTTGTGAGTTGTGGAGAGCTTATATGTCATTGACCGTGTTACTTAAACTCTGCAATCCCTGTTCTATTTTGCACTTGATGATAATTGTGGCAAGTTTTCTGTTACTGTTTCTGTGCTACCTGTCTTTTCTTTCCATTCAATAAACATATATTAAACAAAAAAAAAAATAAACCACAAAAAGACTTTAGCTGTGTTTGGAGCTATGAACTATTATCTCTAAGCCTGTGGGCTGATGAACTGCGAGCTGTACCTGTGTGCACATCCATTTGATAAGACAAGTCTGTCTGATCTTATGTTTTGTTTTGCTGTTTTGCTGAATAAAAGCCAATTTTATTTTACTGGACTGCCTCTGAGCCAGCTCTTCACCCCTCTGATCCTCTACAATTGGTGGAGCGTGCATCGGGCAATTTGAGGGGTCCAGTCTAATCCCATGTCCTGGGTTAAAGCTGCACAGACAGTGAAATCTTCTGAACAAGCCATGGAGGATGTGGTTAAGCAGCTTGTACTGGCTAATACACAAGCACAGGCCCGCCATCAGGAGGCACAGGCCCGCCATCAGGAGGCCATCAGGAGGCCCTGGTACAAGCACAGGCCCGCACAGGTTCGGCAGGAGCAGCTCCTGTTGCAGACAGTCGCTGCACAACAGGAAACAAATCGCTTACTGAGTGAACAGATAGTGGGGTTACAAAAGATTGTGACCCAGCAGGCTGAAATGACGAAAGGTGACCCCACTGTAAAGAGTGACCCCCGGAAGGCAGTGCAGCGGACCCTGCAAAAGATGACAGCCTTAGACAATGTGGAAGCCTATCTAGCTATGTTTGAGCGGGTTGCAGCATGGGAGGGTCTGCCTGATAAAGAATGGGCAGATGTTCTGGCTCCTTTCCTGACCGCAGACCCCCAACAAGCGTACTGTGACTTGGCCCCAGAATCAGCACGCGATTATAAGCTCCTGAAAGCAGAACTCCTAGCAAGGCTGGGAGTGACTGTCACTTTAAGGGCAAACCGAGTCCATGGCTGGTACTTTGACAAGGCTAAGCCTGCCCGTGCGCAGCTCTACCACCTGATGCACTTGTTCCAAGATTGGCTGAAACCTGAGGAAAAGACGCCCACTCAGATTGTGGAAAGAGTCGCACTCGATCATTTCCTGCATGGATTACCCAAGGAGCTCCACCGATGGGTGGCTCAGTCCGAGCCTCAGTCACTGGATGAGATGGCTACAGCTATTGAGAGCTACAGTTGTGTGGAAAAGTTCCAGGAGAGTCCCTCTGTCACAAGAGATCTGGCCCATTTCAAAGAAGTGCGTTCCAACACCAGAGTGCCTCCCGGTGATCGCATAGTGGCTACTCGGAGGGATAATACAACTACCAAGAGCACCACAGGACCTAAGCTTCCAGGGAACCGACATGGGGAACCCCCGTGAGGTTCGCTGTTGGTCCTGCCATAAACTGGGTCATCTGGCGGCCCAGTGCCCAAGTCGGGAAGAACCAATGGAGTGCGACATGGGTCGCCATCGCTCCATGTATATCCATGCATTATGTGCTGCAACCAACCTAAATGAGTGTGTGGTGCGGGTTAATGGACAGGAGGTGCTAGCACTCCTTGACTCTGAGAGTGTCATTACCCTGCTCCGATCGGAAGGGTTGCCAAGAAAGCTGGTACCAAGGGAACAGGTTGGGGTCATCTGTGTGCATGGTGATGTTACAAACTATCCGGTGGCCCGTGTGACCCTGTGTACACCAGCAGGAGCGGCTAAACTAAAAGTGGGGGTGGTTCCGGGACTACCTCATGATTTACTAATCGGGCGAGACTGCCCCATGTTTTGGAACTTGTATGAGCAAAAGCCCAAAGGTTCGGGGGTTTCCCCCAAAAAGCAAGAACCCACAGAGGTGGGGAATAATACTGTGTTGCAGGAGGTTGTTACTAAGGATCAGTACCAGGTTGCTGAACCTGCAGAAAGTGAGCCCAGTCCCCTGGGGGTGTCTGCGGGATTGGAAGCAGAAAGTACCTCCTCTGAGCCAGACATGTCAGATCTCGGGGTCTCCCGGGAAGATTTCCTTAGTGCTCAGATGAGGGACCCCACTTTGATCCCCACCAGGGAACAGGCCACAGTCTTAAACGGTGAACCTCAGCATCCTGGGGCGGATGTGAAGTTCCCCCATTTTTCTGTGAATCATGACTTGTTGTACCGAGTAACTAAGGTCAATCAAGAAGTGTTGGAACAACTGGTTGTACCCAAACCTTTTAGGTCTAAGGTGTTGCATTTGGCTCATAGTCATGTACTTGGGGGTCACCTTGGAGCAGCTAAAACTCAGGAATGGGTTTTACAGCGTTTTTTTGGCCCCGTGTATATCGAGAAATTAAGGACTACTGTGAGTCCTGCCCTACCTGTCAAAGAACTGCTCCAATACCCAATTTTCTCAGTCCGCTGGTACCACTACCAGGTATCCGGAAGCGGTCCCTTTAAGAAATTACTCATCCAAGGCCATCGCACGGGAGTTGTTTCAGATGATCATGAGAACAGGGCTCCCATCTGAGATCTTGACAGACCAAGGCACCCCGTTCATGTCACAAGTGATGAAGGAACTCTGTAACCTGTTTAAAATTAAACACTTACGGACTTCAAGTGTATCACCCACAAACTGATGGATTAGTGGTGCGGTTCAACAAAACCTTAAAGGGAATGCTAAAGAAAGCAGTTGAGGAGGATGGTCAGGTTTGTTGCCTCCCTTGTTGTTTGCTATAAGAGAGGTAACCCAGGCCTCCACAGGGTTCTCCCCCTTTGAGCTGGTTTATGGGAGACACCCCCGTGAACTACTGGATATAATGAAAGAGACGCGGGAACAAGAAGCTTCCCCCTATCGGAGTGTGGTCGAACACGTGTCTCAAATGCAGGACCGAATAACAAAAGTTATGCCCTAGTACGGGAACATTTGCAGGCTGCACAAAACGCCCAGAGTCGGGTATACAACCGATCTGCCAAGATTAGAGCATTTAAACCTGGGGATCGGGTACTGGTCTTAGTGCCTACCATCGAGAGTACGTTTCTCGCCAAGTGGAAAGGACCATTTGAGATAGTTGAGAGGGTGGGCAAGGTCAACTATAAAGTCCATCAGCCCACCAAACGTAAACCCTACCAGATTTACCACGTCAACTTGATCAAACCATGGAAAGATAGACAGGTTTTGACAGTCAATCTGAAAGTTCCGGAAGACCCTGATGCTCAGATTAAGGCTCTCTCCCCTTCTCAAAAACAGGAGTCCTGGGAATTTTTGCAGAGGAATCGAGACATTTTTTCAAACCTACCGGGCCTAACTTCGGTAATTGAACATAATGTTATTACAGACCCTGGCGTTCGAGTAAACCTCAAAACCTACCGCATACCCGAAGCTTGCCTGAATATTGTCTCGGCCGAGCTTAAGAGCATGTTGAACCTTGGATTCATTGAGGAGTCTTCAAGTAGCTAATCTAGCCCTATAGTTTTTGTATCCAAGCCGAATGGAACCTGGCGGTTCTGCAATGACTAAGTTAAATGAAGTCTCCAAGCCAGACGTGTATCCCATGCCCCGGGTCGATTAATTAATCGAGAGATTGGGACCGGCCTGGTACATCACCACTCTAGACTTGACCAAGGGACACTGGCAGATCCAACTTTCCCCAGAGGCTAAAGAAAAAACTGCATTTGCCACACCCGAGGGCTTATGGCAGTATGCCCGAATGCCATTTGAGTTACATGGGGCCCCAGCCACTTTCCAGAGGGCCATGGACCTCGTCCTGAGACCTCATAAAGATTTCTCAGGAGCCTATCTTGATGACATTGTCATCTTTAGTAAGGACTGGGAGAGTCACTTACCAAAGGTCCAGTTGGTCTTGGATGCCCTCCGAAGGGCGGGGTTCACAGTGAACCCGGAAAAGAGTAATGTTGGGTTGGAGTAGGCCTGCTACCTGGGGTATGTTGTACGCAGGGGTGTGATTAAGCCTCCACTAAACAAGGTGGAGGCTATTCAGAAATGGCCCCGTCCACTCACAAAGAAACAAGTGCGTTCTTTCCTTGGCATTGTGGGCTATTATAGGAGGTTTGTCCCCGACTTTGCCAGTCTAGCAGCACCTCTGACTGATCTCACCAAGGGAAAGAATGCAACTGTTGTTCAGTGGAGTGCAGAAGCAGAAGCAGCGTTCTGCTGATTGAAGCAAGCTTTGTGCCAGGAACCAGTGTTGGTAGCTCCCGACTTCCAAAAAGAATTCCTGGTACAAACAGATGCCTCAAAATTAGGTCTGGGTGCAGTACTGTCCCAGATGATTGGGGGCGATGAGCACCCTGTTGTGTACTTGAGCCGGAAACTCACACCAGCTGAGAGGAACTATTCCATTGTGGAAATGGAGGGTCTCAATAAAATGGGCTTTGGAGACACTCCACTACTACTTGTTGGGCCGACCCTTCATGTTAGTTTCAGATCATGCTCCCCTTAAGTGGATGGCCCAAAATAAAGATAAAAACTCCAGAATCACCCGGTGGTTCCTTGCTCTACAGGACTTCAGGTTTGTAGTGGTACATAGACCGAGAAATGTACATCAAAATGCGGATGTCCTTTCCCGGGTCTACTGCCACTGGAGTTGTGGTATCCAGACCCCTGGCCTGGAACAGAGGTGGGGGGGATATGTAGAGGGTCAGCCTGGGGCAGGGTTAAGAGGGGGTTAATTGACGAAGACAAGTACTTCCCCTTCATGCCTGCTTATTATCAGGTGTGCTGAAAGTGTCAGTGTGGAGTTGTTGAGTAGGAGAGAAAGACACAGCAGCACGCTGTGTGGAAACGTCCATTGCTGGAAAGTGTACCTGCTGGGTGAGCTTAAACCACAAAAAGACTTTAGCTGTGTTTGGAGCTATGAACTATTATCTCTAAGCCTGTGGGCTGAGGAACTGTGAGCTGTACCTGTGTGCACATCCGTTTGATAAGACAAGTCTGTCTGATCTTATGTTTTGTTTTGCTGTTTTACTGAATAACAGCCAATTTTATTTTACTGGACTGCCTCTGAGCCAGCTCTTCACCCCTCTGATCCCCTACAATATATATATATATATATATATATATATATATATATATATATATATATATATATATATACACCTGGGATGTATATGTATACTAAATACACTGACTGCAGCTAGCTGACTCGTCTGCCTGCTCTATCTAACTCAAATGAAATGACACTGTCTCTCTCTCTCTCTCTCTCTCTCTTCCTCTCTCTCTCTATCTCTCAGCATGCCGGAACACACACTACACAAGGCCGACTTCCAGACGGCCTTATATAGTGTGGGGCATGTACTAAATCCCCTAAGGCATAATTTGCTAAAGCCACCCTGCCTTTGGCCAATTATGGCTCTCTGTTCTTACTGCGCTGTGATTGGCCAAAGCATGCGGGTTATAGTGCATGCTTGGCCAATCATCAGCCAGCAATGCACTGTGAAGCTGCAGTGAATTATGGGCCGTGATGCGCCACTTGAATTTGGTGCAAATGGCCCATAATGTTCGTAATTCGAGGAACGGTCGAACGGCTGATGTTCGAGTCCAACTTGCGTTCAACTCGAACTTGAAGCTCATCCCTACTGTCAATGCACACTTTCTTACTTCCTGGCTTTGGATTTACTAATGTCTTTTTCTTGGTTTGAATTAGTTAGCTTTTTGAATTACATGGCTGAAGATGTAAATTGTTGTCAAATCTCTGGGTGGAAATACAGTATTAAAACTTCATTATTTATGGGTGACAGATAGTGTCAATGGCCCCTACCCCTGTTTAGAGATGTGTCAAAACTATATTGATAGTATGGGACTTTTCAGGCACAGCATTTTTGATAAAAAGTAACATTTATTCAAAATATAATAAAATAAACACTATTCAATCTATATTATGACGACCACGGTAAAAAAAATAATGTTATAAAACCAATTGATCAATATTTGCAATGGTTGCTAGGGTGGAACTTCCACCCTTGAGGGAATACCATTACATAACATGTCAAACTATATTCTGTTATACTATTGTTGTAATGTGATCACTAAAAGTTTGTCATTCTGTCTAGATGGCATTTATAGAAATTCTATCTTGATAGATCCTGATGAAGAGGACCTTGTCCAAGAAACATGTTGAGCTGTAAAGACTACTATATGCAATCGTTGCAAATATCAATGCTGTGCCTTTAAATTCCCATACATATACTATGAATATAGTTTTGACACATCAAATTTAGCATGTAGCACAAAAACGAAACTATTTGTCTGATCGGATAATTCCTGTTTATTGATGGTTGTCCCAATTTGATATATTTATGGCCTTTTTTATGCCTATAAAACCATGATTAACACAAACCTAAATAATGGGAGATCCATGGTTGTAAACCCTTATATATTCCCACTAAAGTGACTAGCCTCAGATGATTCACAGAAATGAAAAAAATCATCCTATATAGGTTGTACCTGTTTATCTGAAAGACCTCTCTTCTCTACAGCCTGCCAAAACACACATTTTACACAACTTTTTTTTTTTAACTAGAGAATCTCCAGAGTGTAATCTGAGACCTGAGTGGAAGGAATGGACGCATCCTTCTCTACACAGTCTCTTAGGGAAACATACATAGCTGAGGTTGTCAATCATCTGCTGTGTGTTGGAGGGGGGTGGGCTGTCTCCCGAGATTGTCTGGTGTCAGCATAGCCTGTTTCGAAGTGACTCATTCAGATAGCAGAATAATGACAGAGCAGACAGAAATCCCAGTAGGTGCTTTGAATCAGAGCTTTTCATTTCAGAGGTCTACAACCACTTTAAATGGAGAGATGTTGTTACTTTTGGTGGCATAGATATTTTATTTTCCTGCATTTCACTTTACTTTTCAGCAATCTTCATACTTTCCAACATTCCACTTAAACATCTTAACTTTCATAAAAAAAAAAAAAAAACATAAAATGCAGAACAGTTTAAAGTGGAGGTCCGCCCATCCCTGTAAAAATTAAAAGCCAGCAGCTACACATGTTACCATCAGCCGGTTGCTGTCGCGGCCATTGCCGGTGAGGGATCCCAGTAGTGAAGCATTACGGATTCACGCCACGGTCCTATTGTTCATTGCACATGCACGAGGCACCTACTGGACCCACGGCAGGGGGAGGAGGAGGGAGGAGGAAGAGGGAGCCAAGTCGCTGACGTAATGTGCCGTGGCCCAGTCTCCCAGAAGTGGGGAAAGGATCCCTGTCAAAGACAGGTATCCACTGCCCCCCCCCCCCCCAAAAGGTGCCAAATGTGGCCCCGCAGTGGGGGAGGAGACAAATGAGTGGAAGTTCCCCTTTTGGGTGGCACTCCGCTTTAAAGATTAAATTAAAATTTAAAAATGATTTTGACAATCTTCAGAAATAGGTCCTTTAGTCTCTAATGATCTTGTCTCTAATTATCAAGTAGTAGTCACTAGTATCACTATCGCCAGATCATTTTATATTTATCTGTACTAGATGTCATTTGTAATTTCATAATCAGTTTTTAAATTTCTAATTTGTAGGTCATTTTTTAGTGACATTATAATAGGGTTGGTTTACTAAAGAATATACATGTAAAGAAGTAAATGTTTATTTAGTAAATAAAATTGATCTCTGTTCACTTAGATGTCCAATCACAGGCAGAATAATAGCATTGCACATAATTTGAATATTGAAATGAATATGAAAAAATGAAATATGAATTTTTACTAAGATCAGTGAACATTGTAGATTGCTAACTGAACATCCTCGTATTCTTTACTAACTCAATACAATGGGGTGGTTTTACTAAAACTGAAGAGTGCCAAATCGTGTGCATCTGTGCATGGCAGCAAATCAGTTTGTTCTGTTAAGCTGTGACAAAAAAATAAATAAATACATGGAAGCTCTTTGGTTTCTATGCACAGGTGCGCTAGATTTTGCACTCTGTTTTAATTGTAGGTTGGTTAACCATCTACTAGTATGGACTCTCTAGGCTGGCCATAGACAGAGCAAATGTATTTCCTGTAACCACAGGTTGCATGAAAGAAAATTGCTTGATTCCCTTCCATGGAGCCATTATGTTCTCCCGGTGAGGGGGTCTGGAAAAGCCATCCCCTCTGGGAGAACACAGTGATTATTAGTAATGGCTCTAACAGCGGCTAGCAATAATCACATGTAAAACCCAACATGCTGGTTGCACCCAAGTTAATCAATTGATCAACTTGGGTACATTCAGCTTGCCCATACATACAGTTCCTGCTGAACCAGTCGAAATTGGAGCCGCCTATGGCTGGCTTAAGTATCAAGTCAAACGTGTGTTTTTCATGTGCTTGGATATAAACCAAACCTAAAAGAAAAAAATAAATAGAAAAAAAAAAAAAAACATACAGAACACAATTGATGAAATATGTCAATATATCATATCAAATATCGATTGACCTGGAAACCCTGGCAGCGACAAACCTCACACCACCTCATAAAAATAATATGATTGGACAGGCACAGCTAAGTCTTTATGATACAGCTGCATTGTAACTTTGCTTTAATCAATACTTTTATAATTCACATTCCTTTGAAAACCCTTCAAATATTCTGAAAACAACTGCTGTCGGGCTTTATAGTTTGTGATTTCCAAGCTCTCACAGTAAACAATTTTTAAATACTGGTACTACATCTGCTAGATCCCAAGCAAGTTTGCCCAGTCAGTATCCAGACGTGCACTCCCAGCTTGTTTTTCATCTGTAATGCCGCGTACACACGGCCGGACTTTCCGGCAGACTAGGTCTTCCCAACGGACTTTCGGCAGAGTTCCGATGGACTTTCTGAACGAACGGACTTGGCCACACACGAACTGACTTAGTCCGTTCGCTTTGAAAGTCCATTTGTTTTTAACGTGATGATGTAAACGGGACTAAACAAGGAAGTTCAATAGCCAGTAGCCAATAGCTTCCCTTGCGTCGTATTTGGCCCGTCGGACCAGCACACAGATGAATGGTTTTCCCGATTTTAGTCTGTCAGAATTGAGTCTGTCGGATAGATTTGAAACATGTTCTATTTCTAGGTCCATCGGGTTTATTTTACACAAAATGATCAGACTAGCCCACACACGATCGGATTGTCCGATTGACTAATCCCTGCGGACCTGGTCTGCCAGAAAGTTCGGTTTGAGTGCCAAAGACAGCACCACGTCATATAGCCCCTATATGATGTGGTGCTGTCTTTGAGCGAGGGAACGTGTGAAACCTATACCTTAGAGATTGCGGTGGTCTTCTATCAGCAAAAGGTTTTATTTTTTCCCGCTTTTGGGAACATCCTGGGACTGTTTGTACTTATAGTTTAATACCTTTGGAGAATCCCGGGTAAATTTAGAGGCAGTGACCACCTCAACGTACTATTTATTAGATCACTGACTAGGATCAAGAAGTATTTTCAATCCTTTCTGTCCTTGGCGGTATCCCAAGGTCTATATCATTATCCCCCGCTCGTATACACGCTTGCTTTACCCGTATGAGGGAATAAAATGCCAAAATCTTTTATGTCAAATTATTGTTTGCCATATCTAAGTGTAATTATTAGAGTTTTCGATTCGTACATAACCTAAGTAGACTACATTGACAGTGTAATCGTTACGCTCTGTGGCAATTAGTGTTTTATGCAAATCTCTGTATGTTTTTTGGATTTAGTATTTTTTATTTTGTAAATAAATTGTGTTAAAAACTTCTTTAAAAACTTGTGTGTTACGTCTACAAAGACCATCATTTTCAACAAAATTGTTCTTTCTAGTGACTTCAAATATCGGGACATGGCATGTTTTATCTTATACCGTATCCACAGCACCACTCTGTGGTGATACGTATTTGGTTTAAAGTTACATTTCTGGAATGCCAGGATTGCTAACTGTCACATTTGCTTGTGTCCTCAACCAAACTGTCACACCATGAAATGGCTGGTGTCATAACTGATCACATGTCCAGCACCATGGCAGTTGCAGATCAAACAGAAGCAGCTTCCTTGAATGTACTTTAAGGATAGGAGGGTTAAATTCAGCTTTAAGATTGTCAGCAGATTGGCCTCTAATAACTAAGCAGTACTTAAAATGCCTAAAAATGGAAAGCAACTGAGCATGTGCAGAGCATGGTGAGACAGTGTATTACTGGATTTTAAACAGTATAGGCACTTATTTTTAAAGTTTTACATAGCTACACCTGCACAACGGGCCAGCCTGAAGTCATCTAGCAGGACTTAAAGTTATTGTAAAGCCTCAGCTTTTTTCTATTACAATAACAAACATGTTATACTTATCTACCTTGTGCAGCCCAGATCCTCCTCTTCTTGGGTCCCTTGCTGGAGCTCCTGGCCCCTCCCCCCTGTTAAGGGCCCCCCCCCCAGCAATCAGCTTGCTATGGGGGCATTCGAGCTGAGCTGCAGATCTGTGTATTTATTCAGACATTGAGCCGTGGTTCGGCCCCACCCCGTCCCTTTCCTGATTGGCTGACTGAGTTTGATTGACAGCAGTGTGAGCCAATTACACAACTGTTGTGTCTCAGCTAATCAGGAGGCACTCGTGCACATTGCTGTATAGAGATGGGGCTCAGGTTAGTATTAGGGGGACTGCTACACACAGAAGGTTTTTATCCTAATGCATAGAATGCATTAAGATAAAAAAAAAAAACTTCTGACTTTACCACCACTTTATCTTTCTGACTAAAGTTCCACTTTAATGGTTTCAAAAACCAGTTACATTCCTTGTATGCTAACAGTCACAGCATTTGCTCTCAACCAAACTGTAAAACTATCAAATGGCTGGTGTCATAACTGATCACATGTCCTTGGCTGAAAAGGATAGAGAGGTTTAGTTCTGCTTTGAATTTGCACAGTAAATGGTGGTAGAAAAATTCAAAACCATTCTTACTGAAAATAAGTATTAGCCCTTGTACACACGGTCGGAGAATCCGTCGGAATGTGTCCTATCGGACCGTGTTGTCAGATAATTCGACTGTGTGTGGTATGCATCGGACTGATTCCGTCGGAATATCCGTCGGACCCAATTTTCCAACTTGTTGGAAATATTTCCCGACCAACTGGTTCGATCGAACATACTCCGATCATGTGTAGAGAATTTTGATCGGACCAAGTGCCACGCATGCTCAGATCAAATTCCTACATCAAATCTATTGGCTACTAGCCTGAACGTAGTCCCATCGTAACGAAATTACGTCATCACGTTCTGAATGATCGGATTTTTCGACAACTTTGTCCGACAGTGTGTATGTAACAGTTTCGAACAAGATCCGATGGACAAAATCCGACAGACAAAATCCAACGGATTTTGGTTGTCCAAATCTCCGACCGTGTGTACAGGGGCTAACAGGAGGTCAGTAAAGGTCCTGGTTACCTGAATATCTCAATACCTGCAATTTAGATATGGAATCAGGTTAAAGTAGAATTTTACCCACAACAACCTGATAAAAAATAATGTTATTTAACAAGGAACATATATATTCCACATTAATAATTATGCTAACAAAATGAGTGCGTGCTGTAATTTGCTTCCAGCATTGCTCCTGTTTCTTCTTGCTGGAGGCTGCCATTTTGCTGAAACCCAAAGTCCGAGTAGCTGTAAATCATAGGGTGAAACACGATTTAACGGTTTCAAAAAACAGTTACATTCCAGGAATTCCAACATTACTGTCACATTTGCTTGTGTCCTAAGTGATCACATGGGTAGCACCATGGAAGTTGCAGATCAAACAGAAGCAGCTTACTTGGCTGTAAAGGATAGGAGGGTTTAATTCTGATTTAAGGCTGTCAGCATATCGGTCTCTACATACCTGGTTAAAATGCCTAAAAATAGAGAGCAACTAAGCAGGGTGAAACAGTATAATACTGGATTTTAACCACTTGCCGACCGCCTCACGCCGATGTACGTCGGCAGAATGGCACGGGCAGGCATAAGCACGTACATGTACGTGCTTTGCCTCCCGCGGGTCGGGGGCCCGATCGGGCCCCCGCCCGGTGCCTGCGGCGGTCGGTTTTCGTTCGGGAGCGATCCCGGACGAGGGGACGGCCATTCATTCATGGCCACCCCCTCGCGATCGCTCCCGACGAATGGAAATCCCCGGTGACATCACTTCCTCTCCTGTAATGTAAACACAGGAGAGGAAGTGATGTATTCTCTCCTCCGTGTCGGTATTTTTCGTTCCGACACGGAGGAGAGCGGATCAGTGAGTTGCACCAACACATCCCACACACAGTAGAACATGCCAGGCACACTCACACCCCCCCTTTACCCCCCGATCACCCCCCCAATTACCCCTGCCCCCCAGTCACAGTGACACCAATGTCATTTTTTTTTTTTTTTTTTTTTTTTTGCATTGGTGTCATTTGTGACTGTAATAACTGTTAGGGCAGTTAGGGTTAGCCCCCTTTAGTTCTAATGTACCCCCCTAACCCCCCCAATAAAGGTTTAACCCCGTGATCACCCCCCGTCGCCAGTGTCACTAAGGCTGGGTTCACATTGCAGCGGTTTATGAGAACGAATGTGATTCGCACCGCACTGCAGTGCAAATCACATCCGATCTCTGTGCGATTCGAGTTCAGCCATTCGCCGCACCCGCCGCACCCGCCACACCCGCCGCACCCGCCGCAAATTCGCACGGGACCCTTTTTTTGGCCCGCAGCAGAATCGGATCGCATGGGTGTTCACACCATGCGATCCGAGTTTGCAGATCGCACTGCGATATGCGAACTGATCTGGGGGTGTCAGTAACATTTCACTGACACTCCCAGCAGTTCGCATAGGGCAGTGTGAACTGCCGCCGGGAGGCATGCGATGCGGGAACCCGCCGCGGATTCGCGGCGTTTCCGCATCGCTCCAGTGTGAACCCAGCCTAATAAGCGATCATTTTTCTGATCGCCGTATTAGTGTCACAGGTGACGCTAGTTAGGCAGGTAGGTATTTAGGTTCGCCGCAGCTTTTTATAGCGCTAGGGACCCCCATATACTACCGCATAAAGCCCCCTGATTGCCCCCTAGTTAACCCTTTCACCAGTGATCACCATATAACTGTTACAGGTGACGCTGGTTGGTTAGTTATTTTTTTATAGTTTCAGGGCACCCGCCATTTATTACCTAATAAAGGTTTAACCCCCTGATCACCCGGCAGGTGTCATTTGTGACTAATAACTGTTAGGGCAGTTAGGGTTAGCCCCCTTTAGTTCTAAGGTACCCCCCTAACCCCCCCAATAAAGGTTTAACCCCGTGATCACCCCCCGTCGCCAGTGTCACTAAGGCTGGGTTCACATTGCAGCGGTTTATGAGAACGGATGTGATTCGCACCGCACTGCAGTGCAAATCACATCCGATCTCTGTGCGATTCGAGTTCAGCTATACAGATAGTATGGCTGAATTCGTGTCGCACCCGCCGCACCCGCCGCAAACTCGCACGGGACCCTTTTTTTGGTCCGCAGCAGAATCGGATCGCATGGGTGTTCACACCATGCGATCCAAGTTTGCAGATCGCACTGCGATATGCGAACTGATCTGGGGGTGTCATTAACATTTCACTGACACTCCCAGCAGTTCGCATAGGGCAGTGTGAACTGCCGCCGGGAGGCATGCGATGCGGGAACCCGCCGCGCATTCGTGGCGTTCCCGCATCGCTCCAGTGTGAACCCAGCCTAATAAGCGATCGTTTTTCTGATCGCTGTATTAGTGTCACAGGTGACGCTAGTTAGGCAGGTAGGTATTTAGGTTCGCCGCAGCTTTTTATAGCGCCAGGGACCCCCATATACTACCGCATAAAGCCCCCTGATTGCCCCCTAGTTAACCCTTTCACCAGTGATCACCATATAACTGTTACAGGTGACGCTGGTTGGTTAGTTATTTTTTTATAGTTTCAGGGCACCCGCCATTTATTACCTAGTCTCACTAGTGTACCCCTAAATTTAGGGGTGTCTACTTTCTAAAATGGGGTCATTTGGGGGGGGGGGTTTGTGCCATCTTGGCATTTTATGGCCTTCAAAACTGTAACGCCCTTAGAAAGCCTGAAGGCGGTGCTTGGTTTTTGGGGCCCCGTACGCGGCTAGGCTCCCAAAAAGTCCCACATATGTGGTATCCCCGTACTCAGGAGAAGCAGCAGAATTTATTTTGGGGTGTCATTTCACATATGCCCATGGCATGCGTGAGCAATATATCATTTAGTGACAACTTTGTGAAAAAAAAAAAAAGTTTGTAATTTTCCCGCAACTTGTGGCAAAATATAAAATATTCCATGGACTCAACATGCCTCTCAGCAAATAGCTTGGGGTGTCTACTTTCTAAAATGGGGTCATTTGTGGGGGTTTTGTGCCATCTTGGCATTTTATGGCCTTCAAAACTGTAATAGGTAGTGAGAAGTGAACTCAAAAAATTACGCCCTTAGAAAGCCTGAAGGCGGTGCTTGGTTTTCGGGGCCCCGTACGCGGCTAGGCTCCCAAAAAGTCCCACATATGTGGTATCCCCGTACTCAGGAGAAGCAGCAGAATTTATTTTGGTGTGTCATTTCACATATGCCCATGGCATGCATGAGCAATATATCATTTAGTGACAACTTTGTGAAAAAAAAAAAAAAAAAAAAAAAGTTTGTAATTTTCCCGCAACTTGTGGCAAAATATAAAATATTCCATGGACTCAACATGCCTCTCAGCAAATAGCTTGGGGTGTCTACTTTCTAAAATGGGGTCATTTGTGGGGGTTTTGTGCCATCTTGGCATTTTATGGCCTTCAAAACTGTAATAGGTAGTGAGGCGTGAAATCAAAAATTTACGCCCTTAGAAAGCCTGAAGGCGGTGCTTGGTTTTCGGGGCCCTGTACGCGGCTAGGCTCCCAAAAAGTCCCACATATGTGGTATCCCCGTACTCAGGAGAAGCAGCAGAATTTATTTTGGGGTGTCATTTCACATACGCCCATAGCATGTGTGAGCAATATATCATTTAGTGACAACTTTGTGTAAAAAAAAAAAAAAAATTTTTTTTTTGTCATTATTCAATCGCTTGAGGCAAAAAAATAAAATATTCAATGGGCTCAACATGCCTCTTATCAATTTCCTTAGGGGGTCTACTTTCCAAAATGGGGTCATTTGGGGGGGTTTTGTACTGCCCTGTCATTTTAGCACCTCAAGAAATGAGATAGACAGTCGTAAACTAAAAGCTGCGTAAATTCCAGAAAACGTACCTTAGTTTGTAGATGTGACAACTTTTGCGCAAACCAATAAATATACAATTATTGACTTTTTTTTTACCAAAGACATGTGGCTGAATACATTTTGGCCTAAATGTATGACTAAAATTGAGTTTATTGGATTTTTCTAATAACAAAAAGTAGAAAATATCATTTTTTTTCAAAATTTGCGGTCTTTTTACGTTTATATCGCAAAAAATAAAAATCGCAGAGGCAATCAAATACCATCAAAAGAAAGCTCTATTTGTGGGAAGAAAAGGACGCAAATTTTGTTTGGGTACAACATTGCATGACCGCGCAATTACCAGTTAAAGCAGCGCAGTGCCAAAGTGTAAAAAGACCTCTGGTCATTTACCAGCAAAATGGTCCGGTCTGAAAGTGGTTAAGCAGCTTATTTGTAAAGTTTTACATAGCTATACCTGAAAAAGGGGCTGGCCTGAAGTGATCTAACAGGACTTTTCAGAATAAAGTTCCACTTTAGAAACATCAAGATACACCAAGACCAATAATATAGCAGATTCTACATAACCTGTTAGTTAACTATCTTTTGACTCTGACAAAAATATCTCATTCCTTTGATAAAGCAATAAATTTTTCATCAAATATCGTCAAAACCAAAATCATCCATGATAGCAAGCCCATTGTTTTTAGTTGCCTTTCCATATGTATTAACCCCCCTGGCGGTATTCCCGAGTCAGACTCGGGGTGAAAATGTTGTACCATTAGCGGTAACCCCGGGATTGCATCGCTGGATCCAGGATGAGTATACTTACCTTGTCCCCCGGATCCAGCGATGTCCCCCCGCTGTATGAGCGATCCGTCCTCCGCTCGATCTATCACGGAGACAAGCTCCGTTCCCTGATAGCGTTGCGACGCACAGGGACGGAGAACGGCGCCAAATTTAAAAAGTAAAACACACACATTACATACAGTATAATGTAATCTTACAGATTACATTGCTGTGTGTAATTATTTCACATCCCCTTTGTCCCTAGTGGTCTTCCCAGTGCCCTGCATGTAGTTTTATATTATAAAAACTGTTCTGTCTGCCTGGAAACTGGAGATTGTCCATAGCAACCAAAACTGTCCATTTACATCAAAAATGGTTTTAGACTAGCTAGAAAACAGCGATAATAAATTAGAATCACTCGCAGAATAGAGGGATAGTGATTTGTGGGGAAATTCGTCATCAAATACTGAAAAGTAATGACAGCGACAATTCTGCACCTGAGCAAATTTCAGTGTTTTTGATTTGATTACATTATTGAATATTTTTTATTATTGTTATATTATTAATTGGTATAATTATTTATAGCTATTTATTATATTATAATTTATGATTTCATTTTTCAAACTTTATCATACCCGGGATGTCTACTAGATTCTGGTTTGGACAGATTTAAGTGAGTTATTCCTAAGAATTACAGGCCTATAATATAAAACGCCAAATTTTCATGCAAAATAATTGTAACGCTTTCAGAACCTAAAGTCTGAAATAATCATACCGCCAGAGAGGTTAATAGCTGTTTTTCCGCCGTGTATGGCAGTTTTAAATGCCACCCAGGAAACACATAACAGGTTCAGGGCACTGATTTAGAATGGCACATTGAGAGGTGCCAACTTTCTAAAAATCAATGAACTTTTATATCTTTGTGCAAGTACTTACTTATCTTATGTCATGTACAAATTTCGGATTTTCACAAAAAAGCAATAGCTTTATTTACAAGTGCTTCAAAACTGTTGCAATACATAAAAACTGACATTATATACAGGCACTCAATGTAATGGCTGTACAAAGCTGTTTACAAAAAAGTATGGCACTAGTCAATGGAATAATGTCAATGTGGCAATAGTTGTGGGTGTAACTTGTTTGTCATGGCAAATATGGTGGTAAGTTTTTTTTTTCTTTTTTTACCAAATGCAAAACATGCGCTGATTATTAAAGTGTTAACATATTTTTTTTAAACCATGTCTTTCTGGATCCCATTATTATTTGACATCTTCTCCAAATCCTCCATGATTAAATCCTGGTCACTTGTTAGGGGCTTTCGTTTGTCAGATTCCTTTTCATCACTGCTCTGCTTTTCAAAAGCTGACTCTTGACGCCTAGCATTTTGGGATGTGGCTGGTAAAATTGCATTGCCTTGTGCTCGATGTGAGTACATGGTTCTCCTCTCCATCTCTTCTGAACATAGCTGAAGTTTGAAGGCAGCTTGGAACCCACGGCGAAAGTTCTCATTAAAGAAACCATAAATGATGGGGTTGATGCTGCTATTAAAAAATGCCAACCAGTGTGCAAAAGGGTAAATGTAAATATTGATTATTTGGTACTGGTGCTCACTTAAGTTGGCGTAGTCTGACAGCATCATTAGTGTCCACAAAGGTAGCCAAGATAAAATAAACAGCAAAGCAATAATAATCAGCATTTTAATAACTTTTTGCTTCCTTCGGGAAACAGCGTGCCTTTGCTGTTGGTGGTTCTTACTATCAACATTCAGTTCACTCTTGAACAAAGTGATGCCTATCCTGGCATACATAATAACAATCAGGGAGAGAGGAGCAAGGTAGATGTTGGAAAACAGTACTGTGGTATATATCTTTCTCATGTGTGGGTTAGGCCAATCCTCACGGCACCAATATACAGGAGTGGTTTGATTGCTGTTGCCTAGAACAACTCGAAAGTGTTTATCTTCTTTAACATGTGACATAACTGCAGATGGACACATAATAGCGATGGCCAAAACCCATATGACTGCGATAATGACAACAGCAGTAGAGATGGTCAGCTTCTGCTTGAAGGGATAAACGATGCAGCGAAACCTGCAATGACAAATATCAAAGCAGAAAGACATTGTAGTTAGTCTATTACAACTGAAATGTAAGCATTTTACTTGCTAAAGGTAATTAGGTTAATGAAACTGAACAGCTTAAAAACACTTCATTTTCTTACACAAAGTATATTTATATCATGATAATTATGTATTCCTCAGGGTACTCTCACACTAATGCATTTTAAAAGATCTGAGACGGCTCTTGATGGAAAAAGAGAAAGCTTTGTGTAGCCTGAGAAGTTCTACAAGCGAGTTCATAAAATAACTAAGAGTTCATATCCAGCTATTTATGAAGGCTACAAAGGATGGATGTTCTTGTTTAAACTGACAAACAGATAAAGCATGGGATACAAAGCACATAGCTCCCCCACACCACTCCTTTAGTGACACCATTCCCTACTCCACATGACCCCACAGATTTAGCATTTTCCATTTATGAACAAAAAGCCCCAACAAAACCTGATGTCTGCTTTATATTTTATTAGGTCTTGGTAACGGGGGCTAGTAATGGGTTAAGTTTAATGTAAGCTCTGTTGAATGAAATAAAATATTGTTGATGGAAACTTTTCCAGAATCTAAAATTACCTTAAAAACAAAATGTAAGCTGAACTTAATGTACTGTAGATATAAAAAAAAAAATATGAGAACTCTGCATTCATGAATAATGCAATATTATTCTAAATTGATACAGTATCAAAATCTGACATGGTATCAGCTTCTTGTAACCTTCTATACAGAAAAGCTTCAGACTGGGAGAGGCAGAAGGAGAAGAAAAGGCCAATCAGTTATGTCTAGAACAGTCACAGGGTGGGGCAGTGAAGCAAGCCTAAAAAATGTGTTGCGGTCAGAATGCCCTGCAGTGTTGCTGCCCCCCACGTAATGGAGATAAGTCCTTGCATCCATCTGTATTTCACAGTGAATTGCTCAGGGCATAAGCAACCTATCATTAGGATCAAGAATTGTTATGGTTGTGTGCACTTGCAAATTTGCCAGATGCATGGGAGGATCACATGACTTGAGTTTCTAAATGAACAGTTATGTTTTGACAGCTTCTGCCATCAGCTAACTTTTGTGTTTTTTGTGTTATCTAGAAGATCTCTTTAAACAGAAGGTAAAGTTTATATGTGTAAAATATGTATATATGTATATATATGTATATATATATATATATATAGATATATGTATATATATATGTATATATATATATATATATATGTATATATATATATATATATATATATATATATATATATATATATATATATATATATATATATATATATATATATATATATATATATATATATATATATATATATATATATATATATATATATATATATATATATATATATATATGTATATATATATATATGTATATATATATATATATATATATATATATATATATATTGTGGCAGCAGGCAGGTGAAGTCACCTGGTTGTATCCAGGATGGTAAATATGTGTGTCCTAGATTCAGGCTTTATGCAGACTTTTACAATTAGAGGGGAAGAGTTAATGAGCCCAGCTGAAGCAAGTGGGCTCATTAAGGCCTCTACAAAAAACCCCAGCATGCATAGGGAGATGCTCCATCCTGGAACCAGTTTTGTGTTGTATAGACTGGGGAGTGTGTCACCTGTACTGTGCGGTGAGTTAACGCCTGTGTGGCAAAACCTTTACAACAAAGGCAGGGACTGGTACAGCACAAGGCTGTACCCAGTTGTTAGACAGGGAGTCTATGTGTGTAGTTAGAGGTCAAGCTGACCAGGATTTATTTTCTTGTTTTATTTTGTTTGGCTGTTATATGTATCACTGCATGGAGCATAAATAAACCGGATCTTTTGTTTTTTTAACCTACACCGCTGTCTGCTGTGCCTGACTTTGTGTTGTGAACCCATTCAGGGGGTCACACACACCCGCTGCCGAGCTAACCCCTCACAGTTGGTGGAGAATTTTGGCACTTTTTTTTTGTTAAGGCCAGCATGGAGGAGATACTGAGACAGCTGGCTTTAGCAAATGCAAACCAGCAGCAAGCAAATGCAAATCAGCAGCAAACAAATGCAGCTTTACAAAAGAGCCTTGCAGCTCAACAACAGAGCCTTGCAGCCCAGCAGCAGACAAATGCAACTTTGCAGCAGAGTTTGGAAAATCAGCAGAAGGCTCACCAGCAGAGTTTGGAAGCTCAGCAACAAGCCCAGCAGCGATCTGAAGCCCGCTTCATAGACCTGTTGCAGAAGCAAGAGCAGAATTTTCAACAGAAAATAGAGACATTAATACAGCAACGTCCGCAGACCAATGAAGCAAGTGGTTACAATAATACCGCATCCTTTGGTGTGAGCCGTTTACTGACAAAAATTACTGGAGAGGATGATCCGGAGGTGTTTTTGACCACATTTGAAAGGACTGCTGAAAGGGAAAAGTGGCCTAAGGAGCAATGGGCTGGACTGGTGGCCCCTCTGTTAACTGGGGAATCGCAGAAAGCTTATTATGACCTAGAGCCTGACCAAGCAAAAGACTATGTGGTGCTAAAAGCAGAAATATTGGCACGGCTGGGTGTCACCCTGGCCGTCCGGGCTCAGCGTGTGCATAACTGGACTTTTCAGGTTGGAAAACCTCCCAGGTCTCAAATGTATGATCTCATTCACCTGAGCAGGAAGTGGCTGCAGCCAGAGACTTTGACTGCACCAAACATTGTGGAACGTGTGGTTATGGATCGTTTCCTGAGAGCTCTTCCTACTGCCATCCAAAAATGGGTGAGCCATGGAGACCCAGAAAATGCAGATAAACTTGTGGATCTGGTTGAGAGGTACTTGGCTACAGAGAACCTGACCACCTCTTCCAGGGACTCACGGACTTTCCCCCCTAAGACCAGATCATCCCCAGTGGCGGGTAAGATGACTCCAAGGGGTGAGGGTGGAGAGAGTGAGAGGGTGGGAGTTCTACCTAAGGTCTGGCGGGAGCAGCCCAGGAAGCCCATGCTGCAAGAGACAGCGAAAAAGATTATTTGCTACCGCTGCCGGCAAGAGGGACATATTGCAGCCAATTGCCCAGTTGTGGACGAGCCTATGCAATGTGACTTTATAAGGGAGAGACGTCAGTCGCTGTTTGCGACAGTTGCATGCACTGCCATTCGGGGACCTGAGAAACATTTATGTAAAATGTGTATTAATGGTAGACATGTTGATGTGTTGCTAGATTCAGGTAGCCTGGTAACATTGATAAAAGCTGAATTAGTTACTACAGAGGTCTCTGGGAAGAACAGGGTGGCTGTTATTTGTGTGCATGGGGACACCCGAGAGTATCCTGTAACTTCAGTGTTTTTTGAGACCCCCAAAGGTAACCTCTCTCATCAGGTGGGGTTAGTGGCTCACTTACCACATGATGCTATTGTGGGAAGGGATTTTCCAAAATTCTGGGAACTCTGGGATTGTCCTGAGGCCCCCATTGGTGCCCCTATAAACCAGGAAGATGACCAGAATTCCTCTGGGAGTGGTGAGGACTCTCCTGAATTTCCCTTGTCGGTATTGGCGGGGGAAACTCGAGAAACTGGGGAGGAGCCAACATCTTCAGATGAAAACATGCCGTCTGTGGAGTTTTCGGATCTTGAGGTTCACAGGGAAAATTTTGCCACAGAACAGTTAAAAGACCCCACCCTAATAAAGGCACGGGAAAATGTGGTGAAATAGATGGCGAGTTAGTGAACCCAGATAAGACTTGCCCTTATCCTTACTTCACTATGGAAAGGGACCTGCTATATCGAGTGGCTCAAAGGGCAGAAGAAACCATTGAGCAACTTGTAGTGCCCAAACCTTACAGGAAGTTGGTGTTAGAATTGGCTCATGGACACATTCTGGGAGGTCATCTGGGGACAGAGAAAACCAGAGAGAGGGTACTGCAGAGATTCTATTGGCCTGGGGTCATGAAGGAAATAGAAAAGTATTGTTCCTCCTGCCCTGTGTGTCAGAAGTCGGCACCTATGCCACATTTCCGTAACCCACTGGTACCTCTTCCTATCATTGAGGTCCCCTTTGAGAGGATCGCAATGGATTTGGTAGGTCCGATAATGAAGTCTGCTAGGGGGCATCAGTACATTTTGGTTATTTTGGACTATGCCACCCGTTATCCGGAAGCAATTCCTCTCCGAAATACCTCGGCCAAAACCATAGCCAAAGAGCTATCTCTTGTTTTTAGCCGCGTGGGTATTTGTAAGGAACTGCTTACGGACCAAGGTACACCCTTTATGTCCCGGGTTATGAAAGAATTATGCAAGTTGTACAAAGTGAAGCAATTGCGTACATCTGTGTATCACCCCCAAACAGATGGGTTGGTTGAAAGATTCAACAAAACCCTAAAACAAATGTTAAAGAAGGTGGTGGATAGAGATGGAAAGAATTGGGATTGTCTAATACCCTATCTGATGTTTGCCATTAGGGAGGTACCCCAATCCTCTACGGGTTTCTCACCCTTCGAGTTGCTCTATGGGAGACACCCAAGAGGGCTGCTGGATATCGCCAAGGAAACTTGGGAAAATGAGAGTTCTCCTCACAGGAGTGTGATTGAGCATGTCGCCCTGATGCAAGATAGAATTGCACAGGTAATGCCAATTGTAAAGGAACATTTAACCCAAGCGCAGTTAGCACAGCAGACAGTGTACAACCGTGGGGCCAAGACCCGTACTTTTTCCCCCGGGGGATAGGGTCTTGGTGCTAGTCCCTACGGTTGAAAGCAAATTTCTGGCCAAATGGCAAGGTCCATATGAAGTAATTGAAAAAATGAGTGAGGTGAACTACAGGGTTAGACAGCCAGGAAGGCGAAAGCCGGAGCAGATCTATCACGTCAATCTGCTGAAAGCCTGGAGGGATAGGGAATCCCTAGTCGCAGAGACTTTGTCACAAGTACAGCCTGATTGCTTAGTTCCTGAGGTTGGAATAGCAGACACCTTATCGAAACCCCAACAACAGGAGGTTAAAGAGTTTGTACTTCGTAACAAAGAGATTTTCTCTGAGCTTCCGGGACAAACATCTGGCGTAGAGCATGACATTATCACCCCGCCAGGAGAAAGGGTAAAACTAAAACCTTATAGAATACCAGAGGCCCGACGGGAGGCAATACGTGGGGAGGTTCAAAGGATGCTGGAATTGGGTGTGATAGAGGAGTCCCAGAGTGACTGGTCCAGTCCTATCATACTAGTGCCCAAACCTGATGGGAGCTGGCGGTTTTGTAACGATTTTAGACAATTAAATAAAGTTACAAAATTTGACACCTACCCCATGCCACGTATAGATGAGTTGATTGACCGGCTGGGAACAGCCCGATATATGACAACTCTTGATCTCACCAAAGGGTATTGGCAAATTCCCCTGGCCGAGTCGGCCAAGGAGAAAACTGCGTTTGTAACCCCAGATGGGGCATTCCAATATAAGAGAATGCCGTTTGGGTTACAGAATGCACCGGCAACATTCCAGCGGAAAATGGATAAGATTCTGAGGCCCCATCAGAAATATGCTGCAGCTTACCTGGATGATGTGATTATCCATAGCACAGACTGGGTCTCACATTTGCCAAAAGTACAAGCAGTCCTAGACTCTATCCGGGAAGCTGGGTTTACGGCCAATCCAAAGAAGTGTACCATTGGACAGGAGGAGGCCAAATATCTTGGGTACACTATTGGGAGGGGGGTGATAAAACCCCAAGTCAATAAAGTCGAGGCCATACAGAGTTGGCCACGTCCCAACAGCAAGAAACAGGTACGAGCCTTTCTGGGAATCGCTGGCTATTATCGACGATTCATTCCCCATTTTGCTTCTCAGGCTGTGCCCCTCACCAAACTGACAAAAGGGAAAGAGTCGGTCATGGTTAAATGGTCCCCAGAGGCTGAGGAAGCATTTCAGTCCTTAAAAACAGCCTTATGTAGCCAGCCAGTGTTGTACTCACCAGACTTCTCTAAGGACTTCGTGGTACAAACTGATGCATCAGACGTTGGGTTAGGAGCAGTGTTATCCCAGGTCTGGAACGGGGAAGAGCACCCAGTCATTTACCTCAGCAGGAAGTTAAAGTCCCATGAGGTAAAATTACTCCACGATTGAGAAGGAATGTTTAGCAGTGAAGTGGGCTCTAGATTCCCTTCGGTACTATCTGCTAGGTAGGCACTTTGACCTGGTGACTGATCACGCTCCTTTAAAGTGGATGGCTCAGAACAAGGAGACCAATAGAAGAGTAAATAGGTGGTTCCTAGCCCTACAGGAATTTAACTTTACAGTTAAGCATCGCCCTGGTGTTAAAATGGGGAATGTGGATGCTTTGTCTCGGATACATGCGTGTCTGACTGCTGGTGTTACAACCCCAAGGTTGAAACAAGAGGGGGGGGGTATGTGGCAGCAGGCAGGTGAAGTCACCTGGTTGTATCCAGGATGGTAAATATGTGTGTCCTAGATTCAGGCTTTATGCAGACTTTTACAATTAGAGGGGAAGAGTTAATGAGCCCAGCTGAAGCAAGTGGGCTCATTAAGGCCTCTACAAAAAACCCCAGCATGCATAGGGAGATGCTCCATCCTGGAACCAGTTTTGTGTTGTATAGACTGGGGAGTGTGTCACCTGTACTGTGCGGTGAGTTAACGCCTGTGTGGCAAAACCTTTACAACAAAGGCAGGGACTGGTACAGCACAAGGCTGTACCCAGTTGTTAGACAGGGAGTCTATGTGTGTAGTTAGAGGTCAAGCTGACCAGGATTTATTTTCTTGTTTTATTTTGTTTGGCTGTTATATGTATCACTGCATGGAGCATAAATAAACCGGATCTTTTGTTTTTTTAACCTACACCGCTGTCTGCTGTGCCTGACTTTGTGTTGTGAACCCATCCAGGGGGTCACACACACCCGCTGCCGAGCTAACCCCTCACAATATATATATATATATATATATATATATATATATATATATATATATATATATATATATATATATATATATATATATGATCATTACTTATGCAGCCTTTGCTTCCTGTTTTGCAATATAATTGCTTTTTTGCTCCTTCTCACAAATACTTCTTGTATGGGTTTTTTAACCACTTCAAGTCTGGATACTTTCCCCCCCTTCAAGCCAATCTGTGTGAGAGCAGAGAGAATGGAAGTTTCGTTTTGATTTCTATTGTTTACCATGTGATTGCTGTGATTGGACACAGCAATCACATGGTACAGGGCCATATGATCACCCGGACACAGCGGTAATGTGAACCGATGTGTCAGGGACACACACCAATCACTGTGTACCCCCCGTGTGTGTTCTTTGTGAGCCACGCAGGAGCCTCTGATGCAAAAGGATGTTCAGGAATGCCTGAATGGCGTAACATCTTTCACAGTATAAAAAAATTGGGCTAACTTTAACTTCTAACTCAAAAAAGTGTTTTTTTTCCCCAAAAAAGTGCATTTGCAAGACCTCTGTACTAATACGGTGTGACAAAAAGTATTGAAAGGACCGCCATTTTATTGTCTAATGTGTTAGAAAAAGAATATAGACAATGTTTGGGGTTATAAGTAATTTTCTAGCAAAAAACAAAACAAAACAGTTTTTAACTTGTAAACACCAAATTTCAGAAAGAGGCTCGGTCCCCAGTAGCTCAGACCTGCCATCCTTCACTCACCTAATGCTTCATTCAGCCTCCAGAAGAAATGAACAGTAGGCCTGTGTAAGATGGTTAAAAGACCACCTGAGAAGTTGCACAAATACACTGAAAGCTCCCTCTATTGGCTTCTCTACAGATCTCTTTATTTAACCACTTGCCGACCGCCGCACGACGATATACGTCGGCAGAATGGCACGGGCAGGCATATGGGCGTATATGTAAGTCCCTGCCTTCCCGCGGGTGGGGGGCCCGATCGGGCCCCCCCCCGGTGCCTGCGGCGGTCGGCATTCGTTCGGGAGCGATCCGGGATGAGGGGGCAGCCATTCATTCATGGCCACCCCCTCGCGATCGCTCCCGACGAATAGAAATGCTCCACGACATCACTTCCTCTCCTCACAGGAGAGGAAGTGATGTAATCTCTCCTCCGTGTCGGTATTTTTCGTTCCGGCACCGAGGAGAGAGGATCGTGAGTTGCACAAACACTACACAATACAGTAGAACATGCCAGGCACACTCACACCCCCCCTTTACCCCCCGATCACCCCCCCCAATTACCCCTGCCCCCCCCCCCCAGTCACAGTGACACCAATTGCATTTTTTTTTTTTTTTTGCATTGGTGTCATTTGTGACTGTAATAACTGTTAGGGCAGTTAGGGTTAGCCCCCTTTAGTTCTAATGTGCCCCCCTAACCCCCCCAATAAAGGTTTAACCCCGTGATCACCCCCCGTCGCCAGTGTCACTAAGGCTGGGTTCACATTGCAGCGGTTTATGAGAACGAATGTGATTCGCACCGCACTGCAGTGCAAATCACATCCGATCTCTGTGCGATTCGAGTTCAGCCATACAGATAGTATGGCTGAATTCGCGCCGCAACCGCCGCACCCGCCGCACCCGCCGCAAATTCGCACGGGACCCTTTTTTTGGTCCGCAGCAGAATCGGATCGCATGGGTGTTCACACCATGCGATCCGAGTTTGCAGATCGCACTGCGATATGCGAACTGATCTGGGGGTGTCATTAACATTTCACTGACACTCCCAGCAGTTCGCATAGGGCAGTGTGAACTGCCGCCGGGAGGCATGCGATGCGGGAACCCGCCGCGGATTCGTGGCGTTCCCGCATCGCTCCAGTGTGAACCCAGCCTAATAAGCGATCATTTTTCTGATCGCTGTATTAGTGTCACAGGTGACGCTAGTTAGGCAGGTAGGTATTTAGGTTCGCCGCAACTTTTTATAGCGCCAGGGACCCCCATATACTACCGCATAAAGCCCCCTGATTGCCCCCTAGTTAACCCTTTCACCAGTGATCACCATATAACTGTTACAGGTGACGCTGGTTGGTTAGTTATTTTTTATAGTTTCAGGGCACCCGCCATTTATTACCTAATAATAAAGGTTTAACCCCCTGATCACCCGGCGGGTGTCATTTGTGACTGTAATAACTGTTAGGGCAGTTAGGGTTAGCCCCCTTTAGTTCTAAGGTACCCCCCTAACCCCCCCAATAAAGGTTTAACCCCGTGATCACCCCCCGTCGCCAGTGTCACTAAGGCTGGGTTCACATTGCAGCGGTTTATGAGAACGGATGTGATTCGCACCGCACTGCAGTGCAAATCACATCTGATCTCTGTGCGATTCGAGTTCAGCCATACAGATAGTATGGCTGAATTCGCGTTGCACCCGCTGCACCCGCCGCAAACTCGCACGGGACCCTTTTTTTGGTCCGCAGCAGAATTGGATCGCATGGGTGTTCACACCATGCGATCCGAGTTTGCAGATCGCACTGCGATATGCGAACTGATCTGGGGGTGTCATTAACATTTCACTGACACTCCCAGCAGTTCGCATAGGGCAGTGTGAACTGCCGCCGGGAGGCATGCGATGCGGGAACCCGCCGCGGATTCGTGGCGTTCCCGCATCGCTCCAGTGTGAACCCAGCCTAATAAGCGATCATTTTTCTGATCGCTGTATTAGTGTCACAGGTGACGCTAGTTAGGCAGGTAGGTATTTAGGTTCGCCGCAACTTTTTATAGCGCCAGGGACCCCCATATACTACCGCATAAAGCCCCCTGATTGCCCCCTAGTTAACCCTTTCACCAGTGATCACCATATAACTGTTACAGGTGACGCTGGTTGGTTAGTTATTTTTTATAGTTTCAGGGCACCCGCCATTTATTACCTAATAATAAAGGTTTAACCCCCTGATCACCCGGCGGGTGTCATTTGTGACTGTAATAACTGTTAGGGCAGTTAGGGTTAGCCCCCTTTAGTTCTAAGGTACCCCCCTAACCCCCCCAATAAAGGTTTAACCCCGTGATCACCCCCCGTCGCCAGTGTCACTAAGGCTGGGTTCACATTGCAGCGGTTTATGAGAACGGATGTGATTCGCACCGCACTGCAGTGCAAATCACATCTGATCTCTGTGCGATTCGAGTTCAGCCATACAGATAGTATGGCTGAATTCGCGTTGCACCCGCCGCACCCGCCTCAAACTCGCACGGGACCCTTTTTTTGGTCCGCAGCAGAATCGGATCGCATGGGTGTTCACACCATGCGATCCGAGTTTGCAGATCGCACTGCGATATGCAAACTGATCTGGGGGTGTCATTAACATTTCACTGACACTCCCAGCAGTTCGCATAGGGCAGTGTGAACTAACGCCGGGAGGCATGCGATGAGGGAACCCGCCGCGGATTTGTGGCGTTCCCGCATCGCTCCAGTGTGAACCCAGCCTAATAAGCGATCGTTTTTCTGATCGCTGTATTAGTGTCACAGGTGACGCTAGTTAGGCAGGTAGGTATTTAGGTTCGCCGCAGCTTTTTATAGCGCCAGGGACCCCCATATACTACCGCATAAAGCCCCCTGATTGCCCCCTAGTTAACCCTTTCACCAGTGATCACCATATAACTGTTACAGGTGACGCTGGTTGGTTAGTTATTTTTTTATAGTTTCAGGGCACCCGCCATTTATTACCTAGTCTCACTAGTGTACCCCTAAATTTAGGGGTGTCTACTTTCCAAAATGGGGTCATTTGGGGGGGGTTTGTGCCATCTTGGCATTTTATGGCCTTCAAAACTGTAACGCCCTTAGAAAGCCTGAAGGCGGTGCTTGGTTTTCGGGGCCCCGTACGCGGCTAGGCTCCCAAAAAGTCCCACATATGTGGTATCCCCGTACTCAGGAGAAGCAGCAGAATTTATTTTGGGGTGTCATTTCACATATGCCCATGGCATGCGTGAGCAATATATCATTTAGTGACAACTTTGTGAAAAAAAAAAAAAAAAAAAGTTTGTAATTTTCCCGCAACTTGTGGCAAAATATAAAATATTCCATGGACTCAACATGCCTCTCAGCAAATAGCTTGGGGTGTCTACTTTCTAAAATGGGGTCATTTGTGGGGGTTTTGTGCCATCTTGGCATTTTATGGCCTTCAAAACTGTAATAGGTAGTGAGGAGTGAAGTCAAATATTTACGCCCTTAGAAAACCTGAAGGCGGTTCTTGGCTTTCGGGGCCCCGTACGTGGCTAGGCTCCCAAAAAATCCCACACATGTGGTATCCCCGTACTCAGGAGAAGCAGCAGAATTTATTTTGGGGTGTCATTTCACATATGCCCATGGCATGCGTGAGCAATATATCATTTAGTGACAACTTTGTGAAAAAAAAATAAAAAAAAATTAAAGTTTGTAATTTTCCCGCAACTTGTGGCAAAATATAAAATATTCCATGGACTCAACATGCCTCTCAGCAAATAGCTTGAGGTGTCTACTTTCTAAAATGGGGTCATTTGTGGGGATTTTGTGCCATCTTGGCATTTTATGGCCTTCAAAACTGTAATAGGTAGTGAGAAGTGAAATCAAAAATTTACGCCCTTAGAAAGCCTGAAGGCGGTTCTTGGCTTTCGGGGCCCCGTACGCGGCTAGGCTCCCAAAAAGTCCCACATATGTGGTATCCCCGTACTCAGGAGAAGCAGCAGAATTTATTTTGGGGTGTCATTTCACATATGCCCATAGCATGTGTGAGCAATATATCATTTAGTGACAACTTTGTGTAAAAAAAAAAAAAAAAAAAAAATTTTTGTCATTATTCAATCGCTTGAGGCAAAAAAATAAAATATTCAATGGGCTCAACATGCCACTTATCAATTTCCTTAGGGGGTCTACTTTCCAAAATGGGGTCATTTGGGGGGGTTTTGTACTGCCCTGCCATTTTAGCACCTCAAGAAATGAGATAGGCAGTCGTAAACTAAAAGCTGCGTAAATTCCAGAAAACGTACCTTAGTTTGTAGATGTGACAACTTTTGCGCAAACCAATAAATATACAGTTATTGACTTTTTTTTTACCAAAGACATGTGGCTGAATACATTTTGGCCTAAATGTATGACTAAAATTGAGTTTATTGGATTTTTCTAATAACAAAAAGTAGAAAATATCATTTTTTTTCAAAATTTGTGGTCTTTTTCCATTTATATCGCAAAAACTAAAAATCGCAGAGGCAATCAAATACCATCAAAAGAAAGCTCTATTTGTGGGAAGAAAAGGACGCAAATTTTGTTTGGGTACAACATTGCATGACCGCGCAATTACCAGTTAAAGCAGCGCAGTGCCAAATTGTAAAAAGACCTCTGGTCATTTACCAGCAAAATGGTCCGGTCTGAAAGTGGTTAAAACAAGAACAGAACATGCACAAATGTCATATATAAATATATATATATATATATATATATATATATATATATATATATATATATATATAAAACATGTGCTCTCTTAACCACCTCAGTACAGTGCAGTTACACCCCCTTCCTGACCAGACCAATTTTCAGCTTTCAGCGCTCTCACAGTTTGAATGACAATTACTCAGTCATGTAACACTGTACCCATATGAAACTTGCGTCCTTTTTTCCACACAAATAGAGCTTTCTTTTAGTGGTATTTAATCACTAGTGGGGTTTTTATTTTTTGTGCTATAAATAAAATAAAACGTAAATTTTGTGAAAAAAATGCCTTTTTCTTAGTTTCTGTCATAAATTATTGCTAATTAGTAATTTTTCTTCATAAATTTTGGCCAAAATTTATACTGCTACATATCTTTGGTACAAATAACCCACATTAGTATATATTATTTGGTCTTTGTGAAAGTTATAGAGTCTACAAACTATGGTGCCAATCACTGAAAATTGATCACTTCTGATCAGGCCTTCAGTATATCAGGTGTATCTCATTTCTTGAGACACTAACAAGTCAGGAAAGTACAAATACCCCCCAAATGACCCTTTTTACAAAGTAGACATCCCAAGGTATTAAGTAAGTAGCATGGTGAGTTTTTTTAAGTTGTCATTTTTTCCCACAATTCTTTGCAAAATGAAGATTTTTTATTTTTTTTTATTTTTTTTTACTAAATTGTCATATTATCAGGTTATTTCTCACACACAGCATATGCATACAACAAATTACACCCCAAAATACATTCCGCTACTCTTCCCGAGTACGGCGATACCACATGTGTGAGACTTTTACACAGCCTGGCCACATACAGAGGCCCAACATTGATGTAGTACCTTCAGACGTTCTACGAGCAAAAATGACGCATCTCATTTCTCAACCACCTATTACACTTTTGAAGTCCCTGGAGTACCAGGACAATGGAATTTCCCATAAAATGACCCCATTTTGGAAAGCAGACACCCCAACGTATAATCTGTGAGGCATAATGAGTCTTTTGAATCGTTAATTTTTTTCCAGAAGTTTTTGGAATATGTGGAAAAAAATTAAAACGCATTTTTTTTTTTACACAAGTTTGTCAATTTATAAGATATTTCTAACACATAGCATGTATATAGCAAAAATTACATCCCAAAATACATTCTGCTACTCTTCCCGAGTACGGCAATACCACATGTGTGATACTTTTACACAGCCTGGCCACATACAGAGCACTAACATTGATGTAGTACCTTCAGACGTTCTACGAGCAAAAATTACCCATCTCGTTTCTCAACCACCTATTACACTTTTGAAGGCCGTGGAGTACCAGGACAATGGAATTTCCCATAAAATGACCCCATTTTAGAAAGCAAACACCCCAACGTATAATCTGTGAGGTATAATGAGTCTTTTGAATGGTTATTTATTTTCCAGAAGTTTTTGGAATATGTGGAAATTTCAAAAAGAACCAAAAACACTGCGCTATTCGAATGTGTAACCAGTATACAAACAGCAGCTAACACAACATCTAGGTGTACAAATGTGACATAATAAATTTTTGTGAAAAACGTGTAGCGCTTATTTGTTTTTACCACATTACAATGTGACCAATGTAATCAATACATGTGTTAGACTGTGCACAAAACACATAAAAAGAAATATATAAACATTTAAACACTCAATTGCTGTATATGTAAAGCTAGAATGTCCAAGTAAATATATATGAAAAAAATATGTCCACAAAAGTGGAAAAACAGCATGAAAACAGATGAAGAGTTCTCCAGATTTTCCAAGGTTACTGTGTGTGACACGATGAAGTGAAAAACAGTCCTACACCTTCTCCAAAGAATAATCACACAATCACCGCGTGAACCCTCCACCACATAGAATGGGGGCTTACCAGATTTAATGGATCCTACTCAAAATTATATTTGGAGGATCATATGTGCTTGTAGGTATACATAGGCTATTTTTGGAGTGTTGTCTTTTTCTGGAAGGCTTTCAAGTGTAGCTATTTTCTCTGCGGTATGTCTCCATCCACATAGATCATCATAGGTAATGGGATAGATATAAAGGAAGAAAGCAGGGACCACAATAGTGTAACTCCGTTTTTCGTTTCAAACAATTTAATTAAAAATTATCAAACTCACGTGTACAAAGAACATAAGCGCTTTTTTCAGTAAAATCTCAGGCTGCAGTGAAGTCCCTTGGGACTTCACTGCAGCCTGAGATTTTACTGAAAAAAGCGCTTATGTTCTTTGTACACGTGAGTTTGATAATTTTTAATTAAATTGTTTGAAACGAAAAACGGAGTTACACTATTGTGGTCCCTGCTTTCTTCCTTTATATCTATCCCATTACCTATGATGATCTATGTGGATGGAGACATACCGCAGAGAAAATAGCTACACTTGAAAGCCTTCCAGAAAAAGACAACACTCCAAAAATAGCCTATGTATACCTACAAGCACATATGATCCTCCAAATATAATTTTGAGTAGGATCCATTAAATCTGGTAAGCCCCCATTCTATGTGGTGGAGGGTTCACGCGGTGATTGTGTGATTATTCTTTGGAGAAGGTGTAGGACTGTTTTTCACTTCATCGTGTCACACACAGTAACCTTGGAAAATCTGGAGAACTCTTCATCTGTTTTCATGCTGTTTTTCCACTTTTGTGGACATATTTTTTTCATATATATTTACTTGGACATTCTAGCTTTACATATACAGCAATTGAGTGTTTAAATGTTTATATATTTCTTTTTATGTGTTTTGTGCACAGTCTAACACATGTATTGATTACATTGGTCACATTGTAATGTGGTAAAAACAAATAAGCGCTACACGTTTTTCACAAAAATTTGGAATATGTGGAAAAAAATTAAAACACATTTTTTTTTACACAAAATTGTCAATTTATAAGATATTTCTAACACATAGCATGTATATAGCAAAAATTACACCCCAAAATACATTCTGCTACTCCTCCCGAGTACGGCAATACCACATGTGTGTGACTTTTACACAGCCTGGCCACATAGAGAGGCCGAACATTGAAGTAGTACGTTCAGGCGTTCTAGGAGCATAAATGACACATCTTATTTCATTCCTACCCATCACACTTTTGAAGGTCCTGGACCACCAGGACAGTGCAATTACCCACAAAATGACCCCATTTTGGAAAGCAAACACCCCAACGTATATTCTATGAGACATGGGCTGCAAATAGGTACTCGGGTACTCTGATGGGCTGGAGATAGGTACTCGGGTACTCTGATGGCCTGGTGACAGGTACTCGGGTACTCTGATGGCCTGGTGACAGGTACTCGGGTACTCTGATGGCCTGGTGACAGGTACTCGGGTACTCTGATGGCCTGGTGATAGGTACTCGGGTACTCCGATGGCCTGGTGATAGGTACTCGGGTACTCCGATGGCCTGGTGACAGGTACTCTGATGGTTTGGTGACTGGTATTTGGGTACTCTGAAGGGCGGTGACAGGTACTCATATGGACTGTGACAGGTACTCGGGTACTCAGATGGACTGTGACAGGTACTCGGGTACTCAGATGGACTGTGACAGGTACTCTGGTACACAGATGGACTGGAACAGGTACTCGGGTACTCAGATGGACTGTGACAGGTACTCGGGTACCTTGATGGACTGTGACAGGTACTCGGTACTCTAATGGACTGTGACAGGTACTCGGTACTCTAATGGACTGTGACCGGTACTCGGTACTCTAATGGACTGTGACAGGTACTCGGTACTCTAATGGACTGTGACAGGTACTCGGGTACCCTGATGGACTGTGACAGGTACTCGGGTACTCAGATGGGCTGTGACAGGTACTCGGGTACCCTGATGGACTGTGACAGGTACTTGGTACTCTAATGGACTGTGACAGGTACTCGGGTACTCTAATGGACTGTGACAGGTACTCGGGTACCCTGATGGGCCGTGACAGGTACTCGGGTACCCTGATGTGCCGTGACAGGTACTCGGGTACCCTGATGTGCCGTGACAGGTACTCGGGTACCCTGATGTGCCGTGACAGGTACTCGGGTACCCTGATGTGCAGTGACAGGTACTCGGGTACTCTGATGTGCAGTGACAGGTACTCGGATACTCTGATGTGCCATGACAGGTACTTGGATGGGCCGGGACAGGTACTCGGGTACTCTGATGGGCCGGGACAGGTACTCGGGTACCCTGATGGGCCGGGACAGGTACTCGGGTACTCTGATGAGCCGGGACAGGTACTCGGGTACCCTGATGTGCCGTGACAGGTACTCGGGTACCCTGATGTGCCGTGACAGGTACTCGGGTACTCTGATGTGCAGTGACAGGTACTCGGGTACTCTGATGTGCCCGGACAGGTACTCGGGTACTCTGATGTGCCGGGACGGGTACTCGGGTACTCTGATGTGCCGGGACGGGTACTCGGGTACTCTGATGGGCCGGGACGGGTACTCGGGTACTCTGATGGGCCGGGACGGGTACTCGGGTACTCTGATGGGCCGGGACGGGTACTCGGGTACTCTGATGGGCCGGGACAGGTACTCGGGTACTCTGATGGGCCGTGACAGGTACTCAAATACTCTGATGGGCTGTGACAGGTACTCAAATACTCTGATGGGCTGTGACAGGTACTCTGATGGACTGTGATTGACAGGTACTATGAGGGGTGGTGACAGGTCCTCTTTATTGGGGGGGGGGGGGGCAATCAGTATGTTTGGTGTACACTGTATGCGGTAACGAGATGTTACCGCAATCTCCTCCTCACACACGATCGGTGTGTGAGGAGGAGAACCCGGTAACATCCCGTTACCGCCGGTTTGTTTACATTTGAGTGATCGGCTGTGAAAGGATCACAGCCGATCACGTGGGTAAACAGCCGGCCAATGGCTGTTTACCAGCGTCGGTGACGAGCAGTGTTCCCGGGGAACATGCCGCCACCGACGTGCACGCGCAGCGCACTCGCGATCGCGCGCATGCGCCGTGCACGTTCGGGGTGTTACCATCTGTGATCGGCCGTGACTTCATCACGGCCGATCACGTGGTAAACAGCCATAACGAATGGCTGTTCACCCCCTTCGGTGGCGAGCGGTGTCTCCATGACACGCCGCCACCGAAGAAACAGGGATGCGCGCACGATCGCGCGCATTCCCTGTTTAAACGGGAGGCCGTCATATGACGGCCTCCCGCCACAATAGCTGCGCCGCCTGGCCGTCATTTGACGGCCGGCGGTCAGCTACTAGTTAAAATACCCTACACTTTCCTTTTAACACAGGGGTTTGTCAAGTCTCTTCTTGTGTTTAGCACAAACCCTTTAATGTGATTCTAAGTACATCTAAATTGAATTTTATGTAGAAAAACACACAAGATTAGAAAATGATAAAGGCAGTTGCGCTGTATTTATACTCTGCATGTAAACTCTTGTTTGGCTCGAATAAATTAGGTCTTTTAGAAAGCATGAAAAATCACATGCATTTTTATGAACACTGGTATAGCCAAGATCCCATTCTCCAATACATTTTTACAGCACACAGCAAATACATAATTTTTAAATAACAGGTTTCTGACCTCTAATATTCTAAGAAATTACAATCTTCTATAGAATACACAATTTCAGATTAGTCCAGTTTAGCTAATCTGAAATTATGTATTTTGCAGATAATCAGCCAGACAGATCCGTCTTTTCTTTCTTTTAGTGCTGTATGAAGAAATGAAGATGGAAGATAAGATAAAAGTGGTCTCCACAGCGGATTCGCCTCAAGATCACTTTTCTGTGCGGCGGGAGAGGTGCCCCCCCTCCCGCTGCGTTCCAGTGGTATTCGTCGCTTACCATAGCCGTTAGAAGGGGGGATACAATCTGGTCCTTTGGCCTGATGGCCAGGAAGTTGAGTAAGGGCATGATGGCCCAACTCGACTCTATGCCCTTGGAGGACCGGAGCGACGTCAAACGACTTAAAAAGGATTTTTTTTTTTTTTATTGAAAAAAAAAAGACTTTTTTTTATTGAAGGAAAAAAATACTTTTTTTTATTTATGTTTTATTGCTTTTAATTGTATATGTGAGATCTGAGGTCTTTTTGACACCAGGTCTCACATTAAGCAGGTCCTGTCATTCTTTTTTCCAATACAAGGGATGTTTACATTCCTTGTAATAGTAATAAAAGTGATCCAATTTTTTTTTTTAAAGGGGCAGTGTAAAAATAAAAAATAAAAAGTTAAATAAATAAGAAAAAATAAAAACAAAAGTGCCCTGTCCCTCCGTGCTCATGTGCAGAAATGAATGCATACGTGAGTTTCGCCCACATGTAAACAGTGTTCACTACACACTACACATGTGAGGTATCTCTGCGATCTTTACAGTGAGACCTCCTGTGTAACTCAAAATTGGTAACCGTTAACATTTTTTAAACCTCACCTATGGAAATTTTTAAGTGTCAAAGTTTGTCGCCATTCCATGAGCGGGCAGAATTGTGAAACATGACATGTTGGGTATCAATTTACTCAGGGCGACATTATCTTTCACAATAAAGAACATTGGGCCAACTTTACTGTTTTTCTTTTGTAATTCAGAAAAATGTATTTTTTCCCAAAAAATTGAGTTTGTAAGACCACTGTGCAAATATGGTGTGACATAAAGTATTGCAATGACCTCCATTTTATTGTCTAGGGTCTCTGAAAAAATATATATAATGTTTGGGGGTTCTAGGTAATTTTCTAGCAAACACAAATTATTTTAACTTGTAAACAACGAGTATAAAAGATAGGCTTGGTAATTTTTTGATAAGTTCTATTTCTTTAATATTATAAAGTCACTTACAGAGTTAAAATTGCTATTTGATCAATGTAGGGTCAACCATGTGTTCTACATGGTTTCTTTATTTACGCTGGGCTTTATTTAATATGTTGATTGTTGGCATGCTTTGAAATATCTGTTGTAGTTTGTTATTAATGTTTACTGCATTTGCTGTCTAATCTCTTATATATTCAAAATTAAAAGAAAAAAAGAACTCAGAAATCCTCACTTTGAGCACTTTGAGCAGTTTGTCATTTACTTCTAATTGATCCAAAACACACTGTAAACATTGCTTTTAATCTGGTGAAGATTATTGCTTCAGAAGCCATTAATTGTAGCACATGACATGTACCTGAACTGACATAGAATATGGCTAAATAATATTTCTGTTTAAAGATCTAAAGAATTTTAATGTTGCTTATGCTACTCCTAAACTGCTTACATAGTTTATCAAATATATTGGTGTTCTTGATTTATAGTACTGTTCTGTGATTACCTTGCAAAAGTACTTTCATCTGCATGCTACATATGTCTTCACATTCAATGAAACCTGTACCATTTCCTAAGCAACACAGCTAAATCAACTGCCTCTCTTATGGTAAACCTTACAAGGAACTTTTTTATAGGAAAGCTAAATAATTCAAAAAGGACATTGTTTCTCTTAAAGAGAAGAAGGAAAGAAGGAAAGAAAGACAAAGGGCAAAAGGAAAAAGAGAAGGAATACAAGAGAGGAGGGACATGGTGCATTACTCATATTAATGGTTGATGTCTCACTTGTGGTTCAATCCCTTGGGGATTCAACTTAAAAATCCAAAAAAGAGCTCTCTGCTGAGAATTGAGACGGAATTGCCTCCCCTCTTGGGAGGGTCAATCTTCTTATATAATTATATATAATCTGTATTTTTAAAGACCTTAGGTTTGATCTATGGTTATGTACGAAATGTTTTGCTACATTTGTGTTCTCTTGAATATTGATATTGGATTGGTGATCCCTTGTGGGGTCTCATAGTCATCTGGTAGTCCATGTTGTACGTTACAAAACATAGAGGAGATGACATACACAACAAATATCACCTGGCAATTGACCAGTTGTTTAATCAGAATCATTTAATTTAATAAATTGCACTTGAATCTACCACACTGTGGCTGCAACAGGAATATTTACTGCTTGATCTGGTTGACACTAAGAGAAGAGCGTCCTGAATTTATTACATATGAGGAGCAGAACCGTGTCAGACAATTGTAAACACAGCCAAAGCTGCACAAGCATCAGAATTTATATGGCTGTGTCAGCTCTAAGCCAGTATCTCAGTTCAGCAAGTAAATGTTTGGGTGATGCCTGAACAAAGACAATGCCATCCTTTTAGAGAGAAAAGCAGATACACTATATTGTGAAATGTATTGGGAAACCTGCCTTTACACAGCCATGAACTTTAACGGCATCCCAGTCTTAGTCCATAGGGTTCAATATTGAGTTGGCCCACCATATTCAGATATAAAAGCTTCAACTCTTCTGGGAAGGCTGTCCACAAGGCTTAGGAGTGTGTCTATGGGAATGTTTGACCATTCTTCCAGAAGCTTATTTGTGAGGTCAGGCACTGATGTTGGACAAGAAGGCCTGGATCGCAGCCTCCGCTATAATTCATGCAGTTTAATTTTGAACAGATTGACTAAGCATCGACAGCCTCCTGTTTTGAGGTGTACAAAACAAAAGTAGAAGCTGATAGGGCTTAGGCACTCTCTCAGTGTTTGGGCAGATGAGCTCTTTCAGGATTTGATAATCCCATTCTGAGTTCTATGCGCTCAGCAATAAAGACATCTCTGAAAGGGCATACCACAAAATTAGAAGAATCAGGCTGGATTATTAACCACAAGTTACCAGAAATTAGCCTGGGTTCACACTGCCAGCGATTTCAAAGTTGCACAAATTCTGTGCGACTTTGAAGTCGGACCCCCAATGCGACTTCGGCATGACTTGCATGGGACTTCTTTAACAGAAGTCATTGCAAGTCATACCAAAGTCGGACCAAAAGTAGTGCAGGAACCTTTTTCTAATGCCGTGTACACAGACTTTCCGGCAGAAAAAGTCAGACAGAATCATTTCATTGGATATTCCAATCGTGTGTGGGCTTCAGCTAACTTTTTTTCCCGAAAATTCTGACAGACCTAGAAATAGAACATGTTAGAAATTGATTCCATCGGAAAGATTTAAATCGGAAAAAATGTTCGTCTGTATGCCTTTCCAACAGACCGAAAACGATGCAAAGGCAGCTATTGGCTACTGGCTATTGAACTTCCTTTTTCTAGTCCCGTCATACGTGTTGTACTACACCGTATTCTAAACAATCAGACTTTGTTGTGATCATGTGTAGGCAAGTCCGTTTCAGAGGAACTCTGTCAAAACTCCGACGGAAAAAACGCCAAAGTTTATTCTGACGGAAAAAACGGTCATGTGTACGTGGCATAAGTCGGAGCGACTTAAGTCCCACGACTAAAATGGTTCCATTGCACAACATGGAGTCTCACTGGGGACTGACTACTGATGTGTCAAGTGCTCCAAAGTTCGAGCGATTGTTTCATCAGTGTGAACCGGGACTTAAAGAGAGGTAAGCAAACTGGGATTTGACATGATGCATACTTATTCACACCTGCAGCCCATTGATGGAACTTCTGTTATCACACATAACCCTCATATAAAAGCATTGTGGGAGACATTTTACAAACATACTTGTAAGCAGGTGATTAATAAGCTATTGTTGTTGTCTGTGTTAATCATCTTCCTCCTGAGTTAAGTATATTTTCTGCTGTGTGAGTTGCATTGCTTAGTTAATGTTTTATGTATTGAAGCGCATTTAAAGAATTGAAAGTGCTAGTGGATTTTTTGTTGTTAATACATCTTTACAATATCAACATACTGCACTGTAAGAGGCTTACTGGCATTTTCCCCACATGTGGCATAGGCAGTAGGGATGAGACTGTTAGGGATCACCCCCGATTCGGTTCACACCAGAACTTGCGAACAGGCAAAAAATTTGTGCTAACACTGTTAAAGTCTATGGGACACTAACATTAAAAATCAAAAGTGCTCATTTTAAAGGCTTATATGCAAGTTATTCCAATAAAAATTGTTTGGGGACTCGGGTACTGCCCCAGGGGACATGTATCAATGCAAAACAATTTAATAAAAAAAAAAGTTTTTTCAGGAGCAGTGCTTTTAATAATGTTTAAAGTGAAACAATAAAAATAAAATATTCCTTTAAATATCGTGCCTGGGGGGGGGTCTCCTTAGTATGCCTGTAAAGTAGTCCATATTTCCAGTGTTTAGAACAATAAACAACCACAGCAAAATTACATTTCTAAAGGAAAAAATATCATATAAAACTTCTTGCGGCTGTAATGAATTGTCGGATCCCGGCAATATAGATAAAAATTATTGAAAAAAACGGCATGGGTTCCCCCCAGTCCATTATCAGGCCCTTTGGGTCTGCTATGAATATTAATGAGAACCCTGCACCAAAAAAAAAAATGCATGCCCCCCCCCCCCCCACAATATCCATACCAGGCCCTCCAGATCTGGTATGGATCTTAAGGGTAACCCTGTGCTGAAATGTAAAAAAAAAAAATGTTGTGAGGGTTCCCCCAAAATCTATACCAGACCCTTCAGGTCTGGTATGGATTTTAAGGGGAACCCCATACCAAAATAAAAAAAATTGCATGGTGGCCCCCCAAAATCCATACCAGACCCTTATCAGAGCAGGCTGCAGTAAAAGGGGGGGTGAGAGACCACTCCCCCACCTGAACCATACCAGGCCACATGTCCTCAATGTGGGGAGGGTGTTTTAGGGTCACCCCCAAAACACCTTGTCCCCGTGTGGTCTCCTCCCTACCACCCTTGCCCAGTAGTTGTGGGTGTCTGCAGGTGGGGGGCTTATCAGAATCTAGAAGCCCCCTTTAACAAGGGGACCACCAGATCCCAGACCCCCTATGTGAATGGGTACATTGTACCCCTACACATTCACCAAAAAAAGTGTCAAAATGGTAAAAATGACAGTAGACAGTTTGGGACAAGTCCTTTATTAAAAAAAAAAAAAAGAGTAGCCCACAATATAACTCCACTTTGATGACAGCATCGAAGAAAAAAAAAGGAAAAACTCTGCCTCGATGTGAGGCATCTTGCAACTGCAGGTTTATTGCAATGACAGCTGTTATATAGCTGAGGGCGGGGCCACCCTGTGACATAAATGATTGACCACGCCCCCTTTGACGTCATGTGACATCACGTAACATCAGAGGGGGTGGGGGCACCCATTTATGTCACCATGTGGGCCACGATTTACGTTTAATGTGTACCATTTTCGTACAAGTAAAACCAGAATAGAAAGACTGCGCATGATCAGAAACAATAAGCAATAAAAAAAAAGCCTTTGTCATGTAAGAATTTTCGTACAAATGAGGAATGAGGAAAATTGTATGATCATTTACCTGATTTTCTTATAGTGTGTACCCCACTTAACTTAGCCTTTAGGCTTCTTCCCCAGTTCCACACTTGCTGGGACTGAGCTCACAAGCACGGGCACCCTAGGGACCTAGCCTGGGAGTCACAGAGGAGTAGGTAGTGAGGCCTCATGAAAAGAATAAGGAATGGGAAATGCACAAACGAGTTTCCTAGGATCCATATAAAACATACAGATCAATGTCACTGGTAGTAAGGTGACAGGCTACTGGGTTTGTTGAGTCCGGTACAAACTCTGCAGTACCAGCTCAGAAATACTGTACAATATAAGTCAGAGAAGTGCTCTGAAGTATAATGAGGAACTGTGCCCATAGTAAACAATGTGAAGTGTTGCAAAAGTTGGCCATGGATTACAAAGAATTAACTCTGTGCAGTGCTGCACTAACTCTGCATCAGTGTGAAAGGCGACCTCAGCCCACCACTGGGGCCATTGGGGAAAGCTTGCTCCACTTGGGTGCAGTAAGCCCTGTCCACACATTTAGGATTTCTCAAAACTTCAGCAAAACTGAAGGGGCAGATGAAACCTAAAATCTTAAAAACCTTAGAAAAAATATTATTAACACCAATATTGAAATGGGTTTAAAAATATATGTTCCAATTTCAAAAACCAGTGAAAAAAATAACAGCATTTTCTTAAAAGAGAATATATTTAAATGTCTTACTTATATTACATGGGGCATCCATTGGGGATTACTATTTAGAGGGTGGTTGACAGGTGGATGGGAGATCATATGTTGCCTCGCCACTTGCTGTTTTACCCTTGAAAAGACTGCACCACTATGCAATGCAATGGCATATGCCATGCACGTGGATGCAGTGTGGCTTTATTCACTTGAATATGTCACATTCACCAGTGGTACTGCCTGCCAAACATGACAGAGTATCATGTTTGCCATAACCCCCTCTAACCACTGTGTTAGGTTATTGTAAGGGGGCAGTAAAACTATCCCCCCGACCACCTGTGTGTACAAGCGCTAAATGTAGTTAGCAATACAGAAGATATGATTTACTTGTGCACATATACTATATTACTAAAAGTATCAGGACACCTGCCTTTACACGCACATGAACTTTAATGGCATCCTAGTCTTAGTCCATAGGGTTCAATATTGAGTTGGCCCCCTCTTTGCAGCTATAACAGCTTCTCAGGCACAAATGTGGCATGTCAGGGGGTCAGGAGTCCTTAAAGCGGATGTTCCACTTTTGGGTGGAACTCAGCTTTAAACTGCGGTAATGCCACTTGTGTGATATGATTGAGGTGTACAAAACGAAAGTAGAAGCTGATACCTTTGGTAATATAGTGTATAGTAAAACATTTTGTTCCCAATTAAACAATAAGCGTGTTGGCTATCCTTAGTTTTTGAGATTTATACGGTGGCAAACGTTCTATGAAGAATAATTTTCAGTGAGGTCCTGTAAGCTCAAAAGAGATATTTTAGTATGAAGTGGAATACCTTAGTTGGTATTTCTGCATTCTTCATTGTTACTTTAGTCTAAAAACAGCAACTGGGGACTGGACCAATGGATATATAAAAAAACTTTATATTTACAACTCCATATTTTCTCATATAAACATGTTTTAGAAATATATTTAGAAATTATATATATATATATATATATATATATATATTTTTTTTTATTTATTTTTTTTATAGAAAAATGGTTCCCACATTCCCACATATGTAGTTCATCTGTGCATTTGGGTAATTGGTCTTACAAGCTCTTTTTTATTTTTTCTACAGCATTACGCAGAGCTTGTAAGCCCCTGTACACACGGTCGGAGATTTTGCCAACCAAATCCGTCGGATTTTGCCCGTCGGATTTAGTCCGACGGATTGTGTCCGAAACTGTTGCATACACACGGTCGGGCCAAGTTGGCGAAAAATCCGATCTTTCAGAACGTGATGACGTAATTTCGTTACGATGGGACTACATTCAGGCTAGTAGCCAATAGCTTTGATGTAGGAATTTGATCTGAGTATGCGTGGCACTTGGTCTGATGAAAATGCTCTACACATGATCGTATTAGGTCCGTTCGGCCCAGTTGGTCGGGAAATATTTCCAACATGTTGGAAAATTGGGTCAGACGGAGATTCGGACGGAATTAGTCCGATGCATACCACACACAGTCGGATTATCTGACGACATGGTCCGATAAGACGCATTCCAACAGATTATCCGACCGTGTGTACAATGGCTCAGACCATTTAGCCAAATGCACAGATGAACTACATATGTGGAAACCATTTTACCCCCCTAATAATTTATAATTTTGTAGAAACCAGATTCTTGACCTCCAGTGCAACATCACCTGGACTGGTCAAAAACATACCCCATCCTGTTGAATATACAATGAAGGGTCATCTCTCTGCTCATTTTCACTTTCAGAACATGTGTATTAAGGAAAGCCCTTTTTTGGCTTTTGGTACTCCTCTCTTTTTCCCAGTCAGTGCTTATCTGCTGAGGATTACATGACACTGATATTATTATGCTACTCACAGTAGTTGCATTTAAATATAAATGTAACGATTTTAATAAATTACATAATTTCATCTACTGTTTTTTTTTATATCCTTGAAATTCAGCTTTAAATACCTATTCTCCACTTACCTGTCCACGGCTATTGCCACCAATGTGAATACAGATGCAGACACAGAAATTCCTTGCACCATGCCACTCATTTTGCAGATCGTATTGCCAAATGGCCAACCTGTTCAGAAACCAAAAAGCACTTTAGAGTGTGAACAATCCATTAAATGAGAAAGAACATTTAAGGTGACACTCACAAACGCATTACAGGATTAAGTATTCTTTCATAAACAGCATTTTGCACATAACCTTGATGCCGAGAACACTAAAGCTTCTAAATCCCATTTTAATGACAATAACCTTGTGTAAGTGCTACAAATGGTTTTCATCAAATGTTTCTCAAAACATATACAGTAACACTAATAGTACACTTGTCTTTATTTGATTTACATTTATGTACATATTACATCAGCCTACACATTTAATAAGGACTCCAATTTCATTTATGTTTATTATGATTTTAAAATCTAAATCTACAAGTAGTATACAGTATTTGCAACAGCACATATGTTCTTGTAGCTTATTTGAAATTAACTAATTTCCTTTACTATGTGTGTGTGGAAAAAAATCCTCAGTGCAGTACCCATAATTACTATGTAGACCTAAAATGCAAATACATTTTCCCATTGAAATAGCATGCAGCAACAGGTCAGTCTACTGTATATCTATTTTTGCCTTTCATCCATGCATAGTTGTAATTATCCAATACTATCCACTCAGTTCCCAATTATTCCTAGAGATGTTAAGACTATGAAATAAGTCATTTCATTGAAACATAGAGGTAGATATATATATGCCCTCTAAGGATGTGATGTGCTTTAACAATTTGAATTTTTTTTCTATTATTATTTATCTTATCTATCTGTGTTTTCATTTTTATTTGAGTTTTATCAATTACTAGTATCCATTATGATTGTGTTGATTCAGATTATTATTACTATGGTTATGATTACTATGATGATTATAATTAGTATTATCCTTTAACACTCAACATGATTTTTAGGGTTCTCTATAAGTATCATAACATATAAACATTTTCATGGTGTTGCATTTTAGCTTTCATGTCTCCTTTTCATATATACAGTATTGTTTATTGTGTATTTATCTCATGTTTGTCTGATAGCCCCGAAGAAGGGGGAGCTCTTTCCCCCGAAACATGTTGGCTTTTATGTACTTGTTGATATTAGGAATAAATACCTTTTAAACTACTTTCAAATCTGCATTCTTTTGGACACTGGATGCTACTTCCTTCCTACTTCTCCAAGTCTAAAATTTTAAAGGAAACATAAATGCAACGAATGGGTCCAAAAATGGGATGCACAAGTGTATAAAATACTTGGTCTCCCAGAACGTCTTGGTAAAGCACTCTCCTTTTTTTGTCAGGTGCATCTTTATCATGATCTCAAACAGCCCTGCTCTCTTTTTTTTTTTTTTTTGTACACCCTCTGGATTAATTAGGAGGAGAAACCCTAATTATATGAATCTGTTATAATGCACCTAGAAAGTTAAAGCTAAACTCCATAAATTGGAAAACATCTACCCTTGCACTGGGACCACCCTGCAATGCAAATGTTTATGATTATTCAAAGATCAGCATCTCCAACTGTTGGATAAAACAGAAATATGGGCGTTTGCCCTATGACCAAGGAAATTACTATTTGATATAGTCCCTTGTTGACCCACCATTGAAATTCAAGAGGGTGTAGGCTAGGTTGAAATTAGGGTTTATGAAATATTGGTGCTACAGAAGTGTGTGGGGACTGAAGCAGGGTCAAACTACAAGAAGATTGTCATAATTGCAGACAGTGGGCAAGTGTCAGACCCACAGGAACACTTTTCATTGTTGAAAAATCAAAAGATCTATGGGCAGTGGAGTGCACGCCTGTGCTTTTAGAGTAATCCACTCTGTCATGTATGTTATAGAATATATTTGAGTCAATTGGGCCATCTGTGCTGCCCTATAATATTTTTTTAAGATATGGGACCCCCACCCAGACTCTCTTCATGTATAAAGTGTATGCCAAGCCACTCTGTGGCCTTTGGGACCTCAACCAAACTTTAGTAACTGGGCTTGAAATTTATGAAGCTCAGTAGCCAGGATTGCTACCGACAAGATGCAAAAATAATATAACATTTTAGGTAATGGTACCATTTTAATGGAGGCAATTCTACCCATTCAGGATAAAGCATAGGAAGACCACATCCAGTAATAACTGTTCAAAAACACGCAAATAATTAGCTTTGTAGAGCGATGCTATAGAGAGGGTCAATTTAATTCCAGGATAAAGCAAGGAAGCCTTTTGATGTATGAAATTATACTGATGTATAAGGCTCTGAAGGGCATCCTCATCCAAGTTAACTTTTAAAACTTCAAATTTATCCCAATTAACGATTAGGTCCAATATGCGCCCAAAATGTCTCAACAGCTCCAGTAATGATGGAACGGAAGTGTGGTAAGCAGTATGTCCTCTGCAAACAATGTACATTAATGTTGTTTGCAGGATCAGTGTATTCTGACAGCAGAGGAGTCCTGCTTTCAGAATACAATGCTGCAGCTGCGAGGATTCCTTCATCCACTGTTCTTTTCTTTTTTTTTTTACCATTGGGCCCTTTGGTTGAATGAAAAAAATCTATGGGCAGCTTAATGGCCCATACACACAATCAGAAAATCGTACGAAAAATACCACTTTCAAAGCAATCGTATGATAATCTGATCGTTAGTACAGAGCTTTCGAGAGCCGATCATGAGCCGATCAGTTCACGTGACATTATCCAATCGGACAAGCATGAACATTTTTCTCATATGATACCAGATCTTACGATTTTAATTTAATCAGTACAGTTGTTGTTTGAAATTACAATACAAATACACTACAACACATTACATTCTGAATTTTTAATCTGTAGTAAACTCTTCATTTTCGATATGAGATTAGCATGCAAAAAAAAAGACCATTCGTCTGATAATCTCATCGTGTGTACCAGGCATTAGTTCTTTTTTTGATCTTGCCAGAAATCTTGTGGGCTGATAACTTTCTGTTTTCTTTGCCTGTGTTGCTGTTTTATTAGTTAGCTTTGTTCCCAACTCCCACCATGAATTATAAAACACCTGTCCTTTAATATGGAGAAGAGCAAGGATTGTTCTGTAGTCCTAAACCACTTCCTGCTCTAAACAACACTGCTCCCTCATAGATACAGTACAGTAAGTGAGTGGTGTCACCCTAGGACAAGATCATCCGGTGAAAATAAAGGAGGAAAGCCTAAAAATGAAAACAAATGCAACCATTACATCTAAGAACTGGTAAACTGAATATATTACATTTTTGCTTTTGTGTTTAGATGCACTTTAAGCTATTGAGTTCTGTAAATAGGTGGCTTTTCATTACCAAATGAGCTAAACAAGACTGGGAAGCATGTTGGACATAATCAAGAACTCCAACTGCTGTCTGAATATACAAAAAAACACATATTCATATTTAATACTTTAATGTTACCGAAACTCTGCATTCACCTAAACCTGAACAGAAATATTATTGACACATAATACATTTGCATCCTTTATGTGAACACATGTACAATTAGCAGAAATTAGCACCTTTCAGAATTCAGTTGAGCAGTGATAAAGTTACTAACAAACCTGAAAGTGTTAAGTTGTCTGATGGTTTAGGTGTTAATGCAAATTCTATTTCTCAATTAGGTTAGAGTGATCGTAAAATTAAGAGGATTCCTGTTTTACTGGAAATACTGCCCTATGCCTTTTATGCAGCATTATGTCTTTTATTTAAAGTGGTATTAAACTCAAAAATGTAAAAATATATAATAATTGTCAAAGCGGTTACATGCAACTAGAGCCTCTAAATGACCGTGGACACAGCCAGCGCTTTTCAGGGTCAGTATTTTTGTTTGGCCATACACAAACCAACCATGGTTAATCAGCCACTTTGTATGTGGCCATAAGCACAGAGTTTTTCTGTGTCCACAAGCAGCAATTAGCCACTTAGACCCAAAGTATCTGCGGCTAAACTGTTATATGAATGTGGCATAACACCTAGTACAACCAGGCCAAATCTTGGCCTGCATCGGCTGGTTCAATAGAAACCAGCTGACATTCAGCCTGCGTGAAGGCTCATGACTGAAAATGGTCTTCTGACCAGCTCCCGACCAGAGTGTTCAGGATGGGGTGGCTGTGCCCCTGTCAAAACACAATATCACAGCAGGGGAGATCCCTGTACTAACATCAGGCTGTTAGTACAGCGGCTCCGATCTGAACTGTCAGTTTTTTTTTCTGTTCAACCTAGAGGGTGTGTACTAGGCTTTAGAGGCCAATATCAGATTGTGGTCTTTACTTTAAAAATACATTTAACCACTTGACCTCTAGAAGATTTACCCCCTTCATGAACAGGCCATTTATAAATATAATATATATAAACAAAAAAAGAGAATTTTGGAAAAGAAACAAAACAATATTTTTTACTTTCTGGTATAAAACACATCCAATAAAAAAATAGAAAAAAATCACGTTTCTTCATCAATTTAGTTTGATATGTATTCTGCTACATATTTTTGGCAAACTAAATCCCAATAAGGGTATATTGATTGGTTTGTGCAAAAGTTATAGCATCTAAAGACTATGTATTTTTTACATTTTATTTGAGTTTTTTACTTGTAATGGCGTCGATCAGCAACTTACAGCAGGACTGTGATGTTGCGGTGGACAAATTGGACACTAACTGACACTTTTGACACTTTTTGAGGTCCAGTGACATCAATCAGTGCTAAAAATATGTAGTCATTATACTAATGACACTGGCTGTAAAGGGGTTAACAACAGGGGCGATCAAAGGGTTAACTGTGTGCCTAGTCTGTGCTTTCTCACCGCAAGGGAAGTGTTTTTACTTGGGAAGGCATTGATCCATGTTCCAGAATCAACGCCTTCCCTACTGACAGAACAGCAATCTGCCTGTGTACTGAACAATCGGGCCTTCGCGCTGGCAAATATTTGGGAAATTTGCGGTGACTGATCACCTGAGCTGCGGAATCTGCAGATAGGAGACATCTTTTTTCACATCTGGTCGTCTGGAGCCAGGATTTGTGACATTATACGCGCTGACTGACCTCCCTTAAACAGGAGGTCGCTGGTGATCTGGTAAGCCCCCATCTTATTAGTGGTTATTAAAGGTGACGGGTCCCACGTGGTCAAGTATAATATTTTTATTCAATCAAGTCACACTATCTGTTGGATTTTTTTGATATTTCTATGGACATTTATTTATGATTTATGGACTCAGATATGAATTAATTTTTATTAATTTTTTATAGCACATTTACATGTTAACATTGATTTTGTTTGAACGGCAATTTATTTTGGTTTTCGATTGTCACCATTTTTTGCACGTTTCACTTGTGTGATTATTTAATCATTATTTATTGAACAAACGCTGCACTTTATTTTTTTTCATTGCATTTCTGTGTCCAGTATCTGGGTTTTGGTGTTCAGCTTCTGTTAGTTGTTTAAGTTTAACTGAGCGCGGATATTTACCTACTTACAATGTAATATATAGATATTCGCCAGCACACCAAAGATCATCAAATTCGTCCAAACAAATTTATTCAAAGAATGATCACATCACAAAATAGTATAGTGCAATGTTTTGGAGCCACACAGGACCCCTTCATCAGGCATGTGATAATATATACAATATATACAGTATCTAACAAAAGTGAGTACACCCCTCACATTTTTGTAAATAATTTACTATATCTTTTCATGTGACAACACTGAAGAAATTACACTTTGCTACAATGTAAAGTAATGAGCGTACAGCTTGTAGAACAGTGTAAATTTGCTGTCCTCTCAAAATAACTCAACACCCGGCCATTAATGTCTAAACCACTGGCAATAAAAGTGAGTACACCCCTAAGTGAAAATGTCCAAATTGGGCCCAAAGTGTCAATATTTTGTGTGGCCATCATGTTGAGATTCATGGTTCCCTCAATCTCAATGAACTGTAGCTCCCCGGTGCAGGCAGCACTCATGCAGCCCCAGACCATGACACTCCCACCACCATGCTTGACTGTAGGCAAGACACACTTGTCTTTGTACTCCTCACCTGGTTGCCCCCACACACGCTTGACCCCATCTAAACTAAATATGTTTATTTTGGTATCATCAGACCACACGACATGGATCCAGCAATCCATGCCCTTATTCTGCTTGTCTTCAACAAACTGTTTGCGGGCTTTCTTGTGCATCATCTTTAGAAGAGGCTTCTTTCTGGGATTACAGCCATGCAGACCAATTTGATGCAGTGTGTGGCGTATGGTCTGAGGACTGACAGGCTGACCCCCCCACCCCTTCAACTGCTGCAGCAATGCTGGCAGCACTCATATGTCTATTTCTCAAAGACAACCTCTGGATATGACGCTGAGCACATCCACTCAACTTCTTGACCATGGTGAGGTCTGTTCTGAGTGGAACCTGTCCTATTAAACCGCTGTATGGTCTTAGCCACTGTGCTGCAGCTCAGTTTCAGGGTCTTGCAATCTTCTTATAGCCTAGGCCATCTTTATGTAGAGCAACAATGAATTTTTTTTGTTTAGATCCTCAGAGAGTTTTTTGCCTTGAGGTGCCATGTTGAACTTCCAGTGACCAGTATGAGAGAGTGAGAGTGATAACACCAAATTTAACAAACCTGCTCCCAATTCACACCTGAGACCTTCTAACACTAATGAGTCACATGACACCTGGGAGGAAAAATGGCTAATTGGGCCCAATCTGGACAATTTGACTTAGGGGTGTACTCACGTTTGTTGCCAGAGGTTTAGACATTAAAGCGGACCTCCACTCTCAAGTGGAAGTTCCGCTCATCTGAACCCTCCCCCTCTGATGCCACAATTGGCACCTTTCAGGGGGGAGGGGGGTGCAGATACCTGTATAATCCCGGTATCTCCACTCACTTCCGGGAATAGCTAGCCGCAGCTAGCTGCAGATGCCCCGCCTCCCCCGTTGTGTTCTGGAAAACACACAGTTCCCAGGACACAGAGGGGACCAGTCTCATTGTGTTGCGTAACTCGTGCATGCACAGTAGGGAACCGGGCAGTGAAGCCGCAACGCTTGACTTCCCGATTCACTGACAGAGGATGGCGGCAGGGGCAGCCGACTCATCATCTGCTGCCGACATCGCTGGACCCTGAAACAGGTAAGTGTCAATTTATTAATAGTCAGCAGCTGCAGTATTTGTAGCTGCGGAATTTTAATATTTTTTTTGCAGGTGGCACTCCTCTTTAATGGCTGTGTTGAGTTATTTTGAGAGGACAGCACATTTACACTGTTATACAAGCTGTATATTCACCACTTTACATTGTAGCAAAGTGTAATTTCTTCAGTGTTGACACATGAAAAGATATAATATTTTTTTTACAAAAATGTGAGTGGTGTACTCACTATTATGAGATACAGTAAAACCTTGGCTTGCAAGCATAATTTGTTCCAGAAACATGCTTGTAATCCAAAGCACTTGTATATCAAATTTCCCCATAAGAAATAATGAAAACTCAGATGATTCATTCCACAACCATTTATTCATAAATCCTTCAGTTTATAATCCATATAAAAATATTATATCAATGTGATAGGTTGTGTAACCATAAAATGTCCATCCACAAATGGAAGCCTCCATAAGGAGATTAGAAGCAAAATCCAGCAGGAACTACAAAGTATATATGAGAAGAGAGGTGCCTCTAAGTGTAGCAATATGGTTACATTTAATGAAGGTACAACATTTAGCAACTCACATGGTTGATGGTTAATAGATGCACATATAAGTATGCAGGCATCCATGGTAAAGTGGTCCACGTAGACTGTCCTCCGCACCGCCAGTTCTCATCACTGTCAGTCTGCCATCATGACCTGGAAGACTATCCTGCAGTAGAGCGATCTGAAAGCAAGGCTTTAACCGCTTATGGAGTGCAACATGGAAGGGATGACATCAGTGGCAGTGCGGAAGGATGGTCTATGCTTTACCCCGGATGCCTGCATACTTAAATGTGCCAATTTTAACCATCAACTACGCAAATTGCTAAATGTATCTTTATTACATGTAACCATAATGCTACACTTAGAGGCCCCTCTCTTCTCTTGTATACTCAGTTTTGACATGACACGACTTGTATATCAAGACATCGCTGGTTAATCAAGTCAAAATGTATTTAAAAATGCTGCCTGTATTGCAAAACGCTCTTAACCAAGTTACTCTCAAACCTAGGTTTCACAAGTCACATTTGAAATCACATTAGTGTGAACCAGGTCCTATACCCAGGTGTGAGCCTAACTATACTGTATGTGGTTCACAACAATAAATAACAAAGAAATGTGATAAATAAACGTGATAAATATTTTCTATGTGGTACGGTAAAGAAATGCATATAACCTTTTATTTGGTAGTGGTTACACGGCTGCAAGAGGAGAGAAGCCAGCGGTGGTGCTGCAAAAGGAGTCCAAGCCTTGTCTACCAAATGAGCCAATGTCAATCAATCCCTGCAGGGGGAGTTAACCGATTGGCTGACAACGACTTCCTGTAGTTTGCACTGGAATGTATATAAACTGTAATGTGACCATGGGAACTGAAGAGTTAACAAAATCACCATAATAAAGGAAATCCGAAAGGTTCTACAAAGCTGTCAGGATCAACAGGTATTATTACAAATCTGCAATCGTGTTTCAATACCCATAGACTCTGATTTCTTTTAGAAATGGCATCAACATTTACAAAAATAATTTTAGGATTCACATACACTTTAAGAACAAAATTTGCAGTGGGTAAATAGGTTTGTATGCTTCCAGCAAAGCAGAAGTAAATAAAAATTGACGGCTAATAAACATGATGACTAGCTAATGTCTTTATGCCAGAGCGAGAACCAGAAGTAAAAAGTGAGTCATAAATGACAAACGCCCTTCAGGAAGACTCTAGTATTTTCAAACCACGTTCAATGTCAGGTATAAAGAAGGCTGGAATTGTTTTCTAAAAATAAGAAAAAGGAAAACATTGAATGCGGTTGCTTCATTGATCATTAAACCCATAACTCGCTTTTTTTTTTTTTTTTTGTAGCGTTAAAATTAGGAATCAGCCTAGTTCAAAATCAGGAAAATGATCTGTCTCTTCTGCTAAACTGTAATTAAATACTTGAAATCAAGCTTTATTTGTTTTGTTGATTGTTTAGATATCCAACCCAAATTATCTCAAAACTGTCATTAAAGCGGAGTTCCACCTGGGGAAAAAAACAAAAATGAAAAGTAGCTTCTGACTTTTAATATAAGGACACTTACCTGTTCAGAGAACCCGCAATGTCGGCACCCAAAGTCGACCCATCCCTCGGCTCCAAGTGCAGGCATTGGCATCCCTACTAAGGGTAACAGGAAGTGAAACCTTGCAGCTTCACAGCCTGTTTCCTATTGCGCATGCGCAAGTCGCGCTGACCTTTCTGAATGGTCCCTGCTGTCTTCTGGGACCTGTGTGTCTCCAAGAAGGCAGCGGGGGGGGGGGGGGGTGGGTCGGACATTGCGAAGTTCGCCGCACAGATTGTGGCAATCTTTTCCCTGGAAGTGGGAGCCATCGCTTTATTAAGCATTAACCACTTCAGCCCCAGAAGGATTTACCCTCTTTCTGACCAGAGCACTTTTTGCGATTCGGCACTGGGTCGCTTTAACTGACAACTGCACGGTCGTGCAACGTGTCTCCCAAACAAAATTGATGTCCTTTTTTCCCCACAAATAGAGCTTTCTTTTGGTGGTATTTGATCACCCCTCCAGTTTTTATTTTTTGAGCTATAAACAAAAAAAGAGACAATTCCCCAATATCCCCCAAAAACATATAAAAAAAACTTTTTTTCCTCAGTTTAGGCTGATATGTATTCTTCTATATATTTTTGGTTAAAAAAATCAAAAAAAATCACAATAAGCGTTTATTGATTGGTTTGCGCAAAAGTTATAGCGTCTACAAAATAGGGGATAGTTTTATGGCATTTTTATTAATAATTTTTTTACTAGTAATGGCGGCGATCAGCGATTTTTGTCATGACTGCAACATTATGGTGGACACATCGGACAATTTTGACACATTTTTGGGACCAATGCTATAATTAATTAATTACTGTAAAAATGTCACTCTCAGTGAAGGGATTAACCACTAGGGGACGGGGTGGGGCTAAGTGTGTCCTAGGGGAGTGTTTCTAACTGTCTGGGGGATGGGCTGTGTGTGACACTGATCACTGCTCCTGAAGACAGGGAGCAGACGATCAGTGTCCTGTCATTAGGCAGAAAGGGTGGGAATTTCAAAGGAACGTACGGGTACGTTACTTTGCCATTCTACCGACGTATATATGCCAACATTGGTCGGCAAGTGGTTAACCGAGCCAGTTCCTCTGCTACCTCTGTCTTCAGAAATCCTAAAAATGAACCGTCGACCTGACGTCATAAGGGGGCGCTGTGATTGGCCAGAGCCTCAATGTCGTCGCTCCCAAGCATGCGTGCGGGGGCCACCGGTAAAGGCACACAGACTGAAGCAACGGCACATACGTGCCGTTGCTTCAATTTACTCCTGTGCGCATGTACCAATGTCATCGGCACGTGCAGGGGACAGGGGATATTTCCTAAACCGTGCAGGTTTAGGAGATATCCTGGACAGCTACAGGTAAGCCTTATTATAGGCTTACCTGTAGCATAAAGTTGTTGTAAAGGGTTTACAACCACTTTATCATATTACAGGCTACGTAATCAATGAAAGAACATTTCTCAATGGAGGAGGAAGGAGGGGGAGTGTCCTCATCTGACCATCTGTACTGCTGTTCTGCCCGATGTTGTTAACATTGCAGCTCAGAAATTCAGAGACAGGAAGAGATTGAGTTAGGCTCGGTTCAGACCGGGGCAACCCGACTTACAGCGTGACTTTGCAAGGTGATTTGGAGGCGACCTCAGTGCGACTTTGCGCAACTTACAATGCAACTTGAAGTTGCCTCCAGGACAGGTGACTTTGGCTGTGGCCAATCACAGAATAATAAGCTCTGTGGGAGGGAGGGGGTTGCCTGGGCAAACGTGGGAAGTACCTGTGTAAATTATTTTCTTTTTCCAGTAAAGTCGCTTCAATATAGATGGAGATCCAACTTGGAGGCAACTTCCATTGAAATCTATGGGTACAAGTTGCCTAGAAGTTGCCTTGAAGTAGTACAGGAACCTTTTCTGAAGTTGGAGCAACTTCAGTAGTGTGCATTAAGACGGCTCTCATTAACTTCTATGGCATTTCTTATGTCCAGCAACTTGGGGCAACTTGAGGTCTGACCCCAAGTTGCTGTAGTGTGAACAGGCACTTAGTCCTGCAGTGACGATTTCTTAAGGACCAAGCTGCCTGCACAATGTGGAATATACTTTATTTGGCTGGATTCACACCTATGCATTTTTTGTGCTTTTTGCGTTTTGCAGATTTGCACTACAGAGCGTGTTCCATAGGGAAAAATGTTAAATGGACTGCAGTGCAAATCTGCAAAATTCAAAAAGCACTAAAACTGCATAGGTGTGAATGCAGCCTTAGGCCGCATACACACGGGCGGACTGTATGGCCTACTTAGTCCGTCGAAACACATTTCAGCGGACAGTCCGCTCGTGTGTGGGCTTCAGCGGACTTTTTCAGCGTGCAGTCTGGCGTACTAAGTATTTCGGATTTTTCGAAATTCTGTCTGTCATACTTTGGTTTCAGCGGACAATCCGCTCGTCAGTAGGCTAGTTCAATGGACTAAGAATGGCGCATGCTCAGAAAGGATTTACACGGCGGAAGGTTGCATTGCTGTGTATTGGACTTCCTATTTCTAGTCCCGTCGTACGTGCTGTACACGTCATCGCGCAAGCTTTCGACGGACTGTTTGTGCATCCGTGTGTGGTCAAGTCCGTTCATTCGAAAGTATGACGGACTGTCCGTCAGATTGTATGACGGACTAAGTAGGCCATACAGTCCGCTCGTGTGTACGCGGCCTTAGAGGTAAGTGATGTGACTAAAACTTGTCAAGATTTTTTTTTTTTTATCTAAACTTCAGTTTTATACACGCAGGAAAAATAAATACAAAACTGCACAAATATGGTGTCAATTACCAATCACAAAACATGTAATAATACACAGGAAAGGGCGGGGGTATTCTGGAGACATGAGTACAAAATCCCATTACTTTGCCTTGAACTTGCAAGGTGGGTTACTTGAAAGATCAAATCATAATAAAAAGGAAAGTGCACATACAAAAAGCAAATCACAAGTAAAAAAGTAGAAGAAAATCCTAGCATTTAGTCTGCTAGCCAGAGATACATACCGTATATACTCGAGTATAAGCCGAGATTTTCAGCCTCTTTTTTGAGGCTGAAAGTGCCCCCCTCGGCTTATACTCGAGTCATCGCCGTCTGACTGCTCGATCAGCGTATCGAGCAGACAGACGGCGGACATACTACAATTTGAAAGCCGCGCCTCCTTCTCCGCCTCCGCCTGTGATAGGCGGAACACTGAATTTCCCAGCAGCCTGTGTTCCGCCTATCACGGACATCGTCTCATCCTCGTCCGTAGTACGAGGATGAGACGATATCGGTGATAGGCGGAACACAGGCTGCTGGGAAATTCAGTGTTCCGCCTATCACAGGCGGAGGCGGAGGCGGGGCTTTTGAATTTTAGAATGGCCGCCGAGGCGATCCTGGCAAGGCACGGGACGGAGGCAAGGCAAGGCACGGCACGGGACGGGACGGAGGCAAGGCACGACACGACACGGGACGGAGGCAAGGAGGCAAGGCACGGCACGGGACGGAGGCAAGGAGGCAAGGCACGGCACGGGACGGAGGCAAGGAGGCAAGGCACGGGACGGAGGCTCGGGACACAGGTAGGCTGGACACACACACACACACACACACACACACACACACACGGACACACACACATGGACACACACACACAGGGATGGATGGATGGATGGAGACACACACACACAGGGATGGATGGATGGATGGAGACACACACACACAGGGATGGATGGATGGAGACACACACACACAGGGATGGATGGATGGATGGACACACACACACACAGGGATGGATGGATGGATGGACACACACACACACAGGGATGGACGGACACACAGGGACGGACACACACACAGGGATGGACAGGCATGTCTCACCCTCGGCTTATACACGAGTCAATAAGTTTGCCAGTTTTTTTGGGGGTAAATTGGGGGCCTCGGCTTATATTCGGGTCGGCCTATACTCGAGTATATACGGTATTTAAAGTGTTTGTTAACATTTTAATAAAAACAGGGGTCTCAGTTGCATACATTTGCAAATATGCTCTGTGTGAAAGTCAGATCCCAAATGATGGCATCAATGGAAAGTGAGGACCTACCATAACCAAACACTTTGACATATATTAACCACTTGCAGACCGGACCATTTTGCTGGTCAAAGACCAGACCACTTTTTGCGATTCGGCACTGCGTCGCTTTAACTGACAATTGCGCGGTCGTGCGACATGGCTCCCAAACAAAATTGACGTCCTTTTTTTCCCATAAATACAGCTTTCTTTTGGTGGTATTTGATCACCCCTGCGGTTTTTATTTTTTGCGCTATAAACAAAAATAGAGCGACAATTTTGAAAAAAACGCATTCTTTTTTACTTTTTGTTATAATAAATATCCCCCAAAAATATATAAAAAAAAACATTTTTTTCCCTCAGTTTAGGCCGATACGTATTCTTCTACATATTTTTGGTAAAAAAAAATCGCAAAAAGCGATTATTGATTGGTTTGCGCAAAAGTTATAGCGTTTACAAAATAGGGATAGTTTTATAGCATTTTTATTAATAATTTTTTATTATTTATTTTTTTACTAGTAATGGCGGTGATCAGCGATTTTTATTGTGACTGCGACATTGTGGGGGACCCATCGGACATTTTTGACACATTTTTGGGACCATTGTCATTTATACAGTAATCACTGCTATATAAATGCAGTGATTCCTGTGTAAATGACACTGGCAGTGAAGGGGTTAACCAGTGAGTGGCAGTGTAGGGGTTAAGTGTTTCTAGGGGTGTGTTACTAACTGTGGGGGGGTTGGGCTTTCATTTAGTGAACACTGATCTCTGCTCCAATCACATGGAGCAGAGATCAGCGTCACTAGTTGCTAGGCAGAATGGAAAAATGCTGTTTACACGGCATTTCCTCCATTCGGCCGCTCCGTGAGACGATCGTGGGGATGCTCGCGGCGATCGAGTTCGCGGGTCCCGCGGCCGGACTCACGGGGGTCCCGACCAGCGCGGGAGCACGCCGCCGGCGGCGCACTTCCGATGGCAGGGCGGCATTGAATATTGGACGTACCTGTACGCCAATATGCCTGCCCGTGCCATTCTGTCGACGTACATCGTCGTGCGCTGGTCGGGAAATGGTTAAAGAAAAACATGAGAACTTAGTAATTGAAAATGCTTTTTTTTTTTTTAAATAACAAACAGGTTTATACTTATGTAGGGGATGACATTTGGGAGCAAATGTCACACGCATTGTAAATTTAGTTTTTGGCCTCAGGACAATAAAGGTCCTGAGGGTTAATTATTGTAGGTAGGCCTAACACCAGTCTGGCCAGGCTATGTTTAAAAGTTCTGATCATGTGAGCGGTGAGGTGCACATGACAGGCCAGAAATAATTCTGGTTGGATGTTTTAGTATTGGCCCTCTCGGAGCCAATCAGCGGGAGTGCCAGGGCCCGCTGAGGAGTCTGGGCAGAGGTACTTAAACATGTGTGGGTCACATGTTCGAGGTTCCAGAGTTGTTTGTGAGACCTGTGTGGTCTGGTCTGGTTCCAGGACCGGGGTAGCCCCATGAGGGGTTCTGGTCACGGGGTGTTCGACACCTCACAACATGTTCCATGTTCCTGTTAGTGGCCCCTGATAGACCCACCTGGTCTGGGGAAGGGATCCGTCTGTTCCTGAGTCTCGGAGCCTGCTGGTCGGAGGCGCTGTAACTGAGGGAGGATTCAAAGTGTCCGGGTGTGCTCTCGGCTTGGAGGGACACCACAGCTCATGGAAGTGACCGGGGGAAGACTCTTCGGAGGAAGGCCAGCAAGTGGCATCCTGAGAAGTGCCTGGTTACTGAGTTGGGAAGGACATTGACGAACTCACAATTTTCCAGTACCATAAAGGAAGCAGGAAACGTTCCAGGTACAGTTGGAAAAAGGTTCCTGTATACCCTCGGTTGATTGTTCTTGAAGTTTTTGAGTCAACGTGCTGACTGCCATGATCTCTGGCTAGAGATCTGTTCAGCCTTGAAGTACCCAGCTGCGAGTGGCTACTCTCTGGGTGGAAATAGAGACTTTGCTAAACCCGCAGTTCAAGGTGCCTGAGTTCTTCACCCGTGCCCTCTGTTCCCCAAGAGGCAGTGTTTGTGAGAGTTCTACTGCAAAATAAACCTTTTTGAAAGGACTTTATCGGTGTCAGTGTACAAGTCATTGGGTATCAACCCTGGGAACCCCTAGAAGTGGAGGAGTAGGCCAGGAGAAGGTAACTGGTAAGCCCATTAATTCAAGGCCACCCTGCAACGGTTGTGGCTGCTACACTTATACAATATTAAATAGATGACACTTGCATATTGATTGCACCAAAGCCAGAAAGTAGAGGTGTTTATCTGCAGGGAGAAGGCTTATTTTGTTAATGAAGCTTTCATCCTACATGTGATTGCTATTTTACAGCTGACATAGTGAAAAAGTTGCCATGCAGAAGTTTGAAAAGACTTAACGCTATACTCTATGTATATTGCTAAATTATGTTCTTTGTGGAGCTTATAGTAAAGTTTATTTTCAAATCACAGTTCAAAGTTTCTTCTTAATCAGAATTTGCCTTTCTTAAACATATCAATATTGAGATTTCAGGTCTGCTAAAAATTATTACTGTATATCTATCACTCACAGGACATTAGGGTGAATAGCAAATTGTGGATGTAAGAATGAAAAAAAAAAGGATACAAAGAATAATAAATGGGGTATATTTTGCATATTTGGCACACTTGGCTGCTCTGTATAAGAAAATATTTTTTGTTAATATTATTGAAATTAAACAAATATTAGTAATTTCCACAAAAAAATGCAGACCATGAAAATGAAAGTGCTCACTTATATTGATGGTCAGTGGAGACTAGAGATGAGTCCCATGTTCGCCTGTTCACCGAACAGAGATCAATAGGGATTATTTACTAAAGGAAAATCCACTTTGCACTGCAAGTGCACTTGAAAGTGCACTAAAAGTGCGCTTGCAAGTACAGTCGCTGTAGAGGGGGACATGCAAGGAAAATAAAAAACAGCATTTTAGCTTGCACATGACTGGATGATAAAATCATCAGTTTCCAATCATTTCATACCTACCCCTTTGATTTAGAGTGACTGCAATTCCAAGTGCACTTTCAGTGCACTTTCAAGTGCCCTTGCAGTGCAAAGTGGATTTGCCTTTCGTAAATAACCCCCAATATGCGATGTTTGCGGCAAATTCGAAAGCCGCTGGAACACCATTAAAGTCTATGGGAAACTAACATGAAAAATCAAAAGTGCTCATGTTAAAGATTTATATGCAAGTTATTGTCATAAAAAGTGTTTGGGGACATGGGTCCTGCCCTAGGGGACATATAAGCTTCCCCATGGCATCAGAGGTGGGCGGGGTCACCCAATTACATTACCGGGTGGCTCCTCCCTCAGCTATATAACAACTGTCCCAGAGAAGACGCGTCAGTCGGCGGAAGCCTCCCATGGAGGCGGAACGGTTCTGGCTTTTTTTTTTTTGGTCCATTGGGCGGCATGATAGAAGATGAATGGACATTGCTGAACATTTTTAAAGGACTTGCTCAAATCTGTCTCTTGTCTTTTTTACCATTTTGACACTTTTTTTTGTGAAATGGTAGGGGTACAATGTACCTCATTACCAATTCACATGGGGAGGTGGGATCTGGGGGTTCCCTTGTTAAAGGGGGCTTCCAGATCCCAATAAGGCCCCCTCCCGCATACCCCCACAACCACCGGACAAGGGTTGTGGGGATGAGACCCTTGTCCCCATCAACATGGGGACAAGGTGCTTTGGGGTCAGATTTTGAAATGCACTTTTAAATGCAATGAACACTACAGTAAGTAAAGGGTATTAAGCAAATATAAGCAAACTGAGGGGGAATTATTAAAAACGTTGTCTCATCTTTGTCTCAAGTGGAATCCACTTTCAATTTTACATTTTTTAAAACCGTGTGGAAAGAATGAAAGATAGAAGCTGTTTGGTTGCTATGGACAATGGTGACAATTTAGCTAGAAACACTTTTTACTAATTTCCCCATTATACTGTATATCTGTGCACTTGTTCTTTTCTTAAAGGCCATTTCTTGACAGGTCAGTCTGTGGACACACTTGTCATAGCCTGGTTTTGGCAGTACAGACATCCAGTTTTGATTTCAAGTTATAAAAATGCCATTATTATCTTTTATTATGCAATAATAGGTAAGAGCATTACCTGCAATGATGTTATCCAGGAGGGTTGTGGGCATGCAGAAAATCCCAACTAGTAAATCGCTGACAGCCAGATTCAAAATAAAAAGATTAGTGACTGTTCGCATATGTTTGCTGCTGAGAACAATAAAACAAACCACTCCATTGCCAAGCATACACAGGATAAAGATTAACAGGTATGAAATTATGAAAACTGCAGCTACTGATGGCCGATGTAGGTAGAAGTCCACATATGTTATGTTTGGGTCTATGTTAGGATGTGTCCTGTTCATGGCTTTCCTCGGATTCCACATAGACACATTTACATCCAGTTTTTCATTCATGATGTACCTAAAAGATAAAATAAGCAAAAGTAAAAATCCTGAAGGCAATAAAGTAAATCTTTCATAAACTTTACATGAATATATCACAATATTACATATCACAATATATAGCAAAAATATGTTTTCAGATCTTTTTTAAAAATAAGCTTGAACTTTTATTAAAAACAGAGGCTGCAGAAAAACTACAAATCTGTGTCAGCCAAAAACTGCACAGGTATCAACCCAAAAAACCCCCTTGAAATTTTCAACATTTTGTCATTTTACAACCAAAAACGTAAATGTATTTTATTGAGATTTTATGTGATAGACCAAAACAAAGTGGTCACACAAAGTAGCTGTGTAGTGGAAGTGGAATGATACATGGTTTTCAAAATTTTTTACAAAAAAAAATCTGAAAAGTGTGAAATGCATTTGTATTCAACCCTCTTTACTCTAATACCCCTAACTAAAATCTAGTGGAACCAATCTTTTGCTGGCTGGAATTCTGCCAGCAAAAGTCCGATGGAGCATACACACGGTTGGAATTTCTCACCAAAAGCTCACATCCGACTTTTGCTGGCAGAATTTCTAATCGTGTGTATGGGGCATTAGAGTCTGCAAAAGACTTGAGACTGGCACAGATGTTCCAGCAGGACAATGACCCTAAACATATAGCCAGAGATACAATCGAATGGTTTAGATCAAAGCATATTTATGTGTTAGAATGGCCCAGTCAATGTCCAGACCTAAATCCAATTGAGAATATGTGGCAAGGCTTGACAATCGCAGTTCACAGACTCTCTCCATCCAATCTGATAGAGCTTGAGCTATTTTGTAGAGAAGAATGGGTAAACATTTCACTCTCTAGATGTGCAAAGCTGGTAGAGACATACCCAAAAAGACTTGCAGCTGTAATTGCAGTGAAAGGGGGTTCTATAAAGTATTGACTCAGGGGGGTTGAATACAAATGCACACCACACTTTTCAGATATTTATTTGTAAGAAATGTTAAAATGAAAACCATTTATCATTTTCCTTCCACTTCACAATTATGTGCCACTTTGTGCATGGGTGTCCGCAGAACTTTTTCAGGGAGGGGCGCTTCGGCAGCGGCGATACACAGTCACATTTAACCTCGAATAGCTCTGCAAAAACGATGGTAAAACCAGCGCTGCTTTAACGATAACGCGGCCAGATGGCAGTGCGAAATATCTCTTGAGATAATTCAGCTTCACTTTGCATTGGAAGTTATTCAGGCCAGGCGTACCAGTCCATGCCCATATAAATATAGCCTAGAGAATGTACATCTTTCTATATTGCAATACAGTATAGGTTGTTTTTATCAAAATCAAAATATGGCCACAACAGATGTATTGCAATACATTGCAATATACAAAGATGTACATTCTCTAGGCTATATTTATATGGGCATGGTATGCCTGAGACTGAGTAACTTCCATATAAAGTGAAGAAAATTATATAACACACAAATATCTTTTCCAGCAATAGCCCAGCTGTCCAACTTTCCAAGCAATATATATATAAATTCTCCTCCTAACTGGCACTGCTGTTACCTGTGGTTATTCAGGATTTTCTCCTGTGATGTGATAGGCCCAGGCACTGGCTTCGTATTCTTGGCCACTGACTGATTGCATGCACCTGTGGGAGGAGCTGGCGCCACGCTGCTTGAATCTGCATAGCGACGTACATATGCAGGTAGGCAGCCAATCACGGAATAGCCGAGATGTCCAGCAGAGGCCCGAGAGGCAGAGCCAATGCGATGATTGGGCCGGGGGTGAGGGAGGGAGGGACGGATGTCTGTATCTGTGATAAGTCAGAAAAGAGAGCAGCCCCAAGCCAGCAGACTCAGAAAAAAGTCCACAGCGGCCGTGACGGCGGCCATTGCAACACAGGGCAACTGTCTTTAACACCTACGATTCCAGGGGGGGGCAATTGACCCCCCTTGCCCTATCCTTCAGACGCCCATGACTTTGTGTTAGTCTATCACATAAAATCCCAATAAGATATATTTACCTTTTTGATTGTAACATGGCAAAATGGGGAAAATTTCAAGGGGTATGAATACTTTTTCAAGGTTTTCAACCTTTTACTGTCCTATGAGGCTACATTGCTGATCACATGCACTCTCCCAAGAGAAAAAAAACTCTCTAGCAATACACATCAAACTAGGCAGAGTGACTCCAAAGGCTTCGTTCTATCAGCAGATAGATTGGGGACAGTGGAAGAAGGGGAGGATCAGAAAAGCCAGGATCTAACTGCCTTTTTACATAATATGGAAGGCTAACCCCTTAGGTTTAAGGTTTTACAAGCATGCTTTATTTTTTTTTACATACTGCTATTATTGTTGTGAGTTTAGTAACACTTTAAAATAACTCATACAATTTTTTTTTCCTAAAGTAGTAATTTCACTAAAAAACACTTTCTAATTAATGAATGTGCTTTGTTGTGTGTTATTTAACTGAAGCTTTAAAGCTCATACACACAATCAGAAAAATACTGCTTTTGAAGTGGGAAGTGAAGTATTTGGCAACAGTAATACTACCACTGCTAAATTGTACAGTTCCTACTCAGGGCTACTGGTTATTAGTTATTGAGTTGGTGACTACTGACTACCAGCATCCTGTCAACTAGTACTCATCCCCGTCTGGCCCATTCACCTTTCAACTGGGAATTGCCAGCAGAGAGGTTAATGTAAAAAAAGGGGTATGGATTTTTTTTTTTTTTTAAACTTGTCCCCCCCCCCCCCAATTCCATACCAGCTCTTCAGGTCAGGAGGGGTCATGAAAAGGGGATGACAAGCATGTGTGCCCACAATGCAAATCCACTGTCAGTTACATCATCCAGCGATGCAGATCCACATAGTTACATAGTTACATATAGTTTCATAGTAGGTGAGGTTGAAAAAAAAACACAAGTCCATTAAGTCCAACCTATGTGCGCGATTATATGTCAGTATTACATTGTATATCCCTGTATCCCTGTATGTTGTGGTCGTTCAGGTGCTTATCTAATAGTTTTTTTTAAACTATCGATGCTCCCCGCTGAGATCACGGCCTGTAAAGAACCCTCTACGTAGTTTAAGGTTAAACCTCTTTTCTTCTGATTTTAATGAGCCTGCACATGTCTTGTTAAGCTCCCTTCCGCAAAAAAGTTTTATCCCTATTGTGGGGTCCCCAGTACGGTATTTGTAAATGGAAATCATATCCCCTCTCAAGCGTCTCTTCTCCAGAGAGAATAAGTTCAGTGCTTCCAACCTTTCTTCATCACTAATGTCCTCCAGACCCTTTATTGGCTTTGTTGCCCTTCTTTGTACTGGGAGAATTATCGCTGTATCTCTTAAATTAATCCCTTTTTTAATGCATGCCAACATTCTGTTTGCTTTGTTAGCAGCAGCTTGGCATTGCATACCATTGCTGAGCCTGTCATCTACTATGGCCTCTTTTTCCATCCTAAATTCTCCCTGAGGTTCTCCCCCTAGTGTATAGATTGCATTCATATTTTTGCCACCCAAATGCATTGTTTTACATTTTTCTACATTAAACCTCATTTGCCATATAGTTGCCCACCCCATTAATTTTTTCAGATCTTCTTGCAAGGTTTCCACATCCTGCGGAGAAGTTATTGCCCTGCTTAGCTTAGTATCGTCCGCAAATACAGAGATTTAACTGTTTAGCCCATCCTCCAGGTCATTTATGAACAAATTAAATAGGATTGGTCCCAGCACAGAACCCTGTGGGACCCCACAACCCACCCCTGATCGTTCTGAGCATTCCCCATTTATCACCACCCTCTGAACTCACCCTTGTAGCCAGTTTTTAATCCATGTACTCAGCCTATGGTCAAATGCTTTTGCAAAATCTAGATACACCATGTGTACGGGGGTTCCTTTATCTAGATGGCAACCCCCCTCCTCATAGAAGGTTAATAGATTGGTTTGGCAAGAACAATTCTTCATGAATCCATGCTGATTACTACTAATGATACCGTTTTCATTACTAAAATCTTGTATATAGTCCCTTATCATCCCCTTCAAGAGCTTGCATACTATTGATGTTAGGCTAACTGGTCTGTAATTCGCAGGGATGTATTTTGGGCCCTTTTTAAATATTGATGCTACACTGGCTTTTCTCCAATCTGCTGGTACCATTCTAGTCAGTAAAAATTAGGAACAATGGTCTGACAATTACTTGACTGAATTTCCTCGAATGCAAGCCATTCGGTACCAGTGATTTATTAATGTTAATATCCCAAGTCTAACTCTAATTCTGTCCTCTGTTAGCCATTAGAGTGCTTCCTGTGATGTGTCCCGATGATAAACACTGCAGTTTTGATTACTGAAGCCCCCCGATTCCCTTGTAAAGACTGAGGAGAATCTCCCCATCCTTTGTAACCAGATGTCCTTCATCATTCTTTATGGAGCCAAAAATGACTTCCCTCCCTTTTTTACTGTTTACATACTTAAAGAATTTCTTGGGATTTTTTATTTTTTTGCTATCCTCTGCTATGTGTCTTTGGTGTTCTATCTTAGCCATCCTTATTGCACCCTTACAGTTCTTGTTGCATTCTTTATAAAGTTTGAATGCTGATGATGATCCCTCAACCTTGTATTTTTTTAAGGCCTTCACTTTTGCTTTTACATTTTTACATTGGCGTTAAGCCATCCAGGACTTTTGTTTGCGCTTTTAAATGTATTACCCAATGGGATGCACTGGCTAATGCCCTTATTTAATACGCTCTTAAAGTGAACCCATCTCTCCTCCGTGTTCTTTGTTCCTAAGATTTTATCTCAATTCATGACTTCTAGAAATCACAAAGAGTAACGCCTGCCAATATGTCAAAAGAAAATAACACCAACACACACACACCTGCTGACTGCTTGCACTCAATGATATGTCTAATGCCCTGTACACACGATCAGAAATTCCGATGGGAAAAGTCAGATCGGATTATGGTGTCGGAAAATCCGATCGTGTGTGGGTTCTATTGGACTTTTTCTGTCGGATTTTCCTACGAACAAAGTTTGAGAGCAGGATCTAAAACTTTCCGACAACAAAATCCAGTCGCATAAATTCCGATAGTGTGTAGAAAATTCCGACAGACAAAGTGCCACGCATGCTCAGAATAAACTAAGAGATGAAAGCTATTGGCTACTGGCCCGTTTATAGTCCCGACATATGTGTTTGACGTCACCTCGTTCAGAACGATCGGATTTTCCAACAACTTTGTGCGACCGTGTGTATGCAACACAAGTTTCTGACAAAATCCGTCGAAAAAATGCGACGGATTTTGTGGTTGGAATGTCCGACCGTGTGTACAGGGCATTAGTCCTCAGAGGTAAATGTAGACAAATGGCTGGAATCATTCATTAATCTCTATTCAGTAACACAGGCTACCTGCACGCAGCTCCAGACAGCTCCAACTGCATAAACCAACAGCTAATTCACGCTGTATCTGTGTAAATAAAGCCTAATGGCTATCAAGAAGGTTAGTGTAATGGGGCCATGGGTAAGAGCTCTATGTTGAAAACTACCAGCATTTATCTGCTAGCGTTGAAAACAAATGTATTGCAAAATTCATGTTTATTGCAATTACCGGTATTTCTCTTGTTTGTTTAGTAGTTCAGCTAATGACAGTCTGCAGAACTGAATTTTTCCCTTGGTGGTTTGTCAGAAGTATAATGTATGTTTGATTGAATGTGTATGAATATGTTCAGTACTTTTGAATAATGAATTTTTTTACAATTTAAAAATATCATGGTGGCCCTGAAAAGGATTGAGTGGGTGGCAAGTCTCTTTAGTGTGTCAAAGATTTAAATAAAGTAAAACTAGTAAAAAGATAACTTACATTTAAAGCAGAGCTACAACCCTATTAACAAAAATGAAAAGTCAGCATCTAAAAATACTGTAGCTGCTAACTTTTAATATTAGGACACCTACCTGTCCAGTGGTCCTACGATGTCGGCATCTCAGCCAGTTTTTTATTTTTTTACATTCTTTGTAATGGAAACCGTCAGTAAAGCCTTGCGGCTTCACAGCTGGTTCCCTACTGTGCATGCGCCAAGAGCACTGCACTTTCTGAATGGCCCGGTGGTGGGGGAAGGAGGAAGGGGGCCAAACTTCCTGCGGCAAGGTCTCCAGGAAGTGAGGACAGCTACCTGTCAAAAACAATTTCCCAAAAGTGGAGGGGAGGAGACAGATAAGTGGAGCTTTCACTTTTGAGTGGAACTCCACTTTAAAGTGACCATGTCACAACTGAACCAAAACAGGTCACCTATAAAAGAAGTATAGCTGTACCTACTATACCTCTCCAGTGGCCCGTGTATTCAAAAGTCAAAAACTCCACTTCCAGTTGTGTAGAACATTTGCTCCAACTCCAGCTACTGTGGTTCTTCCCACCACCTTGTACACCACTAAAGGATTTACTGAGCTTTCACACTACTGTACTGCAGTTTGGCCACAGCGCGGGTGCACACAGTGGGTTACCATAGACTTCTATTGAATTGGGCATTTTTGGTGCATTTTTAGAAAGCAAACCAAAGATGCAGTATGTAGGACTTTTGGTGTTCTTTCAGAAAATGCACCAAAAAAACCCACTGGATCTAGTAGAAGTCTATCATATATAGTGGACAGTATAGAGTAGTGGATAGTATAGTATAGTGGTCAGTGTAGTGGACAGTATAGTGTAGTGGACAGTATAGTATAGTGGTCAGTGTAGTGGTCAGTATAGTGTAGTGGACAGTATAGTGGTCAGTATAGTGGACAGTATAGTGTAGTGGACAGTATAGTATAGTGGTCAGTGTAGTGGACAGTATAGTGTAGTGGACAGTGTAGTGTAGTGGTCAGTGTAGTGTAGTGGTCAGTATAGTGTAGTGGACAGTGTAGTGTAGTGGTCCGTGTAGTGTAGTGGTCAGTATAGTGTAGTGGACAGTATAGTGGACATTATAGTGTAGTGGACAGTATAGTATAGTGGTCAGTGTAGTGGACAGTATAGTATAGTGGTCAGTGTAGTGTAGTGGTCAGTGTAGTGGTCAGTGTAGTGGACAGTATAGTGTAGTGGACAGTATAGTGTAGTGGACAGTATAGTAGAGTGGTCAGTGTAGTGTGTAATGGTCAGTAAAGGAATCAGGTTGGTCAGTGTTGAAATCAAGTAGGTTAGTGTAGTGGTCAGTATAGGAATCAGGTAGGTCAGTACTACTGTATTGGAAGGGAATCGGGGAGTGCTTAAAGTCCGCAGGTTAGGGGGTGCCAATTAGTTGCCTTGCCCCGGGTGCTGACAGCCCACACTATGCCACTGGGTGGTTGGTCCACAATCGCTTAAACAGATCCCTGGAAAACGGACCCTATGGACGCATTTAATGTCACATCTGGAGGCAACATTTGGCAAGGCTCTGGGGCATAAGGATACGTTGTCAGCTTTCTAATCCCTTAGAGTCCAGTAAGTGATTCAGCCACTCTTCTTAAAGTGGTTGTAAACCCTTACAACCAACTTTGACCTACAGGTAAGCCTAGATTAAGGCTTATCTGTAGGTCCAAGAAATATCTCCTAAACCTATACGGTTTAGGAGATATTTACCTGAAGACAGCCACCGCTGTCTACGGTGCATGCGCCGTAGACAGCGGCGTGCAGGCGCACTGGGGCAGGCCGCAGATCGCGGCGATATGCCGCGAGTGTCGGCTCCCGTGCGCATGCGCGGGAGTGACGTCATCGCGGCTCCTGTGAATCACAGCGCCGGAGCCGCGAGACCCGGAAGTCGCTCCGGGATCCATGGCAGCGGCGAAGAGGAAGACGGAGGACCGCTTCGGGGACTTCCTTCTCAGGTAAGTTATTCATAATGAGCTAGTATGCTATGCATACTAGCTCATTATGTCTTTGTCTTGCAGGATTTTTTTTTTCAGGATTTTTTTAAAAAGGGATTACAACCACTTTAAGCCACTGTTTTGAACAGAAGTGAAAAGGAATGAAAAAAATATTTTTCCTTGAAATAAATAGTGTTTTGAACTATTTCTCTCTTTTGCCATGAACTAAACAATGCTGACATTCATAGTTACATAGTCAGGTTGAAAACAATATATGATAAAAGTTCATCTAGTTCAATCAATAGCAAAATAAATAAACAGGATAAATATATACAGAATTTTATACCAATAGTTGATCCAAAGGATAGCAAAAAAAAAATCTATATAAAGCATGGCCCAATTTGCTCCAGCAGGGGAAAGATACATTTCTGAATGATCCCCGCAATTGGATTATCTTCAGATCAACAAATTTGTATTATGTTGTTAAAAGAAAAATTATGTTTAAAGTTTTTGATGTCTAAGTATAATAATATGGAGTCGTCTCTTCTTTCTCAGCTATTTCTTAACAGCTGGACTTTTCTCCTGCTGCTTTGAAGTCTTGAGAGCTGAATGTCCTTCTGTCTATAATAATACATTCATAGCATGATATCCAAGTAGAGTAGCTTACTACCTGATTTCACAAGCAGGTTGTGGTGGATGTAATATGTGGAATTGATTAATCCAAGCAGGCCATGGTATGAAAAAGATAATGTAAAAGCAGATAAAGATTTCCATATGAACATTAAAAGCAGAAGATAAGTATCTAAAGAGCAAGTGGAGTTATAGTTCTGCTATAGTTACTTTTTTTTTACCTATTTTTGTCCTTGACATAATACATAAATACGTATTATCATGTATTCTATAACCACTAGGGATCCGCGCTATAGCCAAATGACGGCTACAGCGCGGACCTCCTTTGCCGGGACTACGTCTATTGACGTCGTCCCATGCACGAGCGGCCTGCTCGCCCCCTGAGTGCTACTAGACATGGGAGCCGTCAATAAATTTGTTTCGTTCCATTCCGGTTCGTGTTAGAATTAATTCGTACTTCGTATTTCGTGTCCGAAATTCAATTTCAATTCGTACGAAATACGAATTGTCGTTAGGTTTGTTAACTTGTACGAATGTTCTTTACGATGAATTTAAAGGAAAAAATATATACCTCAATATGACAAAATGTCCAAATTTCGTCACTACGGAAACAACATGTGACTTGGTAGCAGAGGTTTTCTTCTGCTGCTGAGGCCTACAGGGCAGGCCCAATCATGTGACTTCCCTTTGTGGGTTAGTTAGTGTAGTGGAGCAGATCACACGATTATTTGTCTGTGCATCTGAGCGAATATCTTTGCAATCCTTAGTTTTTCATTGTTCATTTTAGTTTATATCTGTTGTAGTTTGCAAGTGTATCATCTCTAAGTGTTTAGTTTCTGGTTTTATTTGTTTTTTGGTTGGTTTTGAGAGATCATTTTTTTTTTTCATTTCTTGTTTCATTTAGTTAATATTTTGTTATTTTCTGTTGGTAGAATATTTTTTTGTACATTTGGTGATTTTGGTGTTAGTTTGCTGCAATCAAAATCATTTTTTTTTTTTGTCTACATTTTTCTAACTTTTAAAGGAAAAATTAGCAGCAAACAAGGCCAAAAAAGCAGTAAGAGTGCTGCTGGGAGAGGGAGAGCTATGAGCCGTGTACATGAGCAGCAGGTGGGACGTTCTGTCTCTGCGCCCTCTGAGCTCAGCTCACCTCCCATAAAGCTGAGGCGACTGGAAGTGAAGACTGCTGGTGGTAAAGAGCCTGGCAAACAGCAGACATTTGCATGTCGCCAGCTGTTCCAGGATTTACCTCCTAGAACCAGCAGCACAATTCATAGCATAAGTGACGCTACCACCTCTGCCACTGCTGCTGGTAACATGCTGCCCATTGGTACCTTTTATGGAAGAGGGCAGGCCAAAGGGGTTCCCAGTGCACATACATTTGTGCAGCCAAAGCTGGAGATCCTGGCCATGCAGCAGGAAACATGTCAGGAGGCCGAGGCTCATGATGATGTCACCACCACGATTGCTGCCAGTGCCATCACCATCAGCACTACAGGGAGCTTCGCAGTGGTCAGCAAGGAGACAGAGTTTACTGCTTCTAATGATCACTGTTCCCTTGGCAATGTGAAAGAGGTGGAAGCAGGCTTTCCTGACATTGTTGTAGACAAATTTAATTTCCAGCCCTCTACCCATATTGGCACCACCGACAGCCCAGAAAGTATCTCCCCTCAGTCCCCACTACTTTTTTCTCCTGAAAAGACCCCTGCCCACGTGCTTTCTAAGCCTTCAGCATCAGAATTGGCCAATGCAACCATTAGACCTCAATCCATCACAGAACCCAAAATACCTGGGATGTTCAGGTCTCTTCCTTTCGCTCCTGCCGAACCTCAGAAAGAGAGTGTGACCACTGCAGTGGAAGGGATTCCATCAGGCAGTGTCCGAGGTGGTGGCTGCCGTTCCAGCATTTGGCAGCATTTTAAAAGAATTGGTGTCGGTCAGAAGGCCAAATGCAATCACTGTGGCAGGGAGGTCAGCCGGGCCGAGACATAGGGCATCTCAGTAATTGTGGCATGAACCAGCACATGCGTGTGCACCACCATGCAGTGCTGTTAGGGGAGAAAAGTATTATGGCCACTCCTCCAAACACCAAAAGGGGAACCAATAGTGGCACCGCCACAGCCACCATGAGTACCAGCACCACCAGCCAGTATAAGGCAGAAAAGAATGCTGTTACCATCCCGCATCCAATCCATACCAGCCAGACCACCTTGGAAGATTTTGGTGGCTTTCAGAGTAAGGGTATGTCTCGGGCGCAGGTGCATAAAATAACACGCCTGATTGGCCAGCTCATTGCAGTTGGAAGAGCACCTTTCAACATGGTGGAAGGTGAGCCCTTCAAGCAATTGATGCAGGCTGTTGCACCACAGTATCGTGTGCCATCACGTAAGACCTTCAGCCAAACTGTGGTGCCAGCCTTATACAGGTCTTGTGTCGGGGTGCTCAAGGAGGAGATTGGAAGGGCAGGTGGACAGGCAGTGCACCTGACCACTGACCTGTGGAGTGCGTGTAGTGCCCAGCATGCCTTCCTGTCCCTGATGGCACATTGGTGGCAGGCCAAGGTGTCCCATGATGTAGTTCAAACATCTGGATCCTCGTCAACAGTTTACAAACATGGGTACCATTCCTTCCTCCTGCACGCTGAGGTGGTTGATGAAAAGCACACAGCGCGAAATATCCTGCAAGCCCTGCAGAAAATGTTGTTGCAGGGGTTTGGACAGGCAGACAGCAACTACCAGATTGGCTATGTTGTCACTGATGGAGGCAGCAACATGGTCAAGGCTGTAAGGGATGGCAGCTTTGTGGGTGTGCGCTGCTCAGCCCACCTTCTCCACCAGGTGGTAACTGACACTTTTCGGTTGGTGGAGACCATTTCTGGCGGCGATGGAAGGCTGTCCAAAGTGGTGGACTCTTGTTGGAAGATGGCTGGCCACTTCCATCGGAGTGTGAGGGACAGCCACCTCCTCAGGGTGGAACAGAGGAAGGCAGGCCTTCCAGAACACTGCCTAAAACAGGATTTGGGGACTAGGTGGAATTCAACCCTAGCAATGCTGGAACGCATCCTTGAGCAGCAGAAGGCTCTCCATGCCATGGCCTGTGATCATAACACTGGCATAGAGAGACCTTTAGGCAGGGAGGACTGGGCCATAATCGGGCAGATTGTGGCAGTCCTCAAACCTTTCCTCTCTGTCACAGAACACCTAAGCCGCGAGGATTCCAGCATTGGTCATGTGCTCCCACTCTTCAACCACCTTCAGAGCAAATTGGAGCGGTTCAAGTCGGCTGAGGAACCTTTGCCTGGTGGTGGCCCTCAACCTGATGTGTTGGCTCTGCTAAACACATTCCTGATGGAGTTGGACAGACACACGCAGGAGTTGACCGCCTCTTGCCCAGAACTGATGCTGGCTGCCATGTTTGACCCTCGCATCAAGGGCAAAATGGCTGTGCAGTGTAGTGCTCTGACATGGCGGGACAGACTAATCGACAGGGTGCGTCAGAGGGAAAGGCAGATGGTAAGTCTGGGAGAAGAGGAAGAGGAGGAAGAATATATTGAAGGCCCCCTCTCCCATGCATCATCTACATCTAGTGAAGTGAGAGCTCCTGCCAGTGGAGCATCTTCTGTCTTGGCTGAGGCACTTGACACCCTAATGGGAACCTCCAGCATAGTGCACCCCAAGAAACCCATATCAGCAAAGGAGGTTGTCATGTCCTATTTGTCAGCCCCACCAGTGCACCCCACCACAGATCCAATGATTTTTTGGCAGGGGAAGAGCGAGGAGTGGCCTGCCCTCGCAGATATTGCCAAGGAGCTACTGTCCTGCCCTCCGACAAGTGTCCAGAGTGAGCGGGTGTTTTCTGTGATGGGAAACATCCTGTCACCCCAAAGATCCCAGTTGTCCCCCCAGCTAATGGAGCAGTTAGCATTTTTGAAAATCAATTTGCCAAAGCTGGGGTACCCCTCCCTCACTCTGAACATTCCTTGAACTGATTGTCTGCAGCAGAGATGGCCATTTGGTCTTAGTAGTTGGTCCCTGTCCCTCCACACAATCCCTCCCCTCTCTTCTCATCTACCCCTATTTGCTTGTGACATCATGTGGGATGGACGAGAAGAGAGGAGGTGCCACCAGGGAGGAGCGGAGAGAGAACTTATTACACACGCTTCCTGCGCTACTCTGCATGCTGGCTGGTAAACGCTCTGCCCTGATGTTCCCCAATGTGTCCTGATGTTCCCCAATGTGTCCCAATGTGCTCCAATATGCCCTGATATGCCCCGATGTGCTCCAATATGCCCTGATGTGCCCCAATGTGCCCTGATGCTCCCCAATGTGTCCCAATGTGCTCTAATATGCCCTGATGTGCCCGATGTGCCCTGATGTGCCCCAATGTGCTCCAATATGCCCTGATGTGCCCCAATGTACCCTGATGTTCCTTAATGTGTCCCAATGTGCTCCAATATGCCCTGATGTGCCCCAATGTGCCCTGATGTGCCCCAATGTGCTCCAATATGCCCTGATGTGCCCCAATGTGCCCTGATGTGCTCCAATGTGCCCTGATGTGCCCCCACCATTCTTCTCATTTACACATATGACTGTTAGAACAGATAAAAAGACATTTAGGGAAATTGATCAAAATTGGAGCGAACAGAATCTGGAGCAGTTGCCCATGGCAACCAATCAGCTTCTCTTCAGTTTGTTCCGTTAAGATTTGAAAATAAAAGAGAGAAGTGGATTGTCTGCCATGCATCGCTGGTCCAGTTTTCGCCTGATCACCCCACACTGTTTGGGGTCACCGGGGATGTGCGGAGAGCACATGCTTGGTAACACCAAACAATTTCCAGTGACCCCACACATCCCCGGTGACCCCGTAAAGTGTGGGGGGTCAAAACTGAAGCAGCTGTGCATGGCAGCCATGTGCTCATTATGAGGGGCTCCCACCATCCCTGTGCAGGAATGGTGGAAACCCCTCATAATGAGCACAGCAGAGGTACAGCCCCAGGACAAAGTCAGCATAGCACAAGGATGGTGGGAGCCCCTCATAATAAGCAAAATGACTGAGTCGTCGATGCAACGTCAACTGATCCGAAATTCGTAAACAAAAGTTCGTATTGCCTACAAAATTCGGACGCATGGCAATTCGTATTTCGGATCCTTCCGAACGTACGAATTTAGGGAAATTTGTACGAATTAGCGATTCGTACGAAACTAATCGCACATGTCTAAGTGCTACTAAAAATGTAATACAGAAAATGAGATACTTGACATTTATACAGCTGTGCTATGCAGCTATTGATCTATAATAGCTATTTTAAGCAAAAAATTACACTAAAAAGATAACTGGTAGTTTTGTTCATGGTATTACTGAACAGTAACTGTGGAAGAAGTTTGAAAATATCACTTGCCATTATTTCACCTTCCAACTAAATTCTCTCAAACAGCAATAACTGTTTTAATTTTTATGCTGCTCACATTAGTAGATACATAGAAAGGTACTTTTTATTGCTTGTTTTAAACTTTTTTTAAACATTTTTTCAGTTGCTTCCTGGTTTCCAGACTAGGCCAAAATGATGTCCTACATCCCAGGAGTCTTCATGTATTTTTTTTTCTTTGATCTTTTTTATTATCTGGAGGAGAGGAGAAGGGGCTTTCTCAGCTAAGCTGAATTCCAGGAAGTAAATGTTGCAAAAATCATTTGCCCTTACTCAAGATTGCCACAGCTAGAAATGCTACGGTTGTTTTTCAAAGTGATTTATTAACAAAACAAAGCATTGAGATATGGCTGGACGGATGAGTGAGTTTTCTCTGTACTAACTATAAACTCAATTGTGTTTTCAATTTGTAATGCTTAGGCACAGTTAAGTTTTACTTTAAAAAAAATAACTAGCAAATAGAAAGCTAATATACACTATATTGTCAAAAGTATTGTGACACCTGCCTTTACATGCACATGAATTGTAATGGCATTCAAATACTAGTCCATAGGGTTTAATATGCAATATGGACTAGCATTTGGATGCCAGGGGTTTAAAATACCCTTTGCAGCTATAACAGCTTCAACTCTTCTGGGAAGGCTGTTCACAAGGTTTAGGAGTTTGTCTATGGGAATGTTTGACCATTCTTCCAGAAGAGCATTTGTGAGGTCAGGCTCTGATCTTATATGAGAAGGCCTGACTCACAGTCTCTGCTCTAATTCATCCCAATGGTGTTCTATTGGGTTGAGGTCAAGACTCTGTGCAGGCCAGTCAAGTTCCTCCACCCCAAACTCGCTCTTCCATGTCTTTATGTCTCTTGCTTTGTGCACTGGAGCGCAGTCATGTTGGAACAGGAAGGGGCCATCCCCAAACTGTTCTCACAAAGTTGGGAGCACAAAATTGTCCAAATGATTTGGAGCAGTGCACAAAGCAAGATCCATAAAAGACATGGATGAGCGAGTTTGGGCAGGAGAAACATGTCTGGCAAGCACAGAGTCCTGACCTCAACCTGATAGAACACCTTTGGTATAAATTAGAGGAGACTGCAAGCCAGTCCTTCTCATCCAATATCTGTGCCTGACCTCTCAAATGTGCTTCTGGAAGAATGGTCAAACATTCCCATAGACACACTCCTAAACCTTGTGGACAGCCTTTCCAGAACAGTTGAAGCTGATATAGCTGAAAAGGGTGGGCCAACTCAATATTGAACTCTACGGATTAAGACTGGGATACCAATAAAGATCATGTAAAGGCAGCCTTCCCAATATTTTTGACAATATAGTGTATGTATTAAGTAAAATCAAAATTATATTTGGTAGCAAATGTATCCTGAATTTCCAGCTTACATCTTTTTACTTCTTTATAAACCAACCCTGAAAAATTGCAGTTCTACGGTTTAAATGACCTAGCAGACTGTTAGGATAGGATTCCATGAACAAATGCTATAACTTGTACTCTTCTAATATTTCATTTCTTTTTTCTGCCTTTTAAAAAAAAGAAATAATGATTCTATAGCATCAGAAGAAAAAGAAATGAGAAAACTTTTGAGAATCAGCTGCAAGGAGAACACCGTGACTGAGGAATTGGAGGGATAAGATGAAAATATTATGTGCAAAGTAAAACTTGTTTGAAATGGACTTGAACTCAAAAAGCGGGGATGTGCTACGTTTTAGGGCAGTTATGGCGAACCTTGGCACCCCAGCTATTTTGGAACTACATTTCCCATGATGATCATACACTCTGCAGTGTAGTTGAACATCATGGGAATTGTAGTCCCAAAACATCGGGGGTGTCAAGGTTTGCCATCACTGCCATTTCTAGAGGGAATATCTCTAGAAATATTAATTGTGCCTAAGCAGTACTCTGAAAAAATATACATTTTGTCATGGATTCCTCGCATAATATAGAAGTTTAGTTCCTGGTTAGGGATGAGCTTCCAGGAATATAAATAAGGTAATTGACCATGAAAGAGGCCAAACACCTACTGTGTTACTTATACAGGAAACTAATTTCAATCTCCAGAACTTCCCTCATGTTTTTACAACCAGTTCCCCAAAAAGAACAAAAGCCAGTGTGCTCATTGCCATAAACTAATAGTCCATATCTAATCTTGATATATAAACTTAATAATATTTTGTGTACCTTGGTCAATGCCTATGCACTGAATTTTAACCACTTTCCACCCCACCTATAGTCAAATGATGTCCGCAGGACGGATCACCCATCCTGGGTGGGTGCCATATGATGTTCTGGGCTTCTAGGGGGCACAAGCGCGATGCCAATGGCGTGCACGCCACGTCACTTGGGAGCCGGTGTGTATGCCCGGTGGCCGTGATGAAAACTGAAAATTGGCCTGAGCAGGAAGGGGATGAATATGTTCGGTATTGAAGGGGTTAAACAGATCAAATTTCTCAGAAAGCTTCTCAAAAAAAATTGTTGTCAGGAACTGATACTTTGGGAAGGGGTGACTGCACTTACTATTCAGTTTCTCATTGCTCATACTCTGGGACTGACATGTTCTCAACAAAGAAGTGGACCTTGCAATGCATTACCTTATCTACAATCAAATTGATCACATGGTCCAATCACATACCTGTTTAAACATCTCTGAGTCTAATGCCTTCACACCACCTCCCCTATGGAGACTTAAAGATTCAAGTCTAATTCATCCACTAATGCAGGGATATGCAATTACCGGACCTCCAGCTGTTGCAAAACTACAAGTCCCATCATACCTCTGCTTCTGTGTGTCATGCTTGTGGCTGTCAGTGTCTTGCTATGCATCATGGGATTTGTAGTTTTGCAACAGCTGGAGGTCCGCTAATTGCATATCCCTGCACTAATGACTCAGATGAAGTTAATCACCGCACATAAGGCCTTCATGAGGGGTATTCCCATAAAAATCAGTGCTCATGCTCCCAGAAATTCAATAGCTTAATTAAGATCATTAGAGACCTTGAAGAACATAACAAAATGCAACTTTACGCCTCAACAGGCAATACAACTCCTTAATAACAGGCAAGCCTGTCAGAATCTGTTGCTATATCAAAATGAAAAACATATCAAAATCCTCAAAGCCTCCCTTATTTATTGAAAAACAAGGCCCGTGCCTAGCTATTGAAACAGATTAAAGCCAGATAGAAGGCGACTAGGAGCTTTCACTTAATAGACATGGATACTCAAAATAAAATAACGAGCCCCAAACATATTGTTGAATTATTTAGGAAATACTGTGCCGCCCTTTTCAACCTAAGAGAAGACCATACCATGACCAAATTCATAACTTTTTATCCCCATTAGCTTTACCATGTTTAGCTACTTCCCATCTTAAAGTGGTTGTAAAGGCAGAAGGTTTTTTTTTTTTTTTAATCTCTATGCATTAAGATAAAAAAAAAAAACCTTCTGTATGTAGCATCCCCCTAATACGTACCTAATCTCCCTCTCGATACAGCGATGTGCATGAGTGCCTCGGCCATCCGGGACTCTCCCTCCTGACTGGCTGAGATAGAGCAGCGGCAACATTGGCGTCAATCAATTTCTGTCAATCAAAGTCAGTTAGCCAATTAGGAATGAGAAGGGGTGAGCCGAACTGCAGCTCCATGTCTGAATGGACACACAGAGCTGTGGCTCAGCTCGGATGCCCTCATAGCAAGTTGGAGGGCAGGGCCAGGAGCACCGGCAAGGGACCCAAGAAGAGGGGGATCCAGGCTGCTCTGTGCAAAATCACTGCATAGATCAGGTAAGTATAACATGTTTGTTATTTTTAAAGAAAAAGAAATAAGACTTTAGTATCATTTTAACTTACTATCTTAGCCATTCACTGTATTGGAAATTACAAAGGTAATAGACTGCCCTCCCTTAGCCAAAACTTCTGGTTCTGTAGCACCCTAGCCCCACACCTACTAAAAATACAGTATATAACCTGCCATGCAATCAAGCCACTTCCCTAAAGCCTAGTACACACTAGTAGTTATTTTTTTTTTTTTATTCAATCTAGCAGGGCTGAACAAAAAAAACCTGACAGCTCAGTAGGAGTCGCTGTACTAGCTATCCAATGTCAGCACAGCGATCTCCCCTGCTGTGCTATTCTGTTCTGACAGGGGGACAGCCCCCACTAGAACACTCCGGTCAGCGTTCTTATGCCCCATCGATAGGACCGGCTGGAGTACACACAGGTCGAATGTCACTTGCCCATGTGTCTTAGGTTTAAAGCGTTTGTTACCCCAACACTCCATATTCCTGATATGTGCCTTCTGTACAACGTACTTGTATGAGAAAGTATCCTGTTCTCTTTATATTGCTTCTTTTTTGTAACATCCCTGGTGTTCCTGCTAGTCCCTCTGCTTTTCTGTTAAACACTGACCACACTAAGCAGGTCAGTTCTCAAGATGCTGGGAACTAAGGCTGCTCTCCTTCAATGATCAGACTTGTCCTGACACACCCCCACAACACAGTTATTCACTGGGAAGCTCAGAGTGCTGCTGCTTCTCCCCCCAGCTCTTATGCAGCTGAAAACAGAGGGAATGTGGTCTCATAAAATAGGGGAAAAGGGTATTTTTAATCTTTTTGTATATCTATACAAACATTTTTAAACTGAATAGGTTGTTTTACAAGGTGATCGTTTACAATCAGTTTAAGGAAAAACTGAGTTTTAAATTAGTATCCCAAAGTCAGATAAGGATCCAATTCTTCCGTAATTATAGGTCAATTTCACTTCTTAAATATGACATTAAAGGCAATAGCTTTGTGTCTTCTTGACATCTTACCCTCCTTAATCAATCCTGACCAAGTCCCCAAGTGCCAGATGCCACCACACATATGTTTGATGTTCTCAGGTTTGTCAAACTCCACAAAACTCCAACTTTGCTCTTGATTAGGGATGAGCCGGACACCCCCTGATTCGGTTTGCAGCAAAACATGTGAACAGGAAAAGAAATTTGTGTGAACACGCGAACACCGTTAAAGTCTATGGGACACGAGCGTGAAAAATCAAAAGTGCTAATTTTAAAGGCTTATATGCAAGTTATTTCCATAAAAAGTGTTTAACGACCCGGGTCCTGCCCCAGGGGACATGTATCAATGCAAAGAAAAGTTTTAAAAACAGACGTTTTTTCAGGAGCAGTGATTTTAATAATGCTTAAGTGAAATAATAAAAATGAAATATTCCTTTAAGTACTGTGCCTGGGGGGTCTCCTTAGTCTGTCTGTAAAGTAGCGCTCCTGTCTCATGTTTATAACAGTACCAAAGCAAAAGCACATTTCTAAAGGAAAACATGTCATTTAAAACTGCTGGTGGCTGTAATGTATTGTCGGATCCCGGGAATATAGATACAAATCATCCCCCCTTCAGTCCATTACCAGGCCCTTTGGGTCTGGTATGAATATTAAGGGGAACCCCAGAACAATTTTTTTTAAACGGAGCGGGGTCCCCCAGGCCCCCAGGCACTATATACTCTGAACAGCAGTATATACTATACGAACTTCATTATATACTCTGCAGAAAAATTAGGCCTTAGGTGTTGGTGGTGCCAGAACACTGTAACCCCTCACAGTTACTCTTGTTGGGGCGCAGGAATGGGCCCTGTCATTAAATATTATATCGAAAATTGTAATTACATGCTCCTGTTAAACAGGGTCAGAAAGATTGGGCCTTTGTGGTGGTGGTACCACAACACTGTAACCCCTCACAGACACTCTTGTTGGGTGCAGGAACGGGCCTGCTGTGAAAAATTATATCAAAATTTTTAAATACATGCCCCTGTTACACAGGGGCAACAAAATTGGGCCTTGGGTGGTGGACTAGGCAACATAGGCAGTCTTCAAGGGATCACAGATACATAGCAAATTCAATCAGTTACATTTTTATAAATATGAGCCTATCAACGGAGTCTGTGGACAGGCAAACCCTTCAGCAGCATTAAATGTGTGTTCAGAAAGCACACTGGATGCAGAAAAGGCTAGTAGCTTGATTGCATATTGAGAAAGTTCTAGCAAGTGGTCCACCCAGTGGATGCTCTGTTGGAAAGGTCTCCAAGTCTGCTCTTGCCCCTAGATATTCCTGCACCATATAATGCAGACGTGCGATGGTTGCTTGAACTAATTAGACCTTGGCGATGAGGATTGAAGAATTGTTTAAAGGCATCAGTCAGCCGGCCACCTTCTCCATTGCTTTTCCTCTGACTGAACAAACCCTCAGGACATGTTGTCAAGCACCAGGAAATAGTAACCTCCCAGGGTCTTGAAATGCATTACACAACACTTTCTTCAAGGCCTCCTGAAGATGTTTCATCCTCTGCTCCCTCTACGAAGGCCAGAAGAGTTCTGCAACTTTACCCTTATAACGTGGATCAAGAAGGGTTGCCAGCCAGTAATGATCCCTTGATACCAGGAATCCTAGGTTCACAGGCTTTGCAGAATCAGGGAGGCCATGCAGCGTAAGTTTGCAGAGGCATTCAACTCTGAGTCCTCTGGGTCACTAGGGATCACATTATCCGTAACTACCTCCTCCAAGCCATGTACAACTCCTTTCTGGGAACTGAAAACCACCCCTTGAAGACTGTTGCTGAATGTTATCCTCCACATTCCTGCTGACACAATTGTCCTCCTCCTCTTCTTCCTGTGTGTTTGGCGGGCCTGCAGGAATGCTATCTGGATAAAGTGGGCCTTGAGAGGAAAGGAAGTCTTCCTCCTCCTCCTGCTGTTCTGCCTCAAGTGCCCTGTCCATGATTCCACGAAGCGTGTGCTCCAGCAGGCAGACTAGAGGGACAGCGTCACTGATGCATGCATTGTTGCTGCTCACCATCCTTGTGGCCTCCTCAAATGGTGACAGGACAGTGCATGCATCCTTGATCAGTAGCCACTGATGTGGTGAAAAGAAGCCAAGCTCCCCTGACTCTGTCCTGGTGCCATACACACACACAGGCACTCATTGATGGCCCTTTGCTGTGTGTGTGCAGCTGCTGCAGCATTGCCAACATTGAGTTCCACCTGGTGGGCATGTCACCAATGAAGCAGTTGGTGGCCAGGTTGTATTCCCTTTGAATGTCAACCAGCTGAGCACTGGCATTGTATGACCAGCAGAAATGACCACAGAATTTTCTGGCTTGCCTCAGGAGATCTTGTAAGTCTAGGTATCTAGTCAAGAACCGCTGCACAACTAAATTCAGGACGTGTGCCACAAATGGAACATGGGTCAAGTGTCCCTGTCGGAGGGCAGAGAGAAGGTCGGTGCCATTGTTGCACACAACCTTTCCTGGCTGAAGCTGGCATGGCGTCAACCACCTCTGAGCCTGCCCCTGCATAGCTGACAGAATCTCTGTCCCAGTGTGGCTCCTGTTCTCTAGGAAGACCAACTCAAGCACTGCATTGCATCTTTTAGCCTGACTGCTTGCGTAGCCCCTTGAACACTTACAGAGCACTGCTGGTTCAGAGGACAAATCTGCAAAAGAAGCCATAGAGGAACAAGAAGAGGAGGGGTGGAGGAGAGAGCTGTGACAGAATCACCACTAGCATTTTGGAGGCGTAGTGGCGGAACAAGCTCCAACAACACTGAACCCTGTCCTGCATCCTTTCCAGCTGCCAGAAGGGTGAAGAAAAGGTAACGTCTCTGCCCATGCCTGCTGGACCATGAGTCAGCGTTAATATGAACCTTACTGTTGACCGCCCTGTCCAACGAGGCCAAAACATTGCCTTCCACATGTCAGTAGAGAACCGGAATGGCCTTCCGTGAAAAGAAATAGCATTTTGGAACCTGCCACTGAGGTACAGCACATTCCACAAAATCCCAAAAGGGGCAGAGTCTACCACCTGAAAAGGCAGCAGTTGCAGTGCTAGCAATTTGCCCAAGCTTGCATTTAGACGCTGACCATGTAGATGTCTGGGACCAAATTTCTTTTTACGGTTCAGCAAATGGGGTAGGGAAATTTGCCTGTTAAAATAAATTGGTGGTCTACTGCTAGCAGATTGGCTGCAAGTACTTAGGACACCTATTACTATACCTTCATTCCTGTCAGTGCAGGTTTTTGAGAGGACTGGCTGTATGGTGGGGTTGGAGATCCTAGATGAGGAGCAAGGAGAAGTCTGCCTTTTTCTTTGATGTGGGTCTTCCAAGTGCTGTTGCCAATGGACTGCTGTTCTGGCCATGCTTGATCCGCTTCAGACATAGGTTGCAAACAGCAATGGTGTGATCTGCTGCACACATGTTGAAAAAGGCCCCCACCAAGGAACTTTTAAAAGTCAGTGAGGAGTCAGCAGTGCTCTGAACCTGCGGAGCTCTGCAGTGTGATGCAATAGAGTGTCTGCCCTTAAGCTGCCCCCTAGAGTACATCCTGCCTCGTTGGATTTGTGTCTCCTCTTCATTTTCCTCCTCACTTCTCTCAGGCACCCAAGTACAGTCAGTGACCTCATTATCTCCTCCCTCCTTGTCACTGGAGCAAACTTAGCAGTATGCTGCAGCTGGGGGAACATGACTGCCAGTTTTTTGTCTTTCTGTGGTACCCCCTCTCTCTAGGCTCACATTACTCCCTTCCTAAACCTGGGAACCAAGATCGGAGCCTTCGAATCGCTGTACATCTTCTAGTAGAATGTAACCGACACTATGGTGGAATAATTCTGGGGACTCCTCTGTGCATGATGGTGGGGCTACAGAAGGAGTGATTGTGGACAAGGATCCAGTGGAATAGGCCCCTTTGGCAGCTACGTTGGAAGGCAGACTACTCTGAGCCTGGGTGACAGAGGATGAGGACAGCTTTGTTATCCACGCCATCAACTCTTCTGCATGTTGTGGCTCAATAACACAGCCAGCAGCAGAACAAAAAGGGCAAGCGTGCCCCACAGACACCTACAGAGGATACACCATGTCCACGACCCCCACTGTTGACTGTAGATACAGAGGCTGCTTGCCCTCTTTTAGTGGCCTGTGAGTGTCTGCCTCTCCTTGGTGGCCTTCCGGACATTAAGTATTTTTTGTTTTTCAACACTACACTACACTGTATTATATACTGTGTGTACACAATATATAATACTGTGTGGTATTGCACACAGTATTATATACTGTGTGCACCACCACCTGAAGTGTATTAGAAACTATACGCCACCGAATGCACTGTACATATAGGCTACACTGCATGCAGAGTATATATATATATGTATATATATATATATATATATATATATATATATATATACACATACTAGACTGTATATATACTAATACACCTCCTGAAGTGTATTGGAAACTGTACACACTGTATTAGATACTGTGTACACCGCCTGAAGTGTATTAGAGTAGTATACACCACCCACCGAATGCACTGTATATGTATATATGTGTATATATATATATATATATATATATATATATATATATATATATATATATATATTCTGCATTCAGATATATATGTGTGTGTGTGTGTGTGTGTGTGTGTATGTGTATATATATATATATATATATATATGTGTGTGTGTATGTACATTATTGTCTTTGGAGTGAGGAGCAGATATTGTGTCTCCTTGAAATGCTAATTCAGGCTCCAAGTAGGCTGACTGTTTTAAATCAAGAGATAGACTTAACAAAGGTCTAATGCTTATGTGAGAAGCATGATGACCCACTAGAACCCTGTCGAACTGAAAAGCAAAAGTCAGGGGTACCGCAACCCTCTACAACCAGTGCCATCAAGAAACTCACAGTTACACCACTCACGGAGCTAGCAGATGAAAGACAACCAAGCACAAGGACCGCAGAAAGAATGCCAACAAAACCAAACCAACTCTAAATGCCCGGCTGCATATTCTGCACCCCAGGAATGACGTTCATTGCCATAACCACCCTAAATTGTCACAGTGAAAACAAACCTTTTATTGCGAAATGAAAAACCCCACCATGCAATAGAGAACCATCTTAAATGAAACAAAAGACACCAATTAGAGAATAAGTGAATGCTCCGCGCCAAATAGTAAAATGTAAAACTCAAAACTAAAATTAATTGATTAAATATAGCTGCTCCCCTTCAATAAGTAGTGTGATATTCATAAAGCAATTTGTGATGAAATAGAGGGCACTCGTGGAAATTAAATCTAATAAATGAAACTAAACAGCAATAAATAGTGAATATACAAACATGCATATAAAAAATCAAATAACTAGGTTTGATGACAGTGAAGCCCCCCATGGTGGAATAAATAGATCAATGAAAAGTCCCAAGCAAGAAGTTCATTATAAACGAGAAAAAATTCTTCTAAAAAAAGGAAGAATCAATAACTAATTTGTTTGGAAGAATTTTTACACAGAAGAATTTTTTCTAGATTATAATGAACTCTTTGCTTGGGACTTTTTATTGATCTATTTATTCCACCACGGGTGGCTTCACTGTCATCAGAACTAGTTATTTGTTTTATTTATATGCATGTTTATAAATTCACTATTTATTGCTGTTTAGTTTCATTTATTAGATTTATTAGATTTAATACCACGAGCGCCCTCTATTTCATCACAAAAGACACCAATTACAGTAAAAACCAACACCCCGCCATACTGTCAGCCAAGGAGCCACACTCCACAGGCAACCGGCAGATCCTGTGGCAACATAAAGCCCAAACTAAACATGGTGGCCGCCAGCCCCACTAACCTACTACCGCAGGATTGGTAAAAGATTCCCCATACCACAGGACGCCTCACTATCCCAGGAAAACAGAATACATTGACCAGATACCCAAGCGCCATAAATAGCCACTGTAAAAAGCCACACGGCTACAGATATTTCTTAAGCGACTGCAGCTGCTATCAAGCTATCAACTGAGGAAGGCCCCCTGTTATGTCCAGAACTAGTCAAAAGCACTGTGCAACTATTATAGGCAACAGGGCCTGCATGCAAGAAATCAGCCAAGTAATGTATGGTAGACATGTGCATTCGTTTTCGTCCGAATGCATTTTCGTCCGAATTTCAGCTATTTTCGTTTTCGTTTTGACAAACGATAACGAAAGCACACAATCCTAAAAAACGAAAGATCCGACATAAATAAATGCTTTATTTTCGTTTTCATTGTTACAACAGTTCGATATAGAATAGGAGATTCGACATGACTCTGACAACAATCTGTGTCTATAGAACCTGTGGTCGAATGTGCTTAACCTTACCTCTATTAGTCCAAGATTATATAGAGAAAATATTCGACAGAGAAAAAAGATTTGACAGAGAGAAAAGATTCTGCAAGTTACTGTCCTAAAAAGTGTTTGGGGACCCGGGTCCTGCCCCAGGGGACATGTATCAATGCAAAAAAAAGTTTTAAAAACGGCCGTTTTTTCGGGAGCAGTGATTTTAATAATGATTAAAGTGAATCAATAAAAGTGTAATATTCCTTTAAATTTCGTAGGGGGGGGGGGTTGTCTATAGTATGCCTGTGAAGGGGCGCATGTTTCCCGTGCTTAGAATTGTCCCTGCACAAAGTGTCATTTATGCAGGAAAAAAAGTCCTTTAAAATCACTCGCAGCTATTATGAATTGTCGGCTCCGTAATACAGAGAACACTCATTGAAAGTCATTGATAAAAAAATAAATAAATAAATTAAAAAAAAAGCGTGGGGGTCCCCCAAATTCAATTACCAGGCCCTTCAGGTCTGGTATGGATATTAAGGGGAACCCTGCCTCAAATTTAAGAAAAAATTTGACGTGGGGTTCCCCCTAAATATCCATAACCAGACCCTTCAGGTCTGGTATGGATATTAAGGGGAACCCCGCATCAAATTTTAAAAAAAATTGACGTGGGGGTCCCCCTAAAAATCCATACCAGACCCTTTATCCGAGCACGCAACCTGGCAGGCCGCAGGAAAAGAGGGGGGATGAGAGAGCGCCCCCCCTCCCTCCTGAACCGTACCAGGCCACATGCCCTCAACATTGGGAGGATGCTTTGGGGGTCCGTGACCCCTCAAAGCACCTTGTCCCCATGTTGATGAGGACAAGGGCCTCATCCCCACAACCCTGGCCGGTGGTTGTGGAGGTCTGCGGGCGGGGGGCTTATCAGAATCTGGAAGCCCCCTTTAACAAGGGGACCCCCAGATCCCGGCCCCCCCCTGTTTGAAATGGTAAGGGGGTACAAAAGTACCCCTACCATTTCACAAAGAAAGTGTAAAAAATGGTTAAATAAAACAAACACACTTTTGAAAAATTCCTTTATTAAAAATAAAAAAATAAAAAAAAGATTCCAGCGGCGGTAATCCACTCTTGCTATCCAGCGACGGACGGTCATCTCTCCAGCGATGTCTCATGTCATCCAGCGCAGCGAATACATCCTTCTTCTGCCTCCTCCACGGAGACACTGCAGGCATTCCGGCGGCTGACGTTTCTTATATACGGAGGGCGGGGCCACCCGTCACCTGACCCTGCCCCCCTCTGACGCAAGGGGAAACCCGGGGTTCCCTGTGGTGTAGGGGTGACCCGCACCCCTCTGATGTAACACAGGCAGGTTTCCGTTACATCAGAGGGGGGCGGGGTCACCCATACGAGGCCCTTGTCCTCATCAACATGGGGACAAGGTGCTTTGAGGGGTCACGGACCCCCAAAGCATCCTCCCAATGTTGAGGGCATGTGGCCTGGTATGGTTCAGGAGGGAGGGGGGCCGCTCTCTCGCCCCCCCTCTTTTCCTGCGGCCTGCCAGGTTGCGTGCTCGGATAAAGGGTCTGGTATGGATTTTTAGGGGGACCCCCACGTCAATTTTTTTTTTATTGCTATCCAGCGACGGACGGTCATCTCTCCAGCGATGTCTCATGTCATCCAGCGCAGCGATCCTCCATCCTTCTTCTGTCTCCTCCACGGAGACACTGCAGGCATTCCGGCGGCTGACGTTTCTTATATACGGAGGGCGGGGCCACCCGTCACCTGACCCCGCCCCCCTCTGACGCAAGGGGAAACCCGGGGTTCCCCGTGACGTATGGGTGACCCCGCCCCCCTCTGATGTAACGGAAACCTGCCTGTGTTACATCAGAGGGGTGCGGGTCACCCCTACGTCACAGGGAACCCCGGGTTTCCCCTTGCGTCAGAGGGGGGCGGGGTCAGGTGACGGGTGGCCCCGCCCTCCGTATATAAGAAACGTCAGCCGCCGGAATGCCTGCAGTGTCTCCGTGGAGGAGACAGAAGAAGGATGGAGGACCGCTGCGCTGGATGACATGAGACATCGCTGGAGAGATGACCGTCCATCGCTGGATAGCAAGAGTGGATTACCGCCGCTGGAATCTTTTTTTTATTTTTTTATTTTTAATAAAGGAATTTTTCAAAAGTGTGTTTGTTTTATTTAACCATTTTTTACACTTTCTTTGTGAAATGGTAGGGGTACTTTTGTACCCCCTTACCATTTCAAACAGGGGGGGGGCCGGGATCTGGGGGTCCCCTTGTTAAAGGGGGCTTCCAGATTCTGATAAGCCCCCCGCCCGCAGACCTCCACAACCACCGGCCAGGGTTGTGGGGATGAGGCCCTTGTCCTCATCAACATGGGGACAAGGTGCTTTGAGGGGTCACGGACCCCCAAAGCATCCTCCCAATGTTGAGGGCATGTGGCCTGGTACGGTTCAGGAGGGAGGGGGGGCCGCTCTCTTGTCCCCCCCTCTTTTCCTGCGGCCTGCCAGGTTGCGTGCTCGGATAAAGGGTCTGGTATGGATTTTTAGGGGGAACCCCACTTCAATTTTTTTTTAAATTTGACGCGGGGTTCCCCTTAATATCCATACCAGACCTGAAGGGTCTGGTTATGGATATTTAGGGGGAACCCCACGTCAAATTTTTTCTTAAATTTGAGGCAGGGTTCTCCTTAATATCCATACCAGACCTGAAGGGAGGGACCCCCACGCTTTTTTATTTATTTATTTATTTATTTTTTTATCAATGACTTTCAATGAGTGTTCTCTGTATTACGGGAGCCGACAATTCATTATAGCTGCGAGTGATTTTAAAGGACTTTTTTTCCTGCATAAATGACACTTTGTGCTGGGACAGTTCTAAGCACGGGAAACATGCGCCCCTTCACAGGCACACTATAGACAACCCCCCCCTACGAAATTTAAAGGAATATTACACTTTTATTGTTTCACTTTAATCATTATTAAAATAACTGCTCCCGAAAAAACGGTCGTTTTTAAAACTTTTTTTTGCATTGATACATGTCCCCTGGGGCAGGACCCGGGTCCCCAAACACTTTTTAGGACAGTAACTTGCAAATTAGCCTTTAAAATTAGCACTTTAGATTTTGAACGTTGGAGTCCCATAGACTTTAATAGGGTTCTAAAGTATGCTATATAGTTAGCTCCGTCGAATCTTCTTTATACATTCGACAGACACCATAAGCCTTCCAAGACAGATTCGACCGTAATTCATGTGGATTTTCGGACGAATGCAATTTTTTAACGAAAAACGAAATAAATAAAAACGAATTTCGGGAGTAACTAAATAAATTAAGTTTTCGGACGAAAACGAAATTCCGAAACGAAATATTTTACTCTGCACATGTCTAATGTATGGCGGAAATGATACCAGACACTCTCGCACCCCAGTACAGTCAACGAAAAGACACAGACCATGCCCCTGGGCTGGAAATGACCCAGCCATTGTCCTATGAATCTAAAGAGAGACTACCAGCATGCATGAGCAGCAAATCAATATCATTGCTTTTTGCCAAAATGGCTCCTCGATGCAGGACACAATGTAACACATTCTGTCAAGATATGTTTTTCAACCCGCCCCCAGGAGACGACATGGGGCGCATAGACCAAAAGGTGTTAGGTTACCCTTTGAGGATGACTCTTGAAGGGGTATCGACCAAAATATCCAATGTGTGAAAAATTACCACCATGCTCCCAAGAGTACATTGTATCTAACCATATGTTTGGGGTACAGGACACCGACCCCAATTCACCGATCATCCTTGAGATCCATTAAGACACAAACCAAACAAGAGTGGGAACGACATCAGCCAGAGTCCTTCTACTTAAATTGACACCCCGATCTAAACAGACACATTCCCTCATTACACACTCAGCAATTCCCCATTGGTCCCGAATAAGGATGAGCCGAACACCCCCCGGTTCGGTTTGCACCAGAATCTACGAACAGACCTAAACTTCATGTGAACTTTAAAACCCTATTAAAGTCTATGGGACTCGAACGTTCAAAATCTAAAGTGCTAATTTTAAAGGCTAATATGCAAGTTACTGTCCTAAAAAGTATTTGGGGACCTGGGTCCTGCCCCAGGGGACACGAATCAATGCAAAAAAAGGTTTTAAAGCGGCCATTTTGTTATTTAAAATCACTCGTGGCTATAATGAATTGCTTTACAGGTATACTATAGACACCCCCAGGTACGAAATTTAAAGGAATATTACACTTTTATTGTTTCACTTTAAGCATTATTAAAATCACTGCTCCCTGGGGCAGGACCCAGGTCCCCAAACACTTTTTAGGACAGTAACTTGCATATTAGCCTTTAAAATTAGCACTTTAGATTTCTCCCATAGACTTGTACAGGGTGTTCCACCGGCTTTTCGATTTTGCCGTGAACACCCCAAATTGTTCACTGTTCCCCGTACAGGCGAACAGGCAATGTTTGAGTCGAACTCGAAGCTCATCCCTAGTCCCGAATTATTGGATCCCGGTTTCCCACTGAAAAAAAACAATTAGGCCACTTATATGCTGCCAAAAGCGGATGTTCGTGGGACCCCATTGCAGGAAGACTGACTGCTTGCATTGGTGGAATTTACCTTTAAGGCACAACCAAGCCAGTTCCCCGCCTAAATGAAAAACTCCAACAAAGGAAAGGAAATAGGGCAGAAAATGCTCTCGGGGAGTCTCCCCACTAACAACAGCCAGAATAGCAAATGTCCCTGGTCAGTCCAACACTGTAAGCGCATAAGCCACAAATACCCACGCTGCTCACTGCCCCTTCCTGCCTCAGTCATACCCCCCATCTATGGAAAGCTGCTCAGGCAGCAGCCATGAAAACATTTGTTGCATTGTCACAGGTCCATTTGTCTTTGAACCGCCAACTCTCAGTGTGCACCTACTGGGCCCCAAAAACACCAAATCCCCACACACATCGCGGAATTCTTCATCAGTACCCAATCAGCCAACTTGTTGCTGCAACACCTCCATCCCCTATAAAGAGACCCCCGCAACCTCTGCTGCAGCAGAAAAAAACATCACAACCAGAGTCACAGGCAATGAAGGGTTGTCATCAAATGGCCAAAATGTGCATCTACTTAAGGGAGCCTAAGCAGCAGGTCACCAGCCCCTCAAAGGACACAGGCCACAAAATAAAGTCCTTAAGGCCCGCTACAACTTGCGCCTGCCCATGCCCTAAGCAGCCAAGTAAAGCCCTGACCACGCCCCCCCCCCACCAATAATAGGAAAAGGCACCACCAGAAGAAAGGAAAGAACTGATACACACCAGATTGTCCAGGATCCCCAGCCGCTGCAGATACCACCAAATATGCAAATATGTAGCAAGATTTTTTTTTTTTTATTGGATGTTTTATAGCAGAAAGTTAAATTGTCAGATAAAATAACGCGGTGCCGTAACGCAAAAAATGGCCTGGTCATGAAGGGGGGGGGGGGGGGTGAATCTTCCAGAGAGCAAGTGGATAATAAGGACCATTTCTTTAATGGACTGTCTAGAACATGGACTTTCTCTATACTTCAGGGACTGTCCTTACCAAACAGGGACTAGAACTATGATAGTTACACTTGGTAGAGGGACAGAAGGCAATAAAAGGACAGAGGGGTTGGTTTATAAAACAGGTACTGTCCCTATTAATAAGGGACAATGCCACACATAGTGGGTAAAGGAGAGAGACTGGTCTCCAAGTCAGGGATGGTCTCTCTGTGTACAGTGACATGCTGTCTATACAGTGGGTGAGCAGTCTGTCTGTGTACAGTGACATGCTGTAAGTGGATGAGCAGTCTCTCTGCACACAGCCAGTGATGTCTCATGTCTCAGTGTAGCACACACAGGCAGTAGACATGTACAAATACACTGTCAGCTGTACATTCTGCCCTCCCTCCTGATTGCTCGTTCATAATCCCCTCACAGTGATTTATGATTCTTCTAGCATGGCCACCGTGGAGCAGTCCTACTGGGCAGGGGAGGGGGAAGGTGAAGAAAGTGACAGACAAGGAGGCACAGGCTCATCCATCCAACAGACAGCTCTATAGGACTCCTACAACTCTCTGACAATCCAGAGTGTCCCCGGCAGTTCTCCTTCTGGTGTGGGCAGAGGCTTGCAGCTCCCCCCTACAAGAATAAAGGCCCGTACACGCGATCCAAAAATCAGACGAAAAATACCGCTTTCGACGTGGTCGTATGATAATCAGATTGTTAGTACAGAGCTTTTGAAAGCCGATCATGACAGTTCATCCAATATTATTAGATCGGACAAGCATGAGAATTTTCCTCGTACGATACCAGACCGTAAGATTTTTGTTCAGTCAGTACAGTTGTCGTCCAAAAATACAATAGAAATACACTACAACACGACATCACTCCCCATTTTTTTTTTTTTTCTGTTGTACAAGAATTTTCATGACTTTAATCACTACTTGCGACTAGTAAGCGAAAAAGTCAGATGATCTGTCATCCGATTTTTGGATTGTGTGTACGGTGCATTACACTCACTGTGCGATCACACTGTTTGGGAAAATCGCTGTTGTTGGCTGCTCCCTGCTGTGAAGGGTCAGGTGCCCAGTAGATATCCCCATGGAGACTGGAAGTGAAGTAACAGAGACTCTTCTTTGGGATGCCGTGAGTGCCCCCCCCCCCCCCCCACTGACACCTGGCCCAGATGCAGTGTCACTTGCCAGAAGATAGAGGAGGTGGGAGGGCATCCATCATGGTGGAGAGCCTAGAAGTTAACACCTCCTCTGCTTTGAGTGCTGAGCAGGAAGTCGCATCCATGATGTCACTGGTTGCTAGACGCCAGGCGGCTCTAGCAACCAGTGGGCAGTAGTGTATCAGGTGGCGGCAGAGGCGGAGTGAGCACCAGCGATATCGCAGGGTTTGCTCTCTCTGTTAGTATCATTCTGAGACACTGTATTGTCCCAGAATGAAGGTGCTCGGGACCTGGGAAAGACTTGCTAATTGCAGGACTGTCCCAGGCAGTACAGAACAAGTGGGCACGTTATGTGCCATGCATGCAGCATTTTTCTTATTGAGACCTTCAAGGCATCTCTTCTAACTATGCAGGCATATCTTGGTGCCTCCTTTTTGAAATCTGTTTATTTTGTCTTTATTTTCCCCCTTAATGACCAGGATATTTTTTGCTATTATAATATAACTAATATAACTGGTAATTGCGCGGTCATGCAACACTGTACGCAATTGAGATTTACATAATTTTTTCACACAGAGCTTTCTTTCGGTGGTATTTTTCTATTTTCTGTTATAAAACATATCACATAAAATCAAATGTCTTCATATATTTAAGCCAAAATGTATTCTGCTACATTTCTTTGGTAAAAAAAAAAGAAAAAAAATCCCAAGAAGTGAAATTTATAGCATCTGCAAATGCCCCCCTTTTTTTGGAAAGTAGACAGTCTGAGTTATTTAGTAAGAGGCATTATGAGTTTTTTGAAGTTGTAATCTTTTTGCCACTTTTTTTGGAAAAAGAAGAAATTAAATTTTTTTTATATTGTCACCAGTGGAGTACAGCATCATCATATGACTTTTGTGGTGGTAATTAAGCATACCGACTGGTGACTTTATGTAAAAAAAAAAAGGCGATGGAGGGCGTTGGGGGCCTGATTGTTGGGGGGGGCAATCTGGGATTTTTTTCTTTTTTTACACTGTTATTGCTTATACAGTGATGACCACGGTATAAGCAATAACCCCTAACCCAGAACAGGCTGGATGACCTACAGGCAGGTATATGATCCAGACTGATTGTGCTGCCTACCTGCAGTACAATTATGGAAGTGGTTAATGTTTGCCTCTTGTTCTGTAACCAATTGTTTAATGGCGTATAAAAAAATGGGATGTGGTTTTGTGGGTGTGGCTCTAACTAAGGGGCATGATGTGTGGGTGTGGTTAAAAGTGGGGATAGCTAGTGCCCCTAGATTTAATTTGGTAACCTTATATTAATTGAATCTTCACCCAAAAAAAGTGCCAGCCTTAGTGCATATTTCTGAAGGCTCATTCTGGAATGTGGTAACCTGACAGCCCTTCTAACCCCTCTAAAAAGTGATCTACAATGAATAATCTTTCAGAGAGTGTTTGCCTCTTCCCTACTTGTTTTAACTCTAAAAAAGGCTGAACCACTGTGCCGCAAACACATGCAATGCACGCACCTGCTGGACAGTTACAGCGCACTCCCATACACTTAACACAGCTGCCAAATATGTACAGCCCTGAGCAGTTGCATGCCCTTCTTAACCACCCAATGATCGCTCACAGTATATATACTGCAAGCGGGTGCAGTTGCAGGCACAATCACGTACCTGTACGTCAGCTTATTCTTCCGGGTTTGGATTGCGCGTGTCACCTGCCGACCTGTACTGTGATTGGACACAGTACGAGTTTGTAAGATGCTTTCAGCCAATGATTTTGGCTGAAGTCAGCTGATTGGCTTTGTCCAATCACGCACACAGTTTTGTGTTTACAAAAACACAAAACTCTGTGTACAGGGAGCAATGAACTGGCTATTTCTTCTCCCTGCAATGCAGGGATTTGAAACAGCCAGGTAGTAAAGTAAAAGCAGCACACATTACAAACATTACACATTGTTAGGCACACAGTTAACCCCTTGATTGCCCCTAGATGTTAAAGTGTGTTGCATAGTCATTTTTATAAGTTTAAACTACAGGTAAGCCTATAATAAGGCTTACCTGTAGGTAAAAAAAAATATCTCCTAAACCTGTACGGTTTAGGAGATATTCCCCTCGCAATGCGCCGCTGACTGCAGCAGCACATGCACACAGGGGATTCTTGGCTGAAAGTCCGGCAGACGCCGGACCCTGCCAGAAAGAAATCTCACGCGCGCATGCGAGAGAGTGACGATATCGCAGCTGCGGCCACTCACAGCGCCGGACCCGCGATACCCGGAAGACACACCGAGGGAACATGTCAGCTCCCTCGGCGTGGATAGGGCCAGATGTTGGGGGCCTCGTTCTAAGGTAAGTATTTCATAATGAGCTAGTATGCGGTGCATACTAGCTCATTATGCCTTTTCCTTTGCAGGTCAAAAAAAAACATAAAAAACTTCAGCGGGTTTACTACCGCTTTAACACCTTCCCAGCCAGTGTCATTAGTACAGTGTCAGTGTACAATATTATTACTGATCACTGTATTGGTATCATTAGCGATGTCAGTGTCCCTCCCAATTAGTGTCTGTTAGTATCAGATGTTAGTACCAGCTGATCATCGCCATTACCAGTATAGAGTCTATAGGTGTGTAAATCCCAGTATATATAACATAGTTTGAAGATGCTATAACTTTTGCACAAATCAATAAATATATACGTTTTGGGATTTCTTTTCTTACCAAAGACATTTAACAGAATACATTTGGGCCTCAAGTTATGAAGAAATGTGTTTGTTTTTTTTGTATTCTTTTTATTGGATATGTTTTATAACAGTAATTAGAAAATATTATATATTATTATTTTTCAGAATTATGAAAAGCTTAGAAGGCTTCACTGTGTTGCACTGACCATGCAATTGCCAGTTAATGTAGCGCAGTGCTGATTAGCAAGAAATTTGTCTGGTCATGAAGGGGGTAAAATCTTCCACAGGTCAAATGGTTCAAGTGGGTGATCAGGTCTTTTACCACCCCACCACCCCCTGGCTGCCCCTGTGAGCAAGCCCTTAAAGTGGATGTAAACCCTCTCCTACACCCAGTGAAGTGAACAGCCTCAAATGATACACAGAGCTGAAATAAATCTCCTTACAGTTAGTTTTACATATATCGATTTACATGTATATCTGCTGTCTTCAGCTTTATATATTCTTTAGAAAGTGCACATCATGTTAGAGATTTTCTCTTCCTGTTCAGCACTGGGAGTGAATTCTTGGCATACAACAAAGACAGCTGATTGGAGGAAAGGCACACACACATATACACACCCTCCCCCCTCCACATAGGCAGAGACTTGCAGAGCTGTGACAAGACAAACTCTCTGCTAATCTATTTATAGCAACCTCCCACGACACAAATTTCAGACTGGTTTTATCTTGGTTGACAGAGAACTTGTCAGAAGTTATCAGACTGATAACAGAGCAACAAAACAGCAGAGGCACATAGGACTTAGTGCTTTGGAGAGAAATAAGAAAACACTACAGATATATGTGCTAAGTTTTGGTTTACATCAACTTGAAAGTGAAGCTCCACCCAAAAGGTAAAGTTTCACTTTAAGGCCTCCTCCCTCTCTCCTCTTCTTCAAATGGCACATTTTTTCGGGGGGGGGGGGGGGAGCTTTTACCTGGTTTTGACTAGGTGATCCGACCAGAAGTTCTTCTCTCGCCTCCCTCCCCGCAGTCATCTGGGACACGTCACAGGTCCCAGAAGACTGCGGAACCATTCACAATGCTCAGCAGTACCCGACACACCCTGTGAGTACACTTCTGGAGGCAGGCTTTTCGTTATAAAGAAGAGATATAGTAAGTCTCTTCTGCATTAAATAATTCTTACTGTGTGCAATCTTAATTCCTGACTGTGTGCAATCTTCCAGACAATGTACACTGAGCTGCACCCGACCCGATTTGTATATCATTTTGGCATTTGCCAGCGTGAATAAACTTTCATGAATGCGGTAAATTGTGACATATCCCCGCCTGGCCAGTCAAGATGGCCGAAGAAAACCGAGTGAAGCTGTCAGTGCCAGCGGGGTGAGCTTGCAGATTGCACATTGTTGGAGGGGAGCTGAGCTTAGTTCTCCTTTAAGAGAAAGTTTCAGGAGTTTCAGGATTTGGTGTTCCACTCAAATAAATTACTAAATAATCATGAATTGATTTATGTAAAGGATTTTACTGTATCTTTAAAAACTTCACAGTAGAAGATTATTTTAAATATTAGAGCAGGAAATATTTAAAAACAAAGGTGGTTATATTCCAGCACACAGCTGAAGGCTGAATTCATGCTCAGCAATCCTATAGAAACATACCAACTGTCATTTTCTTGTTTTGTTTCGCCCACACTGGCAGCTCACATAGAGCAAGTACGGAGCAATAAATAAGAAAATATTAATGTATCTACAAGTGTGGGTACTTTTGCATACATAGTTGTCAGCATTATTTTTAGTGCTTTCATTATTGGGCGTAGTAACTGTTTTAAGTACAAGTTGACATTTACATTCGAACTGTAACACATTTAGTGTTCTGAATTTTCTATTTTCTCAATAAAATATTTAACCATTAGTTCCCCTCACTTTCCAAGCTTGTTATTTTACTGCCTTGCTTGGCCCTCTTGGCATTTCATATTTTGGTGATCTATTACTAAATAAATAAAGTGGTGTTAACCCCAAAGCCAAAAATATTGCCGCTTACCAATCATTAGATGTAGTGACTGTATTCGTTTTCTTTTTTAGACTTTTTTCCCTCTGTTTTCACCTGGTGATCTGGCCATTAACATATCTCCTGTATACAGACACAACTCTGGATGAATGAGCACAGGGAGCAGATTTGGACAGCAGCATTGTCTGCCTAGAAGTAGGAGAGTGTTAGAAGTACTAGCAGATTTAAATACAGTAACACGCTGAAGCCAAACTCCACCTAATACTTTATGATCAGTTACAGCAAACATGTTTTTTTCCTTTTGGGATAAAGGTTTTACATGAATAAATCAAATCTGATAATTTTTCATCCTTTTAATTGCAAGAGAGCTTTTCTGTTGAAAAATAAAAATAAAGAATTACTGGCTGGATCAACAGATGAAAAGAGAAGAAAGAAAGGCTAAAAAAGGAAACTATTAGCCATCACATCTACAGTAGTGCGAACACACGATCGGAAATTCCGCCAGAAAAAGTCCAATGAGAGCTTTTGGTCGGAAATTCGGACCGTGTGTATGTTCCAGAAAAAGATTGAGAGCATGTTCTCTATTTTTCGGTCGGAAAAAGTTCCGATCCTAAATTCCGATCATCTGCACAAATTCCGGAAATTCGGAAACAATTTGACGCATGCTCGGGAGCATTGAACTTCATTTTCTCGGCTCGTCGTAGTGTTGTACGTCACCGAGTTCTTGATGGTCGAAAGTTCAAAGAACTTTTGTGTGACCATGTGTATGCAAGCCAAGCTTGATCGTAATTCTGTCAGAAAAAGCTTTGAGTAGAAGATTTCAAATTGTTTAGCTATATCTTCATTTTTGGAGAAAAGCGTGCCCTGGTTATCTCGTATATGATGGATCATAGGTGAAGATTTAGCAGCCTGTACCATGTGCGCTAGTAGCCTCCCACTCTTGTTGCCGTGTTCATAGAACACTCTTTGTTTGAGAACATAACGTTTCCTTGTGTATTTTCCTAATTCTTCCAGCAGCGTGGAGCATATATATATAAAGTCCTATAGGGTAGCTTGTGAGGACGATTGTTTATGGGAGATTTCTAAGTGTTTAATTTTGTCAATTAATGTTTTGATCCATCCCTGCTGTTTCTTTTTTTGCTTTTGTTGCTAGGGATATAAGTTACTCCCCTAATGACACATTTGTGAGCTTCCCATAGCTTGACGGGTGTAATATCTTGGGTGGAGCTCTCCGTGAAGTACAATTTAATTTGGTAGTGTATCTGCGCTACTGTTTCTGGGTCCTTTAGTAGGGAAGGATTTAGCCACCAAGATTTGGATATATGTGTCGATTCAGGAAATGTTAGCCCTTGTACACACGGTCGGAGATTCCGACAACCAAATCCGTCTTTGTAATTCCGACGGATTAATTCTGGAAGAGATCCAGAAGTGATGTTGCATACACACGGTCGGACTAAGTTGTCGGAAAATCCGATTGTACATAACCTGATGATGTTATTTCATTACGACAGGACTACGTTCAGGCTAGTAGCCAATAGCTTTGGTCTAGGAATTTGATCTGAGCATGCGTGGCACTTTGTCCATTGGAGTAGGCTACACATGATCGGAGTATGTCCGATGGGAGCATTTTGTCGGAAAATTTTACCGGCAAGTTGGAAAACTTGGTCCGTCGGATATTCCAACGGAAACAGTCCGATGCAGACCACACACATTCGGAATATCCGACAAAACGGTCCGATAGGACACATTCCGTTAGAATCTCCGACCGTGTGTACAAGAGCTAAGGGTTACTTTAATGGGATGGTGATCGTACAAGAACATTGGCTCTATTGAGGTTTGTGTGAAAAGTGATAGATCTGCTTGGGTGAGAAAAAAAAAATCTATTCTAGAATATTTTTGATGTGGGGGTGAGTAGAAAGTGTAGTCTTTGTCAGTCGGGCACATGGTAAGCCAGGTGTCATGTAGTGATAGGCCTTGTAGTTGCAATTTAATCTGGCTTGAGTGCCCAGTATGTAAGCGTGGTTGTACCCAAAAAGGTGTCAGGGGCAGGATTCAATGACACATTGAAATCCCCTCCTAACAAGACTATACCTTCTTGGAATGAGGACAGAAGGTCCCAATTTTTCCTAAAGAAGAGTTGGTGTTCAATGGGGCAGTAGACGTTTGCAAGTGTGATTGGTTTGGATGCAAAGATACCTTTGATAATGATGTATCTGCCCTCTGTGTCTACGAGAGATAGGTGCAAGTCAGTGTGATTGGAGATGAGGATGGATACTCCTTTGGTCTTAGAACCTGGGTTTGTGGCATGCAATGCTATTTGGTATACATGGTTGGTAAGTTTGGGTATGACGTCAGAGCGAAAATGTGGTTCTTGAAAGAGAGGGAAATGGGTCTTGTGTTTAGTAAGTGCGGATAGGACCTGTGATAATTTTTCTGGTAGGTTTAAGCCTTTTACATTGAGCGAGACACATTTCAAGGACAGCGATTTTTTTGACTATTGGCTCTTTCTGCATAGTGTAGTAAGCTGAGTGTATCGAAAGTGAGAGCAGTCCCAAGAAGCAGAGAGGGGGGCTTTGGAGATGATAAGGGAGAGAGAAAGGGGGACGGATGTGAGGGGTAGGGGAAGGTGGAAGGGGGAAAATTAAAGCAATAGATTAGGGGTTATAGAAACAGAGCAGGCGAATAGCAGGGTGGTGGGGAACACAATCTGTGTGTAGAAAAGGATAACAGAGGTGGTTTTAGAAACCCTATTCCACCTAGTAGGGAGTGTCTGGAATGTCAGCTAATGCCCTAAAGGACTTCTGTATGGGGACAATGGTATGAAAGGGAGTCATGTGCCATTGCACTGAAGAGGACAAGAGGCATATACAGATATGGCAGGGGATTTAAGAAGGATTTCCAGTTTTCTGTCTTTCCCTCCTGACTCTTTATTTTAATGAATTAACTTGTATTTAATGCTGAATGGCACATTAAAATAAACTGGTCAAAAAGGTGTCAGCATTGATCTTTTCTAGTTCTCTCCAGCTGTCTGGTTGTGTGCTGCATTAGCCTTTTACCGCTCTTTTCTCTGAACTGGCTCATTTTCTGTGCCATGATTAAATTTACTGAACCTATTAGCTATGGCCTTGGCAATTCCATCAGGTTAAAGTCCCTGCTGTGGCAAAGTTTCCTTACTGCTCCAAGAAAACCTTTGCACGTATATATATATATATGCAGTGATCCAGCATATCTAACACCACTTTGTTCTCTTCTATTACCTCTTCTAAACTAACATACTGAAAAATGTCTAAGCCCTTGTACACACGGTCGGAGAATCCGTCGGAATGTGTCCTATCGGACCGTTTTGTCGGATAATCCGACTGTGTGTGGTATGCATCGGACTGTTTCCGTCGGAATATCCGTCGGACCCAATTTTCCAACTTGGAAATATTTTCCGACAAACTGGTCTGATCGGACATACTCCGATCATGTGTAGAGAATTTTGATCGGACAAAGTGCCACGCATGCTCAGATCAAATTCCTACACCAAAGCTATTGGCTACTAGCGTTAACGTAGTCCCGTCGTAATGAAATAATGTCATCACGTTCTGAACGATCGGATTTTCCTACAACTTGGTCCGACCGTGTGTATGCAACAGTTTCGGACACAATCCGTCGGACAAAATCGGTCGGACAAAATCCAATGGATTTGGTTGGCAGAATGTCCGACCGTGTGTACAAGAGCTAACTCTTTTGATCTTTTTGGTGTTTTAATTTTTTCAGCTCTGCAGTCCAGGATGCTTTTCAGTACTATTTCCAAAGTGTTTCACAACACACAACTACAGGTATATGTCTTGTCAACTTCTGCCTTTCAAGTGCAATTAATTTGGAGTTGTTTATTTTGTGGATTTTTTTTTTTTTTTTGCCAGGATGGTTTTTCTAGACAAATCCCTAAATTATCAAATCAAAAGAATAACATTTTCAATGCTGTAAATGTAATGAATTTGCAGGACTGAAAATGTATTGCAAAATTCCTGATTTCCCCTAAACCCCAGTATAACTCCTAGCTTTTAACCACTTCAGCCCTGGAAGAATTTACCCCATTCCTGACCAGAGCACTTTTTGAGATTAGGCACTGCGTTGCTTTAACTGACAATTGCGCAGGTGTGCGACGTGGCTCCCAAACAAAATTGATGTCCTTTTTTTCCCACAAATAGAGCTTTCTTTTGGTGGTATTTGATTACCTCCGTGGTTTTTATTTTTTGCGGTATAAACAAAAAAAAGCAGCAATTTTGAAAAAAAAAACGCATTCTTTTTTACATTTTGCTATAATAAATATCCCCAAAAAATATTTAAAAAAATATTTTTTTCCCTCAGTTTAGGCCGATACATATTCTTCTACACATTATTGGTAAAAAAAAAAGGTCACTGATCAGCGCTCCCGATTACAGGGAGAGCTGATCAGTTACAGTGTCACTAGGCAGAACGCTTGTTTACCCCCCATTATTCCTCACGTGAGACTATCACGGGAATCCCCATGGACATCGGGTCCACTGGACCCGCAATTATGGTCACGAAGCTCCCGGCGGGTGCACGCCCCCACGAGCCACCTCTTAAAGATAAACATACAGGTACGTTAATCTGCCTGTTTGTGCCCTTCTGCCACAGTATATCAGCGTGAGGCGGTCGGGAAGCGGTTAACGCTGAAAGTGATATTTAAGTCTTGTTTTCTTTTTGTTTAAAAATAACATCCATGTTATACTTACCTGCTGTATGCACTTCGACTGAAAACAGTGGGAGCCAATAGCGTCCTCTGCGTGTCTTAGCCAATGAGGAGGGAGAGTACCGGACAGCCAAGTTTCTTGTGCAACATTGCTGGATAGAGATGTGACAGGTAATTATTAGGGGGTCTGAGGGGGGAGCTGTACATACGAGATTTTTTATCTTAATGCATAGAATGCATTAAGATAAAAAAAAAACCTTGTGACTTTAGAACTACTTGAACTACAGGCAGACATAAAGAAAAATAAATATTGCAGCCCTTTTTTTTATATGTATTTTATATTTTTTATATGTATTTTATTTGAACGCAAGCAGCTCAAGTACCTAAATCCACCTAAAGACAGTCTGATTATCACCCGATTCAGCTGGGATACTTTGATCAAATCTCGGCCACAGAATCTTGGCCACAGAATCTCTGATTGCTAGGGATGAGCCGAACACCCCCCGGTTCGGTTCGCACCAGAACTTTCGAACGGACCCCACGTTCGTTACGAACGTTAGAACCCCATTGAAGTCTATGGGACTCGAACGTTCGAAATAGAAAGTGCTAATTTTAACGGCTAATATGCAAGATACTGTCCTAAAAAGGGTTTGGGGACCTGGCTCCTGCCCCAGGGGACATGGGTCAATGCCTAAAATGTTTTTAAAAATGGCCGTTTTGGCAGGAGCACTGATTTTACTGACGATTAAAGTAAAAAAAAAAAAAGTGAAATATTCCTTTAAATATGGTGCTTGGGGGGTGTCTGTAGTATGCCTGTGAAGTGCCACGTGTTTCCCGTGTTTAGAACAGTCCCTGCACAAAATGACATTAAACGGAAATAACACCATTTAAAACTGCTTGCGGTTTTAATGTTATATCTGGTTCCTGCAATATGGTTGAAAATCATTCAGAAAAATGGCATGGGTAGCCCTCCCTGCCCATTACCAGCCTATTTGGGTCTTGTATGCATATTAAGGGGAACCCTGTACCCATATTAAAAAAAGGAAATGCGTGTGGCCCCCAGGCCCTATATACTCAGAACAGCAGTATACAGGCGGTGCAAACAAGACAGGGACTGTGTAGGTTTGTTGTGTTAAGTTGAATCTGTTTGTAATTTTCAACTGGTACATTTTTAAAGTGTAGCTCCAGTCAAAAAAAACTATTTTTAAGCTTTTTGGAAAACATAGGGAAGGGTTATCACCCCTGTATAATTTGTTTTGTCGTCCATCTTTTTTCATCTCACTTGCTGCTGTCTCCTTGCGTTTGCAAGTAGGAGATGTTTGTAAGTTGGATGTTTGAAAGTAGGGGCCTGCCCTATATGCTCTGCAGAAATGGCGGAACAAGGTGTTGGTTTTGCCACAACATTGTAAGCCCTCAAAGTGACTCTTGGTGGGCGCTGGAGCGCCCTGCTGTGAACGATTATATCAAGAATTGTAATTACATGCCATTGTTGAACAGTGGTAGAAAAATTGACCTTTGGTGGTTGTGGTGCTGGTGCCACAACACTATAAGTCCTCACCGTTACTCTGGGTGGGCACAGGAAGGGGCCCTCCTGTGAAATATTATATCAAGAATTGTAATTACATGTCCCTGTTAAACAGGGGCAGAAAAATTGGGCCTTAGGCACTGCTGCTGGTGCCACCACACTGCAACCTCTGCCATATACTCTAGTTTTTTTTCTGGAATTAGCCCTGCTGCAAAGCATTGCATCAAAAATTGTACTTAAATGCCCCTGTTAAACAGGGGCAGAAAAATTGGGCCTTAGGCACTGGTGCTGGTGCCACCACACTGCAACCTCTGCCATATACTCTAGTTTTATTGCAGGAATTAGCCCTGCTGCAAAGCATTGCATCAAAAATTGTAATTAAACGCCCCTGTTAAACAGGGGCAGAAAAATTGGGCCTTAGGCACTGGTGCTGGTGCCACCACACTGCAACCTCTGCCATATACTCTAGTTTTATTGCAGGAATTAGCCCTGCTGCAAAGCATTGCATCAAAAATTGTAATTAAACGCCTCTGTTAAACAGGGGCAGAAAAATTGGGCCTTAGGCACTGGTGCTGGTGCCACCACACTGCAACCTCTGCCATATACTCTAGTTTTATTGCAGGAATTAGCCCTGCTGCAAAGCATTGCATCAAAAATTGTAATTAAACGCCCCTGTTAAACAGGGGCAGAAAAATTGGGCTGCTGGCATCACCCAGAACCAAAAATGTTCTTCCAACATATCAGCAGAGGAGGAAGAGGATAGACAATCAACATAACAGGACAGTCACTCAGCATCAGCATAGGCAGTCTTGAAGGGATGTGGTATTTCAAAAAAAATTATTCGGTTACATCAGCTTCAGGTGCTTGGTAGCTGTGGGTGATCCAAGACTGATTCATCTTGATGAAGGTCAGTCGATCAACTGATTCGGTGGACAGGCGCACCCTGTGATCGGTAACAAAGCCACCAGCAGCACTGAAGGTGCGTTCCGAAAGAACGCTGGATGCAGGACAGGCCAGTAGCTCAATTGCATACTGTGCAAGCTCTGGCCAGTGATCCATCCTCAAGACCCAGTAAGCCAGAGGATTTTCGGTGGGAAAGGTGTCCAAGTCTGACCTTGCCCCTAGGTATTCCTGCACCATGTAAATCAGACGCTGGCGATGGGTGCTGGAACCAATCATACCTTGGGGCTGCGGACTAAAAAATTGTCTGAAAGCATCAGTCAGACGGCCACCTTCTCCACCGCTCCTTCTGACCGATGCCTCAGCAACACGTTGTCCAGGACCAGGAGTTTGTAACCTCCCAGTCTCTGGGAACGCGTTGCACAGAGCTTTCTGCAAGGCCTCCCGGAGATGTCTCATCCTCTGCTCCCTCTGCGATGGCAAGATAAGGTCGGCAACCTTACCCTTGTACCGTGGATCAAGGAGAGTGGCCAGCCAGTAATGGTCCCTCTCCTTGATCCGAAGAATACGAGGATTCTTCCGCAGGCTTTGCAGGATCAGGGAGGCCATGCAGCGTAGGTTAGCTGAGGCATTCGGTCCGGAGTCCTCTGGGTCACTAAGGACAACATGATCCGCAGCTACCTCCTCCCAGCCACGTACAAGTCCACGTGTTTCTTGGGACTGTAAATCATCCCTATAAGACTGCTGCTGCTGCTGCTGCTGAGTGCCAGCCTCCACCTCCATGCTGACACAATCATCCTCCTCCTCCTCTTCCTCCTCCTCATCCTCTTCCTGTGTGATGGGTGGCACAGCAGGAACACTGTCTGGATAAAGGGGGCCTTGAGAGGCAAGGAAGTCCTCCTCTTCCTGCCTCTGTTCTGCCTCAAGTGCCCTGTCCATTAATCCACGCAGCGTATGCTCCAAGAGGTGGACAAGAGGTACAGTGTCACTGATGCATGCACTGTCACTGCTCACCATCCTTGTGGCCTCCTCAAACGGTGACAGGACAGTGCATGCAACCCTGATCATGCCCCACTGGCGTGGTGAGAAAAAACCGAGCTCCCCTGACCCTGTCCTGGTGCCGTAGTCGCACAGGTACTCATTGATGGCCCTCTGCTGCGTGTGCAGCCGCTGCAGCATGGCCAATGTTGAGTTCCATCTGGTGGGCATGTCACATATAAGGCGGTTCTTGGGCAGGTTCAACTCCTTTTGGAGCTCAGCCAGCCGAGCACAGGCATTAAATGATCGGCGGAAATGCACACAGACTTTCCTGGCCTGCTTCAGGACATCCTGTAAGCCGGGGTACCTGCCCAAGAACCGCTGCACCACCAGGTTAAGGACGTGAGCTACACAGGGCACATGGGTCAGTTGTCCCTGTCGGAGGGCGGAGAGGAGGTTGGTGCCATTGTCGCAAACCACCATTCCTGGCTTAAGCTGGCGTGGCGCCAACCACCTCTCGGCCTGCCCCTGCAGAGCTGACAAAACATCCGCCCCAGTGTGGCTCCTGTCCCCCAAACAAACCAGCGCAAGCACGGCATGGCATCGTTTTGCCTGCGTACTTGCGTAGCCCCTGCAACGCCTACGGAGCACCGCTGGTTCTGAGGACAGAGCACTGGAAGAGGCCATGGAGGAAGAAGAAGAGGAGGGGGTGGAGGAGAGAGGTGTGTCACAACCAATAGTAGCATTTTGGAGGCGTGGTGGCGGAACAACCTCCAACACTACTGCACCTTGTCCTGCATCCTTCCCAGCAGCCAGAAGAGTGACCCAATGGGCCGTGAAAGACAGGTAACGTCCCTGTCCATGCCTGCTGGACCATGAGTCAGCGGTAATATGCACCTTACCGCTGACCGCCCTGTCCAGCGAGGCAAGGACATTGCCTTCCACATGCCGGTAGAGAGCCGGAATCGCCTTCCGTGAGAAAAAGTGGCGTTTGGGGACCTGCCACTGAGGAACCGCACATTGTACAAACTCACGGAAGGGGGCCGAGTCTACCAACTGAAAAGGCAGCATTTGAAGTGCTAGCAATTTAGCCAAGCTAGCATTCAACCGCTGGGCATGTGGATGGCTGGGAGTAAACTTCTTCCGCCGGTCCAGCAGCTGGGGCAGGGACATTTGCCTGCTATAATCGGACGTGGGTATACCGCTAGCAGAGTTCCCGGAAGCACTTGGCTGTGACACCTTCTACACCTTCATTCCTCTCAGAGCAGGTTTCAGAGAGGACTGAAGGTCTAGTGGGGTTGGAGATGCCAGCCGATGAGGAGCAAGGAGAGGTCCACTTTGTTCTTTGGTGTGGGTCTTTGAGGTACGCTTGCCAACGAGCTGCATGGCAGGTCAACATATGTCTGGTCAAGCATGTGGTGCCCAAGCGGCTGATGTTTTGGCCACGTGAGATACGCTTGAGACATATGTTGCAAATAGCAGCGGTGCGATCTGATGCACTCGTCTCAAAAAAGGCCCACACCAAAGAACTTTTAGAATAACGCGCAGAGGCAGCGCTCTGCACAGGCGGAGCTCTGCGGTGTGATTCAGTCGGTGTGCTGCCCCTAAGCTGGCCCCCGGAGGGCATCCTGCCTCGTTGGACATGTGCCTCCTCCTCCTCCTCCCTCCTTCCAGGCACCCACGTGGAGTCAGTGCCCTCATCATCCCCTCCCTCTTCATCGCTGTAGCAAACCTGGCAGTATGCTGCAGCTTGTGGAACATGACTGCCAGATTGCTGTCCTTCTTGAGCATCCCCTCTCTCTACGCTCACGCTACTGCCTTCCTCTAGCTGAGTGTCATCATCAGAGCCCACCAAACACTGGGCATCCTCCTGGAGCATGTACCCAACACTGTGCTCAAAGAGTTCAGGAGACTCCTCAGGAGGACGTGGTGGGTCTAGGGAAGGAGTCACTGATGATGACATTGAGAGGAGGGAAGACGATGCGTTGGCAGCTGCTTTGCGACTACCCTGAAACTGGGTGAGAGAAGATGAGGAGGATGAAGAGGGCTTGGTCATCCACTCTACCAAGTCATTGGCATGTTGCGGTTCAACATGTCCAGCTGTCGAAAAGAAGGACAAGCATGTCCCATGGCCACGTGCTGATGACAATGCACCGCGTCCACGACCAGCACTGTTGTCTCTAGACACAGAGCCTGCTTGCCCTCTTTTATCGGCTCGCGCCTGTCTGCCTCTCCTTGCTGGCCTTCCAGACATGGTAATGGCCTGAAGGGAGTTGGGTAAAACAGCAGTTGGGTAGTTTATATTGTGCTGGAGGCACACACAACTTCCAATAACTCCTGCAGATGGCAATTGGGCTCAAATAGAGAACAGCTATGTAGGTGGATTATAGCGGTATGTACTGGGTACAGAGCACGCAGACAGCACGCACTATCTCCTGAGTGACACTACTGACTGCAAGCTCTATTGTTAAAGATGGACCACTAGCTATATAGGTGAGGTGAATATCACGGTGTATACTGCGGTCAGGGCACGCAGACAATAACCAGAAAACAGCAGAGTTAAAGGGGTATATACAGATGTATACTGTGCTGTGCTGGAAGCACACACAACTTCCTATAACTCCTGCAGATGACAATCGGGCCCAAATAGAGAACAGCTATGTAGGTGGATTATAGCGGTATGTACTGGGTACAGAGCACGCACACAGCACGCACTATCTCCTGAGTGACACTACTGACTGCAAGCTCTATTGTTAAAGATGGACCACTAGCTATATAGGTGAGGTGAATATCACGGTGTATACTGCGGTCAGGGCATGCAGACAATAACCAGAAAACAGCAGAGTTAAAGGGGTATATACAGATGTATACTGTGCTGTGCTGGAAGCACACACAACTTCCAATAACTCCTGCAGATGACAATCGGGCCCAAATAGAGAACAGCTATGTAGGTGGATTATAGCGGTATGTACTGGGTACAGAGCACGCACACAGCACGCACTATCTCCTGAGTGACACTACTGACTGCAAGCTCTATTGTTAAAGATGGACCACTAGCTATATAGGTGAGGTGAATATCACGGTGTATACTGCGGTCAGGGCACGCAGACAATAACCAGAAAACAGCAGAGTTAAAGGGGTATATACAGATGTATACTGTGCTGTGCTGGAAGCACACACAACTTCCTATAACTCCTGCAGATGACAATCGGGCCCAAATAGAGAACAGCTATGTAGGTGGATTATAGCGGTATGTACTGGGTACAGAGCACGCACACAGCACGCACTATCTCCTGAGTGACACTACTGACTGCAAGCTCTATTATTAACGATAGATCACTAGCTATATAGGTTAGGTGAATATCGCGGTGTATACTGCGGTCAGGGCACGCAGACAATAACCAGAAAACAGCAGAGATAAAGGGGTATATACAGATGTATACTGTGCTGTGCTGGAGGCACACACAACTTCCAATAACTCCTGCAGATGGCAATTGGGCTCAAATAGAGAACAGCTATGTAGGTGGATTATAGCGGTATGTACTGGGTACAGAGCACGCAGACAGCACGCACTATCTCCTAACACTACTGACTGCAAGCTCTATTATTAAAGATATATAAATATAGTGAAGTGAATAGTGAATATAGTGGTGTATACTGCGGTTAGGGCACAGACAATAACCACTACACAACAGCAAGATAGGAAATCAGCCAAAAACGATCGGTGTGTACTGTGTTGAAGGTACACAGAACACCCACTGCTTCAGATGCTAACACACTACACGAGGCCGCCTCAATGGCGGCCTTATATAGTGTGGGGTGTGCACTACACAGCCTCAGCTATGATTGGCCACAGGCATCCTGCCTGTGGCCAATCATGGCTCTCCTCGCTGCTGGCGCTGCGATTGGCCAAGCATGCGGGGTCACAGTGCATGCTTGGCCAATCATGAGCCAGCAATGCACTGCGCCATCGCAGTGCATTGTGGGCCGTGAGCGCCATGCGAATTTTGATGCGAACGGACCAAGTGTTCGGATTTCGCCGAACGGACGAACAGCCAATGTTCGAGTCGAACGTACATTCGACTCGAACACGAAGCTCATCCCTACTGATTGCTATGAGAACACCTCTCGACTTAGTATCCACATTTGCATTGAATATGTGGGGGAAACTTCTATGGGAACAGGCAGGAGGAGATTGCAAAAATGTGTTTCCTGCATACAAAAGAAGTGTACCTGGTAATAATATGGGAAGCGACAAGTTGTGAATATTTATATTCACCCTGGCCACCCACTTGAAGGTTTATGGTCAATGACTGATGCTATGAAAACTTGGTGAAATTTACAAAAATCTCTCTTGCCTCCAAGACTCTGCCCTTGGGAGAATGTGTGTTGTTTCTCTGGGCCCCCCAACACTGTTATCTGGAGAGAATAACTTCTAGGCAAAAGGCTCCACAGGCATGACATTTATTGCAGCCTCTCTGAAAGGTGACTCCAGGAGGGGAAGAGAAGGATGGCTGCATCCAGTAGAAGGCAATTCGCTGGGCACAAACCACTATTAGTGGACCCTGCAGGAAACCTGAACTGCACACTTTGGAAACAAATATTACTCTAGGCTTGAAGGCTCACAATCAAAAATTTCTAGTCTAGGCTTAAAGGCACACTACCAGTCTGTGAATGAGGCTGAATAAAATTCCTGATTTTGTTTTCAGGACCCATTTGGCATCTCGTGGACCCAGTTATTTAAATAGTGTTTTCATCAAGCAAACACTGATGGAGTGGAGGTCCATTGATTGGTTGCTGCTGACTTGTTGTTGAGTGCTTCAGGGGAAGGTGTGGAACCGTTATCTCTAGACAGACTTGGGGTTTTACAGAGGGAGCACTATACAGTATATAGAGCAGTAGGGTATTACAAATTGTTCAACTGGAAAGTATGCCACATTCTTTAATCTTTCATTTAATATGTACAACTAACTGTGTAGACCTGCTACCCGCCACCTGCGGGTGTCACACGCTAACATTACATTTACTGCTACTGCAGTAGTGCAATCCTATGACTCGTGCTTGGTACCCAGCCACTGTGAGCAGCTGGGGTATTATCTGATCGCTATGACCAGTCATAGCAAACACACGATAACCTGTAAGAAAAACTGTCATGAATAGCATCTATTAACGACAGCTTGCATATTATTGTGATGCTGTCATTGGCTGACAACTATCACATGGCATGCACCCTGTGCAATGTGATTAGCCAATAGTAGCTAATCCCAGCATCACAATAGTAAGCAAGCTGTCATGAATTGCTTATAAGCAATAACAGTTTAAAATACAAAAATCCCCCCTGCCAGTGTAGTACAATGCCAATATGTTGACAATGAACTACTCTGATGACAGTATGTAATATTGTAAAAAATAAAAATGTAATACATTCTTTTTATTTATTTATTTAGTTTATTTACTGTCACCAGTCAGTATCCCTCATCAAGCCATGCCAGTCATATGATAGCGTTGTACTGCACTGGTCACAGTATGTAAAACAAATGTGAAAAAAAAACCCATATCTTATTCATTTTGTGACAAAAAAATTACAACTTCACAAAACTCGCCATGCCTCCTACTAAGTACATTGGACTATCTGATTATAATACAAGATTATTTATTTGCCAAATTTTATAACAGAAACTAACAAAAACATGTTTTTTTTTTCAAAATTTTCTGTATTCTTTTGTAAAAACACAGTGGTGATTAAATACCACCAAAAGAAAGCTCTAATTGTGTGAAAAAATATAAATGATTAATTATATACATTTCACTTGGGTAGAGTGTTACATGACCAAGCAATTGGCAGTTAAAGTAGCACAGTGCTGAATGGCAAAAAAATGTCCTGGTCATAAAAGGAGTAAAACCTTCCAGAGGTCAAGTGGTTAATATACCATGAGCCATAGATATAAAGTTTAACAGAGGTTGCCTAACACCCGAAATCCCAATTACTATGTAGCAAAAGATTCAGAAAGGCTGGTATAAAGAATATTTAATATGTTAAATTCTCTAATGCCCCATACACACGGTCAGACATTCCAGCCACAAAAAAAAAATTTTGATGGATTTTGGCCGAAACTTGTCTTGCATACACACGGTCACACAAAGTTGTCGGAAATTCCGATCGTTCGGAACAAGGTCACAAACAAAATGCACAATGGGATTACGTGGAGGCCAGTAGCCAATAGCTTTTGTCTCCAAATTTTTTCTAAGCACGCGTGCCACTTTGTGCGTCAGAATTCTCTACACACGATCGGAAAAAGTCAGATCGAATTTTGTTGTCGGAAAATTTTAGATCCAGCTCTCAAACTTTTTGGAAATTCCGACAGAGAAAGTCAGATAATCCGATTGGACTATTTCCGAATTTCCGGCCGTGTGTATGGGGCATTAGAAAGAAGGAATATCAACAACCACAACTGCACAAAGCTATCAATGCTATTTTCCTGAGATCAGCTATCATAGAACAATTACAACAATTTCCATTTTTTAAGGTGGATAACAGTATTAAAATACACACTTTGGAATAATGCATTCATAAAACTGTCCTTGAACAAATATTACTTTGTGCTGAAAAATGAAATGTAAAACTAATTGCATCAAATGTAGCTCCTGGTTGTTTACACTGAAATAAAATACATACAGATAAAGCATTTGTGGTGCAGAAACTAAGGTTTTCATCTGTTTTGCCATAGAAACAATGAGTTGTTGTCAGGGGACTCATAAATATCCATCTGGAAGGAAAGCCAGAGCATGCCTGATGTATTTATTCTAGCATGAATAAAACTCCATCAGTGCCACAGGTTTACTACACTTAAAGCTAAACTCCCAGCAAGCTGCTAAATACACAGATGAAAAACAAATAAAACATACAGCATATGGGAGCTGTTGCGTGCCAAAGGATTTGTGTTTCCAGGCAGAATACCATATTTATCTTTCATACGGATATGGGCCTTGTGACTCCTGCAGCCTATGACTGGACAGTGAAAAAGCCACACACGATGAGTCCATTGCTCTGCTCTCTCCTCCTATCAGCAATCACTCCTCCATGATAACATCACTGAGCTGGTGGATGTTAGAGACCTCGCGCTCCTCCACCTTCCGTTTGAAGATGCCCCACAGGTTTAGATCTGGAGACATGCTTGGCCAGTCCATCACCTTTACCCTCAGCTTCTTTAGCAAGGCAGTGGTCGTCTTGGAGGTGTGTTTGGGGTGGTTATCATGTTGGAATACTGCCCCGAGGCCAAGTCTCTGAAGGGAGGGGATCATGCTCTGCTTCATTATGTCACAGTACATGTTGGCATTCATGGTTCCCTCAATGAACTGTAGCTCCCCAGTGCCAGCAGCACTCATGCAACCCAAGACCATGACACTCCCACCACCACGCTTGACTGCAGGCAAGACTTACTTGTCTTTGTACTCCTCACCTGTTTGCTGCCACACACGTTTGACCTCATCTGAACCAAAAACTTTTATCTTGGTCTCATCAGACCACAGGACATGGTTCCAGTATGTCTTTAGTCTGCATGTCTTCAGCAAACAGTTTGTGGGCTTTCTTGTGCATCATCTTTAACCACTTGAGATCCGCGCTATAGCCAAATGACGGCTACAGCGCGGATCTCCTTTTCCGGGACGACGTCAATAGACGTAGTCCCGTGTACGAGCGGCCTGCACGCCCCCTGAGGGGCGAGCGCGGTGCGCTCTGTGATTGGCGAGTCTACGAGACTCGCCTGATCACCGATCCGTGCAAGGGGTCGATCCCGACCCCTTATCGCGTGATCAGCTGTCAGCCAATGACAGCTGATCATGTGATATAACGGAGCCGGTAATCGGCTATTATTATAAAAAAGCCGATCACCGGCGGCCGTGATCGGGACATCAGTCCCGATCATGGCCAGCAATGCAAGCGCCCACCTGCCCCCTGCCAGTGCCCACCTGCCCCCTGCAGTGCCACCCTTATTAAAAGTATGTGCCCCCCATCAGTGCCACCTAGCAGTGCCCACAGTGCCACCCAGCAGTGCCCACAGTGCCACCCACAGTGCCCACAATCTGCCTCAAAGTTGCTGCACCCCAGTGCCACATATCCGTGCCCAGCAGTGCCGCCCATCAGTGCCCAGCAGTGCCGCCCATCAGTGCCCAGCAGTGCCACCTATCAGAGCCACCTGTCAGTGCCACCTATCAGTGCCCATCAGTCCCATCTATCAGTGGTACCTATCAGCGCCCATCCGTGCCACCCATCCGTGCCACCCATCCGTGCCACCCATCCGTGCCATCTTATCTGTGCCCATCTTTGCCCATCAGTGCCACCTTATCTGTGCCCATCGGTGCTGCCTTATCTGTGCCTATTAGTGCCGCCTTAACTATGCCTATCAGTGCCCACCAGTGCAGCCTATCAGTGCCCACCAGTGCAGCCTATCAGTGCCCACCAATGCAGCCCATCAGTGCCCACCAATGCAGCCTATCAGTGCCGCCTAATCAGCGCACTTCAATGGAGGAGAAAAATGACCCGTTTGCAAAATTTTATAACAAACTATTAAAACATGATTTTTTTTTTTTTTTTTGCATCTTTTTTTGTTTGTTTAGCAAAAAATAAAACTCCGAGCTGTAACTAAATACCACCAAAAGAAAGCTCTATTTGTGGGAAAAAATCATTCATTTGGGTACAGTGTTGTATGCCCGCGCAATTGTCATTCAAAGTGCATCAGCGCTGAAAGCTGAAAATTGGTCTGGGACTGAGGGGGGTTTAAGTGCCCAGTAAGCAAGTGGTTAAAAGAGGCTTCCCTCTGGGATGACAGCCATGCAGACCAATTTGATGCAACCTATGGTCTGAGCACTAACAGGCTGACCCCACCTCCCACCCCTTCAACCTCTGCAGCAATGCTGGCAGCACTCATACATCTATTTTCAAAAGACAACCTCTTGATATGACGCTGAGCACGTGATCTCAACTTCTTTGGTCGACCATGGCGAGGCCTGTTCTGAGTGGAACCTGTCCTGTTAAACCACTGTATGGTCTTGGCCATTGTCCTGCAGCTCAGTTTTAGGGTCTTGGCAATCTTCTTATAGCCTAGGCCATCTTTATGTAGAGCAACAATAATTTTTTTTCAGATCCTCAGCGAGTTCTTTACCATGAGGTGCCATGTTGAATTTCCAGTGACCAGTATGAGAGAGTGAGAGCAATAACACCAAATTTAACACACCTGCTCCCCATTTACACCTGAGACCATGTAACACTAACAAGTTTTTGATAGCAGAAAACAAACACTCCTGCGCACAAGTGAGTTACCAGGTGGACTAGAGTTCTTGGTGGATAATGCCTCAGGCCTTGCTGTCCTCAGGGATAGGGGTATCGTAACAGTCAAAAAAAGAAGAAAGAACAAAAGGGCGCACCAACCTTGTGCATTATCCTTGGATATAAATTTATTAAACATTAAGTTTAAAAGCTACTCACAAACGTATGGAAGAAAACTCACGATACAAATAATCTCCAGATGACAGCAATTGGTCTATGACAACAGATTCCAGTTGGTAACAGAGGAGGTTTCAGGGGCCACTGCCAGCTGACGCATTTCAAAGAATGCCTTCTTCCACTGGGCCACTGGGCTTAACTTAATTTTTAATAAAATGATATCCAAGGATAATGCACAATGTTGGTGTGCCCTTTTGTTCTTTCTTCTCTTTTAACACTAGTGAGTCACATGACACCGTAAAGGTAAAATTACTAATTAGGCCCAATTTGGACATTTTTACTTAGGGGTGTACTCACTTTTGTTTCCAGCAGTTTAGACATTAATGGCTGTGTGTTGAGTTATTTTGAGGGGACAGCAAATTTACACTGTCAGGGCCGGTTCACACAGCGAGGCGCGGCGAGGCGTCTCCGACTTACCTCGCCGCGACCTGCGGGGAGCTCAGCGGCGACTTGCAGAGGACTTCTGTATAGAAGTCAATGCAAGTCGCCCCCGAAGTCGCCCCGAAGTAGTACAGGAACCTTTTTTCTGAGTCGGAGCGACTCGAGTCGCTCCTCTCAGAACGGTTCCATTGTACAGAACGGGGGCGACTTGCGGGAGCGAGGCGAGGCGAGCCGTGTCGCCTCGCCTCGCCTCGCTGTGTGAACCGGCCCTTATACAAGCTGTACACTCACTACTTTACATTGCAGCAAAGTGTCATTTCTTCAGTGTTAGAAGATAGAATAAAATATTTACAAAAATGTGAGGGGTGTACTCACTTTTGTGGGATACTGTATAAAATTAAATTCATGCATAATATTGTAACTATACAGTGATTTTCAGAGTCCGCACTGTAATGGTATACTTAGTTTTTCACTTTCTGCATGCATTTATATCTAGTGAATGGAATGGAAAGTACTTTTTTTGCTTTTTCACGCATATGAAACTTAAAAAGTCCAGGAAAAATAACAAAACAAAAAAAAGAGAACTTCTAGTATGATGCGCAATGCAGAGCTGATATATGTGCATTGTAAACAATACATGCATACAAAAATCCGCATATGCAGTCACATATATTCACACAAAAGTCCACATATGCAGTCACATATATTCACACATCAAAAAAAATTTTTTTGAATATTTAATGAGATAATATTCAATGCCCATACATTTTTACATAACCTTTAACATGATGATAAATCAGAGTCAGACAGCTGCAGCTATTAAATATTCCATTACTGTAGCCATTACTATCAAGGAGTCCAAAGCAAGTAACTACTTTTAGCTCAAAATATAAAACATTTACTGGGACTGAAAGTGCAGCTGTATATTTACTGCAATTTGAGGTTATTCTGTAGTATATGTACATATATGCATGATTAAATGGGGATATAAATGAGAACAAAGTATGTTTCTTTATGGATTTACACTTTTGTCATTGCTTAGATTTCATTAAGTACTTACTCTGCAGTAATAACATGATACAGCTGGGGTGGGAGCTAGAGTAATGACAAGCAGTGTCATTGACTGAGTGTTAATCAATTCTATTTTGCTTGGATAATGAAAAGAGATGCCCTGGATCCACTGAGTGTCAGAGATAAGAGAACACAGCAGAGTAGAAAATAAAAGTCCTCTACCCCTGCTCTGCCATTTCTGTCCTGCAATTTCCCCAGCTGGAGGACCTGTTGTAAATCATATACTGTATGTTCCTATATGGGTTTTTGCAATGTTAATATAGTTTTTCTTTTCTTAAATTTTGAAAAGAGTGTTTTGCTAAAAAAAAATGAAAAAATGGATCAGTATGTTTTCCTAGTTGTTTAATCATATGCCATCACATTAGCACAGCCTTTATCAGCCCTGGGGTGCCTTGAGGTTTCTTCAGGGAGGCCTTGGCATTATGCCTAAAAATTGCCCCAAAAATGTATACAAGCTGATGGGTGAATGAAACCTGCCTTTTAGTTACACAAAGCCACAGGTTTTCATTGAACACCATTACAACCTTCTAGCTGTCAACCTTCTAACAACCAATGACATCATCAGTTGATAAGGAGGATGTCCGTTGCCTATATATCATCCTTGTTTGACCCTCCCATGCCTCTCTCCATTAGCTTTGGGGTTAAATTAGCTGAGTGCTGGGGAAAACGGACGGAGAAGAGAAATATTGGAATACTAGTCAGTACCAGTTTGCAAAAGTGTATTTACTTTGGAAGAATAAGTCACCTACCAACATTGGAAGTCCTATGTGTAATAATGTTGCTGCATTATGTAAAACTATTATGCCGCATACACACGACCGGACTTCCGGCAGACGGTCTTCCCGATGGACTTTCGGCGCGCTTCCGACGGACTTTCAGAATGAACGAACTTGGCCACACACAATCACACCAAAGTCTAATGGATTCGACCATGATGACGTACGATCGAAAATTCATAGCCAATAGCTGCCCTAGCGTCGGTTTTCGTCCGTCGGACTAACATACAGACGAATGGATTTTTCGACCGGACTCGAGTCCGTCGGAAAGATTTGAACCATGTTCTAAATCTAAAGTCCATCTGATTTTTTGACAGCAATGGTCCGATGAAGCCCACACACATCGAATTGTCTGATGGATTTGTTCCATTGTACCTTTGCTGTCGAAAAGTCCAGCCATGTGTACACGGCATTAGAAAAGTTTTTGCTTTTGAGAATGGGGCACCTCAAGACTGTCCATAATTTTGGAGATTGTCTCGAGATTGTCCATAATTTTAAAGGATGCCTTGACACAGCATTAGCACCCTGTATAGCCATAGAATAAATTAGGAGTGTAGGAGTGGAAATAACCCAGGTCTCCTTACCTGTTCGGAGGCTACCAGCCCAGCTACCAGTTCCAGATTACACCAACAAAATTCAGGCTCAGTCTAGGGGTCTTTTTGAAGATTTATCGCAGTAGTTGAGCACAGGTAGGTAGATGGATGAGGGTGCAGTATAATCCAAAGTTCCACACAGGTATGAAAGGGTAGATTCTCAGGCAAAGTTCTTCAGTAGCAGCCTAAAGTATTACTGGGGGTACAAGGGAAGCCAGCTAATCTGAAACTCTGTAAAGGCAGTTGCAGTCCTTGAAGTCCAACATCTTACCCTCAAAGCACAAGCATACCTTGAGCTCTCATAATGTCCACAGACAGCTCCCCAACCAGCTTCCCTGTAACACTCTACAATAAAAGAGGTCCTTCTCCAGCCCAGCTTCCTAAGGTAGTGTCCTCCAGCAAATTCTCCCTAACTACTTGAGCTCCGGAATGTTTACCCACTTCATAAAATTGAAGTCCTTTTTTTTCCACAAATAGAGTTTTCTTTTGGTGGCATGTGATCACCTCTACGGTTTTTATTTTTTGTGCTATAAACAAAAAAAGACTGACAATTTTGAAAAAAAAAACAACAATAATTCTTACTTTCTGCTATAAAACATACCCAATAAAAATTTTTTTTATTAAAATAATCAAATTTCTTCATCAATTTAGGTCAATATGTATTCTGGTACATATTTTTGGTAGAAAAATCCTAATCAGCGTAAATTGATTGGTTTGTGCAAAAGTTATAGCGCTACAAACTATGGGATAGATTTATGGATTTTTTTTTCTTTACTAGTAATGGTGTTGATCAGTGACTTATAGAGGGAATGCGACATTGCAGCAGACAAATCTGACACCAAGCCAATATTTACATCATGCCGGTTTGAAATCGTGCAAATTCAGCTGAATCTAACCCACAGTCAGTGTGAACCTAGGCTAAGTGATACTTTTTGGGGACCAGTGAGACTAATACAGTGATCAGTGTGAAAAATAAGCAGTCACTGTACTAATGACACTGGCAGGGAAGGGGTTAACATCAGTGGTGATCAAAGGGTTAAATGTCTTCCTAGGAGTGCTTACTAACTGTGGGGGATGTGGTTGTACTGTGGGAAGGCAGAGATCCCTGTTCCTACTTAGCAGAAACACAGGATCCAAGCCCTTCCCTTTTCACAGAACAGCAAACTGGCTTGTTTACATAGGCAGACCGCAGTTTTTCCTGTCTCCCAAATGATCAGTGGGTCCAGGTGCACATCACCTCCGCCGGACCCGCTGATTAGCTCCGCTGTGGCCAATCACAGCAGGAGCAGGTCGCTGGCAGTGCGCATCCCACACCCAGAAGTTCAGGATCACGTACAGGTATGTGATCCTGCACATTGGAGCCACTTTGCCGCTGTATATGTACTGTATACTGTCAGAAAGTGGTTAATCCAGGTTCCTCTGGACCCTCAGCCAAGCACATGCTGAGGCCTGATAACAACAGCTCTTCAGTAATACAGGGTGCCTTCCAAGGTCAGAGACCCCAGAAAAGAGAACTCTGAACAGGCCCTCCCAAACATTTATCTTTTCCCCAAACCACACCTTCTAGGCCTACTGCCTAGAGATTGGCTAGGTCAGATAAAAATAATGTATAACTCAGTGGTGATCTTCCTACTCTATTTCTGGAAGCTTCTTCCAGATGCAGGCAGAAAAAATCAACCACTAGTTTAGGCAGACCTAGAAAATAAATTACTGCACAGCTGAGTACAGCAGAGCCCAAAACCTAAATTTATTAAGCCTAGGGCAGGGAGCTAAAGAAGATTTTTTAAATATGAGCATCATATCACAGTGCCAACCTTGGAGGACAACTAACCTCAGAAATTGGGTAAAGAAACTGATATTTTTATGTGGAAACTGCACAACCAAGCATCTTAGACTATGTTAACCAATGTTGAACATAACAATACACAAAAAAGTGATTGCTGTGAGGGTGTGATACTGTAGTTCTTCAGCAGTCATTAGTGATGGACTTTTACCCATGCAGCAGGGTAAATCACTATGAAATATCACTGTTCCTTTTATATAGAAAAATGATTTTTCAAGGAAGGAGAGAACAATAAAACCAAATCAAAGCATCAGTAACAATGAATGATTTTTTGAGAAAGGCCGTGAAATGCATAAATTATTTTTTTCTTAATAACAGCAGCACACCATGATTGAATGAGTTGACGCATTAAGCAGATAAAGTGGCTATGGAATTGAAAAGATTAATTTTTTTAAGAAGTATTTCTGGGGGTAGAAATAAAATATTTTCAAGGTGTTTAAGCCATGAGATAGAAGCACCTTTATTGATAAGCTACTGTGTAATCCAAAAGGTCATAAGCATTGTTGCAAACCACAATTGCTGTTCAAGGTTTCACTATTGTCTGACACATATTGGTATTTGGTTACATAGAAAGAAGTTCAAGGATATCACTATCTTTCTAGCAATAATACCATGCAACACGGAGACAGTCTTGTTAGAAATATAGCAGAAGATTGGTATATTCCATCTTTGCTGTGCAGATTCCATAGCTTTATGAAAGGAGCCTGCCAACAACAGCTGGTACAACAGGAACTGTACCATCAGCATCTTCACCATGTAAATGGCTAGTTAATAGATAGGATTGGTGCATATTTATGTCTCTTGAACCTTTATTATTATCAGCATGGATGAATGGTGGTTCTAAGGGACAGGGAGAGCATAGGGATAGACATCCCTAACTAGAGCTTGTTAACGTACAGGCATGGTAGCTGTTAGAAATCACAGGATTCCATTCAACCTTGGGCAGCACAGTGGTGTAGTGGTTAGCAGTAAGAAGGGTCGCTGGTTCGAATCCCAACCATGACACTACCTGCCTGGAGTATACATGTTCTCCCTGTGCCTGCGTGGGTTTCCACCGGGTACTCCGGTTTCCTCCCACAATCCAAAGACATGCAGGTAGGTTAATTGGCTTCTGTCCAAAATTGTCCCTAGTATATGAATGAGGACCTTGGATTGTGGGCTCCTTGAGGGTAGGGACTGATGTGAGTGTGCAATGTACAGGGACAGGGACAAATGCAGATACTCACTCAGGTTGAACTGGATCGACTGGTGTCTTTATTCAACCTTACTAACTATGAAACTATGAAACCTACCTGACACCCCCCCCCCCCCCCCCGGGCTGAAAGTGACTGAGGACATAGCTTTATCAGTCTCTTTCTCTACAGCCTCAGCTGAACAGATGAATGAATAAGCGGGCATTAAGATCTCATGACCACTGTGATCGGCTGTCACGACGGTCACGTGATCTGAAAACTCCTTTTTGCAAGTGGGAGCTTTCGGATAGGCAAAGGTAACTGTGCCAGGAGCGCACAGCATTTGCACTCTCAGCACAGGTGTATTGGCAGCAATTCATGCAAATATGTGCCCTCTTGGCGCTAAGGACCAGGCGCCGAGAGGCTGCATATCTACGTATGGCTGGCGCTAATGGGTTAATGCATTCTGCCAATTAAGATGAAAATGCCCCACTACCTGTCCTACATCCCCTGTCTCTAAACACTTACCCAGCTCCATGCCACCACTCCCACGCTGCTTTTGGCTCCAGCATTGCTCCCGTCACTACATGCTTTCACAGAAGAAACTGAGGGCAGCAGATCCAAAGGCTCCTGTTGTTGTCTATCAAACTCCTGTGGGGAGCAGGCTGGGATGTGGCTTACCAGTGCTCTGTGTGTCTATAGACACATACAGCATGGCTTGGGAGCGTGAGCCTTTCCTTGTTACAGGAGGCACCTGAAGGGGGGAGGGGACTGCAAGGAGAGGAAAGTGACCTTTCTGTGTATTATAGCTGCACAGAGTACGTAAGTAAAACCTTTTTTTTACAAAACAAAAAAATAGCCTTTAGTTTTACTTTAAGTGATTTAAGATGTTTTATTTACTAATGTAGCCCTTCCTAGTTTAGGCCCCTGTACTCAGTGGAGCAGGGGTTGGTTATTTAGGGCTGCTCTGTGTTTCACAGGCTGCGCATCTACTGCTTCTTCCTGTCTTCTAGAGGATTCTAGAAGAATAGAGGGAGGAAGAGTAGAACAAGTAGCCTGAATATTTATGGGACTCCAGACAATCCCTAGGAAGGTGTGCTCAGAAGGTGGAGGGAGAGCCCATAAGTAGTCTGAGGCCTGGGCAGCAGGATGCAGTGTTCCTAGATTCAGGGAAATGTAAATAGCACATAAAAATGATTGCACTAAGTGTCAAAAATAATTAAATAGTGATATCAGCTGCACTCATTATATATCCACACACATAATTAACAGATACAAATAAAACAGCGTTGCACTATCAAAGTGAAGTGCTAGTGCATCAATAATTCAAACAATGCCAATCAATCAAGTGATAAAACAGATACATTGCTCGAATAAGTATGCTTAACATAAACGTATATATAAATAAAGTAATTCATAAGTATCCAGAGAGAAAAGTGCACAGTGCAAACGGTCCATCAATAAATGCTCAGTGCAAACAGTCCAACAATAGATACATGTGTCACTAAAATCCAATAATCCCATGTGAATGAACACCACTCCACACCCGAGTGCGAATCCCACTCACAAGCCGCTTACCAACAAGTACAACCTCAAGGATGAAATCCCACTGGGATGGATGGCCCAATCCAGGACTCAGGAAAGTGTTTTCCAAAATAACCAAGGCTTTCCACAGATGAAGCTCAAAAAGGGATAGAGGCCAAGGAGGAACTTGTAGTGTAGTAGTAAAAAAATTCCACCATTTATGAAACTAAAAAACTACTCACATAAGGCAGGTAGAAAATTGCATATAAATCAGATGTGCACAATCAGCACCCCAGTGGGCATGATTACATAAAAGCTGTAGCTACACTCGACTCATTTCATCCAATAAGATGTCATCCAGGAGCATACTACATAAAAGAGATAAGTCCATGAGGTGGCATACACCTCATTGGTTTTAACCCCTTACAAACCACCATATTTGTATGTGCTAAAATTCCTGTGTTTCTGCTTTATCTCCCAATACAGTGTAGTCAATCTTGAATTGGGCATTGTTTATTTCCTCTTCTGTGTTCAGTGTTCTGTAGAACAGTCACTCTAAAGCAGTCACTGCTGTGCCAGCTCCAGATACAAAGAATGTTGCCCAATTTTGGTACATGTGCCCAGCGAGAGTTGCAAACAGTCTTTATATTTTAATGGTCAGACCAGGCGCCAAGGATACTAATGTTAAAGAGATCCAGAACGAATACAGCCTCTGCCTTTGGAAGCTGACAGCTCTGAGGCTGTGCTTGAGAGAGTAACTCTGATCACATTACAACGTCAGTTTACATACCCACTGTCAGAAGAGAGTAACATAGCAGCCTGGGGGAGGTTAAGAAGTAGGCAGCCAGGTAGAAAGGAAATGAACACAACTGAAAGTGTCCAATTCATCTTATGATTTCCACTGCCTGTAATTGGATTTTCTAAAAAAAGTCTAATTATTGATAATTACATATACAAATATACTATGTAACAAATGTATGTTCCAATACTAATTACTGGGAGGAAGGCACAGCCTACAGTTTTTGGGGGTATGGTAAGGTCCCTTTGTCCTGTTTTACAGGCTGAAAAACTGTACTTTCTTCTGATCACACTGTACCACATAACTCACATGTACAGCATGCTGTAGAGCAAATCATTCAAATTGTGCATCTGTCAGGCACAGCACAGCAAGCACTTATCAGTCATTGTGCAGAGAAGATGGAAGCCTGGGTCACAGCAAGGTAACAATCTTACTAGCTCTTGACTTCTTGTGTGGGTTTGATAGTTTAATTTTCTTTCTGCTCAGCTCCAACATTAAAGAGGCAGTAAACTGAAAATAAATGTAAATGGTCCCCTGTAGGCTAATGCGCTGCACACTAGCACATAATAACAAACTTACTTTATAAACAGAGCCCTCCAGCCGTGAGCTCTCATCTCATCACTCATCTGGTTCTTCTATTTTCTTCCATTCTTCCTTCTTGGTTTGCCAAGCTGTTTGAATGGTCGGGTTGCAAAGATGTCACTCCCACTATCATGGCACAGCACCCTCTGCATTTATGGTACACTCAGTGTTCCGTGCATGCAGAGTTTACTGCGCGTACCCAAGTGACATCATCAGCTGGAGCCAATGTCACTATCTTCTAAGAGGTGCAAGTTCAAGCTGTTTCAAAGGCACCTACAGATAAGACTTTTTATAATCTTACCTGTAGGGCAAAGTTAAACTTTTGACTTTAAACCACTTTAAGATGGCATTCACATTGAGCCGAGGGGGCGTCGGTGGTAAAGCGGCGCTATTTTTAGTGCCGCTTTATCGTCATTTTAGCATCGCTATTCGGCCAATAGCGGGGTGGTTTTAACCCCCCACTAGCGGCCTCGGACTTTCAAACTGGAGTGAATGGAACCACTTTACAGGCACTATACAGGTGTAACACTGACCCCCAAAGGAGTGGCTGGTTTTCTGGGCTTACCGTTTACCTTCTCCACCTCGTTTTTCTTATCTAGGGGTTCCCGAGGTTGATGGCCCAATAACTGCAGAGACCGACACTTAAATCCCTTTTGAGGAATTTTTATTTGCATAAAACGTTGAACAAAACACAGTCTCAGTTAAGAATAGAGGGTATGGGTAGGAAAAGAACAGGTACTTTTTTGGAAAACTGCTGACTAGGGATGAGCTTCGTGTTCGAGTCGAACATACGTTCGACTCGAACATCGGCTGTTCGCCAGTTCGGCGAATTCCGAACGTTATGGGCCATTCGCGCCAAATTCGTGTGGCGCTCAAGGCCCACAATGCACTGCGTCATCGCAGTGCATTGCTGGCTCATGATTGGCCAAGCATGTACTGTGACCCCGCATGCTTGGCCAATCACAGCGCCAGCAGCGAGGAGAGCCATGATTAGCTCAGGCTGTGTAGTACACGCCCCACACTATATAAGGCCACCAGCGCGGCGGCTTTGTGTAGTGTGTTGGCGTCTGAAGCAGTTAGTGGGTGTTCTGTGTACCTTCAACACAGTATACACCGATCGTTATCGGCCGATTTTCGATCTTGCTCTTCTGTAGTGGTTGTTGTCTGCATGCCCTGACCGCAGTATACACCACTATATTCACCTCACCTATATAGCTAGTGATCTATCTTTTATAATAGAGCTTGTAGTCAGTAGTGTTAGGAGCTTGTGCGTGCTGTCTGTGTGCTCTGTACCCAGTACACACCGCTATATCTATCTACATAGCGCTTCTCTATTTGAGCCCACTTGCCATCTGCAGGAGTTATTGGAAGTTGTGTGTGCCTCCAGCACAGCACAGTATACATCTGTATATACCCCATGCCTCCAGCACAATATACACCTGTATCTACCCTATATTGTTGTTCTCTAATAGAGCCATCTGCAGGGCTTAGTGGGTGTTGTGTGACTCCATTACAGTATACCCCTTTATCTCTGGTGTTTTATAATAAAGGCATCTGCAGGAGTTAGTGGGTGTTGTGTGCCTCCAGCACAATATACACCTGTATCTACCCTTTATTGCTGTTCTCTAATAGAGCCATCTGCAGGGCTTAGTGGGTGTTGTGTGACTTCATTACAATATACCCCTTTATCTCTGGTGTTCTATAATAAAGGCATCTGCAGGAGTTAGTGGGTGTTGTGTGCCTTCAGCACAATATACACTACCCAAATGCTGTTTTACCCAACTCCCTTCGGGCCATTACCATGTCTGGAAGGCCTGCAAGGAGAGGCAGACAGGCGCGAGCCGATTAAAGAGGGCAATCAGGCTCTGTGTCTAGAGACAACAGTGCTGGTCATGGACGGGGTGCATTGTCATCAGCACGTGGCCATGGGACACGCTTGTCCTTCATTTTCGGCAGCTGGACATGTTGAACAGCAACATGCCAATGACTTGGTAGAGTGGATGACCAAGCCCTCTTCATCCTCCTCATCCTTTCTCACCCAGTCGCAGGGTACTAGCAAAGCAGCTGCCAACGCATCGTCTTCCCTCGTCTCAATGTCATCATCAGTGACTCCTTCCCTAGACCCACCACGTCCTCCTGAGGAGTCTCCTGAACTCTTTGAGCACAGTGTTGGGTACATGCTCCAGGAGTATGCCCAGTGTTTTGTAGGCTCTGATGATGACACTCAGCTAGAGGAAGGCAGTAGCGTGAATGCAGAGAGAGGGGATGCTCAAGAAGGACAGCAATCTGGCAGTCATGTTCCACAAGCTGCAGCATATTGCCAGGTTTTCTACAGCGATGAAGAGGGAGGGGATGATGAGGGCACTGACTCCACGTGGGTGCCTGGTAGGAGAGAGGAGGAGGAGGCACATGTCCAACGAGGCAGGATGCCCTCCGGGGGCCAGCTTAGGGGCAGCATACCGACTGAATCACACCGCAGAGCTCCGCCTGTGCAGGGTGCTGCCTCTGCGCGTTATTCTAAAAGTTCTTTGGTGTGGGCCTTTTTTGAGACGAGTGCATCAGATTGCACCGCTGCTATTTGCAACATATGTCTCAAGCGTATCTCGCGTGGCCAAAATATCAGCCGCTTGGGCACCACATGCTTGACCAGACATATGTTGACCTGCCATGCAGCTCGTTGGCAAGCATACCTCAAAGACCCACACCAAAGAACAAAGCGGACCTCTCCTTGCTCCTCATCAGCTGGCATCTCCAACCCCACTAGACCTTCAGTCCTCTCTGAAACCTGCTCTGAGAGGAATGAAGGTGTAGAATTAGGTGTGTCACAGCCAAGTGCTTCCGGGCACTCTGCTAGCAGTACACCCACGTCCGATTATTGCAGGCAAATGTCCCTGCCCCAGCTGCTGGAGCGGCGAAAGAAGTTCACTCCCAGCCATCCACATGCCCAGCGGTTGAATGCTAGCTTGGCTAAATTGCTAGCACTTCAACTGCTGCCTTTTCAGTTGGTAGACTCGGTCCCCTTCCGTGAGTTTGTACAATGTGCGGTTCCTCAGTGGCAGGTCCCCAAACGCCACTTTTTCTCACGGAAGGCGATTCCGGCTCTCTACCGGCATGTGGAAGGCAATGTCCTTGCCTCGCTGGACAGGGCAGTCAACGGTAAGGTGCATATTACCGCTGACTCATGGTCCAGCAGGCATGGACAGGGATGTTACCTGTCTTTCACGGCCCATTGGGTCACTCTTCTGGCAGCTGGGAAGGATGCAGGACAAGGTGCAGTAGTGTTGGAGGTTGTTCCGCCACCACGCCTCCAAAATGCTACTATTGGTTGTGACACATCTCTCTCCTCCACCCCCTCTTCTTCTTCCTCCATGGCCTCTTCCAGTGCTCTGTCCTCAGAACCAGCAGGGCTCCGTAGGCGTTTCAGGGGCTATGCAAGTACGCAGGCAAAACGATGCCATGCCGTGCTTGCGCTGGTTTGTTTGGGGGACAGGAGCCACACTGGGGCGGATGTTTTGTCAGCTCTGCAGGGGCAGGCCGAGAGGTGGTTGATGCCACCCAGCTTAAGCCAGGAATGGTGGTTTGCGACAATGGCACCAACCTCCTCTCCGCCCTCCGACAGGGACAACTGACCCATGTGCCCTGTGTAGCTCACGTCTTTAACCTGGTGGTGCAGCGGTTCTTGGGCAGGTACCCCGGCTTACAGGATGTCCTGAAACAGGCCAGGAAAGTTCCGCCGATCATTTAATGCCTGTGCTCGGCCTGGCTGAGCTCCAAAAGGAGTTGAACCTGCCCAAGAACCGCCTTATATGTGACATGCCCACCAGGTGGAACTCAACGTTTGCCATGCTGCAGCGGCTGCACACGCAGCAGAGGGCCATCAATGAGTACCTGTGCGACTACGGCACCAGGACAGGGTCAGGGGAGCTCGTTTTTTTCTCACCACGCCAGTGGGGCATGATCAGGGATTCATGCACTGTCCTGTCACCATTTGAGGAGGCCACAAGGATTGTGAGCAGTGACAGTGCATGCATCAGTGACACTGTACCTCTTGTCCACCTCTTGGAGCATACGCTGCGTGGAATAATGGACAGGGCACTTGAGGCAGAACAGAGGCAGGAAGAGGAGGACTTCCTTGCCTCTCAAGGCCCCCTTTATCCAGACAGTGTTCCTGCTGTGCCACCCATCACACAGGAAGAGGATGAGGAGGAGGAAGAGGAGGAGGAGGATGATTGTGTCAGCATGGAGGTGGAGGCTGGCACTCAGCATCAGCAGCAGCAGTCTTGTAGGGATGATTTACAGTCCCAAGAAACATGTGGACTTGTACGTGGCTGGGAGGAGGTAGCTGCGGATCATGTTGTCCTTAGTGACCCAGAGGACTCCGGACCGAATGCCTCAGCTAACCTACGCTGCATGGCCTCCCTGATCCTGCAAAGCCTGCGGAAGGATCCTCGTATTCTTCGGATCAAGGAGAGGGACCATTACTGGCTGGCCACTCTCCTTGATCCACGGTACAAGGGTAAGGTTGCCGACCTTATCTTGCCATCGCAGAGGGAGCAGAGGATGAGACATCTCCGGGAGGCCTTGCAGAAAGGTCTGTGCAACGCGTTCCCCAGAGACTGGGAGGTTACAAACTCCTGGTCCTGGACAACGTGTTGCTGAGGCATCGGTCAGAAGGAGCGGTGGAGAAGGTGGCCGCCTGACTGATGCTTTCAGACAATTTTTTAGTCCGCAGCCCCAAGGTATGATCGGTTCCAGCAACCATCACCAGCGTCTGATTTACATGGTGCAGGAATACCTAGGGGCAAGGTCAGACTTGGACACCTTTCTCACCGAAAATCCTCTGGCTTACTGGGTCTTGAGGATGGATCACTGGCCAGAGCTTGCACAGTATGCAATTGAGCTACTGGCCTGTCCTGCATCCAGCGTTCTTTCGGAACGCACCTTCAGTGCTGCTGGGGGCTTTGTTACCGATCACAGGGTGCGCCTGTCCACCGAATCAGTCTTGGATAACCCACAGCTATCAAGCACCTAAAGCTGATGTAACCGAATAATTTTTTTTGAAATATCACATCCCTTCAAGACTGCCTATGCTGATGCTGAGTGACTGTCCTGTTATGTTGATTGGCTATCCTCTTCCTCCTCCGCTGATATGTTGGAAGAACATTTCTGGTTCTGGGTGATGCCATCAGCCGAATTTTTCTGCCCCTGTTTAACAGGGGCGTTTAATTACAATTTTTGATGCAATGCTTTGCAGCAGGGCTAATTCCTGCAATAAAACTAGAGTATATGGGAGAGGTTGCAGTGTCATGGCACCAGCACCAGTGCCTAAGGCCCAATTTTTCTGCCCCTGTTTAACAGGGACATATAATTACAATTCTTGATATAATATTTCACAGGAGGGCCCGTTCCTGTGCCAACCCAGAGTAACTGTGAGGACTTATAGTGTTGTGGCACCAGCACCACAACCACCAAAGGTCAATTTTTCTACCACTGTTCAACAATGGCATGTAATTACAATTTTTGATATAATCGTTCACAGCAGGGCGCTCCAGCACCCACCAAGAGTCACTTTGAGGGCTTACAATGTTGTGGCAAAACCAACACCTTGTTCTGCCATTTCTGCAGAGCATATAGGGCAGGCCCCTACTTACAAACATCCAACTTACAAACATCTCCTACTTGCAAACGGAAGGAGACAACAGCAAGTGAGATGAAAAAAGATGGACGACAAAACAAATTATACAGGGGTGATAACCCTTCCCTATGTTTTCCAAAAAGCTTAAAAATAGTTTTTTTGACTGGAGCTACACTTTAAAAATGTACCAGTTGAAAATTACAAACAGATTCAACTTAACACAACAAACCTACACAGTCCCTGTCTTGTTTGCACCGCCTGTATACTGCTGTTCTGAGTATATAGGGCCTGGGGGCCACACGCATTTCCTTTTTTTAATATGGGTACGGGGTTCCCCTTAATATGCGTACAAGACCCAAAGGGGCTGGTAATGGGCAGGGAGGGCTACCCATGCCAATTTTCTCAATGATTTTTAACCATATTGCAGGAACCAGATATAACATTAAAACCGCAAGCAGTTTTAAATGATGTTATTTCCGTTTAATGTCATTTTGTGCAGGGACTGTTCTAAACACGGGAAACACATGGCACTTCACAGGCATACTACAGACACTCCCCAGGCACCATATTTAAAGGAATATTTCAATTTTTTTCACTTTAATCGTCATTAAAATCAGTGCTCCTGCCAAAACGGCCATTTTTAAAAACATTTTAGGCATTGACCCATGTCCCCTGGGGCAGGAGCCAGGTCCCCAAACCCTTTTTAGGATAGTATCTTGCATATTAGCCGTTAAAATTATCACTTTTAATTTCAAACGTTCGAGTCCCATAGACTTCAATGGGGTTCTAAAGTTCGTACGAATTTGGGGTCCGTTCGAAAGTTCTGGTGTGAACCGAACCGGGGGGTGTTCGGGCTCATCCCTACTGCTGACACATGAAATGTCTCTCTCTAGAAGATCCAGGGAATAGCCACTTGCAACTGGATACTCCAACTGTTGGATAAATCCTGGTTCATGGATTTAGCAGCCGACAAGTGATTGAAACTTAGCAAATTCTCTTCCACAGACTTGGTTGTAAAACTTTAGATGAACACAGAAAGTCTCTCACAGGGACTTAGTTGTAACCGAAGGATGAAATTAGGAACTTTCTTACAGTACCAGAATCTTTCAGCCAGTCTGGCGATACCATAAGAATGTGGATTTACTTGGTGTCCTTACAGCTCAGCTTCCAGGCTCTTACCGAGCAGCCAGCCTCGTGCATGACCCTCTTCTGGAGAGTCCTCCTCTGGTTGCGTTTTGAGTTGCTGAGCCTCTCCAAACCCGAGACAGCACCGGACTACCTTGAAATCCTCCTTCCAGTTACTGTGCCATAGACTAGCCAGCCTGAGACTCGGAAAACGGATGGATCCACACCCCAGGCCATGAGGGCCTCTGGGGGCTGGTCAGGAGGATCAGGACCCTGGAGTCAGAACATACTTCTGGACCGGAACCCAGAACCATGTGACTTTAGCACCTTAAGTACCCTCTCCCGGAATACACAGCGAGACAACGCACCCACTGATTGCCTCAGAGAGAGAGATTGGTACCCAATGCGTCCAATCAGACTGTGTTCCAATGGCTGTCAGAGATGATACATGACCAGGCAGAACATAGTACAGTCCAGCCAAACTGATGCCAGAATCACAATTTAGTGAAATTAACCCCAAAAGACCAAACTATAGTCTAAAGAAAAACAAAATTTACAAACATAGCACATACTCTTCAGGAGTGCTATTTTTAGTGCTTTAGCACCTGAAAAACGCTGGTAGTGTGAAAGGGGTCTAAATCTGAAGCTTAATCTGCCTATATTTTGCCATTCCTATTGCCTCTTTTTCCCCTTCATCAATGTGCCAAAGACATTTTTAAATAAAACCTTTATTTAGCGCTCTCCTAGATAGGCTGCTAGGTAGATTTTGTTTTTGACTCCTGCTGTAATCACAGGAGCAGTGATTGTTTGATCTGGTCTGTTCGGGGCTTCATAGCCTGAGGGTTTGACTGCTTCCCCCTGCCTCTGAAAGATGTTTCTAGAGTTTAGAGAGGGAGAATTCAAGTGTCCAGACTGAATATTAAGCTGAGGAGGTGTGCCCAGATGGTAGCTGGGCTGCTGTTAATTAGTCCTGAGATGTTTTTTTTTTTTCCTCCTGTGGGGATGGATCTGTGAGCTGAGAGTGGGGGGGGGTAGCTGAAATGTTACAGTGCTATTTCCCCATTACTGAATACAGGGAACATAATATCTAACTCTATTATGGCAAATGATAATACAAATAATGTTATTACTGATTATGCCAACTCATACATCTTCATGTTTGGCTCTTCATGTAAAAAAATAATAAAGTGGTATTATAAAAATTATTTTGACTGTCCAATTATATAACAACATTCCACACATTTTGCTATGAATAGTTATTTTAAATTAGCTTTAAATTACTTTCATATTATCCATTATGAGTGGATACAAATGAGCTGAGCTTAGTGTAAAATTGTCTTCATGTTCCCGGCGGAACAAGAATTTTCTATTAGCTTGTCAAAAAAAAAGCACTGATAATGAGGAAATTTCATGACTAAAGTTTTTCCTAATTTGATTAGAAAGAGGACAGGAATCCTAGGCAACAATACAGCTATATTGCAGAAAACAATTATTATTGATTTGCTATTTTGCTGCAATAACCAGATAAATATGACATGAGTGTTCAAAAGGCCTCAGAATGTTTAGGCTTGGCTAGCTCACGGCTCTGGAATTAATTCTGCATATATGAAAAACCAAAAATGTAATTTGGTTACTACAGAATCTTTAAAGCATTAGTTCACCTTTACCCAAAAAATTGTCTATGCAGATGAGGAGCGTAAAAAAATAAATAAATGTGCAGCCTTGACTGATTGAATAATGACCTTTCTATAGGGGTAAGCCATTTATGTACCTCATGAAGCATGACCTAAATACTCCCAGGATGTTGCTACAACTTTGCTAAGTAAGTCACAATCCCAAGTGCAACTTATATCTCTATGATATAAAAATAGTGCTAAGTGCAAAAACACATACAGTGGTCTAACTATAAATCAGACTTCTATGACAGAAAGTGCTGAGTGCATCATAGCTAGTGATGGCCGAACGGTTCGCCCGGCGGTCGTTTCGCGGCGAATTTCCGACATTCGCGGTCCGCACGTTCGAACGCCTTTTTCCGTCGTTCGCCGCGGCGGACTTACGTGTTTAATGTATACAAGAACTTTAACCTTTGGTGACACGTTTATCATGTGATACAGGACAGCCAATTGAGACATGACAGCACATGGACACTTGTACATTCCCCCTAACCTATAAATACACCCGATCCGGTGGCCATTTTACATTCTTTCTTCTGTTACGATAGGGACAGGTTCCTGTGTGGAGTAGGGAGAGATAAACCACTAGCTATTTGGTACACAAAAGTTCTTTTCAGGACTGGTATAGGTGTTAGGTGTTGATAGGTTTGCTGTGCTGCTGATTCTTGCAGCAGCCTGAGTGTCTTTTGTTAGTTTAGAGAAAGGGAAAGGACGGTGTATGCTACAGGGACAGCCAGATTAGTCTTTCATCATCATTATCATCATCATCATCATTAGCTGTTACTATCAAGGTCCACAAAAGAGCTGTTCCAGTAACCACTAATCGTTCTCTTTTTTTGCCAATTTGTATAGGGACAGGAAGGAAGCAGTGTTGTCAGGCAGTGAGGGTAATTTTAAAGACTTGCTGTTATTATTAGTTCCACAAAGGTTCTTTTCAGGACTGGTATCAGTGGTACAGTAATAGGCTTGTACATGTATAATATTCTTTCTTCCAAATATAGAAAGGATATTATACTTGACTGCTGCCCTTCTGCTGCAGTCTGCTAAACATTCACAACTCACTTGTTCCACAAAAGTTCTTATAAGGACTGGTAACTTGGTATAGGGTGCTACGGTACATAGGCTTGAGTGCGGTACAGTCTGCTGTTCTGTAAGGACCGCTATCGGTCCACAATAGATAGGGTTGACGTGCACCACTGCTGACCGCTGCCCTATACTGCAGCAGTCCTTCAGCGGTATAGGGACTGACGTACAGTCTGCTAAACACTAATACACAACCTGCTTGGTCCACAAAAGTTCTTATAAGGACTGGTAACTTGGTATAGGGTGCTACGGTACATAGGCTTGAGTGCGGTACAGTCTGCTGTTCTGTAAGGACCGCTATAGGTCCACAATAGATAGGGTTGACGTGCACCACTGCTGACCGCTGCCCTATACTGCAGCAGTCCTTCAGCGGTATAGGGACTGACGTACAGTCTGCTAAACACTAATACACAACCTGCTTGGTCCACAAAAGTTCTTATAAGGACTGGTAACTTGGTATAGGGTGCTACGGTACATAGGCTTGAGTGCGGTACAGTCTGCTGTTCTGTAAGGACCGCTATCGGTCCACAATAGATAGGGTTGACGTGCACCACTGCTGACCGCTGCCCTATACTGCAGCAGTCCTTCAGCGGTATAGGGACTGACGTACAGTCTGCTAAACACTAATACACAACCTGCTTGGTCCACAAAAGTTCTTATAAGGACTGGTAACTTGGTATAGGGTGCTACGGTACATAGGCTTGAGTGCGGTACAGTCTGCTGTTCTGTAAGGACCGCTATCGGTCCACAATAGATAGGGTTGACGTGCACCACTGCTGACCGCTGCCCTATACTGCAGCAGTCCTTCAGCGGTATAGGGACTGACGTACAGTCTGCTAAACACTAATACACAACCTGCTTGGTCCACAAAAGTTCTTATAAGGACTGGTAACTTGGTATAGGGTGCTACGGTACATAGGCTTGAGTGCGGTACAGTCTGCTGTTCTGTAAGGACCGCTATAGGTCCACAATAGATAGGGTTGACGTGCACCACTGCTGACCGCTCACCTATACTGCAGCAGTCCTTCAGCGGTATAGGGACTGACGTACAGTCTGCTAATCACTAACACACAACCTGCTTGTTCCACAAAAGTTCTTATAAGGACTGGTAACTTGGTATAGGGTGCTACGGTACATAGGCTTGAGTGCGGTACAGTCTGCTGTTCTGTAAGGACCGCTATCGGTCCACAATAGATAGGGTTGACGTGCACCACTGCTGACCGCTGCCCTATACTGCAGCAGTCCTTCAGCGGTATAGGGACTGACGTACAGTCTGCTAAACACTAATACACAACCTGCTTGGTCCACAAAAGTTCTTATAAGGACTGGTAACTTGGTATAGGGTGCTACGGTACATAGGCTTGAGTGCGGTACAGTCTGCTGTTCTGTAAGGACCGCTATAGGTCCACAATAGATAGGGTTGACGTGCACCACTGCTGACCGCTGCCCTATACTGCAGCAGTCCTTCAGCGGTATAGGGACTGACGTACAGTCTGCTAAACACTAATACACAACCTGCTTGGTCCACAAAAGTTCTTATAAGGACTGGTAACTTGGTATAGGGTGCTACGGTACATAGGCTTGAGTGCGGTACAGTCTGCTGTTCTGTAAGGACCGCTATCGGTCCACAATAGATAGGGTTGACGTGCACCACTGCTGACCGCTGCCCTATACTGCAGCAGTCCTTCAGCGGTATAGGGACTGACGTACAGTCTGCTAAACACTAATACACAACCTGCTTGGTCCACAAAAGTTCTTATAAGGACTGGTAACTTGGTATAGGGTGCTACGGTACATAGGCTTGAGTGCGGTACAGTCTGCTGTTCTGTAAGGACCGCTATCGGTCCACAATAGATAGGGTTGACGTGCACCACTGCTGACCGCTGCCCTATACTGCAGCAGTCCTTCAGCGGTATAGGGACTGACGTACAGTCTGCTAAACACTAATACACAACCTGCTTGGTCCACAAAAGTTCTTATAAGGACTGGTAACTTGGTATAGGGTGCTACGGTACATAGGCTTGAGTGCGGTACAGTCTGCTGTTCTGTAAGGACCGCTATAGGTCCACAATAGATAGGGTTGACGTGCACCACTGCTGACCGCTCACCTATACTGCAGCAGTCCTTCAGCGGTATAGGGACTGACGTACAGTCTGCTAATCACTAACACACAACCTGCTTGTTCCACAAAAGTTCTTATAAGGACTGGTAACTTGGTATAGGGTGCTACGGTACATAGGCTTGAGTGCGGTACAGTCTGCTGTTCTGTAAGGACCGCTATCGGTCCACAATAGATAGGGTTGACGTGCACCACTGCTGACCGCTGCCCTATACTGCAGCAGTCCTTCAGCGGTATAGGGACTGACGTACAGTCTGCTAATCACTAACACACAACCTGCTTGTTCCACAAAAGTTCTTATAAGGACTGGTAACTTGGTATAGGGTGCTACGGTACATAGGCTTGAGTGCGGTACAGTCTGCTGTTCTGTAAGGACCGCTATAGGTCCACAATAGATAGGGTTGACGTGCACCACTGCTGACCGCTCACCTATACTGCAGCAGTCCTTCAGCGGTATAGGGACTAAGAGTTTTGTCACAGGGTCATTTAAAAAATGACATGCAGAGGAAGAGGCAGGCCCTTCCGCAGGGGTGGTAGGGGTAGGGCAGGAGCAACAGGCTTGAGCCAAAGTGGGAAGTTGCAGAAGGTGCGTTCAATTACTTTAAAGGATGCACCAGACTTGGTTGAGTGGCTCGCTCAGCCTTACTCTTCTGCACCCTCCTCATCCTCTCGATCTGCACCCTCTTCTTCACTCTCTGCTATGTGCACCCCCAAAGACACTACCACCAACAACACGACCACCACCACCACCACCACATACCTTCCGCTTGAGTCACTGGAATTATTTTCCGATCCATATCAAGAGGACATTTCTGATGCGCAGCCACTCTTGGTATTGGATCAGGAAGAGGAGGTAGCAACAAGCGCTACTCAGCAGTCTGACGCCAGTACCCAGATCAGCCCAAGGAGGAGGTTGGTCCCCGGTGTTGCTGCCTACTCCGAGATCTCTACTTATAGCGGTGGGGAAGGTGACGTTGATGATGACGTGTCTAGTGATGTCACGTGGGTGCCCACAAGAGAGGAAGAGGAGGGGAGTTCAGAGGGAGATATGGACCAGCAGATAGGGAGGAGAAGCAGCAATGACTTACATTGCACAGCAGGGACAAAGCAGACTGCAAATGTATCAGGAGCGAGTCATCGACCATGTACGGTCACATCTGGCGCTCCCAGGACACCGGCACATGGCTCCGCAGTGTGGGCTTTTTTTAACGTGTCCGCTGCTGACAATAGCGTTGCCATCTGCAATCTTTGCAGTCAACGCGTTAGTCGCGGTAAGCCCAATACTCACCTAGGGACGACCGCCTTAAGAAGGCACATGAGCAGCCATCACCGAGCCCAGTGGGAGCAACGGAACACACAAAGCCACACTGCAGGCTCTCACCGTCCAGCCTCGTCTTCTACTTCTCCTTCTCCTCTCTCCTCACAATTGTCCTCCACTCCACCTTCCATCACGCCAAGCTCACATTTTTCTGCAAAAAGGCAGGCTTCCGTGGGCCTAATGTTTGAGCGTAAAAAAATGATGATGCCGGATAACCCTCTTGCCCAACGGTTGGCGGCTGGCTTGTCAGAACTCATAGCCCGCCAACTACTGCCATATAAACTGGTGGACTCGGAGGCCTTTCGCAAATTTGTGGCCATTGGAACACCACAATGGAAGGTCCCAGGAAGGAAGTATTTCTCAGAGAAGGGCATCCCAGAGCTATATGGCCATGTTCAGCGGCAAGTGAATGTATCTCTGGCACACAGTGTCGGTGCCAAGATACATCTGACCACAGACACGTGGTCTAGCAAACACGGGCAGGGAAGGTATATCAGTTTTACTGCCCACTGGGTGAACCTTCTGACGGCCGTCAAGCATGTAACCCGTGGCACCCGTGTAGATTTGGTTTTACCGCCACGGATTGCATGCAGGCCTGACTCTTCTTCTCCTCCTCCTACTCCATCCTCCTCCCTCTCCTCCTCAGCTGCCTCCTCCTTTTCCGCTGCTAGCGTCTCTTCCACTGCACCGCCCAAGCTCCCCAGAACCTATTCCACATGCCAGGTGAGACGTTGCCATGCCGTGCTGCGTCTGTTGTGCCTGGAAGCAAAGAGCCACACTGGCCCGGCACTCCTTTCAGCTTTGCGTTCACAGGCAGATGAGTGGCTAACACCGCTCAATTTGACAGTTGGTAAAGTGGTGTGTGACAACGGTGCCAATCTGCTTAGCGCATTGAAACAGGGCAAAATCACGCACGTGCCGTGCATGGCACACGTCTTAAACTTGGTCGTGCAGCGATTCCTTGTCAAATACCCTGGGGTCCAGGACATCTTGCGGCAGGCAAGGAAAATCTCGGCCCATTTCAGAAGATCTTACACGGCCATGGCTCGCCTTGCTGACATTCAGCGGCGACACCATCTGCCGGTCAGACGTCTTATTTGCGATTGCCCGACGCGATGGAACTCAACCTTCTATATGCTTGATAGGCTGCTCCAGCAGAAACGTGCAGTTAACGTCTACCTGTATGAACTCTGCGAAAGAAACGGTTCTGGGGAGCTGGGTTTTTTTTCACCGCGCCAGTGGCTGCTCATGCGCGACACATGCAGACTTCTGCGGCCATTTGAGGAGATCACCAAACTGGTCAGTCGCAGCCATGGCGCCATCAGTGACATGGTACCTTATGCCTTCTTTCTGGAGCGTGCATTGCGTCGTGTCATTGATCAGGCTGTGGAGGAGCAGGAGCGGGAAGATGAGGAAGTCGCAATGCTGGATGAATTCCCAGGGGGGGCTACTCTATCTGAGACAAGTCAACAACAGGAGTCTGATGAGGAGTCAGAGGAGGATGGTGCCGGGGCGGATGAGCAGGAGCAAGAAGAGCATGCTTTAAACCTTTCTGGGATCCCTGTTGTGCGTGGATGGGGAGAGGAGAATGAAGAGGACGACATTATCCTGGATGATGAGCAGGAGCCAGGCCACCACACCGCTTCCACTTTAGTGCAAATGGGGGCCTTCATGCTCCAGTGTTTTAATAGGGACCCCCGTATAAAAAGCATGAGGGTCAAGGACCAGTACTGGGTGGCAACGTACTTAGACCCCCGGTACAAACACAAAATGGCGGAAATGTTACCGCCGTCGCAGAGGGCTGTCAGAATGCAGCACTTCCAGGCCTTGCTTCGAGAAATGCTGCATTCTGCTTTTGCGTGCGCTGGCAGAGGAGCAATTCCCACTCCCAGAGAAGGATTTGCGGGTACCAATCCAACAGCGCCTGCAAGAAGAGGCCGGTTTGAAGATGTGTTGGTGACTTCGGATATGAGGTCATTCTTTCAGCCGACCCATCGACAGGTGTCATCCGGATCCAGCATCAGGGAACGCCTAGACCGTCAGGTGTCCGACTACATTGGGTTAACGGCCGATGTGGACGCTCTGAGGAGTGATGAACCCCTAGACTACTGGGTGGGCAGGCTTGACCTCTGGCCAGAGCTTGCCCAATTTGCAATCGAACTGTTGGCTTGCCCCTCATCCAGTGTCCTGTCCGAAAGGACGTTCAGCGCAGCAGGGGGGATTGTGACCGATAAGCGTACTCGCCTAGCTCACCACAGTGTTAACTACCTCACATTTCTAAAAATGAATGAGGCATGGATCTCGGAGGAATTCAACACATGTGACCAGTAGACCATGTATATGTCTATAAACTATTTTTTTAATCAAGCACACAGACCTTCTTAATTCATTTGGCTCACTTCCTTGACCCAAAAAAGCACACCGTACTATATGCCCCTACCCTCCTCTTTGAAGAGGTTGAGCGGTGTCATATTTCTACTGGGGCTGCTTATGATATCCCTGTGCTGTGCTGACTTCCTCCTGGGGGTTCTTATTATGAAGGGATCACACTATCCCTGTGCTGTGCTGACTTCCTCCTGGGGGTTCTTATTATGAGGGGATCACACCATCCCTGTGCTGTGCTGACTTCCTCCTGGGGCTGCTTACGGTGCTGCTGTCAGTGCTGTATGTCACGGTGCTGCTGTCAGCGCTGTATGTCACGGTGCTGCTGTCAGCGCTGTATGTCACGGTGCTGCTGTCAGCGCTGTATGTCACGGTGCTGCTGTCAGCGCTGTATGTCACGGTGCTGCTGTCAGCGCTGTATGTCACGGTGCTGCTGTCAGCGCTGTATGTCACGGTGCTGCTGTCAGCGCTGTATGTCACGGTGCTGCTGTCAGCGCTGTATGTCACGGTGCTGCTGTCAGCGCTGTATGTCACGGTGCTGCTGTCAGCGCTGTATGTCACGGTGCTGCTGTCAGTGCTCTGTATTACGGTGCTGCTGTCAGATGCCTCTATCACGGTGCATGTGTCATTCCGGTATGTCACGCTGCTGGTGATCATCTCCTGCACCCTCTTCTTTGCCTACCCTGGTCCCTGACCTTCCCTCTCCTCCATTGCCTTCATTAGCTCCATAGTCCTGAATTGTTAGAACAATTTCCCAAATAAAATAAAAATGCTTGTAGTTATCGATCCCAAATTCACCTCATACATGTATTATGTCATTGTCCAGATGGTGGGACTACGTTTTACCCCCTAATAATTACCACGTGGCCGCAAATTCGACATGAAGGTTTGCAAAGTTCGCCTCCCATTGAAGTCAATGGGGCCCGCGGCGAACGTTCTGTTTCGCGAACGTTTGGGTCCGTTCGCATTTCGCGTTCGCGAAACGTCCCGTCGGAAGTTCGTCCATCACTAATCATAGCAAAACCAAAGTGACTGAAATATAAACAGTTACTGGCTACGTAAGCACAAACTAGTGACAATAATAAAGTGCAAAAAATGCAAAACTACAGTGCAAAAAATGCAAGCAAGCAAAAATAAAGTGCAAAAAACTGCAAGCAAAGTGCTTAGTGTAACACAAAATATTAATAAAAAACATATAATAATCGAGCTATAGAACAAAACTCCATAAACAGAAAGTGCTGAGTGCAAAAAATTGGACTTTCTGTCATAGAAGTCTGATTTATAGTTAGACCACTGTATGTGTTTTTGCACTTAGCACTATTTTTATATCATAGAGATATAAGTTGCACTTGGGATTGTGACAGTTATTATTGTGTACACACTGTTGCAGGCACTACGTCAGGACCTGGACTTGAACCTGGGACCTCAGCTGTGTTTGGCAAAGAATCTTCTCTCTGAGCTATCTGAGATGCTGGACAGTTCCTTGTCAGATCCTTTTGACAACCCTGCCTTGTACCTTGATTTCAGCTGAACCTTGAACTCTTTGCTCCTCCCATGAACTTCCTGATATAAGCCATGTCTCTGCACTTCCTCCTTGCCAGAATATTGTGCCATCTCCAGCCTGTATCTCGCTCCCGTCTTCTCTGCTGCCGCTTATATTTGCTATTGCTTGTTATCGACCCTTGGCTTGTTCCACGACTACGCTTCTGCCTGATCCCAATCTGCAACAACTCGTTACCGACCTTTTGGCTTGCTTTCTGACCACGCTTCTGTTTGATCCTTACCTGCTCATCCGCTACTGAACCCCGGCTTGCTCACCTCCTGGTGGGGCGATCCTGAGGACCGCGACCTGGTACTAACTCGCAGCTAAATACATCTCTACCATCTGGAGCTCTGGTGAAAACCGGTTAGTACTTAGACTCCGCACCTCAGGTGAACCCGTGTTATCAGCCAGGGTGACCTGTGTGAATATCTGCTCTGCTGCTATAGCTACTGGCCTCTGAGCCTGACTCCAGATCGTGACTCACTATTGATAGAATTTCTACATTAGGATAAGAGTTCTCCCTTGCTACTTTACCATACTAGTTTGAATATATACCATCTGACATATCTCCATCTGAATAATTAGCTCTATAACATTTTCGTGTAAGGTTTCATTTTTTTGGAAGCGCAGCACCACCATTTTTTCTTTGAGTCTTAGGATAAATCGAATTTTTCAGCTTAGGTTAGAGGTAAAAGGTTAAAACGGTTGTAAACCCTCGTGTTTTTTCATCGTAATGCATCCTATGCATTACAGTGAAAAAACACCTGGCAGTCAGTCACCGGACCCCAGCCCTTCATCTCTTCGGCGGGGACACGCTGTCTCTCTCTCCACGGGGTCCTGACACTTGATTGGATAGATTGAAAGCAGCGCAAACATTGGCTTCCGCTGCTGTCAATCAAATCCATTGACGCGGGCATTGGGGGCCGGGGCGAGTCTGGCATTTGTGTCTATGCAAATGCTGGACTCGGGAGCGTACCCACAAGGTAACCCCCTCGGGAGAGCGCTTCTACTAGGGGGTTATCTGATGTGGGGAGGATCCCCGCGAGCTGCAGAAGAGGATGTTCAGGGCCACCCTGTGCAAAATGAGCTGCACAGTGGAGATAAGTATAACATGATTGTTGTTTAAAAAAATAAAAAATAAAACTCCTTTACAATCACTAAGTTAAGCCAAAAACCTTTTTTTCTAGTTTCGGAGTGGTAAAACCTTGTCAGGAGGACACAAAACAAGGGTAAATCTCTCTAATGGAGCCCCAGAGGGCAGAAAAGCTGGTCATACATTTCAGCTGGTTTCTGATGAACTGGGAGAAATTTGGGCAATTTGATGGCATAATACCACTAGGACCAGGACAAGGGGTGGGGGGCAGAAGGGTGATATGTATGTATGTATGGGATATGTATGGACACATTGTTGATATCAGATTTCTGTGTGTGGAAAAGAGCAGGAGCCCACTGAGGATATACCTCCATCTCAGAAGGGCACAAACTGCTTTTTTTCCTGTCTCCTCTTGTCATGTGACATATAACATGCTCAGGGGGAAGCTTTCTTCAATCCCTGTGGGAGCTGTGCTGGGAAAGAGGTGTGAACTGAGTGGTTACACAGAGAGGAAACTCACTGCTAGACCTCCCTTCTCCATTCTCCTCTTTAGAACCTCCCACGAACCCCAAAGCCCCTTTTTTGCCATAGAACCCTCTCAGATCCCTTGAGTTACATGCAACCCACAGAGCCCACCTCCTTTTTCCCCTCCCCTCTTTCATCTCATTGAAATAAATGTCAAAGCAATCATCCTTTGACACCAGAGATGCATGGATATTTTTACCCACTGACACAGAAGTAGTGCCATGTTTCCACCAACCCCACTGATGTATAAATATTTTACATTCCAGTGACAGTTTTACCACTGCTTATCACCCAACATCCTTTGATGTGAAAATCGAAGGAGGTGGGCAGATAAATCTCGACCAAACTACGACTTCAGCCAATCAATTGAAGTCACTGACTGGCAATGTCCACTCTATTCAGATGGAGGTGGCAGTTGTCACAATACAGTAGATTTAACTGGTTAGTATGGATGGATGAATCTGTTAGTTTTATTTTTTTTGAATCAGCCCACAGGCTGAAAAAATAAAATGTCTTGCATGGCCAGTTTCAAACTTGCTAGGGGGTCAAAACCTTTCCCATTCTAACCAAAACTAGAAAACGTTTTCACTGTATTTACAGCTGCAATTGTTTTTGTCTCTACTGGCTTTGCAAATCTAGCAGGGTGAAATTTTTGCCCATTCTTCTTTGCAAAATAGCTTAAGCTCTGTCAGATTGGATAAAGAGTGTCTATGAACGGCAATTTTCATGTCTTGCCACAGATCCTCAATTGGATTTTAGTCTGGACTTTGACTGGGCCATTCTAACACATGAATAGGCTTTGATCTAAACCATTCCATTGTAGCTCTGGCTGTATGTTTAGGGTCGTTATCCTGCTGGAAGGTGAACCTCCGTCCCAGTCTCATGTCTTTTGCACACGCTAACAGGTTTTTTTCTAAGATTGCCCTGTATTTGGCTCCATCCATCTTCACGTTAACTCTGACCAGCTTCCCTGTCCCTGCTGAAGAAAAGCAGCCCCACAACATGATGCTGCCACTGCCATGTTTCACGATGGAGATGGTGTGTTCAGGGTGATATGCAGTGTTAATATTCCCCCACACATAGCGATTTTAGTTTTAGGACAAAACGTTTAATTTTTGTTCTCATCTGACCAGAGCACCTTCTTCCACATGTTTGTTGTGTCCCCACATGGCTTCTGCAAACTACACATGGGACTTCTTATGGCTTTATTTCAACAATGGCTTTTTTCTTGCCACTCTTCCATAAAGGCCAGATTTGTGGAGTGCAGGACTAAAACTGGTCCTGTGGACAGATTCTCCCACCTGAGCTGTGGATCTCTGCAGCTCCTCTAGAGTTACCATGGGCCTCTTGGTTGCTTCTCTGGGTAATTCTCTCCTTGCCCAGCCTGTCAGTTTAGGTGAGCAACCATGTTCTGGTTTTCAGTGGTGCCACACTTTTTCCATTTTGGGATGATGGATTAAAGAGCACTCCACGAGATGTTTAAAGCTTGAGGAGAAGTTTAAAGCAGGGTTAGGTTTTGTATAACCTAACCCTGCTTTAAACTTCTCCACAACTTTATCCCTGACCGGTCTGGTGTATTCCTTCCTTGGCCTTCATGATGCTGTTTGTTCACTAAGGTTCTCTAACAAAACTCTGTGGGATTCACAGAACAGCTGTATTTATACTGAGATAAAAGTACACACTGGTGGACTCTATTTACTAATTAGGTGACTTCTGAAGGTAGTTGATTTCACTAGATTTTAGTTAGGGGTATCAGAGTAAAGAGGGCTGAATACAAATGCATGCCATACTTTTCCGTCGTGTCTCGTCGTGGGATGGGAGAGAAATGGAAGGGGGTGATGGGGGGGGGGGGGGGGGGGGACATCCCATCCCATCCCTCCACTTGTAATAGCAATCAACAGGCTAGTAAGTAACTCTGATTGCTATTACAATAGAGCCGACTGCCGACTCTATAAAATGATATTGATGAGTGATGCCTGTAGCTGGTATAGACGCTGCCCCCTAAAAAATACCACCCCAGGCAAACGCCTTGTTTGCTTCCCAGTAAATATGCCCCTGTATAAATATACAAACACACACATACAGTATATATGTTTTTTAATGTGTACATAGGTATGTGAGGCTAGCATTTTACATTTCAAAAGGGTCAAAGTAAGTTTTCTACAGGGGAATGTACTGTAGATTTGTCTTATTAGACTTGAAAGGAATAGTAAAGGTCCATGGGAGTTTTGAATGCAATTTGGTAAGAATGCAATTTGGCCAGTATCTAATGATGACAAGAAAAGGGGCCTTAAATATTTATTGAGTATTTGTTAATAGTAAATAGCATTTTTTTAAAGGGTACATTGTTTACATACATAAGGATGATAAAAAAAATTTGATTTGACTATACAAAAAGTATTTATTGATGGTAATTAGACTTGAGAGGGTATTCGTAACAATGGTTGGAAGGGTGAGTTGTTTACCTAGTAAACACTATAGTGACCTTAATTACTAGTTTTAGTAATTTCAAATGGGGTCTTCTCATCTTGATTAACAACACGATCAAAAGTGTTTGATCAACCAATCATACCAAATGGTATGTCATGGAAAGTTTTTAGTTGTTGACACACACATTAATTTCTTCATCAGTTCTTCTTTTTTTAATAATATTCAAATACATACAGTGCCATCATCCACATACAGAAAGAGAAGGGATAATGTAAATGAAACTGTGTGTGTTTGGTATCACTTAAAGCGGGAGTCCGCCGGGAGTCCGCATTTTTTTTTTTTTTTTTTAAAAGCCAGCAGCTACAAATACTGCAGCTGCTGACTTTTAAAATAGTGACACTTACCTGTCCAACGCGCCCGCGATGTCGGCACCCGAAGCCGATCTCTCAATCGTCTCTCGGGTGCTGCCGCCGCCATCTTGGGTATGTGAATCAGGAAGTGGAGCCTTTCGGCTTCATTTCCCGGTTCCCTACTGCGCATGCGCGAGTCGCGCTGCGCAATAAGGATGGACCCGCTGCCTCTGGGATCTGTGTGTTTCCCAGCAGGGGACTTTTGGAAAGGGGCGTAATCTACGCCCCTTTCCGCAGAGAGCTATCCCGGAAGTGGGTGCAGATACCTGTACTGTACTGATTCCAATGAGCGGAAGGTCCACTTTAGGGTGGACCTCTGCTTTAACAGAAGTTTGTCCTTGTCACCATATGTAAATATAAATTCTGACAACCAACATGGGAAAGTTAAGTACCATCCAGTGTCCAACAGTGATAGAATATGTGGAGGAGTTGAAGGTAGGTAGGGGGGGAACTGGGGTCAGACTGCAATAGGTAGTACTTCCCTATGACATATTTTTATATTATGTACACACATATTTTATATTACATGTAAAAAAAAAAGCAGACGATCTAATCTGAGGTGGAACAACATTTGTCTGGGAGGGGTAATTGCAAATAGGAATTTAATGTTTAAAACCTTCCAATAATAAAAAAGGTGTCTTTAGTCTCGTACACATGATGAGACTATCAGTCTGTTTTTCTGTATATTTGGCTCCTTCTTGTTAGACGGAAAACAAATTTGGAAGGGATGTAATTTATTGTATTGTAATGTATTCTTTTGTGTCTGAACACGCATGGTCTTGGTCACTTGATTTTTTTTCGTACAAATACTATACCAATTACATGAAAAATGTTTGTTCTGTTATCTTATGAGAACCATTTACGTGCTTGTCCCTTTGGATATTTCCACATCAACTGTTGGGATTGTCTCTCAATAACTGGGTACTATTAAATAGATTAATGGTTGATCAATCAGAATACAGTTTTTTTTTGTTTTTTTTTCAGTCCAATTTTCTCATTGTGTGCACTAAGCATAAAGCTATTGTTAAACTAAACATATGAATATGGGCAAGTCTTTGTGGGAAAACCAGCAAGGCCATATCTTGAAGGCTTGGGGATACTTATTTTGGTCAGATAGTGTTTAACCTCCCTGGCGGTACGATTATTTTGGATTTTAGGTGCTAAAAGCGGTACCATTATTTTGCATGAAAATTTGGCGTTTTATATTGTAGTCCTGCAATTCTTAGGAATAACTCTCTTAAATCTGTCCAAACCAGAGTCTAGCAGACATCCCGGGTATGATAAAGTTTGAAAAATTAAATCATAAATTATAATATAATAAATAATTATAAATAATTGTACCAAATAATAATATAACAATAATAAAAATTATTCAATAATGTAATCAAATCAAAAACACTGAAATTTGCTCAGTTGCAGAATTGTCACTGTCATTACTTTTCAGTATTTGATGACGGATCTCCCCACAAATCGCTATCGCTCAATTCTGCGAGTGATTCTAATTTATTATCGCTGTTTTCTAGCTGGTCTAAAATCATTTTTGATGTAAAATGACAGTTTTGGTTGCTATGGGCAATCTCCAGTTTCCAGGCATAAAGAACAGTTTTTATTATATAAAACTGCATGCAGGACACTGGGCAGACCACTAGGGACAACGGGGATGTGAAATATTTACATACAGCAATGTAATCTGTAAGATTACATTATACTGTATGTTTACTGTTTGTTTCACTTTTTGAATTTGGCGCCGATCTCCGTGCCCGTGCGTCGCAACGCTCGCAGGGCACGGAGATCGGCGAGACACGGCTCGCTCGCACAGCGGGGAGACAACGCTGGATCCAAAGGGAGAAGGTAAGTAATCCTCCTCCTGGATCCAGCGATGCAGTCCCGAGTCTGACTCGGGGATACCGCTCTTGGTATAAAAAATCCACCCCGAGTCAGACTCGGGAATACCGTCAGGGAGGTTAACTTAGGCTCCTGTGCTGTGTATGGAATAAGGAGTGGTAATTTGTCTAATTAGCTGGATGCTGCAAACACTTCCATGAGACACGTACTCATGTAAAAAAAATAGGTATAGAAAAAACAATGGTGCTGCGCTTCCAAAGTGAAGTTAATCTAAAAAGTAAAAACGTTATCAAACACTAGAAGGAACTTATTGCAAAATAAATATGTGTAACCTAATAGTGCGTGATCACCTCAAATACCCTTGGGACCAGCCCAAAAGGTTCTAAAATGAAAACTACTCATATATACATCTATAATTAAAATAAATCCACATATAAGTGAAATAGCCAAACAAAACGTGGTGTAATCAGGAGGAATATCCCCAGCTAAGGTGTTCATATAAATCTAATGTGTATATACATAAAACAATAACTTCATGGACAACAGAGTGTCATGCACAACAAAGTGTAAATAGTGATCAAAGTTGCATTAAAGTGCTGAGTGCATATAATAAACGTAGAACAAATTAAAACACACATTAATCCGGCTAAGTGAACAAAGTCCAGTGAAAGTATCAGATGCAATTATAAAGTGGCTCCATGTAAAGTGCAAGAAGACTCTTCCTCCACTCCGGTGATTCCACGTGTTAGTACACACACTAGGTTAATTACCTCATCGCTGTAAGGTATACAGTGTATCTGCAGCCTCTCAGAGGTACCCAGGGAATCAAAGGGGGGGGGGGGGGGGTAAGCTTCAAAAAGCCACTCTTTAGTCATCATCCATGTAATCGCTCCATATGTAGATTCCAATATGGCTCAAAAGATAAGTATGAGGGCGACCATAGTGTAGTAAGTTTTAAAATTACAAAATGTATTCACAACTTAAAATTACTCACAAACAACCGAGGTGAGTCAGGCAGTAACAACAAAGCTACAAGCGAATCGCTCTGGTGCAGGCGTCGCTTCCGGTCTCCATATCCTATGCGTTACGTCACTTCCCGTGACTTCAATTGGGATGTCCAGTTGGATTTTGGTCAGATGCCACCAGGGTCTCCATCATATAGATCTCATACAGCATTCATGCTCATTCAGCTAGGGTTAAAGAATGAGGTGATTTCCAGTATCTGGTTATTGTCCCTCTCTTGCAGCTAGAATGCAATGACAAAGAACGCTTCTCTAGAATTTGAATAGAGGCCATTGCTATCATGTACAAGAGGGCAACCTGAGGAGAGGGCAGAATATTGGAGATGTACATATTTTAGTATGTGTTGAAAAACCTTTGTCTGAAATGTGCTTACTTGGGGGCAATTCCACCATGTGTGAAGATAGTTACCAGTAGCATCAGAATACCCCACATAGTGAGGAAATGGTGTGTGTTGAGTCTGTGTATGAAAAAAATGTTTCTAGAGAAGTTCAAATGGGGTGGATAAGCGTGGCTTGAGAGCAAGAAAAAAAACCTCTATAGTTCTCTGGACATGAACCCATAAGTGGAGTCGTGGATGAGATAATTGCAGAATCTGGAATCATAGTGTAGAAATCCAAAGCATGCCAGAGTTGAGGAAGATTAAAATGAAGTAAAGCTAAATCGGAAAGGTTACAAAAAAGATACATGCCAAGGGGGGATCCACAGGAGCATCCACATATCTGGAGGACTTAGGTCATACACCAGCTACAATATGTCATAAGTTTGTCTAAGTGGCAGTAGAACCAGTCTGCTATATGGTTGATGAGGGTAGCTTTGTGGTACAGTTCAAAGTCTAAAAGTCCCACCCTACCTTAGGCATGGTCTTAAAGAGGATCAGATATTGTATTCAGAGACTCTTGTTTCCTAAGACAAAGTGGATTGTGAGGGATCTGAAATGGGAGAAAAAGATCCCTGAGGGATTGACTGGAACTGCATTAAATATATAAGGGAAGAGAGGTAGTATGTTCCTTTTTAGAGTGTTGATGCAACCAAATCAGGACAACCCCTTGCTGTTCCATTTGGGGGAGTCATGAGAGATCCCCATCAATAGTTTTGTGTAGTTGAGAGAGTATAGTGAGGGTAAATTAAATTGGGTTTATGAGCCCAGTTATTTTATGGAGTCAGCTCTCCATTTACAGGGCAAGTTTTGTAGTTAGGTTTGAGTTGATATTCAGGATTTCTGATTTGGTTAGCTTCACTGTTAAATTGCTTTATAAGCCAAATTGATTACATTCTCGCATTATGTAAGGAAGACTAGTCAGCGGCAGAAGACAAACATCAGTAAACAAACCCAACTGATGGCCAACCCACATTTAGTCCCCAATTGTAATTGTTGGATCATAAAGCTATTGCCAAATGTTTCATTATTTGGGTATAAAATTGAGACAAAAATGTAAGTAATTTTTTTTACTAGGAAATCATATACATACGTTGCCACTCATAATTAAGATGCAATCACTGTTTGTTTCTGGCAACTGTGGGTTCTATGGCTGTTAGAATTCAGTAGCCAGCAGGGGATATTCATCCATCCATGATGTTCATCTACATGAAGAATCTACTAAATGAGAGAAATAAAAGCTAGTCTAAGCCCTTGTACACACGGTCGGAGATTCTGACAACCAACTCCGACGGATTAATTCCGGAAGAGGTCCGGAAGTGATGTTGCATACACACGGTCGGACTAAGTTGTCAGAAAATCCGATTGTACATAATGTGATGACGTTATTTCATTACGACGGGACTACGTTCAGGCTAGTAGCCAATAGCTTTGGCCTAGGAATTTGATCTGAGCATGCGTGGCACTTTGTCCGTCGGAGTAGGCTACACATGATCGGAATATGTCCGATAGGAGCATTTTGTCGGAAAATTTTACTGGCAAGTTGGAAAACTTGGTCCGTCGGATATTCCGACGGAAACAGTCCGATGGAGTCCACACACAGTCGGAATATCCCACAAAACGGTCCGATAGGAAACATTCCGACGGAATCTCCGACCGTGTGTACAAGGGCTAAGACAGGAGGTGTGATACTGGCCAGATCACCAGGTGAAAATGAAGGAGAAATGTTAATGGATTTAGATATATTTAAAATCATGCAGCATTTTCAACCTCTGTAAATCTGCAACTGCAATTTTCTTTTGTAATTTTTTGCTAATAATGGAATAATTTAACAAAATGTATTTGAACAATCCAGCCAAGTACAACCCAGCCAAATCCTAATAATGTCCTAGCAAGTCCTCCTTTCAGAAAAGGTAAACTATTTATTGATAGTGGCCATTTTTATACACTGACATTTAATTAACACAGGATGCATATGTGCAAAATACAAAAATTATAATGAAAGATCAAAAATCTGTTGTTGTTGTTTTGCACTTATGAATTTGGCTTATTTATTAAGGGTGTTTACAGAACGTGCTCTAGTGCAAAGATCAGTTATTATTACTTGAACATGCTCTGCAGTAGTCATCTCTTTAAATAAACCATGACAACAGGAGAGGCAAAAGGTCACCACAGAAATAAGAAAAGAATGTCGGCGCCAATATTAGGCTTTTGTTAGCCTGTCCTGTTACAATGGTCAAAAAAGACATTTATTTACATTAAGATACTTTCAATGATTTAACAATTACCAATAAAAAAGAACATGTACAACATAATAGAACAAAGTCCTTGTATTTGTTGTGGTTCTAGAATTACCTTCATTATGTATTTTATTTGGTGTATTTCCATTCATGTGTTTTTAAAAGACCTACCAGCATATAATAAAATTGCAATGGTAGATATAAGCCAAACTTCCCTGGGTTTGGTTCAAGCAGTGTTCGGTGAATTTCATAGAAGCTTGGATGCCAAACTCGAATCCCACTGAAATCAATTAGAAACAGATCTATCAAAAAATAAAGTACATTCAGCCAGGAGCAATGATTCTTTAAATGCTTCAAGTGGAACATTTAAATGCCCACTTCTTTTAAATGACATGCCCGGGGGGTGTCCTAATATGCACATGGAAAAGCACATAGTCCAATGCTGTTGAGGACTAGGGCCTCTTCCTCACAACCCTGGCCAGTGGTTGCAAGGAACCTTTTATAATTAGAGGGTCCTTAAATAGCACCCCATGTTATGTGAATGAGTATGGGGTACATAGAACCAGTGCTCCATAATATTTATGCACAAAAGAAACAAAATTGTAACCTAAATAAAGAAACCCAAACATTTGACAAGATCTTCATTAGCAAAATAAAAATCCTCCAAAAAATCTATTATTTTAAATTCATGGTCAATTATGCCCACCAAAAAAATAAAAAATTACCGAAAGCATGACTTATCCTGACAGTACCACTAGCTGAATGACAGCTCTCCGAGTTGTCATCAGCTATATAAGGGAAGGGGTCATAAGATATGATGGTGGCATTGGTGACCAAATATGGCCATAGCTATTTTATGGCTATCCCTGGCCCTTTGCATATGTGGCGGGGGCTTCCCCTGACGGAGATGGTTTCTAAGGACGAGCTCCCGCCGAACAAGGGGCTGGATGGGCATAAATACTGTTCATACCTAGGACCAAACCCTTGACCTATTCCTAGTCACTTTCAATTCTGTATGTCTGTTTCATATAAGTGCTTTGCTTCCACTAAGGGATGAGGTTTGAGTTTACTGTAACCATGGGTTTGAAAAAAATCCTGTGTGTTGCGGAAACATGGTCCCAGCAAATTTCTGTGCAGATTCACCCAAGGGAATATTTTTAAAACATAATGCACTGCACTACACTGAACTATATATTATTATTAAGGATTGGCTCAGTTGTGTTTGCAACTCCACATGCCCGAGCCCGCCAGGAAGCTGATACTGCACAGCGCTAATCACAGGTAGTGAGACATTTCTCAATCTGTGCAGCCGCGGATCGGGAAATGTCTCACTACCTGTGATTGGCGCTGTGGAGTGCCAGCTTCCTGGCAGGTGTGGGCACGTGGTTTTTGTCCGTCGGACCAGCAAACACATGAGCTTATTTCTCGATAGGAACTGGGTCCGGCAGAGTTCCGCCAAAAAAATTTGAAACATGTTCTATTTCTAAAGTCCGTCAGATTTTGGACAGCAACGGTCTGATGGAGCTCACACATTTGAATTGTTCGACGGATTCATTCCGTCTGACTTTTGCTGTCGAAAAGTCCGGTCATGTGTATGCGGCATTAGCCATAAAAATGGGCAGAAGTTAACAAGATTCACCCCCATTGACTTCAATGAGATTGACCTCCTCGTACAGATGCATCAAATTTCAAACAAGGGCAGTGATGGCAAACCTTGGCACCCCAGATGTTTTGGAACTACATTTCCCATGATGCTCGTGCACTCTGCAGTGTAGCTGAACATCATGGGAAATGTAGTTCAAAAACATATGGGGTGTCAAGGTTCATCATCACTGCCTTACAGGATCAAACCTGGACAGATTTGCCTGTCATTACTTGCATGGAAATTTGGAAGATTTATTGTAAACCTGAGCGGAAAGACATATAGACGCTGCCATCTACTGAATATTTGTCTAGCTATTATGTGAATTTGACTTTGGTACTTTCTGCATTTCTGACCTGGATTAAACATGCAGGAAGTGGTGTTAGAACTGCTGATTTGCATTCTTGTTCTGTGTCATTGGCTGTAAAAAGTAGGGCTCTATTTAGATTGAGATAACAGCCAGGTAATTAGTATTTTTGAAGGGGCAGGTCAGATATGGTATCCTCTGTTTTTTTTTTCTCTCAGTTCAGATTTCAAGTCATTTTGAGGTCAAGTTTTAGTGACATTGTCGGTGGACAGCTACTGAACTCGTTTAAAGCTGCTCATTAGTTTATATATATTATACTCAATTTTTAGTATAGTGCAACCTACATTTACCATGATAATAATTCTAATACGTCTAATTCTCACTTCAAAATTACATCACCAAACAGAAAACATATGAAAAGTTATCTTAGCTACTGAACTTGATTAAAGCTGCTCATTATTTATAAAGGAATCTATGCTGGCACGTTATCATTGTGATGCTATCAGTGCATACTGTGGAGGCTGATGTTACAAAATGAACCTTTTAATCTGGCAGACAGGATTTCAAACTTTAAAATATCTTTTTTCGTGAAGATGAAATAGGAACAAATGTTTTCATTTTATGTTTTTGATTACGCATATAGTTGTGTTTGTAAATTACATTTGATCTTTGTTGAAAGTCAAATCAGTTTCAAAGGCCAAAAAAAAAAAAAAAAAAAAAAGTTTGCATACAATAAAAGAATAGGATCGGCTTACAGGTCACATGTTGCCAAGGCATTTTTTAAAGTATCTTGGGAAACTGATAATATAAGGTGTTCCGTCTCTTTAAAGTGTATATGAAAACTCTCATTGCACACTACATAGCAGAGTGTTCATACTCCCAAAGCCACTGGAATATGTGCTTTGTGCAGAGTAAAATATACCTGGCTGATCCTGCTTGCAGCTGACCGTTTCATCTTCTCTGTGGTGAAGCTCTGCTGACTTCCATCACGCAATCATGTGCAAGCAAAAATTACATTTTTTTTTTTTCTTGCATGGGATTAGATATTCTTTGCAATGTGAAGCTTTGCCTCATTTACTAAGCTCTAGAGCAACTGCACTTTGAAAAAGTGCAACTGCACATGCAGTCTGTTTGCCTTTTGTAAATCAATTCAAATGCGCTTGCTGCCAGGCACACCCAGCAGAATCGATCCCCTTACTAAATGAAGGAAGATTTTTTTTTTTTAACTACTGATGCATATGTGAAGTCACTCTGGGGCCAAGTGAGCTTTAACCATTTCAGCCCCCTTCCTGACCAAAGCACTTTTTTCAATATGGCACTGCGTTGTTTAACTGACAATTGCGCGTTTGTGTGACGTTGCACCCAAACAAACTTGACGTCCTTTTTTTTTTCCCCACAAATAAAGCTTTCTTTTGGTGGTATGTGATCACCTCTGTGGTTTTTATTTTTTGCGCTATAAACAAAAAAAGAGGGCCAATTAAAAAAAAGCATTATTTTTTACTCTTTGCCATAATAAATATCCCCAAAAAAAAAAAATATATATATATATATATATATATATATAAAAAAAAATGTCTTTCTCAGTTTAGGCCGAAATGTATTCTTCTACATTTCAGGTAAAAAAAAAAATCCCTAAGCGTATATTGATTTGATTGCACAAATGTTATAGCGTCTACAATATAGGGGATAGATTTATGGCATTTTTATTCAGTTTTTTATTAGTAATGGTGGCGATTTTTTTTTTTTTTTTTTTTTTTTTTTTTTTTTTATCATGACTGCGAAAGGCACAATGATTTTTACCTTCATGCAACCTTCTGTGTGCTGCAGTCTCTCCAGCGCCCCCCCCCCCCCCCTCGCCAATACTTGCCTAAGCCCCTTCTCAATCCAGCGATGTCCAGGAGAGCCTTGCCTCTCCAGGGACTTGCACTCCTGTTTGGCTTTTGGCAGCAACAGGAGCCAGGAGAAGACAGTGATTATCGCCTGTGGATATAGCAGTCGCTTGCTATGATCATAAGTGAATCTGGCAGACTGGTTGTACCCAAGTTGTTTGGTAGAAAACAATGGCCCAGCAGGATGGATTCCCACATCAATACTGTCTGTGTTGATGGGGGAGTTGAGCGAATATCTTTCCTGCAACCCGTGGTTGCTGGAAATAAATGTACTTTGTGTATTGCCGGCCATAGTGCAACAATTTAAAAATGGATGAGATAAGTGTCATCTTATCACCTGAGATAACACATATATTTGCAATGTAAGGAGGAGTAGTAAAACACGACCCTTGTATAACTCTGTAATGTAAGAGTACGCTTATACAGTACATACAGCAAATATTGCTGCATCCATACACAAATATAACTACAAGTTGAATTTGGAAATACATTTAAAAAGTTTAACACACTATATGATTATTTACTCAAGTAGATCACTTTTACATTAACAGTTACTTAAAAATATTTTGAAATACTGTCCATTCCACTCTCCTCCGGCACCTTTTCTTCCCCGCTCAAACATGCACTGGTTACCCCCATACTCAAAAAACCCTCGCTAGACCCCACCTGTTTGAATAACTTAAGACCCATCTCCCTGCTCCTGTTTGCCAAGCTCATCGAATGCCTTGTCCATGACCAAATGAGTCGTTACCTCATGGACAACAACTTTCTCGACCCCCTACAGTCTGGCTTCCACCCACAACATTCTACTGAAAATGCCCTACTAAAACTCACCAATGACCTACTAACTACTAAACGGCCACTACTCCATACTCATACTTTTAGACCTCTCTGCTGCCTTTGACACAATTGACCACCTGCTCCTCCTCAGAACACACTCCCTTGGCCTCTGTGATTCCGACGACAACAAGATCTATCTTTCCACTCCTCAACTCACCCCCTCGATCTCCTCACAGATCTAAAACTTACTGAATGACATATCAGTATGGAGGTCACACCACTTCCTCAAACTCAATCTTTCTAAAACTGAGCTTGTTATATTTTCTCCTTCACAATCCCCCTGTGACTTCACCATTAATATCAACACAACCATTGGTCCCTCCCCACATGCCAGAGTCCTGGGTGTAATCCTTGACTCTGACCTCTTCTTCAGCCCCCATATCCAATCACTGGCTAAATCCTGCCACCTTTACCTCCGCAATATCTCCAGAATTCAACCCTTCCTGACTAATGACACCACAAAGCAACTCATTCACTCCCTGATTATTTCCCGCCTTGACTACTGCAACTCCCTCCTTAATGGCCTACCCTTAAGCAGGCTATCCACCCTTCAGTCTATTATGAATGATGCTACAAGACTAATACACCTCACTAATCGATCTGTGACTGCCACCCCTCTCTGCCAATCCCTTCACTGGCTTCCCTTACCCCACCGTGAAAAATTCAAAATGCTAACCATAACATACAAAGCCATGCACAACCTCTCCCCCATCTACCTCAGCAACCTTATCTGCAGATATCGCCCAAATCATCTCCTCTGTTCCTCCCAGGACCTCCTGCTTTCTAGATCCCTTGTTTCCTCCTCCCATGCTCCCCTTCAAGGCTTCTGCAGAGCCTCTCCCATCCTCTGTAACCCCCTGCCCCAGTCTGTCCGATCAGCCCCTACCCTGCCCACCTTTACGAGATCTCTGAAAACTAATTTATTCAGGGAAGCCTATCCCACACCCACCTAACTGTCCCCGAGTCACCCCCATCAAATCATTCTCTGCAGCTATTACCTTTTGTACCACCACCACCCCCTCCTTTTATAATGTAAGCTCTATGAGCAGGGCCCTCCTGTACCTATTGTATTGAACTGTACTGTAATTGTGTTGTCCCCCCCCCATACATTGTAAAGCGATGAGTAAACTATTAATGCTATATAAATCGTGTATAATAATAATAATAGTAATAATAATAATAATAATAATAATATACAGTTGGTTAGACTGAAAAGCCCTTGCATTAAAAAACAAGGTCAACAAATAAGCCTCCAATCAGTTTTCTTGATTACTAAAAGAAAACATCATGCATTGTATAATAATGTTTCTATTTTTACCCATATTAACTAATTTTGTAATACATTCTTGATGAAGATGATTTAAAAGATTGCTTACATCTAATACCAGTGACAGTACAGCTACATGGATAACCAAGAACATGGAAAAGGGAGCTGAACATTATTCATAATATAAACACTATTATTGTGAAATAATATGGGTCAGTCCAAAAACAATTCAATCAGTTTTTTTTCCTTGACTTCATTTAACCAAGTGTGTTGGTAGAATTTATAACATGAATTCCAGGTGTGTCCATAATATAATTATTTTCAAGTCTGTCAATTTATTATACCTATCATCCAGTACTTGATATTTAGGCAGCCTTGACAAATACTAGACAGTATACAGAGTAGTCAAGAAACCCTGTAAGACTTTAGTTTTACTTAAATAAGCATTAGCCACAGTGCAAGATTTGAACAATTCAATCGTATTCTTCATTTCGCTTACGAGGATAAGAATGGTGTCCCTAAGTCCCAAAGGACAAACTCATACTATGCCTGCACCTAGATAAAAGGGTCTATTCATGGTCAGATCAATATCCAATGTGTGACCACTATCTCATGTTACCATCTTTAATTTTAGGGATCTTGTGAATTGTAATCTTTTTCTGAGATTTTGTTTACCACATATAAGCATTAAGCAATAGCATAACTATTCTGCCACCATACCTTCCAACGAATAAGATTGATTTCAAAGATTTCTTGCATCTAATACCAGTGACAGTACAGCTACATGAATAACCAAGAACATGGAAAAGGGAGCTGAACATTATTCATAATATAATCACTATTATTGTGAAATAATATGGGTCAGTCTAAAAACAATTCAATTTGGAATTCTGTTTTTTTCCTTGACTTCATTTAACCAAGTGTGTTGGTAGAATTAATAACATAAATTCCAGGCGTGTCCATAATATGATTATTTTCCAGTCTGTCAATCTATTATACCTATCATCCTGTACTTGATATTTAGGCAGTCTAGACAAATACTAGACAGTATACAGAGTAGTCAAACCCTGGAAGACTTTAGTTTTACTTAAATATGTATTAGCCACAGTGCAAGATTTGAACAATTCAATCGTATTCTTCATTTTGCTTACGAGGCTAAGAATGGTGTCCCTAAGTCCCAAAGGACAAACTCATACTATGCCTGCACCTAGATAAAAGGGTCTATTCATGGTCAGATTAATATGCAATGTGTGACCACTATCTCTATGTTACCATCTTTAATTTTAGAGATCTTGTGAATAGTAATCTTTTTCTGAGATTTTGTTTAACACATATAAGCATTAAGCAATAGCATAACTTTGCTCCTTTTTTTAAAGGGGTTTACCTCTGGAAGGACACAGTAGAGACCACCTGTTGACCCCTTTCTCATTCAGTCTCTTCTTCCCTATCACCTCTCAAGTAATTTCTTAGTGATACTTCCCGGCTATGTCTCTTTAAATTGTCATAAACATCTCAGCCATTGTTATTACATTTGGGTCCTAAAAAATAATGTACCCAATATGGCTAACTCTTAAAGATTGTACCTTTTTATTTTTTTTTTTATTTTTTTTTTTTATGGTTAATTTTCTAGAAATATTACTTATTTTGCTATTATATACTCTTTGTGGTTGCATATTCACTGTGGTCGTGCTCTAAGTAAATGCATGCATTTGCATGTCAGTAAATGCATGTTATATATGTGAAACAATTTGAAATTATGTAACATGAACGGTGAAACAAATGTGTGCTAATGTGGTGTTATGCTTTGATTTACCGTCTATGTCCTCCCCCCCCCCCCCCATGTCCTCTCCTCCCTCCCCTTTTTTTTTTTTTTCATTAAGATTATTTATATTTATTTTTATTTTATTTATTATTATAATTTTTATTATGATTTTTTTCCCTTCCCATTCCTCTCACTCCCACACTCCCTGCCCTATCCAAACCTCGGAGGCTTAGTGGGGGTCTGGACTGACGTGGTGTACCTCAGCATTGGCACTACATGGTCTTCCCCCCCCCCCCCCGGGTGAATGCCATTCCCCACTATCATGGTCCATCCTCTAGTTGCTTTTTGGGGGGGGGGGGTTGGTGCTCTGTCGTGACTCCCCGGCAAGGGTAGGAGGGGCTCTGGTTATTTACACGAGCCCCTCTGTATGTCTCCCTTTGTTTTATGGCGGGCTGGTCCCGCCCAGTTATGAGGGACACTTATTCCCTTGCCGGCAGCATCCTTGGACACCTCCGGACGCATACCTCACGCGCACCCGCACTTCAGCGGACACGCATGACGTACTGACGTCATGCAGTTGCGACGGAAGTGACGTCATTTCGGGGCCGCTTTGCGGCCTACCGGGGCGCCGGGGTGGCCACACATGGCCGGCCTGATTAGGCGGCCATGCGGAATTAGGCAAATACTGGCCATTAGACAGGTGGTCTACACCTGTGAGGAATCCCAGGGCTCAACATAAATATCCCTCCCTATAGGAAGTGTACACCCATTGTCTACTATTACATGAGAAAGGACTTAGGAACCTCCAGCTCTCGGATGGTATGCTTGGCTATTTTCCTTCTTGACCTGTGCTTATCTATTTACTATATTTAAGTAACATTTTGAAATTTCTGTAGAATAATACTTTGATTTATCAAATTACAGATTGGGTGACTCCATACAATACGAGTAAGCGACTGCGTCTGTCACCTTTCCTGGGCTAGGTTTCTGGTCACAGTCCCCCCTTCCCTGTTTGGGAATTTCCTTATCAATCTTATTAATTCAGGTAATAGCCTTGATTTTTTACTATGGACACTGTTCACCTAATCAGGTTAGCATGTCCACTTTGGTTTCTGTCATTTGTTATTTTTTGTTTTATTTATTTATTTATTTCATTCATTTATTTAAATGACAACATTTTTTTTCTCCTCTCCAGCACTTCCCCCTCTTCTTATGTAACTCTTCACGCACACGCTAGTATCATGTCCATCCACATACACCTGGTTCTCTTTAGGCACCTTGTCAATACTCATCTCCCACATCACTCATACATTTTCCACACCCATTCACTTTAGCATACATATAGCTTACGTTGACTCACACACACACTTGTCACTTCCTCACTGGCACTTTTCCCACTCAGTGTTTCTCTATTGCACGTATCCTTTGTTGTTTTTGTTTTGGTGTTTTTCCTCATTGATGTATGTATTTATTTATTCATTTATACAGTTTTTAATAGTTTTTTTGGTATTTCACCTTTTTCCTTTCCTTTCCTTTTTTTCTTTCCTTTTTCACGCGCACTGTTTTCAGCCCCCCCCCATTTCCCCTCCTTTTTTTTTTTTTTTTATCAGAAACCGAATCTGTGAGCGTTGTTTTCTTGCCTCCTTCTCTTCCTTTTCAAAGTATTCTATATATATATATATATATATATATATATATATATATATATATATATATAAACACTCAGGGGTGATTATCCTCTATATACATAGATTATAGGTATGATAATAATTTCATGCCATATATATACCCTATGTCCATATGTTAAAATATATGTTCCTAATTTTATTTATATATTGGGATTCTATCATAGGTGTGACTCACCATATTGTCCGGCTACCTACGTCCGCACCCACTCCCTATATCTATGGGTGGTGAGGTATTTGTGTGACCTCTCGTGAGCCACGCCTCTGGACCTCTGACCTTTTTCCCCCCTGGCATCTTGGTGGTAATTTTGGACTTGGTAACATTCTGGATATGTGAAGGAAATTGAGGCACCACCTTGTGGGGGAACTCCACTAAAAGCACTATCATTTATTTTACTTCCTTGGAAGTGCACTATTGGGTAAATTATATTAACAAATATAAGGTATTCCCAGTATAAGTAACATTCGATATATTTATTTATTGCATCTTTGTTTTATAACAGACCATTTCTCTGAAGAAAACCCCCTGAGTGGGTTGAAACGCGTTAGTACTATACTTCTACTGTTGTTATATTATACAGTGTCATTTATAGTTGTGTCTGTTTGTGCATATCCATTGATATTATTGTACTCTTTACATAGGAGTCCGTTTTTAACTGTTCAGGTGGAGCTCACGTTTTTACCTCTGTGCCATGTTGCCATTTTTTCATGGTAATAAACATTAAAATATTTTTCATATTATTCTGATATGCATTTATTATTGTTTTTTGCTGCCTAAAAACCCTGATTGTGGGGGAACTTGTTCCATTTTTTTTTTCATTCGTGTGGGGTGAGCAGCACTCTCCAAGCCCTTCGTGGCAGTGTGTTCTTTTCCAGTATCACTAATATTGGGTGGGTAAACACCCTTTCCTTTCCCCCCCCCTCCCCCCTTCCCCCCATTTTTTCCTCTTGCTCCTTTTCCCCCGTCTTTGAACACAGGAGGGTTTAAACATGAGCTTGGCCTAGTAAAATCTTACTGAGGAATTGTATTTTCTCTGTATATTTGTATGTAATATGCTCACAGTGAATATGAATATGTTTCAGGGCAATGACTGGGATGCTTTGATGCTAGGTTATGAAACCGAGTTTGAGAAGAATGATCGAATAGATACAGAGATTACTACCCTGACCTCCAAATTGACGAGAGTACTCAAGAAGAAATCAGCACTATTCTGGCACATAAAATCATTTGATGGGTACAGTAATGAAAAGATCAACCCTTTAGGCCTCCTGGTTCAAATTTTTCCCAATATGGAATCAATTAGCAATGAATGTAAAATGGAACGGGAGGAAAACTTGAATGTTTGTTCCCAGCAAATGATGGTTATCCTTACCAAGGAATATACTAGGCAAATTGCACTCTTAGACAAAGAAATTCATACTTTAGAAACGGCTCTACAACCTTTTGCGCTACATACTCTATTTGTGGAATCCCGGACTAAACTCCGTGATGATCTATCAACCCACAATAAGAATATTCTGCGCAAAAAGGAGTCTAAATATTGGAGGGACAAATTTGCCTTCTCCGAAGGGCGCGCATATAAATGGAATACTAACACACAATCCCAGAAGAACATCAGTGGGAAACAATATTCCACTACTAAAAATATAACTAAATCTAAGGCCACGCCCAACTCTAGTGTAAAATCTACCCAAGCGCAGAAATTGCGGGGAAAGTTTAAAAGAAACCGTACCAGTAAGGACTCCCCGGAGGGTAACACTAAGAAACGTATCACTGACAGCAATATAGCAGAGAGACCTGACAACCGTAGGGATCTGCAAACAGATCCATACGGTGTGATCATATCGGATGACCTTCCATACAAGCACTCTGATGAGATGGTTGATGCCACCCCTGGCAATGGGACACGTACTGAGACAGAAAGGGAAATTGCAGTACCCTGTTTGGAAACATGTCAGAATTCTTTAAACCCGAGGCGGGGACTTTCCTCACCCCGACCGAACAGGGGAGTAGGAAATTTGGACGCATTTGTTACACGGATTCAAGTGAATCCCTCAGTGTAATTAATCTTTCGTCCCACGCTCTGTCCCCGGTTGAAATTAGGGTTCTGGTGCGCGACCTAACATTCTGCCCACAAGAAAGTTTTGACGCCTTTGGGGTCATCACAGACATACAACTTTTTGCACGCAGGCTTCTATTGAAGAGCCTGCATGCCAATAATTCCACTGATATCGATGTCACCGACTGGTCTAAGTTTAGTATGAGAGAATTCAAGGCCCTGCGGGACTTGACACTTCTATATGAAGAAAACAACACTTTGGACCTGATAGATCAGATAGATCTGGAGATGCTATTGGACAATGCAAATGAATCCACATGCACTACTCCGTCGGTTTTTAAAAAACCCTCTGGCAAATTTCCACCCTTGAGTCTTAATTCAAATATTGATATATTTGTAAAACAAGTCTCGAGGGACATTCGTAAGTTGTCATGTGGGAAATCCCACCCTGACAATTTGAGTGAAGATGAAACCAAAGCCCTTGACACGCTGATGAAAAATGTCAATATTACAATAAAACCCTCCGATAAGGGGGGAAACGTGGTCCTTATGGACAATACGGACTACGTACGTATGTGTCAAGACATACTAGACAACAAGGAGTGGTACAAGATCATCTCAAGTAAGCTAATACAGACCTTTTATAATAAATTCTATGCTTTGATAGATACAGCCCTTGCCAATGGTGGTATCACAAAGGATCAGCATACCTTCATTAGAACCAAATACCCAAGGGCAGCCACTTTTTATAGTTTACCAAAGATCCATAAATGCCAATCACGACCCCCAGGCCGACCGATCGTTTCAGGGAAAGGAGGAATAGCTGAGAATCTCAGCAAAGTTATCGATTCCTTTTTACAACCATTTGTTACGTGTATGCCTTCCTATGTGAAGGATACTACACATTTATTGCAGACAATTGAAAATTGTATCTTGACAGAAAACTCTATCTTGGTGGCTATTGATGTGGAGGCGCTCTATAGCTCAATCCCACATATTAAGGGGATCGAGGTTATACGGAGCTTACTCCAACAGAGTGAGGGTTGCAAACATGAAGTGAACGAATTCATAGTGGATGGATTGAATTATATTTTACATCATTTTTTTCTATTCAATAACTCCCACTACCTCCAGGTGCAGGGCGTGGCCATGGGCACCTGTTGTGCTCCGGCCTACGCCAATCTGTACCTGGGGGAGTGGGAGAAGTCCCTCCTGGGTGATGGGGATCTCGTCGGGTACACGCGTCACAGCTCTATGTGGCGGCGGTATATCGACGATGTCCTCATCATCTGGGAGGGATCGGAGGCTGCTTTATTGAAATTCAAATCTTGTATTAATATAAACAAGTACAATTTGAAGTTCACTATGACATATGACACTCAGAGCATTACCTTTTTGGACGTTGTGATGGGCCGCACCCCAGAGAACCTAATTTTCACCTCGTTGTACCGTAAAAGTACCGCGGGCAACACGGTACTGCACGCGGATAGTTTCCACCCCATTCCCTTAAAACGGTCCATACCCTATGGTCAATACTTGCATTTCCGTAGGAACTGTTCAAATGATAGTCTCTTTAAAGAAGAGGCTTATAAGCTACAGATTAGATTCCTTGCACGAGGTTACAGCCGCTCATGCCTGCGCAGGGCTTATAATAAAGTGGTGATATTGCCTCGCAGGGATCTCCTGTTCTCCAAAAAGGAACGTGACGATCCTACTTTGGATCCACCTAGGATCACTATGCGTTTCACTAAACACAATATTATTCGCAATATTATTCAGAAATACTGGCCCATTTTAAAGGATGATCCTAAAATGGGATGCCTTGTCCCTGCACGCCCTCCCATCTCTTATAAAAGGGCCTCTTCGTTATATGACAAGTTGGTGCAGAGCGAATATAAAAGTGAAACTAAAAGATCTAAACACTGCTCGGTTGTTGGCTCTTTTTCCTGCAATCATTGCTCGTGCTGCAAATACATCAGACGTGATAAGATCTTTCGCTTACCGAATGGTGCTACTTTTCGACCCATCCATTTTGCAAATTGCCAAACACGGGGTGTGGTATACCTCATGGAGTGTGAATGTGGGGCATACTATGTTGGTAAAACCAAACAAGAATTCCATCGTCGAATGTCCAAACATGTTTACAGCATGGAAATTGGCAATTATTATTTGCCAATGGGACGACATGCTGTAACAGTACACAACTATAGAATGCCCAAGATCACATTCACCGCCCTAGATCGAATACATATACCAGCTCGGGGGGGTGATTGGAATAAGACTCTACTCCAACACGAACAGAGGTGGATACATAAATTGGATGCCACTTCTTTTCCAGGACTCAACGAGTCGGTCTCCTTTGCTCCTTTTTTAAAGGGGTTTACCTCTGGAAAGACACAGTAGAGACCACCTGTTGACCCCTTTCTCATTCGGTCTCTTCTTCCCTATCACCTCTCAAATAATTTCTGAGTGATACTTCCCGGCTATGTCTCTTTAAATTGTCATAAACATCTCAGCCATTGTTATTACATTTGGGTCCTAAAAAATAATGTACCCAATATGGCTAACTCTTAAAGATTGTACCTTTTATATGGTTAATTTTCTAGAAATACTTATTTTGCTATTATATACTCTTTGTGGCTGCATATTCACTGTGGCCGTGCTCTAAGTAAATGCATGCATTTGTATGTCAGTAAATGCATGTTATATATGTGAAACAATTTGAAATTATGTAACATGACCGGTGAAACAAATGTGTGCTAATGTGGTGTCATGCTTTGATTTACCGTCTATGTCCTCCCCCCCCCCATGTCCTCTCCTCCCCCTCCTCTTTTTTTTTTTTTTTCATTAAGATTATTTATATTTATTTTTATTTTATTTATTATTATAATTTTTATTATGATTTTTTCCCTTCCCATTCCTCTCACTCCCACACTCCCTGCCCTATCCAAACCTCGGAGGCTTAGTGGGGGTCTGGACTGACGTGGTGTACCTCAGCATTGGCACTACATGGTCTTTCCCCCCCCCGGGTGAATGCCATTCCCCACTATCATGGTCTGTCCGCTAGTTGCTTTTGGGGGGGGGGGGGGGTTGGTGCTCTGTCGTGACTCCCCGGCAAGGGTAGGAGGGGCTCTGGTTATTTACACGAGCCCCTCCGTATGCCTCCCTTTGTTTTATGGGCGGGCTGGTCCCGCCCGGTTATGAGGGACACTTATTCCCTTGCCGGCAGCATCCTTGGACACCTCCGGACGCATACCTCACGCGCACCCGCACTTCAGCGGACACGCATGACGTACTGACGTCATGCAGTTGCGACGGAAGTGACGTCATTTCGGGGCCGCTTTGCGGCCTTCCGGGGCGCCGGGGTGGCCACACATGGCCGGCCTGATTAGGCGGCCATGCGGAATTAGGCAAATACCGCCCATTAGACAGGTGGTCTACACCTGTGAGGAATCCCAGGGCTCAACATAAATATCCCTCCCTATAGGAAGTGTACACCCATTGTCTACTATTACATGAGAAAGGACTTAGGAACCTCCAGCTCTCAGATGGTATGCTTGGCTATTTTCCTTCTTGACCTGTGCTTATCTATTTACTATATTTAAGTAACATTTTGAAATTTCTGTAGAATAATACTTTGATTTATCAAATTACAGATTGGGTGACTCCATACAATACGAGTCAGCGACTGCGTCTGTCACCTTTCCCGGGCTAAGTTTCTGGTCACAGTCCCCCCTTCCCTGTTTGGGAATTTCCTTATCAATCTTATTAATTCAGGTAATAGCCTTGATACTATGGACACTGTTCCCCTAATCAGGTTAGCATGTCCACTTTGGTTTCTGTTATTTGTTATTTTTTGTTTTATTTATTTATTTCTTTCATTTATTTATTTAAATGACAACATTTTTTCACCTCTCCAGCACTTCCCCTCTTCTTATGTAACTCTTCACGCACACGCTAGTATCATGTCCATCCACATACACCTGGTTCTCTTTAGGCACCTTGTCAATACTCATCTCCCACATCACTCATGCATTTTCCACACCCATTCACTTTAGCATACATATAGCTTACGTTGACTCACACACACACTTGTCACTTCCTCACTGGCACTTTTCCCACTCAGTGTTTCTCTATTGCACGTATCCTTTGTTGTTTTTGTTTTGGTGTTTTTCCTCATTGATGTATGTATTTATTTATTTATTTATTCATTTATACAGTTTTTAATTGTTTTTTTGGTATTTCACCTTTTTTCCTTTCCTTTCCTTTTTTTTTCTTTCCTTTTCACGCGCACTGTTTTCAGGGTTCCCCTCCCCCCCCCCCCCATTTCCCCTCCTTTTTTTTTTTTTTATCAGAAACCGAATCTGTGAGCGTTGTTTTCTTGCCTCCTTCTCTTCCTTTTCAAAGTATTCTATATATATATATATATATCTAAACACTCAGGGGTGATTATCCTCTATATACATAGATTATAGGTATGATAATAATTTCATGCCGTATATATACCCTATGTCCATATGTTAAAATATATGTTCCTAATTTTATTTATATATTGGGATTCTATCATAGGTGTGACTCACCATATTGTCCGGCTACCTACGTCCGCACCCACTCCCTATATCTATGGGTGGTGAGGTATTTGTGTGACCTCTCGTGAGCCACGCCTCTGACCTTTTTTCCCCCTGGCATCTTGGTGGTAATTTTGGACTTGGTAACATTCTGGATATGTGAAGGAAATTGAGGCACCACCTTGTGGGGGAACTCCACTAAAAGCACTATCATTTATTTTACTTCCTTGGAAGTGCACTATTGGGTAAATTATACTAACAAATATAAGGTATTCCCAGTATAAGTAACATTCGATATATTTATTTATTGCATCTTTGTTTTATAACAGACCATTTCTCTGAAGAAGACCCCCTGAGTGGGTTGAAACGCGTTAGTACTATACTTCTACTGTTGTTATATTATACAGTGTCATTTATAGTTGTGTCTGTTTGTGCATATCCATTCATATTATTGTACTCTTTACATAGGAGTCCGTTTTTAACTGTTCAGGTGGAGCTCACGTTTTTACCTCTGTGCCATGTTGCCATTTTTTCATGGTAATAAACATTAAAATATGTTTCATATTATTCTGATATGCATTTATTATTGTTTTTTGCTGCCTAAAAACCCCGATTGTGGGGGAACTTGTTCCATTTTTTTCATTCGTGTGGGGTGAGCAGCACTCTCCAAGCCCTTCGTGGCAGTGTGTTCTTTTCCAGTATAGCATAACTATTTTGCCACTATACCTTCCAACGAATAAGATTATAATCACAGTGTTAGTCTTGTTTGACAATGAGTAAAAAAAAAGGCTTATTTCTTTTTTAAATAATGGAATAATGGAATAATAGAATAATAGAATTTTTAAAGATTTGTGTTAATAATGGATTAACCGGGGGGCATGGCATGGAGAGTAGACATGCTGCTTGAGTGTGCTAGGATTCCCGGAATCCAGGAAAGTAAGTAGCGGCGTTCCATAGCTCATCCCTCCCGGATATACTATATCCACATGCTGCTGGGCAGCTTCACGGCCACTCAGCGGTGGTAAGAATCAAGCAGGCGGACTGCGAGACTACTTGTCCTCATAGAGCACGGACCCCGGACTCTCAGCTAAGATGTTGTCAGGCTGCAAGGAAATGAAGCGCAGCTCTCCAGATCTCAAGGGGGACCTGACAGTACCCAGACGTGGCTCTACAATGCCCAGCCACAGCTTCTTAACCTCAGGTTCGGGGCTTTCCAGTAGCCAACTGTGGTTCTCCAATAACTGGTGATGATCCTCCAGCTCCTGGGCGTAGTTCCCTAGAGAGAGACCTGGGCTCCCCAGGGCCCAGACAGGAGTTTCCTGCACATAACCTGGTACCTGGTGAGCCCTCTTGTTGCGGTTCTTTAGGATCAAGCTGGGGCACTACAATGCCCAGCCATGGCTCGCCAGCTTCCAGCAGTGGCCATCTAAATACTAATGCTGGTTCCTTAGGTATAATGTCTACAGTTCAGATGAAGTGTTCTAGCCCACTGGCCTATAAACCTACTAGTGGGCAAGTTACATCTCATCCGGATTTAACTGCGGAAGACATAGATTGGGATCTCGGAGAACATGTAAGAGTCCTTCCTACTGAAGAAGGTATCTAGCCACTTATAACTGCTGTTGAACTATCTTGTAAGCAAGCTGTAGAGGGGCTTAGGGAGGATACAGTGGCATTGGAACATAGAGATGAAGAAGTGGAGAAGAGTCAGGAGGATGACATTAGGCAAGTTGTGGCTGATACCCAAGATATTATTAAACATCATGAGAAGGTTTTTAACTCCCTTATGGATCAGCTTGATAATTATGAAAACAGAGATCGCTGGCAGCATACACACATGCGGGGCTTACCTGAAGCAACCAGGACCTCAGACCTGCTTCAGACTGTGCTAGCCTTATTTCGCCAAATTCTGGGAGAACTTGCAATCAACATTATCGAGGTGGATAGGGTGAATCACGCACTAATCCATGCTCCCCAAAATGCAGATAAGCCAAGAGACGTTATTTGTAAATTACACAGATACTCAGTGAAGGAAGTCATTATGAAAGCAATCTGTAAAAAATTTATTGTTGATTTTGATGAAGCTCAGCTCTCTTTATTTCCGGACTTATTACATCGTACTCTGATGCAGTGTCTGACCCTTGCTAGAAGATTTGCGTGATGTTGATGTTAAATACCATTGGGGTTTCCCTTTTCACCTAACGGCTACCTGTATTAATAAAATGGTGGTTCTTCAAACCAAGGACGACTTGCAATATTTTGTAGAAATGTTGGACTTGCCTGTAGTGGATTTTCCAGACTGGAGTTTGAATAGCTCCAAACCTCTTTTACAACATCCGGAAAGGTGGCATCAGGTCCAGAGGTCAGAGCTTGAAGATAGAACCATCCAGATAGACATAATCAAAGTCCAACTCCAGCTAGGCCTGTCTGAACCTCTGTTTGGGCTTAGTATAATGAGAGCCCACTGTTCAGAGCGGGATATCGGTTGAGGAGAATTGATAGAATAGATTGTATAAATACATATTTGGGATATGGGCACTTTTTTTTTTTTTTTTTTTTTTGCATGGTCGGATTTACCTATTGCCCTTTTGTATTGCCTTCGTACTACATAGATTTAATTGGGGTATAGGCTTTTGTTTAGTTTTGAAGTATTAAAAGGGTTGTAAACCCTTTTTTTCACTTCAATGCATCCTATGCATTAAGGTGAAAAATTCTTGGCAGTCACTGGCCCTACAGCCCCCCATTTTACTTACCTGAGCCCCGTCATCTCTTTGGCAGATTGATAGCAGTGCAGCCATTGGCTCCTGCTGCTGTCAATCAAATCCAATGGCATGGGCCCAGGGGGCGGGGGCCAAGTCCGGCATTCATGTCTGTGGATGCAATTTCTGGACTCAGGAGCATGTCCGCAAGGTAACCCCCTTGGGAGAGCGCTTCTTATCTGATGCGGGGATGAGCAGCGAGAGCCGCCGGGGGACCCCAGAAGAGGATGTTGAGGGCGCAAAACGAACTGCAGAGTGGAGGGAAGTATGACATAAAAAAAATAAAATATTATCCTTTAAAATCACTTTAAGATTTGATACTAATGTGTACATGTATCTATGGTTGCACAGGGAGCACAATACTTATGGCCTTAATCATCTTTGCCCCAATAGGTTGGTCCTGAAACAAGGGACTTTGTATTCTGCATATTTGCAGAAGGGAAAATGAATCAGAGTACGAGTTGTTTACCCCTTCCTGGATTCATCTTCCCCTTGGGTGGTATATCACACATAGTGGGATTTTTTTTCTCCCTTTTTTTATTTTTTTATTCAGATTTGTGTTATTTTTATGTTTTCTTTTCTTTCTTTTTTTCGCTAGGTGCATCTACGGGTGATATCCAGGGTAAAGCTGGGTTCCTCGCTGGGAGGACAGATGTTTATTCAATGGAGTGGTGCGGTAATATGCTTATTGAGGTAGATGTCCAGATTAGATTTAGGCAATGGTTGGTATAGTGAAGATTGTGTCATATAATGTGAGAGGTCTTTGCTCATTTCATAAAAGGGGTCGTCCTTGGCATTAACTGTGTAACCTGGGGGCAGATGTAGTTTTCATGCAGGAGATGCACTTCATGGCAGGGTCCAACCCTCGTATGCCTCTTTTTCCCTTTAATAAATGGTTTCATGCACAATTGCTTATGCCAAGGGCTATGAGAGTGACAATAGCTTTTTGTAATTAATTTCCTCTGTCATTTACGGAAGTACAAGACCTTGAGAATGCTGGGGAGGTTTAGAGAGGGTTTTTTGGTATTGGGAGGAGAGTTCAACCTTACTTTGGACTCTTGCCTGGACACCTCATTGGGTAAAACCCCACTGTCTTTCAGAGCTCTAAAGCACTTTAAACAACTTCTATGCTCTTTACATTTGGTGGATAGTTGGCGTGCGTTACATAGTAGAGATAGAGATTATAGCTATTATTCTAAAATTCATAGTACATATTCACACATTGATCTATTGTTGGTGGACCAATTTTATTTGAACCATGTTTGTTTTTTCACCATAGAATCTATTACTATATCAGATCATGCTCCCATAACTCTGACTTTCCGACCGATTTCTGCCTATAGGGTGGAACGGACATGGCCATTGAACGAGTCCCTTTTGGATGATAAGTTGGTCTTGGAAACTCTATTTTGTACATTGGCATCATACTTTGAAATAAATATACCCAGGGAGGTGTCTAGTCAAGCAGTTTGGGAAGCCAATAAGGCAGTTACTAAAGTTGAATTGATTGTACATGGCTCTTGTATTAGACAAATTTATAATCAAATTTATAATCTTGAGACCCAAGGTCCACTTGAACCCTGCTGATGCCCAAGGGCTGGAGACACAAAAAATGTGTCTCTCTCAGTGTTTGGATCGCAGGGTCAAAGAAAAGCACAGGTATTTTGATCACCGTTTTTATGAACAGGGGAATAAATGTGGTATGCTGTTGGCCAGAAAACTAAAGAAGCAACAAGATTCACGTCATGTTCATACCCTTCATAATAAACAGATAGTAGACACCCAAACAATAGCCACCAAATTCCGCAATTGGTATTATCAATGGATGCTGAAAAAGCATTCAATAGGGTGAATTGGGTCTTTATGACTGAAGTGTTGAGGGAAATGGGCCTAGGTGAGCAGATGGTGGGTTTGGTCTCAGCGCTATACACAGATCCGAGAGCAAGGGTTAAGGTAATGGTATGTTATCAGTCTACTTTAATATATGTAATGGGACTAGACAGGGTTGCCCTCTTTCCCCATAATTATTTGCTATGGTTTTGGAGACTTTTCTTTGTACAGTTAGGAAAAATACGGAGTTCTCAGGGAACCGCATTGGGTCTATGGAAAATAAGATCTCAGCCTATGCGGATGATCTATTATTTTATCTTTCCTCCCCTCAGGAATCTTTAACCGCATTAATGTCCAAAGTACGTAAGTGTGTCCTTTTATCCATTTAAAAATAAATTTTGAGATGTCTCTACTGCTGCCTAGCCACGTCCCTTTAAGAATGGCAACCTCCCTGCAACATTCCTTTCCTTTCATCTGGCACTTTGATTCCCTACCTTATTTGGGGATTCACATCACTTCAGATTCAAAGCAGGGATGGAGTGACCACATTTTGATGTGGTTTGGTAGAGTGAATGTGCTCAAAATGAGTATATTACCCAGAATAATTTATACTTTATATACAGTACCTATAGCGTTTCCACAGGTTTTCTTTAAACGTATATGGAGGGCATTTTTGACTTTGTGTGGGGGGATAGACATCCTAGGTTGGCTTATGATGTGTTATGTAGACATAAGTTGGAGGGTATAGTGGGGCTCCCTAATGTAGCTTTATACTATAAGACCATGGCCTTGGTACGCATTATGAATTGATGCCATGATTTTTCGAATAACTTGTGGGTTCCCTTAAAGAAAACACTGGCAGGTAGGAATTAGGAGGGAGTCCGTGGATTCCGGCTGCTTTTAGGGGCCAAAATTGGTGTCACCATTAATTCGGACATTTTTGTCAATATGGGATAGGTTGAATATTTTGGGCAAGCTCCTCCAACATCCCCTCTAACCCCATTGAGAGGGTATCCTTGTTTCCCCCCAGGGGAAGAGCTTGGATGCTTTGACTTGTGGGGCTCTGATGGGAATACTACTTGTGCCAAATTTGTGCCAAGTTTATCTCCTTTATTGGAATTAGTGTTTTCTTGGGGGGCTATACCCTTACCCATTTGGAGATACCGCCAAATGGCGGATTTTTCTAACAAATTGAAACCCCGGGTGATGCCTTTGAGTACTCTTACCACCTTACCAACACAGTCTCTATGTGTTTACATCCCATAATCTAGACATCTGCTATCTTGAATGTATACACTCAGTGGCCAATATACCTCAGTCCGTTATTTTATTAGAGAATGGGAGAGAGAGATGGGTCACAATTTTACATCGAAACAAATCCAAAGACTGATTAAATCGATGCATTACCTTTCTGTAAGTTCCAATATATAGGAATTGTCTTATAATTTCGTATCGGATGTATTCAATGGTAGATGCCTGTTGCTGGAGGGGATGTGATCAGCAGGGCACTTTCCTCCATTTATGGTGGTCTTTTCTTAACCATTCAGCCCCGGAAGATTTTACCTCCTTAACCACTTGACCACTGGGCACTTAAACACCCTTAATAACCAGACCAATTTTCAGCTTTCGGTGCTCTCACATTTTGAATGACAATTACTCAGTCATGCAACACTGTACCCATATGAAATTTTTGTACTTTTTTTCACAAAAATAGAGCTTTCTTTTGGTGGTATTTAATCACCGCTGTTTTTTTTATTTTTTGTGCTATAAAAGAAAAAAGGCCGAACATTCTGTAAAAAAATGAATTTTTCTTAATTTCTGTTATAACATTTAGCAGATTAATAATTCTTATTCATAAATTTTGGCCAAAATTTATACTACTGCATATCTTTGGTAAAAATAAGTACAAATTGGTGGATATTATTTGGTCTTTGTGACAGTTATAGAGTCCACAAGCTATGGTGCCAATATCTGAAAATTGATCACACCTGAAGGACTGATGGCCTATTTCAATTCTTGAGACCCTAACATGCCATAAAAGTACAAATACCCCCCAAATGACCCCTTTTTGGAAAGAAGACATTCCAAGGTATTGAGTAAGAGGTATGGTGAGTTTTTTTGAAGCTGTCATTTTTTCTCACAATTCTTTGCAAAATCAAGATTTTTTTTTCCTTTTTTTTTATTTATTTTTTTCACAAAATTGTCATAATATCAGTTTATTTCTCACACACAGCATATGCATACCCCAAATTACACCCCAAAACACATTCTGCAATTACTCCCGAGTATGGCGATACCACATGCGGGAGACTTTTACACAGTGTGGCCACATACAGAGGCCCAACATGCAGGGAGCGCCATCAGGCGTTCTGGAGCACCCAGGACAATTCTGACATTTCTCTCCTACATGTAAAAATCATCATTTATTTGCTAGACAATTACATAGAACCCCAAAACATTATATTTTTTTTTTTAGCAAAGACCCTAGAGAATACAGCAGTGGTTGTTGGAACTTTATATCTCGCATGGTATTTGCGCACCAATTTTTCAAACGCATTTTTTTTGGAAAAAAAACTGATTTGTATTAAAAAAAAAAAACAGTAAAGTTAGCCCAATGTTTTTGCATAATGTGAAAGATGAAGTTATGGTGAGTAAATAGATACCTAACATGTCACTCTTCAAAATTGCACACGCTGGTGGAATGGCGCCAAATGTCGCTAAAAATCCCCATAGGCGAAAAATTTTTTTTTACTGGTTACATGTTTTGAGTTACAGAGGAGGTCTAGGGCTAGAATTATTGCTCTCACTCAAACGTGCACAGTGATACCTCACGTGTGGTTTGAACACCGTTTTCATATGTGGGTGGGACTTACATATGCGTTCACTTCTGCATGCGAGCATATGGGGACAGGGGCACTTTAAAAAAAAATGTATTATTATTGTTCATTTTACTTTATTTTAGTTTGACATTTTTTTCCCCAAAAATAATTTTTTTGATCACTTTTATTCCAATTACAAGGAATGTAAACATCCCTTGTAATAGGAATATGGCATGACAGGTTCTCTTTATAGTGAGATATGGGGTCAGTAAGACCCCGCATCTCACCTTTAGGCTGGGAAGCCTGAAATAAAAATAAAAAATAAAAAAAACATATTCTGGCTTTGATCATATTGGCGAGTCGGTAGAAGCACCGGAGGGCGGCGGGAGGGGGTGTGTCCCCTCTCGCCTCCTGTAAGAATGATCAAGCAGCGGAACAGCCGCTATGATTGTTCTTATGGTGTAGGGAATCGCCAGCCGAAAAAGCTGATATCTGAATGATGCCTGTAGCTACAGGCATGATTGAGATACCCCCGCACAAGTCAAGGACATCATATGACGGCTGGCTGGGTATTGCAGGATATCACCGACTATGGCTGGGTATTGCAGGGTATCACTGAGTATGGCTGGGTATTGCAGGGTATCACCGAGTATGGCTGGATATTGCAGGATATCACCGACTATGGCTGGGTATTGCAGGGTATCACCGAGTATTGCTGGGTATTGCAGGGTATCACCGAGTATGGCTGGGTATTGCAGGGTATCACCGAGTATGGCTGGGTATTGCAGGGTATCACCGAGTATGGCTGGGTATTGCAGGGTATCACCGAGTATGGCTGGGTATTGCAGGGTATCACCAACTATGGCTGGGTATTGCAGGGTATCACCGAGTATTGCTGGGTATTGCAGAGTATTGGTGGGTATTGCAGGGTATCTCCCAGTATGGCTGGGTATCTCCGAATATGGCTGGGTATGGCAATTTATGGCAGAGTATTGGCAGGGTATTGCAGAATATTGGCAGGGTATTGCAGAGTATTGGCAGGGTATTGCAGAATATTGGCAGGGTATTGCAGAATATTGGCAGGGCATTGCAGAGTATTGGCAGGGCATTGCAGAGTATTGGCAGGGCATTGCAGAGTATTGGCAGGGCATTGCAGAGTATTGGCAGGGCATTGCAGAGTATTGGCAGGGCATTGCAGAGTATTGGCAGGGCATTGCAGAGTATTGGCGGGCATTGCAGAGTATTGCAGAGTATTGGCGGGTGTTGCAGAGTATTGGCAGGGTATTGCAAGGTATTGGCAGGGAATTGAGGGGTTAATTTTCAGTGAGCAGCATTGTGGGCACTGCAGATGCAGCACACAGCGCTGCTGACACTGATCTCTTCCCCCCTCTGCTGTACCGATCGGTACAGAGAGGGGAGGGAGGAACCGGCGTCATAACATGACGCCGGTTTGTTTACAAGTGATCACTCCGTCATTTGACAGAGCGATCATGTAGTAAACAGCCGTGATGAGCGACCGTTTACCGTGATCCGTGATGTGCCGGGTCCTGAGGACCCACGGTCATGGATGCTCTCAAGTGCACGCCCCAGGGGAATTCTGGGAGGACGTTATATAACGGCCTCTCAGAGTTAAGCAACCGCCCTGTAGCCGTTATTCGGCTATGGGCGGTTGTTAAGTGGTTAATGACCAGAGCATTTTTTTTGCGATTCGTCACTGTGTCACTTTAACTGACAATTGCACAGTCGTGCAAAGTTGTACCCAAACAAAATGATGTCCTTTTTTTCCCACAAATAGAGCTTTCTTTTGGTGGTATTTGATCACCTCTGCTTTCTTTTTGCACTAACTAAAAAAGACTGACAATTTTGAAAAAAAAAAGCAATATTTTTTATTTTTTGCTATAATAAATATCCCCAAAAAATATATAAAAAAACAAATTTCTTTCTCAGTTTAGGCTGATATATATTCTTCTACATATTTTTGGTAAAAATCCCAATAAATGTATATTGATTGGTTTGCGCAAACGTTATAGCATTTAAAAAATAGGGGACAGAGTTATGGCATTTTTATTATTATTTTTTTTTATCAGTAATAATGGTGATCTGCGATTTTTATTGGAACTGTGACATTGTGGTGGACAGATCGGACACTTTTGACACTATTTTGGGACTATTGACATTTATACAGCGATCAGAGCTAAAAATAGCCACATTTACTATGTAAATGTAACCGGCAGGGAAGGGGGTAAACACTAGGGGACGATCAAGGGATTAAATGTGTTCTCTCAGCGTGTTCTAACTGTAGGGCTACCTAGGACATAACAGAGATCACTGCTCCCGATGACATGGAGCAGTAGATCCCTGTCCTGTCACTAGGCAGAACAGGGAAATACCTTGTTTACATAGGCATTTCCCCGTTCTGCCTTTCCTCATCACAATCATGGGCCACTGGCAGACATCAAGCCCACGGGACTGGCGGGCATGCACCCACTACCCTGGGTTTACGAAGGGATGTATGGGTTTTTGCGCACCCGTGCCATTCTGCTGACGTACATCCGCATGCAGTGATCAGGAAGCAGTTAAGATCAAACTATTTTGGGAGGTGGTTTCCCCATGGTAGACCCATAGAATTTTCTCCTCTACATTTCCTTTTGCATGGGATGCCATCCTCTATTAAGTTTTATTTAAAAAAAAGTATTACGCCACAGTCCATATGTCCTACTTTATTGGACTGGAAAAGGGAAGTAGATACAATTATGGAGGCTGGGAGGTGGGTCCATATGGTCAAAGATCAAAAGTAATACTGGGAGTATGCTATAGGACCCCTAACCCGAGGGAGGGGGGGGGGGGAATAGACCTCCTATCACAGTTTAGAATGGCAGCAAGAATGGGAAGTGTCATTTTATAATAGGGGATTTCAATTATCCACACATAGACTGGGCTGAAGGAACCGCACATTCATCTAAGGCGCACTATTTCCTAAATGTCTTACAGGACAATTTCATGGGTCAGATGGTAAATGTACCAACAAGAAACAATGCGTTACTAGACCTACTGATTACTAACAATACAGACTTGATCATGGATGTAGAAATAAGGGTCAGCTTAGGAAACATCGATTACAGGTCAATTAGTTTCAGCATAAATCATACAAATAGGAAACATAAGGGGAATGCAAAGACACTGAATTTCAAAAGAGCCAACTTACATAAACTACACTACTTTCTAGAAGATACTAAATGGGATGAAATCCTAGGAACAAAGAACACGGAGGAACAATGGATGTGCTTTAGGAGCATATTAGATAAGGGTATTAGCCAGTGCATCTCAAAGGGTAATACATTTAAAAGAGCTAATAAAGGCAAAGGAGAAGGCCCTCGCATAATACAAGGCTAAGAGATCATCATCAGCATTCCAACTGTACAAAGAATGCAATAAGACATGTAAGGGTGTAATCAGGGCGGATAAAATAGAACACGAAAGGCACATAGCGGAGGAGAGTAAGAAAAATCTCAAGAAATTCTTTAAGTACATAAATAGTAAAAGAGGGAGCACAGATCATATTGGCCCCAAAAAGAATGATAAAGAGATTCTGGTTACAAAGGATGGTGAGATGGTGAAGGTTTTGAATGTATTCTTCTCCTTAGTCTTCACGAGAGAAACGGGGGGCTTCAGTAACCAAAACTGCAATGTTTATCCTCATGACACTTGACAGGATGCACCCCCATAGTTAACAGAGGATAAAAACAGAAATAGACTTGATAAACTTAACATAAATAAGTGACCGGGACCAAATAACTTGCACCCAAGGGTCCTTAAGGAGCTCAGTCAAGTTATTGCCAAACCGTTGTTCTTAATTTTTACGAACAGTCTACTGACTGGTATCGTACCAGCTGAATGGAGAAAAGCCAATGTAGCCCCAATCTTTAAAAAGGGATCAATATATATCCCTGGAACTACAGATCAGTTAGCCTAACATCAATAGTATGCAAGCTATTGGAAAGGATGATAAGGGACTACATACAAGATTTTAGTAATGAAAATGGTATCATTGGCAGTATTCAGCATGGATTCATGAAAAATCATTCTTGCCAAACAAATTTATTAACCTTCTATAAGGAAGTGAGCTGCCACCTGATGAAGGAAGACCGGTAGACTTAGTGTATCTGGATTTGTGAAGGCATTTGATACAGTTCCCTACAAATGTTTACTATATAAGCTAAGGTCTGTCGGCATGGACCAAAGCGTGAGTACCTGGATTGAAAACTGGCTACAAGGGCGAGTTCAGAGGGTAGTGATAAATGGGGAGTACTCAGAATTGTACAATGTAGAAAGTAGGGTCCCTCGGGGTTCTGTCCTGAGACCAATACTATTTAATTTATTCATAAATGATCTGGTGGATGGGATAAACAGCTCAACCTTTGTATTTGCAGATACTAAGCTAAGCAGGGCAATAGCTTCTCCACAGGATGTGGAAACCTTGCAATAAGATCTGGACAAATTATTTAGGTGGGCAACTACATGGCAAATGTGGTTTAAAGTAGAAAAATTAAGTAAAATAATGCATTTAGGTGGCAAAAACATGAATGCAATCTACTCACTAGGGGGAGAACCTCTGGGGCAATCTGGGATGGAAAAGGACCTGGGGGTACTAGTAGATGACAGTCTCGGCAACGGCATGCAATGCCAAGCTGCTGCAAGCAAAGCCAATAAAATATTGGCATGCATTAAAAAGGGTATTAACTCGAGAGATAAAATGATAATTCTCCCACTCTACAAGACTCTGGTCTGACAGCACCTGGAGTATGCTGTCCAGTTCTAGACTCCAGTACAGAGAAGGGCAAGAAAGCTAATGGACTGGAGGATCTTAGTTATAAGGAAAGATTACAAGCCCTGAACTTATTCTCTCTGGAGAAGAGACGCTTGAGAGGGGATATGATTGAGTGAATGTACAAATACTATACTGGTGACCCCACAATAGTGATAAAACGTTTCTGCGAAAAGGCATTTAAAAAGACTTGCAGCCATTCACTAAAATTAGAGGAAAATCGATTTAACCACTTACAGACCGGACCATTTTGCTGGTCAAAGACCAGACCACTTTTTGCGATTCGGCACTGCGTCGGGTTAACTGACAATTGCGCGGTCGTGCGACGTGGCTCCCAAACAAAATTGACGTCCTTTTTTTCCCACAAATAGAGCTTTCTTTTGGTGGTATTTGATCACCCCTGCGGTTTTTATATTTTGCGCGATAAACCAAAATAGAGCGACAATTTTGAAAAAAACACATTATTTTTTACTTTTTGTTATAATAAATATCCCCCAAAAATATATAAAAAATAAATAAATTTCCCTCAGTTTAGGCCGATACGTATTCTTCTACATATTTTTGGTAAAAAAAGTCGCAATAAGCGATTATTGATTGGTTTGCGCAAAAGTTATAGCATTTACAAAATGGGGATAGTTTTATAGCATTTTTATTAATAATTTTTTATTTATTTTTTTACTAGTAATGGCGGCGATCAACGATTTTTATTGTGACTGCGACATTGTGGGGGACCCATCGGACATTTTTGACACATTTTTGGGACCATTGTCATTTATACAGTAATCACTGCTATATAAATGCAGTGATTCCTGTGTAAATGACACTGGCAGTGAAGGGGTTAACCAGTGGGTGGCAGTGTAGGGGTTAAGTGTTCCTAGGGGTGTTTTACTAACTGTGGGGGGGTTGGGCTTTCATTTAGTGAACACTGATCTCTGCTCCAATAACGTGGATCAGAGATCAGCATACTAGTTGCTAGGCAAAATGGAGAAATGCTGTTTACACGGCATTTCCTCCATTCAGCCATCCCGTGAGACGATCGCGGGTATGCCCGCGGCGATCGAGTCCGCGGGTCCCACGACTGGACTCACGGGGTCCCGACCAGCGCAGGGCAGCATTGAAGATTGGACATACCTGTACGCCAATATGCCTGCCCGTGCCATTCTGTCGACGTACATCGGCGTGCGCTGGTTGGGAACCGGTTAACCAGACACTGCATAGAAGGTTCTTTATGGTAAGAGTGGTAAGAGTGTGGAATTCTCTTCCACAAGCAGTGGTTTCAGCAGGGAGCATAGATCATTTCAAAAAACTATTAGATAGGCACCTAAACGACCACAACATACAGGGATATACAATGTATTAGTGATATAAAACCGCACACACACAGGTTGGACTTTATGGACTTGTAACTATGTAATATAAGTTTAAAGATATATGGGCATGTTGGATGTACTATTCTTCAGAGATATAAGTAGGTAAGCATCTAATCTTTCAAATTTCTCTTTATTTTATATTTTAAAACATACATTCAACAATTACCAAACAAATGAAGCATCTAATCTTAAGTAAAAAAAATATAAGTGAAAAATAATCGTTAACAAATGATATTCAGAAAAAAGTGCTTGTGGAAATTAAGTCCCAAAACTATAATGTCTCCCAGATGACGACTCCTTAGTTGAAACACGTCGGGTGGATTCCTCTGCAGACACCGCTATCTCTATATTCATGTACATGTCGCTGTTTGATACCAGCAAAATGTGAGTTCTTTCATTTTTAATTATTAAAATTTCTACGTGACAATATTGCGCTATGTCGGGTCTCTGCTTTTATGGTTCCATGTATGAGACATCATTTCATCTCGCATCGGACAGTAACGATTTTCTCACCCATTCTGACGTGGTGGTACAAGCCGTGTCCAAGGAATATCCATACCTATCAGGCCCTTTAGGTCTGGTATGGATATTAAGGGGAACCCCATGTCAAATTTTTAAAAAACATTGACATGGGGGTTTCCCCCTAAAAATCCATACCAGACCCTTTATCCGAGCACGCAACCTGGCAGGCCGCAGGAAAAGAGGGGGGGACAAGAGAGCGCCCCCCCTCCTGAACCATACCAGGCCACATGCCCCCAACATTGGGAGGGTGCTTTGGGGTCCCCTCCAAAGCACCATGTCCCCATGTTGATGAGGGCAAGGGCCTCATCCCCACAACCCTGGCCGGTAGTTGTGGGGGTCTGCAGGCGGGGGGCTTATCAGAATCTGGAAGCCCCCTTTAACAAGGGGACCCCCAGATCCCAGCCCCCCTGTTTGAAATGGTAAGGGGGTACAAAAGTACCCCTACCATTTCACAAAGAAAGTGTAAAAAATTGTTAAATAAGACAAACACACTTTTGAAAAAGTCCTTTATTAAAAATAATTTTTTTTTTTTAAAGATTCCAGCGGTGGTAATTCACTCTTGCTATTCAGTGACGGATGATCATCTCTCCAGGGTCCAGCGATGGCTGATCTGATCCAGCGATGGGTGATCTCTCAGTCCAGCACAGCGCAGTCCATCCATCCTTCCTCTGTCTCCCCTGGCGGAGACACTGTGGGATCCCGGCAGCCTGATATTTCTTATATGAGGAGGGCGGGGCCACCCATCACCTGACCCCGCCCCTCTGATGCTAGTGGGGAAGCCTGGCTTCCCCAATGACGTGTGGGTGACCCCGCCCCCTCTGATGTAACGGAAACCTGTGGATCAGGATGGGGGGGGCACTCTCTCATCCTCCCTCTTTTCCTGCGCCCGGGCAGGTTGCGTGCTCGGATAAAGGGTCTGGTATGGATTATTAGGGGGAACTCCACGTCAATTTAAAAAAAAAATTTGAGGTAGGGTTCCCCTTAATATCCATACCAGACCTGAAGGGCCTGGTAATTGAATTTGGGGGAACCCCATGCTTTTTTTTTATCAATGACTTTCAATGACTGTTCTCTGAATTACGGAAGCCGACAATTCATTATAGCTGCGAGTGATTTTAAGTGACTTTGTGCAGGGACAGTTCTAAGCACGGGAAACATGTGCCCCTTCACTATACACTCCCTCAGGTACGAAATTTAAAGGAATATTTTTTTGCATTGTTACATGTCCCCTGGGGCAGGACCCAGCCCCCCAAACACTTTTTAGGACAGTAACTTGCATATTAGCCTTTAAAATTAGCACTTTAGATTTTGAACGTTCGAGTCCCATAGACTTTAATAGGGTTCTAAAGTTCACACGAAGTTTAGGTCTGTTCGCAGGTTCTGGTGCGAACTGAACCGGGGGGGGTATTCGGCTCATCCTTACTCCTCAAACTACCCTGTGAAAGGAAGATATGTATAGTTTCCTATTCAGAATGCTTTCTTGTCTGGTCAAGTGATCTCCCCAGTGGCCTGCTTCCCGAGAGAGAGGAGAGCATGCTGACAACAACTGCAATGCCTGAGTGGTGACATAACGGCATGACATAATGGCACTTGCTCAGCGGGGATCGCTCCACTGATACCCGCTGAACCAGCGGATGACAGAGCGGTCCCTGCACACTGCATAGGTTCTCCCCTATGGGGGGATCAGTTGAACATGGACCGTCTGTCCATATTCATCTGATCTGCCCTGCAGACGGATAGAAAAATAGGATTTTCCTCCGTCTGCAGAATCAGACCATAGCGGGGATGGATGATATTGGGTGTCAGCGGATGTTCATCCCATAGGGATGCATGTATGTCCGTATTTCATCCGAAAGCGGATGGCTGAAATACGGACATACAGTCTGCACATGTGAAAGGGGCCTTAGAGTGCTGATGTTCACACCCCTGCTGGCAGGGAGTATATGACACCAGCCTTTGCGTCTCCCTGGCAGCAGAATTCATCCTGCCACTTCTACTGGTTTTTTTTCTCCCTGCCTAATCTGAGCCTCCTTGGTTGGTCTCATTCTTGTTGCTTCCTCCCTCCTCAGAAGCAGTAAATCTTAAAACTGTCAGAAGATCAGCCTCTAGTGAGACTGCCTAACTGCTCTGATAATGGGCACAGTGCAGAGAATCCAGAACAATAGAGGCTGTGCAGAGCAGAATGAGAGAGATTTTACATATAGTATAGGCACCTCTTTTAATGTTTTAAATGGCTATACTTGCAAATAGGGCTAGCATGAAGTCATCTATCAGGACTTAATTTATTGACTAACGTTTCACTTTAAAGAATGTGAAGTTTTCAGATATTTAAAGCTCATTTCAGTTTAACAGAGTAGGGTAGGATAAGAAGCTCTGTCAGGTTATTTCTGATGTTACTGTCATGGTTGGATAGGTAGGGATACAGATGGCAAAAAATTACAAAGGTTCCAACATTTTCCCTATCTTGTAAGGAAAAAAAAACATTGACTGGCGTTGTAGTTGGTTACATTTAGCAACTGATTTTTATTTTTATTTTTTTATTTTGAAGGGAGTGTAGAAGGATTAATAGATTTCAAGATGTCATGATTTAGTGGGGAACAGATTGACAACCTTAGTAGCATGTTTTAAAGACTACAGTATACTGTTTTAATACTTAAATAAAAGAGACTATTATGAGCATGTATTGTGAACAAATTATACATTTTACAGCCTTGAAAGTTTAAAATTATAAGTACAACAATTCTCCATTGCCTACTGATATTTTCAGTCTTTTTGTAGCAATCATTTGTGCAGTTTTAATGATGGCAATTCCATTGCAAGGCTTGATAAAAATGAATGTGGGTCACATAACAAAAGCATGTAGAAATGTCAAATTTTTGATCAATTATAACTTTTTTACTTAATATTCAAGCGTTCAATTTTCAATCAAGTACAGTATTAGTAACAAATACATGAACAGCTTGGTAAAAACATAAGTGGCTATAGGTCAGAAATGTAATAATTTACATTTTAATAGCTCAAATTAGGCCCCTTTTACACAGGGGTAGTGGGTGTTGCGGAGGTAAAACACTGCTATTTTTAGACCTCTTTCACACTGGGGCGCTTTGCAGGCGCTACATCGCTAAAAATAGCACCTGCAAAGCGCCGTGAAAGAGCTGCTGCTGTGTCTCCAATGAGAAAGCCTTGAGAGCTTTCACACTGGAGCGGTGTGCTGGCCTGACGCTAAAAAAAGTCCTGCTAGCAGCATATTTGGAGCCAAAAATGTATTTAAATCAATGGGGCAGCGCGGTTATACCTTTGGCATAGCTGTCAGGTCACCTTGATGCACACCATAGGGATTAGGAGTGCACCGCAAGGTTGTGGACCCTACGGCTGACTGCTGCTGACAGAGGTCAAGGTGATAGGATGGCAGGGCCGCCAGAACACCAAGATGGATCCCACCGGGGATAGAGCGTAAGATTCCCTGGGGTGCGGAGTCTAAGAGCCAGCAGGTGTTCACCAGAGCCTCGAGTGTTGAGGATGGACTTGGCTGCAACTGGCTCCAGGTCGCGACCCCCAGGGTCTCCCAGCTCGCACCCACAGTAGGCAACAGGAGGATAGGGATGTTGAGGGACAAAGCCAAGGTCGGGGCCACAAGCAGACAGGAATAGTCGGGGACACACCAAAAGGTCAGGATCACAGGCAAACAGGGATGGTCAAGGACACGCCAAAGTCAGTAACGGAATAACAGCAGAGCACACGGCAGGTAACAGGAAGCTAACACACAAAGATTGATGAGCAGGGCTGGCCTACGGTGCACAGGTTAATATAGAGCTCTCTGATAGGAACTAGGGTGCAGCCATGCCAGAGGATGGATTATAAAAGCAGTCCGGTGAGGGTCGGCTGGTCTCTAGAAATGAACACATGGAGACAGGTAAGCAGACGAACTCTATTGCATAACCATGACAATAGCGATGTTGCAGCAGCGCTTTGCAGTGGTTTTAACCCTTTCTGGGCCACTAGCGGGGGGCAGATTTTTTTTTTGCCTTGATACATGTCCCTTGGGGCAGAACTAGGGCCCCTAAACACTTTTTATGACAATACCTTGCATATAAGCCTTTAAAATTAGCACTTTTGATTTTTCATGTTCGTATCCCATCGACTTTAACCGTGTTCCGGCAGCTTTCGAATTTTGACACAAACATCGCAAATGGTTCGCTGTTCGGTAAACAGGCAAACACCAGATGTTCGAGACAAGCTTATGTTCGACTCGAACATCGGGATCATCTCTAATAGTAATTATCTGTGCAGAGTCATATAACCCTTTTTTTCCCTTGTAGTTTTACAATCTATAAAGACAAATTATACTGTTTTAATTTTTTTCATTGTTTTTAAAGTGTACATGCTGGATTTTTTATAAGAAACCCCAGCACTGCCTACATACGTGATAATCACTCTAGACTGACTAATTATAATATTTCTGTCTTTGCTGGGAGGATGGATGGTGGGTTTCTTGAATACAGCTGGCCATACATGGTTCAAAATTAGGTCAGCCCAGTAGGGACCAGCAGAAATTTGATCAATGTGTGGCCACTGTCACTGAACAGAAGCAGATCTACAGATCAACTTCTGTTCAACCGACCTGTTGGTATATTTCTGTTTGATTAGCACTGCATGCAATAGGCTACAGCACAGATCTGTGTATTCTGATAGTGGTTGGGTCTCCCTGCTGCCAGAATACAATGACACAGCAGAGAAGATTCTCCCCATCCACCTCAAATGTGCATATAGGGAAATCAGTACAGTCTTTTTCTGTCAACTCGCTGGTTGAACGAAAAAACAAACCCACGTATGGCCATCTCAAGCTGCCCATGTTGACTGAAAATAGTAGATACAAAATATTTATATACAATAAATCATATACACCGGGGGCCGCAACCTGTAGATCAGGTGACTGGTAGATCTCGGTCTGGGCTTGCTAACCCACCATTCCAAAGCATCAGAGTGCAATGCAGAGTAATTACTTGTAAAGTTGGAGCTGTAGTAGGGAGCAAGAGCCACATTAGTTGATGCCTCCTCTGTAGTGCTGGCTCCTGTTCCAAGTGGAGTGATACCAACTGCACTTTACCTCTTATCCTGCCTAGCGGTCTCATGAGTGATGCCAGCAGCAGAAAAGAAGAGATCTTCAGGTCAGTGTGAAGCAATACACTGGGCATATTTGTATAGGGCTGCTTTCACACTGATGCACTGTGGTTTATACACACCATGGGTACAGTACAGTGTACCTGCAACTTTCCTGCTCTTAGTCATAGACTTCTACTATATACTGCTGTTTTACTACCCCCAACTTTAGGTGTGAATGAGCCCTAAAGGTGCTGCTGCTGAATGCAACTAAGGGTTCATTCACAAATACAGCAGGCACTGCTGCTGCTCTGAAAAGCGATCCGAGTGTATGAGGTGGTGAGGAAGCGATATGTTGCCTCCTCACCACCTGATTTAAAACCATGATTGCCATGCAGTGTGCATGCTTGTGACATAGTAATGTGGCAATTATAGGTATAAATCAGGTCTGAGGAGGCGACACTGTGCCCAGTGATCTTTAACTTCTTCTGGTGTTATTCAGGTAGATCTCCACCTCTAAGATTGACTACTCCTGATTTACACCTTTTTAAAATACTAAAATAAATGCAATGTTTTTTAATGGGAATAATTAAGAACTCAAGAATATTTTTAACTATTATAACTTTTTATCAATAATTTAGGCAGGCATGCAGATCTTTTCAATCCCAGCTTCTGCTTACTCTGAAGGCTTCTTACATCATATAAGACCCAAATGTAGCCAAAGGTGTCTAAAGGCAGTAGACTGAGGTCACATTTGTATTTACACTCTGATTGCTGAAAGCACTTTTTGTACTAAAAATCATTCTAAAATTGTGCATGTCCAAACTGGCCAAAGGTAATAAAGTCAGCAACCTGAGACCTAGGATACACAGCAGGGGATTTGAAGCATTTGCTCCAGGTACCAATGCCTTGGGACAACACCATTTGACCCTCATCGTAGTTAAAATTATAGGTGGGCAAAATTACAGGGTAACCCACCATTAACTCTTGAAAGAAGTTGGAAATCAATGAAAAATGTAGAGCTGATTGCTCATCTTTGTCCAATAATGTTGCAATTATGCTACAAATGGAGACAGTGGGGGTTATTTACTAAAATTGCAGAGTACTAAACCTGGCACGGCTATGCATAGAAACCAATCAGCTTCCAGGTTTTTTGTCAAAGCTTAATTGAACAAGTTGAAGTTAGAGTTGTTAGAGTTGTAGAAGTTGTGCTAGTAGAGATGATTGGGGGGAAGAGGGGAATTTTTTTTTGGGGGGGGGGATTTTGGCTTGCAAAGAGAATTTATGGTGTAAGTGTGAAGATTAGGGCTCAAATGTCTAAATTTCTTGGGGGGGGGGGGGGGGCTGACACATAATGCTTATTTGGGTGGGGAGTGCACCATTTGGCGTCTTTGCCCTAGATGACCCTGTCCCGGCTCTGGTTTTAATGGGCTTGATTACTATTTTATGATTGTCTAAATAAAAACTCCCAATTTTTTATACAATGTGCACTTTATGAATCATTCTGGTACCTTTGAAAGTCCCTTACAATTTTTCTCCTATATATTTTTATGCTCGGGATATTGGTACCATTGGACACATTGAATAATCCCAGGTCCATATGCACTATTTTTTGGTATTTAGTACATTTAACACTACCCCCTTCCTAGACTGACATTGCTGCAATCCAAAGGTAGTCACCATAAGACCAGAAATGTGTTACTTCCTGGATCACCAGGTAAAAATAAAGGAAAAAGGCCTAAAAAACTAATATAGCCACCAAGGTCAAGGATTTCTATACTGAAATATAACGCATTTTTGTTTTAGGGTTTAATAGTGCTTGAAAAGAATAACACTAACTTGTAAAAGCCAATGGTGATGATGCACTTGATTACAACAGTCAGTCATTCAGTCACACTTATATAAAAGAATATGAAGTAAGGAAAACATAAAAAAAAAAAAAAACGTTAAAAGCTGCATGCATCACTGAAAAAAACCATAATTCTTTCCATTGCCAACGGTATTAATGTAAATGACAGGAAAACAAATGCAAAGGCCCAAAGTCAAACCATAACCTCAATTTCCCCAGCATAAATAGGACAAATGATTCCCATAATCTAATTAATAGATTATAAGGCTGCCAGTAATGTGCAAAAGAAACATATTCTTGTCTTTTTTTATGTAAATTATATAATGTATGTTGTTAGTTTGATATGTTTTTTTTCCCTTAAGATTTGACATTATAGCTACATAAATGACAAATGTATATTTCTATCAACAAATGCTGAAGGGGTAATTCTAATGCAAAGTAAAACATAAAGCATGTACATATTTAGGGCTTTGAAGTTTGACTAGAAATACATTTCAATTTCCCTGCCAGAGGGTAGAGTAAAGTAAAAACATGAATAAACACATAGGCAAAAAGGAAATTAGAGGAATATTTGTCTTGACTAAAACCTATTATTTTTCTCACAGGGGAAGCTCCAACAATTCTAGAGAATGTGAGAGCTCGCGTAAGCTGGCTGTACGCTGATCAACCTGCAGGCTGAATGTAAAAGATTCCTCTATCCACACTATACAGTACCCATAGATTAGTCCACAGTGTAACTATTGCATTCTGATACTTGGCACCTTCAATTCTCTGAATACCAAAACATCTGATTACATACACTCAGTTTTCTGCCTGGTTCCTTAAATTTTTCAAAGGATGTTGGGCTGAAAGTTGCCAATAAGGCCACTCACAAGGCAAATGTTGGTTGTTTCTTTAGGAAGCGTACAACAACTGCTCAATGTATGGATAGCTTTAGTATCTACTCTAGTTTACTATTGGCCTACCATGACAATAGGCTGCCTCATTGTTCATCAAGAATGTGCAGCAGACAGGAAGGGGAAAACCTGTGTTTGTCAAGACACCCAATATTCAGGTAAAGCAGGCATTATTGAAAGCACTTCATACCTGTCAGCAGCTAAGTTATTATTGTTATTATTGTTATTTTTAATGACAGTCTTTTTAACTACTATCTACAGTTTTGAACAAGGAATTTGGAGGACTGTTATTTCTCCTTTGCTATTGATAAACAGCATTGGAGACAACCTACAAAGGCCAGTCATTGCTGTCATTAGATGGCTCGGATCACAGGCACAGTGTACTGAGCCAAGCTGAGCGGCTCTGTTCCATATCATCGCTGTTGTTACAACTATTTCCAAACAGCAGCTGCCCTTCCTTTTTCTTAAAGGGGAACTGCAGTCTGCTCACCTAATTTGTAATAAAAACATCTTTGCCATTCTAAAGCTTCCCTCCAACCACTTTGCATAGTATTTTATATCTAGTGTGTGAGCATAATTTGTTCCGGAAACATGCTTGTAATCCAAAGCACTTGTATATCAAAGAGAAATTCCCCATAAGAAATAATGGAAACTCAGATAATTTGTTCCTCAACCATTTATTCATAGCTTTTTCAGTTTATAGTCCATATAAAAAGATTATAGCAATGTGATAGGTTGTGTAACCATAAAATGTCCATCCACAAATGGCAGCCTCTACAAGGGGATTAGAAGCAAAATCCAGCAGGAGCTACATAGTATAAAAGAGAAGAGAGGCGCCTCTAAGTGTAGCAATATGGTTACATTTAATAAAGGTACAACATTTAGCAAGTCACATGGTTGATGATTAAAACAGGCACATCTAAGTATGCAGCCACCCGGGTTAAAGCTGTCCACATAGACCATCCTTCGCACCGCCAGCTCTCACTGCTGTCAGTCTGCAATCATGATCGGTAAGACCACCCCTCTAGTAGAGTGATCTGAAAGCAAGGCTTGAAGCGGTCGAGGAGAGCAGTGTGAAAGGGATGACGTCAATGACGATACGGAGGATGGTCTATGTGGGTAGGTTTACCCCGGATCCCTGTATACTTAGATGTGCCTGATTTAATTATCAACCATGTGAATTGCTAAATGTTGTACCTTCATTAAATGTAACCATATTGCTACACATAGAGGCACCTCTCGTCTCTTTTAAACTCAGTTATGACATGACGCTACTTGTATATTAATACATTGCTTGTTTATTATTATTTACAAAACGCTCTCAAACCAAGTTACTCTTAAACCTAGGTTTTACTGTAAGAAAGAAAATGTTTAATTATCCAAAGTTAAAACAACAAGGGTAGAAGGTTTAATAGATGGAAAGATGAAAAAAATACTAATGGTATGCTTTAAATACACCCTACTAATACTTGGTGTGCCACTATTACCATAGGGCAGTGGGACTACTTAATTTTAGTTGGACAGAATGGCAATATTGCAGCCACATTTTCCAATACTTCTTTTAAGTTTCTGACTGACTGGCTCAGTAAGTCCCTGGTGGAGTGATATGAGCACTATCCCCACCACCTCTCCCTCCTAATGTTCTGTGAAAAAGTGTGGCAATTTCTGACCGACTGTTGAGCTGGCTGTTCTATGTGCCTGTGTTTTGGCTGGTGGCTAATTCTGGCTGAATTATTAACCCTTTAGGTACTATCCCTACAAACACTGGGAGACTGTTCATGTTTATTGTTACTGCTGTGCTTAGGGATAGTTATTGTTGTTGGGAGTCTATCTTTAATGCTGGGCATCTATTATTGATGGGGGCAGTGGGTGTTATGTTATCATTGCAGCTTGTGCTTGATTATTGTTGCCTCCCAACTGATTTAATAATACACTCAGTGCACACTATATGCCCTCAGTGCACCACCCATTTACTTGGCTGCCACATGTTGTCCGTGCTTACCTTTTAGAGATGAAAGTTTGGCTCGGCACTGTTCAAGAATGGTTAAAGGGTACAGTGTTTGAGGCTGATCTGAGGCGTGAAGTTTATGAACTGGTGCTGATTCAAGGTCAACAGCATATTGATTGGAGCTTATATAGATCGGAAATGCATACATGCATTGAGACTGTTCTGAAGTACATGCATGCATTGGAGCTTGTTGGAGGTTTGCAGTGCATGCATGCATTGACAGATCTGGACCTGCCTCTGAGATTACTTTGTTAAGTGCTGTATATCTCATATGTTTTCTACATTTTGTACATCTTACTGCATTTCTTTTTTATTATTAATTAATTTCATAAACTTGAAACACATAAACACAAAATGATACATGGTTCTGTATTCTTTAAAAGGGGCAGCGCTAGAAGGTGAGTAGGAGGAAGAAGACAAGTGGCAGTGCTGGAAGGTGGGTAGGAGCAGAGATACACAGCTCTCTCTACACTTTTTTACATTAGCTATATTATAGTATCCCTACTTGATCAGAGGTGCAGCTGGAACTTTTTTCCTCTCTTTAAATTTGTTATGTTTTATGTATTGTTAATTTGTCTGGCACAGAGTGTACCACTTTTTCTACACAGAAATATACAGTGCTTTTTGCAAGTATTCACCCCTCTTGCCATTTTGTTACCTCACAACCTGGAATTAACATGGATTGTTTGAGGATTTGCATCATTTAATTTACAGAACATGCCCACAACTTTGTATATATATTTATTTTTTTAATTGTGAAGCAAACAACAAATAGGACAAAATAAGAGAAAAAGTCAATTTTTGCCCATTACCCCTTGCAAAAATGCTACAGCTCCTTCAAGTTGGATGGTTTGCTCTTGTAAACAGCAATCTTTAAGTCTGACCACAGATTTTCTTTTGGATTGAGGTCTGGGCTTTAACTAGGCCATTCACACACATTTACACATTTCAGAGTTTTTTTCCCCCTTAAACCACTCAAGTGGTGCTTTAGCAGTGTGTTTGGGGTCATTGTCCTGCTGAAAGGTGAACCTCCATCCTAGCCTTAAATCTCACACAGAGTGGTATAAGTTTTGCTCAAGAATATCTCTGTATTCAGCACCATCCATCTTTCCCTCAACTCTTTCCTAGTCCAGACTGTTGAAAAACATCCCCACAGCATGATGCTGGCACCATCATGTTTCACTGTGCAGATGGTGTTCTTTGTTTTTCCTTTGATGGCCAAAAAGTTAAATTTTAGTCTCATCAGATCATAGCACCTTCCTCCATACATTTTGGGAGTCTCCCACATGCCTTTTTGCAAATGCAAAACGTGCCATTTTGTTTTTTGCTGAAATGAATGGCTTTCTTCTGGACACTCTGCCATAAAGCCCAGCGCTATGGAGCGTACAGCTTATTGTAATCCTATGTACAGCTACTCCAGCCTCTGCTGTGGAACTCTGCAGCTCCTCCAGGGTTACCGTAGGTGTCTACCTTAGGTCTCTGTAATTTCTGTTTATCTGTGTTTTTCTTTTTTCTGTAATTTTGCTTCGAATATCCTTAATAAAATATTATGGAGACTCATTTTTTTGAGCCAATCTCTATCTAGGATTCTGTGGAAACTCAGATGGGGAGAAAAAAAGGCAAGTTGTTCACAAATCCTTTCACAAATGAACCTAATCCCACACAAACAAGTAGGAGGGGTGGACCTAGTAGATAGCCATGACTATATGTGGGCAACCAGATCAACTCAAATACTGGTTTACAGTCAATATCCCACTTTGGGTAGAAATTGAAAAAACACTAGCACCAACATCTGATCTCACAGCTCTCCTCATGGGTGACATCTGGAAACCCTGGGACACTCGAGACATTCCTCCTACTATAAGGGTCTCCCTACAGGCATGGATTTTCCTCCACAACCAACACCACGGCTATATTCACACAATAAAGTACCAATTCCCTTTAAACTTATTTGAGGCCAAAATACCAATGTTATCCCTGAAACAATTCCCAACCCACGGGATCCGATCTGTACAAGATCTAATAACAAACACCACCCCAAAATCGGCAGAATGCTTAAAGAAAGAACATGATCTGCCGAGCTACATGCTCTTCACATGTATTCGAGCTGCACACTTTTTAAATGTCCATCCTATTGCCATAATAAAAATACCATCCATAGCATGGCAACACCTCACACTTGGAAAATCTAATTGCAAAGGTATAACACTAGAACCTCCTACAAGACAAAAAAGTGTTCAGAAAAACGGCAGCAATTTGGAAGTGGGAAACAGATATTGGTACCATGTTTACGGAGGACCAATGGAAGTTTGATGTCCAATCAATCCAAAAATCATCACACTGTGTAAGTCACTGGGAAATTATGATCACGGTCACTAACAGATGGCAATACACTCCCTGTAGACTTGCAAAACTCTTTCCAAACACCTCACCCCTTTGTTGGTGGTATTGTGGCCACAAAAATATGCAGCAAAATACATATTGGCCTAAATTTATGCATACATTTGATTTTTTTTCAAATTTTTTATTGGATATGTTTTATAGCAGAATGTAAAAAATATTGTTTTTTTTTAAGTTGTCAGCATTTTTTTGTTTATAGCGAAAAAAAACGAAAAACTACAGAGGTGATCAAATACCACCAAAAGAAAGCTCTATTTGTGTGGGAAAAAAGAACATACATTGTATTTGGGTACAGCTTTACACGAATGTCGAATTGTCAGTTAAAGTAACTCAGAAAAACGGCCTGGTCAGGAAGGGGGGTAAACCTTCTGGAGGTCAAATGGTTAAACTTTCTACATGTTACTATTGAAATAGCATACCTTTAAAAAAAAAAAAAAAACTGCTGCTGCTTACCTTTTTAAATGTTCCTTTACTGCAAAACTGTGTCCTTTATCTGTAATGTTTTTGCAGAGAAACTGGGGACCTAATGTGCTGGTGGATCTCATTTTCAGTTGTAAACTAGATTGGAACACTATTGGTCCTAACGAAGGGTTAAAGGTATAGAAGTTATGATTCTCTCATTATATGTTAATGAGGGAATGCTCAGTGTGCCCCCCCAGAACAGATCCCCTGTGAAATTGTTCAGAGTAGCTTTCAATCTGCCCAGAGGCCTGCTCCAAACTAACACCAAAATGGTAAAAAATATTTATTTTTACTTCGTTTTATGTATGCTGTGTAAATGGGAACACATAATAAACATATAATTGGGTTTTCTCAAATTTGACTGCAAAAGTGGAAATACATTTTAAGGTACTTTTTTAAGTGGTGATAAAAGTAAAACTATTATATCTTCAGATAGGATATAAGTATCATAAAATACCCTGCTTTGAGATTATAGTTACATTTGCACTTTGCAGCTCTAATATTTCCAGAACATCTAATGTATTTTGACACAGCATATTATTCTTTAAATATGGGCCAATTCCATATTGGAGCTACAACGTTTATTTTCCACAAATCGCTGATAGCTGCAGGGAAGCCAAAATTACAGGCATATTAAAATCCTTTTAAATTGATGTCCTTTGTTCTGGAGATGAATAGCTGATTCCCTGCCTAAATCGACAAGACACTTTCAACTATGCTAAAATGAGGCCCTGAGATGTGTTTCCAGTGTGTCAGATTCTAATATATGAAAAAACTTTGTTCAGTCAGATACTTTTAGAGGGTTCTAAGCAGTGGAAAATTGGAAACTGACACTCCACTTGACTGCCTCCAAAGAAATTACTTGCAAATGAAGGATACATATACTTAAGGCTATCACTTGCTTTTAGCTGCTTTGGCTACCTTAAACAACCATATTCCCAAAACTAACGTTTAACTCTGCCCAAAACTGATATCTCAACTTTGCTTAGCTGCTTGAAGTTATAATCCTATTCTGATATCATTTTTTTTTGTTTGTTTTGGGGAGGTACTCTGTGAAGTGATTAGCTTACCCCACATGAAGATCTAGTGCCTGTCAACTTCCACTGCCAAAACAATAACAAATGAAGATGTTATACTCCCAAGATGGGTTCTTTGTAATGTAGATGTAGCAAGGCAGGGGGGGATCCAGGGGGGCAATGTGGCAATCGTTTCCCCACCCCCTCGAAAAATTAGATGCAGGTGAGAGAGCTGGTGGGCCATTGTTGTGCTGAGATCAGTTTCCCCTGGCTCTCAGCTGTGATCGGAACTCCGAACCTCCAGCCCTCTGCATGGCTGCACTTCCTACTCAGTCTCTCCCCTGAATGCTAATCATCCTTCTACTGCCCCCCACCCGCGTTCCAATCTCAGCTGAGAGCCAGGGGAAACAGATTTTGTAGAGGAAACCCACATTATCTCTCTCCGCCCTCACTGTACAGGCAGCCACAGGCCGCAGAGAGATTACATAATTTCTCTGCTGTCTGACTTTGGGACAAATATCAAGAGACAATCCCCACCTTAGCACCAAGTGACAATCGGCAACGAGTGACAGACGACATGACGAGTGACAGTCCGCAACTTGTGGCAGGCGACGTGGCAAGTGACAATCTGCAACTTGTGGCAGGTGATGTGGCAAGTGACAATCTGCAACGTGTGGCAGGTGATGTGGCAAGTGACAATCCGCAACTTGTGGCAGGTGACTTGGCAAGTCACAATCCGCAACTTGTGGCAGGCGACATGGCAAGTGACAATCCACATCTAGTGGCAGGCGACAGTGGCAAGTGACAGGCTTAGGGTTCCCACTGATTCTGCATTATGGTGAGTTGAACTATTTAATTTTATATAACAATGTAACAATAGAAATAATGCGCTTCAATCATCCTGACACCATAACAACCATGGTGCTGGGATGATTGAAGCGCCAACATCAGCCATTTCCCCGATAAATTGCCCTAAAAAAAAAAAAACATTTTCTGGCAGTGCCCCTCCCGAGACTAGACTCTGGATCCACCCCTGGTCCTAGGTCTCTTTCAGTCTAATGAGAGTCTCCAGAGCCAAGAGCTGCTGACATCCTTCTGTATAGAGTGGGTTGTAAAGCATAGTGGGTGTAGTGTAAGGTATATTCATGGGTGCCAGACATTTTTTGAATGCAAAGAGATGTTATTTCTCTTGTACATAACTTTGGGAGAGAGGTTTAGGGCCAGAACACCCTTAGGCAGTTGCAATGTTAATTTGGCAGACTTTGAGACCTCTACAGGTAGACAGCCATGCAGGGGAAGGCATCCAGCAAGATGCCACATCAGCATGTATAGGAATGCAGTCTCCTATGGCACCAGTCTTTAACAGTTTCTAACACAAGGTGTAACAGTTCCTTCACTTCTACTACAATCACTTCTTGTAGTTCTTCAACCCACTTAGCTCCCAGTCTCTCTCACTAGACTAGATGATTCACTTGCCACTGAATCCCTTGAGCTTCTCCATTCTTCATTGTAGTATCTTCCTCAAGTGTTACCCCTGCTTCTTTGCTGGGTCCCTAGCTTGGCACTCCAGATACTTCTCAAGCTTCGCCCCACTGGCCTGCTCGGTCCCTGGTTGGGACACAAGGCTGCTGAAGTTTCCAGATTCTTCACTGTCCCTGGTTGGTGAGACTACTGCTCCGGTACTTGCTTCAGCTACTCGCTGTGGTCCCTGGTAATAAGTTTGATGGTCCCTTAGTGGTGACAGCTTCCCCTCTACCTCCGATAAAGTCAGGTTCTCTGGCCGGCAGAACTGTCACTTCTGGTTGGACTGCAATCCGCAATCTCAACCCTGCGCTGCTCTCTTGCTTCTGGATAGGCCTTCAGACAGCCTATCAGCCAGATGTGCCCAGGATAGGCCCACACTCTGGCCTAGCAGCCCGGGAAGTACAACACACTTCCATCCAGACAGCTGTCCAGGTGGCACAGAACACCTATCACCTGACTCCACCCAAATATATAGGTTATCCCAGCAGGCCAAGGGATTCAAGAAAACCCCTTCCCATTGGCTGAGATATCCCACATACTCCTAATCTGTCCTTGCTTTGTCCTTGTCTTATCTAATGCCACCAGGTACCTGGCCACCTAGCGGCAGAAGAAAGAAGTGCAGCAATTCTAGACTTAGAGTGAAATCAATTGATCCCTAACAATGAGCCAAGGTAGCTATACCTGCCAGGTAAATTTAGGAGCAACCCCGTCTGAACATCAGGGTGCTACATAGATATCACAAATAATTGGTAAAATCGGTTGTCACTGAAAGTCAACCTTGTTATGGTCTTGTCAGATAGACAGATGTGCATACTATACAAAAAGCTAAAAAAAAATAATAATAATTTAGCGTACTATAACCTTAAAGATACCTATTTTTTGTTGTATTTTTGTTGTATTCCCCACTCCCACAGTACCTTATGTGTGTCCATCCATTGGCTCCTGGGATATAAGTGTCACCAATCCCAGGAGTCAAGGCACCTCCACCATCGCCACTTCTTGTAGTTTATGCGCATGTGTGAGATTGGGAGGTGCATGAATAGCTAGCAGCACTGTATCCTGGAACAAGATACCAGTGGGCTTCAGCTGCCCACACTGAAGATGGGAGAATGCTCAGGGCGACTGCTAAGTACATTTTTTTAAATACATAACATTTGTAAAAGCTATATTAACTAATAACGCCAACTGAAATTGGATTATGTGCAAACTACATGGGGGGGGGGGGGGTGTTTAAAAAAAAATAAAAAATGCAGTGGTGCCAGCCACAGAGAATAATGACTCCCGATCTGAGTACAGACTACATTGCTTGACATACAGACCATTATTAAAGAGGGACAACCCAACTTTAACAGGTACACAATTTCCCAATAGAGAATAAACAGCAAGCTCTTTGTATTCTCTGCCAGTGAATGTGCAACATCAGCAAAACAGTGCATGTTGTAGAGAATGCTCAACCCTGGAGGAATTTGTAGAATGAACAATACAGGAGAGTGGTTTATAAGAGAAACTATCCTTTACATCCTAAAGTGGACCAATCAATAAAATGCATACATCAAATGAATTAGTGGGGCATGTCAGTTTTACCAAATCATATTATAATATAAAAAAAAAAAAAACATGTTTCTTGCCATAGATATAATAAAAACTGCTGACTCCCAGCTCCTACCCTAGACAGTCTAGATTAGTGGTCATCAACCCTGTCCTCAGGGCCCACTAGCAGGCCAGGTTTTATGTATTACCTTGTGAAGATGCAGACTAGAATACTGCAATCACTGAGCAGCAAATGATATCACCTGTGATGTGTTTCAGTTATCTTGCAAACCTGGCCTGTTAGTGGGCCCTGAGGACAGGGTTGATGACCACTGGTCTAGATGACATTATCTCTGGCTGCCATTCATTGATCCAGAGAGTCAATCTATTGTTTTCAGTGTTAACAGTGAGGTAAGGGGATCAAAAATGCGGCTTCATTCATGCAATAACACACTTGGGGTTGATGTCCTAAAACTGGAGAGTGCTAAATATGGTGCAGCTGTGTATGGTAGCCAATCAGCTTCTGACTTCCTTCAGCTTGTTTAGTAAAGTCTTGACAATGGAAGCTGATTGGTTTCTATGCAGAGCTGCACACGATTTTTCACTCTCCAGTTTTAGTAAATCAACCCCATTGTATTGTGTGTATTTTCAAAACATTAAGAGCCCATTCACACCATTCCGCTACGTTCCATTCAAGCACGTGTTAATTTTGAATTTGCTGCCAAAACACAATTTTTTAAAATGGATCAGCAACATTTTGTTCAATGCAGCGAATCCCAATGCACAAAAGGCTCACTTTTGTAGCACGTTAAAATGCACGTTTTTTGTTGTGCTGGCTAGATGTGTAAGAGTGCCATATGAAAAAGAAGTCCACCTTTCACATTAATATGATGCATGGCGAAGTCTGATGAACTTTTCTCTGATGTGAAGAAGCTATGTGACAAATAACTGACTACAGCTGGAAACCATTTTGCTATAAATATACTTGTATAAGCTTCCCAGCTTACTTTTAGAATCAATAAGGCAGTGAGGTTTCCATTCAACTAAGTATGGGTCATCTAGTGCAGCTGTATTCAACTGCTTATTCCATAGGAACCCATTAAATAATTTCCTGGTTTCAGAGAACCCCTGCTAAACCCAATTGTGGGCCAGTGGGGAAATGCCCCATATAGTGTTGTTCATTGAGAAGAATGTTTCCTTTACATACAGCTAAAATTATATTGGGTGTCATGTCTCTGACTCTGCAAGTGGCATTGGCTCTGAAACTATGCAGGCATCATCAAATTGCAATTCAACAAACCCCTTGGAACCTCTGAATGAGCCCTAGGTTTAGAATGGCTAATCTCATATTACTGCAAGCTGAGTATTGATGACTGGCCTAGCATTTTCTGATACTGCATGAAGTGATATGTTTTCTTTTTTCTTTTATCTAAATTAAATCAATGGACTTTAAACCTTCATTGTGTACCTTTAACCCTGTTTCTTTTAATCAATATCCTGACACAAATTACACATATCATTAGAAACATGCAATGACTGCAGCTTTTAGGATCTGACCAGGTATATTTATTGTTAATTCTTTTCAAACAAAATATTTTCCTGTTTTTTTTTTTAAAACAGAAAAAAGCAAGACCAGCCATTAAGCCAATCATCTATTAATCTATTGTATTAAAAAAATATTGTCAATTTAATGAATGAAAATTCATTTATTATTTTCCTCTGTGACCAATTTAAAGGAAATGTATATGTTTTCAAATATATTTAATATGGTCAAGGCTAAAAAATAAAATATATAAATATATATTTTTTCCTTTTCCTTTGGTCAAAAAGTTAATATTATATATTTATATCAATATTTTGCATGCTTATAGGCACCTATTAGCTCCTTACCACTGGTGGGTAGATTTTTAGTTTGTTATTCAGAAAACACAGTAGCTGACACACATAAGTGAATAAGTAAGGAGGAACTCATCTCTTAACTGATAACTACATCTTAAAGTGTTACTAAACCCAGGACCTAGCATTTACTATATCGGATCTCCCACAGTACACAGAACATGGAAATGCAATTATTTAGTAAATATAAAATGCTAAATACCTTTTCTCATCAGCAGTATATAACAGTCTTGTGACTTGCATCAGTGTAGCACTGGTTAAAGCTTGAAGGAGGAGTTTTCATTCTCCTCTGACAGTCCTATGAGCCTGCATGATCACTGACCCTCTATCTGAACAGTGCCGATTGGCGCTGTGCTGATCACATGCACCCTCACAAAAAGAAGAAAAAAAACTCTCTAGCAATACACACCAAACTGAGCACGTGCAGAGTGCCTCATAGGGCAGATGGATTTGAGACAGTAAAAAGAAGGGGAGGATCAGAGAAGACATGATCAAACAGCCTTTTTACACAATGTGAAGGATTAACCCCTTAGGTACTACAGTAAGTATAACAAGCATGCTTTAGTAACACTTTAAGTTCCTGATCATATAAAAGGAGACAGGCAAAGGTCAGAGGGGAAAGTTGGGTGAGGAGGACTTGATACAGCGAAGGAGTGGAATGGAGGGGCATGAAAGGAGGCGAGTCAAAGGATAATGATAAGAGAGATAAGAAACCTCCAATAGATGTCACTGGGGAAAAGGGAAATCCTGCAATCCTGAGGAATGATTTTCAGTTAATAAAGCGGAGCTAAACCCATCAATTTAGCAGTTTCAATAAACAGTTCTGTTCCTGGCATGCCAAGAATGATAACGTTCACATTTTAATGAGTATAAGAAAAGGGTGTGGGACTTTATATGCAGCCATTGAATGTGCCTCCATACAAATAGTCGCTTTGATGCATTTTTCAAAATAGTTGTCCTCTGTTTTGAAATATACACCTTACCGTCCTCAAAAGAATATCCCTTTTACTTAAAGTGAAAACTTCAGAGTTTTGATCTGTAGATTTTGCTATGTTTGAGGAATCGTTTGTTGAGAGGTTGTTGTTTTTTTTAGTTCCCATCCTAGCCCCTGTTTGATCTGCAACTGCCATAATGCTGCACATGTGATCAATTATGACACCAACCATTTGATAGTTTGACAGTTTGGTTGGATGCACAAGGAAATATGAAAGTTGGAAATATATGGGAGCAGGATTTGTGACTTTATATGAAACATACAGCCATGGAGACCTCACCACACACTGTAGATATGTCTAGTGGGTATACCATAATTACGACCATATATCATACATAATATAATAACATAATACGTCTAAAATAGTAACATAATAAAACTTTATTCCAGTACATAATAATATGATGGCATAATGGCATAACAATGTAATGGTTCACAGTAATAGCTTTATAAAAAAAAATGCCAAAATCATTATAACGTGTCTCCACAGTAAATAACATAATTTAAATTGGTATGATCCAAAGAAATATAATGTTGGTAATAATCTTAAGATGTAAAAGGAGGAGCATCTAATAGCTCAATGCTTTTCTTGATTAAAGTGCCACTCTTCAGGAGCAGATGCAGGATAGGTGTCTATAAAAATGTTAAAAAGTAAATATAAATTGGGTAAATATATAAAAATATAAAGAAAGGGGAGATAAACAGATACAAAGGTAGGTCCTCCACTCATACTTACAAGCCAGCTATGAGTCTGGGCATGGGCATGGGAAGCTGAAGGCCAGCCAGGTGATCCCCATAGCATCGATAAAAAACCAACAAGATAGAGCAGTCCCCAGAGATAAATCCCCCATGGAAAATCAAAGGTTGTGTGAGTCACATTAAGATAGCCGTCTATGAAAAATGTAAATATGTATATATGTATTACAACATAAAGGTGTATATCATAGTGGCTAATTACTAGATAAAGGATGTGCTGGTGTATTACCAACATTATATTTCTTTGGATCATACCAATGTTATTTATTGTGGAGACACGTTATAATGAGTCTGACGTTTTTTCATGATGCTATTACTGTGAACCATTATGGATTAAAGTTTTCTTATGTTACTATTTTAGATGTGTTATGTTATTATATTATGTATGATATATGGTTGTAATTATGGTATACGCACTAGGCACATCTATGTCGTGAGGTCTTCCTGGCTGCGTGTTTCATATAAAGTTCCAAATCCTGCTAGTAGTCCCCCTTGGCTTGGGGTACAGTAGCTTGCTTCTACCACTCACCTGTTTGGTTATCTATCTAGGGCCCGCCACACTATTCACTTAACATCACCTGGTCATACACCAGCACATTCATAATAATTAATACATATATACAGATTTACATTTTTCATAGATGGGCTATCTTGATGTGGCTCACACGACCTTTGACTTTCCATGGGGGATTTATCCCTGGGGACTGCTCTATCTTGTTGTTTTTTTCATCCATGCTATGGGGATCACCTGGCCGGCCTTCAGATTCCCATGCCCATGCCCAGATTCAGAGCTGGCTTGTAAGTATGAGTGGGGGACCTACCCCTACCCCTTTCTTTATATTTTTATGTAACTTACCCATTTTATATTTACTTTTTAACATTTTTATAGACACCTATCCTGCATCTGCTCCTGAAGAGTGGCACTTTAATCAAGAAAAGCGTTGAGCTATTATATGTTCCTCCTTTTACATCTTAAGATTATTACCAACATTATATTTCTTTGGATCATACCAATTTAAATTATGTTATTTACTGTGGAGACACGTTATAATGATTCTGGCATTTTTTATGAAGCTATTACTGTGAACCATTACATTGTTATGCCATTATGCCATCATATTATTATGTATTATGTACTGGAATAAAGTTTTCTTATGTTACTATTTTAGACGTATTATGTTATTATATTATGTATGATATATGGTCGTAATTATGGTATACCCACTAGACATATCTACAGTGTGTCGTGAGGTCTCCATGGCTGCATGTTTCATATAAAGTCACAAATCCTGCTCCCATATAGTTCCAACTTTCATATTTCCTTGTGCAGTCAACCAAACTGTCAAACTATCAAATGACTGGTGTGATAATTGATCACATGTGCAGCATTTTGGCAGTTGCAGATCAAACAGGGGCTAAGAAGGGAGCTAAAAAAAAGCAACAACCTCTCAACAAACAATTTATCAAACATAGCAAAATCTACAGATCAAGACTCAGAAGTTTTCACTTTAAGCAAAAGGGATTTTCTTTTGAGGACAGTAAGGTGTATATTTCAAAACAGAGGACAACTAGTTTGCAAAATGCATGAAAGCAACTATTTGTGTCAGCCTCATAACTCTTCCACATAAAGAATAATGCAGTTTTAGGATCCCTACCCTGGTTTTCACCAAAATGTATAAATTTAGCTATATAAATGAAAGGATTAAAACCTTTGAAACCATCCAGACACCAAGTGTAACTAGAACAGGGTGGTTTTACAATTTTTACACCTCTTATATTGTCCTTTGACAATAACATCTGCCTTTCCATGGTGATTGGATTAAAGTGGTGGTAAACTCTGGATTTAGAGTTTTACCTACAGGTAAGCTTATAATAAATCTTACCTGTAGGTTAAATGAATATCTCCTAAACATGCGCTGTGCCATGGTCATGAAGTCATTGCGCATGCATGCAGAAGTGACTTTGTTGTGGCTTGGCCATTCAAGCAAGCTGCAAATGCGGAAAGGAGACCGGGGTGAAGATGGAAGCCTCTGCAGTGGGGACAGCGTACCACTCGAGGGCTTAATTTCAAGGTGTCTTTAACCAATTAAGGACCGAGCCTTTTTTTGAGATGTGTTGTTTACAAGTTAAAAACAGGCTTTTTTTGCTAGAAAATTACTTAGAACCGCCATATATTATACAATTTTTCTCTAACACCCTAGAGAATAAAATGGCGGTTATTGCAATACTTTCCGTCACACCGTATTTGCAAGCGCACTTTTTTTGGAAAAAATACACTTTTTTAATTAAAAAATAAAACAGTAAATTTAGCCCAATTTATTTTTATACTGTGAAAGATAATGTTACGCAGAGTAAATTGATAGCCAATGTGTCATGATTGCGCCCGCTTGTGGAATGGCAACAAACTTTTACCATTAAAAATCTCCATAGGTGACATTTAAAAAATTCTATAGGTTGCATGTTTTAAGTTACAGAGGAGGTCTAGGGCTAGAATTATTTCTCTTACTCTACCAATTGCGACGATACCTCACATGTGGGGTTTGAACACCGTTTTCATATGCAGGCACCACTCACGTATGCATTCGCTTCTGCACACGAGCTTGTTTAAAAAAAAAAAAACAATCGTATTTATTTTACCTTTTATTTTAGATTTTTACACTATTTAAAATATATGTGTCATGTTTATTCCTATTACAAGGAATGTAAACATTCCTTGTAATAGAAAAAAAGCATGAAAGAACCTCTTAAATATGAGATCTGGGGTCAAAAAGACCTCAGATCTCATATTTACACTTAAATGAAAAAAAAAATTGTCATTTAAAAGAATAATTTAAAAAAATAGCCCTTTAAGAGCTTTGGGTGGAAGTGATGTTTTGACATTGTTTCCACCCTACATTGTTATGGAGATGGGTGGGGGTCATCTTCCCCTCACTCGTCTCCATACCCAGCAAGGGTGAAGATCCGATTGCCTCTGCCGGTGGACCCGGTAAGCAGCGGAGGGCACCGGAGTGCGAAGGTTGGGCCCTCTCCTGTCAATAAAAGTGATCTCGTGGTGAATTCACTGCAGAGAGCACTCTTATCAGAAACCGGACCGCCGGACGAACACGAGGATACTGGGATCATGGCAGCTAGCTGCTGCCATAACAACGATATCCCCCGTCAAAGTAAGGACTTATATCGGCGTGCGGAGGTCCGGAAGTGTTTAAATAATGTGCATACTAGCACATTATGCCTTTGCCTTGCAGGGAGAAAGTAATTTTTTTGTTGTTTTAAAAGTTTACTACCTTTTAAAGCACTTTTAAAGTTTTTGTGCTACCTATGTGAATATAAATGCTGGGGTATTTTTTTGACACACCACGTCAAGATTACAGAGCAGGTCCAATGGAATGTGACTTGCTACTATTACCTATACTCTAGACTTATACATTTTGTGCCCAGTATGCATTCTATGTTTTTTTTTTTTTTTTATTTGATTACTGAGTGTCTTTTAATTTTCAACTTTAGTGGTTTCAATTATTTTCTAAAAAGGATTGAATAGCTGGCTTGTCAAGCTAGTCACAGCCTAGCTGTAAAATGATTCTGCAAAATTGTAAATAGCTATCTTGAGTGCAACACAGGACAGCTGCAAAGGTAAACATGCTTATGTAATATAGTAACTAAAAATAAAAAAATATATATATACCAATATGGCAGCGCATGTGGATGGTTCAATGTCCTGTTTGGCCACCTGACTTCCCACCAAGCACCTCACTGTGTGCTCTGTTTGTCCTGCTAGGAGCCATGCAGGAGATTCAGAGCCTGGCCAAGACTATAGCAATACATTTTTGACAGGCTGTGAAATGTGCAACACATCCCCCCCCCACCCCACCCCCGCCCCGGGGTCCTGTATGTGCATATTTGTTTTTAATTATTATATGTTAACTAAAAGGTTTTTTTTATTGTGCTAGTTTATCACTATAGAAAATGGATGATCAGAAAGAAAACACAGTTGTATATTTTCTATGACTTACTCGTTTAAAATTTATAACCAAACAAGTACAAGTGGATTAAATGGAATGTGGTTGTAGTATCTAAGGGGGACCAACCAGAAGAAATCCTCAACCTGATATATCCCACATTTAAATATGGGGGAAATGGTGATGGGAAATGGAGTGACATTAAATAATAGAATAGAGAATGATGATAATAGGGGGGAAGTGCCTTGTTAGGGTTTGAAGGAAGAGGATAGGAAGAAACAAAAGGGGGAGAGCAATTCTGGGCGAACAAAGCTGCTATCAATATAAAGAAGAAGCAGTGACAGTTCTTGAGATGTGTAATCCCTACACATTCAACTCCTTCTAACCAATATTTCCCTTCCTCAGAGAAAATGAAAGTATGCCAGAGTAACCATTTTTTTATGAAAGATATCCAGGGTAGACATGTGCATTCATTTTCGTCCGAATTTCAGGTATTTTCATTATCGTTTGTTATTCAGAATCCAAAAAACGAAAGATCCGACATAAACAAATGCTTTATTTTCGGTTTCATTGTGACAACAGTTCGATATAGATAGGAGATTCGACAGGGGATTCGACATGACGCTCTGTGTCTATCTGTGTCTATCGAACCTGTGGTCGAATGTGCCTAACCTTAGCTCTATTAGTCCAGGATTATTCTACATAGAGAGAAATAATTTGCCATAGAGAGAAAGGATCGCTGCTGGAATTTGGGTGGGGGAAGTAAAATAAAAATCATGATGATGAATGTTATTGGCTGATTGTAACCAAAGAGGGGGAGCAGTAAAATAGCTAGTACACATGTACAGCCAACTTACTTTCACTTACGATTGCTAGCAGAGAGAGACACACACACTGAATCATTTCAGAAGACAGTCAATCTTAGCTGGTGAAAATAGTATTCAGGTCACTTTCCCTATGTAGTAATGAATGGCGGATAAAGATCCAATTTTAAAGTAATGAGAGAGGAATATATTATTGAAAGGGAGTGTCTGAGTAGTCCCTTTTCTGAGCACCGAGTTTTGAATGCCAAAAGCTTGTGATGAATCCCATGGGATCGTGGGAGGGTAATCTGGAAATGATTAATTTGAAGGGCATTAAAAAAAGATGACCGGAAAGGACCTTCATTGGATGTCATTTGAGCAATTGATGGCCAGTTCATCCCCATCAGGAAATTAGGAAATTAGCCACCCAATGAATCCCTCCTCTCTAAGTTTAAATGAGGGTTGGAATAACCTGGGAGAATATGTGGGTACTCGCAAATGGGAAAGAGAGGTAAAAGGTGCCAGGGCATATTTTGCAAATGCCTTTGGTAAGCAGTTAGAGCCAGGCCAATGACTTGGTGGGATCTTAATTCCATTGTTATGGAGGGTTTACACCATGGCAAGCTTTTACCCGGAACCCTATTCTCGAAAATTTCAGTCCTGCTGCATTTTTTCAGCATACCACAATGCGTGCAGAAGAAAGGGTTGGAGTTCTTTCATTAAGCCCAATCATTAGTGTCAGTGGCAGCTATGAAAACCTCAGCGTTGTTGTCAGGCAATGCAATAATAAACCCCAGCATTGGTGTCAGCAGCGGCAACAATAACTTCCAGCATTGCGGTCAGTGGCCACAATAATAACTCCCAGCACTGGTGTCGGTGGATGCAAAAATACCCCCAAGCATTGGTGTCAATGGATACAGCCAATATTGGTGAAAATAGATACATACGCACATAGTATATAATATATTGAATCCTCACATTTAAAACTGTTGCATGGAGCAGGAGGCGTTTTGTTTTAATGAGTATTTACCATGTTTTTTAAACAATTTTTTATAAACTATTGTTTATTGAGAACTATTGAGAAGCAGCTTCTGGGTTGCTTGCTATGTAATTTTTGTGGATATATTTATTACTTTATTGGTTCATGGACTCCATAATACAGCATACCTTTATATATGTTACTTTAGTTTTGTTTTACTGTACAAATATGGTTAATTTCTTTATAGTGTTCGTGATTTCACACTGGTAACCAGCTATCACCTGCTCCTGCTTCAGTCTATTATTTTGGCCTTTATTTTTTTTTTCTGATCAGCCTAAACCCCTGTTGTTTATATTATTGTATCTTCTTTTTATGTATAGGGAAAAAGATAATTTTTTTTCCTAGTATTGTGGTATTTCTTCTGTTTTTTCCATACTCTGTTAACAATTAACAATGTCTGTAGCTGCAGGCATCATTCAGATATAACCCCGCAAAGTCAAGCACGCCCCAGGACGGCCCTCCGGCGCGAAGTGGTTAATGTAGTGCCCGATCTCCTGAATAATGTTACATTTTTTTTTAATCTTCTGATTTTTTACAATTTTTCTAGTGATCTCCATAATATTTTTTGTCATTTTGTGTGTCAAGTTACCACAACACCATTATTATCTTGTATTTTTGAACCTCAAAGAGGTTGGTTGGTGTTGGTGTCTCTTGTTAATTTGGAATTGTATTTTTGAAATGTACCTGCCTACTCACAAACTGTCCTTTTTGAAGTAAAACACATAGCCAAGGATTTGGGGTCATAACAAAATAAAGAGGAAGGCAACGCTGGATAAACTGTTGAAATTGGTGAAGCCTTTGTACCCCAGGACAGACATCAATTATTTGACAAGCCAAATTGGTAACCTAAGAAGTCCATTTAATAGGTAGCACAGTCCGGTCCAGGACTCAGAGAGATCGGGAGTAGCAGCAGATGACATATGTGTCCCAAGGCTGTGGTATTACAACAGCCTACTTCTTTTGCCAGACCAGACCGAACGAAGACCATCACACTCTGTGGTGTATGAGTTGTGGCAGGAGGTGGAGGAGTATGGTCCAACTCACATATGTGACTTTTTTTGTGGGTCCACCCATCGCCCCCTTATTTAGGGCCTGAAATAGGAGCTCCTTACTGATGATATGTTGGCCCACCTCCATTTCCTGCATCTTATTGGCCGTCATACAGGCAAAGGCCTCTTGAACACTGGGGGTGTTTGAGGACCGCAGTAGCCTGCCAACTCAAACCAAGAGATGACTCCTCCACATTCCTCTCTTTCCTGGGCCTTTTTGTTGGAAGGCGGAGGGGAGGAACCTGTGATTTGGTCAGGCTATTGGGCCCAGCCATCTCCTGGTTGCCACTTTCCTCCGCCACCTACTGGCTGCCACTTTCCATGGCCACCCACTGGCTGTCACTTTCCCCCCGCCATCCCCTGGCTGAGAATTTCCACAGCCTCCTCCTGGCTGAGACTTTCCTGTGTATGAAAATGGGACATAGTTTTAGTTTTTTGATCATCAATCACACACAATTTTGAGTTCACGACTGTTTCAAATTCAATGTTAACAAATAGAAAAGTCTATCATTCTGACCCCAGCATTTTTCATTCTTGTCCCAATAATTTTTGGCTACTACTGTCTATTGATATGTCAACCACTTTGTTAAATCTGAAATTAGTGATCAATAATAATAACATCTAGTCAACATAATTACATTTTTGACAAGAAATATGTTGAACAATGCTATACCTGGCTCAAGCTGGGTTGTACGTCGGAAGCCTCATCTGAGTTGGAAGGAACTGTGGAAGGAAGAGTGGAAGGAAGGGTTCAGAGTGATTGCCTGATTTCAGTCTGGTCTGAAAAAAACTGCAGTCTGTTGTAGTACCAGAGCCTGGGGACATAAGCGTCATATGCTGCTGCTCCTGATCTCATGGAATCCTGGACCCTTTTGCTCTCCCTAATATATGTGCTCCTCAGGCCATCAATTTTGGCCTTTAAATAGGTGATGTTTGCTATGGGAATCACCGGCTTCACTGATTTCAACAGTTGATTAAGTGCTGCCTTCCTCTTTAATTTGTTATTATAAAAAGGGTGTTTCACTTGCCACAGACAGGGCATCTCAATAAAGTTGGGGAGGAAGTCATGGTTATTGAATTTATCCATATTCTCTGCAAGACACAACACAAGACAAACCCTAATGTCAGGCTAAACTCTACTAATCTTGTCCCAATATAGGCCTCAATCTATAAGCCGTATAGGCCGCTGATGCCCCACGTTAAAATGTTACCTTCGTTAGCATGATCTTAGCTTACGCTACTCCGTCCTCCGCTCTCACAGATCGTACATGCGACGTACATGTGCTATGCTTTATATACACTGCGGATGTGTGAAACGCCGCCCTGACCTTCTTTCTAGTATATTCCCCGCCCCTTCTCTTTTAGTGCAGTGGGAGAGCACATGGCGGAGACAGAGCAGGTGCATGAGAGTAGCAGCAATGACGAAAGCCCGGAGCCACAAACGTTCCGATCCAGAAAATGTAAGGCCTCAAATATGTCCTTTGTTGAGATGGTAGAGATGATGGAGGACATCTTGAAGAGGGCCGACTATAATGGGAAATATGAACCATACAGAAACTCAAATGTGAGAAAGGCCAAAATCATGACTAAAGTCGTGAAAAGTCTGCAGAATTTTGGGGTACGACGATCCAAGGATCAACTGAGAAAACGCAGGTCAGACCTCAAATTGAGGGAGCAGGATCAGTACAGAAGGATCAAGAGAGTGCTGCAAAAAAAGTAAGTAGTCCGGTGTTCCTATTATTATTATTAGTTTTGTGCTGTTCCATGTGCTTTTCTTTACTGTTGTAGAGTTTAAAATGGCATTTAAAATGGCATGTTTCAGGTTTGTGGGCACAGTAATCGTTCGTAGTAAACATTGTTCGTTCTCTCACTAATACAATGTTTTTGGCAGATGCAGGTTAAATACATTTGTTCATGCCTATTTTTATTAAAAGAAGTTTGTTGTCTAGATGTGTTTGTAACCAGAATGAAATGCAAACTTGATTCAGTGTAAGGAGAGGAGACTCAGCAGCTGTTTACACATCTGGACACAGGAGCACTAGTGTGGGACACCAGAACACTCTTTTTAGGTTGTCCCACATAGGTGCTCCAGTGGATACTAGGGTTCTCTACATGTGTGATACTTTACCAAAAAAGGTAAGTATTCCAGCTTGAAGAAAGGGAAAAAATCATGTATTCAGCTTGGAACTCTGCCAAAACAGACAATTGTACAACACTTCCAAGCAATGTTTTATATTCCTATTTCATGCTTCAAATATCTGTCTGCTAAGTATACCTTTTTTTAATTCACATAGGGGAGAAAAGACTCAGGACATCTGAGGACATCAGGGACCCCCAACCTCCTAAAGAAGGGGAAGTCACCACACCACAACCTAAGGATATAGAGGGAGAGGTTCATGACATGGTTGAAATAGTGACCACAACAGGTGAGACCACAGCTATAGGTAATAGATGTATGCATATTTATAATACATGGTGTATTTTATTCTTTTAGGTGATGTGGATGTTGTGGAAGAAGAAACGAATTTCACCAGTGCAAGTGCACACGTCATTGGGGAGATCATGGTGTGCAATCGTGATTTAGAAAAGATAAAGGAAAACATCAATGATGTTCAACAAAAAATGAAGAACATCATTGATGTTTTAGGCAGAATCTAAAACACAAAAAAATTGTACCGTTTTGTCATGGAATTTGTTATTTTAAATCCAGTTTTAAAGTGTTTAAAAAGCCAAATTTTGAAGATGGATTCAGTGTGCCTGTTTACCCAAAAAAATGCTATTTCTAATGTCAACCATAAAAATGTTGTACATCAAAGATGTTGGTTTGTTAAAAAACCCTAACTCTAACACACATGTGAATGTGCATGGAGTAAAATTATTTATATTCAACAATGTGTGGCTTCTTATTTCAATGCTCAATACCAGTTTTTGGAGTTATTGTAGTTTACAGTGACAATGGGGGTATTTACTAAAAGCAAATACACTTTGCACTGCAAGTGCACTTTCAGTGCACTTTCAGTGCACTTTCATGTGCACTTGTAGTGCAAAGTGGATTTGCCTTTAGTAAATACCCCCATTATCACTGTAAATAACCCCCACAGTGCTCTAAAATTGGCACCAATCAGGCCACTTTAGGTACTCAAAGCAATGAATTCATGGTGCTGAAAAGGATGATTCTTTTTATCATTAATGCATTATATACATTACAAACAAAAACAAGGTGTGTGTGTGTAGCAGACCCACAACAAAAAAGAGATTGTCACCTCATGTATCAAATAAATAACGTTTGCACTATTGGAATTGGCCAAAAAGAAAAGCCCATTGGAGAACCTAGGGAACAGCTAAAAGAAACACAAGCAGTAAATCAAATGAAATTTTAGAATGTTTAAAATAAAAATGTATTTTAACAATGTTTCACACATTTTCTGGCATATCAATGGCCCCCCTACCCGCAAAGTACTCCAGATATTTTTGTCTCACTTTGCAGGCGCTTGGGGGGGGCAAGCCAGGATGACCAGCTTCAAGTGGCATCAGGGTTGAATGATCAAGAAAGCTGGCCTCAGTCCAAACTGAGGCCACATAGTTCATTGCATTATTGCGTACATAATGCAGCAAGCAAGCACAATATGGTTCCGTTTATATTCCGCCATGTGGATTGGTGTCAGTAATAGGTGGAACCAGCTGGCTATTATGCCGAAAGCATTCTCCACCACTCTTCTGGCTTTGGCCAGCCAGTAGTTAAAAACTCTCTGGTCCAGGGTGAGGGTCATCATAGGAAATGGCCTCATCAGATGTTCACCTAACCCAAATGCTTAATCGGCGACAAACACAAAGGGAAGACCAGCCATGTTGTCTTACACAGGTGGCAAGCCCAAGCCAACATTCTGGAGACGTCTGTAAAACTCCGTCTGGACAATGACTCTACCATCCGACATTTGGCCATTCTTCCCCACGTTCACATACAAAAACTTGTATGACGCCGACACCACTGCCAACATCAAATACTAGTAAACCCCTTATAATTATAATAGTATGACCCCGAGTTGGGGGGATGGGACGATGTGGACATGCTTCCCATCTATTGCCCCTCCTCAGTTAGGAAAGTCCCACCGCTGGACAAAGTGGGATGCCACAGTCTGCCATTCCTGTGGGTTTGAAGGAAACTGTGGAGTCAAACAAGGAAAAAAAGTACTTTTGCACATAACATTGCAAGAAGATTAGACACATTCTTGGCCAACATAAATATAACATTTATTGAAATTAGTATTTAAAGACAAAAGTATAAGGTCCACTTATCAGATTCCTCACCCCTCTGAGGGGCCAGTGTAAAAATGTTAGGGGGGGAGATGTTTTGGACAGGTAACCCTCTCCACTTCATTGAGAGCTGAATGCACAAATAATGTGTGTTACTTTGGCCAGCCCCTCCTTTACTTACACTACTGGCAGCCCACTGGACAAGTAAGAAGTTTCATCATACAAAAATGGGAATACACACTGTACAAATTGAAGAACATTTTTACATTCTGCAATTACCTATTAAGATAATAGGAAACAGTATCATTTGAAAGTATTCAGGCAGGACCTTGCACTACACGCTTTGGTGAATTCATCCATAAATCTGACCACAAAAGAGGTAGGTATAGTGTGTATGAGTTTGGCAAAGTCAGCAGTTAGAGGATTGGTTTTGGTTGACTTAGCAGTTGGGGGGGTTCTAATTGAGTTTGTGCCCCCCCAAAAAATAAACTTGCACTCTGCCTGAATTTAAGGACAAAAATAACATTTAAACACATTTTAGGGGGTGTTTAGGGTAAGCACTATAATGGAGCTGAGAAAATATATTGTTAGGTGACTAGGCTAGGTGTGTAGGGGCCCAGGATAGCATGCTGGGGAGGTTAGCGAAGGCATAATATGCATGAAGGAGCATTAAAAGCTTCCAGCATGCATGAGGACAAAGAGGAAATTCACAGCATATTATAATTATGGTAATTATGGAATAATGAAATAAATACAACACATTAGCAAACATTAAATACATAGAATGTGATGTTAAAGGAGAAAACTTAACTTAATATAGCCCTTCTGCAGGTCCTGAATGATGGCAGAACAGGTCTCTGGAAAAATGAGCCCCAGAGCCTGGGGGGAGATACCTCTTGAGAACTTGATGTCCTGGAGACTTCTCCGCGTCGCCAAGTTCCGCAAGGTGGTGACGAGCCTCTGCTTGGGAGTGATGGCTTGCCACATGCAGGTATCCTGCTTAGTAATATAAGGGGACAGCAAAGCCAACAGACGGTGAAAAACTAGGTCTGTCATCCGGAGATAATTCCTAAAATCATCAGGATTATTCTCCTGGATCTCCCGCAACAAAGGCATGTGCGAGAATTGGTCACGCTGGAGCAACCAGTTCTTCGTCTATGAACTGCTCCTCCCCCTGTTCATTGACTGGGCTTGGGTCAAAGTAAGAACCCCAACAGCAAGCCCCTGCACAGCATGAACTCTATGATGAGTACATACCCGCAACATGGCTTCAAAATGGACAGCTAGTCAAAACAAACTAACAGAATGCACTGAAAATCAGAAAGAACCTGAGAAGAACGATCTCAAATCAGAAACAAGTAGACAAGAACAAGTACTGATATCACTGGAAAACACACAAAACATAAAATATTCAGAATATTCCCCACTGATCCCAGCGCCCACAAAGGTAAGTCAAAAATAATAATAATTACAAGCTGCTATCATACAAGAAATAAATCACAGCATTATATAGTATATATCATCCATTAACCTATTATCCCATATATACCATATTGACAGCGCTAAAATCAAAAAAAAAAAATATATTTAAGAGGGTGACAGTTCCGTAATTAAAACAGAAACCACAGAAATGTTCATGAAAGTCCCAAACATATGAGAATGAGTTTTCAGTTAAAACATTCACACGCTGGTAAAACAGAAAAGAAAGTCCATCTCCAAGATAAAACCACCAGTGCGTAGAAACTTGACAGCCGGTGACACCCCTTATGGTAATGAACTCACCAGAACACTGAGGGTTAACAGGCTCATCGTCACTAATAATTATAATTATTTCACTGGTTCCTCTATGGAGAATCTTCTTATCACACCAACAATCTAGAGGTTCTCAACAGCGATAACACAGGTTGATATCCTAACAGCAACACCTTTCTTGTTTTTTTGTGCTTCACTCACAGCAGCAGATTCACATGTAGGAAACAACAAAAAACATGTTCCATAGTGCAAACTGCTTTATTAATTTAAAATTCTCATGCGCATATAAAACATACGTACACAATCATTGTTTAATAAAATTGTTCCCAAAGATATCACTAGCAGTACGATCGGATTTGTCTCACCGCAGTCTTGAGCGTCTCAGATCGTATACAGGCTCAGCGTCCACGGCGGGTCCCGGCCGAACGTTCAAACCGACTGCTCTGTAGTGACGTATAGCTGCTTGGTCACGCCCACACGCGTTTCGTCACTACGTCTTCGTCTGTGGGCGTGGCCAAGCAGCAAAGCTCATACGTTTAAATATACAAAGGGGCGGAGAGCCTGCTCATGGACACTCCTCCGTCCGGCTCCCTCAACTCCCTCATTTGTACACAATGCGGACATAATTAGGCCACGCCGTGCAAGCCGTCACCATGCCAACGAGCCTAATAAACAGTGACCCAGAAGGACATTTCCATCTAACGAACTCATCAATAATGTGCCGCTGGGTCACCGAATACCATATATACATCGGACAGGCCATCTCATTACTATAGAAAATACCAATCATCATCCAATGTAAAACTTAGGTACTCCAAATGCTGTAAATATTCTCCTAAGATAAATAAAAAGTAAAATGTATAAAAATCACATACATTCCAAATGTGTATAACCCACAATAAAGTGAATTCATACAATAAAAAATTTATAAATGTATACTGATAATCATGATACATATCCACATTATCAAAATAAATTATCTTATCTCGCAGATCTTATCTAACCCAATAAAAAATAAATAAATAAATTCTTCAAAAGGGGACCCACAAATCAACCAAAAAATAAATAAAACAAAAAACAATAATGATGAAAAGAAAATGATAAATGAAAAAATAAAATAAAATAAAATAAAAATAGAAATAAAAATAAAAATAAATGAAAATAAAAATAAAAATACAAAATAAAAATAAATATAAAAATAAATAAAATAAAATAAAGTAAAGATAAAAATAAACGTAAAAATAAAAATAAAAATAAATAAAAATAAAAATAATAATGAAACTAGATGACGTTAAAAAAAATGCAAAAATGGCCTTAGGTTAAAATAAAATACGTACATCCTAATCTACTGTACCTAAGATATTCACAAAATGAGTACCTATAAAGTGAACCAAAAACATATATATATATATATATATATATATATATATATATATATATATATATATATATATATATATATATATATATGCTGTATTCACACAACACGTACTCATAAAGTGAAATAAATATGCTATACCAAGAATATTATGAACTAAAAACCGACCTCTTCTTCAGTGCACTCAAATTAAACGTCAGTAGTCACTGATGAAGCAGTTAACATCCACCTCTATATTTAAGCTGTGGGGACTCAAAGTATTAGTACGAAAAATCCATTCGGTTTCACGTTTTGATATCTCCCGAACTAAATTACTACCCCTCCAAGCAGGAAGAACCCTATCTACACCCCAAAACTTTAGGCCTGTTGGGTCCCTGTCATGTTTAAGTCTAAAATGCAGGGAGACACTATGATCTCTATAACCAATGGAGATATTATAAATATGTTCTGCCACCCTAGTACACAGTTTTCTTTTCGTTCGTCCTACATACATCAGCCCACATGGGCACTGAAGAACATACACCACATGTGTAGTTACACACGTGATGAATTGATCAATTTTAAAGTTATGTCCATTACCAGTAGAGGTGAATTGATCAATCCCCCGCATATGGTTATGTACTGACTTACAGGCTCTGCACCTTCGACAGGCAAAAAAGCCGGCTCTATCCCAAAACATAAGAGGCCTAGATGGAGGATCTAAAACCTTTTTAACAATTTTATCCCCAAAAGAGGAATTACGCCTGTATATAAATCTAGGATTCTCAGGAATTACCTCCTTAAGCGTCCTATCTAATTTAAGGATACTCCAGTATTTTTGGATAATCTCCTCTACCTCCTTATATTGACCATGTAGGGTACTAATAAAACCCCATTCATGTGCACTTCCCATTATCCTTTCTTTGGGTTGTAAACACTGCTCCTGGGGTATCCGAAGAACCTGATGTAATTTCTGATCCAAAATCTCAGAAGAGTATCCTTTTTCCACAAATTTATCTCTGACCAGAGATGCCTGTACCAAATAATCATCATCAGAGGTACAGTTTCTTCTAACACGGAGAAACTGTCCCTTCGGTATACGTAGCCAAAGCGGATGATGTACTACGGGGAATCGGAATGAAACTATTTCTATCCGTTGGCTTGAAAAACACTTTTGTGGACAAATGAGTCGATTCCCTCACTATTGTCACATCCAAAAAATGGATTGACTTTTTGCTCCAACTAAAATCTAATTTGATGTTATTATTATTGTTGTTCAAACCATCAGAAAAACATTTCAAAGATTCCTCTGTGCCCTGCCAAATAAAAAACAAATCGTCTATATACCTCTGGTAGAAACGTAATTCACATCTCCGGTTCGCAAAAATACGTATATCCTCCCATTGACTCATAAATAAATTAGCCAAACTCGGCGCAAACTTTGAACCCATCGCTACCCCTTTCTTTTGATTATAGAATTTACCATCATACCAAAAGTAGTTGTGCGAAAGGCAAAATTCCAAAGCCATTCGCAAAAACTTCTTTTGGATGTAAGGCAGGTCGTCTCTCTGAGAGAATGCCCAGTTGAGAGCCAACAGGGCATCCTCATGTTGTATAATAGTATAGAGAGACGACACATCGCCGTTCTGTTTTTCCAGCGTGTGAATGTTTTAACTGAAAACTCATTCTCATATGTTTGGGACTTTCATGAACATTTCTGTGGTTTCTGTTTTAATTACGAAACTGTCACCCTCTTAAATATATTATTTTGTTTTTGATTTTTAGCGCTGTCAATAAAGTAGACAAGAACGCACTGAAAAACAGATACGAACTATTAAATAGAATGCACTGAAAGACAGAAATAAACTGACAACATGCACTGAAAAACAGATACAAACCCACAAACACAAACTGAAGAGCAGTAACGATCTGAAAAGCACGAGGCTGAAAAGCGCAAAATGTCTCTCACCAAACTTCTACTAACACGAGTTTAGCAGAAGGAGCCCAAAGGGTGGTACACTGGCTATTGAACTTCCTTTTTATAGTGCCGTCGTGTGCGTTGTACGTCAGCGGGTTAATGCCGATCTGAATTTCCGACAACATTTGTGTGCGACCATGTGTATGCAAGACAAGTTTGAGCCAACATTCTTTGGAAAAAAAATCCACAGTTTGGTTGTCGGAAATTCCGATTATCTGTAGACAGCATAAAGCTATGTACAAACGATAAGATTTTCCGACAACAAAACCGCAGATTTTTTTCCAAAGAATGTTGACTCAAACTTGTCTTGCATACACACGGTCACACAAATGTTGTCATAAATTACCAAAGTCAAGAACGTGGTGACGTACAACACGTACGATGAGCCGAGAAAAATGACCTTCAATATCCAGTGTGGCTCTTTTTTCTTGATTCCGAGCATGCATTGACTTTTGTGCATCGGAATTGTGTACACACACTCGGAATTTCCGACAACAAGTCTTGTTTGTTGGAAAATTTGAGAATCTGCTCTCAAACATTTGTTGGTGGAAATTCCGACAACAAATGTTCTATGGAGCATACACACGGTCTGACTTTCCGACAACAAGCTCACATCCAACATTTGTTGGGGGAAAATCCTATCATTTGTATGGCCCATAACAGTATCCTCATCTGCATGTTTCCTCAAGCTTCAAATTTCATACCATTTTGACAGGGAAAATGTTTCTAGGAGTGTCAGAAACAGTCACAATTTTCTGCCTCCTGCATTTCTATTGGCACACAACTAACATGGGCAGCCTCAAAACTCAACAGGAATGTGCAGGAGGCTATCAAGAAAGAAGTGCTAAAGCTTTTCCTGCCAGAACAGACCAGAATTCATCCATAAATTGGCATATTAGAGATCATTACAGTTATTTGTTCACATCCTTAGATGCCTGTATTAGATGCCTCACATATCACTGCAGCCAGAGGTTCAGCTTGACTAAACACCCACTTAGTTCGATTCCCAATAGTTCAAACATGAGTTGAGAATGAGCCTGAGCTCATCCCTTCAACTGGCCCTAAAAAAATTCACTGCATTATTTATTTTTTCTGATGCTTTCAGCACTTGATTTAATTTTCCAATTCTTTTTACCCATTATTCTTAGCATTATTTTAGCTATTTCTCTTGTTTGCTGTTATGTAGTCCTCTTTATTCGTTCTTGGTCTTACAAGGCTGCAGATCCGCTTTCAATGACTGTTTGAATTATATGGCAAATGTAGTTGCCTTTGCCCCATTATCATTGCTTTCGTCAAGTAAGCTTTTGATGTGTATGCATGATCTGTATTTTTTATGTCCCATTGTAATCACCTAATATTTTTTCACTTCCTTTGTGGATGCGTTGTTGTGTGTCGCTTCTGATTTTTCATAAAACTCAAACTTGACCCCACATTTCTTGTTTTCTAAGTGCATGCACAGTAATTATGCAGGTATTAAAAACATTTCCTCCCACTCTAAGTGGATGTATTCATGCTTTGACAGGACTGATGTTGATAATTGATTGTTTATAATTACCATGTTCTCTAAAACCTCTAACTGGCCTTTTCAGCCTTTACTGTATAATATTACTATATATTTTTTCCTGATTAAATTTTATCATTGCCTTTCCATCTAATTGCATGCTGTGCTTTAAGGATTGTCATTGCTTCCAGCATTTTCAGAATTACAGTGGAAATAATTAAATAGTGGAAACAGGTTGGCTATATTTTGCAAAAGAGACATACTATGGCTCTTCTGAAATAAAGGATTCTTACCTGTCTTTTCCCGATCTTCTGGTTGTTTAGCTGTGCATGTGCAGTTAAACACACAACATCAGAATTTGCTGGGTGAATGAACTTCCATACATGCCAGGGACCTAAGCCATGCCAGCATGGCTAATATAGATGGGAGAAGATCCCGAACCCAGAAGAAGACTGGGGGAAGATGTGGGCACCAACAAGGGAGCTTTTGGACAGTGCATCATTGGAGGCTGTTAGAATATAGTTCTACTTAAACCGCTTGCTGTCAGGGGAAATTTTGAAATTTTTTATATACAGTTGTGCTCATAAGTTTACATACCCTGGCAGAATTTTTGATTTCTTAGCCACTTATCAGAGAATATAAATGATAACACAAAACATTTCTTTCACTAATGGTTAGTGTTTGGCTGAAGCCATTTATTATCAAGCAACTGTGTTTACTCTTTCTAAATCATAATAACAACAGAAACTACCTAAATGACCCTGATCAAAAGTTTACATACCCTGGAATGATGTAAACCTATGAGCACAACTGTATATGAAAAATGTTAAAGTTGCCCCTGACAGCAAGCGGTTAAAGTAGAACTATACTCTAAAAACCTCCAATGATGCACTGTCCAAAAGCTCCCTTGTTGGTGCCCACATTTGCTAGAAAAATATATTCTTCTATATATGTAGCGCTGCCCACTTGAGGGTCACAAATTAAATCAGTGGTTGCCCTGACACTGAGTCCTCTGCCACCTCTGACACCCTGTGTTCATATATTTTCCTTTGTTAAATGACAACAAGAAGGAAGTAAATACACCAGTATTGATTAAACCTGTAAAGTTTACCTAATGCGATGAAAAAGAAATTAGAGAGTCAACTCAAGTTTACACTCCAAAATTAATTTCCTATAGTAATGTTATCAGTAACTAAACGACAATCACCTATCAGATTTAAACATTCAACAGTGAACGCTATAATCTCTGTATACAACCAAATGCATTCAATGCCTATGTGAACAGGCTACAGGAGCGCAGAGGAATGGCTCTAATGAGTGTCAGACCCCTCTCTACTGCTCCTACACACAAATGCAGAAACAGTAAATTACAAGTTATAATTTTTAGAAATTAGAAAACTGTCTTAAAATTCAACCTGGTCTTTCAGAGAGTTCTTTGGTGAATTATAGCTCTATGAGCTCAATAAAACAAATCCATGAAGTGAAGGAGGAGGTGAAAAGTAGTCCTGTATTGCTGTACAGCAGTCCAGTTAATCTTCAGCTAGCCCTTGATGTTTAATTGCATGCAAGGAATTTTTGAATGGCAATGCAAAGCAACTGAATCAATAAATTGTGGATAAACTGCAAACAATCTTCCTGTGTAAAAAAACTGTAATTGGATTCACAGTGATCGCTGACTTAAAGATGTAGCTTTCTGTGAAACTACAAGTAGCAGCAGGGCAATAGAAAGTAAAGATATTTGTATGTAGTGTCTATGATATTTGGTCTAGATCCTTGCCATTAAGGATGATAAATTATGCAGGAGACAATGGTGTCTATATACAGTGTCTATAAGGTTGGGCTATTGCCCGCTCACCACACTGGAACAAGAGATGATGATGATGGCTGTCTCTTGGGAAGGTGGCCCAGGGGATAGTGTCTGGCCTCCACCAGACCGCTCAACAGCTCACCAGAATCTGATATCACTGCAGGGTGAATGGAATAGAAGCGGCCCCCTTCCTAACCTTTGTACCCACTATTTACCCCCCATCCCCTCTTTTGCTGTTCCCCCGTTCTTACTCTTTCCTTCTTTCTTTTTGAGTTTACTACCCCCCCGCACGGGGGTTAGACTTTTAACATTGACACAGACACCCATCCCTAAGGACGGTTGCCAGCTTCTTACTGACGGAGTGAACCCCTCCCCGGCCCCCTACGCCTCTCTTCTGGCTGCAGTTTTACCGCCCACCCTCCACTTCCCTCCATCATACCCTAGGGAATTGGCCCGACAGCCCGATTGCTATGGACGACTAAATATCCCCGAGACGAACAATTTGCCAATGATCAGCTACCCCCTGACACTTATTGTGATTGCAATTTTAGAAAGGAAACGGAATGGAGTTGAGACGTAGGGGTCATAGCACTGTGTTAAGTTTGAACAGGAGATGCTGGGGAGGTCTCACCTCCGATTTCCACTTCGAAACTAAGCTCGTTCCGACTGTTCACCTGTACTAGTATTTACATTGTTATTGTCTGTGATATCTACTTGTACTTTATTTATTTAGTACATTAAGTCTTGCTTGTTACTCTTTTTTCTTTGAAAATAAATAAACATTTTATGGAAAAAAAAAAAAAAAAAGGAATAGAAGCGGCCTCCAGGCTGCCACCGAACAGCTAAGGTTAAAGGGAGCTGTCTGTAGATGTCTCTCCGGATATCCACTGGATAATTCTGCTGGTGCAAGCCGTGACTCAGCTGCAGTTCACACTATCATAGAATCCCTGCACACAAATCCATGCTGGGTCCCAAGAGAGTGTGTTAGGCCTCAATCCATCCCTCTTAAAGTATTTCCCTACAGTCTGTTCTTCCCTGGTAATTACCAGCTGGTAATTGTAGTTCCTGATGATACAGCCAGAGGGCAAATCATATCCATTTGGATTACATATCCTAAGATGCTTTGCTCTGCATTGTCTCTGAATAAAATGGTAACAGGTCAGCATCCCACTCAGCACTAGAGGGAAATGGCTCCCCCTGCTGCAACGCCGCACAGTGTCTCATGATTGTGTGAATTTGTATATATCCAGCTCCTGGCTACATATATATTAATATATAGCCATTTATAAACTGCAAATTTTCACAAACAAATACACTTTAAAATAATTTTAGTGGGCACAAACACAATATAATGCCCATTTTTTGGATAGAATTTAAAGGATGATGTTGTGTTGAGTAAATAGATACTAAACATGTCAAGATTTAAAATTCTGCAGGCCTGTGAAAGGGTGACCAGCTATGATACCTAAAACTATCCATACGCAATACTTTAAAAACCTTTACAGTTTATAATTTTAGAGTTAAATGTGAGTTATGGCTTTCACTGCAATGTTCCAATACTTCACATTTGCTGCAATCACCATTTACATATGTGTGCTTGACTTGCGTGCATTTTTCCATTATGTGTGAGCACGGGGGGGGGGGGGGGGGGTAGGTATTTTTAATTGATTTTATTCAAATATATTTTTTTTACATATTTTTTTCATTTAACTTTATTGCTATTACAAGGGTGAACAAGACCTATTGCGATAGCTTTGGGCAGTGACATGAACTGTTAATGGAGACATAAGGGGTATATTAGACCCATAATACCTCCTATGCCCTTCAAAACATCTAACCAAATACAGATCATGTTTGATCACATGTTTCCCTGACCAAAGACAGCATGAAAGACAGCACTGAGCCTGGAAATGACAAAATCCTCACCGCTTCCAGCTTCACAGATGTTCCTTCATCTCCTCTGTGGGCAGCCGACCAGGACCAGGAATGCCAGGGAAGGTGGGGTGGGAGTCGGTTCCAGAGTGCTGGACATACACTATACAATCTTATTGTATTAAAAAATACAAGAATGTCCTCACATTAAATATATTTTCTGCACTTTACTGTAACTTCTCAAAGATGACCACGACTTCTGATGTCACATTGACATACTGACAGAATTCTTTAGTGCAGAATTCCATACACAGGAGCAGATATTCTGTGGTTATCATTTAGGAGCAGAATGTCAGCATATAATTGTAAGCTATCTTCCTTTATCACATCCTCTCCTTGAGAGCACCACAGAGTTGGGACCACTTCCCCAATGTACAGTATGCTAAGTCCACAGCATTCAGCTTCCATCACAGAGTAAAATCAAGGTACCATCATTAGTTTATCAGTCTCTCCCAATGTCCCTCCTTTCAGTTCTGCCCTGCTGGGCACGCTCATATATGGCACATTCACTCCAAGGTGTAGTAGTATTCACTTCAGTGGACTCTAGCCTGGCCTAAAGGTCAAAGCGAAAGTTCACTTTAAGCACTGATTGCATTTGAGTCCCTCTTAATATTCCAGCTGCTTTCCTACTTGTAGATAATCTGTGTAGTAGCATATAGATTTCTTTATGGTAGGTATTTTTAATTGATTTTATTCAAATATATTTTTTTTACATATTTTATTCATTTAACTTTATTGCTATTACAAGGGTGAACAAGACCTATTGCGATAGCTTTGGGCAGTGACATGAACTGTTAATGGAGACATAAGGGGTATATTAGACCCATAATACCTCCTATGCCCTTCAAAACATCTAACCAAATACAGATCATGTTTGATCACATGTTTCCCTGACCAAAGACAGCATGAAAGACAGCACTGAGCCTGGAAATGACAAAATCCTCACCGCTTCCAGCTTCACAGATGTTCCTTCATCTCCTCTGTGGGCAGCCGACCAGGACCAGGAATGCCAGGGAAGGTGGGGTGGGAGTCGGTTCCAGAGTGCTGGACATACACTATACAATCTTATTGTATTAAAAAATACAAGAATGTCCTCACATTAAATATATTTTCTGCACTTTACTGTAACTTCTCAAAGATGACCACGACTTCTGATGTCACATTGACATACTGACAGAATTCTTTAGTGCAGAATTCCATACACAGGAGCAGATATTCTGTGGTTATCATTTAGGAGCAGAATGTCAGCATATAATTGTAAGCTATCTTCCTTTATCACATCCTCTCCTTGAGAGCACCACAGAGTTGGGACCACTTCCCCAATGTACAGTATGCTAAGTCCACAGCATTCAGCTTCCATCACAGAGTAAAATCAAGGTACCATCATTAGTTTATCAGTCTCTCCCAATGTCCCTCCTTTCAGTTCTGCCCTGCTGGGCACGCTCATATATGGCATATTCACTCCAAGGTGTAGTAGTATTCACTTCAGTGGACTCTAGCCTGGCCTAAAGGTCAAAGCGAAAGTTCACTTTAAGCACTGATTGCATTTGAGTCCCTCTTAATATTCCAGCTGCTTTCCTACTTGTAGATAATCTGTGTAGTAGCATATAGATTTCTTTATGGAAGATATACAGTGGGAAAGTGGAGAAGAGCATAGGAAGGGAACCCAAAATGGTAATCTGTTCAGGGCTCTATCAGTTCTTAATCAAGCTCTGGCCACATCCGTTTTATGGGTGCAACCTGGAATAAATGTTAATTTGTAAAAACAAAGCTTTTATATACTTAACATCTAACTGATACTATGGTAAAGTCCAGAAGCCCTGGCTGAGCCCTTTATGATGTGGTGTAATGGAATGTGAGCCAACACTCACATCCCTTACTATGCAGGATTTCATTTGGCTTCCAACTTATATCCCTATGGCTGGGTTCACATATATGCAAATTAGATGCAGGTTTGACCTGCATCCAATTCGCGTGGCAGGAGAGCGTGACTGGCTCTTATTAGAGCCGGTTCACACAGCTCTGGGGCGGCCACGATACGCATTGAAGAAGGGTCCTGTGCGTCTTCAGGTCTGAGTTCAGGCAAAAATTTGAACTTGATTCACACCTAAATTGGTGAACAAGGATGCTCCAGACCCCATGCTGTAAGCCACAGCTGCAGCTTATGTGAACGGAGCCTAAATGTTAGCAACCAATATCTGGTAAAAAACAAACAGGGATAACACGCATTGTTCTCAGAACAACGGGATCACCATGATATTATAGTTCATTGAATCAGCATTGTTTCATAAAACATTTAACTCACATAGGTAGCTAGACCTACAACTAACCACAACAAAGAAACTGCAAGCTGACAGCCTCCTATTTCTCTGGAAATGTTTAACTTATAATCACATACTCTTTACTACATGAAATTCATTATTAATGTCATTGTAATGATAGAAGTAAATAAGTCGTGGACAATGGCTTTGTAAGATGCAGATTATTTTTCTTGAAAAATTTTTTTATTTTTGAGCACAATAGTACAAAACAATAAAGATACAGTAAAGTACAGGGTGAATTTGATAAACGAAAAAGGGTACAGAGATATACCTATCGAGCCATAAGGCCAAAAGTAACTCAGTACATCAAGAAAATAGCACATGGATGAGGCAAGAGTGGATGTAGAAATAGACTGCTTGAGCAGGAATTTCGGAGAATCCCATGTCATAAGAGCTAGTTATCGGACCGTACAAGTGATCAGGGTGAAGGGAAACAAGGAGGTGGTACAGTCAGGGGAGAAACAACCCTCCCCACCATCCCCCTATGCAACACGGCAGAGCAAATGACAGGAGACCTCCCCAGCCGCCCCTAAAGGGATCTTGCTGCGACCAGGGGCTCCCCCCGCCCTCCCTCCTCCGCGAGCTTCCCAGGCTCCACCCCAATATGGTAGGCAAAATAGATGGGATCCCCAGTGTCCCCCCAGCCAGAGAGACAGAGGGTTACCCCGCTTAATTATCTCCACTTAAAGTGATGCAGATTATTTTATCAAGCGTTTCAAGCGTTGTGCTGAGGAAATACTAGCTACAAAATGTAACATGTTTAAAAGCTGTAGCGAGAGGCTTGCTAATTCTTACACTGGTTAGGTGAATATTTCAGGGTTGTTTGCCAGAAATGTGTCCTTATGACTTTCTGTTACCTGCACCAAAGAATATCTTCTTTCCTAGATGTCCACTGTAAATGAACAATTCTTCTGCCCTTCATATAATTGAGATGAAGAGATATGGACATGTTTATTGTCCATATCAGGAGATCAGCCTAGGGTGACAACAATGGCTCCCTCCATAGATACAATAGAAGAGTGAGGCAGCAACCCAGGAAGAGGAAGTGTGATGGTTGTAGGATTACCAGGTGAAATTAAAGCAAAAGTAGCATGAAAAAAGAATGCAAATACACCCACCACACCAAGAACTAGAACTAATATGTTACTTTTTTGGTTTTGAGTTTAGATACATTTTAACTTTGTCACTCTGTTAATTTCCCCCTTTATTTAACCACTTGCCGCCCGCCCTATAACAAATTGACGGTGGCAAAGTGGTTGCATAATCCTGATCGGAAGTCATATGACGTGATCAGGATTATGAGCCGCTGCGCACCCCCGGGGGCGCGCATCGCGGCGATCGTTGTTGTGGGGTGTCAGTCTGACACCCGGCAACTACGATCTCGGTAAAGAGTCTCCGTCGGAGACTTTTTACCACGTGATCAGCCGTGTCCAATCACGGCTGATCACAGTGTAAATAGGAAAAGCCGGTGATCGGCTTTTCCTCACTCGCGTCTGTCAGACGCGAGTAGAGGAGAGCCGATCGGCTGCTCCTCTGACGGGGGGTCTGTGCTGATTGATTATCAGCACAGCCCCCCCCAAGGATGCCCACACTGGACCACCAGGGACGCCACCAGACCACCAGGGATGCCCAGGACAAGGTATGCCACCCTAGACCACCAGGGATTCAAGTCAGTGCCACAATGGATTCCAATCAGTGCCCATAATGGATGCCAATCAGTGTCCACAATGGGCATCACTGATTGGCATGCATTATTGTTTGGCACTGATTGGCATCCATTAGTACAATATATTATAATACAATGCCGCCTATCAGTTCCCATGTGTGCCGCCTATCAGTGCCCATCCATGCCACCTATCAGTGCCCATCCATGCCCACCTGTGCCGCCTACCCATGCCCACCTGTGCCGCCTACCCATGCCCACCTGTGCCGCCTACCCATACCCACCTGTGCCACCTATCCATGCCCATCCATGTCAATCCGTGCCAGCTATCAGTGCCAATTTGTGCCACCTATCAGTGCCCATCCGTGTCGCCCATCAGTGATGCCCATCAGTGCCGCCTATCAGTGCCACATATTGGTGTCCATCAATGCCACCTCATCAGTGCCACTTCATTGGTGCCACCTCATCGGTGCCCATCAGTGCCGCCTTATCATTGCCCATCAGTGTAACCCCATCAGTGCCCATCAGTGAAGGAGAAAACTTACTTATTTGCAAAGTTTTGAAACTGAAACAAAAAAAAAAACATATTTTTTTTTCAAAATTTTCGGTATTTTTTTATTTGTTTAGCAAAAAATAAAAACCGCAGAGGTGATCAAATACCACCAAACGAAAGCTCTATTTGTGGGAAAAAAATGATAAAAATTTCATTTGGGTACAGTGTAGCATGACCGCGCAATTGTCATTCAAAGTGCGACAGCGCTGAAAGCTCAAAATTGGTCTGGGCAGGAAGGTGTTTAAGTGCCTGGTATTGAAGTGGTTAATGTAGAAGCTAAATTGAAGTCTTACAACTTTTATCACTTTATGGTTTTGTACCTTTGCATGTTATGATTTATGTGTTTCTTTTTTCTTGCAAATGTTTCAAAATACCTTTTTTATCTCAGTTAAAATGCTATTTCTTGTGTATCTCTCCATTACTCTATGCTGGCAGAGCTGTGTAACAGCCACTCCCTTGATTACAAGTACTCACATAGAATTGCATTGTAGAAAAGGAGGAGGGTATCTGATCAGGTCTGTATAAATTAATTAGAAAACAGGATTGATGCTGGTGCCAAAATCTAGGAAAGTGGAGGTATGACTATGAAAATTGATGATACAGTACAACATTTATCTGACTGCATATTTTTTTATATGATTTCAACTGGGCTATAAAACAGAAATGAGAATTTACATAATCCTGATTTTCATTTTTACTGACCATAGCAATCAAAGATTCTCCTTCCTTTTGTTAAGCCCAGGCTGTAAAAATGACAGCTGTAAATAAATTGATTGGAATGAGAAACAATATAATCAACCTCTAGCATACTGGCATGCGGCAGAAATATTAAGACGTAAAATATTCCATAAATGTACAATATGAAATATGTGCAATAATATGTTTTTGACTGGATGATCAATTTTTCATTTATTAGGAAAATAGGAATCAAATGTTAACAGAGACCCATTAAAATGTTCTACTTTTGGATGTTTAGGTGCAGAAACCTGTTATATACTAAATGATGAAAGTATAATCGTCATAAGTCATATGTTCTAGCCTGCACGGTAATAAGCAGAGATTGTGTCGGGTAATTGCTAGTTTAGACACGGACTTATATATAAATGTGAACAGAGTATGGGAAGCCAGATTGAAAGCTTCACAAATTGAGTTTGGTTCTGGTTAATTGTTAATTATTTTCTCTTGTCTAAAATACTAAAATAGATAGTTTAATTAAACATCAAACTGTTTTTCTGTACAATATTTTGAATAGGAGAGATATAACATTTATTGGATTTATAGAACAGGTTTTACTGTAGCTTTGAGATAAAAAAATAACACATAAGGCTTCATTCACACGGCCATAAAAATGTTACTGTTATTATACATGTGTTTTCTAGGAGAAAAATTCCTGCGTAATGATCAGTAACATATTTGCATATAGACGCATTTAAAAGCATAAAGACTTTATTTTTCCCCTTTGTTTAGACTTAATTTACGCTGTTACAGATATGTATTCATGCGTTTATACGGGTAAGCACATAAAGCGCATGCTCTTAGACACAGATTTTTGGATTCTGTGATACGGATCTGAAAGCAGTAGACATGTGCATTCGTTTTTGTCCGAATGCATTTTTGTCGGAATTTCAGGTATTTTCGTTATCATTTTGACAAACGATAATGAAAGCACAGAATCAGAAAAACAAAAGATCTGACATAAATAAATGCTTTATTTTGGTTTTCGTTGTGACACAGTTCGATATAGAATAGGAGATTCAACGTGACTCTGACAATAACAATCTGTGTCTATTGAACTTGTATCATTAACAGTCCATTCACACAGGGGCAACACGACTTCCAGTGCGACTTTGGGAGGCAACTTGGACACGACTTGAGTGTGAATCACAGTGCGACTTACAACACGGCTTTAAGTCGCCGCCAGGGGACATGTATCAACGCCAAAAAAAGTTTTAAAAACGGACGTTTTTTCGAGAGCAGCGATTGATGAAGTGGAACAATAAAAGTGTAATATTACTTTAAATTTCGTACCTGAGGGGTGTCTATAATATGCCTGTAAAGGGGCACATGTTTCCCGTGCTTAGAACTGTCCCTGCACAAAGTGTCATTTCTGCAGGAAAAAAAGTCATTTAAAATCACCCCACGCTTTTTTTTTTTTTTATCAATGACTTTCAATGAGTGTTCTTTGTATTACGGAAGCCGACAATTCATTATAGCCGCGAGTGATTTTAAATGACTTTTTTTCCTGCAGAAATGACACTTTGTGCAGGGACAGTTCTAAGCACGGGAAACATGCTCCCCTTTACAGGCATACTATACACACCCTCCAGGTACGAAATTTAAAGGAATATTACACTTTTATTGTTTCACTTTAATCATTATTAACCACTTGCCGCCCCCTCCTATAGGCAAATGACGGCTGCAAAGTGGTTTCAAAATCCTGACTGGGCGTCATATGACGTCCTCAGGATTTTGAGCCGCTACGTGCCCCCAGGGCGCGCATCGCTGCGAACGTTGTTGCGGGGTGTCAATCTGACACCCCGCAACTACAATCTCAGTAAAGAGTCTCCGACGGAGATACTCTTTACCACGTGATCAGCCATATCCATTCACGGCTGATCACAGTGTAAATAGGAAAAGCCGGTGATCGGCTTTTCCTCACTCGCGTCTGTCTGACGCGCATAGAGGAGAGCCGATCGGCTGCTTCTCTGACAGGGGGGTCTGTGCTGATCGATTATCAGCACAGCCCCCCCCCCCGAGGATGTTGACACTGGACCACCAGGGATGCCACCAGACCACCAGGGATGCCCAGCACCAGGTATGCCACCCTAGACCTCCAGGGATGCCAGTCAGTGCCCCCAATGGATGCCAATCAGTGCTCACAATGGATGCCAATCAGTGCCTACAATGGGCATCACTGATTGTCATGCATTATTGTTTGGCACTGATTGGCATCCATCAATACAAAACAATACAATACAATGTTGCCTATCAGTGCCCATCCGTGCCACCTATCAGTGCCCATCCATGCCAACTATCAGTGCCCATCCATGCCAACTATCAGTGCCCACCCATGCCCATCTGTGCCGCCTGTCCATGCCCATCTGTGCCGCCTATCCATGCCCATTCATGCCACCTATCCATGCCAAGCCGTGCCAGCTATCAGTGCCAATTTATGCCACCTATCAGTGTCCATCCGTGTTGCCCATCAGTGCCACCTATCAGTGCCCATCAGTGCTGCCTATCAGTGCCACATATCAGTGCCCATCAATGCCACCTCATCAGTGCCACTTCATTGGTGCCACCTCATCAGTGCCCATCAGTGCCGCCTTATCAGTGCCCATCAGTGCAGCCCCATCAGTGCCCATCAGTGAAGGAGAAAACATACTTATTTACAGTGTTTTGAAACTGAAACAAAAATAAAAACATTTTTTTTCAAAATGTTCGGTCTTTTTTTATTTGTTTAGCAAAAAATAAAAACCATAGAGGTGATCAAATACCACCAAAATAAAGCTCTATTTATGGGAAAAAAATGATAAAAATTTCATTTGGGTACAGTGTAGCATGACCACGCAATTGTCATTCAAAGTGCGACAGCGCTGAAAGCTCAAAATTGGTCTGGGCATGAAGGTGTTTAAGTGCCTGGTATTGAGGTGGTTAAAATTACTGCTCCCGAAAAAACTTCAGTTTTTAAAAGTTTTTTTTGCATTGATACATGTCCCCTGGGGCAGGACCCAGGTCCCCAAACACTTTTTAGGACAGTAACTTGCATATAAACCTTTAAAATTAGCACTTTAGATTTTGAACGTTCGAGTCCCATAGACTTTAATAGGGTTCTAAAGTTCACACGAAGTCTGTTCGCAGGTTCTGGTGCGAACCAAACCAGGGTGTGTTCGGTTCATCCTTACTTACATCTTAGTAAATCATCAGACCACAGAAACCTCTTTTTTTTTTTTTTTTTACACATTCCTGTGTACAGATATGCATTATGCCAGTCATAGATATTATGTTACGAGCAAACGTGCAGGCACAATTTAAGGCCTCGTACATGTGATCCAATTTTCTGACTGGAATTGTGTGATGACTGTTGGCAGAAAATCCGACCATTTGTATGCTCTATTGGACAATTGTTGTCTGGTTTTCTGCGGACAAATGTCTGTTGTCGGATTTTCCGAGCGTGTGTTCACAAGTCCATCAGACAAAAGTCCAAAGTACAAACACGCATTCTCGGTAGCGAGGATGAGCTGGAAGCAGTCAATCTTGTAAACTAGCATTCGTAATGGAGAATTAACATTACACACATTCTCTTATTCTTTAATGGGATAATAATGAAGCTGCTTTGCTGTTGATGCTGATGGAGTTATGGCAAACAAATTTTCAAAGGCTTTTTTTTCTAGCGATATCAAGAATAATATTATTATGCTTGTTATTTTTTATTTATTTTTTTGGTGCAAGTTACCACAGCACCATTATCTCGTAGCTCATAGTTGTTAAGATCAAACATATAACTATGTTGGTGTCCCTTGTTAATTTTACATTGTATTTTTTAAAATGTAACTGTCTACTCCCAAACTGTCATTTGAAGTAAAACACATAGCCAAGTAGCATTCTCCATTTTTTTTTATTGTGCTTTAAAAAAAGAAAACAAATAAAATTAGATATCTGCCAATAGAACTTAACCAAAAAGTATATTCTATGCATCCAAAAATTTAGAAAACATACCAAATCAAGTCATTATTCAACCAAAAAAATAAAATAAAAGCCTCATGCATGTATCCTGCTTCTTAATATATGGGGTCAACAATACCAAGAGTTGGTGAAAGCGGAGGTCCTTCATCTAGAGATAATTCCGAAAATCATCTGGATTATTCTCCTGGAGCTCCTGCAGCAAAGGCATATGACATAATTGGTCCAATCTTTGGTCAAAGAAATCCTCCTCTTCCTGTTCTTGGACTGGACTTGGGTCAAAGCAATAACTGCAAGGCCAATAATAAATAATACATTATCTCCTCTGATTCTGCAACATGGCAGGTTGACGAATGGCTGTTCAGAAAGGAACTGAAAAGCGCGAAAAGAAAAGTGTGAAATGAAAAGCGCAAATCAACACTCACCAAACTTCTACTAACACGAAATTAGCAGAAAGAGCCCAAAGGGTGATATAAAAGAGCTGAAAAACCATGTAGTATGTCACTACGTTCGTGTTTGTTGGCCGACAATTCCTTGCCGTTTGTATGCAAGACAAGTTCCTGGCCAACGCCCTTCAGACAAAAGTCTGAGGTTTTATCTGAGGAAATTTTAATTGTGTGTATGAGGCTTTAGAGTTACATTTGATTGGAGAACTCCAATTCAACCAATTGACTGATAGTGTTTAAAGTTATGTAAAGACTTCCAAAGATGTGCAATATAAGCTGAGCAAAACTGAAATCTGGGACCATTGATGGTAGAAAAATATACGGCACAATATCCTTTATTAGACCAACACCTCAAATTAAAATAAATACAGTTGCCTAACATCACCACGGCACTCTAAGAAGGCTGTATTATGTATCTAATAATATCACATAGGTGTCATATATAACATACAGCTGAAAATTACACCGCCTATTAAGCAACCAGAAGATTCTAATGGGCAGTCAATAAGATAGCATATCTTGGAAATATAGAAAGCAAATATTTCTAAAGATATGAGTCACACAGTGTCATCATTAGATACTCTTTATTTGCACTAGGCTCAATTATTTGTTCCGTAGGTAAATGCGCAATCATAACATTACCATATGTTGAAAATATGCTTCATTACTACCAAATGCAAGTCAAAAGAAATACTGTATGCCACTTTTAAAACTTCAGCCCTGGAAGTATTTGCCCCCTTCCTGACCAGGCCATTTTTTAATACGGCACTGCGTCACTTTAACTGACAACTGCGCATTGTGTGACGTTGTACCCAAACAAAATGTATGTCATTTTTTCTCTCACAAATAGAGCTTTCTTTTGGTGGTATGTGATCACCTCTGCGGTTTTTATTTTTTGGGCTTTAAACAAAAAAAGAGCGACAATTTTGAAAAAAAACACAATTTTTTGTTATAATAAATATCCCCCCCCCCCCCCAAAAAAAATGAATTTCTTCATCAGTTTAGGCCAATATGTATTCTTCTATATTATTTTGGTAAAAAAAAAATAAAAACGCAATAAGCGTATATTGATTGGTTTGCGCAAAAGTTATAGCGTATACAATATAGGGGATAGATTTATGTCTATTTTTTTACTAGTAATGGTGGCAATCTCATTGGGACTGAGACATTGCAGCGGATAAATCGGATACTTTTGACACTTTTTTGGGACCATTGACATTTATACAGCGATCGACGCCATAAATAGCCACTGATTACTGTATAAATGTCACTGGCAGGGAAAGGGTTAACACTAGGGGGGATCAAGGGGTTAAATGTGTTCCCTATGTGTGTTTCAACTGTGGGGGGAATGTGGATGACTAGAGGAGGAGAAAGATCGTTGTTCCTAATTGGTAGGAACACACAATCTGTCTCCTCTCCCTTGACAGAACCGGGATTTGTGTGTTTACACACACAGATCCCAGTTCTCACTCTGTCACGAGCAATCACGGTGCCCGGCTGTCATCGCGCCTGCAAATCGACTCCGGAGACATGCGCACTCGTGCCTGCTACCGGGCCTTCAAGAGTCGACGTACAACTACGACAGCTCACGCAGCAGTGCCAACCTGCCGCAGTATGTGCAGTGGCTGGTCAGGAAGGGGTTAATAATCCACCAACAAGGTAAGGATGCATATGATTATATTTGGATTTTGGTCATAACAATGGAACAAATTACCTCGGCCTAGTTCAATTCAGGAGTATCTGCAGGATAATACAATATGACTTGACACTTTTATGAAGACCTTTAGAAGTATATGGTTTCTATATATCTGATATAAGCTCTCTATCATACTACAAGACTGGGTCAAGATGGAAGCCCTGTCAGCGGTGACAGTGTGCCACTGGAGGGCTTCATTTTAGGGTAAGTCTCTAATGATGTGCTAGTATGCAATGCAAATCAATGAGAAACGTCTGTTTGTGCAATAGGCAGAGTTATTTACAGCTCTATATTATACTGTATATGCACATTGTAATATCAACTTTTTTAAACATGGGTCCCCCCATGGTAAATTTAGACTTTTTTTAAAATCCAAAACTGTTTTTATTAGTATTGAAATGGGCAAAAAGTTGCTAAAAAAGTGTACCTAAGTTTTATATATTCAGGCAAAATTATAAATAAAACATGGTCTTTGCAATAGGGCATGCATGGAATATATTACATATACCACTTTCAAGACAAATTAAATGAGAGATAACATCATAGACTGTTTACAGGAATAAGTTCACAATAATATAGCAACACCCAAATAATTTGAGAATAATCAGTTGAGAAATTATGAAAAACCTAAACCAAAAGTGTTGAGTGCTGTGTCAAATACAGGGATATTTGGAAATTAGTAGTATTTATAACTTGAGACGACATACCCCAAACTTTCTGAAAAGTTTTCAGAGAACCCCTGTGGTCATACATCGGTTCCTTATTTGGGAGCATTTTAATAATGGCTAGACCTGAATAACCACTAAAAACATTAATAACCATCAGATCAGTATTAAGTGAAAGGTCTAAGTCCTCTAAATATAAAACCATATGATCAATGGACAATCCAACTTTTTCAACATCTGCTGCCATCTGTGGATCCCCAATATCAAGATGTTTCCTGATCAATGTATATTTTAATTTGAGGTGTGAGCTTAAGAAAGGAAATTGTTTTATATATTTTCCCACCATTAATGATCCCAAGTCTTTTGTTTTGTTTGATTTTATCTTGATTGTTCAATTGAGACCATGGTGGTTTTCCGATAAACAGTATGTTTTTGGTTTAACTTTTTTTTTGTTCAATGTGACTGTAGCACTTTGTATTAAACTGATGTTTATTTAATTTCCGATTACTTCCCAATCCAAACCACATCTCACCCAACAGCTAACTCAAATCGAATGCGTTCATTGTATCTTTGCACTTGTTAGGAGAATAAGGCATTGTTCTCCTATATGTCCAATAGACGTGTTCACAAAAGACATACATACTCTTAGCATCTGCATGCAACAAGTTCCAGTTCAATAGAAAAAAAAATAAAATACATCTTGGAAAATTAAAATAGGAAAAAATAAAAAATAAAAAAAACAAGATTCAGGGCAAAGGTGACTGACTGAGCAATAGAGACAATCATTTCAGAAATGTGACGCACACCCAGACAGTCTCTGTCTGCTGCGCTAATCATCACATTGCCTGCCCTGAACTCTTCACCTTGTCTGTCTATCAATGTTACAAGAGCAAGCCTCAAGGACCTCAATGACCTATTTAAAAGCAAATTTGTTGAAAATATTGTTTTATTGATATATGATGACAAATTGAGCCTTCTCTGCTAAACTATGCCATATGAACCATATTTTTTGTTTCTTTGTTAAACATTTTTGCTTGTCATAAAGTTCCAAAGTTGGAAAAAATGTGCTGCACTTGATGAATTTGCATCACGTCATATATTTTAGCCTTAACCTTAGCTCAGAATTTTGTGTCATTCATAGTGCCACTAGGCAAATGTGTGTTTCACTTGTCTGCCTCTATGTTGGCAAATTTTAGAGAGTCATAGTATAGACAATTATGCCTGCACATTTAAGCATACATGACTGTGTTATCCTCCCAAATATTTCAACAAGAAGAAAAAAGAAGGATATTTGGGACTTTAAATGAGGTAAAAGGGGCCGTTCATGTCCCCTCTTCCATCCCGGTTCAATATTAGAAATTTAAAAAAGAGCAAGAAGTAGGACTTTGCATGAAGCACACGGAAGCAAATAAATGAATTGGGTAAAAGACAGCTTTTAATTGGTTCAAATAGTCATATATTTACATATTAAATTTTAATGCATTTTGCTATATATCAATATTTTTATATTTCATTAGAACCTAATATTGCACAGTAGTAAATATTACAACAAAGAAATAACATATATTTACAGATACATGGAGAAATTAATGTATACATTACACACATACTATACAGATTAGTGACACACTAAAGTGTCACTTAGTGGAAATGAGAAACAATGGAGATAAATCAAAAAGGAACATCCATACCAAGTTAATAATTATATACACATATCTGTAGTTGTAGGCTCTATGCGTTTCGGGGCCTTTTAGCCACTCATCAGGGGAAAACCGTAGTGATCGTCTAAAGATAGGGAAGTCATATTCAAATGATCTGAAGGGATTATGGGAGCAAGTGGGCAAATGTAAGATATGAGAAACCCACACATATATACATTTAACCTACAGACTTACGTATACATCTGTGCAATGGTGGTTGCAGCCATGAGAATCACAGACCAGCCAAAAACGTCTGTTTATACATTTATGCTGGTTATTTGCTAATTTTCCTATATTTTTTGTCAATCTGGTTATTTGTTTAACATGTGTACACTGGTGGTCTGGACCGTGTTATTTCAATGGACCATGCCCTTCCTGTTCTGTTCAGGAGCTGCGCAGCCCACTGGGGGCTTCCCCTCTGCCCTGTTTTGACGTGGGGGTTGGTGGGTGCTTCACCACTGTGCATCAACGTCACTCTTCTCATGCCGGATATGCGGCGTCCTGGTGGCGCATTGGCAGATTAAGATTAAGCTAATGAATTTAATGATTAGCACCCAGCAAAGAACCGGTCAAACACACAACCCTCTTTTATTGCAATACAAGTATATGTGAGGGCACTTGTGAAGAGGAGTGTGGCTAGTACCCCATTATGCTATTTAGCACTAGAAGAGGGTGGGCAGGAAACAACTTTTCAAAAGACATTTTACAGTTAAAATCAATCACAAATCATAACATGATTGTGTAGAGGACTATAAGGGTTAATGCACATGGACAGCTTTAAGTATTAAATATGCCTAGAGTAAAAAATTCAGCAGGAGCCATTCATAGAGTTCAATGATTGTATGGCCATGTACTCCTGTAAATGCCAATACTTCACGCAATCAGTATTACGTAACCTACACGTTCATGTTTAATGTATTTTTCTGTGATCTGAAAAAAAAAATGGGCAAACTCTGATGCAATAAAGCGTACAGGTTTACACAAGTACAGGGGGTGCAAAGTCATTCAGTGGCCTCCTTTAGATTCCACCAGACATCTGGCATTGGATGAAAATGGTTCTGGGCTGGCCAGGAGAATTGCTAGGATTGGAAACCTGGGGCACCCCTGTGCACTCTAAGAAGAAAAATGATGTGGTATGTATAGAGTGCTTCAGTAAATGGTGGGAGTGGCCACACTGTGCTGGAAGTGGGAGGGGCTTAAAGGGACATAGTTAAGGAGAACCTGAACCTACGTGCTGTATACACAGCTCATGTGCCACAGTTGTTGTATCTACATCATTTGCTTTAATTAAGTACTGTGTCACAAGCCAGTCTTACAGACTCATTTAACGAGGAGCGCGCTGTGATCACTGAGTCACTGAGACTTTGGTGATCACCGATCTTAGTAAGGGGCTGGTACCGGCCCCTAACAATGTGATCAGCTGTCAGCCAATGACAGCTAATCACATGATGTAAACAAAAGCTTGGTGATCTTTTTTTTTTCACGCTGACAGCGGAGGAGAAAAAAAAAGCCGATCACCGGCTCACCTTAGAGGGACATCAGCCCTGAAAAGGAAGAGGCAATTATGCCTCATGTATAACAGTAACATTGCCCACATGTGCCACCTATCGATGCCCACCAGTGCCACCTATCAATGCCACCTAGAAGTGCTGCCTGTCAGTGTAACCGATCAGTGCCCATCACTGCCACCCATCAGTGCCCAAAATTACCCATTTATAAAATTTTAAAACAAAATATAAAAATGAAAAAAAAAATTCAGTCATTTTACATAAAAAAAAAAAAGAAAAATCGCACAGGGGATCAAATACCACCAAAAGAAAGCTCTATTTGGGGGGGGGGGGAATTATAAACATTTCATTTGGGTACAGTGTTGTATGACCATGCAATTGTCATTCAAAGTGTGACAGCGCTGAAAGCTGAAAATTGGTCTGGATAGGAGGGGGGGGGGGGGGGGGGGGTTAAGTGCCCTGTAAGCAATGGTTAAACCTCAATATATATAAACAACCACGCTTATGCAAAATTTTAACCCTCAGCACAATAATTCTTAAACTGTCTGACTCACCAAAAAGTTTTGTCTTAGTTTTGGAAGAGCAGGATTTTCAGGCTTTTACTGTAGTCTGGGGTTCCAGGAAAGAGATTTACTCTCACTTCCTGGCCTGCTGTGTTTTATCAGACAAGTGAGGGTAACTCTCCAACCTCAACACAACAAAAATAAAATTGCTTTGCTTTAGTAGAGTAGGGGAAGGATAAAACCCCTCCCTGAATGTTATCCCTGTTGCAGGTTTTCACTCACTTTCTGTATAGTGGGACCATTGTCAGAACTACATGAAGAGAGGGTTAAAAAAAACAAGGAGTTTCGAATACTTCCCCAATTATGCAAAACTAGGAAACTAGTTATTAGGGTAGACTTAGATGGAGTCTTGGGGAAAACAAATGATGCCAATTGTATGTGGCTTTAACACCCCAAAATAAAGATTAAGAAATATACAAACCCTTCTCAGACATAGGTCACTCATCTTTTTTTAAATAAAAATTGTAGTATTTAAACATTTCTTTACAAAGAGTAAACCTTTTGAAAACAAGGATCACAAGTACAAGAAAAAGGGGAAAATCTAGGTATCCTAAACAAATTCCAGAAAATACAATCAACCATCCACTTCCTCCGTTATACCAGGTTCTGACATCCATCACCTGGGGCGCCCCCTATGGATGAGCCACCACTGAATATTATCATACAGGATTTTCTAGGTCAATACTAAAGAATTTCCAGAAATCATTTTGAAAAATAATCCTTTGAATATTAATTAAAAAAATTATGTAAAATATTAAGGAAAAGGCACTATAGGGACAGGGATCTTAGGAGGGCCTATCAAAAAGCCAAAACAGTGGAACAGAATTGGAATGACTTTGCTAAGTCCAAACCCAGACAATGATTAAAGTGATCATGAGATATACTCAGTGTTCTGATGAGAAAAAAATCTTAATCAGCATTGGTATTAGCTTAGGGAGTAACATTTAATTTCAAAATGTATTTCACCCATTAGTCACCTTAGAAGAGCTAAATCAACAGGAGACGTTCTAGTGCACATTTCCAGAAATGTAATTTCCCATGTTGTCCACCAAGTGGCACCTATAAATGTGAAACATGCACCATGTGCAATAATATCAAAAAAATCACTAATTTTCAGTTCTTACTTTTACTTGTTTTTATGTAAGTGTAAAGGTTATTTTGAAGAAAAAAACAAAGCATCCTTTTAAAATAGGAGTATCTGATTATATGTAGCCTTGGGAAATTTACATTTTCTGTGCCTGTGTCCAAATTTATATGTCCCTAACTGTATATGTAGCTACACCAAGAAAACTGGGACCAGACCATGTATGTAAATCTTTAAAGTGAGATTTATTTATAGTTAATTATAACCACACACCAACAGCAATAAACATGAGAACGCATGAAAATCAAAACTAAATGACAAAAGGCCTAACCAGCAACCTAACAAACTAACTATATACATACAAATGTACAAATGAGAAACACACAAGGCAGGGGAGAGCAGGGAGCAGATGAGAAGGGAGAAAACAAAGCTGGGATGGGAACAAGGGGCGCAGGATAGCTAGATCAAGAGAAAATGGCTACAGAGTCAGGCAGCAGCACAACAAACAGGGTACAAGCAGAAACAGACAGAACATTGAGACAAGGAGCAGTAGCAAAAAGTGGAACTTAACCGCTTGCCAACCAGCGCACGACGATGTAGATCAGCACAATGACACATCTGTACAAATGGGTGGACCTGTAGGTCCCCTTTAAATTGCATGCTAGTGGGCATGCTCTGCGCGTCGCGTGAGCGTGCCTGCAGACTCGATGGCCATCGGTGGTCCATGATCGTGACACTATGTAAACAAGGCATTTCCCTGTTCTGCCTAGCAACATAACAGGGATCTACTGCTCTCAGTGATCGGGAGCAGTGTACTCTGTCATGTTCTAGTGAGCCCAAACCCCTACAGTTAGAACATAGTGAGGAAACACATTTAACCCCTTGATCGCCCTCTAGTATTTAACCCCTTCCCTGACAGTGTCATTTACACACAGTAATCAGTGCATTTTTATAGCACTGATCACTGTATAAATGTCAATGGTCCCAAAATAGTGTGTCCGCCACAATGTTGCAGTCACGATATCCTTCCAGAGCTGAAGGGGTTAAGTACCCTCCCAGCGGGTGTGTTCAGGTGGAACTGCTCGATGGAACATGCTGGCTGCTTCGAAGACATCAGCTAGTGGAACTAAAACTGCAGCTTCTTGCCTAGAGCACCACTGTGCCACCAGCATTCAAATTAGGTCCTATTACCTCCCTTTCTTTTCTACCTACTTTTTTAAATAGTTTTTTCATACCTTAGTATTTATCCATTTTTTTCATACATTATTTTATGTTTTTTGCAATTTTCTTAGAATTTTTGTGTTTTTTGTGGTTATTGTATCTAGGCTCTCCTTTGAATTTGCTAATATCAGGTTTTCAAGTCAGGACATCAACTAGAGACAAATTGAAAAATAAAAAGTTTTTTTCTTGGAGCAACACCCTTACCTACCTTTAACAGGTTTTTATTGCTGTCGGTGTGCCTATTTATTGAGATTCACCCTCCAATTTCACCAGGACTACAAGTGTGGGAAAATCCAAACATTTTTTATCTAAAGTACCAGATGTGAAAAGATCTGCCCAGGTGGAACACAGATTCCAAAAAAGATGACATGGGGTTTAAAAGTTTTTACTAAGGTTCCTAAAGTTCAGAAACTTTATCCATAGTGAAGTTGTTTATGTTTTATAAAATGTTGACAGGGCAGAGGTTCTTAACTGGGTTTATGGGACTTAATTTTTGAATTAATAAAAAAACAAAAAAAAAACTTGTTTATCTGCATTATTGAAGTTGAAATCAAAGTACAGAAACTAACTTGATGTTTAAAAAGACAAGAGAATAACATTGTCAGTATTTTTTTGATCACAGAAAAGAGGCAAAAATCTCATCTATTTTTTATTGCGCTTATTTGCTAATATGATAAAATTCACAAGACTCTCTTTTAGTTGTACCTTCCTAGGAGGGATGAGCCGAACACCCCCTGGTTCGGTTCGCATCAGAACCTTCGAACGGACCTAAAATTTGTACAAACTTTAGAACCCCATTAAAGTCTATGGGACTCAAACGTTCGAAATCAAAAGTGCTAATTTTAAAGGCTAATATGCAAGATATTGTCCTATAAAGGGTTTAGGGACCTGGGTCCTGCCCCAGGGGGCATGGATCAATGCAATTTTTTTTTTTTTTAAATGGCCATTTTTTCGGGAGCACTGATTTTAATGACGATTAAAGTGAAAAAAAAAAAATTAAAATATTCCTTTAAATATCATGCCTGAGGGGTGTCTATAGTATGCCTGTATTACAGAAACAGAACAACGCCAGTAATAAGGGGTATCTTCAGGTGTATACTGTGCAGGAGGCACACAACACCCACTGTAAATGCTGCAGATGCCTGTGTTACAGAAACAGAACAACACCAGCAATGAGGGGTAGCTTCAGGTGTATACTGTGCAGGAGGCACACAACACCCACTTTACCATCGCTAGGTTCCCAAGCAAAAATACACTGTCCCTGCCTATCTTGCTCTTTCCCTGCATGCCAACATACTACACAAGGCCACTGAGCTGGCGGCCTTATATAGTGTGGGGCGTGTACTAAACACCCCTGAGCTATAATTGGCCATGGCATCCTGACAATTATGGCTCTCCTCACTACCGGCGATGTGATTGGCCAAGCATGCGGGGTCACAGTGCATGCTTGGCTAATCATGAGCCAGCAATGCACTGCGATAGTGTAGTGCATTATGCGCACCACACAAATATGGTGTGAACGGTCCACAAAGTTCTGAATTCGCCAAACAGGCGAACGGCCCGTGTTCGAGTCGAACATGCATTTGAGTTGAACACCGAGCTCATCCCTACTTCCTAGCTAGCCATAGGTAAAACTCAGCTGGGACATGCTCCCAATTTGACATGGCCCCGAATACAGACATCCGTGAGATTGGGGCTGTGCACCCACACGGATGTCATTTTGAGAGAAGCAGATGTGTTCATGCAGCCACTGTGTGCTAATTGAGATGAAGGGGAATTCTTGCATTGGGAAGCACAGAACACCTGTGCATCCCTTGTGCAGGTAAACACAGCCCTCGCACGAATGTATGCAGTTGTAGGCTATGTGTGAATGAGGCCAGTGCCTAATAAGACTAGTGATGACTGTAATTTCAACAAATTGGCTAAGGAGGTATGAGGGCATTTTAGGCCATTTTAAGTGATCTACAATCATAAAAGATTACAAACCCTTGATTAAAGGCTTCTAAAGACTGTTTGGTTTTGTGACAGGTTAGCTTTAATATGATAGGCACAGTCCCCTTCTCATTTCAATAAAGCTATTGCATATGTTTTTTTTTTTTTTTTTTTTTACCGTATGTAGGCTCAGGTTCTTGTGCATTGAACAATTTGCAAGTACAAATGAATTAACAATAATTGCATTCTGGCTTTTTAAGTTACACTAGGATGAAGGAACATTTTGCAGACTTTGTTTTATATTTGTTTTGTGTCATTTCTGCAGCTGAACATAAAGTTTGTTCTACTATCTCCAAGGACAACCTCAAATCTCATTATACCAAATGTGAAATTCCGAAGACAGTGTAAAAATAACACATATTTGGCTCAGTATGGTGCTGACTGCATGAAACTGCCATGTTTAGCAATATGAAAGGTGTTTGAATGCTCGCCAATCAATTAGTAACATGGGGGAAATCATTTCTTTACATTAACACTGAATAATTTGGAGTTGCTTAGCAGAGGCTGTAAGGTTTATTAAAGTGGAACTCTAAGCAAAAACCTAAATGCACAGCTCTGATAGTCAGCAAGATCATTCTACTACTACTGGTTTAGCATCATTGCTTCCTGGGACATCTCTCAAGATGTTGGAGAGAGATGGTGCTTTTGTCCAATAAGGCTGGCTGATGTTAGAGAGGGGATACAGGAAGCTGCACTGATAAATTAAGAAATACTGTAAGAATGTTACATACCTGGTGGATTTTTAAAGAAAATGATTTTGTCTAGTAAACTGTAAGCATTCAGTATATGGGCAAAGGTTTGTAGACAACTAATCATCACACCTACACTATATAGCCAAAGTATGTGAACAACCCTACAAATTACTGAGTTCAGATGTTTTCAGTGCAAAGTACTCTAAAGCCCCATACACACTATCAGTTTTTCTGCTGAGTTTTTCCTTCACATTTACCAAAATCATATAATATGAGGTCAAACCTTAGGAGTTTCAATTTGTATGCAATCAGGCAGGCCCTTGCACTACATGGTTTTGGTAAATCTGAAGGAAAAACTCGGCAAAAAAACTGATAGTGTGTATGGGGCTTTAGGGCTGTTTGCAGAAGGATGTTGTGGTAACGTGGTAAAACACACCTAACAGCACAGTATACCGGCACCCACCCTATGTGAATGAGTATGGGGTACAATGTACCCCTACCCATTCACCTGGTGAAAAAAGTGTAAATAAAACACAACACAAGGTTTTAAAATAATTTATTGCACAGCTCCAGTGGTCTTCCGTCTTGGGGGGTCTTCTCGCCAGACTTCTCCGCTATCTTCTGCTAGCTCTTTTACTACCGGAGGAGCCTGGCTTTCTTCTTCTTCATTGCCGTGGCCCGGGGGTCTTCTTCCGACTTCGGGGGTCTTGTCCCCCTCTTCGGTTCTTTTTGCAAGGCTTACGCTTTCTTCTCCCAGCTCTTTTCCCCCAGCCGCCTTCTCTTCTCTTCTTCTTCCTTGAGATGTTGACTCGACACTCTCTCTGGCCGCAATGACAGGGACGCGTTGTGCGGTGACTTATATAGGCACAATCGGTGGGGTCACCAGGTGATGTCACATGATGTTACCGCCCCTTATGATGCCACAGTCCCAGCATCCCCTGGGACTGTGACATCATAAGGGGCGGGGACATTACCCGGTGACCCCGCCCAGTGTCCCTATATAAATCACCGCACCATGCGTCCCTGTCATTGCGGCCAGAGAGCATTGAGTCAACATCTCAAGGAAGAAGAGAAGAAGAAGAGAAGGCCGTGACAGGGGCGACAGAAGACCGGGCCACCACTAGTAAAAGAGCTGGAAGAAGAAAGCGGAGGCCCGGCAAGAAGAACTGAAGAGGGGGACAAGACCCCCGAAGAGGGGGACAAGACCCCCGCAGTCGGAAAGAAGTAGAAAGCCAGGCTCCTCTGCTAGTAAAAGAGCTAGCAGAAGATAGTGGAGAAGTCTGGCGAGAAGACCCCCGAAGATGGAAGACCACCGGAGCTGTGCAATAAATAATTTTAAAACCTTGTGTTGTGTATTTACACTTTTTCACCAGGTGAATGGGTAGGGGTACATTGTACCCCGTACTCATTCACATAGGGTGGGGGGCCAGTATCTGGGGGCCCCCTTATTAAAGGGGGCTCCCGGATTCCAATAAGCCCCCTGCCCGCAGACCCCGACAACCAACGGCCAGGCTTGTCGGGAAGAGGCCCTTGTCCTCATCAACATGGGGACAAGGTGCTTTGGGGTGGGGGGCTGCAGGGCCCCCCTTCCCCAAAGTATCCCCCCATGTTGAGGGCACGCTGCCTGGTACGGCTCAGAAGGGGGCGCTCGCTCGTCCCCACCCCCTTTCCTGACCGGCCGGGCTGCGTACTCGGACAAGGGTCTGATATGGACTCTGGGGCGACCCCCACACCGTTTTTTCGGCGTAGGGCTTCCCCTTTAAGTCCATACCAGGTGACGGGGCCAGCGACATGGCAATCTCGCCGATGGAGGCGGCAACATTGACCTCCTTTGCTAGTCCCATCTACCTGGAGCCGCGTTCAAAATTAACAGACTTTTCTCCGTGTGCGGGCAAGTCCGTTCATTTAGTTTTATAGTTAGCAAGGTTGAATAAAGACACCAGTCTATCCAGTTCAACCTGAGTATGTGTCTGCAATTGTCCCTATCCCTGTACATTGCACACTCACATTGGCCCCTACCCTCAAGGAGCCCACAATCCAAGGTCCCCATTCATATACTAGAGCCAATTTTGGACAGAAGCCAATCAACCTACCAGCATGTCTTTGGAGTGTGGGAGGAAACGGGAGTACCCGGAGGAAACCCACGCAGGCACAGGGAGAACATGCAAACTCCAGGCATGTAGAGTCGTGGTTGAGATTCAAACCAGTGACCCTTTTTTACTGGTAGGTGAGAGTACTAACCACTACACCATGTGATATGTCTTACTTAAATTTTTATTAACTCTTAAATGTACAGTGAGGCTTTTGACATTAGTTTAGTAATGCAATCAATACCTATTTGCAAAACTTTTAGAGTCGTATTTTGTGAAAGGTGGAAAAGCAAGTCACAAAACAGTAATAGAGAACAGTTACGACAAGGAGACAGATGAATTGAAAGGTACTTCACCACCTTAATGTGCTAGCATTGCCTAATAGCACAAAATTATTTTTCCTTGCAAGGAGAAGATTTTTTTTTCAACTTTATTTCCCCTAAAAATACTACTAGCTGCAAGTTACCGAACAATCCACTCAATAACACATCCTCAGCTCACTTGGTGCCTCTCAGCCTGACTTACCCTTACCTCACAGGACACATGAATGAAGAATAACTTTTTGCCTCAATGTATGTTATTGCATCACCAAGTACCGTAGTGTGCTATCATTAAGTGCTTTGTGAGTGAAAAGCGTGTGAGGAAGGAGCTCAGATGGATTGTCTTTGACCCAGTATTTGGATTAAAATATATGGCAGCAAGAAGTTTGGATAGCAGCTTTCTTTCTTCTTTCAAGTAAGTATATATATGTGTATATATAATTTTTTTGTATATATGGGATAAATGCTCAAATGCAAGTTCACTGCTTCCCTTTACACCACATGTGAGAATAACCATTCAACCTGAAGGTTAGAAAAAAGAAAATGAAATATAAAATATACCGTATTTATCGGCGTATAACACGAGCCGGTGTATAACACGTGGCGGCGTATAACCCGCACCCCAAGTTTAGGAAGGAATTTTAAGGAAAAAAACTTTTAGGAGGGAAATTTAAGGAAAAAAACTTACATTTAAATGCCCATCAATGCAGCCTTATCAGTGTCCATCTGAAGCCTCGTCAGTGTCATTTGCAGCCTTGTCATGCAGCCTGTCCATCATTGCAGCCTTGTCATGCAGCCTGTCCATCATTGCAGCTTTGTCATGCAGCCTGTCCGTCATTGCAGCCTTGTCATGCAGCTTGTCCGTCACTGCAGCCTTGTCAGGCAGCCTGTCCATCATTGCAGCCTTGTCACGCAGCCTGTCCGTCATTGCAGCCTTGTCATGCAGTCTGTCCGTCATTGCAGCCTTGTCATGCAGCCTGTCCGTCATTGCAGCCTTGTCATGCAGCCTGTCCGTCATTGCAGCCTTGTCATGCAGCCTGTCCGTGATGTAGCCTTTCCATCATTGCAGCCTTGTGCATTGTTGTCAGCTTTAATTTTAAAAAATTGCGCCGCCGAGATGTCCTGTGTATATCGGCGGCGCCTGTTAGTTCGCGGCCGCCTTCAGCCGTACTGGGCGGCTTTTGGCCACCTTCGGCCGTACTGGGCAGTTTTCGGCCTGCCGTTGGCCCTTCTTGTCGGCTTTCGGCTGCCTTCAGTCTTTCCTCGGCGGCTTTCGGCCGTACCCAGTGGCTTTCGGCTGCTCTCGCCCCTTCTCGGCGGTTTTCGGCCGCCGAGGAAAGGCCGAAGGCGGCCGAAAGCCGCAGAGAAGGGCCGAAGGCGGGCGAAAGCCACGAGAAGGGCCGAAGGCGGCTGAAAGCTGCCCAGAGCCCAAAAAAATCGTACAGAAATCGCGGAGGATCGGCGTATAACACGCACCCGCGATTTTCCCCTGGTTTTAAGGGGAAAAAAGTGTGTGTTATACGCCGATAAATACGGTATATACATATATTGTATATCTTATTTATCAGTGTCAAGTGTACATCTAATAATAATACATAAATAACCTGAAAGATTTTAGGTTATTTATGTTAAAAATGTACACTCAACACTGATATATAATGTTTATGTATTAATCCGTACAGGGTGAGGTTGATCACATATCAAGGCAGCACAGTATATATATATATATATATATATATATATATATATATATATATATATATATATATATATATATATATATATATATATATATATATATATATATATATATATATATATATACAAACATACATACATATACATATACACAGTATCTCACAAAAAAGAGTACACCCCTCACATTATTGTAAATATTTTATTCTATCTTTTCATGTGACAACACTGAAGAAATTACACTTTGCTACAAAGTAAAGTAGTGAGTTTACAGCTTGCATAACAGTGTACTGTTTGCTGTCCCCTCAAAATAACTCAACACACAGCCATGTCCAAACCACTGGCATGAAAAATGAGTACACCCCTAAGTGTAAATGTCCAAATTGGGCACAATTAGCCATTTTCCTTCCCCGGTGTCATGTGACTCGTTAGTGTTACAAGGTCTCAGGTGTGAACGGGAAGCAGGTGTGTTAAATTTGGTGTTATCAATCTCACTCTCTCCTACTGGTCACTGGAAGTTCAACATGGTGGCAAAAAACTCTCTGAGGATCTGAAAAAAAGAATTGTTGCTCTACATGAAGATGGCCTAGGCTTTAAGAAGATTGGCAAGACCCTGAAACTGAGCTGCAGCATGATGACCAAGACTATACAAAGGTTTAATAGGACAGGTTCCACTCAAAACAGGCCTCGCCATGGTCAACCAAAGAAGTGGAGTGCACATGGTCATCGTCATATCCAGAGGTTGTCTTTGGTAAATAGATGCATGAGTGCTGTCATCATTGCTGAAGAGGTGGAAGGGGTTGGGGGGTCAGCCTGTCAGTGCTCAGACCATACGCCACACACTACATCAAACTGGTCTGCATGGCTTTGCCCCAGAATGAAACCTCTTCTAAAGATGATGCACAAGAAAGCTCACAAACAGTTTGCTGAAGACAAGAAGACTAAGGACATGGATTACTGAAACCATGTTCTGTGGTCTGATGAGACCAAAATAAACCTATTTGGTTCAGATGGTGTCAAGCGTGTGTGGCGGCAACCAGGTGAGGAGAACCCCTAATTTCCCACTTCTTGATTAGAGTTTGAACACGCTGATTGGCATATCTTTTTATATCCCTTTCCTGTTTTATACAGTTCAACTACCCTTTCCCGCAGATTTTTTGACAATGCTTTTGCTTTTCCCATGACTCAGAATCCAGAAATATCAGTGCAGCACTGGATGCAAGGGTCTGTCAGGAATTCAGAAACTCATTGACCTTTTACACACACACACACACACACACACACACACACACACACACACACACACACTAATTACAAGCAAACAGATCACAGGTAACGATGGTTAACTTTAATAGCCATTCAAACCCCTATGTGTCAACTATTGTGCATGTTATCAGGCCAAAATCACCAGGGTATTAAACTTTTGATCTGGGTAATTTGGGTAGTTTCTGTTGTCATTATGCTTTAAAAAGAGTAAACACAGTTGACTGATAATAAATGGCTTCAGCCAAACACTAACCATGAGTGAAAGAAGTTTTGTGTTATCATTCATATTCTCTGAAAAATGGCTAAGAAATCATAAATTCGGTGATCCGGTGGTGATACGATAGAGGGGAACTGCACTGGTCCACGCCGGGGAGCTGTTACACGCTATACCACCCACTTAGGAACTAATGAGTGTACAGACAGACTGCTTCTATTCTTTTTACTATCCTAAGCAGCTCAGTACAACTTGCCCCTCTGGTAGTAGCATCCATAACCCTATCCCCAGCTATAAAAGCTGAATTATTTCATAATGTTACACATTATATACTAAATGTTTATTTATGCATTTGCACTATTCATTCATATCCATATTTATTTCTATATATTGATTAGTTATCATTTTTTATTAAATCTATTTATTCCTAATTATATTTATGATTAAATTAGAAAACGCATACAGTTCTGAATATATACATATATGCACAATCTATTTTACACTACAGTCTGACATAATAATGTTTTTTAGATTTATATATAATCCCCTCTATATCTTTGATTCATATACTTAATATGTAAGTTGGTTCATATATTGTTTTAAATAATAATTTTTTTACCCTAGATATCCATATACTTGCATGTGTCTGATTATACATATTTTAAATTATACTGTAGAATATATTGTATAATCTATTGGATAATTCTAGTAATGCTACAATCTTAACCCTTTACTGACCAGCCACTGTCATCTTACTCCCACGAGCTGTTGTAGCTATACGTTGCTATAGCAGGCACGCGCATGCTGCACAGCAGGGCTGCCGATAATCGTGGCCGATGGTCGAGATGACCGCCTGCCACGAGCAATCGCGGGCACGAGAGGCTGAACAGGGAAGTGTGTGTGTAAACAGACAAATACCTGTTCTGTGATGAGATGCGTGACCAGGGCAGCCATCAGACATTGTGGGGCCCCTTATACAGCTTTAAGCCTGGGCCCCCCGAGCCTGACCACCAACATTCCCCAGGGTCTCACCCACTGGCCGTCCCACCAAGTTCTTCAGTGCCTCAGCCCCCTCACACCTGTACAATCTCAGCCCCCCTCACACCTGTACACTGTCAGCCCCCCTCACACCTGTACACTCTCAGCCCCCCTCACACCTGTACACTGTCAGCCCCCCTCACACCTGTACGCTCTCAGCCCCTCACACCTGTATGCTCTCAGCCCCTTACACCTGTACAATCTCAGCCCCTCACACCTGTACAATTTCAGCCCCTCACACCTGTACGCTCTCAGCCCCTCACACCTGTACGCTCTCAGCCCCCCTCACACCTGTACGCTCTCAGTCCCCCTCACACCTGTACGCTCTCAGCTCCCTCACACCTGTATGCTCTCAGCTCCCTCACACCTATACACTCTCAGCCCCCCTCACACCTGTACGCTCTCAGCCCCACTCACACCTGTACACTCTCAGCCCCCCTCACACCTGTACGCTCTCAGCCCCTCACACCTGTACGCTCTCAGCCCCCCTCACACCTGTACGCTCTCAGCTCCCTCACACCTATATGCTCTCAGCCCCCTCACACCTGTACGCTCTCAGCCCCCCCTCACACCTGTATGCTCTCAGCCCTCCTCACACCTGTACGCTCTCAGCCCCCTCACACCTGTACGCTCTCAGCCCTCCTCACACCTGTACGCTCTCAGCCCCCCCTCACACCTGTATGCTCTCAGCCCTCCTCACACCTGTACGCTCTCAGCCCCCTCACACCTGTACGCTCTCAGCCCTCCTCACACCTGTGCGCTCTCAGCCCCCCACACACCTGTACGCCCTCAGCCCCCTCACACCTGTACGCTCTCAGCCCCCTCACACCTGTATGCTCTCAGCTCCCTCACACCTGTACGCTCTCAGCCCCCCTCACACCTGTACGCTCTCAGCCCCCCTCACACCTGTACGCTCCCAGCCCCCCTCACACCTGTACACTCCAAGCCCCCCTCACACCTGTACGCTCCCAGCCCCCCCCTCACACCTGCACGCTCTCAGCTCCCCTCACACCTGTAGACTCCAAGCCCCTCCTCACACCTGTACACTCCAAGCCCCTCCTCACACCTATCCGCTCCCAGCCCCCCCCCCCCACACCTCTACGCTCCCAGCACCATTCACATGTGTATGTATGACATGCATGTACACACACACACATACACACATGCATGTACACACACACACACACACACATACATAGGCATGTACACACACACAGAGACACACACACACACACACACACAGACATGTACACACACGTACACAAACATGTACACACACACGTGTACACACACACATACATGTACACACACACATACAATACATGTACATACATAGGCATGTGCAGTACACAAAGAGAGATATACACACTCAAGACATGTACACACACAGGCATGACAGACACAGCCCCCCCCCCCCCCGAACAACAGCCCTTATAGGGTGGTCCTAGTTCCAGCTCTTGTTTCCACATGCAGAGGGGTGCACATGCAGGAAATGGCCAGAGGTGGCAGCAAAGAGCCCAATGTCAGGCAGCTGGCACCTCTCACACATACAGGAGCTCCTCTGCACCCGACCCTGCCTTCTCATATCCCTGCCAGTCGGCCGGGCCCATCCAGACGCTGGGGCCCGGTACAAGTGTATGGGCTGTACCCCCCTGATGGCGGCCCTGGGCGTGACAGATTGTGAGTTCCCATTAGCTAGGAACCATGATCCATCACTTCCTCTAGGTCAGTCCCCTCCCCCTACAGTTAGAAACACAAACAGGGAACACAGTTACCCCCTTGATTGCCCCTAGTGTTAACCCCTTCCCTGCCAGTGACATTTTTACAGTAATTAGTGCATTTTTATAGCACTATCGCTGTATAAATGCCAATGGTCTAAAAAATGTGTCAAAAGTGTCCGAGGTGTCCACCAAAATGTTGCAGTTCCGATAAAAATGGCAGATCTCTGCCATTACCAGTAAAAAAATATAATATAAATTCTATAAATCTATCCACCATTATAACTTTTTAACAAACCAATCAATATACGCTTATTGTGATTTTTTTTTACCATAAATATGTAGAAGAATACTTAAAGGCCTAAAGTGAGAAAAATAGCTTTTTTTTTTAAAAAAAAAAGGGGGGTATTTATTATAACAAAAAGTACAAAATATTGTGTTTTTGTCAAAATTGACGATATTCTTTTGTTTATAGCGCAAAAAAAAAAAACGCAGAGGCCATCAAATACCACCAAAAGAAAGCTCTATTTGTTTGGGTGCATCGTTGCATGACCGAGCAATTGTCAGTTAAAGCGATGCAGGGCCGAATCGCAAAAAATGGCCCAGTCATTTAGCAGCCAAATCTTGCGGGGCTGAAGTGGTTAATAGCACTAAAGCATCTAAATGGAGATTAGAACTCTCTCCACTAGATGGCAGTGTAACCATACATATATAAGGCATTCCTTAGCCTCAATACGGCAGCTTGAGAAAGGATTCTATTCACTCAAGTTCCAGCTTGCACTCCAGCCTCAGTTCTCAATGATCTGCAATCTTCCTAGCATACTGCCGGCCAGGATTAGCTCCACGAGTGGCCTGTAACAGCTCTCCAGCATGAACCAGTGCAGTTTTCCTCTATTGGATCACCACTGGATCACCATATATGCCTAAAACGTATGTCTTCCATGTGAGTTTTATTCCTTTGTTCGATTATTAAATGTGTTACAGTCTACACTCAGAGGCGCCTGTATTTTCTTCTTTTATAGCTACTGTAATGGCTTCTGATTGGTTGCTGTTGGGCCCTATTTACACCTAGCATTTTACACCTAGCATTTTTAAATAGCAACGGCCTGACCTCAACCTGGTAGAACACCTTTGTAATGAATTAGAAGGGACACTGCGAGCCAGGCCTTCTCGTCCACATCAGTGTCTGCACAGTAATGCTCAAACATTCCCATAGACACACCCCTAAATCTTGTGGACAGCCTTCCCAGAAGAGTTGAAGTTGTTACAGCTGCAAAGGATGGGCCAACTTAATATTGAACCCTATGGACTAAGACTGGGGTGCCTTTAAAATGTGTGTGTGAGTAAAGGCAGGTGTCCCAATACTTTAGTTAATATAGTGTGTATATACAGTATGTACATATATATTCCATTTAATTTTCTATCCTTCAATTTGAACTATTATTTTCACATTGGTGTAAAAAGGATTATGGAAGGAGGTTCTCTTAGTCCTAGGGACCCTTTAAAGCAGTCCCTGTGGCATTGTGGAAAGAAAGAGGAAGAAACAGCTTGGCACTCCAGTGGTATAAATCCAGAACTGGCTCTATTTGTGTTAAAAGAGAAATGCAAATACATTTCAGGGACACACACAATAAAATATATAATCAACTTAGTCTCTGTTTTTGGAATGATATAAATTAAGGATTCCTAAAGTTACATTTTTTATTTAAATATTATTAAATATATAATAGTATGGTTGATTTCTTGTAGAAGGTCATACACACCATCCGACAAATATACTCTATAGCCTATATATATATGAACATGAAAAATTCCTATTAAAAACCATAATTGAGAGTAAACATATAAAGTTGCTTGGGAAACTAATAAATTAACATAGAACATAAACCAAAGAAATTAAGATGTATAAATAAAAATGTAAATTAAAATATAATACCACTTCCGGTTCTGGCACCTCATGAGCTAGCTGCGCCTTTCACTAGCTCCCGCAGCAGCGACCAAACACGCACCGCAATCCAGCCCTGGGTGCTTCCCGACAGTCCCCTCACAGGTATGAACCAGTTCGTGGAGAAAACTGGAGTCTGATCTTACGTAGCCGTGGCGGTACCTCTGGACTGGCCGCAAATTGAGCCCGTGGCTTCGGCCTACTCGGCTCCAGCCTCCCAGGCCTCTTTGGTGGAGATACAGCCCACAGAAATGGAGGTGAGCAGGGTTTCCTCTCCCACACCCCATGCCACAGCAGCTCCATCCCCACTCACTGGGCCTGCATCTACACCCTCCCCTCCAGCACTGACAGGGGAAAATCTGTCACTCCCCCCAGGGGACGATGGACATACCAGCCGCATCGCCCATGCGGTTGCAGCCCTTCTGACCCCCATGATAGCAGCTTCTGTGGAAAAAGCGATTCACGCTGGGATGAAACAAATCAAGGCACAATTGACTGAACACACCACCAGATTAAACGAATTAGAACACCGCGTCTCTGAGGTGGAAGGCGAATTATATCAATCCCAAGCTGCAGAGCAATCACAGGATAAAACAGACCAGTATATTATCCAGAAATTTGACGATTTGGAGAACAGATCTAGACGTTCCAATCTGCAGTTTGTGGGCATTCCTGAATCGCTACCATCTGCGAACCTTACCGATTTCTGTGCTAAACGATTTCTGTGGCCTCACAGGCCCCTTCACGGTCGAGCGGGCCCACCGCATGGGATCTTACAATGCAGACCGCAAATCTCCCCGTCCCATTATTGCCAAATATCTCAACTATGCTGACAAGGCTCTCATTCTTCAAAGATTCCTTCAATCTCCATCTCTACAAATCAATGGCGTTAAAATCTTGATTTTCACCGACTACTCCATTGAGGTATCCAAAAAACGAAAGGCCTTTCAACCAATCTGTTCAGAACTTTTCAAGCTACAAATCAAGTTTTCTTTGGCATTTCCTGCAATACTCCGCCTCAAATCCCCAAAAGGGGAGCAACTTTCCTTCCAGGATCCCGCGGAAGCAGAAACATCTCTACGGTTTCTAATGACAGACACGAACCCCGCTACACCATCCAAATCCGCCTCCAGCCTCCGATCTCTCGAACAGAGGAACCCTAGAAAGGACTCTCCCAAACGCTTCCAGGCCTCGGTATCTGATAACCGCAACTGCAACTCTTTCTGCTGAAGACCCTGCTGACACCGCGATTTGACTACCAAGCTATCTCAGGTCATATGACAGGCTCTGTTTTGTTGCTTATTTCAGTGTTCTTTCCTTTCAGCTTTAACCCTTTAGAAATAAGAGTTTCCCCATGCTGGGGTGCACCTGACCCGTGATCATGGGTGTGGGTTCTCGGCCCTCTCCTGTCTAACTTGACCTGATAATTCAGTTTATGATTTGCTCCGCATTTTCCATACATTATGTTGATGTTATGTTCTGCCTTAATTTTGAATCCAGATTACGACTGTGCTCCTACATGACTCCACTGTGTAACACCTTCCCGCTCTCTGTATATCTGCCGCACCCTAGACACTCAAACGGCCTTCTGGCCTCTCGGGGCCGCACAAACACCCCACCATTTCGGTCCTGCATGGGGAGCTACTTTACACAGTGAACTCATGCGGAAAAAAGAGAAGTTCATTCAACTGTTTAAACTGTTCGTTCTCCTTATCCCGTCACATACCCCCTGTTCCCTCTTCCCCTTGCCTCCCATGTTCCTGCTCTATACTTTATCTTGCACTCCTCCATACAAGGGTCTCCAGAAAGGGTACCAACACTGAACCACTGCCGAGCTATACTTATGCCGCCTATATCTCGCTTTTAATGCTCACATCTCTCACTATACACATCTGTCTTCCCCCACAATCTTAGGTAATTTCCTGGAACGTTAAGGGTCTCCGTTCTCCCCACAAGAGAATGAAGGTCCTCCGACACCTTAAAAGACTCAAAACAGACATAGCCCTATTACAGGAATCCCATCTCCAAGCTCCTGACTTCCGCTGTATATAAAAAATGTGGGTTGGAACGGTCCTTGGAGCTGAATCAGCAGGACAAAAAGCCGGTGCCTTCCTCCTGATTCATAAGAATCTCCCCTGCACAATCCTCTCTACGCATACAGATGACAACGGGTGGTTTATCAAGGCGAGGGTTAAGATAGGTTCTAAGGAAATATTGATCTCTAACATCTATGTCCCCAACAACCCCACTAAACAATTTTACAGCAAGCCTTTTTCCTGGCTGCTCAAATATACTCATTTACCCCACCTAGTCGGGGGGGACTTCAACGATGTCATGCACCCTTCAGAGGACAGGTCTTCCCCTAAGCGTCCCACAATGGGTCCAGCTCCATCCACCCTCACTTTGTTTGCATCCACCATGGACTCCCTCCACTTTACAGACCTATGGCGTCCCATAAATCCCTGGCTAGACTTGACTACTTCTTTGGCTCCGACGACCTCCTCCCCATAGCCTCAGACTCAGAGATCTGCGACATAGCCATCTCCGACCATGCCCCGATAGCGATCTCCCTAGACAAGTTGGATCTACCTCCCCACCCTAATCTCTGGCATTTCCCATCTTTCCTTCATAATAACTCAGACTTCCAGAAATACATGGATCAGGTGTGGTCAGATTATTCCATTACAAATGCCCCTCACGTGGAGGACCCACATCTCTTTTGGGATGCTGGGAAAGCTTACCTCAGGGGTTGTATTATATGCTACGCCACCTCTTTCAAATGAAATGCATTGCGACACTACAAATCAGCTAGTGCCAGGTTACACGCTGCCCAATGCAAGCTTACTTCCTCTGATTCCCCTATGGATAGAGACGAATGGCTGGCCGCCAAGTCTGCCTTCGATGCCTGGGCAGACACCCTCAAACTCACCAAGAAGGCACACTTGGATGCCACCCTCCATAAGTTCGGCAACAAAGCTGGGAAACTCCTCTCCAGACTCTGTAAGGGAATCCACCGTCTGACACATATCACCTCCTTATGCGACCACACAGGGTAAACCCACTCTACCCTCCAAGCCATCAACGAGATCATGCTGTGGTACTACACGAACCTGTATGCTCCTGATCCCATCATCAAGGACCAAGCATGATCCTTTCTGGAAAAGCTGGCACTCTCCACTATATCACCAGACCAATTAGAATCTCTCAACGCCCCTATTACCCTTAATGAAATAGAAGACACTATCCGCAACCTTATAACCTAAAAACCGGGGTATCTGGTGCTACCTATGATTAAGTAAAAATTAGATAAAGTATAGAGTAGAGTAGAGATACAAAGTGAGTATTTTTATAGTCCCTAAAAATACCAGCAATCTCATAAAATGCGCTCTATATCTCAAAGGCCTATATCAGATATCCTATTCCCACACTAATGGGAATATTAGCCTCTATCAGGGACAAGTTTCAATTATCCCAAAGACTGCTGGGCGCCAGGAGCTCTATGTGGCCTGGTCTGGAAATAATACACACTTGTATCAGAAGGACCTAGACCTCAGCTTCCAAGAGGTGCTTATGTGCAAAAGTATATAGAAATATGTGATATGGTGCTCACATGCAACTTATGCCAGAAATCGCATAGATGTTGGTGCATGTGAACTCATCCAGTTGAGTGTGAAAAAGTAAAACCCTGATTGGGGTTTTCTTTGGTGGGGGGCTGCAACCTGTCTAGTCCTTACCGTAAGGACATTTTCTATTCGTAAAAAAAAAAAATTTCCACCCATTTTCCCCTCTACCTGTGAATAAGTAGCGCGGTTTCCCTCAGAATTTATAATTAGTGATGGCCGAACGGTTCGCCCGGCGGTCGTTTCGCGGCGAATTTCCGACTTTCGCCGTCCGCGGGTTCGAACGCCTTTTTCCGTCGTTCGCCCCGGCGGACTTACGTGTTTAATGTATACAAGAACTTTAACCTTTCGTGACACGTTTATCATGTGTTACAGGACAACCAATTGAGACATGACAGCTCATGGACACTTGGACATTCCCCCTAACCTATAAATACACCCGATCCGGTGGCCATTTTACATTCTTTCTTCTGTCACTGTAGGGAAAGGATCCTGTGTGGAGTAGGGACAGAGAAAACGCTAGCTATTTGGTACACAAAAGTTCTTTTCAGGACTGGTATAGGTGTTAGGTCAGCAGCCTGAGTTTCTTTTGTCAGTTTAGATAAAGGGACAGAGCGCTGTATGCTGCTATTTTAGGGACAGCTCAGCCAGATTAGTCTTTCTTCATCATCATCATCATCATCATCATTAGCTGTTACTATCAGGTCCACAAAAGAGCTGTTCCAGCTAATCGTTCCAGCCTACTCTTTTTTGCCAATTTGTATAGGGACAGGCAGGAAGCAGTGTGTCAGGCAGTGAGGATAATTTTAAAGACTTGCTGTTACTATTAGTTCCACAAAGGTTCTTTTCAGGACTGGTATCAGTGGTACGGTAATAGGCTTGTACACGTATAATATTCTTTCTTCCAAATATAGAAAGAATATTATACTTGACTGCTGCCCTTCTGCTGCAGTCTGCTAATCATTCACAACTCACTTGTTCCACAAAGCTCTTTATCAGGACTGGTAACTTGGTCTGTCTAGGGTGCTACGGTACATAGGCTTGGGTGCGGTACAGTCTGCTGTTCTGTAAGGACCGCTATCGGTCCACAATACATAGGGTTGCCGTGCACTACTGCTGACCGCTGCCCTATACTGCAGCAGTCCTTCATTGGTATAGGGACTGACGTACAGTCTGCTAATCACTAACACACAACCTGCTTGGTCCACAAAAGTTCTTATAAGGACTGGTAACTTGGTATAGGGTGCTACGGTACATAGGCCTGAGTGCGTTACAGTCTGCTGTTCTGTAAGGACCGCTATCGGTCCACAATACATAGGGTTGCCGTGCACTACTGCTGACCGCTGCCCTATACTGCAGCAGTCCTTCAGCGGTATAGGGACTGACGCACAGTCTGCTAAACACTAACACACAACCTGCTTGGTCCACAAAAGTTTTTATAAGGACTGGTAACTTGGTATAGGGTGCTACGGTACATAGGCCTGAGTGCAGTACAGTCTGCTGTTCTGTAAGGACCGCTATCGGTCCACAATACATAGGGTTGCCGTGCACTACTGCTGACCGCTGCCCTATACTGCAGCAGTCCTTCATTGGTATAGGGACTGACGTACAGTCTGCTAATCACTAACACACAACCTGCTTGTTCCACAAAAGTTCTTATAAGGACTGGTAACTTGGTATAGGGTGCTACGGTACATAGGCTTGAGTGCGGTACAGTCTGCTGTTCTGTAAGGACCGCTATCGGTCCACAATAGATAGGGTTGACGTGCACCACTGCTGACCGCTGCCCTATACTGCAGCAGTCCTTCAGCGGTATAGGGACTGACGTACAGTCTGCTAAACACTAATACACAACCTGCTTGGTCCACAAAAGTTCTTATAAGGACTGGTAACTTGGTATAGGGTGCTACGGTACATAGGCTTGAGTGCGGTACAGTCTGCTGTTCTGTAAGGACCGCTATCGGTCCACAATAGATAGGGTTGACGTGCACCACTGCTGACCGCTGCCCTATACTGCAGCAGTCCTTCAGCGGTATAGGGACTGACGTACAGTCTGCTAAACACTAATACACAACCTGCTTGGTCCACAAAAGTTCTTATAAGGACTGGTAACTTGGTATAGGGTGCTACGGTACATAGGCTTGAGTGCGGTACAGTCTGCTGTTCTGTAAGGACCGCTATAGGTCCACAATAGATAGGGTTGACGTGCACCACTGCTGACCGCTCACCTATACTGCAGCAGTCCTTCAGCGGTATAGGGACTAAGAGTTTTGTCACAGGGTCATTTAAAAAATGACATGCAGAGGAAGAGGCAGGCCCTTCCGCAGGGGTGGTAGGGGTAGGGCAGGAGCAACAGGCTTGAGCCAAAGTGGGAAGTTGCAGAAGGTGCGTTCAATTACTTTAAAGGATGCACCAGACTTGGTTGAGTGGCTCGCTCAGCCTTACTCTTCTGCACCCTCCTCATCCTCTCGATCTGCACCCTCTTCTTCACTCTCTGCTATGTGCACCCCCAAAGACACTACCACCAACAACACGACCACCACCACCACCACCACATACCTTCCGCTTGAGTCACTGGAATTATTTTCCGATCCATATCAAGAGGACATTTCTGATGCGCAGCCACTCTTGGTATTGGATCAGGAAGAGGAGGTAGCAACAAGCGCTACTCAGCAGTCTGACGCCAGTACCCAGATCAGCCCAAGGAGGAGGTTGGTCCCCGGTGTTGCTGCCTACTCTACTTATAGCGGTGGGGAAGGTGACGTTGATGATGACGTGTCTAGTGATGTCACGTGGGTGCCCACAAGAGAGGAAGAGGAGGGGAGTTCAGAGGGAGATATGGACCAGCAGATAGGGAGGAGAAGCAGCAATGACTTACATTGCACAGCAGGGACAAAGCAGACTGCAAATGTATCAGGAGCGAGTCATCGACCATGTACGGTCACATCTGGCGCTCCCAGGACACCGGCACATGGCTCCGCAGTGTGGGCTTTTTTTAACGTGTCCGCTGCTGACAATAGCGTTGCCATCTGCAATCTTTGCAGTCAACGCGTTAGTCGCGGTAAGCCCAATACTCACCTAGGGACGACCGCCTTAAGAAGGCACATGAGCAGCCATCACCGAGCCCAGTGGGAGCAACGGAACACACAAAGCCACACTGCAGGCTCTCACCGTCCAGCCTCGTCTTCTACTTCTCCTTCTCCTCTCTCCTCACAATTGTCCTCCACTCCACCTTCCATCACGCCAAGCTCACATTTTTCTGCAAAAAGGCAGGCTTCCGTGGGCCTAATGTTTGAGCGTAAAAAAATGATGACGCCGGATAACCCTCTTGCCCAACGGTTGGCGGCTGGCTTGTCAGAACTCATAGCCCGCCAACTACTGCCATATAAACTGGTGGACTCGGAGGCCTTTCGCAAATTTGTGGCCATTGGAACACCACAATGGAAGGTCCCAGGAAGGAAGTATTTCTCAGAGAAGGGCATCCCAGAGCTATATGGCCATGTTCAGCGGCAAGTGAATGTATCTCTGGCACACAGTGTCGGTGCCAAGATACATCTGACCACAGACACGTGGTCTAGCAAACACGGGCAGGGAAGGTATATCAGTTTTACTGCCCACTGGGTGAACCTTCTGACGGCCGTCAAGCATGTAACCCGTGGCACCCGTGTAGATTTGGTTTTACCGCCACGGATTGCATGCAGGCCTGACTCTTCTTCTCCTCCTCCTACTCCATCCTCCTCCCTCTCCTCCTCAGCTGCCTCCTCCTTTTCCGCTGCTAGCGTCTCTTCCACTGCACCGCCCAAGCTCCCCAGAACCTATTCCACATGCCAGGTGAGACGTTGCCATGCCGTGCTGCGTCTGTTGTGCCTGGAAGCAAAGAGCCACACTGGCCCGGCACTCCTTTCAGCTTTGCGTTCACAGGCAGATGAGTGGCTAACACCGCTCAATTTGACAGTTGGTAAAGTGGTGTGTGACAACGGTGCCAATCTGCTTAGCGCATTGAAACAGGGCAAAATCACGCACGTGCCGTGCATGGCACACGTCTTAAACTTGGTCGTGCAGCGATTCCTTGTCAAATACCCTGGGGTCCAGGACATCTTGCGGCAGGCAAGGAAAATCTCGGCCCATTTCAGAAGATCTTACACGGCCATGGCTCGCCTTGCTGACATTCAGCGGCGACACCATCTGCCGGTCAGACGTCTTATTTGCGATTGCCCGACGCGATGGAACTCAACCTTCTATATGCTTGATAGGCTGCTCCAGCAGAAACGTGCAGTTAACGTCTACCTGTATGAACTCTGCGAAAGAAACGGTTCTGGGGAGCTGGGTTTTTTTTCACCGCGCCAGTGGCTGCTCATGCGCGACACATGCAGACTTCTGCGGCCATTTGAGGAGATCACCAAACTGGTCAGTCGCAGCCATGGCGCCATCAGTGACATGGTACCTTATGCCTTCTTTCTGGAGCGTGCATTGCGTCGTGTCATTGATCAGGCTGTGGAGGAGCAGGAGCGGGAAGATGAGGAAGTCGCAATGCTGGATGAATTCCCAGGGGGGGCTACTCTATCTGAGACAAGTCAACAACAGGAGTCTGATGAGGAGTCAGAGGAGGATGGTGCCGGGGCGGATGAGCAGGAGCAAGAAGAGCATGCTTTAAACCTTTCTGGGATCCCTGTTGTGCGAGGATGGGGAGAGGAGAATGAAGAGGACGACATTATCCTGGATGATGAGCAGGAGCCAGGCCACCACACCGCTTCCACTTTAGTGCAAATGGGGGCCTTCATGCTCCAGTGTTTTAATAGGGACCCCCGTATAAAAAGCATGAGGGTCAAGGACCAGTACTGGGTGGCAACGTACTTAGACCCCCGGTACAAACACAAAATGGCGGAAATGTTACCGCCGTCGCAGAGGGCTGTCAGAATGCAGCACTTCCAGGCCTTGCTTCGAGAAATGCTGCATTCTGCTTTTGCGTGCGCTGGCAGAGGAGCAATTCCCACTCCCAGAGAAGGATTTGCGGGTACCAATCCAACAGCGCCTGCAAGAAGAGGCCGGTTTGAAGATGTGTTGGTGACTTCGGATATGAGGTCATTCTTTCAGCCGACCCATCGACAGGTGTCATCCGGATCCAGCATCAGGGAACGCCTAGACCGTCAGGTGTCCGACTACATTGGGTTAACGGCCGATGTGGACGCTCTGAGGAGTGATGAACCCCTAGACTACTGGGTGGGCAGGCTTGACCTCTGGCCAGAGCTTGCCCAATTTGCAATCGAACTGTTGGCTTGCCCCTCATCCAGTGTCCTGTCCGAAAGGACGTTCAGCGCAGCAGGGGGGATTGTGACCGATAAGCGTACTCGCCTAGCTCACCACAGTGTTAACTACCTCACATTTCTAAAAATGAATGAGGCATGGATCTCGGAGGAATTCAACACATGTGATCAGTAGACCATGTATATGTCTATAAACAATTTTTGGAATCAAGCACACAGACCTTCTTAATTCATTTGGCTCACTTCCCTGACCCAAAAAAGCACACCGTACTATATGCCCCTACCCTCCTCTTTGAAGAGGTTGAGCGGTGTCATATTTCTACTGGGGCTGCTTATTATGAGGGGTTCCCACCATCCCTGTGCTGTGCTGACTTCCTCCTGGGTGTTCTTATTATGAGGGGCTCCCACCATCCCTGTGCTGTGCTGACTTCCTCCTGGGGGTTCTTATTATGAGGGGATCACACCATCCCTGTGCTGTGCTGACTTCCTCCTGGGGCTGCTTACGGTGCTGCTGTCAGCGCTGTATGTCACGGAGCTGCTGTCAGCGCTGTATGTCACGGAGCTGCTGTCAGCGCTGTATGTCACGGAGCTGCTGTCAGCGCTGTATGTCACGGAGCTGCTGTCAGCGCTGTATGTCACGGAGCTGCTGTCAGCGCTGTATGTCACGGAGCTGCTGTCAGCGCTGTATGTCACGGAGCTGCTGTCAGCGCTGTATGTCACGGAGCTGCTGTCAGCGCTGTATGTCACGGAGCTGCTGTCAGCGCTGTATGTCACGGAGCTGCTGTCAGCGCTGTATGTCACGGAGCTGCTGTCAGCGCTGTATGTCACGGAGCTGCTGTCAGCGCTGTATGTCACGGAGCTGCTGTCAGCGCTGTATGTCACGGAGCTGCTGTCAGCGCTGTATGTCACGGTGCTGCTGTCAGCGCTGTATGTCACGGAGCTGCTGTCAGCGCTGTATGTCACGGAGCTGCTGTCAGCGCTGTATGTCACGGAGCTGCTGTCAGCGCTGTATGTCACGGAGCTGCTGTCAGCGCTGTATGTCACGGAGCTGCTGTCAGCGCTGTATGTCACGGAGCTGCTGTCAGCGCTGTATGTCACGGAGCTGCTGTCAGCGCTGTATGTCACGGTGCTGCTGTCAGCGCTGTATGTCACGGAGCTGCTGTCAGCGCTGTATGTCACGGAGCTGCTGTCAGTGCTGTATGTCACGGAGCTGCTGTCAGCGCTGTATGTCACGGAGCTGCTGTCAGCGCTGTATGTCACGGAGCTGCTGTCAGCGCTGTATGTCACGGTGCTGCTGTCAGCGCTGTATGTCACGGAGCTGCTGTCAGCGCTGTATGTCACGGAGCTGCTGTCAGCGCTGTATGTCACGGAGCTGCTGTCAGCGCTGTATGTCACGGAGCTGCTGTCAGCGCTGTATGTCACGGAGCTGCTGTCAGCGCTGTATGTCACGGTGCTGCTGTCAGCGCTGTATGTCACGGAGCTGCTGTCAGCGCTGTATGTCACGGAGCTGCTGTCAGTGCTGTATGTCACGGAGCTGCTGTCAGCGCTGTATGTCACGGAGCTGCTGTCAGCGCTGTATGTCACGGAGCTGCTGTCAGCGCTGTATGTCACGGTGCTGCTGTCAGCGCTGTATGTCACGGAGCTGCTGTCAGCGCTGTATGTCACGGAGCTGCTGTCAGCGCTGTATGTCACGGAGCTGCTGTCAGCGCTGTATGTCACGGAGCTGCTGTCAGCGCTGTATGTCACGGAGCTGCTGTCAGCGCTGTATGTCACGGTGCTGATGTCAGTGCTCTGTATTACGGTGCTGCTGTCAGTGCTCTGTATCTCCTGCACCCTCTTGTTTGCCTACCCTGGTCCCTGACCTTCCCTCTCCTCCATTGCCTTCATTAGCTCCATAGTCCTGAATTGTCAGAACAATTTCCCAAATAAAAAAAAAATGCTTGTAGTTATCGATCCCAAATTCACCTCATACATGTATTATGCTATTGTCCAGGTGGTGGGACTACGTGCTACCCCCTAATAATTACCCCGTGGCCGCAAATTCGACCTAAAGGTTTGCGAAATTCGCCTCCCATTGAAGTCAATGGAGCCCGCGGCGAACGGTCGTTTTCGCGAACGTTTGTGTCCGTTCGCGTTTCGCGTTCGCGAAACGTCCCGTCGGAAGTTCGTCCATCACTATTTATAATACTATCCGCAACCTACATCCATCTAAGGCCCTTGGCCCCAATGGTTTTACTAGTGAGTTTTACAAGACTCTTGTGCACATCATAGTCCCCACACTCCACTCTGTTTACTCAGGCATTTGGTCAGGGGGCCAAATCTTTGCCAGACTACTTTATCCTATGCAAACTCTACCGCTACTACTAAAACACAGGGATATAGCTTCCTTAAACTCCTTTATATCTAGGTTTCTATGGCATGGCAAACGACCTTGCATTGCTTTTAAAAAATCACACCTTCCCAGGGGCAACAGGGTATTAGTCTTCTGAATATTCGTCTGTATAATTTGGCTTGCTTGTTGAGAACCAGCTTGGATTGGATTACCCAATCCTCCAGATACTTCAATCACAGCTTGGAATCTGCAATGGCACATCCTTACTCCCTGACTGCCCTCCTACACAGTAGTTGGAAATCTGTTCCTCTCCCCTTCCAGCACAACCTTCTACTCAGGGACACAGCAATAGCTTGGAGGGAATACAGGAAAATTGTCAAGCTTCCTCCCTTTGTTTCTCCCCATCTGCCGATACACGGGAACCCAAGTATCCTCCCAGGACTACAGTATAAATCCTTCTCGGACTGGCGTAAGTGGGGTCTCTCACATTTCTCTTCCCTGTGCAACCTGGACACTGGCAAACCATTAACTTTTCAAGCCCTGGCGACCTCCTTTTCTCTCCCCCCGACCCATTTTTTCTATCACCAACAATGCCTCAGCTTCCTCTCACATGCCTGCAAAGGGGAATCTCTGAGATTCCAACCCAGCTTCATGGACCAGTTAATTCAAGACGACCACTTTAAAGTCTCTGATATATACAAACCTCTTCTACAAAAATCATCACCTCCCGTATCTTCATCCCCCCTTGCCAATTGGAAGTCCGCCTTCCAACCTAGTGGTCAAAATCCTTCTCGGACTACGCAGAGTATTACGTTTCACTCCCAACGAAACCTGGAGAGAAACTCAGCTCAAGATTGGCCACAGGGCCTATATCCCCTTTCTCTCTCCCAAAACAAACCAAGACGGAGCACGCTGCCCCCTTTATCAACAACCAAAGCCATCTCTCTCACATCGCTTTTGGTCTTGTCCAGCCATCTCTACTTTCTGGGACCAGGTTTTATCCTTTATTTTCAAAGTCACACTACTGAAGTTACCTAAGGACCCCTTACTCTTAATCTTTGAATATTGGGACCCTATATTATTGCCGTGGTCTCCACCTCCGGGGAATGCCCCTCTCAAAGGGACCCCTACACATCCCACACTCACACTGGATCCTGCTATGTCTCCTTATTGCTCGATGACTCATTCTCCAACATTGGCTCTCCCCTCAAGGCCCTCCTTTCAAACAACTACGCAAATAACTTCTCACTCTATTGTTCAGAGAAAGGCTTCCTGCGGATTTCAAACAAATCAAGCTCAAAACATCTTTTATCTCCAGGTGGCAACCTTTCATCCTTTGTCACCGACTGATCAATCTGCACTGGAAAACTTCTCTTTCACATATGACAAGCAACCCACCAACGGATGAAGCTTGATTTCTTTTGTAGACTCGGTACCTCCAACGCTCCCCCTTGGACATTCTGGATCTCTCAAACCCTCCTCATCACGATAACATTCTCCTTACCCCTCCCATCACCCGTCCCCTTCCCCTCCTCTTCTCCCGCTCCATCCCCTTGTTTATTTACCCCAGGTTATACTACCTAACTCTTTATTTTACCTGCCATTGATCGGGTTTATGGTATAGATCCATCCAGTTAGTCTATTTCCCTACTTCTAGTCTTCACATTGATGGATCTCCATTACCATTATCATTCTTTCTTGCATGTACGTCTATATGACTGCAATAATACTAGCCATTGACCCTGCTTATGTTTAATGTCAGTAGTATTGTATTTTGCTATTACTGTATTTTGTTATCTCAAGAAAGTGCATTGGATCTGTACTTTAACACACTTGTATTATCTTTTCCCAATAAAAATTGTTTGAAAAAAAAAAATATACATATAAAAGCTAGTCAAGACCTACTCTGCCAAGACATAATAGAACACACATACTGTATACCATTGACTGAATCAATAGAATTGTAATGCGTTTAAAAAAAATGCCAGCAGTAATAGAGGATTAACATGTGCACTGGACTTTCACTGATCCCTCCGTTGTGACATATTATCAACAGTATCAGTTTAATTATCCCCCTTCTGTCATGAAAAGACCACTAAAAGTACTTCATGTTGCACTTAGCAAGTGACCTTCAGGATTACATACACTGTTACCTGCTTTTTAAGCTTCTGTTACAAAGAACAGACATCATTATGCCACCTAGAAAATAGTTTCCAGCCTGTCAGTACATTTTCACAGAGCAGTGTGACTGGCGTGCTATATTTTACAAAGGTTGGATCACAAATGTCAATGAGTTATTTTCCTGCTCTCCAAATGTCTGCCCACAGGGCCCCTATGCCCTATGTGAAACAGTGTATATCATTGGTCATAGAAATCAAATTTGAAAGAGAAGTTAGGGATTCATTAAAATCTAAAAAATGGATGGAGGAGGCAGAGTAGCCGGTGACAGACATGTCCAGCTGAAGCTCCACATCTCTTGGGACTCTTAAATGTATGTGCGACTGATAAAGACACCTGCAAAGCATGGTAAACTGAAACTAATCTTACCATAAGCCTCCTCAGTGACCCTGGGATAAATAAAATGGTGTTTGGTGCCGCCCAAGGGAAAAATAAAAAAACGAAAGAGTGCCAAGGATACACAGTCAAGAGGCCTATGTAAAATGGCACAGCCTCCTTCCTCACACACAAGCACACATTGTGCTGCTAAGCAACAGCAGTTACCTCAGGATTCCTATAATTACTCTGACTCCGAATACAGCGCTATCTTACATGAAAAACAAACAGATTCCCTACATCTAAATATTTTGAGACAGATAGAAAAAATGTTACAGAAAGGCTTATGCCCCACACACGTGATCAGATTTTCCGCCAACTAATGTTGGATGTGAGCTTGTTGGAGGAAAGTCCGACCATGTGTATGCTCCATCGGACATTTGTTGGCGGACTTTAGGCCAACAAATGTTGGCTAGCAGGTTCTCAAATTTTCCACCAACAAATATTTGTTGTCGAACTTTCCGATCATGTGTACACAAGTCCGTCAGACAAAAGTCCACGCATGCTTGGAATCAAGTACAAGCTGGAGATATAACTAGCATTCATAATGGATATAACACGTACGTCTTGTATGTCACTGCGTTGGTAATTGTTGGCCAACATTTGTGTGACCGTTAATATACAAGTCAAGTTGGAGCCAACACCCTTCGAACAAAAATCCACGGTTTTGTTGTCGGAAAGTCTGATTGTGTGTACGGGCGTAAAAGTGGACCTCAGACTATATAACTGAAAGTCTCACAAAAGAAATCCGCTGAGAAGTGCGCTGAGTTAGGCCAGTGCACTTTTGACCTAGAAATCAGAGTGGATGACATGGAAACGACTGTACTCTCCCATGATACTGAATAAGAGGCTCTTAAGGAAGAAAACCTTATTCTGCAAACACGCTTAGAGGATTATAAAAATAGAGTACGTCACTCAAATCTTCGTATGTGAGGAATACCTGACATTATTGTTGACCTTCATTCTACTATGACTACACTTTTACAATAACTACTACAGTCAATCCCAGTCTATCATTTGGAGATGGATAAGATTCACAGATCTTTAACAACAGAAGGTCCCCCTCATGATATTATTGAGAAATTCCCCTTCTATCTCTGCAGCTAATGGAAAAGATCCCCTCATCTTTCAAGATCATCCTTATCAGCTTTTTGCTGACCTTTCCCTGACCTTGCTGACCTTTCCCCAATTACTGTGGCTAAATCACGTCCACTGAAACCTTTATTTCATAATCTACAGCAACGCCAGATCCCTTATCAATGGGGATTCCCATTTTCTATCCATTTTACCTAGCAAGGTGTCAAACATTCCTGTAGATCCTCAGATGAACTACAAAACACTCTGCAAGAACTACATCTTATGGAAAGATCTTCAACTAGCCCTTGTCGAGTCACAACATCCAGCTCCCCTCAAGAATCCTCCAAATCTGAAAAAATAGAAGCCGACACAATTCCTTTAAGAGACGTTGATTCAATCCCCCTGATATAGATGATGTAGACACAATGAACTGAATGACTTTTACTCCTCATCTTGAAGCTTATTCAATCCTAAGGCTTTGCCTTTTTTTGGTCACTAAGTAATTTATCACCTTCAGTATAATCTGACTAAACTTATTTAAAATATTACTGTTCTATTAAGTTTTGAACTTCCCCCTTTTAACCCTCACAACCTCAGATAAACATATTTTATTAGGAAACAGAACAAGGGTGCACACACCGCTTCAGGCAAAAAATGGACACACCCGGTCCAAGGTGCTAATCCGGATTTTCACCGTAGGCAATATCAAAAAGAGAAGAAAAGATTGATTGCACACTTGAATCCAAAAGATGCTGTAGAAATTGCAAATTTTTTTTTCTTCCTTTGAAAAACAAGTGATTTTGGTAATTTGTCGTAATTTTTTCCTTTGAAAGGCGAGTGATTTTGGTTGTTCTTTTTATTTTCCTCTAGTTGAGTGTTGAGAACACTCCCTTTGATTTCATAAGTGATCTCATAAGAAAGGTAAATTCGATAAATATTGAATGCTTTCTAGGGTGCTTCTGTGTGGAACATTTGCAATATATATATACATTTATATACACAATACTTTGCCTCCACATGATTTACATATATGTGGACATGGTTGATTTTCATGTGTATGCACATTCTTTCCATCGTGTATATGGTTTAGCATCTCATTGTTTCCTCTTATCCTTGAACAGTTTTTACAAAGTCTTTTATAATAAGCATTAAATCACACAATTAGACTCAATTTGTTACACAGTGATATATGTAATTTATATTGGTATAGATACATGTTTTTTTTTGCTAATTTTTCTATTTTTGTTTTTAATACATTTCTTGCTCACATGTTTACATGTCTATTTTTTGTTTTGATCATTTTGTAATCAGATATTTTAGCATTTAAGAAATTTTTTTATGTCAGTGAAGTTTTGTGTTGATTGCTCTTTAACTACAGGTGTTTTGTGTTAGGTGTTTGATATGATATATTCCTTTAAATAGCTTGTATTGTGAACAAGCATTGTTCTTTTCGCGTGAAACGCGTCAACTGATCATCATTGCAATTTTGTCTGGCTCATGCCAATAAAGACATTTCAATGCATCTTTTGGATTCAAGTGTGCGATCAATCTTTTTTTCTCTTTTAAACATATTTTATGTTTTATCTATTTACCCCCTTTTTCCCTCCCCCTTCCCTCTTTTTTTTTCTCAACGGCAAACTTGGGTGTCCAAGTATTTCTCTTGTTCTGTATATAGATCTAGGCCATGTGGGTCTCGAGAGATTGTCACCCCTATCATTCTGACCTATTATTGGAGGACCTCCTCAGATAGATACTAGGCTTCTGAGTTTTTTCACGCACTCAGTATGCCGCCTTTTTACTTTTCTTCTTCACACAATTTACTTACCGGTACTATTATTTGACTATATAACTCTTACTCTCTCTTTCTTCCTCTTTATTCTGTCTCTACTCCCCTCTTGGGTCTTGCCCCCCCTCGGGGTAATTGTAGACTCACAATCTATAAATGCGGTATACTACAATATTTCCTTTAAGATTTACCGATGGTAAACGTACAAGGTCTAAATATCCCACAAAAGCGAACTAAAGTTTTTCGCTCCTTAGCTTCCTCAAAAGCACATGTTGTATGCCTCCAAGAAACCCATTTCGCAGATAAGGTGACCCCTAAATATTTTGGTTCAGCTTATCCCCATGTTTTCACAGCCTCTACCAAAACGAAACAACGAGGGGTGCTAATAGCATTTAATCATACTACACCCTTTTCCCTTCTGACAGAGATAAAAGACACAGAAAGTATCATGGGATATCTATTTGATTCTCTAATGACAGTGGTATCCTACTATGCTCCGAACAAAACTCCATCCTCATTCCTCTCCAATTTATTACAGGTAATTGATACTCATACAACAGGCCCACTTTTAATCCATGGAGATTTGAATCAAGTCCTTTATTCTTTTTTAGATAAATCCCCAACTCCTATTGCCTCTAGGTCTCAATCTCGTAAATTCCAACAACTTCTTCAACAACACTCTTTATTATATTCTTGGCATGAAATCAATCCTGCTAGGCACCATCTTACTTTTTATTCTCATCCCCATAAATCATTTTCCCGTATTGATCATATTTTTCTCTCAATAGGCATGACCACTGAACTCCGTTCTTCATCTATTATCCCTTTTACATGGACTGACCACTGTGCTGTACTTTCAACTTTCACTTCTCTAACACCCAAAACACAAGATTCTACATGACATATTAATGACTCAATCCTATCTCATCCATTGTCTACATTCACGGTATGTGTTTATTAAGATGTATTACCCCGGGGACCACACTACCTCTCATTTCTTTCTTCCCTATCTATTTTTTCTCCTATCAAGATTACTTTTTCTTTTATCTTCTTTCTGTGTTCTACTTTTTCCCCCTATTCTTTCTCTCCTCCTTCAATGTACTCTTTATATAGTTCTGGTAGCAGAACTTTTATTTCCTTGAGTATCATTATACCAATTGTAGATTGTTCTAATATGTAGTATACAATTTTAAATTCTATATTAAATAATTTCTTTTTTTTTAAATTTTTATTTAAAAGCAATACTTGATAATAATTAAGACTTTTTTTTTTATCTGAGGTCATCTTATATTAACCTGGTCTAAGTTGGTTTTATCCTCTCTTATACGATGTATTACACAATCTTTTGAGTAGTTAGATCCATGTTAAAATGGTTTTAGTTAAACTACTTTTAGTTTATGTTGGAATTACAACTCAATATTACCATATATGTGATCTTTTCTTTTGCTGCCACCATATGTACTTATGTATACTAATTGTTAAATTTCAATAAACAAATTTGACAAGAAAATCTAAAAAATGTATATTCACCTAGGTGGATGCAGCAGTCCTATCCTGCATCTGTCCCCCACCAGCTCTAAGACCAAGAACTGAGTGATCAAACACCACTGATTGCTCAGCTCTCGGTCTTCTGGCTGCAGAGAATTGGTGATTGTTAGTAACCAGCTCTCTGTTCTGCCTCATCCAGCTCTTATGCTGAGTTGTGGAGGGGGCTGGAGTGGCTGGCCCAGGCCCTCAGCATCTCACCTGGGCCGACTCTGTGATGTCAGCCAACATCAGGCTTTAGGCTGAAAATGAACTGAATGCCTGTAATCCCTAGGAGAAGTACAGCCAACAAATTTTTGGCTATACTTCTTTAAGAATACCATATGGAATCGTATTTCAGTGACTGAGAACATTTCTTAAAAGGTAAATTTTGCACAAAGTGGCAATCTGGAATCTTTGCATTTGCCATAGCGGCAGGAAGTGTCTAAGATGACATCAGAACCGATGTCAATTTTTCTTTGTTCAATTGTGCCCGATTAGTAAATCAGTTCACTTCAGCCTGTTCTGTTTTTTACCAAAACTGCAGGCAACAGTGGTAAAACATAAAGATGATAGCAGCCCTAGCTGACTCTGCATCCATGGATCCATTGGTACCAAGCTCACCAAGTAAATAGCTGTTTGCAAGATATCTGTAATCATCATGTGTGATTCAATGTTCAACAAATGAATACTTTAGCATTAAATCAAAGTCCAATGACTTTTACTAAAAGATTACTCATGCAACAGGAATACACGCATGTGAGATCCCTGCTACTGTTCTCTTCACAATTGTGTTTTCTTTGTGGATGAATGCACCTTCCTGTCACGTAGAAACCACACAACAAACACAAAGTACATTCTGTCCCAACTAATGCAGTGCCATTACATACTTTTTTATTACTGCATTCAGAATATTTTAAGCTCAAAGAAATACATACACTGAAACACATATATTCTCTGAAAAAATTATAAAATACAAAAGAAAAGGTAAAAAATAATGTACAAGGACCCTCAACATACTCTTCAGACAGACAGCGATAAGGCAACAGCTCAAAAAGAGAAGAAGAGAAGAACAGGAGAGAAGAACAGAAGGGGGCAACAGAAGACCGGGTCACCGCTTGTAAAAGAGCTAGAAGAAGGACCGGTGGCCCGGCAAGAAGAACCGAAGAGGGGAACAAAACCCCCGAAGAGGGGGACAAGACCCCCGAAGTCGGAAGAAGAGAGCGGCGGCGAAGAAGAAAGCCGGGCTCCTCTGCTAGTAAAAGCGGAAGAAGACCCCCGGAGCTGTGCAATAAACTATTTTAACCCCTGTGTTTTTTTTTTTCACAGGTGAATGGGTAGGGGTACATTGTACCCCATACTCATTCACATAGGGTGGGGGGGGCCAGGATCCGGGGGCCCCCTTATTAAAGGGGGTTCATGGATTCTGATAAGCCCCCTGCCCGCAGACCCCAACAACCAACGGCCAGAGTTGTCGGGAAGAGGCCCTTGTCCTCATCAACATGGGGACGAGGTGTTTTGGGATGGGGGGCCGCACGGCCCACCCTTCCCCAAAGCACCCCCCATGTGGAGGGCACACGGCCTGGTACGGCTCAGAAGGGGGGGCGCTCGCTCGTCCCCACCCCCTTTCCTGACCGGCGGGGTAGATAGCTCGGATAAGGGTCTGATATGGACCTAGAGGGGGACCCCTACACCGTCTTTTCAGTGTAGGGCTTCCCCTTTAACTCCATACCAGGTGACGGGGCCAGCTACGCCTTCTTCGCTGGTTCTGGCTACCTGGAGATGCGTTCAAAATTAACGGACTTTCCTCCGTGGGTGTGGGCGAGTCCGTTCATTTCAAAAGTACGGCAGATAATCCGGTGGACTAAGTCCGCCGGACCTAGTCTGCCGCAAAAGTTAACTTATCCGAGCATGCAGCCCGGCAGGTCAGGAAAGGGGGGGAGGGGCGGTGCGAGCACCACCCTCCTGAATTATACCAGGCCACATGCCCTCAACATGGAGGGGGTGCTTTGAGGGCTTTTTGGATAGAGTAAGGGAGAGTTATAACTCTTGTCAGTTCATTTTTTGTGTCTCTTACCTTTACTTCCTGTCCTGTAACCAAAACAGGAAGTGAGAGAAAATCCTTGCAGATTAGGGGAATTCCTTGGAGACCCCCAGGTCACCAAAATGATTGTCCACATTAGAAAATGTCCCTCTTTCAGCCCAAAATATGGGGGTACTTTTACTTTCAATGGTAAACAAGACAAATAGAGAGGGTGGATCTCCCTAATGTGACAGCAATAAAAGCCTGACAGGTATTCTAATCCACCTCCACTCTATCCAAAACACACACAAAAAAGTTTTGCCTTTAGTTATACTGTAAATGTATTATATGAGTGTAAAAAACTGTTGATCTTGTCAAAAATTTAGAGCTCCTGTCACGTGTTGTCCTGTGTTCCCTGCTTGTGTTATGTCAAAGAGTCTATTTAGCTTTTCTAGTTATTTTAGGACTAATTAACACCTATGCTTTGAAGATGAGTACAGTGGGAGTGGTTGTGTAGTTTAGCAAAATAAACTGGGCAGGGCTAACACCATTCAGTCTACAAAGATCCTGTGTGTTGTCAGTCAACAATAGGAAATTAGGAGTGCATTTCTGCCACATTAACAGGTATTTTTGTGTACATGCATTGCAGAGAGGTGCTACATAGTTTTTTCTTTTTGCTTTGACATACACTTTAACCCCTTTAACTCATTGCTTACCGAGGTACGTTTATAAACGTTCTGCTCATCAAGGGGTTAATACAAGCTCATAGCTGCTGCTGCAGCCATAAGCTTGGTATTCATTTTTTTCAAATGTCAATTGGACTTCAGTTAAAATGATCATGCAGATCTCTTTTACATGGCAATGTGCCACTCTCGCTGCCTTTGATGCCTGTGGTGGTTTCCCGAGCTTTCAGTTCTTCTGGGGAGCCTGGGACCACAATAACATGCTGCAACACTGAGAGCAGGAAGAACGCTGGGAATGTCCATTCCCTGATCTCCTGTGCAACTAATATACCCAAGCGCGACATACAATATGTCAAGTCCAAGTTTAGAGCTGTTACTCCCTGGAAGCCAATCAAGCTCAATCTGTGTTTGATTAACTGCACACAAGACATTAGGGGTCCAATAGACCCATACTATCACATTAGTCACTTGTTAGCCCCCTTCTGATTGCAATACATTTTTATGAATTTTTTTTTTTTTTAATTGTAAAAAAAAATGTTTAAAAATTTGAACAGAACCCTTACTGCCCCTGTACACACACAAATACAAGTGTGCTTGTAGGCCACACAATAAACATGTGAAGTGCCATTATAAATTTTGGAGTTTGCACAATAAATATAGGGCCATAATTCAAGATTAACTGATTACTGGTAAAGGCTAAAGAGTCACCTATGGACAATTTTCGGTGCCATAATTTTTTGCAATTATTATTATTATTTTTTTGCAATTTTAAGGCTTGACATGTTCGGATGTTTTTTTAGTGACACAAACCCATCTTCTATATTTTACAAAAAGAAAAAAAAATGTGATGTGATTTATATTGTTTACACTAAAATTCCTGTTGGTGTATTGTTTTTGCCGAAAATATGCATTTGATAAACAATTGTACTAATTTTGTGCCACATAAAGAATTGCAACTGCCACAATTTTATTCTATAAGTATAAAGTATAAGTATGACAACAAGGCTTTTAGCAATTAAATGGCAATTGTTATGTGGAAAAACATCAAAGTGATATTTATGTTTGTGAATTGAACATTTTTAGGTAAAAAAAAGTCATAGAAAGATAGATAAAAAATAATAGAAGGACTGCAATTTTTTAATTTCCTGGAGAAAATTCTGCTATGAGCTTTCGTTGGCGCTGGTCACATGTTTGAAGGCCTATTCACATGATTTTTGCTAAAAAAAAACAACTCAAACAGTCAGAATTCTAATGCCCCACTATAGCAGTTCATATAAGTGGTTGTGGTGCATGTACGGAGCACTGAAGAAAGCCCAGAGCAGGATTTTATAGGTATTTAATTGGGAATAAATGTCATAACCACAACCATCCATTATCTGATAGATATGAAATTGTTTACTCACTTACAGTCATAGTAGAGGTCACAGTGTTGAGGAGATCATAGATTTGAGGTTCAGGAGTGGGGAAGGTTAGTATAATGACTTTTTAAACTTTTCTCCTTTTGTTTTTAGAAAGTGCTGCTGAAAATGTCAGGATGCATAAGGAAATTGTAATGCCTGTTGCTAATTTTATACAGTGCTTCTTAAATTGTTGCACTAAAACAACCACTGTCCTGTAACACACTGTATAATTTACTGAACAAAAATCCAATAATATTAATATTAATACTGTAGAAGCTAGTTACTTCTGCCATTGCCTACCCCAGCCCACCTACATATATTCTTCCCTTTAACACAACTAGGGCTACTGCCGCAGGGTTGTACTTGTATCAGGTCCTCTGTTCCTGCCTTGACCCCACTAAAGGCCTAGGCCCCTTTGACACTCCAGGTTATACTCACAAAAACAGGTGGCAAATCACAACTTTTTGACACTGAGTAGTCAATATTAAAGACAGACATGAAACAGGTTAGCAAATTATAACTATAACTAAATATACTATCAATTAGGAATGATGACCCAAAAAGAAATAACAATTTTCAGCTCTACAACTGATTTCACAGCAGACATGCATGCAAAAAAAAAAGTGTACTTTTCCTGGGTCAGCATCAATTATAGCCTCCCCCCCTAGTGTGACATCAGACAGCCTTAAGTTAGTACTAACAATATTCAGAGTTATGCTGCTGGTGCACACTGGTGACAGAAAAGCTAGGCCCAGGCCCCCACTTAACTTTGAATATTTGAATATAAGCAGCAAACCAATATCTGCATAAGAAAGGGAACTAATTCACAGTTCTTCAAAAACAATTCTGCCAACTAACATTGGGGCCCATTGGTAACGTTGGTGCACTTGGAGGTGTTTATTATTACTGCATTAAGATGGATATTTATAGACTGGGTTCTGTTCGGGGAGCAGGGCAATAGACTGGGCCAACTGAAGAGTTATTTTTTGAACAACAAAGCAGCCAGATAGGATCTGATAACAGTACATAAAGTATTTAACTGGGTTGAAGAAGGAGTGAGTAAAAGTTAATTAATCTTACAGTGTGTCTCTGCCAGCTTACAGAACAAAAGTGGGTCAGAGACCTGTTCACCAACTACCTGGATTGTAGTAGCAGGCTGTAGCGATGGGGAGCACCCTGATGTGGCAATGAGTGCTGACCTCCTCATAGGAACCTGGCATGCAGCATGGCCCAGAGTGCAGAAGCGCTGGTATCCCTATAACAACATGGTGTATGGTGGAGCAAGATTGACTTGTTGACCTGTTTGCGCTGGTCCTGCTGTGACAATCCTCGTGGCAATGTAGCCATATCAGAAGGATGTGCAGAAAACATGGACTCCCTGGTGTTCACTTGCAAATTAGCAGTGTAGTACTGTTGTGACTTGCAGGGCCCACAGTTCTGCCAGCAGGCTCAGCAGTTGTATCAAATTAGCAGTGTAGTACTGTTGTGACTTGCAGGGCCCACAGTTCTGCCAGCAGGCTCAGCAGTTGTATTAAGTACCAGGGCCTCCTCATTATACATTTTCTTTCCCACAGTTTCCCCTGTGGGAAAGCCACACTGACCTGCACTCATTACACTCAAGCGGTTATAGCCCAGACTACATCTCCCAACATTCCCAGCTCTTTAAATTGTGTTCTAGGAGATTAACTTGCTCTCCCTTGTTGGTAAAGAGAGAAATTGTTCCACTAGATGATTTATATGGGGAGAAACAGCTAAAAATAATGTCTTCTTCTTATATACTGTAGCAAAGCACCTGGCTACACAAAAGAAAACCTTCCTCCTAAACATCGCTAATACATTTACATAAAATTATATAGAGTGCCAAACTTGTTACATTCAGCTTCTTCATGTCAAACAATTTAGAAATAAACCATGAATAAGAAAATACTCCCTATCTGTATACCATAACTTTAACCAGGCTCTGATCAAACAAACAAATTGTCTAGCCCAAGGTCTGGTGCATAACATGCTATACAACAGCGGGTGAATACTCACAAAGCCACTAAAGCATTTTGTGTATTGTGAAATATACCTGATTGATCCTGTCTTCAGCTCTCCCTCCCATCTTCTCTGTATCCCCATTGCAGAGGGCCAGCTGTTGTCAACTACTGAGCATGCTCCGGTTTCAGTTCCCTTCTAAGCTCTTAATTTCCTCTCTTTTCTTATCTATGCAGCCCACACAAGCATAGGGTGATACATGTGGGCATTTACAGTACATAGTGATACATGACATTCCCCTCTTTCCCTCCTCTTCCATTTCCTCTAATTGCTAAACACTATGGGAGCTGGATATAGTATGCTAATTGCTTACATTTCACTAAGAAACTCACAAAAACACTTAGTATTAATGTATAATATATTAATTATATTAAATGTAATTACTTATATGTATAAAGTAAAAAAAAACAGCCTTGGATGCAGTACTGTCTAAACCAAATAAAAAGCTAGTGTCCATCATCTTTCACTTTGTCTACACAATATTAATACACCCAAAAATGCATTGTTCACATTCAATAAGGATTTATAGGGAGTTGTAAAAATATTTTAAAATTTTTTATAATTAATTTGAATCGCTCTTCTTTTTTTTAGTCATGTGACTGGCACAGCAACAATCAGGGCTGACAAGACACAGACTCACACTGTAGAGAACATATATCAGTAGGGGGATAGAAACCACTCCCAAGGATCTTTCCCTGAAGATGCCAAAGAAGAGGGAAAGGTCACGTGACCACACAATAGTGCTGCAGGAATAAGGTACTTAGCAGATTTGTTTTTTGATCTTTTTACAAAATACAGGCAGTCCCCGACTTACGAACACCCTACTTACGAATGACTCCTACTTCCAAACGGCCTCAATGCCGGCTGCTTGTGCTCCATGCTGGTCCTGGATACCTCCGAGCAGCTATTTTGCCCCATTCCACACAGCAGTACTTGGCCAGAAGAGCCCCAGAAGTGCCCAGAACATCACACATCCCTGCACAGGCGAAAGTTACACTTACAAGCAGTATTCCGACTTACGAACAAATTCCACTTAAGAACAAACAGTCCTTAATGCGTTCGTAACCCGGGGATTACCTGTACAGTGGCATGATATATATGATTTATGCAAATTAATTATGCCAATTAACACATTTCTGTTTAGAATCTCTACTTAAATACTGGGCATTTCTCCCCCTCCCTCCATGCCCAGGCCAATTTTCAGTGCTGCTGTAGATAGATATAGATAGATAGATATAGATATACTGTAGATGTATAGTGTTAGCTTTTAATTTTTTTTAAACAAAATTCTTTACAAAAAAAAACATTAATGAACACATACATTAGACATTAAAACAAGGGAGTACAGTATCTATAATACAATATCAGATATCAATCACAGGATATTATATTTTACACTATTAAACATAAAAAAAAATAAACCTGTTCATTTCCATTATGCCGATGTTTTCCTAGCTCCACCTCTTTATAACCCATCCCTAAGCACATTAAATCCCCCAAACTCCTATATATTTAATTTCCCATTCATTTCATCTCACTATCTCAAATCTCACCAATCCTATTCCAGGTTTACAATGTGTATAAACCTATTTAGGCAATAACATAGCTTTTAGTTGTACTGTTAAAAAATTCTCTATGTATAGAGCCCAGCATTGATTCCATTTCTTCAAATGTTGCTCTTCCTCATGACCTGTTTTACATATGATACATTTTCTAAATAAAGCAATTTTTTATAGCTCTCTTTTATATCCATTTTCCAAAGTCAGTTGAAAACAATTAATAAAATGTTTGTTAAAAAAAAAAAAAATGTTAGATGGACATTGTGTGATTGAACAAGGTGGAGATCATGACCTCACTGCCCCTCATCTCCATCTTGGCCAATCAGAGAATACCTTGTATACATTGAAAAAACATACAAGGTGTCCTGTGACTATTAGCAGTACTGAGTGAGCCTCCCCCAGTGTACAGTGGGGAAGTTGCTCCCATAAAACCTGAGCAGGACCTGGAAGATCAAATCAGCTATTACAATGATTGTCAGCTTCCCCCAGCAACCCATCAGTATAAGATATACATACTTATAGTGTGCCAATCTGGACCAATGTAGTATGCAGTACAGATAATTCTTGGATTTCAGCTTTTATGGATAATAAACCATATGCTTTGAATAACATTTGTACCTAGGTATAAAAACAACAAATTGTAAAAAAAACCTCTTGTATACTGTTCACTGTACTTCAAAGTTATATAGTTAATGTTATTTTCTTATGAAGACACCATTCTTGGTGACACGTTAAAGCAATACTGACATCCACTGGCAGAAAACTGTTACTACAAGCATAATAATGTGGAATGCTAACATTTTTTTAATCCCTTACAGACTCCAGGAGTGGGAGCACGCGTTTTACCCAGCAGTTATACTACAAATTACAAGGCATGTGATACCAAGAACAATGTGTGCATAACTTAATTTGATCATTTTATCTCAATAACATAGATGGATAATTATACGAGTTCCATTATAGTCATATGCTAGTCCCATTGTCAAAATAAAAGGGAAAAGTCAAGTACAACCTCCATAGTGTAGTAAACAATATTTATGAATTATTAAAAACACACTCACAATGGGGGAGCCCTCGCTTTGAGAGTGTGTTTTTAATCATTCATAAATATTGTTCACCTTGTTTACTGCACTATGGAGGTTGCACTTGTCTTTTCCCTTTTATTTTTACAGTGTCCCAGCAATCATCCATGGCTGCTTCAAGCTGCACCTTCTAGCTAGTAATCAGTAGCAATGTGTATAGTTCATTGGGCTACCCGCCTTATTGTTTATATTTTTTATCTTTGCAACTTTTGTAATCATCCTTTATGGTTTCTTACATTGTCACGCATACATTTCCTTAAAACCCTTTCATTCCCACCAATAAGGGCATGGCCACCACATTTGGCACATTTATACAGATTTTACCCTCTGCAGTGTATCATTCTTTCAGAGGGTAGTTGACGAGGATTGAGGAAATGTTGTGTGGCCCGTTTTAACATTTTCACACTTTTTTTTTTTTTTAACACTACTTGCTTTGCAGTGGGATTCACAAGTATCCCTTCTGGGTTATGCACTGCTGGGCACTTTTCCTTGCCCCTTGCTTTTGTTCCATTATCAAAATAACTGCCTATTACAACATGCCCTAAATTAGACATTTTATCAGAAATATACAGCAAGCATGCGCTTACAAAAAAAATTAAAATATGAATATACATTATAAAGTATAACAGTTGAACACATGTATTTATTTATTTTTACAGTGCAGCTGGAGGTGGAGGGTACAATCTGTGAATCTTTTTGTTTTTGACACAAAGCTATTGACCATTCTAAATGGACATTTACAGCAATGTCACATCTAACAGTTTTCTAGCTCATGGACTATAAATAACCTTGTATGTATTTTATAATGGAACCTGGACATTTTTAGTACAGTGTATGGTTATTGACATACAGATTACACATAATTGCAACATGCACGTCATGCCGCACATGGGTAGTTGTGTCAATAAGGTATTTCTTATTCCTTTTCTAGTATTAGTAATGCCAAGCATTTAAAGTGTTCAGTTCAGTACCACTGACGATGTGACCTCTATCTAGATTGGGTCAAAACACAGCTTTACTGTGGAACAGAAAATTTAATTTTATAGTGTTAGGTCAGCCTATTCACTTGACTATAAAAATGACATAATGTGCATATATATTTTCTAAAGTGTTTAGAAGAGGAAAATACAGGACATACACTTCATACAGGGTCTCTTTGCCCTATTAATGCAGCTAGGATCAAAAGAGAAGTATGGGATTTTCAAAAAAACAAACATACAAGTGGATGCAGCATCGGTCCAATGCTACATCTGCATAACTCCCAACTGTCCCTGATTTACTGGGACTGTCCCCGATTTTGGAACAAAGTTTCTCCTCCCTCATCCTTTGTCCCTAATTTTACTCTGATCTATATAGTTGTTTATAAAATGCACTTTTTATCTTTCAAAAAGTGTTTCCCAGTGCTAAACCTTTCATCCAAATTCTAAATTGCTGCATTTGTAATATTCAAAACGAGTAGTAGTAATACTTCACAGAATAAAAAAAACACTTTAAAGTGGAATGCCACCCAAAAGGTGGGTGGGGGGGAACAGGTACCTGGTTTTGACAAGTAGCCGCTTCCACTTCCGCTTAAGATCACCGCACAGCGATCTATGACATATCCAGCCCCTCTTCTTTCCTCCCTTCTGGGACCTGTGTGTGTCCCAGAAGACAGCGGGACCATTCAAAAAGTATAGGGCGACTCACACATGCGCAATAGGAAACTGGGTGTAAAGCCTTCAAGTGGAGTTCCACCCATTTAAAGGTTAGCAGCTACAAAAAATGTAGCTTCTGACTTTTAATAATCGGACATTCACCTGTCTCATGGTCTAGCAATGCGGGCGTACGAAGCCCGGCTCCTCTCCTCCTCCTATCCACAGTTACAATGCGGGCGCCTGGCTGGGGCTAAACAGCTGGGAGCGCACTGTGCATGCGTGAGCCGCCCTGCATGCTGGGAATGGCCGGGCAAACTTCTGGGACCAATGATGTGCCCCAGAAGATTGCGGGGGGGGGAGTGATCTTCCTTCAGGCACCAGGGGAGGGAGTGGGAGCCAGGTACCCCCCCCCCCCCCAAAAAAAAATGACATGCCAAATGTGGTATGTCAAGGGGTCACCAGCACTTAAAGTGGAAGTTCCATTTTTGGGTGGAACTCTGCTTTAAGGCTTCACTGCCAGTTTCCCTTACTTGAAATGTTGGCGTCTGCACCCGAAGCCATTGGCTAAATCGGCTTGGGGTGCCAACATCATGGGTTCCCTGGACAGGTAAGTCTTCTTACAATAAAAGTCAGCAGCTACAGTATTTTTAGCTGCTGACTTTTTTTTATGAGATGGAGCTCCGCTTTAACTTGCCGACCAGCTGCTGCAGCTACTGCTGAAGGTTGGCTTGGCTTGGCTGTGCAAATCGCCATACTGGTACATCAGCCCCTTTAAAGGCTACAGCAGGTGCACACGGCGTGTCGCCGGATTCCATACAATTGTCAGTAAAAGGGACATACTGTAGTGCCGTATTGTAAAAAATTGCCAGGTCATTAAGGGGATAAATCCTTCCGGGGCTGAAGTGGTTAATGGGTTTAATCAATCTTTTTTTTTTTTTTTGCATAATTCTCCTTTAAGGGGGCATGTCAGAGGGTGAGTCCTATGCCTAAATACATTTGTTAATAGGTGTCCCTTGTTCCAATATCAAAAAGTTGAGAGGTATTCATCTGTCCTTCACCACCACAAAGACTGAGCGATCGCTTCAGTTAGTAGAGAGCCGGTGACTATTAGTGCTCTGCCTAGGGTTGCCACCTGTCTGGGATTCACTCAGACAGTCCAGGCTTTGAATCATGTGTTCAGGTTTCAGGCAGACGAAAACCCAGACACATTATTTAGACTGAACTATGGCTCCCCAAGTAGCCAAGATAGTCACATACAAATCTGATGCCGTCCGGGAGCTGTGTGCAGCTGTCTGGAGGCAGGTTCAGAATCACTGGGGGGCAGGGCGATGATGTCAGCAATAGCAATTTGGCCACACCCACTGTTTGCTCCAGCACGCTATGCGTACCGCATTACTACTCTCCTTGGGGTACCAAAAGGTGTCCCAGGCCACTAAACTGTTTGGGTTTGGCTTGAAGAAAATGTGGCCCCTCCAGTGCTCACTGGAGAACTGGGCTGTTGTGGGGGGGGGGGGGGGCTGAATGGTCTGTTAAAACTGCACCGAATGCACAAGAACGCACGTGGTTCAGTGTGAACTGGCCTTTCCTAACCCTTACATGTGTTCTAAGGCAGAATCTTTTTACCAGCCTCTACCAGCAAGATTCTGCATACAGATCATCTAATTACAGCCATGTGTATGAGCTCCTTAATAAGAATCTGTCATATGTGAAGCAGCAAAATAGTATTGTAGAGCAGATTGAAATTGCTTTTATCTCTTAGTTAAATTAATTTCACTGCTGAAGATCAGGCAACAGTGCAAGAGAAAGCGGTTTCAGCTCCTTCTCTATAAAATACCGACTCTACAATAGAACGCAGGATAAGGTCAGGAGCTCGTGGTTACTCTGTTCTTTAGTTAGACATTGCAATAATTAAATAAAAATTACTGCACCCGTACCTAATTTAGCAATAGTCATGTCACTGACCCACAAAGTAATGTCACTTTATCTAATCAATGAGCTGCTACATGTCCAATTGTTCTCCTCTGCTTACACAATAAGCCATAGTAAAAAAAAGAACAAAGCTGACATGCCAAGTGCAGTAGCCCATGATCAGAAAAAAGATTACTTTTAATTGATTGCTCTGGGCTACTGCACTTTGAATATCATAAATGCTCATTGCACTGCAGAGAAAAAGTGACATTAAAAAATAAATCTGTTTAAGTATGTATTCTTAGCTGAAAAACATCACCTTTATTGCTTTCAGCCTCCTCCATATCTCCAAATTCCATTTTTGCTGCTTTGAACTTTCGTCCTGCTAGGGTGGCTACGTTCAATCCTCATGGTCCCACTGTGTGTAGGAATGTAGCCACCTTCTTCTTGTTCACTTCCTAGATGGGCTATGGGCTATGGTATTTGTAGTGTGTATAGAGCAGTGCACATGACCACAACGAATGTGCACTGCTTGTTCCAAAAATACAGAAGTAAGGGGAAAAGGAGACATTCAGGAGTTCACAGAGGACATCACAAGGAGGTAGAAAACACAGTAAGAAACAATTTCATGTACACAAAAGTTTACAGGGCCATTAAAGTGGGATTCCACCTACAAAAAAAAATATTAAAAGCCAGAAGCTATAAATACTACAGCTGCTGACTTTTAATAAAATGGACACTCACCTGTCCCAGGGTCCAGCGATGTCGGCAGCCGAGACCGATCGATCGATCGGCTCTCGGCTGCTGCCGCCGCCATTCTCGGTGAGGGAATCAGGAAGTGAAGCATTGCGGCTTCACTTCCCGGTTTCATACTGCGAATGTGCGAGCCGCGCAGCGCAATAGGAATGGTCCACGCTGTCTCTGGGACCCATGTGTGTTTCCCAGCAGACAGCGCGCCGAGACAGGAAACAGCATAGACTCCCGTGGGAGTCTATGCCCGGAAGTGGGTGCAAATACCTGTCTTAGACAGGTATCTGCACCCCCCCTCCCCCGTGAAAGGTGCCAACTGTGACACCGAAGGGTTCCGATGAGCGGAAGTTCCACTTTAGGGTGGAACACTGCTTTAGGTAGGGGAAATGTATGAATCCTATTATCACTTTAATTTCTAACGGGTTGCTACAAGATATTGCACTTCCTGTATCATCACTACTCATTAAACTGCAGAGAAATTTGATTCCCGATACGATTACACGAAATTGGATGAAGGAAAGTAGCAGAGCTCCCCTCATTTACTAAGCTCTGGAGCAACTGCACTTGCAGAGTACACAGTCTATTTGCCTTTAGTAAATAAACCTCTATGCATATCACCACTTGTCATTGCACTGCAAAGAAAGTTGAATTCTGATGGGTTACTATGGGCATTTGCACTTTGAACATTGTTGCTCATTGCACTGCAGAGAAAGAAAATTTCTGATGGGTTATTGAACTTTGGAAATTAATGCTCATTGCACTCTGGAGAAAGTAGATTTCTGATGGGTTGCTATGAGCTGTTGCACTTTGTAAACCATCTCTCATTGCACTGTAGAGAACGTAGATTTCTGATGGGTTACATTTGCTTTTTGCACTTTGAACACCATAGTTCATAGCACTGCAAATGAATTTGATTTCTGATGGGTTGCTTTAGGCAATTGCACTTTGGACATCATTGCTCATTGCACTGCAGAGAAAGCAGATTTATAATAAGTTGCTATGGGCTATTGCACGTTAGACATCATTGCTCAATGCACTGCAGAGAAAGTAGATGTCTGATGGGTTACTATGGGCTATTATACTTTGGACAGCATTGCTTATTGCACTGTAGAGAAAGTAATTATCTGATGGGTTACTATGGGCTATTGCACTTTGGACAGCATTGCTTATTGCACTGCAGAGAAAGTAGATGTTGGATGGGTTACTATGGGCTATTGCACTTTGGACATCATTGCCCATTGCACAGCAGAGAAAGTAAATTTTGAACAAGTTGCTATTGGCTATCACTGTGCAATACAAACAGTGTGGTCAGGTAATGTACTATTAGTAATGGGAGGAAACACGCTAGGTGCTCAAATAATTCCAGAATATCAAAAGACAAAACTAAGAGTTGATCACAGTTATTCCAATGTTATCCCATTTATGTTATCATCACAGATCCAACACTGGACTTCCAGCAAAGTTGGCCCTTCGTCGGGTTTTCATACCTTGCAGATAACCGCATTGCTAGATCAAATAAGAATCCCTTAAACTTCTCTGCCTGACCATGTAAATGCTTTATGACATCCTAACAGCTGTATTGGCTAATAGTCTTAAATAGGTCTCTTCCCTACTTCTAAAGCCAACCTGCAGAATAGAATGTGTCAGACATCAGCGGTCCCCCTCATGTTAGCACAAGAAAACATCATTTACACATCATTCTCCCAATTTGCCCTTTAATATTTCAAAGAATAAAATGAAGATTCAAGGACAATAAAGTGCACTTTCTGAACAAAGTGTCTGCAAACATCAGAGGGCTTCTCCATTAGAGTGCAAGCAGACGTGGCATTAATGCAGAGTATGTATAAGGACCACAAGATTGTCAATAAAGCTAATTATTGATTGACAGTAAGTGCAGGCAACTCATTGCTTCAAGTACTTTCCTGGAATTAAACTGTGCTGAAATCCAAGACTAAAGAGGGGGATTTATCAAAACTGTGCATGGCAACCAATTAAATTCTAGCTATCATTTTCAAAGCTGAACTGAAGAAGCTGAAGTTAAAAGCTGTTTGTTTCCCTTATGTCCCTCTATGAGCTAGATACCCCTTGTGCAGGAAGACTTACCAGTGGAGGAGAAGTCCTGAACTCAGGAACCAGAGATGCTCTGCCAAGAACACAAGTCCTGGAAGTGTTATAAAGCTCCAGCTGATGTCTTTAGGGATGATGAGTAGATTGGCTGACACAGGACACTTCCAGGTTGTCAGCTGCAGAGGGAGCAGGTGTTATATCCAGAGCAACGGGCTGACCCAGCAGCTCCTATCATCCAAATAGAAGCAGGCACTCACAGCATAGCACATCAGCACGTTTTCACCTCCCTTCTTTTTTTTTATATGTTGGAGGGATGCTGATGATGAGAAAAAAGGCACGTCATTGCTTTGTGAAGAATCAGGGCTGTCCTCATCACTGCACCTCCCCTTATAATTAGAGTCCTGATCAGGATGACACTGGCCATGCACACACAGGCGACATCTCACTATATACTTCTGCCGAGCTGTCACATCCAGACACACCATTGTCTGCCTGCTACAGCTAATACTAATACGGGACAAGTCACAGCACACTGGCTGCACAAAGAACACGAGCTGCCTGCCTGCCTGACTACTAAATCCAGCGATGCAAAGACATTATAATGAGGGGCTGATCTGAATATGATACAATTCTTATAGTGCACTGACAGGTCCATGGGATCAGTTATATCATACTGGTAATGTGCTGCTTTGTGTCTGATCTGCTAGAATCAAGGATAATGTATATATGTAGTAGATGTGTAAGAGAGAGAAGAGGGGGGAGAAGAAATAGAGAAGAGAGAAAGAGAGAGAAGAGAGAGGGGGGGAGAGAGAGAGAAGAGAGGGGGAGAAGAAAGAGAGGAGAGGGAAGAGAGAGAGAGAGAGAGGAGGGGGGAGAGAGAAGAGAGGGGGAGAGAGAGGGGGTGAGAGAGAGAAGAGAGGGGGGAGAGAGAGAGAGAGAGAGAGAAGAGAGGGGAGAGAGAGGGGGGAGAGAGAGAAGGGAGGGGAGAATGAGAGAAGAGAGGGGAGAGAGAGAGAGAAGAGAGGGGAGAGAGAGAAGGGGTGAGAGAAGAGAGGGGAGAGAGAGAAGAGAGGGGAGAGAGAGAGAAGAGAGGAAGGGGGAGAGAAGAGAGGGGGGAAAGAGAGACAGAGGAGAGAGGGGGAGAGAGAGAGAGATAAGAGAGAGAGAGGGAGAGAGAAGAGAGACAGAGAAGAGAGGGAGAGAGAGAGAGAAGAGAGAGAGGGGGAGAGAGGGAGAGTAGAGAGAGATGGGGAGAGAGAGAGAAGAGAGAGAGGGTGGAAAGAGAGAGAAGAGAGAGGGGGAGTGAGAGAAGGGGAGTGAGAGAGAAGAAAGAAGTGAAAGAGAGAGAGAAAAGAGAGAGAGAACGAGAAAGAAAGAGAGAAAGAGGAGAGAGAGAGAGAGTAGAGAGGGAGTGAGGAGTCAGAGAAAAAAGAAAGAAGTGAAAGAGAGAGAACGAGGGGCTGATCTGAATATAATACAATTCTTATAGTGCACTGACGGGTCCATGGGATCAGTTATATCTGACTGGTAATGTACTGCTTTGTTCCTGATCTGTTAGAATCAGGGATACTGTATATATGCAGTATATACGTAAGAGAGAGAAGAGAAGAGGGGGAGAGAAGAAAAAGAGAAAGAGAGAGAGAGAACGAGTAGAGAGAGAGAGAACGAGAAGAGAGAGAGAGAACGAGAAGAGAGAGAGAGAGAGAGAGAATGAGAAGAGAGAGAGAGAGAGAGAATGAGAAGAGAGAGAGAGAGAGGGAGAACGAGAAGAGAGAGAGAGAGAGAGAACAAGAAGAGAGCGAGAGAGAGAGAGAATGAGAAGAGAGCAAGAGAGAGAACGAGAAGAGATAGAGAGAACGAGAAGAGAGAGAGAGAACGAGAAGCGAGAGAGAGAACGAGAAGAGAGAGAGAGAGAGAGAACGAGAAGAGAGAATGAGAAGAGAGAGAACGAGAAGAGAGAGAGAGAACTAGGAGAGAGCGAGAGAGAGAGAGAGAGAGAGAGAGAATGAGAAGAGAAAAAGAGAGAATGAGAAGAGAAGAACGAGAAGAGAGAGAACGAGAAGAGAGAGAGAGAACGGGAAGAGAGAGCGAGAACGAGAAGAGAGAGAGAGAAAAGCGAGAGAGAGAAAAGAGAGAGAGAAGAGAGAAAAGAGAGAGGGGAGAGAGTGAAGAGAGAGGGGGCAGAGAGAAGAGAGAGAGGGGTGAGAAACAAGCAAAAGAAGTGAAAGAGAGAACAAGAGAGAATGAGAAAGAAAGAGAGAAACTTCCTCATCACTTCCTGGTCTGTGCAGAGGAGAGAAGCTTAGTGGACAAAGGTCCGCTGAGCTCCCGCCACCCTTCCCAGGGACACCCGCCATGACTGTACTGGGGCCACAGGTAGGGGGGGCAGCACGTCACAGCTGTAGTTGCAGAAGTGATAGGAGGCTTCACTGTCGCTTGTATCACTTCCACATGAAAGCCAACAGTCGGCTTTACTGAAGTACACACACTCCCATTCAGTATAGAGGCTGGGAGTGTGCAAAAAAACACATATCTGCCGATCGATTCAAGATCTTGCCTTCTGACCTATGGGTTAAATAGATTACAATGCGACTTCCCCTTTATGGAGTAACACAACTCTAGGCTCTCACTCCACTCCACTTTCAAAGAGAATGTACCTCCCGATAGGCGAATTCTAATATCACATATAAACAAGGCCAAGGACAAATTCAAGGAGAAAAACAAGCTTAACTTACCAACCAGCATGCAGACAACCAAGTAAACCTGTCTAACAGTATGCGTTAAAAGCAGGGGTTTAGTCTGCACACATTTGCAAATGCATGCGTAAGCCACAGAGCTTTGTCAAGGCACCCTGGTATCTGTGGTACCTAACACTATTCAGAGAGTTTTTCTGTTAGTAAATTTTGTAAATAAGTAATTTTTCTCCTTCACTGATGGGCGCTGAGGAGGCAGCACTTATGGGCACTGATGAGAAGGCACTTATGGACACTGATTAAGTGGCACTGATGAGAAGACTTATGGGCACTGACAGGTGGCACTGATATGTGGCACTGATGAGCACTGATAGGTGGAACTGGTGGGCACAGATAGGTGTCACAGATAGGTGGCACTGATGGGCACTGATGGGCATTGATGGGTGGCATTGATGGGCAGCAGTAATGGGTATTGATGGGCACCAGTGATGTGATTGATGAGCAGCAGTGATAGCCAGCATGGCTACTGATTGCTGGCACTTGTGGGCACTGATTAGTGGCACTTGTGGGCACTGATTGTTGGCAGTGGTGAGCACTTAATTGTAATCAGGGCACTGATTACATACCTAGATGTCCCCCTGTGAGGATATGCCACTGATTGGCTCTTATCACCTCACACTCTGTCAGTGTGAGGCAAGGAGTGCCGATTACCGGCATCTCCGTGTTTACATGTGACCGTCTGTGATTGAACACAGCCGATCACTTGGTTAAAGAACCACAGCTCTTTACAGAGATCCGGTCCTAGCAACGCGGAGTGGCCAAGCGGTCGCTCTGGGAAACTCTGGGAAGCCATCATATGACGTTCACCCAGAACGAGAGCCGCACCCCCCACCTGTCATTTGATGGTGGGCGGGCGGCAAGTGGGTAATAAGCATGCGTTAAAAGCAGGGAGCTTTGGAGACTGGTATAGATTTTGAGTGGGAACCCATGCCATTTCTTTTCATTTTGTCATGTGGGCCCCCCTCAAAATCCATACCAGACTAGCCCTTCTTTTATTTACATTCTGCTGTCAGTACAGAATCATCCCGATAGCAGATGAATCATAGTTATTAAGGACACTAAAATACGGTCAAGGACTATAAAAAACTTGCTCACTTCAAGAAATAGCACATAAGGTAGTGTTTTTTTGGTTTCGTTTCTTGACCCCATCAAATCAGCTGAGGAATAGTTAATTTTCTTAAATAGGAAGGGCCAAGAATAGTTTTGCTTCCTTCTTGAGAGGAAACAGAGAAAGTTGGCCAAAATAGAGAAACAAATAAAAGAATATAAGTATAGACTTGAACCTTATAAAAAAAAAAAAACTTTCAGATTTAATTGCACTGAGCAAGGAACTGAATAAAAATCTTGACAAATAAGATTCGGAACCAGAAGAAGGTTACTCAGAAATAGGAGAGGTTATAGAGGAGGGAAGAAACACCAAAATAAAAAGAGTTCTAGAAGAAGGTATCTACAATTTAAGTAGTATGGAACTAAAGAAAAATAATTCTTTCAGGTCTTGAACATAGGTTTAAAATATGCTTCTGTAAAATATCTGAATACATTTGATACATATGTGGGCATACAAAAATATGTAAGGGATTTAAACTGGAACTCTCCCAATAAACATTGATTATTTTTTAATCCTCATCCTGCCAGCATTAGTAAATAGTTAGGAATATATACCATATTTACTTGTTTTAAACCTTTTTTTTTTTTTAACATTTCCTTAGTTACTTCCTGTTTTGTTGCCTAGGCAAATTATGTCATACACCCCAGGAGTCCTCAGAAGGGGAGAAGGGGAGGAGAGGAGGAGAGGAGGAGGGGGTTTCTACGTTTCTTAGTGAAACACACTCTCCTTGCATGCATGCTTGAGTTAAGAGCAGATGGATTCTAGGAAGCAAATGCTACACAATTTTTTCCTTATTCAAGATGGCTATTAACAAAAATGCTAGGGGCTGTTTTTAAAAGTGATTTCTCAACAAAATAAAGCATAGAGGCATGGAAGAGTGGGAGAGTTTGCTTTGAATATCAAACATGAAATAGTGTTTTTGGTGTGCGATGCTCAGATGCAGTGAAAGTCTGCTTTACATATAAAAAAATAGATGATGATAACCACTTAAGAAGGAAATTGATTAAGGAGAAACCAAGATACTTCCATCGTACATAGTTCATTAAAAAAATAAATCTATTTTTAATCTACAAATCAATGTCAATAAACATATGAAAGTGTTTAGGAAAATGGTGATTCAGAATCTGGATAGACTACAAGTGAGGAAAATAAAGGATCCTACATATTTAAGTAAAGGGATTAAAGAGATTGAAGTAAGAAATAATATAGTAATTATCAGCATAAGTGCAGCATAAGTGCCGTAGATCAAGGTGGGGGTATCTTGATTTTATCATAGGAGAATTATCATAGGAGAATTCCAAGAAAGAGATGGATACATTTGTAAGTGATGAGAATGCCAAATATTAAGAGGGAACCTCACAACTAAATATAGGAATCAACTGGAGTAAAAAGAGGAGCGAAGAAAGGTATATTGAACAAAAAAGGAGAAAAATATTTAGCCCCACCCTCAAGAAGAGTGCACATGCTATACAGTTAATTTGAAATACAGAAAGGGAGCATTCCCCAGGATGACCTATAGCAGGGATATGCAATTAGCGGACCTCCAGCTGTTGCAGAACTACAAGTCCCATGAGGCATAGCAAGAATCTAACAGCCACAAGCATGACACCCAGAGGCAGAGGCATGATGGGACTTGTAGTTTTGCAACAGCTGGAGGTCCGCTAATTGCATATCCCTGACCTATAGTAAATAGCATTGGTTCCATACATAAAGAATATATTGATGGAATTTTACAACTTACAATACAGGACACTAAGGCCTGCCTTAGCGATACTAAACGTCTATTGCAATTACTAGAAGAAGTGGAGCATGTAAATGACATAATTCTAGCAACATCGGATGTAGGCTCGTCGTATACCATCATTAACCGCCAGGAAACAGTAGAGGGCGGTGAGATGGGCATCAGAAAGGATTACAAAACTGAAGGAAAGCAAAGGAAATGTCTCATGGCGTGTTTATTGTTTTGCTAGATATAGATATTTGTGGCACGATGATAAATACTATAAGGAGAATATAGGAATTGCTATGGGGGCCAAAATTGCACTGAGTGTAGCAAATTTACTTATGGCCCAATGGAAAGATCAGGTGGTATTTAGACAAAAACCGTAACAATTATTGCTGTACTGGATATTTATAGATGACATTCTAGTCATATGGGAAGGGGATGAAAAGAGTAATGCGTTCATGGCCAGTCTTACTGATAATCAGAAGAACATTGTCCTGACATGAGAAGTGAATCATGAAAAAAATGTTTCTGTATTTCTAGTTTATGGTGGATAAAGATAGGAATAAAACGTTTACATTCCTTAAGCTAATGAATAAAAAAGCTACATTTCTAATGATAGCTGTCATCTTAATTTATGGCTGGCTAATATTTCAAAAGGACACCTATTAAAAATTAGGAGACGCACAGAAAAAGATGACTATTTAGAGCAGGCTTCCAGAATTGAGGAGATTTTCATCAAGAAGGGCTATAGAAAATAATTTATTAAGAAGCAGATAGAAAAGGTTTGATTGAAGGATGTGAAGGAACTGATATAGGTGTAGCAGCATCCCCGACCACCAAAGGCCTAATGGTAACCCCCAGAGTCAGGGTGAGCTGACATCCTTCCTTGTAGTGTGGGTTACTAGGCAGGCTTGGTGTGTGTAATGCACAATAGAATGATTGGGTGCCAACTTAGATGGAACCCAGAATTCACACCCAGCATGCACCCCTCCTTTCCATCTGATGGTTGGCTTCACCCAACGGTGAGAGCGCACCATTTCTTTGTCAATGATAACCTTATGTCCCAAACAGAACTAGCAACGCTTACATCAAAAGAATCATTTCCCTTTTGGACATATCTGCAGATTCGACACTTTTTCAATAAACGCAGACTCAGACCACAGTGGTCCAGACCGCTAACGACCTTTGAAACCATATGCTCAAGTGAGGAACCACAGCGCCATATGATATCAACCATTTACTCATTATTATTCTTGGAACAAACACAAGCTAACGATCAAAAAAGGCAAAAATGGGCGCGAGACCTTCAAATTGAAATTACAGACGCTGACTGGGAAAACATATTTAGATTCGTCCACAAGGGAATGGTCAATGTACAAACTCAGGAAAACGCCTTCAAAATAACCTCAAGATGGTACCACACACCCTATAAACTACACCTAATTAACCCATCCACCCCCCAGACCTGCTGGAGGTACAACAGTGAAGTGGGAACGCTGCTCCACATCTGGTGGACATGCCCAATCATACAACCTTACTGGTCTGAAGTCCACAAAATAATCACAGACGTAACCACCCACCCCCTGGAATTGTCCCCAGCCCAATTTCTACTACACCATTCCGAGACATCCAGCCGCACCTACTACAAGTCTCTGGCCATGTATATGGTCAATGCAGCCAGAATGTGCATTCCGCTCCGATGGCGCTCCCCAAACCCACCTCACATAAAGGATTGGTTTACACGCATTAACACTACGATGGCGATGGAGGACCTTATGCACCAAACGAAAGACACGCCCGAAAGGTTAAAAGGCCACATGGTCATGCTGGATGCACTTTACGACCACAGATACCTTTAAACAATACATGCTGACATGAACCAGCAAGAGATGATGTGAGAAAGCATTACACACAGCAAGGGTCTGTTTCCCCAACAGACTTCCCTTCCCTACTGATCCTTTTCTGATGCAACCTCATCCAAAGGGTACATTTAAAGCCCATAACATCTTCTTCCCCATATAGAAGAGGGAACAGAAATACCCCTCATCCGACATACCTGCCCCCATACCCCACAAACTCACACATCACCGGATACTTACCGAACAGAAATTAGATGATCCCGAGCGATATATTAGATAATATGCAAGGTTCAAGATACAGACAACTACCGCTACACCGCCTACCATTCCCAATATCGATGTTACTATTATGATCAGTATCTTGACGTTGAGAAAAGTTCGGAAAATGTTCTCACTGTTCCTGTCATTGTCATAGATTGATGTTATTCTGCCTTACATACGATAGCGGCTGCGTCCGCGTATGCATTGTAACAAACTTGGAAAAAAAAACTATGTACAAGTGACAATGTACTTTCTTTCTGTATGAATTTAATAAAAAAAAAAAAAAAAAAAAAGAATGATTGGGGGCCAGTCACGTTTTGAATACAAGAAAAATAGATTTATTGTCTCTCTTAAACAGAACTGGGGGAGAGAGGGTTAGGGCCAGGACACTCTTAGGCAGATGCAATAGTAATTGGCAGACTCAGAGACAAAATAATAGCCAGACAGCTATACAGGTAGAGGGCCTTTAAGCTGGATGCAGCAACTGTATTTATAGAACTGCTGTCTCCAATGGTAACTGAACTTTGAAAAGTCAACAGAGATCCATATACGTAACTCCCAGTAACCCATTATAGATCTTCTCTCACATCTCACAGTATCTTACTGTAGATCTTCATTCACTGAGCTTCCGGTCCCTCACTAGACTTCAAGATCCCAGACTTCACTGGATCCTCTGAGCTGTTCCACAGCTAACCTGCTGTAAACTCCTTAAGCTTCACTCACGCTAACCCACTGGTTCCCTGGCTTGGCACTGTGCAGAAGTTTTCCCACTTTTTTCACCATTCCTGGCTGGTGAAAAGGCTGCGTTGGTACTCCTTCAGACTTCCGTACACTGGCCTCTGATAACAGGAATGGCTGTCCCGTGCTGGTGACTATCCCTCCCTTTACCTCTGGCCTTGATCATCACTTTCCCTGGTGACAGGAGTGATCGTCCCTTGTGGTAACTGCTTCTCCCTCACCTCTGGCAATGATCCAGTTCTCCCCATCCAGTGTAACCTCTGCAACTTGGTTGGGCTTCCAGTCTGAAGCCCCAACTCTGCGCTGCCTCTCTCAAACCTGGATAGGCCTCAGATGGCCTAGCAGCCAGGTGCTCCTGAGATAGGCCTCAAGCTTCTGGCCTAGCAACCTGGAGCCTTGTGACACACGTCCACCCAGACAGCCGTCCAGGTGGCACAGAACCCCTATCACCTGACTCCTCCCGAATAAATAGGCGCTTCCAGCAGGCCAAGGGAACAGGTTTTTAAACATGTGGTAGATGCCATGACTGTTAAGCCTTGTACACATGCTACATTGTTGGCAGGGAATTGTCTGTTGACAGACTGTTGTCCTAAAATCTTCCCATTTGTATGCTCCTTTTGACAATTGTTGTCCAAATTTCAGCCAACAAATGTTGGCTGGCAGGCTAGTAAATTTTTGGCGAACAACGGTTTCAGATTTTCGTATGATCACTACGCAAATCCGTCACACAAAAGTTGAAAGTACAAACACGCATTCTTGGAATCGTATGTGTATGGTAGTGCTGCGCTGCGTAGGAAAGGGGGAAACAAAAGGGGGGGGGGGGGTAGGGATAGTAATATGGGATGAGTGGGGAAATGCCAAATATATTAAGTGTTACACCATGAATTATAGCTATTGTAGGTCCGCTATATATGCCCTATTAATAACAATTTATACTGATATCAAAAAATCAAAAAATAAAATAATGACAATAACAACTTGTCATATGTGGATCAAAGTGCAATAGTGCTAAACATGTAATAACACTATAAAATAAAACACCAAGTGCTAAAAACTGAAGTGCAAAAAATGAACAAATAAAGTGACTGGTGCACACACCATATATATGAAATAGTCAAACAAAAGAATTAAACTCAGAATCAAATTCGTAAAAATAAAGTGCTAAGTGCCAATAAGTCCAAGCAATTAATCACATAATATGGATGAACTGCATGGTGAAACAAGTTGCTGACGTAGCGTTCAGGCAAAAAGCATATCCACTTATTGTGCTGTGCAAATCATGCAGGCAATTCAGTGCCACACTCCTTCTTTCCCTTTCGTGGGATAAATAGATGGGTGTTCCCTTACCTTACCGCTGTAAGGTTACAGCGTATAGCAACATATATTGGTCACAATGGGGGTTTCCTCATTCTTGTATCAGATGTCTTTAGGGCAGGTGAACTAGAACACAAGATCCCTGGCTAACAGTCTTGGAGGAACCAGCTCTTTCCCAGACAAGTGGCAGCAAAAAAAAAAGTCCTTGCCACACAGGCTTTGTCATCTGTCATTCACCACACAGATCGTGTCATGCTCCCCAGACTGACATACACAGGAAACTGAATCTAGGATTGGGCTATCCTGGATCCCCAATCCTGGATTCAGTTTCCTGTGTATGTCAGTCTGGGGAGCATGACACGATCTGTTCTGTGTGGTGAATGACAGATGAGGGTAAAGCACCAATAAAAATTGCTCTTTACCACGTGATTGGCTATGTCCAATCACAGCCGGGCACATGTGATGTTCTCGTTCGGGCTGCTCATGAGTGCCCCTGGGGGCACGCAGCGCGGCAAGATGGGGCATGTCCCTTGATCAGGGTAAAGAGCCAGTGAAATTGGCTCTTTACCATGTGACCGGCTGTGTCCATTCACAGCCGGCCACAAATGTCAACAAGCAGGTGTAGTGCCATTTCCGGATTCTCCTCAGTGTGTGAGAAGGAGATCGGCGTTAAAAAATGTGCTGCACTACAGTGATGTGCCCCAATTGCCCTCCCCCAAAAAAGAGGACCTATCACCAGCTCATCAGAGTACCTGTCACCAGCACATCAGAGGACATGTCACCAGCCCATCAGAGTAACTGTCAACAGCTCCAGAGTACCTGTCACCACCATCAGAGTACCTGTCACCAGCCCCAGAGTACTTGTCCCCAGCCACAGATTACCTGTCACCAGCATCAGAGTACCTGTTACAAGCCTCAGAGTACCTGTCACCAGCATCAGAGTACCTGTCACCAGCCCATTATAGTATCTCAGTACCTTTCAACAGCTCATCAGAATACCAGAGTACCTGTGACTAGCCCATCAGAGTACCTGAGTACCTGTCACAAACAAATCAGAGTACCCGCGTACCAGTCATCAGCCCATTAGAGTACCTATCTCCGGCTCATCAAAGTACCCCGAGTACCTGTCACCAGCCCAGTAGACATGGGCGTCGTCAAAAATGTGTTTAGTTTTGTTCCGTATGAAAAAAAATTGTATTTCGTAATTTGTGTATGAAATTTAATTCGGATTCGTACGAAATACGAATTTTCATTAGATTCGTAAACTTTTCGTTAAAATAACATCCCTGTGCTGTGCTGACTTCCTGTTTTTTTAACTTTTAGGTTTGTTAACTTTTCGTAACAATTACGAATGTTCGTTATGATGAATTTAGCATTATGTCCCTGTGCTGAGTTCCCACTTCCCAGGTCTGTACACCTGCTGTGTGTCCATTATGAGGGGTTCCCACCATCCCTGTGCTGTGCTGACTTTCTCTGATTGGTGAACAAAACACCAATCATGTTTCTGTAAATTTGGATCTGAAATTTGTTAACGAAATTTCGTATTTCGTATGAAATTCGTAAGCATAAAAATGTGTATTTCTAATTCGTACGAATGTACGAATTTCCGGAAATTCGTACGAATTTTTGATTCATACGAAACTAATCGCACATGTCTACAGCCCAGAGTGCCCCAGTACCTGTCACCAGCCCATCAGTACCCGAATACCTGTCACCAGTCAATCAGAATACCAGAGTGCCTATTATAAGCCCATCAGAGTACCCGAGTACCTATCTACAGCTCATCAGAGTACCCCAAGTACCTGTCACTAGCCCATCAAAGTACCTAAGTACCTATCCCCAGCCCATCAGAGTACCCGAGTACCTGGCGGTCACCAGCCCATCAGAGTACCCCGAGTATCTGTCATCAGCCCAGAGTACCCCTCTCTATGTGGCCAGGCCAGGTTGTGTAAAAGTCTCATACATGTGGTATCGCCATACTCAGGAGGAGTAGCAGAATGTATTTTGGGGTGTCATTTTTGCTATGTACATGCTATATGTTAGAAAAATCATATAAATTGACAAAAAAAGTTTTCATTTTCTTTCCAAATTTTTTGGGAAAAAAATTACATGTTCAAAAGACACATTATGCATCAAAGAATATAAGTTGGGATGTTTTCTTTCCAACATGGGGTAATTCTGTGGGTAATTCCACTACCCTGGTGGTCCAGGACCTTCAAAGGTGTGATAGCTCATCAGGAAATGAGATGTGTAATTTATGCTCCTAGAACGCCTGATGGTGCTCCCTGCATGTTAGGCCTCTCTATGTGGCCAGTCTGTGTAAAAGTCTCACACATGTGGTATCCCCATACTTGGGACAAGTAGCAGAATGTGTTTTGGGGTGTAATTTTTGCTATTTACATGCTATGTGTTAGAAAAATCGTATAAATTGACAACTTTGTGTAAGAAAAAATAAGTTTTAATTTTCTTTCCACATTTTCCAAAAACTTGTGGAAAAAATTAACTTGTTCAAAAGACTCATTATGCCTCATAGAATATACGCTGGTGTGTTTACTTTGCAAAATGGGGTAATTTTGTGGGTAATTCCACTGTCCTGGTGCTCCAGGGTCTTCAAAAACGTGATAGATAGGAATGAAATTAGATGTGTAATTTATGCTCCTAGAATGCCTGATGGTGCTCCCTGCATGTTGGGCCTCTGTATGTGGCCAGGCATTGAAAAAGTCTCACGCATGTGGTATCACCATACTCAGGAGGAGTAGTATAATATATTTTTGGGTGTAATTAGAAGTATGCTTATGCCGCGTGTGATAAATAACTTGTTATGACAATTTTGTGTAAAAAAAAAAAAAAAAAATCTTAATTTTCTCAAGAATTGTTTTAAAAAATACAACTTCAAAAAACCTACCACCTCTTACTAAATACCTTGGACTGTCTGCTTTCCAAAAAGGGGTAATTTGAGTTGTATTTGTGTGTGCTGTCCTGACATTTCAGGGTCTCAAGAAATAAGACAGGCCGTCAGTACATCAGGTGTGATAAATTTTTAATGATTTGCACCATTGCATATAGACTGTAACTTTCACTCATACCAAATAATAAACACTAATTTGGGTTATTGTTTACCAAAGATATGTATAAATATAAATTGTGGCCCAAATTTATGACCAAAAATTACTTATTTGCAAAATTTTATAATAGAAACTAAAAAAAAGTGTTTGTTTTTTTCAAAATGTTTACTCTTTTTTTACGTATATTGCAAAAAAAAAAAAAACTGTGGTGATTAAATACCACCAAAAGATATCTCTATTTGTGTGGAAAAAAAAAATAACACTTTGGTACAGTGTTGCATGACTGAGTAATTGTCATTCAAAGTGTGAGAGCACTAAAAGCTGAAAATTGGTCTGGCCAGGAAGGGGGTATAAGTGCCCTGAATTGAAGTGGTTAAGAAAAAAATGCACCTGACTGCACCAAAAAGCACCAAAAACGCATGAAAAATGCACTGGAACACATCAAAAATGTGCATGCAGAAAAGCATCTGAAGCGCATCTGCACACTTCTATGGTGTGAAATGGCCTTAAAAGAAGAAAGACATTTGTATTAGCCATTTGCCAACAAGCCGTTATACTGCGGCAGGTTGGTTCAGCGTAAATCTCCATAGGTGTACCTGGCAATCTGTGTGTGCGTACGCCCATTAGCCCATTGGCCACTGTTGGAGTTAATCAGCGGGTCCAGCGGACTCTTTGTCCGCCAGCCGACTGCGATCGTTCCCCACAGAGACAAAATAGGGATCTGCCATAGTAAACAAGGCAGATCTCTGTTTTGTCAGGGAATCACATAAAGATCCTGTCTTTCTGCTATGCAGAAAGACAGATCTGTGTGTTGTCCCAGGCAGCCCACCCCCCTACAAGTTATAAACACACTGAGGGAACACAGTTAAGCTCTTGATCTCTCCTAATGTTAATCCTTTCCCTGCCAGTGCTATTAGTAGAATGGCAGTGCATATTGTTAGCACTGATCACTGTAATAATTTCACTGGTTCCCACAAAAGTGTAAAAAATGTCAGTTAGGTGTCTGATCTGTCCGCCGCAATGTCGCAGTCCTGATAAAAATCACTGATCACCGCCATTACTGGTAAAAAAATGATAATAAAAATGCCATAAATCTATCCCCCATTTTTGTAGACACTTTTGCGCAAACCAATCAATATACGCTTTTTTTTTTTTTGTTACCAAAAATATGTAGCAGAATACAAATTGGCCTAAATTGATGAAGAAATTCGATTTTTTTTGGGGCTGTGTTTTATAGCAGAAATTAAAAAATATTGTTTTTTTTTCAAAATTATCGGTCTTTTTTACTGTTTGTAGCGCAAAAAATAAAAACTGCAGAGGTGATCAAATACCACCAAAAGAAAGCTCTATTTGTGGGAAAAAAGGACATACATTTTATATGGGTATGACTGCTTAATTGTCAGCTAAAGTAACGCGGTGCCGTATCGGAAAAAAATGTCCGACAGCTCCGGTAAGCAACGGAGATCGGGTCCTTCTTGTTGCTGGGTATAGAGACGAGTGAGGCTAAGATGGCTCCCACTCGTCTCTATACCATAGGAGGGCGGAAGCGACGTCAAAAAGTCACTTCCGCCCATACCACTTAAAGGAACATTTTTTCAATGTAATTTTTTCAAATGACATTTTTTTTTATTGCATTTAAGTCCAAATATGAGATCTGAGGACTTTTTGACCCCAGATCTCATATTTAAGAGGACCTGTCATGCTTTTTTCTATTACAAGGGATGTTTACCAAATACAGTGTGAAAAAAAGTATTGCAATGAACGCCATTTTATTCTCTAGGGTGTTAGAAAAAAAACAATATATTATGTTTGGGGGCTCTAAGTAATTTTCTAGCAAAAAAATGTTTTAAACATGTAAACACCAAGTCTAAAAAAGAGGCCTGGTCCTTAAGTGGTTAAAGATTGTATAACATGTCTGACCGAAGGTGTTGTCTATGGTATACAATGCCCATGTGGGCTACAGTACATCAGTATGACAAAAAGATTAGCCAAGAGAATACAAAAGCATATATTAAAAAAAAAAAAAACATACCTGTGGATTTTAAAAAACATAATTTGTTCAACCATATCTATCTTGTTCCTAATAGGGACCCAGCGGGATTGACATTCTGGGGTATTGAAAAATATAATATTTGGAGGGGAGCAATAAGTTAAAATCATTGGGCCAAAAGGAGTCAAGATGAATATATGAACAAAAGACATTACCTCCCAAGGAATATAGACGTTGACATCATAGTATTATAGTAGGTAAAGTTGAATAAAGACAATAGTCCTTACAGTTCAATCTTTGTAGGTGTCAGTGTTATTAACTATTTCCCATATCCCATGTCGTGTTCCTTAAGATGCACATCTAAAAGTCTTAAAAATATCAACACTCCCCTCTTCCACCACCAATTGTGGAAGAGAGTTCCATATCTTTATTGCCCTGACAGTGAAAAACTCTTGTCAACGCTCTTTTATTGATGCCCTAATAGATCGGGACCAGTACTCCAAATCAGAGATATACTCCAACCTCACCACCTACCAGGCTTTGAAATACCACATTGTTCCTTTCAAATCCTGAATATCTATCCTTATCAACCAAGACGCATCGGAAAAGATCCTTGTGAGGTATCAAAAAGTCTGCTTTCTGGTAATCTGCAAAACATGGCGAGAAACCCAGTTCAAAATCACCCATCGAGCATATTTCCCGTTTCGTCACAGCAAAATTGACTCCACTCTCTCCGCATGCCCTTGGTGTGCAACTCCCAGACCATCCCTTTTCCACAGACTATGGACCTGTTAAGCAATCCCACCTTTTGGGATCAGGTGTTGAAATACATTGATAAGACTCAGCAATTACTTATACCTAAGGACTGTTTGTTATACCTTTTCAGGTGCGATACCTCCCAGGCTTCCTCATCAACGCCTACCTGTGACTCTCTTCCTCAATGGTCCATATTGGACTTCTGACAGCCCGTAGGGAAAAAATGCAAGCTTGCGTCCACCATTTCCTGCCTCAAAACAAGCACAACTAACCCTATTTCACATTGACAAATTGGACACTAGCACCCAACATTCTATATTACTAAAATGCTTTATTACAAGATGGCGTCGCTTCATGGAACATTCTTTCTCTCCAGAAAAAATCTCTTTCACATGACTCCCTTCCACTATATGAACTGGTACCTGCGTGCAGACCTTGCTAATACACTGGGCAAACTTAGTTATCCAGGACACCTACAACTCCTTAACCCTTCATATCCCCTCCCCTAGGCATTCCACTTAATCTATGTGATCAAGTAGTACATTATTTGATGTGAAATGTTCACTATCTCTTCATAACTTTATTAACCTTTATACCCATTTCCCGGTGGAATGTTCATTTGCTTCCACTCCTTAGGACACCACTTTGGTAGAACCACCAGTTAGTTACTCTTGTTGGACCAGATACTATCTTAGTAGTTATCTCATGAATGTTTGTAGGCTCCAAACCTCGCAGCTTTATCCTGCTTACTATATCGTATTATGTATTTTACTTTGTTGCATTTGCTGGCAGACTACTCCTGATTAAACAAATGTTATACTTTTATACGAAAATTGAATAAATATATATTTAAAAAACAAAAATGCTTCTCCTCCAATCTCAATGTCTGGCCCCATGTCCTCTTACACTCCTTGAGACTGAATAGATTTTTTTCTATGCTGGGATCGCCATTGAGGTATTTGTAAATCGCTATCATTTCTCCTCTCAAGCGTCTTTTCTCTAGCGAGAATAAGTTTAGTGTTTGTAGTCTTTCCTTGTAATTGAGGTCCTCCAGTCCTCCTTAAACATGCATTGTATTTTATGTGATTTTTAATGGTAAAATATGGGGTATTTTTCAAAGAGGCAAAAGGTGTTGCTAAAGTTAATATGTTCCTTGATATAAACAATTATATATATTTTTAACTTAACTTTTAATTAAATTTTTTATTAGTGCTTTTTTATATGTGAAGTAACCCTTTATTAACTTATACAGTATTTAATATGCTTCTAGGGGGATTTATTATATGTATTAGGTATTGAAATATTGTATGGATTGTAGTATAAAATGTATGAAGCAGATGAAATCTGCACAGAGTTATAGTGTTTAATAAATTTATAAAGGCAGGGAGGGATTTGAATAAAGAATTATACAAGTGCAAAATTATTTTTACAGTTCAGGGCATAGTTATTTGTTTCCATGGTTATGCAGTAAACAAAATGTGGGATATAAAAACTGACAGGATGTCACGCCACTCCGTATCCCCCGAGGAAGTCACATGACCATGACGCAGTTGATGTCAGGACACCAGGACAGTAAGTAAGTACAGCTTTGTTCAGATGGCTACAAGCTAAATGTTATCCCTTGAGGGAACAGTGCATGTGTATATGCTGTGGTGCACCAGCTTTGTGCTCAATCTCTTGTGAGTGAATTCTTAAGCACGTGAATTTTAACCACTTGGCGTCCGCGCTATAGCCAAATGACTGCCACAGCGTGGACCTGAATTTCCGGGAGGCCGTCATATGATGTCCTCCCCTTTGCATGCGCACTGCGCGCTGTGATCACCGAGTCACTGATCCCGGCCCCTTACCATGTAATCAGCTGTTAGCCTATGACAGCTGATCACATGATGTAAACAAAAGCTTGGTAATCATTTATTTTTCTCCTCACGCTGACAATGTGAGGAGAAAAAAAAGCTGATCACCGGCTTAGGAACATCTGTCCTGAAGAGGACGAGGCAATTCTGCCTCATCTGTGCCCACCAGTACCCCCTGCAACTACCACCTGCCATTGCCATCTGCCAGTGCCCACAGTGTCCACCAGTGCCGCCTATCAATGCCCACAAGTGCCACCTATCAATGCCCACCAGTGGTGCCAATCAGTGCCACCTAGCAGTGCTGCCTATCAGTGTAACCAACCAGTGCCAATCAGTTCCCATTATTGCCACCCATCAGTGCCCACAACTGCCACCCATCAGTGGCCATCACTGCCACCTATTGGTGCCCATCAGTGCCGCCTCATCAGCATATACTGTATCAATGAAGGAGAAAAATTACCTGTTTGCTAAATTTTATAACAAAATATAAAAATATAAAAAATTATTTAAAAAAATTGTTTTTTTTTACATTTTTTTAACAAAAAATAAAAGCTGCAGAGGTGATCAAATACCACCAAAGAAAGCTCTATTTGTGGGGAAAAAAATTATAAAAATTTCATTTGGGTACAGCGTTGTATGACCATGCAATTGTCATTCAAAATACATCAGCACTGAAAGTTGGAAATTGGTCTGGACAGGAGGGGGGTTTAAGTGCCCAGTAAGCGAGTGGTTAATAAACTTTGGATGATTTTAGCAGAAAGCACTATGATTGTTTTTATGTTTTTGAGCAGATGAAGGAAAGAATAAAAGTGTCCTATTAAAAGTCACTTTCGGGAGGTACAAACAGGGAACAGAGGAGAAGTGGAGAGAAGCCATTTTCTTTGCAAGTGTGATAGAGTTGAATCCTGGAATTGTGTTATGTCATAAAGGAAAAGGCGCGTTTTGACCCATGTAACCCATAGGTCAGCAGAGAAGGTAAGAATATACAGGGAGTCCCTGATTTACGAACCTCCGAGTTGCGAACAACTCCTACTTACGACCGGCAGGCAGCGCCGGCGGGCACATCGGAAAACAGTGGAAAATTACATTGAAAAACTGCGGAAAACATTGGAAAACACTGTTCTGCACATGTGTGTCCAAATTATGAACAAATCCGACTTAAGAACAAACAGGCAATCCCTAACCTGTTCGTAACTCGAGGACTGCCTGTAGTGTGAACAGTAGAGGATACATGTGTGATTCCCTTTTGGAGTAGAAAATAAGAAGGAAGATTCTCCCTCGTATATACATTATATATATATATATATATATATATATTTATGGTCGAAGCCCTATGGCCGATATGGATATGAAAAAATTGACTTACCATAAGACTTACAACATGAAATAGGCCTGAAGTGTGCCCTTGTCTGATGGTCGGTATACCAAAATAAGGGGGCATACCCTATTTGTGAAGAGAAATTAATTTGAGCCCTGAAAAGGGGATGGGAAGGTGTTTACCGCGCACAGGAAACCGACAAAGACCACAGGCGAGTGAGCTGGTTAAATACCCCCCGTGCTCCTCCCATTCAGGCCACCATACTGGCCTTCCTACTTATGGTCGAAGCCCTATAGCTGATATGGATATGAACAAATAGACTTACCATAAAACTTACAACATGAAATAGACCTGAAGTGTGCCCTGGTCTGATGGTCGGTATAACAAAATAAGGGGGCAAAAACATTCAGGTAGGGGTGTAGTTTTATTAGTTTTAACTTTATTTATTGAGCAAGTTTGGTGAATGCTTGTGCCATTTCCACCCGAGGATTAGGGATGTACCGGGCGAGGTAGGCAGAGTTCCACCTGCTTAGTCTCTTAATAAAGTGATCTGGGACCCATGCTGAGATGCTACCAAGGCTGCTCCAATACTAAAGAGTGACCGTGGTACTGACTGGGGACGAGATGTAGGCTGCGTAGAAGAACCCTCATGTGTTTGACAAACTGCCAGGCACTCAAGGGTTTGCATGGAAAAGGTAATAGGGGACTAGAGTTTGAGCGTTCCGGTAGGAGTGACAGTAGGTGGTTGAGTATGGTTACTGGACACTAGGGATGAGCTTCGTGTTCGAGTCGAACGCATGTTCGACTCGAACATCGGTCGTTCGCGCGTTCGCCGAATTCCGAACGTTTGGGCCGTTCGCGGCAAAATTCGTGTGGCCCACAATGCACTGCGATGGCGCAATGCATTGCTGTCTCACGATTGGCCAAGCATGCACTGTGACCCCGCATGCTTGGCCAATCGCAGCGCCAGCAGCGAGGAGAGCCATGGTTGGCCACAGGCATCCTGCCTGTGGCCAATCATAGCTCAGGCTGTGTAGTGCATGCCCCACACTATATAAGGCCGCCATTAAGGCAGCCTCGTGCAGTGTGTTGGCGTCTGAAGCAGTGGGTGTTCTGTGTACCTTCAACACAGTTACACACCAATCGTTTTTGGCTGATTTACTATCTTGCTCTTGTGTAGTGGTTACTGTCTGTGCCCTGACCGCAGTATACACCACTATATTCACCTCACCTATATAGCTAGTGATCTAGCTTTAATAATAGAGCTTGCAGTCAGTAGTGTTAGTGCGTGCTGTCTGCGTGCTCTGTACCCAGTACATACCACTATATACACCTACATAGCTGTTCTCTATTTGAGCCCGATTGTCATCTGCAGGAGTTATTGGAAGTTGTGTGTGCTTCCAGCACAGCACAGTATACATCTGTATATACCCCTTTAACTCTGCTGTTTTCTGGTTATTGTCTGCGTGCCCTGACCGCAGTATACACCGTGATATTCACCTCACCTATATAGCTAGTGGTCCATCTTTAACAATAGAGCTTGCAGTCAGTAGTGTCACTCAGGAGATAGTGCGTGCTGTGTGCGTGCTCTGTACCCAGTACATACCGCTATAATCCACCTACATAGCTGTTCTCTATTTGGGCCCGATTGTCATCTGCAGGAGTTATAGGAAGTTGTGTGTGCTTCCAGCACAGCACAGTATACATCTGTATATACCCCTTTAACTCTGCTGTTTTCTGGTTATTGTCTGCGTGCCCTGACCGCAGTATACACCGTGATATTCACCTCACCTATATAGCTAGTGGTCCATCTTTAACAATAGAGCTTGCAGTCAGTAGTGTCACTCAGGAGATAGTGCGTGCTGTGTGCGTGCTCTGTACCCAGTACATACCGCTATAATCCACCTACATAGCTGTTCTCTATTTGGGCCCGATTGTCATCTGCAGGAGTTATTGGAAGTTGTGTGTGCTTCCAGCACAGCACAGTATACATCTGTATATACCCCTTTAACTCTGCTGTTTTCTGGTTATTGTCTGCATGCCCTGACCGCAGTATACACCGTGATATTCACCTCACCTATATAGCTAGTGGTCCATCTTTAACAATAGAGCTTGCAGTCAGTAGTGTCACTCAGGAGATAGTGCGTGCTGTGTGCGTGCTCTGTACCCAGTACATACCGCTATAATCCACCTACATAGCTGTTCTCTATTTGGGCCCGATTGTCATCTGCAGGAGTTATAGGAAGTTGTGTGTGCTTCCAGCACAGCACAGTATACATCTGTATATACCCCTTTAACTCTGCTGTTTTCTGGTTATTGTCTGCATGCCCTGACCGCAGTATACACCGTGATATTCACCTCACCTATATAGCTAGTGGTCCATCTTTAACAATAGAGCTTGCAGTCAGTAGTGTCACTCAGGAGATAGTGCGTGCTGTGTGCGTGCTCTGTACCCAGTACATACCGCTATAATCCACCTACATAGCTGTTCTCTATTTGGGCCCGATTGTCATCTGCAGGAGTTATTGGAAGTTGTGTGTGCTTCCAGCACAGCACAGTATACATCTGTATATACCCCTTTAACTCTGCTGTTCTATAAAAAAGGCATCTGCAGGAGTTAGTGGGTGTTGTGTGCCTCCAGCACAATATAAACTACCCAACTACTGTTTTACCCAACTCCCTTCAGGCCATTACCATGTCTGGAAGGCCAGCAAGGAGAGGCAGACAGGCGCGAGCCGATAAAAGAGGGCAAGCAGGCTCTGTGTCTAGAGACAACAGTGCTGGTCGTGGACGCGGTGCATTGTCATCAGCACGTGGCCATGGGACATGCTTGTCCTTCTTTTCTGCAGCTGGACATGTTGAACCGCAACATGCCAACGACTTGGTAGAGTGGATGACCAAGCCCTCTTCATCCTCCTCATCCTCTCTCACCCAGTCTCAGGGTAGTAGAAAAGCAGCTGCCAACACATCGTCGTCCCTCCTCTCAATGTCATCATCAGTGACTCCTTCCCTAGACCCACCACGTCCTCCTGAGGAGTCTCCTGAACTCTTTGAGCACAGTGTTGGGTACATGCTCCAGGAGGATGCCCAGTGTTTGGTGGGCTCTGATGATGACACTCAGCTAGAGGAAGGCAGTAGCGTGAGCGCAGAGAGAGAGGATGCTCAAGAAGCACAGCAATCTGGCAGTCATGTTCCACAAGCTGCAGCATACTGCCAGGTTTGCTACAGCGATGAAGAGGGAGGGGATGATGAGGGCACTGACTCCACGTGGGTGCCTGGAAGGAGGGAGGAGGAGGAGGAGGAGGAGGAGGCACATGTCCAACGAGGCAGGATGCCCTCCGGGGGCCAGCTTAGGGGCAGCACACCGACTGAATCACACCGCAGAGCTCCGCCTGCGCAGAGCGCTTCCTCTGCGCGTTATTCTAAAAGTTCTTTGGTGTGGGCCTTTTTTGAGACGAGTGCATCAGATCGCACCGCTGCTATTTGCAACATATGTCTCAAGCGTATCTCACGTGGCCAAAACATCAGCCGCTTGGGCACCACATGCTTGACCAGACATATGTTGACCTGCCATGCAGCTCGTTGGCAAGCATACCTCAAAGACCCACACCAAAGAACAAAGCGGACCTCTCCTTGCTCCTCATCAGCTGGCATCTCCAACCCCACTAGACCTTCAGTCCTCTCTGAAACCTGCTCTGAGAGGAATGAAGGTGTAGAATTAGGTGTGTCACAGCCAAGTGCTTCCGGGAACTCTGCTAGTGGTACATCCACGTCCGATTATAGCAGGCAAATGTCCCTGCCCCAGCTGCTGGACCGGCGGAAGAAATTTACTCCCAGCCATCCACATGCCCAGCGGTTGAATGCTAGCTTGGCTAAATTGCTAGCACTTCAACTGCTGCCTTTTCAGTTGGTAGACTCGGCCCCCTTCCGTGAGTTTGTACAATGTGCGGTTCCTCAGTGGCAGGTCCCCAAACGCCACTTTTTCTCACGGAAGGCAATTCCGGCTCTCTACCGGCATGTGGAAGGCAATGTCCTTGCCTCGCTGGACAGGGCGGTCAGCAGTAAGGTGCATATTACCGCTGACTCATGGTCCAGCAGGCATGGACAGGGACGTTACCTGTCTTTCACGGCCCATTGGGTCACTCTTCTGGCTGCTGGGAAGGATGCAGGACAAGGTGCAGTAGTGTTGGAGGTTGTTCCGCCACCACGCCTCCAAAATGCTACTATTGGTTGTGACACACCTCTCTCCTCCACCCCCTCCTCTTCTTCTTCCTCCATGGCCTCTTCCAGTGCTCTGTCCTCAGAACCAGCGGTGCTCCGTAGGCGTTGCAGGGGCTACGCAAGTACGCAGGCAAAACGATGCCATGCCGTGCTTGCGCTGGTTTGTTTGGGGGACAGGAGCCACACTGGGGCGGATGTTTTGTCAGCTCTGCAGGGGCAGGCCGAGAGGTGGTTGACGCCACGCCAGCTTAAGCCAGGAATGGTGGTTTGCGACAATGGCACCAACCTCCTCTCCGCCCTCCGACAGGGACAACTGACCCATGTGCCCTGTGTAGCTCACGTCCTTAACCTGGTGGTGCAGCGGTTCTTGGGCAGGTACCCCGGCTTACAGGATGTCCTGAAACAGGCCAGGAGAGTCTGTGTGCATTTCCGCCGATCATTTAATGCCTGTGCTCGGCTGGCTGAGCTCCAAAAGGAGTTGAACCTGCCCAAGAACCGCCTTATATGTGACATGCCCACCAGATGGAACTCAACATTGGCCATGCTGCAGCGGCTGCACACGCAGCAGAGGGCCATCAATGAGTACCTGTGCGACTACGGCACCAGGACAGGGTCAGGGGAGCTTGGTTTTTTCTCACCACGCCAGTGGGGCATGATCAGGGATGCATGCACTGTCCTGTCACCGTTTGAGGAGGCCACAAGGATGGTGAGCAGTGACAGTGCATGCATCAGTGACACTGTACCTCTTGTCCACCTCTTGGAGCATACGCTGCGTGGAATAATGGACAGGGCACTTGAGGCAGAACAGAGGCAGGAAGAGGAGGACTTCCTTGCCTCTCAAGGCCCCCTTTATCCAGACAGTGTTCCTGCTGTGCCACCCATCACACAGGAAGAGGGTGAGGAGGAGGGAGAGGAGGAGGAGGATGATTGTGTCAGCATGGAGGTGGAGGCTGGCACTCAGCATCAGCAGCAGCAGCAGTCTTATAGGGATGATTTACAGTCCCAAGAAACACGTGGACTTGTACGTGGCTGGGAGGAGGTAGCTGCGGATCATGTTGTCCTTAGTGACCCAGAGGACTCCGGACCGAATGCCTCAGCTAACCTACGCTGCATGGCCTCCCTGATCCTGCAAAGCCTGCGGAAGGATCCTCGTATTCTTCGGATCAAGGAGAGGGACCATTACTGGCTGGCCACTCTCCTTGATCCACGGTACAAGGGTAAGGTTGCCGACCTTATCTTGCCATCGCAGAGGGAGCAGAGGATGAGACATCTCCGGGAGGCCTTGCAGAAAGCTCTGTGCAACGCGTTCCCAGAGACTGGGAGGTCACAAACTCCTGGTCCTGGACAACGTGTTGCTGAGGCATCAGTCAGAAGGAGCGGTGGAGAAGGTGGCCATCTGACTGATGCTTTCAGACAATTTTTTAGTCCGCAGCCCCAAGGTATGATTGGTTCCAGCACCCATCGCCAGCGTCTAATTTACATGGTGCAGGAATACCTAGGGGCAAGGTCAGACTTGGACACCTTTCCCACTGAAAATCCCCTGGCTTACTGGGTCTTGAGGATGGATCACTGGCCAGAGCTTGCACAGTATGCAATTGAGCTACTGGCCTGTCCTGCATCCAGCGTTCTTTCGGAACGCACCTTCAGTGCTGCTGGTGGCTTCGTTACCGATCACAGGGTGCGCCTGTCCACCGAATCAGTTGATCGACTGACCTTCATCAAGATGAATCAGTCTTGGATCACCCACAGCTACCAAGCACCTGAAGCTGATGTAACCGAATAATTTTTTTTGAAATACCACATCCCTTCAAGACTGCCTATGCTGATGCTGAGTGACTGTCCTGTTATGTTGATTGTCTATCCTCTTCCTCCTCCGCTGATATGTTGGAAGAACATTTTTGGTTCTGGGTGATGCCAGCAGCCCAATTTTTCTGCCCCTGTTTAACAGGGGCGTTTAAGTACAATTTTTGATGCAATGCTTTGCAGCAGGGCTAATTCCTGCAATAAAACTAGAGTATATGGCAGAGGTTGCAGTGTGATGGCACCAGTGCCTAAGGCCCAATTTTTCTGCCCCTGTTTAACAGGGGCGTTTAAGTACAATTTTTGATGCAATGCTTTGCAGCAGGGCTAATTCCTGCAATAAAACTAGAGTATATGGCAGAGGTTGCAGTGTGATGGCACCAGTGCCTAAGGCCCAATTTTTCTGCCCCTGTTTAACAGGGGCGTTTAAGTACAATTTTTGATGCAATGCTTTGCAGCAGGGCTAATTCCTGCAATAAAACTAGAGTATATGGCAGAGGTTGCAGTGTGATGGCACCAGTGCCTAAGGCCCAATTTTTCTGCCCCTGTTTAACAGGGGCGTTTAAGTACAATTTTTGGTGCAATGCTTTGCAGCAGGGCTAATTCCTGCAATAAAACTAGAGTATATGGCAGAGGTTGCAGTGTGATGGCACCAGTGCCTAAGGCCCAATTTTTCTGCCCCTGTTTAACAGGGGCGTTTAAGTACAATTTTTGATGCAATGCTTTGCAGCAGGGCTAATTCCTGCAATAAAACTAGAGTATATGGCAGAGGTTGCAGTGTGATGGCACCAGTGCCTAAGGCCCAATTTTTCTGCCCCTGTTTAACAGGGACATGTAATTACAATTCTTGATATAATATTTCACAGGAGGGCCCCTTCCTGTGCCCACCCAGAGTAACGGTGAGGACTTATAGTGTTGTGGCACCAGCACCACAACCACCAAAGGTCAATTTTTCTACCACTGTTCAACAATGGCATGTAATTACAATTCTTGATATAATCGTTCACAGCAGGGCGCTCCAGCGCCCACCAAGAGTCACTTTGAGGGCTTACAATGTTGTGGCAAAACCAACACCTTGTTCCGCCATTTCTGCAGAGCATATAGGGCAGGCCCCTACTTTCAAACATCCAATTTACAAACATCTCCTACTTGCAAACGGAAGGAGACAACAGCAAGTGAGATGAAAAAAGATGGACGACAAAACAAATTATACAGGGGTGATAACCCTTCCCTATGTTTTCCAAAAAGCTTAAAAATAGTTTTTTTGACTGGAGCTACACTTTAAAAATGTACCAGTTGAAAATTACAAACAGATTCAACTTAACACAACAAACCTACACAGTCCCTGTCTTGTTTGCACCACCTGTATACTGCTGTTCTGAGTATATAGGGCCTGGGGGCCACACACATTTCCTTTTTTTAATATGGGTACGGGGTTCCCCTTAATATGCGTACAAGACCCAAATAGGCTGGTAATGGGCAGGGAGGGCTACCCATGCCATTTTTCTGAATGATTTTCAACCATATTGCAGATATAACATTAAAACCGCAAGCAGTTTTAAATGGTGTTATTTCCGTTTAATGTCATTTTGTGCAGGGACTGTTCTAAACACGGGAAACACGTGGCACTTCACAGGCATACTACAGACACCCCCCAGGCACCATATTTAAAGGAATATTTCATTTTTTTTTTCACTTTAATCGTCATTAAAATCAGTGTTCCCGCCAAAACGGCCGCTTTTAAAACTTTTTATTGCATTGACCCATGTCCCCTGAGGCAGGAGTCAGGTCCCCAAACCCTTTTTAGGACAGTATCTTGCATATCAGCCGTTAAAATTAGCACTTTCCATTTCGAACGTTCGAGTCCCATAGACTTCAATGGGGTTCTAACGTTCGTTACGAACGCGGGGTCCGTTCGAAAGTTCTGGTGCGAACCGAACCGGGGGGTGTTCGGCTCATCCCTACTGGACACCAGACATTGTTTGTTCTATAGAGATGGATGTCTATCCTGGAGCCTGATTGTTGGGTTTTAAACACTGCAAGGTGGAGGATGAAACGGTGTTGGTAGCGAGCCAAGTGACGACTACGCAGAACTTGGCCTGCGGGATTGTTGCAGGTGAACTTGCTAGGCCATCAGAATGCGTAGTAGGTAAATGGCTGTTTGTATGAGCAGGCTGGGGAAAGGCCAAATGGCAAAATAGTAAAGATAGTAGACATGTCCCGGAAGATGGCAGACTGGTGCTGCCAAGATAATTGCAGCAGCCTGCGCAGGAAGGACATAACTGAGAGAGATCCAGACCTGGCTTCATCAATAAGATCGGCCTCGGCCCTGGTTGTCGCTGTGAAAGTCACGGCCTGTACTGTCCTGATATGACCCCAGAGTTGAGCGGCTGTCATGACTGGGTATAGCTTGAAGAGGAAGAAGTATCTCTGAGGCCATGATCCTGTAAACCAATGGTGGCCAAAAATTGCAGCGAAGTCTGTGGAGGCTGCGGCATCTGTCACTACCAGGGGTGATAGGGGCGACATATATGGTATAAACACCGTTATACCGATCCATGTAGTACGGAACCTTCCGACATTGATAGGTCTGCTATGGCCGCTTCTAAATTAAGGATCTGAAAGGGGTCGTGTGTCTGGGAAAGGAAGATCAGGAAGCGTGACATAAAGATCGACCCTGGGGAATGACCCATATTGCGGAATTGAGCATTGGAGAGAGAGACTGAAGCCGCTTCTTGGTACGCCCCCGTGTATGGGTGAAGTCTTGGAGTTGGAGACTGTAAGCTGAAGGACATAATGGTCTTTAAAAGTCAGGTGGTGTCTGTATAGTACCTAGCTGCCAGTGCCACTAATGATAAATTGGCTAGGCCGTAGAAAACCGTAAAGGGCTAGGTAGATGGCCACTTGGATGACTAGACTGGAGAATTTGCGAGGATTTTTTACATGTCCCTAAAGATGGCAGTTATGATGGGTGAGCGTTTGCCGTTGGCTATGGGCTGATGCTTCTGAATGCCATGTAGAGGAGATCTTACTGTATGGGCTATAAAGACAGACGGCTCTCCGGGTCCTGTAAGGATAGGAAATGCTGGAAGCTGGCTAGGTATAGCCTGATAGTATTACAAGAAGAAGCCAGCTGCGTGTGGCAACACAATACCTGGTGCAGGACGGAAGCTGAACTTAACTGTCCTAAAGGAACAAATACAGACAGGAAATTATGAGCGGCCCATATGAAAATGCCACTGGAGATAAGTGGCCAAATAAGTGCCGCTGAAAATGATGTGTAGCCAGTTTGTGTGCCACTGGGAATGGGCTTGCAAGAAGAACAATTGCAAGAAGTTATGCTAAGTTGCGTGCCTCGCCGCAAATGCAAAAGTTGTGCTTAAATGTGTGCTTGCAACGATTGCAAGGGAGTGTGTCACTGGAGATGTGCTCGTAGTGACTGTGAGAAGTTTGTATTACTGAATGTGCTTGCGAGGACTGCAGGAGTTGTGCTTGAATGTATACTGTACTTGCAACAATTAACAAGTTATGTTTGGATGCGTGCTTACAACAATTGCAAGGAGTTATGCTAGGAGGCGTGCTTGCAAAGATTGCAAGAAGTTATGGTAGGATGCATGGTTAGCTAGGTGGAAAAACACACCAGTCCATCCAGTCCAACCATAAAATTAAATAAATAAAACATCGTACAATGCAACATACCCAATTCTACACCCACAGCTGATCCAGAGGAAGACAAAAAAACCAGCATAGAGCCAGCATAAACAAGCATACTCCAATTTGCTACAGCAGGGGAAAAAATTCCTCCTTGATCCCCCGAGAGGCAATCAGATTTTTCCCTGGATCAACTTCACCTATAAATATTAGTACCCCGCTATATTATGTACATTTAGGAAAGTATCCAGGCCTTTCCTTAACCACTTACAGACCGGACCATTTTGCTGGTCAAAGACCAGACCACTTTTTGCGATTCGGCACTGCGTCGCTTTAATTGACAATTGCGCGGTCATGCGACGTGGCTCCCAAACAAAAATGACGTCCTTTTTTTCCCACAAATAGAGCTTTCTTTTGGTGGTATTTGATCACCTCTGTGTTTTTTTTTTGTACTAAAAAACAAAAATAGAGCGACAATTTTGAAAAAAAAACGCATTATTTTTTACATTTTGTTATAATAAATATCCCCCAAAAATATATAAAAAAACATTTTTTTCCCTCAGTTTAGGCCGATATGTATTCTTCTACGTATTTTTGGTAAAAAAAATAGCAATAAGCGATTATTGATTGGTTTGCACAAAAGTTATACAAAATAGGGATAGTTTTATGGCATTTTTATTAATAATTTTTTATTATTATTTGTTTTTACTAGTAATGGCGGCGATCAGCGATTTTTATTGTGACTGCGACATTATGGCAGACACATCGGACATTTTTGACACATTTTTGGGACCATTGTCAGTTATGCAGCAATCACTGCTATATAAATGCAGTGATTCCTGTGTAAATGACACTGGCAGTGAAGGGGTTAACCAGAGTGGCAGTGTAGGGGTTAAGTGTTCCTAGGGGTGTGTTACTAACTGTGGGGGTTTGGGCTTTCATTTAGTGAACACTGATCTCTGCTCCAATCACATGGAGCAGAGATCAGTGTCACTAGTTGCTAGGCAGAATGGAGAAATGCTGTTTACAACGACATTTCTCCATTCAGCCGTCCAGTGAGACGATCTCGTGTATGCCCGCGGCGATCGAGTCCGCGGGACCCGCGACCGGACTCACGGGGGTCCCGACCAGCACTTGAGCGCGCCGCCAGCGATGGCAAGGCGGCGTTGAAGATTGGACGTACCTGTACGCCAATATGCCTGCCTGTGCCATTCTGCCGACGTACATCGACGTGCGCTGGTCGGGAACCGGTTAAAGCAATCTACTGAGCTAGCCAGAACTGCGTGATAGCAATGATTGTAATACGTTTGTGCCTGGACATCTGCCTGCGACGATTGCAAGAAGTTTATGCTTGAATGTGTGCTTGCACTTATTGCAAGAAGCTTATACTTTGATGTGTGCTTGCAACTATTGCAAGATGTCTATGCTTGAATGCATGGTTGCAATGATTGCAAGAAGTCTATGCTTGAATGCGTGCTTGCAGCGATTGCAAGAAGTTTGTGCTTGGATATGTGTTTGCAATGATTGCAGAGAGTTTATGCTTGGGTGCATGCTTGCAGCGATTGGAAGAAGTTGTGGATGGATGCGTGCTTGTAGTGATTACATGAAGTTGTTCTTACATGTGTATGAAATGAATTCGTTATGAACCAGTTGTAAGAATGTAATGAATCCTATACAAATCAGTTGCATGGAATGAATCTGACATGAACCGGTTGTAGAGTATATGAAATGAATCCAATATAAATCCGACCGTGGAGAGTACGAAATTAATTCGGTACGAAACACTGTGCCGCTGACGTGACTGGATTTTGAATCAGGCTGTATCGTGTATGAAATGAAACCGATACGAAACTTTTGTAACTGTATGTAACGAATCCTGGTACGAATCGGTTGTAAAGTGTATGAAACTAAACCAACACGCATCGGATTGCGTGACTATAAGGAGAAGTAGCAGTGAGGCGAAGGTTTTTAACAAATGAATCGAGACACTGGCTGAACTTCGAAGAAGGGAAGGGTGTTTTTTTTTTTGTCAGGCATCAGAGGTCGCACACCCGTGGAGTTGTGTTTACAAAAAAATAGAAAATGCACGAAGGATTCGATCTGTAGTGACTGCGATAAACGATGAGTCGGACAACAAGCTACGAGTCGAACTGTGGAGCATGGAATGAAATGAGACCAAGCCAACTGGGGCATAGCGGGATGAATCAGTGCCTCGCGAATGCAACTGGATTCGAATCGGAGTGTGATACGTAACAGTGAAGTGAATTAAATGTTTGTCATGACAGAGGCACAAATCGGTCGTGCTGCAACAGCGACTGACAAGGAACTGGACTCTGGAGCATGCACTGAAATGAGCCCAAAACAACTGGGGCACACCGGAACTAATCGGTGCATCACGGATGTCCAGTAAATTCACACGTGACATTGATTTGCCTGTGGAGCATAAAACAGTGAGACCCACTTAAACGAAGCTGTGTCTTTGCGTCGGTGTGAGGTACGTAAAAACAAAGAAATGTTTGGTATGATAACGTTATGAGTTATAGGCAGATGTTGCGGCTGTGTGTAGGGTTTTACGAATGATTCTTAAGTTTGATATCGAGGTTTAGTGACTGACAAGATATCTAAGAATGCGAGAAATGAAAAGTCAACCGAAAACCCTACCTGCGACAGCCAAGCCAGATGTGTTGTATGTGAATTGCGAACGGAAACGAGAGCCTCGAAAAACTACGAACGCGGGAACGCACGTACACTAATGAGTTTCAAAGAGTCGGCCTAGTGACGTCATACCGCGCAAAGGAAACTGACAAAGACCACAGGCGAGCGGGCTGGTTAAATACCCCCCGGGCTACTCCCATAAAATCAGGTCACCATACTTGCCTTCATATATATATATATATATATATATATATATATATATATGAAACAAAGGATTCAATCTCCAATGCAATGTCCTTTAATTCTAAAGTGCAATTACATATACATGTATTATTGATGGCAGTAGCAACAGCTGCTCCTACTGCCATCAATAATACATGTATATGTAATTGCATTGGAGATCGAATCTTTAATTTTTTTATATTGATTCAAGGTGGATAAACAGGAGCCCACCATTGATACCATCTCTGTCATACAACCGGAGACGTAGAAGGTGACTTACCCTACATATATATTATGACAGTATGCGTGGTGAGATAATGGATAATCGGTATAATTTACCTCGCATGCGTTCGGTGGTAACAGACTGAACTGGAATCCGGCCTGGGTTTTTCCAGCCTCTGAGGCAGGCTTGGTTCTGGTCCGAATGTTTTGGTCCACTTGAGTCCACGCTCAGGTGGACTTTAAATGAGCAGGAACAGAGCACAGGAGAGCTCTGGCCTGAGACTCAGAAGGGAATCTGAGAGAGAGTAGCTCTGTTTGGATTTAAAAAAAAGGCTTGCTTTACCACGTTTTGTGGATGACATTGACCAGCCCCTCACTGTATAGAGAGGAGTCTACTGTTTAGTTTAGCATTGGATTGCAAAGATTTACTTTACTGCTTTTGTTTGTTTTCATGACTTTGCAAACCTCTTCTAAATAAAGCTAGCAAACCACCAGATTTTAAAGAAACTGCCTGCACGCTGACCTTAATTTCCAGAAAAGGTGATCCCCAGGAGCTAATATCCCACACGTGGTGGACTCAGCGGGCAATTTCTAAAGATGGAGGAAATGTTAAAGGCCCTGCTACAGGCCAATGCAGCTCAGTGGGAAACCAACCACCAAAACAGGTGGTCCAGCAGGAGATTAACTGCCAAGTCGCTGAGGCCGCTACAGCACAACAGGCAGCCCAGCAAGAGATGACCTGGAAGTTTGAAGAGGCTCTGGTGGAATTGAAAAAGGGGTTTGCACCTCCTGTGCCAGTGGAATCAAAATTGGTACGTGCCTCACACCACCTACAGAAGATGACACCTGCCGATGATGACGAGGCATACCTTACGACTTTTGAAAGAGACACTGTCTGCGAAGGATGGCCGAAAAAACAGTGGGCCGGTCTGTTGGCATCATTTCTGACAGGAGAACTTCAAAAGGCCTATTTTGATCTGGAACCAGATAAGGCCAAGGACTATGAGAAACTGAAGACAGAGATACTCGCATGCCTGGGTGTCACCATGGCAGTCTGGGCCCATCTCGTGCATCAGTGAACCTACTCCAGCAACAGGCCACCCCATTCTCAAATGTTCGACCTGGTCCATCTCACCAGGAAGTGGTTGCAGCCAGAGACCTTGACAAGCCCTCAGATCGTGGAGCGTGTAGTAATGGACCAGTACCTGTGTGCGCTCCCTGCTGTTCTGAGGAAGTGGGTCAGACAGGGGACCTCAAAACTGCAACCCAATTGGTGGACCTAGTGGAGAGGTACAATGCTACTGAGAACTTGGTGAACTTGTCTGTGCCTCGCTTTGGTGTGTCTAGGGTTGCAAGATCACCCAGCGATTCTAGTAAGACTGTTCCGGGGTTCAAGAGCATGGGGAAGTTAGATAAGACTGTTGTTACAGCTAATGAGACTGTGGGTCCTAGAATTGTAGACTGGCCAAAGAAGCCAGGAAGGTCTTTGGGACTGTTAAGAGGACTGGGCGTAGAGCACATACAGTGTTTTCATTGCCATGCGTTAGGGCATATTGCTGCAAACTGTCCTATAAATTATGAATCTATGCAAGCTGCCAATTCCTCTTAGCAAAAAGCCTCCAGTTCCTGTCAATTCTTGGGCTGTCTTGCATGAATTGCACGTTTTGAGATCTCCCCAGAGTGGCTCAATGATATTGAGGTCAGTAGACTGAGATGGCCACTCCAGAACCTTCACTTTATTCTGATGTAGCCAATGACAGGACAACTTGGTCTTGTGTTTTGGACATTGTCATGTTGGAATGTCCAAGTAGGTCTCATGCGCAGCTTCTTGGCTGATGAATGCAAATGTTCCTCCAGTATTTTTTGATAACATACTGCATTCATCTTGCCATACATTTTTTTTGCGTAAATTTCCTGTGCCTTTTGTAGCTCACACATCTCCAAAACATCAGCGATCCACCTCCGTGTTTCACAGTAGGAATTGTGTACCTTTCATCATAGGCCTTGTTGACTCCTCTCCAAATGTAGCGTTTATGGTTGTGGCCAAAAAGCTCATCACTCAAAATGATTTTGTGCCAGAAGGTTTGAGGCTTGTCTCTATGCTGTTGTTCATATTGTAAGCGGGATACTTTGTGGCATTTGCGTAGTAATGGCTTTCTTCTGGTGACTCGACCATGCAGCCCATCTTTTTTCAAGTGCCTCCTTGTTGTGCATCTTGAAACAGCCACACCACATGTTTTCAGAGAGTCCTGTATTTCACCTGAAGTTATTTGTGGCTTTTTCTTTGCATCCCAAACAATTTTTCTGGCAGTTGTGGCTGAAACTTGTGTTGGTCTACCTGACTGGGGTTTGGTTTCAACAGAACCTTTCATTTTACACTTGATTAGAGTTTGAACACTGCTGATTGGCATTCTCAATTCCTTGTATATCTTTTTATATCCCTTTCCTATTTTATACAGTTCAACTACCTCTTTCCTGCAGATCCTTTGACGATTCTTTTGCTTTCCCCATGACTCAGAAGCATCAGTGCAGCACTGGATGAAAGATGCAAGGGTCTGTCAGGAGTTCAGAAACTCATTGACCTTTTATGCATGTACTGCATCATGTCAGAGTCGTATTGAAAAACAAAATGTGTGTTATTTCATTGGATTGAAAGCCACTCACAGCCCTGCTAGACTCTGGTAGTGTGGTGAGCCTAGTCAAAAATGATTGTGTAAACCCCACAAAACTACACCCCAGTACTATCGTGGTCATTTGCATCCATGGGGACACTCGGCACTGCCAGACAGTGGTGGCTGAGGTTGATGCCCCGTGGGGCAGTGTAACACATTCAGTGGGGGTGGTACCTTCACTGCTCCATGAAGCTTTATTGGGGAGAGATTTTTCCCATTTTTGGAGTTTATGGGAGAGCAAAGGGAGGCTTGTAGATAGAGCTCCCCCTGCTGGGGAAGAATGGGAACTCTCACCAGACCCTTTTGCCAAAGGTAAGGGGATGCTGTTGGGGGGATCAAGGAAGCTTCCTTTCCCTGTCTGGCTGGGGAGCTGGAGGACCTGGAAGCTAGCCCCCAGCTCAAGGGTAACGAACAGGAGAACATCTCTGACCCTGACAATGAGAGTAGCCAGAATGTGGTACCCGACTTAGAGGTCAGAAGAGAGGATTTCTGTACCGAGCAACTGTGCCCTTTCACTCTCATGAGAGCCAGAGAAAACATTAAGATGGTGGATGGGGAACCAGTGGAACCTAACGGGGGGCTGTCTTTCCCCTACATGGCCCTTAAAAACGATTTATTGTATCAGGTGGTAAAACACAAACAGAATGAGGTAGAACAGCTACTGGTTCCCAAATCCTTCTGCAGGGTAATGCTAGACCTGGCCCATGGTCATGTAATGGGGGGACATCTCGGTATCTAAAAGACCAGGGAGAGAATCACCCCAAGATTTTTCAGGCCAGGGTAATATGCAGATGTCAGAGAGTACTGAGAATCGTGCTCTAAGGTACCAAATAGTGGCACCGTCGCCCCATTCTCGTAGTCCCCTTGTCCCTTTACCAATAATCGAGGTCCCTTTTGAGAGGATTGGCATGGACCTGGTGGGGTCGGTTGTGAAGTCTGCCCGGGGTCACCAGCATATTTTGGCAATCCTGGACTTTGCAACGCGCTATCCTGGGGCCATAACCTTGCGTAACACCTCCACTAAGGCTATCGCCAAGGAGTTAATCCAGGTGTTTAGTCGAGTGGGGATCCCAAAAGAGATCTTAACCGATCAGGGCACCCCATTTATGTCCAGGGTCACCAAGGAACTGTGTAAGTTATACAAAATCTCCCATCTCCGTACTTCTGTCTACCACCCCCAAACGGATGGTCTTGTAGAAAGATTTAATAAAACTTTGAAAAGTATGCTGAAAAAGGTGGTCAACAAAGATGGGACAAATTGGGATTTTTTTGCTACGATATGAGAGGTTCCACAGGCATCCACATGATATTCCCCTTTGAGCTCTTGTATGATAGGCATCCCAGGGGGCTGTCAGATGTCGCAGGAGAAATGTGGGAAGGAGAGGCCACCTCATATTCAAGCATCATAGAGCATGTCTACTTGATGTAAGATCAAATCGTAGCTGTCCTGCCCCTGGTGCGAGAACATATGAAGCGAGCCAAGGAGGTCCAAAGGAGGGTCTATGATCGGGGTGCCAAGGTCCATACTTTCAGCCCTGGGGACAGAGTGTTGGTACTGGTTCCCATGGTGGAAAGTAAGTTCCTAGCCAAGTGGCAGGGTCCCTTTGAGGTTGTCAAAATGGTAGGGGAGGTAAACTACAAAGTCTACCAGCCAGGGAAAAGGAAACCACAACAAATTTATCATGTGAATCTCTTAAAGCCCTGGAAGGACAGAGAGACTTTACTGGCTGCATCCCTGCCTCCTAGAGCCCGGCTACCGATGACACCTGACATCCCCAAAACTAGATTCCCTGTCCCTCAACCAACAAAGTGACATTAGGGCGTATGTGCACAAAAATAGAGACTTTTTCTCCCTTTTACCTGGACTGACCAAGGTGATCCAGCATCATATAGTGATGGAACCTGGGATTTGCGTAAATGTAAAGCCATATAGAATCTCAGAGGCCAGGCGAGAGGCAGTCACAAAGAAATAAAACATTTGTTAGAGTTGGACGTGATAGAAGAGTCCCACAGTGATTGGTCGAGGCGCATAGTGCTGGTCCCAAAACCCAATGGCACTATTAGGTTTTGTAACGACTTTAGGAAACTCAACAATGTGTCCAAGTTCGATGCTTACCCAATGCTCCAGGTCGACAAACTCGTGGACAAGTTGGGACATGCTTGCTAGATAACAACCCTAGACCTAACAAAAGGCTATTGGCAAATATCGCTAACTGAATCGGTCAAGGAGAAGACTGCCTTTCCCCCATTTCAGTACAAGCAGATGCCTTTTGGTCTGCATGGGGGCCCTGCATCATACCAGCGAATGATGGACAAAATTTTGAAACCACATAGCCCATATGCAGTCACTTATTTGGATGATGTGGTCATCCACAGCCCAGATTGGGAATCGCACCTGCCCAAGTACAAGCAGTAGTAGATTCCCTTAGGGAAGCAGGTCCACAGCTAACCCAAAAAGGTGTGCCATAGGCCTGGAGGAGGCCAAATACCTTGAATACGTTATTGGCCGGGGATTGGTCAAGCCTCAGACCAATAAGATTGAGGTAATTCAAAAATGGCCCCAACCGGTAAACAAAAAATACAAGTTCAAGCCATCCCAGGCATTGCAGGCCAACCCCTGGGAGAAAAGCTGCAAAGGCTGTGAAGTCTTTTGATCAAGCCATGGAGGAGCTAATTAAACAGTTAGCAATGGCTAATGCCCAGGCAGTCGCTGTGCAACAGGAAACAAACCGCTTACTGGTTGAACAGCTAGCCGGACTGCAAACCACGATGACCCAGCAGGCTGAAATGATGAAAGGTGACCCCACTGTAAAGAGTGACCAGTGGAAGGCAGTGCAGAGAACCCTGCAAAAGATGACAAACACAGACACTGTTGACGCATACCTAGTAATGTTTGAGCGGGTTGTAGCAAGGGAAGGTCTGCCTGATAAAGACTGGGTAGATGTGCTGGCTCCTTTCCTGACTGCAGACCCTCAACAGGTATACTGTGACTTGGCCATGGAATCAGCACGGGACTATAAGCTGCTGAAAACAGAAATCCTAGCAAGGCTGGGAGTGACTGTTGCATTCAGGGTGAACCGAGTCCATGGTTGGCACTTTGAGAAGGCCAAGCTTGCCGATGCTACCGGACAACCACATTGAGGACTGCCTGGCTGAATTTGAAAACTTGGCATTGTTTAAAAGGTGGCCCAGAAGCCACTGAGCTGAACTTGTGCAACCGCTCCTCACAGAGGAGTATATTGTCTAATGGGACCGGATAGAAATGACTATGCTGGGTTTACAGCAGCAATCTGGTCTAGAGCTGCAGTGGATTCAGAGTAGGAAGAGGACATAGACTTGGGAGCATGCATTGAGAGAGAGCGAAAATAAATGCCCTTTCCCAGGCCTTTGGCCATTGTGGTATATTGTTCAGGCCTGGAACAGGGGGGGGGGGGGATGTGGAGAGTCAGCCTGGAGAGGGTTAATAAAACAGGGCAAGTACTTCCCTTTCAGGCCTGCTTATTAGACACCTGGTCAGAGAGGAAGTGGTGTGTTGCTATCAGAGCTTGATGCTAGAAAGACACCTGTTGCCTCTGAGTTGATCCTGCTGGGAGAACTGTTTGAGTAGGAATGAGAGACACTGCAGCACGCTGTGTGAAAAGGTCCTTTGCTGGATTTTGTACCTGCTGGGGTGAGCTTGACTGCATACAAGACTGTTGCTCTGGTTAGAGCTGTGCACCGTGCCTGTGGCTGCAGAGACTGAACTTTTCCTATATGTGCACCTGGATTGCAAGACAAGCCTGTTGTTTCTTCTGTTTGTTTTGATGTTTTGTTGAAAATTATTTTATATTATAAATATAAAAAAAAATATATATATATATATATATATATATATATATATATATATATATATAATTTTTTTTATTTTACTGGACTGTCTGATGCGATTTTTCCACCCCTCCGATCCCTTAATAAATAAATAATATATATATATATATATATATATATATATATATATATATATATATATATACACACACACACACACACTTCCTATCATCATTCATTTTGCAATCACATTTTTCAGCACACTAGATGAGTTTTTTTTTTTCGTGCATATTTACGTGGTATACATTTTTTGACACATGTTGGTATATTTTCTTGGTTGTGGAAAACATTGTTAGAGCCATGTAGCTGTTCTGCATTTATAGTGAAATATTTACACAGTTGTGCTTATAAGTTTACATACCCTGGCAGAATTTATGATTTCTTGGCCATGTGTGTTTACTCTTTTTAAATCATAATGGCAACAGAAACGACCCAATTGACCCTGATCAAAAGTTTACATACCCCAGTTCTTAATACCGTGCATTGCCCCCTTTAACATCAATGACCGATTGAAGTCTTTTGTGGTATTTGTGTATGAGGCTCTTTTATCTTCCCAGATAGTAAAGCTGCCAATTCCTCTTAGCAAAAAGCCTCCAGTTCCTGTCAATTCTTGGGCTGTCTTGCATGAATTGCACGTTTTGAGATCTAACGAGAGTGGCTCAATGATATTGAGGTCAGTAGACTGAGATGGCCACTCCAGAACCTTCACTTTATTCTGATGTAGCCAATGACAGGACAACTTGGTCTTGTGTTTTGGACATTGTCATGTTGGAATGTCCAAGTAGGTCTCATGCGCAGCTTCTTGGCTGATGAATGCAAATGTTCCTCCAGTATTTTTTGATAACATACTGCATTCATCTTGCCATACATTTTTTTTGCGTAAATTTCCTGTGCCTTTTGTAGCTCACACATCTCCAAAACATCAGCGATCCACCTCCGTGTTTCAAAGTAGGAATGGTGTACCTTTCATCATAGGCCTTGTTGACTCCTCTCCAAATGTAGCGTTTATGGTTGTGGCCAAAAAGCTCATCACTCAAAATGATTTTGTGCCAGAAGGTTTGAGGCTTGTCTCTATGCTGTTGTTCATATTGTAAGCGGGATACTTTGTGGATTTTGCGTAGTAATGGCTTTCTTCTGGTGACTCGACCATGCAGCCCATCTTTTTTCAAGTGCCTCCTTGTTGTGCATCTTGAAACAGCCACACCACATGTTTTCAGAGAGTCCTGTATTTCACCTGAAGTTATTTGTGGCTTTTTCTTTGCATCCCAAACAATTTTTCTGGCAGTTGTGGCTGAAACTTGTGTTGGTCTACCTGACCGGGGTTTGGTTTCAACAGAACCTTTCATTTTACACTTGATTAGAGTTTGAACACTGCTGATTGGCATTCTCAATTCCTTGGATATCTTTTTATATCCCTTTCCTATTTTATACAGTTCAACTACCTCTTTCCAGCAGATCCTTTGACGATTCCTTTGCTTTCCCCATGACTCAGAAACATCAGTGCAGCACTGGATGAAAGATGCAAGGGTCTGTCAGGAGTTCAGAAACTCATTGACCTTTTATGCATGCACACTAATTACAAGCAAACAGATCACAGGTGAGGATGGTTACCTTTAATAGCCATTCAAACCCATTTGTGTCAACTTGTGTGCATGTTATCAGGCCAAAATCAACAGGGTATTTAAACTTTTGATCAGGTTAGTTTGGGTCGTTTCTGTTGCCATTATGGTTTAAAAAAAGTTAACACGATTGATAGTGTTTGGCTGAAGCCATTTATTAACTATGAATTAATTTTTTTGTGTTATCGGTCATATTCTCTGAAAAATATGAAAAATAGCCAAGAAATCATACATTCTGACAGGGCATGTAAACTTATGAGCACAACTGTACATTAATTGCACATGTTTTGGCATCCCCAAAATGTTCTCGGTCTGTATTAGAAGTTTCATTTTTTTTTTTAGGCACACAGTGCTTTACATCTAAAAAAGTCAGCAAAAGTCAAATTAGAAAGTGCTAAGTATGAACGGGTTGCAAAACAAAACAAAAACTGTCCAATGTATAAGATTCTGTCACTTGAGGTCAATGGGTCACAGTAGTCTTGGACTAAAATATCTACATTGGTATGCAGATAAGTTATGAAAATAAAATTGAGAAGTATACTTTTATAAAATGCAATCATTCAGCTATTTAGGATTAGTGTGTGATAGATATAATTAATGATACCTGAAATTACACTATGTGCAGTATCCATTTAAGACATAGGAGTGAGTGTAGGTAATTAATACATTATTACTGTTCATAATACATTCTTAGAACACACTAGCCTGTCACACAGATGTGCAGCTACATAACCTTTGGCTTATTGCTGGCTGTTCCCTACAGGTCTGACTGCATGTCATAACACCCCCTTCAATTACCATGGCCTCCCTCAAACTCATGACCTGGAATGTCAGGGGACTGTGTGCTAACACCAAACGGGTCAACACCCCCTCTCATCTAAAATCCCTACAGGTGGATGGTGATGTCCTTGTGGAGACCCATCTCACCCATCTAAATGCTAAATGAAAATGGCTCTTAAAGCCCTGGGTAGGCTGGCTATACCAAGCGCAATTCACTTCTAATTCCCACGGAGTTGCCATTCAAATCGGTACAATTCCAGCTCCACACTTTGCAGTCGGACCCTCAGGGTCGGGCACTATTTCTGCAGTGGTTACACTTCAATCTGCCTCTGGGGCCAAGAGTACAGACCCTGACATGGTGGCTGGGGAATTCATAACTTTTTATTCTGACCTGTACAACTCCACATCTCAATACTCTCAGGGGGAACTGTCTGCATTCCTGCATGATGTTGCTGTCCCCATGCTGACTCCCTCTCAGATTGTTCCACTTTTTTTTTTTTTTTAAAGAGTATTTATTGAGAAATAGACAAAGAGAACAATACAAATGCAACAGTAAATAAGTGCGAGAATTCGGAACCATCATCGCAGATGAGGTGCATAAGAAAACTGGAGCAGAATGCGACTGTATCGTAATAAACTAAGACCATAGACATAAATACATAAAACCAAGAGGATAGTAGTGAATTTAGTGTGATAGAGCGGCGTACTAACAGCGACTGGATGGATCTTATAAAAAGACAGTTGCAAAAGTAATATGAATGTATAACAGCAGGAATATCATTTACCAAAAATAACAATATAACAGATCGTAGGAAAGGGAGTAATAGGTCAGATTTATCAAAAGAAAGGAAAAAAAAAAAAAAAAGAAAAGAACAGAAAAAAAAGAGAAATAAAAAGGAAACACAGAGAGGAGAGGGAGGTGAAGAGGGGAAAGCAGGCAGATACATGAAGGAGAAATAAACAGGTAAGGGAGGGGGGGACGAGGGATACGGGGTTCCCAGGTAGAGTTCCTAGGGTAGGAGGGTTTCAGAAAGATGGTCCAGGGGTTAGTTGGCTGCTGGGCGAGGCACAAGTGGTAGATTGGGGGGAAACCAACCCCGGGGTTGGGAGATTAGTGCCAAAATAGGAGAAGGTGAAGTTGTCCAAGTTGAGGATGTCCACCGGAGGGAGAGAGTCAGATATGAAGGGAAGCCATCTCGCATAAAAACGAGACTTCGCTTTTTCGTCCCTGTAGTTTGTATTGAAGCGATCTTTGTAGAGGAGTGAAAGGAGTTCCTTCTGCGTCTGGGCGACAGAGGGTGGGAGAGAAGAAGTCCAGCTCTTTAGAATGGATTTCCTGGCAAGGAGAAGGCACAGCAGAGACCAGTCCACATGGGGGGGCTTGGAGGGCGCGCCGTTTGGGGGCGCACGGTTGGTGGTGGAAGACCATGGAAGCAGGAGAGGGTCCCAGTATCCAAAGATGAGAAGGAGGGGGTCCTTTGGCAATTTCAGCAGGGTGACTTTAAAGATGTAGGAGAGGATCTGATCCCAGAAGGAAGAGATGAAGGAGCAGGACCAGAAGCGGTGGGCCAGCGAGGGCCTGTTCTGAAGACATAGGGGGCACTTGGTGCTGTCCTGGTCGGCCTTAGAGGGCAGGAAGGGAAGGTAGGCCCTGTGGGCAATTTTTAGTTGCATTTCTCTCCAGAGCTCGTTCGGGGTTAGGCGGTAAACTTTGTTGAGTCCATGTAGGATTTTATCCACTATATCTGGATCAGGGAAGTCTTTCTTCCAGTTGGCGACTGATGAGGATGTCAGTTGAGGAGCGGCCTGCTGGAGTAGCGGTGTGTAGATGTCAGAAATTTTATAAGTATCATCCTTGAGCAGGCGATCCAGGAAGGTTAGGGGGAAACGTTTACGTTCATCGTTGCAGATATCCTTTAAATAGCTGACACATTGCCTGTGGTGGAAGGCGTGAGCTGACGGGAGGGAGAACCTTTCAGCCAGAAGAGAAAAGGGTAGAGGGTGCCCAGATTCAAGATCGCAGATGGTGGCAAAATTGATGATGCCCTTCTCTTTCCAGATGTGGAACGGTTTGTGGAGTAGGCCAGGGGAAAAAGTAGGGTTCCCCTGAATCGGAAGGTGTCTGGAGATGAAAGGGGGGAGCTTAAGGCATTTTCTGGTTTCCCTCCAGGCTATGGCAGTGTCCCTGAGTAGGAGGTTGTGTTGAAACAGAGACGGTACTGACTTCCACCTGCAGTGAAGGAGTGCTGCCAATGAGAGTGGAGAGACCATAGCAGCTTCCAGAGAGTAGTTGGAGTATCTGGAGGATTGAGAGATCCAGTCCAGACTAGTACGTAGCAAGCATGACAGGTTATACAGTCTTACATTAGGTAGGCTGATACCCCCCTCGCGTCTGGGAAGATGCAACTTTTTTAGGGCTATGCGTGGGCGTTTTCCTTTCCATAAAAAGGAGGAAAAAGCTGATTCTAGAATTTTTATGTCCTTGTGGAGAAGGTAAGGGGGTTTGTAGGTCGCGCTATGGATAGTGGTTTGGGTAAGAGCAGCCCCTATTTAAATTCCTACCCAGTAAGGGAAGGAATAAAATGAAATAGGGAGGGGGGGGGGAAATAGGATTGGCGCTAAACCCTTTAAAGGTTGGAGACTAAGGTATACAATTAGCAAGAAATTTCCAGCAGGCTGGATAATAAAATAAAAGTAAAATAGATATATGTGTCAATAAGTGTCACCAATTATTGTGTCCTTTAGAGACCATAAGTGTCATACCATATCCTAAATGCATAAATCATTAAACAATTGTAACAGCATAAAATTATATAAAGTGCAAGGTGCTAGTGAATAAATTCTGGTAATTGTGACAAATCTATATAAATGAAAAGTAAAGCTTAGTATATAGAAGAAATATGTATACAAAATATATATATATAAATATAAAAATAAAAATAAAAATATATAAAAAATTGATTTATCTGTTACACGTATCAAGTCCTCACGTAGTGTAACTGTGATGAAAGGTACATATTACATAAGTGGAAAGATACAAAAAGGTGAAAAAATGTGGTAAAATTTAGCAGTAAAAAAAATAAAAAATAAAAATAAAATGGAAATAAGAATGATAATTAAAAATATTAAAAAGTTAAAAAGTAGTAAAGAGTGTCCCTCAAAAAGGTGATTATAAATTAGTGGGGTGTCCACTGCGAGTGAAAGTGAAGTAAAGGGTGGAGGAAATTTCAGTTGTTGTTTCCGGTGCTCTGTGGCTATTTTTATGCAGTTGCTCTCACCAGAGTTAAGGCCCCTTCCGGGGTGGATCGACCTTCACAGTATCAGCCACTGTGTAGCTCTCTGGCTGGCCTCTGTTGCAGTTCCGGGAAACCTTCGTTCCTCCGTTCTTATGCCGTGTTAGGTTATATGTAATGAATAAGAGTCAAGGCCAAGGTCACAGACCACCAGGGATCCCCCCATACGGTCCGAGAGGAGGTTGGAAACCATTCCGGTACCCAATAAGAAACCAATACCAGTGGCAACCCAGAAGAAATGGCGGTTGGAACCCCAGGTGGACAGGATCATCAAACGTGCCCAGGGAAGACATGGAATATTCGGAACATCGAGAAAACCAGAGGAGGGAATACAGGCCCCCAAGATGGGCAGGAGAAAGCGAAAGAGAGGTAAGAGAGGAGGCCTCAAGAAAAAGAAGGAGAGAGTATTAGGAGAAGGCATCTATAATTTAAGCCAAGCCATTTTTAATGAAGAGGAACTGAGAGTCTTGGATCTAGGCCTCAAATTCGCCCCAGACAAGGACCTGGACAAGTTTGAAACTTTTATAGACTTACAGAAATTTATTAGAAAATTAAACATTAAAAAATTTTTTGCTTCCAAGAACTCGGATAAGAAAGAAAAAGAGGAGTTACAATTTAAACACTCCCAATTGAAAAATAACTCTGTTTTTAACCCCAACCAACAACAGAATGAGGGAATAAAAGTTTTTAAGAAGATGGTAGAAAAAGATTTAAGGAACTTGACAATAAGAACTACAAAAGGAAAGGGAATATGGAAGATCATTAAAGAACTGGAAAAGAAAAAAGACATAGTCATCAGACCGGCCGACAAGGGAGGAGGGCTGGTCATACTAAATAAAACAGACTATGAAGAAGAGATGACCAGGCTCCTCAACACACCAGACACATACAAAGTACTGAAGAAAAATCCAAAAGAAGAATACAATAGGAAGCTGAACAACTATGTCAACAAGGGACTTACTAAAGGCATACTGAATAAAAAGGAAGCAAGGTACTTAGTACCCAATGCACCTAAAACCCCAGTAATATACTATGTCCCAAAGATTCATAAGAATCAAACACATCCTCCGGGGAGACCCATTGTGAGTGGCATAGATTCTTTATTTTCAAGACTGGGCGCCTACATTGATGGATTCCTTCAACCATTAGTGGTTGAAGGCAAGTCATACCTAAAGGACAGTAGACAGTTGCTGAAGGATATCCAAAACATTAACATCGAAGAGAAGGACATATTAGTAACAATCGATGTGAATTCTTTATATACGAACATCAAACAGAAGGATGGACTAAACGGAGTAGAGTGGGCCCTACATAGCAAGTCCAAACTCAAGCAAGAACAGATTGAATACATATTGGAAGGATTAGATCTCGCAATGAGCCACAACCATTTTTGGTATAGAGGCAAATACTATGTACAAACAAAAGGTGTAGCCATGGGTGCCAAATATGCACCCAGCGTGGCAAACTTGTTCCTGGACCATTGGGAAGCAGAGCAGATTTACGGCATACCGAGAAGAAACCTTAAAATGTACAAAAGGTACATAGACGACATCATCATCATATGGGGTGGCACACAATCAGAACTACAATCTTTTCTAGAGGAAATTAACCAGAATATATATGACATTACTTTCACAGGAAACTGGGATGAATGGAGCATCAATTACCTGGATTTACAGATTTTTAAATCAGGGGGTACTTTGGGTACAAGGACTTATTTCAAATCTACAGATCGGAATGGGTACATACCCACCTCAAGTTGCCATCATCCACGTTGGATTAGCAACATACCCAAAGGGCAACTCCTGAGATTATATAGAAACTGTACAAATAGAGAGGACTTTGATACACAAGCCGAAGTGATTATTGAAAGATTTTTGAAGAAAGGGTACAAAGAATCACAGTTACGGAACCTCAAAGAGAGTGTAACAAGAATGGAAAGGAAAAAACTGTTAGAAAATGCAACAATCAAGAAAAAAACAAAGAATATAGAGACAGCTTTCCTCACGGGTTTCAGTAGACAACACAAGGAAGTAGAAAGAATAATAAAAAAACACTGGCCCATTTTGAAAGTAGACGACACTCTGAAACAATTTCTACCCAATAATCCCTCTTTTATCTACAGAAAAGCTCCTAACTTAAGAAATAAACTGGTCAAAAACACAATTGACCCACCAAGAGAAATAAAGATTGCAAAACACTTGAAAGGATTTTTCAAGTGCGGTCAATGTCTCCCCTGCCGTAAAAGTAGAAAAACTAATAGGAAAACCACCACTTTCACCTCTACTACCAATGGTAGGACTTTCCCCATAAAAGAACTTATTTCCTGCAGAAGCACCCACGTCACATATGTTATAGAATGCCCCTGCCGCAAGCAATATGTGGGAAGAACCACGCGAGAACTACACGAAAGAATTAGGGAACACATTACAAACATTAAGAATGGATTTGACAAACATAGTGTCTCACGGCATTTCAGAGACTATCACAATAAGGATCCCAGACAAATGATTTTTTACGCAATCGACAAAATCAAAGGTCATTGGAGGGGTGAAGACAAAACCATAAAAGTCTCACAGAATGAAACTAGATGGATTTTTAACATGGAAACTTTACATCCTGCAGGAATGAATATCGATTTAGATCTTAATTGCTTTTTAACTAATTTTTAATGTTTAATTACTTGATTTTCTATACAGGTCGAATGTAATACATTCAACCATAAATCTTAGAACACCTGCATCTTTTAACTGTTAATTTTACTAAAGGTATATTCATTCCCACTATATCCATCTTTAAGTTTACCCCCACCCTGGACCTATTTCATCCACTTTACAAACGGGTCGAATGTTATTCATTCAAAGTTCCCAATAAAGAATAAAAAATAATCTACAAAAGCATAGTCCATCCTCCTTCTCTTCAAACTATCCCCTTAACGTAACAAATAAGTACTAAGTACACACCATTTTGGTGTTTGGTTCCTTTCAACATTTTCTCCTAACCTACTTTTTAACCTACTTCTTAATACAGTATTACTACTATTATTATTATCACATACATTTCCCTCTTTTTTATACTCTTTTTTATATATATTTTATATATATATATTTTTGATATTATATTTTCATATTTTTTACCAATTATAATTTTTACCAATTATATTTTTCCAATTATATCTTATTTTCTCCAGTTCTAATATTTTTAGCCTATTAAAGATTTTTTACTCTCCTCCCACAATCTTAATATTCACATAACCTCCTCCAGTAACAAACACACACTTTTGGTAGAATATCTCTAATAAATAAAATATATTTTTAATATTAATTTTAATTTTAATATTAATAATTTTAATACATATCGGTATCATAACATTGAGGTTTGTTCGTTACACTTAAATTATGTACATTTTAAATTGGTCTCGCTTCGTTTTAACTAATTTCATATAATTGGAGTTTGTTTTTGTTTTTTGTTTTTGTTTTTGTTTTTAAACTATATGCAATATTTGGAATGTTAATTTTCCCTTATACATTAGGGAATAGTGTGTCCCGGCAATACATACTTTTACATTTATGTTTACATCTTCAGAGGGCATTCCCTCAAGTAAAATGGCCGCGGGATTACCCGCACATGCGTGGTTTAAATTTTCAGTTTAAATTTTCAGTATAAAACCAACAGAGGGCATTCCCTCAATTAAAATGGCCGCGGGATTATCCGCACATGCGTGGTGACACACTACACCCTATAAAGGGGAAAAGGTGTATGCAAATGGCCGCTCCAGAGGACGTCTTTGATGACGAAACGCGTAGGGCGTGGCCACGAAGCATACACTACTAACCCAGAAAGCGTGCTAGCCGAACGGAATCTTTCCTTCTCAATATAAGCATATGAACGGATGTTTGTGAGTAATATTTTTGCCTATACAATAAATACGAAGTTTTATAAGACGTACTGCACCATGGATATGCCTCTTATTCATTACATATAACCTAACACGGCATAAGAACGGAGGAACGAAGGTTTCCCGGAACTGCAACAGAGGCCAGCCAGAGAGCTACACAGTGGCTGATACTGTGAAGGTCGATCCACCCCGGAAGGGGCCTTAACTCTGGTGAGAGCAACTGCATAAAAATAGCCACAGAGCACCGGAAACAACAACTGAAATTTCCTCCACCCTTTACTTCACTTTCACTCGCAGTGGACACCCCACTAATTTATAATCACCTTTTTGAGGGACACTCTTTACTACTTTTTAACTTTTTAATATTTTTAATTATCATTCTTATTTCCATTTTTTTATTTATTTTTTTTTACTGCTAAATTTTACCACATTTTTTCACCTTTTTGTATCTTTCCACTTATGTAATATGTACCTTTCATCACAGTTACACTACATGAGGACTTGATACGTGTAACAGATAAATCAATTTTTTATATATTTTTATTTTTATTTTTATATTTATATATATATATTTTGTATACATATTTCTTCTATATACTAAGCTTTACTTTTCATTTATATAGATTTGTCACAATTACCAGAATTTATTCACTAGCACCTTGCACTTTATATAATTTTATGCTGTTACAATTGTTTAATGATTTATGCATTTAGGATATGGTATGACACTTATGGTCTCTAAAGGACACAATAATTGGTGACACTTATTGACACATATATCTATTTTACTTTTATTTTATTATCCAGCCTGCTGGAAATTTCTTGCTAATTGTATACCTTAGTCTCCAACCTTTAAAGGGTTTAGCGCCAATCCTATTTCCCTCCCCCTCCCTATTTCTTGTGGAGAAGGAGCAAAGGAATAGTTTGAAGTGGGTACAATAGCCTGGCAAAGCTAACCATTTTTAGCAGGTGTCATCTTCCCAGAAGCGAGAGAGGCAGATCCATCCAGTTCACCATTTCTTGAGAGATTTTCGTGATCAGGGGGGGGTAATTGAGATGGTAAAGGGAGGAAGGTAATTTACCAATTTTAATGCCTAGATAGGTGATATGTGAGTTGGCGATTGAAAAGATAGAATGTTGTGTCCAGGGGGGTTTGCGAGAGGACCCTATCGGGAGGATTTCACTTTTACCATAATTTATACGTAGCCCTGAGCATGATCTAAAAACGTCAAAGACCTCTTTGATAACGGGCATGTCAGAGGCGGGGTCTGATGAGAAGATGAGCACATCATCGGCAAAAAGAGAGGTGCGCAGGTCGTGTTGACCAATACGAATCCCGTGGAGAGGAGCCGATTGGGACAGGTATCTGGATAAAGGTTCTAGGGCGATGTTAAATAGGAGAGGGGAGAGTGGGCAGCCCTGACGGGTGCCTTTATGCAGGAGGAATTCATCGGAGAGAACTCCAGCCGCGACTAATTTGGCTGCAGGGGATGAGTACATGGCTTTGATGAGATGGCAGAAATGCCCCGAGAAACCCATTTCAGATAAAGTCATAGAGAGCCATTCAAAACTGACATTGTCGAAGGCCTTTTCCGCGTCTAAAGTTATAATAGCAAAGTCCCCATTCGGATTGTTCTTAGCATGTTCCAGAGCAAGCATAACCTTACGTATGTTCAAGGTGGCAGTTCTGCCTCTCACAAAGCCAGATTGGGCAGGGTGTATGAGGGAGGGCACAATGGCAGCTAATCTCGTGGCTATGATCTTGGAAAGGATTTTTACATCCAGATTGAGAAGGGAGATCGGCCTGTAAGAACCTGGGTCAAGCGGGTCTTTCCCTTTTTTTGATAAGAGTTTGATGACGGCTTGGTTTCCAGAGGGGAGATATGGGCCACCAGACCAGATGCCATTGTACACCTTTAGGAGAGTGGGTTCTGTAATGGAGGAGAGGGTTTTATAAAATTTACTGGTAAACCCGTCGGGGCCTGGAGCTTTGGACGGGGTTAGTTTACGAATAGTGGAGGAAACTTCGACAAGGGAGATGGGGGCATTGAGCGCTTCTAGTTGTTCAGGGGTAACTTTAGGTAACAATACCTTATCGAGGAAAGAACGAGCCGCAGTACTATCTATGGGGTCTGGGGCGTAGAGGGACGTATAGTAGTTTAACATCGCCTTGTTAATCGCTTGTGGGGTAGATTGTACATCACCCTTAGCGTCTCTAAGGGAAGTGATGTGCGTCGGGTGGAATGGGCCCTTACATAGCCTCGCCAGTAGCTTGCCCGCCTTGTTACCAAACTTGTGGAGCGTCGCGTCTAGTTGGGATCTTTTAGTTTGTTCAAGTGTGTTTGCCCAAGTGTCGAAACTGTTCTTGGCCGCCTGCCATTCGGTTCTGTTATCAAGGGAGTCGTTAGTAGAGAGGGACCTTTGGGCTAAATGTAGTCGCGCACTAGCCCGTTTGTAATGGGATAGTGCGTTCCTTTTGAAGGAGGAGGCATAAGAGATGATCTGACCTCTGAGGAACGCCTTGCCGGCATCCCAGAAGAGGTTGGGGGAGTCCGAATGGGGGGAGTTTGCCTCCGAGTATTCGCGCCAGGAGTTCGCCATGAAATGTTGAAAGTCTGGGTTGTCATGGAGATACGAGGGGAAGCGCCACAGTCTTGGGTGAGGTGGGAGATCTAAGTTAGCAAGACTAACAGAGATTGGGGCATGGTCAGAGATAGCAATATCGAGCACTTCAGTTTCAGACAAATTTGGTATAAGATCGTCAGAGCCAAAGAAATAATCGATTCTCGAGAACATGTTATGGGGGTGTGAGTAAAAGGTGTATTCCCTGTCCGCTGGGTGAGATAGACGCCATAGGTCGCGAAGACGGAGAGATTCCATGGTGGAAGCAAAGTGGGAGGGAGTAGACGGAGCACTAGTCGCCCTGCGACGTGGGGGGGAGGACCTGTCGTCTGTATGGTGCAAGATGTCGTTAAAGTCACCGCCGACTAAATGGGGGGTCTGGGAGGTCTGGAGTAGCCAAGAAGTCAAGTCACTATAGAAAGTCTTAGTAGGGTTATTGGGAGCATAAACATTCGTGATCACTAGTTCCTTAGTCCCTAAGCGGACGTAGAGCGAGAGGAGCCTGCCCTGGGAATCTGAGTGCGTGGACAGCACCTCGCACGGGAGGTTCTTGTGGATTAATAGGAGAACACCCGCTTTGCGACTAACGGCGTCGGAGCCTATGACTTTGCCGACCCAGAGTTTCCGCATGCGATGAAAATCTGGGGCGGACAAGTGGGTTTCCTGCAATAGGGCGATATCTGTTTTCAACCTTTTTAGGTGTCGGAGTACTTTCATTCTCTTATTGGGTGATCTGAGGCCTTTCACGTTCCATGAGACTATTCTTATGTCAGGGGTGACGAGAAGAAGAAATGAGCAGGCTTTAGAAAATAATCGCCAGCCGGTGGGCAAGGCAGAAGAAATTGTTGCTGGGAGAAAATGGACCTGGAAGTAATGTGGGACAAGGGAACTAGGATGTTCAGGAAGGAGACACTGGCACTGAGGGAAGGAGGGGGAGGGGGGCAGTAAAGGAGTGGAGCAAATTGAAATATAAACAAAAACATAAACATATACACTGGAGAGAACTTCACTTTTTTCCGCATGGAGTCACTGTGTAGGCCAGCCCCCAGTGCATGGCCCAAAGGTATAGGACGCGAGCGTCCGGGCAATGGGTCTAAAAAAAAAGAAAAATCGAGCAAGGGTGCGGGTACGCCCCTAGAGCCAAAAAGGGCGCGTGCCATGTTGCGGCAGTAAACATACGCAGTGATTCCAGGAGGAGTAAGGCACAGTGTAATAAACATACGTAATAAAGCAACAAACCCACATTAGTGTAAAACAGTACATATATGAGGACCCAAGGGTGGAGAAAAAAAAACTGAATAATAAAAGGAAAGGCAGAGTGCACTATCACAAAAAAGAAAAACAAAAATACGGTATTATATAGAAAAAAAATAAAGCTAAGGCAGGTGGCCGCAAGATAAAAAAGAAAAAGGAGCAGCGAGATCAGGAGCGGTGGGAACTCCTGGTATAGTTAGGCCAGGGCGTCAAATAGAACATAGTTAGCCAGTATCACTGATGGTGTGTCCATTGGATGGGGGCAGTGCTGAAGGCCGAGGTAGTCAAGTATCAACAGGCTGGACCGTGAGCAAGCTTGGGTGATAACAGAAAAAGGAAAAAAATAACAACATAGTAACTCACAGAAATATGTCAGGTTGACGGACCTGGCGAGAAGGTCACCTAAAAGGTGAGGAGAGATGGATCCAGGAGGGCTGAAATGTCATCAACGAGGGACGTCCCGATGGCGGGTATCAGGGGCAGCAGACCTGAAGCGTTTGGGTGAGTCCTTCCGGGGGCTCCTCTGATCCAGGGCGCGGTTGAGCGGTGATGCTTTGGAAGGGGTGTGAGGGTGTGTACCCTGGTGTAGGGAGCGGAGAAAAGCTTCGGCTTCAGAGGGGTCCTGGAAATATAGTTGGTCACCATTCGGGGCCTTTAGGCGAAGAATAGCCGGGAAGGCCAGGGAAAATTTAAGTTGCATATTAAAGAGTTCCGAGCATACCTGTTGGAATGCCTTTCTTTTCTTGGAAACCTCGATGGAATAATCGGCAAAGATTAGGACCTTGATCCCATCGACCTGTAGAGAGCGTGCTTGCCTGAATTTCTGCAGGATCAGGGCCTTGTCTGAGTAGTTTAGGTACTTTGCGATGATAGGTCTAGGTGACTTGCGTTCTGGTGCCGGTTGACCCATACGATGTGCGCGTTCGACCGTACAAGGGCCGGGAAGGCCAAGGGCTTCTGGGATGCGCACCGCGCAGAAGTTAGACAGCTCCGAGGACTGAAGCGACTCGGGGATCCCTACGAATCGCAGGTTGCTCCATCTGGCCCTGTTTTCCAGGTCATCAAGCTTCTGTAGAACATATTGATTTGTTCTGTCCTGGGAGCGTTCCGTGGCTTGGGCCTGGTAAAGTTCTTCCTCTATGTCTGACAGACGGTGTTCCAAATCATTCAGTCTGGTGTGGTGTTCGCCTATTTGGGCCTTGAGCTGCTGCATGCCAGCATTTACAGCTTTTTCCACCGATGCCGTGATCATGGGGGATAATAGTGCGGCCACGGCCTGGGCAATGCGCTCTGTGGTGGAGTCCCCTGCAGGCTGCGTGGAGAGGCTGCTCTGTGATGGAGGGGCTGGAGAGGCTGGTAGTGCTTGTGGAGAGGGGGGGGGCACAGTATCAGCGCTCACCTCCATGTCTGCTGCGCGTTGTGGAGAGAAGGGGGCCGAGTAGGCCGAAGCCGGGGCCTCGATTTGCGGCCGCGCCGCGGTCACGGACGGCGCGTGTGCTTGCGGTCCGGTTTTCTCCAGGAACCGGTCCATGATCGTGTGGGATGCCTCCGGGGGGTGTTCCGCAGGTGCCCGGCCGCTCAGCGGGATTTAATAGCAGATTTGGGGGCCGTGATGCGGGAGCCGAGGAGGAGAGCAGTCACTCCATGCGGCGCCGGAACTGGAAGTGATTGTTCCACTTAAATTACCATGGACTGCATAGAGGAGGCCCTAGCACATCTTCCACTCTCTAAGCCGCGAAGCTCAGATAGGCTTCCTCTTCAGTTTTACAGTCAATTTGGGGAGGTTCTCATCCCTAAACTACGTGAGTTGTATACCCACATTTTCGATACTGCCACACTCCCACTCACCATGGGTGAAGACCCAGTGTTCCCTGAGTCATACCGCCTCATTTCTCTCCTGCAACTAGATGCTAAGATGCTTGCTAAAATCCTAACCTTGCATCTCAAAGTAATCCTTAGCCTAATGAACCCAGACCAGACCAGATCGGATGTATGCCCAATAAGAATATAGCGTTTAATCTCAGGATGCTCTTTATGAATTTTCAAACCCATCCCGACAATATCAGCCTAGTAGTAGTCCAGAGTAGTGGTCAGTCTTGACTCCGCTAGGGTGTTTTGATTCCGTAGAGTGGAGCTACCTGTGGGAGTACCTCCGCAGGTTTTGCTTTGGCCCAAAATTGACTAAATGGTTCCAACTCCTCTATAAGGCTCCCACTGCTCGTATCCAGGTCAATGGTAGAGTTTTTTGGATCCCTTTTTTCTTTCCCTCGGCACATGTCGGGGCTGCCCTTTCTCCCCACTTCTATATGCTATAGCTGTAGAACCCCTTGTCATTGCACTCAGAGCCCACCTGAACATCAGGGGTCTCCATCTATGCTGTATGCTGATGACCTGCTCCTGTATCTGAAAGATGTGGGCCCATCACTTCAGGCTGCTCTGTGGCTAATTAAACAATTTGGGGTATTCTCCTGTCTCCAAGTCCCAAATTCTACTTCTAGATTTAGGTGCCCCCACAGTGGAGCAAGCCACACTCCCCTTGGTTAGGGCGGGCAAGATCAAATACCTGGGCGTCCAAGTCTCCCGATCTCTAACGGACTACATAGACCTTAACATCGAACCCTTATGTGACATCTTAAAAAACAAAACACAATCATGTTCCCGTCTTCCCCTTGGGGTTATGGGACAAATCAACCTAGTAAAAATGATCCTCCTTCCCAAATTACGTTACATTTTCTGGCAAGCCCCACTCTACATCATCCCACCATGCATAGTTAAATCTATGGAATCTATTCTCAAAACATTTATCTGGGGCTCCTCCCATCACAAACTGTCATGGAGAGCTCTGAAGTGTCCAATTGATCTGGATAGAACCGCATTAACGGACTTATCCCTATACTACATTGCTTCCCAACTCTCCTGTTTCTTTTACCTCAATCAAGATGACAAGGAAATCTACTCCACCCTAGTATGCTCCCAGGCTTCTCACCCGGTGGTTTGTCCATTCCAGATCCTACTCTGTGGTACCTGCAGAGTGTCTCAAATGGGCAATAGGAGCCACATGCTATTCCTTCACTGTAAGATTTTGCAGTTGGTCATGCATCATAGCAAGGCCCCCATATTCCATTCCCATACGCCACCGTAGAACAATCTGCATCTGTCTGCACTATCATTCATCCCTAACCATGGTTTGTGGATCGACAAAGGGGTTATATACCTTTCACACTTTGTAGCTAATGGATCAGTTAAATCATTTCAAACACTAATAGACTGTTTTTAAATACCCAACTGTATGTTGCTTCACTACCTCCCACTCCAATATGCACTTAATACTCAATTCCGTGACTCAATCCCTAACCTTGAAATAATATTCTCGGTAGACATCATCACAGGTTGGGACCCTAAAAGACTTATTTCTCAGTTCTATAACTACTTCATGCTACCTATGGCCAGTGCTTTTGCCTATCAGCTGAAGCCCCTCTGGAAACCTGACCTGGGTTATGTGATGGATGAGGACTGAGAGGAGGTACTAGCTACCTGATTGCCTCACACATCTATGTCCTCCATAGGTCCTATCTAACATCCCATTGCTTCTCCAGGTATAGGCCAGAGCACAGTCCTGCATGTCCTAGGTGGGGTGATCCCAGTGGCTCCTGTCTATACAGGGGTACTGGTCACAGGTTGTCAAGTTCCTCCACAATTGTTTGGTTTCCCCCCTGACCCTGTGGCCCCCACTAATGTACATTGGGGCTCTCTCTCTCTCCGAGGGTGATAAATACTTAGGCTACTTTCACACTGGGGTGGGTGGGCAGCAGCAGTAATGCGCTGCTACTTTTAAAGGCTCTCTTAACCCCCGCTAGCGGACAAAAATGGGTTAAAACCGCACCCCTAAAGAAACGCTGCTCCATGGATTTTAATGAGGGGCATTTTAGGAGCGGAGTATACACTTCTCTTACAGCGCTGCAAAGATGCTGCTTGCAGGAATTATTTTTTTTACCATCCTGCAAGAGCACCACTCCAGTGTGAAAGCCCTCAGACAGGAGAGGCTCCTTAAGGTGCTATTTTTAGCGCTGTAGTGCCTGTAAAGCATCTCAGTGTGAAAGTAGCCTAAAGGTGATTGTCAAACCACAAAAAAAACTGTAAGACAAAGGCATAATGAGCTAGTATGCATAGCATACTAGCTCATTATAAAATACTCACCCATACCCGGTCTCCGTACACTGCTCCAGCTTGTGACAGTTACTTCCTGGTATCGCAGCCACCAGTGCTGTGTATGGCCGGAGCTGCAATAACATTACATGTGCGTGGAAGCCGCTGGTAATCGCACACTAGCTGAAGCATGTACGAGCCATTGCGTCAGTGAGCATGTGCTAATGATGTCGGCACCTGCTGATAAAGGGAATATCTCCTAAACCAGTGTTTCTCAACTCCAGTCCTCAAGACACCCCAACAGGTAATATTTTTAGAATGTCCCTCAGATGAAACAGTTGTGGTGATTACTAAGGCAGTAAAACTGATCAAATCACCTGTGCAAAATAATGGAAAGCCTGAAAACATGACTTGTTGGGGCACCTGGAGGACTGCAGTTGAGAAATGCTGTCCTAAACCGTGCAGGTTTAGAAGATATCCAGGATAGCTACAGGTAAGCCTTATTATAGGCTTACCTGTACTGAAAAGTATATTGTAAGAGTTTACAACTGCGTTAAACATATTTTTACTAGAAACACTATTCTTAGCCAGAATGCAAATTGCCAGGAAATAGATGAGAGAGTCCCCCCCACACACACTATGCAACAGTAGACATGTGCAGACTGAAATATTTAGTTTCGGAATTTTGTTTTCGTGCGAAAAATAAATTTATTTAGTTACTCCCGAAATTTGTTTTTCTTTTTTCGTTAAAAAAAAAGCATTCGTTCAAAAATCCAAATGAATTACGGTTGAATCCGTCATTGAAGGCTTATGGTGTCTGTCGGAATGTTTAAAGAAGATTCGACGGAGCAGCGAAACTCACTTATGATGCTGCAATCATACATTCCCGGTCAAATATTTTGACTATAAGCTATAGTAGGATTCTAATGTTGTACGTCTTCTATGGGGTTTTTTTTTATTTGCATTGCACTCAGGTCATTAGCATTAGCATTAAGAAAAAAAAAATTAAGAAAAAAAATGAGTGGGGGTCCCCTGAAATTCCATGCCAGGCCCTTCAGGTCTGGTATGGATTTTAAGGGGAATCGCGCACCAAAAAAAAATGGCGTGGGGGTCCCCCTCAAAATCCATACCAGACCCTTATCCGAGCACGCAACCTGGCATACCGCAGGAAAAGAGGGGTGGACAAGAGAGCGCCCCCCCTCCTGAACCATACCAAGCCACATGCCCTCAACATTGGGAGGGTGCTTTGAGGTAGCCCCTCAAAGCACCTTGTCCCCATGTTGATGAGGACAAGGGCCTCATCCCCACAACCCTGGCCAGTGATTGTGGGGGTCTACGGGTGGGGGACTTATCGGAATCTGGAAGCCCCCTTTAACAAGGGGACCCCCAGATCCTGGCCTCCCCCCTGTGTGAAATGGTAAGGGGGTACAAATGTACCCATACCATTTCACCAAAAAAGTGACAAAAAAGTGTTAAAAACATCAGGAGACGGTCTTTGACAATTCCTTTATTAAAGTCTTCGTTCATCTTCTTTCTTCTGGTCTTCTTCCTTCTTCTTTTCTTCATCCTTCGGTTTCTTCCTCCATCTTCTTCTTCCTCCGATCCTCTTCTTCCTCCGATCCACTTCTTCTTGGTCTGGTGTTCTCGTCCGGCATCTTCCTCCACGGCATCTCTTATTGGTTCTCGGGCCGCTCCACGCAATGGGAGGCTCCCGCTGTGTGAAGCTTCTCTTCTTCTGACAGTTCTTTTATAATGGAGGGCGGCTCCACCCACTGACTCCGCCCCCCTCTGACGCATGGATGAGGGATGAGCTTCAAGTTCGAGTCGAACTCATGTTCGGCTTGAACATTGCCTGTTCGCCTATTCAGTGAACAGTGAACAATTTGGGATGTTCACGGCAAATTCGAAAAGCAATGGAACACCCTGTAGAAGTCTATGGGAGAAATCTAAAATGCTAATTTTAAAGGCTAATATGCAAGTTATTGTCCTAAAAAGTGTTTGGGGACCTGGGTCCTGCCCCAGGGGACATGTATCAATGCAAAAAAAAGTTTTAAAACCGCAGTTTTTTCGGGAGCACTGATTTTAATAATGCTTAAAGTGAAACAATAAAAGTGTAATATTCCTTTAAATTTCGTACCTGGGGGTGTGTATAGTATGCCTGTAAAGGGGCGCATGTTTCCTGTGCTTAGAACTGTCCCTGCACAAAGTGTCATTTCTGAAGGAAAAAAAGTAATTTAAAATCACTTGCGGCTATAATGAATTGTCGGCTCCCCATAATACAGAGAAGTAATTGAAAGTCATTGATAAAAAAAAAACAAGCGTGGGGTTCCCCCAAATTCAATTACCAGGCCCTTCAGGTCTGGTATGGATACTAAGAGAAAACCCGCGTCAATTTTTTAATTTTTTTAAATGACGTGGGGTTCCCCCTAAATATCCATACCAGACCCTTCAGGCCTGGTATGGATTTTAAAGGGAACTCCACGCCAAATAAAAAAAAAAAATGGTGTGGAGCTCCCCCTAAAAATCAATACCAGACCCTTTATCTGAGCATGCAACCTGGCAGGCCGCAGGAAAATAGGGGGGACGAGAGAGCGCCCCCCCCACCTGAACCATACCAGGCCACATGCCCTCAACATTGGGAGGATGCTTTGGGGGTCTGTGACGTCTCAAAGCACCATGTCCTCATGTTGATGGGGACAAGGGCCTCATCCCCACAACCCTGGCCGGTGGTTGTGGGGGTCTGCGGGCAGATGGGCTTAACAGAATCTGGAAGACCCCGTTAACAAAGGGACCCCCAGATCCCAGCCCCCCACCTGTTTGAAATGGTAAGGGGGTACAAATGTAACCCGTTCCATTTCACCAAAAAAGTGACAAAAAAGTGTTAAAACCGACAGGAGATGGTCTTTGACAATTCCTTTATTAAAGTCTTTTTTCATCTTCTTTCTTCTGGTCTTCTTCCTTCTTCTTTTCTTCATCTAACGGAAACCTGTGTTACATCAACCATCACAATAAAACAAAGAAGAAACTTGATAGTGCAATAACTTAAAAACAAATGTTTTATTAAAGAAGAGATACTTACAAAGCATATAATCAGCATTATGCATGTAGCCACCTTCAGGTGGACAACCTTAAGGCTGGTCACCATACAGGCAACTCTTCCACTTGACAAAGTACCTTGACAGACAGGCACACATACCACTAGACCTCCTACTGACGCTTTTTGTCAGCACAAACTTTCTTAAAGCGGAGGTCCACCCTAAAGTGGACCTTCCGCTCATCGGAACCCTCCCCCCTCCGGTGCCACAATCGGCACCTTTCAGGGGGGAGGGGGGTGCAGTTACCTGGATAATCCAGGTAACTGCACCCACTTCCGGGATAGCTCTCTGCGGAAAGGGGCATAACTTACGCCCCTTTCCGCAAGTGCCCGCCCCTTCCCGCAAGTGCCCTGCTGCCTGCTGGGAAACACACAGATCCCAGAGGCAGCGGGGAACGTCCTTATTGCGCAGCGCGATTCGCGCATGCGCAGTAGGGAACCGGGAAATGAAGCCGAAAGGCTCCATTTCCTGATTCCCATACCCAAGATGGCGGCGGCAGGACCCGACAGACGACCTACAGATCGGCTTCGAGTGCCGACATCGCGGGCGCGCTGGACAGGTATGTATCACTATTTTAAAAGTCAGCAGCTGCAGTATTTGTAGCTGCTGGCTTTTAAAAAAAGAAAAAAAAAACGCGGAGTCCCGGTGGACTCCCGCTTTAAAAGGGATCGCATTTGCTGATCAGTTTACATTAAATCACAGTGCCTCTGCACCGGAATGACTATACTTCTATACATGCGTGGGAGTGGCAGCACCAGCGAGGATCCTTGCAGGCAATGGACCATAACTGCAAAGGTGAGTTTGGTGGAGTTTAGTTCACTTTAGGTCCTTTTAAGTCATTTATACTATGCTCTTCCTAGATAAACAAAGTTGTGGCTCCATTGCTCCTCCATAGAGTGGAGACACCCTAAGTCAGAAAGTGTGCTACTGGTTGGATTACTAGGTCCAAATAAAGGAAAAAACGCCCAAAAAAAAGCAAAACTGGTACAGCCACCACATTTAAGAACTGGTAAGTTTCAAAATATTACATTTTGTTTTTAGATTTATATATGCCTTAATTTACATCTAAAAAAAGACCTGCTTTCTATTATATGTGCCAGCGCAATTTCTGTCAGGGTCCCTTTCTACTCTGAAATACATTTTAATTTCAATACATGTACAAAAGCAGAGAAAATTAACTTGTACTTTCTAACTCCACAAACACCCTGGGCGTGAAGGCATGCATGACCAATATGATTAATTGAACTTTACAGTAATACAGATAAAGAAATAAATCAATATAAGATATTACTGAAATCATCTCAAAGCAGCAGACTTAAATACGCTGTGTCAGGTCTCAGAATACAAGCCCAGAATTATACTGGGTAACCCAAGGTCACAACATAGTTACAGTAGATATCAGTTTTCCTCTGCTAGAGGCTAGCATGAGCTCATAGGTACAATAAGTTTGTACTATGTTGATCTTATCCGTACAAAGAAGGGTATCTGCAGTTTTCCAGTGCCTCACTATGGCTCCCAGATGTCCCTGATATTGAGGGGTTGTCCGTGATATGGAACAAAGTCCCTGTGTGTCCCTCGTTCATCCTCATCTATCCCTCATTTTGGTCTGATATAGTTGTATATAAAATGTACTTTTTATCTTTCAAAAATTGTTGCTAAATCTTTCATCCAATTTTGAAATTGCTACATTTGTAAATTTCAATAGCTAATATGAAGGAATAGTAAATGTATAATTCTCCTTTAAGGGGGCATGACAGGAGGTGTGTCCTATGCCTACATAATTTTGCTAATAGATGTCCCTCGTTCCATTCTCAAAAAGTTGGGAGGTGTGTATGGTTAGTCTAGTCGCTAGGAGAATATGAGTAATTATATGTCTTGGAAGATAGGGGATACCTTCAATTTCAAGATTTAGTAAGGCTAATTCAAGTTAAGCAGTAATTGGGGTGTGAAGGAAATTTTAAACTCTGTATATACATATACTTTATTTTGCATGCTTTGTCCACTGCAGCCAATAGCCTTGGCATTAAACTAACATACCTCCCAACTTTTTAAAATGGAAACAAGGGACCCTTGTTTCCCTTGGATATAGATTGGGCGTTGCTATTGGACCATTTGTATGTTATAGACCCCCCTTTTTGAGAGATGGTTCTCTTTTTAAAGGGTATCATATATTTATATATATGTTATAGATTTAATTTAAGAGCATTTTACTCCTGATAAGTGGCGTGATCCATGAAACGTACGTTGAGTACACTTTGAACCCAGACAAGTTTGGCTCACTAAGAACAATTGCTTATGTTTATTATTAATGGATGAATGATCTATGAAATTGTACTGCTAATCATGGTGTATTTTACTTTGTATAATAATTGTATGTGTATACAAGTGAACTGTTATTTACAGCATATCATGTCTTTTACCAAAGATTATTGATACTTTTTAACTTGATTTGGAATTGATAAACTATTTACTGATCAAAATAAACTAGATATTTATTCAGTGGCATGCCTCATATAAAGTCGCATTCTTTCATTTTCCTTTTTTGTTTAAACCTATATTAGGGATGGAGGTTTGCCACCGCTTTGATTAGGTTGTGTCAGGTCACATTATTACATTGGATGAAAGGTTTAGCACTGGGAAACACTTTTTGTAGCTAGATAAGGCATTTTTTTTTATATCAGACCAAAATGAGGGACATTCCCAAGACTATGATAATAAACTAACTTGACTATGTATTGCCTACAATTTTAATATTAGCATGAACCTACGTAATAATTGTTTAAAAAAAACCTCACATGCACCAAATAAACCTAACAGCATTTTGGGAAAATAAATGTAATAAAAAGATATGTGTGTCTGTTCCCTACTGCAGTATTAAACCCGAAAGCACACATTTATTATATTACAGCTTACCAATTCTTAGATATGGTGCCTGCTATAATTAAATTTTTTATGCTTTCTTTCTTTTATTTTCACCAGATGATCCAGCCAGTAAGCTTGTTGTTGTTTTCAAAGGAAAAAGCTGTTTTACCATTTAGACGGCTGGGGCAAACCACTTAACCACTTAACCACTGACAGGGGTGCTTACAACGAACATCTCTGATTTATTTATGTAAAGCCTTTATATCAAAAGAAAAAAAATATGTTGTAACTTCTTAAAAAATATTAGCTGGAGTTTGCCTTCAGTTTGCTAGTGTATCTAAATCTGTGCACTCCCCCCCCCCCACCCCAAACTGATAATGCTGCTGCCCAATGGTGTCTTTGTCGCTCCTTCATCCAGCGTATAGGCCAGTGATGGCGAACCTTGGCACCCCAGATGTTTTGGAACTACATTTCCCATGATGCTCAGCTACACTGAAGAGTGCATGAGCATCATTGGAAATGTAGTTCCAAAACATCTGGGGTGCCAAGGTTCGCCATCACTGGTATAGGCACTCTAATAAAAAAGGTGTGTTACTGGCCAGAGCAGTTGAATTCACAGAGAGGGAAAAAAAGATTAAAAAAATGAAAAGGAATGCAGCCACCACATCTAACGCATGATAATGTGCAATAAATTAAATTTTTGGTTTTGGGTTTAATATTGCTTCACTTTAGAATCACTGTTCAATATCAGGATAAGAGTTGCTGATCTATAAAATGTCCAATATATTTGGTGAGTCAGCCAGGAGTAGAACCTCAATCTTTTTGATTCTCAGCCGGCAAGGTAAGCCCCTTGTTTGCTTACATTTGAGTTATTCGATTGCCTTGATTGATAAGGCTATTTCTGAGCAATGGTACCTATTTTACCCCCTGTTAATCAACTTGTATTGATTGGTGGGTTTTATGTTCTATTATCAATGTCCACTGTCCATCAAACTGTTATAGATAAGAAAAGGAAGAATAGTGCTGTTAGCAGGTACAGTCTATAAAGAATACATCTGATGTAAAATTAGTTTAGAGGCACAAGTAGAGACGTGAGAAGACTGACCAATTGTTATGAACATTAAGTTTAGTAAGGAAATGAATGGTAAAAGAGGTTCAGAAAATGTTCAGCGCAAGAGGAGTGCTAAAGAATATATGAACCAGAGATACAGTCCCGCCTATACCTTTTAGATAAATGGTTAAGGTAGAACAGGGTTAGAGCTAGAGAATTTATGGAAGAAAGATACAGTATGGAAGTTACCTGTTTAAACAGGATGGACATAAGGCTATAGACATAGGTGTGCACATCCTATTGCATTAGGGTGTGTACCCCAACGCTCAAACACACATACTGTATATAGCAGTAGGACAGTGGATGAAGTCAGTAGGGCAGTAGACAGTGTCAGTAGGGCAATAGATGGAGTAAGTAGTTTATCTTATTTTTTTTAGGATATATTTTATGTTTTATTTATTTTTTTACTATTTTATTATTATTCTTTTTTTTTTTTTTTTTTTTTTTCTAGGAACCCCGTTGGGGCGCTTTGGTGTACTAAACAGACCTCTGATGTCTCACTTTTGAGACCAAAAAAGGTACTGGGGACAGAGATTCCCCAGTCTCTTTCTTTGCAGCCAGGCAGCAGGGGGAATCTGCACAGTACAGGGTGATTAGGGTGTGCCCAGGCACACCTGGCACCCCATCTGTGCACACCTATGCTGATAGATAATTTAACACTAGATGCAAAGTGTATTGTGATGTTAAGTTATAGGATGCATATATGATCAGGAATGGACCACAACTAGAAAATCTAAAACCACAATAAATGAAAGCAAAATCAAACTGGGTTAAGGAATAACAGAACTGTTGGCCTTGGCGCAAATAAAACATTCTATATGTGGCCAGAGAAGGAAGATGGGTCAAACACTACGACTGCCCTTCCAATCATAGGAACTAGAGAAACAGAAGCACATTATAAGGATTATAGAACATGGGGTGCAAGGGATCTCAGAGCAGAGCAAATAAACTTGAGAATTAGGGAGTTAAAACGAACACAAGCAGTGACATGTTGATAAGAGCTAACAGAAAATGTGAGAATGTTATACATGTGTTGTGTAAAAAGAAAAAATGGGAAAAATGCAAGTGATTTAAAATCTGAGAGATCATTGTGTGATTAAATGGGAATGCTGATGTTATTAGTCCTGAAACTTGTGAGAATTCCTCCCCCCCCCCTCCCAAGGAAGGAATGTGTGGGATGAGACCTGATAAGGTAAAACAACATGATATGATTGCAAGTCATATTCTGGTCTATGTATTTCTGAAAGTTATTATAACCCTTTTTGTTTTGTTTTGAAAGAAAAGTATTCCTTTAATAGGAATGCCAAATTAAATGCAAGGGGGAGGTCTATGTGGTAATAAATTAACATGAGCTTACTAAACATTCTTTGATATAAAAAATTGTGCACTTAAAAATGGAGATTGTTTGTTTTTTGTTATTTTTTTTAAGTGATAAAGGAGAATATTTTAAGAAGAATAGTACCTGTGTAACTGAAATTAGGGTGTGAAATCAAAATCGTCAATCAAGTGTCCTATTCTGATATAGTGTTGGCAAATGTGTTATTATGTATTATTTTAGTATTACTAAGTGTGGATGTAATCATATGTCTCCTCCCTTTCTCAGTACAATAGTAAACTCAAGGAAATTTTCTACTTTATAAAAAAGGGTCATTTGGGAGGCATTTATACTTGTTCAGGTCGCAAGAAATGAGATAGGCCACCAGTACTTCAGGTGTGATCAATTTTTTATGATTTGCACCATAGCTTGTAGACTCTCTAACTTTCACAAAGACCAAATAAGATCCACTAATTTGGGTTATTTTTAATGGGTGATCAAATACCACCAAATGAAAGCTTTATTTGTAGGAAAAAAAGGACAAAAAATTCATTTGGGTACAGTATTACATGACTGAATAATTGTCATTCAAAGCGTGAAAGCACTGAAAGCTAAAAATTGGTCTGGGGGGGGGGGGGGGGGTTAAGTGCCCAGTAGGCAAGTGGTTAAATACATAGAATGTGATGTTAAAGGAGAAAACTTACCCTAATATAGTCCTGCAGGACCCGAATGATGGCAGGACAGGTCTCTGGAATAATGATCCCCAGAGCCTGGGGAGGCGATGCCTGTAGAGAACTTGAGGTCCTGTAGACTTCTCCCTGTTGCCAAGTAGCGCAACGTGGTGACTAGCCTCTGCTCTGGAGTGATGGCTTACCGCATGCAGGTGTCCTGCTTCGTAATATAAGGGGTCAGCAAAGCCAACAGACGGTGAAAAAATGGGGTCCGTCATCCAGAGAAAATTACAGAAATCATAAGGGTTATTCTCCTGGATCTCACACAGCAAAGGCATATGAGAGAATTGGTCATGCTGGAGCAACCAATTCTCCTCACCCATTCATGGACTGGGCTTGGGTCAAAGCAAGAAGCCCAACACCAAGCCCCCTCACAACATGAACTCTACGGCGAGTACGTAACCAAACATGGCTTCAAAACGGTCAGCTGGTCAGAACGAACTAACAGAACGCACTGAAGAACAGCAAGGCCTGTGAAGACTGAGCTGAAAATCAGAAACCAACGGAAAGGAAACATTCTACAAAACAGACACAAACTGACTACACGCACTGAAAATCAGATACACACTTCCAGTTCCGGCGCCGCATGAGCTAGCTGCGCCCTCTCCTAGCTCCCGCAGCAGTGTCCCACAAACCGGCATCGAACACCGGCTTCAGCGGCCCCCACACCCCTAAATCGGCTCAGGGTGCCTCCCGACGATCCCCCGCTGCCATGGATCGCTTCATCGAGAAAATGGGAGTCCGCTCGTATGCGGCCAATGCGGCACCTCCGGACCGGCCGCAAACCGAGCCCCCGGCTTTGGCCTGCTCCACTCCAGTTTCCCAGGCCTCTCCTGCGGAGATTCCAGACGCAGCCATGGAGGTGAGCGGGGTCTCCTCCCCTACATCCCTAGCATCCACTGCTCCATCCCCACTCTCTGGGCATGCATTTTCAACTCCCCCAGCTCAGACTGGGGACATTCAGTCACCCTCCCCAGGGGAAGATGGACATACTAGCCGCATCGCCCACGCGGTCACAGCCCTGTTATTCCCCCATGATTGCAGCGTCCGTGGAGAAGGCTGTACATGCTGGGATGAAACAAATTAAGGCTCAACTAACGGAGCATACAACCAGGCTAAACGAATTAGAACACCGCGTCTCTGAGGTGGAAGACAAATTATATCAATCCCAAGCTGCAGAGCAATCACAGGAAAAAACAAACCAGTATATTATCCAAAAATTGGATGATTTGGAGAACAGATCCAGATGCTCCAACCTGCGGTTCGTAGGTGTTCCTGAGTCGCTCCCCACAGCCAATCTGAATGACTTCTGCGCTAAATGCATTCCAGAAACCATGGGTCTCAGGGGACCCTTCACGGTGGAGCGGGCCCACCGTATGGGATCGTTCAATGGGGACCGCCAGTCCCCCCGCCCTATCATTGCCAAGTATCTTAATTATGCGGACAAAGCCCTCATTTTTCAAAAATTCTGGCAATCACCTTCCCTACAAATTGATGGCATTAAAATATTGATCTTCGCGGACTATTCCATCGAAGAATCCAAAAAACGCAAAGCCTTCCAACCGATTTGCTCTGAACTTTTTACTTTCAAAGATTTTTATTTGTTTCAAAATAAAGTCTATACAATAGACAGCGACAACATGTCGTCTCACATATATATGAAGAACGTGGTAAACATGTCAAAAAGTATAGGCAAACAGCATAAACCGGTGAGGTCAGATCGAGGACTGTATGGCAGCTGTATTGTTAAAAGAAAATGAAAATGACAGGAAAAGAAACCAACTATGTCTGGTACGGATTGACATGACTATTGGGAGTGATGTAAAAAAGAAAGACGGGTCGCCGCCTAGAACCCCCGGCACCCCAAATGGGATCACACTGTGTCGGGGAAGTCCGGCGCCCACAAATTATGAACATAAAAAAAGATAAATAAAAGGAAATTGTCTATCTCGTATCAAAGAACTTCTAATCTGCCAGCTGATCAGTCCATGAGCTGATCTGAAGCTCCTCTGCTGGGAGGAGCAAACTAAAGCAAGTCACAGAAGATTCTTTATGCCAACCAACAAACATTGCCTAAGAGACGTTTACAGATACTTATATACCTTTCCGGGCTAGCCTTAGTCCACAGTATAGATACCGAGAGGAAATGTAAGAACAAGAGGAAAGAAAAGAGAAAGAAAGAGAAAGAGGGGGGGAGACAGAGGGGGGGTAGGGGTGGGAAGAGCGTCACTACTCGCACCGGGTTCAATAAGAGAAGTTCATACATATGGAAAGTTGGTCAGGCCCATTACTCGGGCCCAGGGCTCCCAGGTGGCTACGAACCTGTCAGATGTGTCCTCCAGCAAACTGGCCAGCCTCTCCTGAGACATGATCCAGGAAATCTTTTTCTTGGCTATTGTAAAAGAAACCCCTGGTTCCTTCCAATGCCTGGCTATGGAGATTTTGGCTCCCAGCAGTACAAATTGGGCTAATCTGCTGGAGGGTTTAGAGAGATTCCCCATGGGATCATTAAGAAGAGCCACCGTGGGAGTCCTGGGGACCTTGGCACCAATCAGTCTTTCAATCAGGTTAAAAACTTTCTTCCAAAAGGGGCAAATTCTTGGACATTCCCACCAAATATGTGACATTGTCCCTGTAAGCATGCAGCCCCTGAAGCAGAGAGGACTGGCTGTTGGGAACATGTGTGTGATTCTGGCTGGCATGTAATACCATCTGGTTAGTACTTTTGTCCCTGCTTCCATAAGGTTTGTGTTGAGCAGACCCCGAAAGGATCTAGCCCCCATTGAGTGCCATTTGTCCAATGGCCATTGAAAAGATAAGTCCGTTTCCCAAGCAACCATATAGGGCGCCTTTGTTTTGGGGGTGGTGAGAGACGTGTACACCAAGGAGATCCCCCCCTTTTGGTCCATGGCTTGACCGCACCAAAGTTCGTATTCTGTAAAGATCGGGGGGTTTGAGTCTCCTTTGCAAAGGGAGTGTAGAAAATGTTGAATCTGATGAAACCGAAAAATTTCGGTCTTAGGTAGGCTTAGTTTCTTGATACAAAATTGTAAGGTGATTGGTCCTGTTGCTGTGAAAAAGTGTCCTATCCTATAAAGGCCCTTATCGACCCACCATTTGAAGGCTAGTACATTGTATCCTGGAGGGAAGCGAGGATTATTAAAAATATGAGTTAAAGGTTTAATTGTTGAGACCAAGGAGGCAGAGTAGCGCAGGGAATCCCACAGTTTAAATGAGTGGGAGAGGGTTGGGGACAAGATAGCGGGTCTGTTTTTCTGGGGGGTCCACAGTAAGAAGTCTAGGGTAAAAGCGGGGACTGCCTGATTCTCAATATGGATCCAGTCTGGCTTCTCATATTTGGAGTCAATTACGGATAACTGTGTTAGTCTGGCTTCTTGGTAGTAGCGGAACAGATGTGGCAGGCCTAATCCACCTCTCTTCCTATGAGCAAAGAGGATATTGCGGGCTAGTCTATAACCTTTTTTACCCCAGATGAATTTTAGGATTTTGTTTTGGAAGGTTGAGAGGTGATCCTTACGAATGGAGATTGGTAGGGATCTAAACAGATAAAGTAATCTGGGTAATAGTGTCATTTTGGCAGCGTGTATCCTGCCCAGCCATGATATGGGAAGTTGGGTCCAATTCTGCAGATCTGCTTCTAGCTTATGGTACATCGGGGGATAGTTATGACTGTATAAAGTCTCTATCTTACCTGTGAGGTTTATACCTAGGTATCTGATGGAGGAATCGTTCCATTGGAAATTGAAGTTCTGCTTTAAAAGTTCAACAGTGGAGGGAGTTAGAGAGACGTTGAGAGCCTGGGATTTACTGTAGTTCACTTGGAGACCTGACATCTTGGAGAAGGAATCTAGCAGGACGTTTAGATTGGGCAAGGAAGTTATGGGAGAAGTGATGTATAGCATGATATCATCCGCAAATAGGTTACATTTGTGAACACGAGATCCGCAAACCACCCCTTTTATGTCTTGGTTTTGTCTTATAGCTATAGCAAGGGTCTCGATCGCCATCGCGAAAATTAATGGGGACAATGGACATCCTTGCCTGGTTCCTTGTCTTATGTCTATGGGTTTGGAATAGAAGCCTTGGATTCAGATTCTCGCTGTAGGAGTAGAGTAGAGAGCCTGTATTAGGCCAGTAAAGCGTTGTCCAAAGCCCCATTTGCGGAGGATAGCAAAGATATAAGGCCAGGAGACCGAATCGAAGGACTTCTGTAGGTCAAGCGAGAGAAGCATACCCGATTGTTTAGGTCCCCCATCCCAGTTTGTTTGGAGAATTTACATAATATCTATGGTTCTCCTTATCTGATCCGGGCCTTGTCTACCCGGAATGAAAGCCACCTGATCCCTGTGCACATATGCATTATTGAAGTCTGCCAACCGGGTGGCGAGGATTTTGGTTAGTATTTTAATGTCACAGTTATTCAGAGAGATTGGGCGATAATTTCCATCCTCTTCCGGGTTTTTATCAGGTTTTGGGATGACAGTTATAAGCGCTGCGTTTAGCTGGGGATCAAGTGCGTTTCCCCTCGAGGCATGGTTGAAGAATTTAGAAAGATAAGGTGCTAAAGTTTCGGCAAACTTTTTGTAATAAGGATTAGATAGGCCATCCGGGCCGGGGGCCGAGCCCGGTTTTAAGGTTTTAATTGCTGCTAAAACTTCCGCCGTTGTGAAAGGAGCTTTAAGACTGTCTCTATGGTCCGAAGAAAGTTGTGGGATAGGAAGGCCGTTTAGGAAAGCGTCTATGGAGTGATCATTAGGGGCCGGGGTTGGTGAGTAGAGTTTATTGTAAAACTCTGCGAATGAGTCCAGTATCTTCGTAGGGTTAGCTGTGGGGTCTTGTCCAGGGATTATAATCTTTGGTAAAGCCTGTGTTTTGAGTCTCCTGGCCCTCGAAACAGCTAGACAGAACCCCAATGGTACATATGCCATCATTACTTTGGACGCGGAAAAAGCCTTCAATAACGTTAGATTCGATTGGCTCTCCATGTCTCTCTCCAAAATGGGGTTCTCGGGCCCCTTTTGCCATCTCATCAATTCGATGTATACATCCCCCACAGCTAAATTTGTCGCGGCGGGCCTCCTTTCACAAAATTTTCACCTCCACAAAGGGACCAGGCAGGGCTGCCCATTATCGCCCCTCCTTTTTAACATCGCCCTGGAACCACTTTCTAGGTACCTGTCCCACATAGGCCCTTTACACGGTATTAAAATAGGCGATAGAGAACTTTGCACATCCCTTTTCGCAGACGATGTTCTTATTTTCTCATCCATCCCCTCTGCAGACACACCCACCATTAAACTTACTTATGATGAGTTTAGACTATGCTCTGGGCTTCGTATAAATTACTCAAAAAGCGAGATCTTACCTATTGGCACTCATACCACCCCCTCATGGGCTAGCCAATCCATATTCACCGTAGCTCCCTCCTACATCACCTACCTGGGAATTAAAATTGGAAAATTACTATCTTCGCTGTACCATTTGAATTACCCTCCCTTCTTGGCCAAGATATCTCAGGAACTGACAAACTGGATGGATCTCCCCCTCTCGCTCATGGGAAGGTGCCACCTGGTAAAGATGGTCAGCTTTGCCAGATCATTCTACCCTATGCAAACTCTTCCGCTACTACTAAAGCACAAAGATGTTACTTCATTAAACTCTTCTATTTCCAAATTTTTATGGCATGGCAAACGACCCCGCATTGCGTATAAAAAACTGCACCTTCCCAGGGGCAATGGGGGTATTAGTCTACCAAATATCCGCCTATATAACTTAGCTTGTCTACTCAGAACCAGCTTAGATTGGATCACTCACTCATCTAGGTATTCTAACTATGAACTGGAATCTGCCATGGCACATCCTTACTCCCTGACTGCCCTCCTCCACGGTAGATGGAAATCTGTCCCCCCCCCCCCCCCCCCACCAACACAACCTCTTATTCAGAGATACGGCAATAGCGTGGAAGGAATCCAGGAAACTGGCCAAGCTTCCTCCCTATGTTTCTCTACATCTGCCGATACAGGGAAATCCCTGCTTCCTCCCAGGACTTCAGTGTAAACCTTTCTCGGACTGGCGTGAACGGGGCCTTTCGCTGTTCTCATCCTTATGTGACCCAGACACGGGCAAACCATTACCCTTTCAAGCACTGGTGGATTCCTTCGCTCTCTCCCATCACATATCTTCTACTACCAGCAATACATCAGCTTTCTTACACAAACCTGCAAAGAGGACTCTCTAAGATTTCAACCTAGTTTCCTAGGCCAGTTGATCCAGGATGACTGTTTCAACATTTCTGATGTATATAAACCTCTCCTGCAACGATCATCACCTCCCACATCTTCAACTTCCATTGCAAACTGGACTTCAGCCTTTCCGGATCCCGACCTAGTTCACAAAATTCTGCTCGGGCAACGTAAGGTACTACACCTAACCCTCAATGAAACTTGGAGGGAAACACAGCTGAAGATTGCCCACAGGGCCTATAGCCTATGGTCCTGCCCGACTATATCTACCTTCTGGGACCAGGTCTTGGCTTTCATTTTCGATGTCACGCTACTGAAATTACCTAAGGAACCTCTGCTCTTAATTTTTCGGTTATTTGGACCCCCTATTGCTGCCATGGTCTGCACCTCCAGGAATTACCCCTCCCAAATGGATATCCTCACCTCGCGCCTCTATGGACTGGATTCTGCTGTGCCTCCTTTTGGCCCGACGTCTTATTCTCCAACACTGGCTATCTCCACTTGGCCCTCCTATCAAACAACTCCACAAAGAACTTCTTACTCTACTGTACAAAGAAAGGCTTCTTACAGACTTCACCCACGTCAAACGAAAATCAGCATTTATCTCTAGGTGGCAACTGGTCATCACATTGACTCTGTCACCAACTGATCAGTATGCATTGGAACACTTTTCTTTTACATACGACAGGTCGTACACCCTCTGATACTAAAATTTCCTCCGTAGGCTCGGTCCTCTCGAAGCTCCTCCCTGGGACTCTCTCTCTGGATATTACCAACGAACCCTTCTCAGCGTAATGTTATATACCTCATCCATCCCTTTCCCCCTCCATCCCCCCCCCCCCCCCGTTTTACCCCCTTCCTTATTTTTTGTTCAAGGACTTGGCTTAATAATTCTAGGCTATGCTTTCGATCTTTTTTTTGAGCCTGTTGATAGCACCTGCAACTGTTAGGGTTTAAGACACTGATCCATCCAGTCTGGTCCATGTTGTACCTTATTATCCCTGTCTTTGTTGTTATTGTACCTTTTATCTTACGGTATCTCAAAACAATGCATTGGATCTGTATTTTTCTTTTTTATGTGCCTTTGTATTGATCTATTTCCCAATAAAAAATATTTGAAAAAAATAAAATAAAATAAATCAGATACAAACCCACAAGCACAAGCTGAACAGCAGTAAAACGATCTGAAAAGCACGTATTGCTTTGTTGTACATCACCATGCTCTTGGCGGTTTGAACTTGGTGTGACCGTGTGTATGCAAGACAAGCTTGAGCTTTTTCTGAACAAAATTCAGAGTGTATGTACGCGGCATTAGGAAGTAACCTGGAATAAGCCACAGGTGTTTTCACCCTCCCTCTTAACTTGCCCACCATGGGGGTTACAGCTGCCTAGATAGCATGCCTTGTTTGGCTCCTTTGGCATTCCAGAAGGCGGAAATCCCTGATTGCTATCGTCCCTTCCGCTTTAACTATGTGACTTCGTGACGTCACGTGAACTCGCGGTGAAACCGCGCATGCACATACAGCATATCCACGTCCAGAAGTGATCAGGGACACCGCCAGCAAGGAGACTGCTCTGACAGATGGCCGAGGGTGGCCGCGCCACCTAGTGGAGCATTTTGGGAGCACAGGTTGCAGTGCTCCCTTCCTTGCTGGGAAGTTGTCTAGGGAGAACCTCCTCACCCGGGGAACGTCTGTGACCAGTGGAGCATCACAGGGATCTGAAAGGCAAATGAAGAGAACATCCATGAAGAGCATAATGTCAAACTTTAAATGTGCATATAATTGTACAAGACAGTGTTACAATGTCAAAATAATATTATTTTATTCTATATTAATATTTTATATAAATATATGAAAAAATCTAAGACTGTGGGGGTTATTTACTAAAGGCAAATCCACTTTGCACTACAAGGGATGTCACGATAAAGCAATTTGTGATGTTTATCCTGTATTGAGGTGTAACCCTTTTAATGGGTCTTCCCATTGAAAGAAACCTCTTAAAAAGGGGGCAAAAGATATGGACTCATTTAGGCCTGGGGAGGTAGTGGTCTGTAGTCTGAAGATCCATCTTTGCTCCCATTGGAGCAAGATCTTATTCTAATCTCCTCCCCGATTGGAGATATGGACTTGATCGAGTACAGTGAAGGAGACTTTGGGTACTTTATAATTATGTTCAAGCATGGCATGTCTACCAAGCGGGAGAAGGCGGTTCTTGAAATACATGCTATATACATGCTTGGACATGTGACACCAAAACTCTTGTTTGGTCTTACCTATATTATAGGCACCACATTCACAAACCATGAGATACACCACGCAGCGGGTTTGACAGTTGGCAAAGTGTGAGGGCTTAAAGGTTTCCCCATTCAGAAGACAAAAACTTTTTCTCTTCTTATGAAGGGACAGTGCGAACAATGTCCACATGGGAGCGAACCAAAAGCTGGACAGTGTTTCTTCCTTTTTTGTTCATTTTTTAACTCACTCTGAACAAGTTTGTCTTTACTTAAGGTGGCTCGTTTATAGGTTATTGAGGGATTTGTTGACACAAAAGTGTTTACCCTGGGGTCATCCGTGAGTATGATCCAATGTTTTTGGACTAGCTCTTTAACCACTTGCTTACTGGGCACTTAAACCCCCCTCAGTCCCAGACCAATTTTCAGCTTTCAGCGCTGATGCACTTTGAGTGACAATTACGCGGTCATACAACACTGTACCCAAATGAAATTTTTATCATTTTTTTCCCACAAATAGAGCTTTCTTTTGGTGGTATTTAGTTACAGCTCGGAGTTTTATTTTTTGCTAAACAAACAAAAAAAGATGCAAAAAAAAAAAAAAAAATCATGTTTTAATAGTTTGTTATAAAATTTTGCAAACGGGTCATTTTTCTCCTTCATTGAAGTGCGCTGATTAGGCGGCACTGATAGGCTGCATTGGTGGGCACTGATGGGCTGCATTGGTGGGCACTGATGGGCTGCATTGGTGGGCACTGATAGGCTGCACCGGTGGGCACTGATAGGCATAGTTAAGGCGGCACTAATAGGCACAGATAAGGCGGCACCGATGGGCACAGATAAGGCGGCACTGATGGGCAAAGATGGGCACAGATAAGATGGCACGGATGGGTGGCACGGATAAGTGGCACGGATGGGTGGCACGGATGGGCACTGATAGGTACCACAGATAGATGGGACTGATGGGCACTGATAGGTGGCACTGATAGGTGGCTCTGATAGGTGGCACTGCTGGGCACTGATGGGCGGCACTGCTGGGCACAGATGGGCGGCACTGCTGGGCACTGATGGGCGGCACTGGGGTGCAGCACCTTTGAGGCAGATTGGGTGGCACTGTGGGTGGCACTGTGGGTGGCACTGTGGGTGGCACTGTGGGGTGGCACTGTGGGTGGCACTGTGGGTGGCACTGTGGGCACTATGGGCACTGACGGGGGGCACTTACTTTTGCTTTTATTTTACTTCAGGATGGCACTGCGGGAGGCAGGTGGGCACAGGCAGGTGGCAGGTGGTCCCTTGTATTAATGGCTGTGATCGGGACTGATGTCCCGATCACGGCCGCCGGTGATCGGCTTTTTTTTTCTCTCCTCGCGCTGTCAGCGCGAGGAGGAATAATAGCCGATTACCGGCTCCGTTCTATCACATGATCAGCTGTCATTGGCTGACAGCTGATCACGTGATAAGGGGTCGGGATCGACCCCTTACACGGATCGGTGATCAGGCGAGTCTCACGGACTCGCCGATCACAGAGCGCGCCGCGCGCGCCCCTCAGGGGGCGCGCAGGCCGCTCGTAACCGGGACGACGTCAATAGACGTAGTCCCGGAAATGTAGGTCCGCGCTAATGCCGTCATTTGGCAATAGCGCGGATCTGTAGTGGTTAATTGCATTGTGTTGTCTTGAGAAATGCAAGATTATCCTAGGTGGATCGAGGTTAGAGTCATGTTTTGCTTTGTGTTTGAACAATAAATAAAATCTTGGTTTTGTAACACCTTTGTTGTATGCTTTCCGTAGGCACAATCAGCTGTATCTGCGTGCTAATAGTCTGCTTTGGAGGTTTCTGGCTTCCTCATTTAAAAGGGTATAGTTCAAGCAATTCCTACGAAGGTGTAGGTATTGTCTATATGGAATTTAGTTTTTTAATGGTACTGGGTGGAAGCTATCCACATGCAGCACAATATCCCAAGCTGTGCTCTTGCGGAACAATGTGCTGCATAATTTTCCCTCAGGATTACGTTTCACCTGGACATCTCAATATGTCCAGGTGAAACTTAATCCTAAGGAAAAATTATGTAGCTCATTGTTTCCTGTCAGCACACACTTTCTTATTCATTACATTTCTTTTTACACATTTGCACCATTTACTTATTTTTTCACAGCATACTTGCACATTCAGGTCATTCCTGCATCACTATTTTTCTCCCAATTTTCCTTATGGTTCACTTCACTTTTTCTTTCTTTTTCCCCACAACTCTTTTTTTCATCTCACTCTACTTTCTTCCCTTTTCCCTTTCCACACACGTTCACTAGGGGGCGCTTAAACATATGACTTCCTGCAAGTCGTACTCAGTGGAGCGACATCTCTCCTCAGAGTAATGAGTGGCCGGGGAATATGAGATCATTTTACGGATTTTAAAGGAATCCTGGTTAGGAGATTTTTCCAAATTCACCTTCTATTGGTAATTATGTGTTACATTTATATATTTTTTACACAATTACTCATTAACTACTTTTCAAAACTTGAAATGTTAAATGTAATTTCTTTACAGCAAACCAACCCTTTGAAGAAGACCTTGATTAAACTGGTTGAAACACAGCAGTAATTTTATACTACAGACATTCTGATATGTAATGCTGTGTATAATCTTGTGTTTGCACTTTTGTATTTGGAATGGTTCCTGAGCTCATATTTTAACTGCCATGAGAATATTACATTATTTACTCTTGATAATTACTAATTTTGCTGCAAAAAAACAAAAAACCCTGGAGGAATTTTCCCATAAATTAGCAAATATTGGGACTAGTACTATTTCGGATCACACTCCTGTGTCAATTAGTTTGAAATTTCCCTGTCCACCCAAACAAAAACCTAGCTGGAAATTGAATGATTTTCTTTTCTCTGAAACTACGGATTATACGGACCTCTCAAATGCCGATACTGCCCCCATGAATCCACCAACTCGTCTGACGCGTCCACCCAGGGGTCTCTTGTCTTGGACACAAACCTCTGCACCTTTCGATTGACCCGAGAGGCCAAGAGATCCACATCTGGTGTGACCCACTGCAGGCAAAGAAGCCTGAATACCTCCGGATGCAACGACCATTCTCCTGGGTCCAGCATCAGGCAACATAGGTAGTCCATCTGCCAGTTTTCTACGCCCGGTATGTATATGGCCGACAGGGCCGACACGTATCGTTTTGCCCACTGGAGGATGTGAGCGTCCTCCCGTGCTGCCCCTGAGCTCCTTGTTCTTTCTTGATGGTTGACATATGCCACTGCCGTGGCGTTGTCTGACTGGATCCTGATCAGACGCCCCTGTAGCCTCATTGGCCATGTGGAAAGGCATAGCCTGATCGCCCGAAAGTTTGAGCACATTGAACGGCAGCTGGGATTCTTCCCGGGACCAAAGGCCCTGGGTTGACTGTACCCCCAGCACTCCACCCCAACTGGTCAGGCTGGGGTCTGTTGAGATCACCGTCCAATAGGGAGGAAGGAACGATTTCCCGGACCGAAGGGTCCGGAGACCTCAGCCACCAGAGAAGAGAATACCTGACTAACTGGCTCATCTGATTCTGACGATCCAGGGATAATGGAGATTTGTTCCATTTGTAGAGGATCTCCTTCTGCAATACTCAGGTGTGAAATTGGGCGTTCGGTATCGCCTCGAAGGAGGCTACCATGAGGCCCAGAACTCTCATGCAGAAGCGCAGCGACGACCACCTGTGGTTCATCAACAACTTCACCATGGCTCGGAGAGTCTGCAGCTTGTCTGAAGGGAGAAAAACTCTCGCTTCCACGGAGTCCAGCAGCAGTAACCCACGATTGTGATCCCACGTTGCCTTAACAGCGCTAGAATTGGAGCTAACACTTTGGTAAAGACTCAGGGTGCTGACGCCAGGCCAAAAGGGAGAGCCACAAATTGCTAGTGCTCTTCCTCAATTGCAAATCACAGAAATCTCTGATGCCTGAAGCATATGAGTATACGCAAGTATGCATCCTGGATATACAGAGACGCCAGGAAGTTCCCCGATGGAGTGCAGCGACCACAGATTCCATCCTGAACAGCAAAGCAGTTGAGGGCTTTTAGGTCCAGGATTGGACGTACCCCTTCCTTTTTGGGGACTACAAACAGATTGGAGTAGAATCCCTGAAACCTTTCCAGCTTTGGAACAGGCACTATCACCCTGCGTAGGAGCACGTCTTTTACTGCCCCTAACAGGGCTTCCCAGCGAGCCAGGAGCAAAGGTGTGCTGGAGGGAAAAAATCTGTTTGGTGGACAAGAAAGAAACTCTATCTTGTAGCCCAATGAAACCAGTTCGCATACCCATTGGGATGCCTAGACAGAGTAGGGCATTTAAATCTTGCTGTACTTTAGTCATAAGGGGGCAGGTGTTACTTATTCATCAGTTAAGTAAAGCATTGCCACCAGCATCTGTGCATATACAATTCCAAGAGCAGTGGCTCTTTTTTCGCTTGTGCACTCCTTTGCAGCCCATTTGCATGAATTGGAACACAGCCACAGCAGGACAAAAGGTAGAGAAGGGGGCTGGGTAGGGGTTTTGGCTATTAGCACCTAGCATAGCATGCCACACATCCAGTACGCGTGGCATAGCATGCCACGCGTACTGGATAATGTCACCATCCCCTTGGCTCTGCGGGTAGACGCTGGGGGAAAGGTAAACATGTTATCTACCTTTTTTAGACCACTGGTGTCTTTTTTGTAAGTTTGATGTAGTGTTTCTGCAAGAAGAATATTTACAAAAATGTGAGGGGTGTGCTCACTTTTGTGAGATACTATGTGTGTGTGTATGTGTGTATATATATATATATATATATATATATATATATATATTGTGATATGCGGCAGCCCGGGATCACCAGTCAGCCGACTTTTTACAAACAGTCTTGTTATTGTTCAAAGAGCAAAACAATGTAGCTTTTCCTCAGCATAAAACAAACAAAACATGCTATATACTTCTGGTTATCTAGTACAAAACAAAAATGTGGCTCACCACCATAATAACAACATCCCACAACAGGGTTTACAGTTCTTACCTGCTCTCAGGTTCCGAAAAGGTCACAGGGCCATGCAGAGTCTTAGCAAAGAGCAGCACACAGCACACTGGGGCTGATTTGCTAAGATGAATGCGCTGCGCCGGTTCATACCTCCATTTTTGCTCCAGATAAATTATTAAGTGAGCGTAAGAACCGGCGCACGCATAAGTGCAGCAGATAATATGCCGGCACACGTGATAATAATCTCCCATTGATAATAGTGCACACCGTATCATTAACAGTCCATTCACACAGGGGCAACACGACTTCCAGCGCAACTTTGGCAGGCTTGGGCAACTTACAACATGACTTGGGGCGACTTACAACACGACTTTAAGTCTCCCCCAGACCAGGCGACTTTAATAAAAAAAAGACACGCATGGGTTCCCCTCCAAGAGCATACCAGGCCCTTCAGGTCTGGTATGGATATTAAGGGGAACCTCACATAAAAAAAAAAAATGGCGTGGGGGTCCCCCTCAAGATCCATATCAGGCCCTTCAGGAACCCCTCGTCCAAAAAAAAAAAAGATGTGGGGGTTCCCCTCAAAATCCATACCAGACCCTCTTATCCAAGCACGCAACCTGGCAGGCCGCAGGAAAAGAGGGGGGACAAGAGAGCGCCCCCCCTCCTGAACCATACCAGGCCACATGCCCTCAACATTGGGAGGTTGCTTTGGGGTCCCCCCAAAGCACCTTGTCCCCAGGTTGATGAGGACAAGGGCCTCATCCCCACAACCCTGGCCGGTGGTTGTGGGGGTCTGCGGGCAGGGGGGCTTATCAGAATCTGGAAGCCCCCTTTAACAAGGGGACCCCCAGTTCCAGGCCTCCCCCATGTTTGAAATGGTAAGGGGGTACTTCCTACCATTTCACCAAAAAAGTGACAAAAGTGTTAAAAATGACAAGAGACCGTTTTTGACAATTCCTTTACTAAAGTCTTCTTCTTTCATCTTCTTTCTTCTGAAGAGAAGCGTCACACAGTGGGAGCCTCCCATTGCGCGGAGTGGCCCGAGAATGAAGAAGAGACGCCGTGGAGGAATATGCCGGACGAGAACACCGGAGCAAGAAGCAGAGGATCGGAGGAAGAAGAAGATGGAGGAAGAAGATGGAGAAAGAAACCGAAGGATGAAGAAAGGAAGAAGACCAGAAGAAAGAAGATTAAAGAAGAAGACTTTAATAAAGGAATTGTCAAAAACTGTCTCTTGTCATTTTTAACACTTTTGGCACTTTTTGGTGAAATGGTAGGGGTACTTACCCCCTTACCATTTGACACAGGGGGAGACCGGGATCTGGGAGTCCCCTTGTTAAAGGGGGCTTCCAGATTCTCATAAGCCCCCCGTCCACAGACCCCCACAACCACCGGCCAGGGTTGTGGGGATGAGGCCCTTGTCCTCATCAACATGGGGACAAGGTGCTTTGGGGGGGTACCCCAAAGCACCCTTCCAATGTTGAGGGCATGTGGCCTGGTACGGTTCAGGAGGACGGGGGTGGTCTCTCGCCCCCCCTCTTTTCCTGCCAGGTTGCATGCTCGGATAAGGGTCTGGTATGGATTTTGAGGGGGACCCCCACGCCTTTTAATTTTGGCGTGGGGTTCCCCTTAATATCCATACCAGACCTGAAGGGCCTGGTATGGAATTTCAGGGGACCCCCACGCATTTTTTTCTTAATTTTTTTTTTCTTAATGCTAACATGACCTGTGTGCAAAAAAACCATAGAAGTGAACCAGCGCAAAAAAAAAGTCAAGTTGAGAGGTGCGCCTGTTCAACTTATGCAAATGAATCTACGCGGCTTGACATTTACTAAGATTTTGCCGGCGCAGTGAACCAAAGCACTTGAATATGTGCAAATGCTGCTTGCGCATGCTCATGCGCAGAGCATAAATTGACCTTGCGCCGTTCCAAGTGTATTTGCAGGCGCAGCAAGCTTGCTCAGAGAAAGTTACTTTTCCATTCTATTGTGGACATATTTGTTACTTGGACAGTTATAACTATACTTCCTCACATCACCCACATCACCCCCATAATATTGACACTTCCAGCTTCTTTTAATTCTGAGTTGAAGAATGCGTGCGCCATGTCTATAGCAGCGCACAGATCGCCGCCTCCTGTGCGCCGGCATGTTAATACTAAATGGGGAATTGCGCTATGTTACAGCCCCACTGTGTCTAGGTTCACAGAATGCATCAAAGACACCTGCTGCTGACTGTTCCCTGATTTTTTTCAGACCCGTCTAACCTGAGCAATCAAAGCTACCTCTCTTGTTGTCCCTTTTAAAGGGACCACAATCCAAACAATGGTGACCCAAACAGTGCTGTATCACAAAAAAAGGCCTGATCATTGAGCAGCCAAATCTTCCGGTGCTGAAGTGGTTAAGGATATATACGTTGTTTGTTTGGTCTCAGTTTCTGGGTGCGGCTACGTGTCTAGTCTCCTTGCCGCTGATTCTTAACAGCCGGGCTGCATGCTCAGGTAAGGGTCTGGTATGGATTTTGGGGGCGACCCCAAGCCATTTTTTATTTTTTCAATTTTGACGTGGGATTCCCCCCTCAATATCCTGGGAGCACAAGTTGCATATCATGTAGCTACATGAGCTACCTGTCTGGTCTTGTTGCCGCTGATTCCTGACATACTGTAATAGTGATGCCCACTAACGACCAGATCTGCTACACTTAGGAACTGAGATCCAGTTACTTGGCTTTTTTTTGCCTTTGTCAGAATGCTGAGAGTAAAGGTTATATGTTGCTTGCAGCTTGCGGTAGGGGGAGTGGCGTAGCGTGGGGGGTGCGAAGGGGGCCGTGGCCGCGTGCGCAACATTTAGGGGGGCAAAATTCTGTCTGCCTCCTCCTAAATTTACTTTGCTGTGTCCCCTGCGCTCTGCCATGTTCAAACTCTGACGCCCTACCCACGATCGTGGTAGATCCTGGAGTCCCGCCTCTGCACATGTTCAGTCTCTGGCACCCTGTGATTGGGTGACTGGGGTCATGTGGGGAGGCGGGACTCCAGGAGCAAAGTTAACAGGCCAGTCCCGCCGCCACACATGACCCCATACGCCCAATCACAGGGCGCCAGAGTTTGAACATGGCGAAGCGCGGGGGACACAAGAAATCGTGAGTGTAAGCCGTCACTGTCTTCTCCTCCTCCTCCTCCTCCTCCCCTCCGGACTGATGGAGAACAAAGACGAGAAGGTGAGGCATATTGCGGGGGGGTTGGACACGGTCTGGGGAGAGGGAGCAGCCAGAGAGAGAGAGAGTAGAAGAGCAGCACAGTGTAGTGTCAGTATAGGAATACTGTAGGTAGGATATTGTAGTGGTCAGTATAGTGTAGTGGACAGTATAGTGATCAGTATAGTGTAGTGGTCAGTATAGTGGTCAGTGTGGTGTAGTGGACAGTGTAGTGTAGTGGACAAAATAGTGGTCAGTGTAGTAGACAGTGTAGTGGACAGTATAGTGGTTAGTGTAGTGGACAGTATAGTGGCCAGTATAGCGTAGTGGACAGTATAGTGGTCAGTGTAGTGTAGTAGACAGTATAGTGTAGTGGTCAGTATAGTGGACAGTATAGTGCTCAGTGTAGTGGACAGTACACTATAGTGTAGGGGACAGTGTAGTGGACAGTATAGTGGTCAGTGTAGTGTACTGGACAGTATAGTGGTCAGTGTAGTATGGGGGTCAGTGTAGTGGACAGTATAGTGGTCAGTGTAGTGTAGTGGTCAGTATAGTGGACAGTATAATGTAGTGGTCAGTGTAGTGGACAGTATGGTGGTCAGTGTAGTATAGTGGTCAGTATAGTGCACAGTATAATGTAGTGGACAGTATAGTGATCAATGTAGTATAGTGGACAGTATAGTGGACAGTGTAGTGTAGTGGTCTGTATAGTGGACAGTCAGTGTATTGTAGTGGACAGTATAGTGGTAAGTGTTGTGTAGTGGACAGTATGATGGTCCGTGTAGTGGTCAGTTTAGGTTGGTTAGTACTATTGTAGGAAGGGAAGGGACAGGACTCGGGGAGTGCTAAAAGTCCGCAAGTTAGGGGCGCAAATTACTTGCCTTGCTCCGGGCACTGACAACCCACGCTATGCCAATAGGTAGGGGATAAAGATTTGAGTCGTTCACTTTGGCAGGATCTCACTGAGGAGGAGCTGTTGGGAAGCATTCTGACAGCACATGCTTTAGCTATTGAGGGCAGGTTTTCCCTTAGTAATGTGCAACCCTTTATTCAGGTCTGTTCTGAGCTACTATTTCAGTGTATCTCTCAGACCCATGATATTTTTACTCATTTATTTACTATACACCAGGCTAAATTTTTGGGATGGCTGCTGAAACATTGTGCAGGTTCTTTTTTTCCAGAATTATTCAGCCTATTCACTAACAGGTGGGGTTGGATTGCATTGCTGTGTGCACTGTTTAGCAATGTGAGCAAGGGAGAGATAAACTAACTTTAGTTCACCCTCTGCTACAAGCTTGGTCAGAGATCATATCCCCAGTGCTAGATGAGTCACATAAAGTCAGATCTGTTGCTAAAGATCAATAAGCTAAATGTAAGAAAAAAGAGAAAGTGCATGGAAATAAAATAACGAGCTGGCTGCACACCCCTAAATATTCTAAAAAGAATGAAAGGACAGGTTCCCCTTGGGGTTTTCAGGCAGCGACAAGAAGCAGAAATAAATTTGTAAAAATATATTTATTTTATTAGTTCAAAGGCTTAATCGCGTCATAAATTTAAAATACGGACTCTGGTATATGTTAGTACAGCATATCGATGGGTAAAGGATATATGCAACATTTGGTACAAAGATAGTTACAGGAACAGTTTACAAATACATCAATATTTCAAAAGCTACAAATAGCACCCATGCTACCCCAATGCATTTCGACCTCCAGGGTCTTCTTCAGGGGGGGGGGGGGCAAAACCCAAGCAGAAGGGGTGATTAAGGGAGAGATAAACTAACTTTAGTTCACCCTCTGCTACAATCTTGGTCAGAGATCATATCCCCAGTGCTAGATGAGTCACATAAAGTCAGATCTGTTGCTAAAGATCAATAAGCTAAATGTAAGAAAAAAGAGAAAGTGCATGGAAATAAAATAACGAGCTGGCTGCACACCCCTAAATATTCTAAAAAGAATGAAAGGACAGGTTCCCCTTGGGGTTTTCAGGCAGCGACAAGAAGCAGAAATAAATTTGTAAAAATATATTTATTTTATTAGTTCAAAGGCTTAATCGCGTCATAAATTTAAAATACGGACTCTGGTATATGTTAGTACAGCATATCGATGGGTAAAGGATATATGCAACATTTGGTACAGGAACAGTTTACAAATACATCAATATTTCAAAAGCTACAAATAGCACCCATGCTACCCCAATGCATTTCGACCTCCAGGGTCTTCTTCAGGGGGGGGGGGGGGCAAAACCCAAGCAGAAGGGGTGATTATATTGTATATTCTGCAAATAGTCAAAAGAAAAAAGACTTTCAATAAAAAAGTTTTTTAGCCTACAAATTAGCTGATTATTATACCTTATTTCAGTAATATTTACCAGTTCCACCAAACCGTTACTGTTCAACCAGAGACTTTTATTAAAATCTGAAAAAGAAATTAGTGCCTTCTCTCAATAAATATAATACATATATTGCTAGTATTGTGAAATATTGTCAGAGTAATGGATACCACCACTGCTTCTTCCATGGTATTTTTATGGTAAAAATTCAATTATGATCCTGGAAAAAAGGGGAGACGGGAGAGAGAAGAAAAAAAAACGGAAAAGGGGGAGGGGGAAATAGAGGGAAAACAGAGGGATAATAGATGAGCCCACATGATGGCTCCATTTTGAGATTCAACCAAAGAATATATTTCTTTGCATTCACTAATATTGTTTCATTTTTCTTTTTAATCCCTCATCTTGATGCCTTAGCTCATTTTTCCTGAGGTATAACCTTTTAAGAAAGGTTTGATTTTTTCCCATAAACGTGTAAATTTACGTATTAATAAAGAAATTTGAGTTTCTACCTGGTCACCTTGTTTGAGATCAGTCTCGTAACCAAACATAAGATGGGTCCATTCATCCCCCTGAAAAGCACTCATCATAGATGAGGCAGGTTAACAACAATGGGGTAAATTAGAATACAATGTTTACAAAAAAGATATGATGATTATACAAAATGTGTTATACAATCGTAAATTAGAATACAATGTTTACAAAAAAAATATATGATGATTATAAAAATTTGTTATACTAATACTATCACAGTCACATTACCATATGCAGATGGGGTCAGTGGTTTAAACACACTCCTGTGTCAGTTTTTTTTTTTTTCCACAACCTACACATTTTGGTTCCTGTTAATCATTTACGAATAATAGTAACACCACTTCACAATAACGATAATCATCATACTGGTGACTCCACAGTTTTTTACTAAATTGCTTTTGTATAAACATATAATATTTGGGCAACTAAGCATTACTTTTCTTCCACTTTCTATTTCTTATTTATATTCATATATGCACCTATATAATAGTACAATATTGTAACACAATATTTTATCTATTCACTTAGAATATCTTGACGTGGGACACTTAATTTATATTTTATTATATTTCATTATTTTTAGGTGTGGCCACCTAGGGCAGTGATGGTGAACCTTGGCACTCCAGATGTTTTGGAACTACATTTCCCATGATGCTCATGCACTCTGCAGTGTAGCCGAGCATCATGGGAAATGTAGTTCCAAAACATCTGGGGTGCCAAGGTTTGCCATCACTGACCTAGGGTGTGCCAAGAACCTCCTCTTCTGTTCCTCTGGTTCCCCTGGATAAACTCCAGATACTGTAAATTCTTGCAAGTCAGCGATCGATGCCCCTGTGAAGTCATTTTCCTCTCCCCCCCCCCCCTTCTTTCCCCCAGTTTGGTGGGTGGATGAAGTGGGTTAGAACAGCAGGGCAGCGGTACCAGGATGACCCTTCGAGAGAAGGCATTAATTTCTTTTTCAGATTTTAATAAAAGTCTCTGGTTGAACAGTAACGGTTTGGTGGAACTGGTAAATATTACTGAAATAAGGTATAATAATCAGCTAATTTGTAGGCTAAAAAACGTTTTTATTATACGAATATACGATATAATCACCCCTTCTGCTTGGGTTTTATCCCCCCCCGAAGAAGACCCTGGAGGTGGAAATGCATTGGGGTAGCATGGGTACTATTTGTAGCTTTTGAAATATTGATGTATTTGTAAACTGTTCCTGTAACTATCTTTGTACCAAATGTTGCATATATCCTTTACCCATCGATATGCTGTACTAACATATACCAGAGTCCGTATTTTAAATTTATGACGGCGATTAAGCCTTTGAACTAATAAAATAAATATATTTTTACAAATTTATTTCTGCTTCTTGTCGCTGCCTGAAAACCCCAAGGGGAACCTGTCCTTTCATTCTTTTAAGATCAATAAGCTGTGCCTCTGTTATCCTTAGCAACCTCTGCTGCTACTGAGTGTTCCTTACTTCCTGTAGATCAGTACCCTGCCACCAGTAATCACACTTCCTCTGTATGCAATCCATTGAAAGTTCCCCCTGCAGTACCGTTGTCCATAGCAACGTTTCAGGCCTATTCCTGTACTTCTGCTACTCTTCCCTCTATTTTAATCAGTATTGTTACTACCTTCCCAGCAGCAGTACACTCTGGTCAGCACAATGCAACTACATGCAGGAATCCAGTATCCAAGCCCAAAAAGTAACATTTTCTCCTGCTCTTAGAACTCTGCCCCTTTCTATGTTGCCTGCTGATGATGCCCAGTCCTCCTCCATGCTGATGACTGCTGCTGATGTGATCCAGTCCTCCTCCATTCTGATGATTGCTGCTGATGTGATCCAGTCCTCCATGCTGATGACTTCTTCCAATGTAATCCAGTCCTCCTCCATGCTGACACTGTCTGCTGCTAGTGTCCAGTCCTCCTCCATGTTGATGCCGCCTTCTGATGGTGTCCAGTCCTCCATAGTGATGCCTCCTTCTGGTGGTGTCCATTCCTCAACCATGCTGCTGCCTGCCGTGGGTGACCTACCATCTGCTGCAAAGCCTGCTGCCCAGCGGGACTATGCCAATACCTGTGCTGCTGCCCAGCTTGATGTGCCTCTGCCTGCTTCCCAGACTGCCTCTGGATTTCCTGTCCAACAACCTGCCTGCCTCCTGAGGGTCTGCTATCCAATGACAAGTCTACCATTGATGATCTTGGATATCTTCTCCCTACCACCCTGCTGGGTTCTATTGACTCTATGCGAGCTGCTCAGTTGGATTGTCATGCAAAGTGAGCTCAGTGTCTGCCTGCTCCTCCAAGTCCTTACATACCTTATATGGGCCACCATTTTGGCCTGAGATTCATATGACGGTTGCCTCGGTTGAGTCCTTCTGGCAGTGTGTTATTCCTATGGTGCCAAAGCCTGGTGGCCAGACATACCCTTGGCAACTGGTAGCTGCACCTGCCTTCATGGCCCTGGTCATGGTAAGCTCCCAGGGAATGGCAGAGTACAATCTGTGCCTTGCCATTCTCCCGATGTCATTGCCACAGCTCCGAGTGAACTAGGGGACCCGGGTTGGGTAACCGGTGCCTCAGAGAGACCTAAGTGGCTTTTGATGTGCAGAGCAAGTCCTGAAAACCAGGCAAGCTACTTGGTTATGACGAGGCACTTCAGTGTCTGGGCCATAGTATTGTCACATGACCCCAGTGCTAAGTTTGCAGATAACCCGTGGAATCCTAGCATAGGGGTACCTGCTGTTTTGAGGGCCTTGAAGTACCGAATGCTGTACATCTCAGCGAATCTGGCCAGCAAGAGACCCAGACAGTTGCTTGACCCCAGCAGTGGAGTACCCAGTAGCTCACCTGACCCAGGCTGTGGAACACTTTGCCTATCAATGGATCTTGGCACTATGGCATTTCGCTTGGAACTCAGCACTTCAGCCTATGATGAACTTTTGGTCTGGGCTCATTTAATTGATGACCGTCTTTTATGAACTGGTTCAGCTATGGCTGTGGAGCATCCAGAGGCCGCTTCTTAAGGGGGGAGTCTGTTAGGATTGAGTTCACTTGCTGGTGGTACTGTGCTGCTCTCGGCTGTTTGCTGCAGCTCCAGTGTCCACCAGAAGGTGTCTCCCAAGAGCCAGCAGGCTGGAATGATCAGTGACACCAGGGTTCAGCTGCCAGGTGGATATTTAAGGCTGCTCCTCCCTTCCCCCAGTGCGTCACTATCCTGTTGATTGCCCCCTTGCAACCAGATCCTTGTGCTTCCTGTATCCTGATCCTTCCTGCACCCCTCAACCTTGTTCCTGCTCCCTGCTCTTGTACCCAGTCCTGATTCCCTTCCTTGCATCCCTGTTGCCTTTGTCCCTTATATTGTACATATATTGTATAGTTAGTAGTTAGGTTTATTAGTTATTTTTGTTCTTGTTTGTTTAAGTGGTTTATGTTTTTACTGGTTGCTGTGTATGTTTATTGGTGTGTTTTCGCTAATAATAAATATCACTTTAAGGATATGTACGTTGTTTGATCTCAGTTTCTGGGTGCAGCTACGTGTCTGGTCTCCTTGCTGCTGATTCCTGACAGCCAAGCTGCGTGCTGGTAAGGGTCTGGTATGGATTTTCGGGGGGGGGGGGGGGGCGACCCCACACCGTTTTTTTTTGTGTGGGGGTCTCCCCTCAAAATCCATACCAGACCAAATGGACTGGTGTGGTCTTTCAGTTTTTTTTTTTTTTCCAATTTTGGTGTGGGGTTCCCCCTCAAAATCCTCAGAGCAAAAGTCCCATTCCACAAGTCAGATCCGTTAAAATTATGATCTGACTTGGATCTGACTTGGATCTGACTTGCTTTCAAAATAATGGGCTGAAATTGTGCCCACGATGGACCAAAGTAGTGCAGAAACCTTTCTGAGCCTGAGTTCACACTTGTACGACAAACGCTTCCCCATTGGGAGCTCATGTCGCTCATAAGTTGGTCCGACTTTGAAAATGCTCCCTGCACTACTTTGATCCAACTTTGGTCCTACTTCAGCCCATTGAATATCATTGAAGTCTGGTAAAAGTAGGATCCTTATCCTAACCATCTGACTTGTGACTTCCGACATGGTGATTACTGCAGCAGTAAAAGGAATTTATGTATATATTATATATATATATATATATATATATATATATATATATATATATATATATATATATATATATGTGTGTGTGTGTGTGTGTGTGTGTGTATATATATATATATATATATATATATATATATCCATCTTCTGAGATTCAAATTTAGTACAGAATGAATTTGAATAGAAAAGATTAGAATAGAATATATATATTTTTTATTTTTTTTTATATTCTGTTCTATTGTTTTTCTATGCTATTCGTTTCTATTATTTTCTATTCTATTCTAATCTTTTCTATTGGAATTCGATTTCATTGTATATGAATTTCGAATTTCGAAAAATGGTTATATATATCTAGTTTACTTTTTCAAATTTGGTAGATTTTTTTCAAATGTGGTCAAATATTTTCGAATGCGGATGAATATTTTCGAATTCGAATACGAAATTAAATGAATCCCGAAAATGAATGTAACGAATGCAACAAATTTAACAAAGCATATTTAGTTAAATAACGGATCCAAACACAACAAAACAATTTTTTTCATCCTGCACATGTCTATTCAGCCCATTAAATATCATTGAAGTCAGATCAAAGTCAGATCAAAGTCAGATCGCCGTCTAGCCTGATCCAACTTTGGCAAGCGACTTGTGCTCTGATGATCTTGAGGGGGAACTCCAGGGAGTTCCCCCTCCAAGAGCATACCAGGCCCTTATCCGAGCTCGCAGCCCGGCCGGTCAGGAAAGGGGTGGGGACAAGCGATCAGCCCCCCTCCTGAACCGTACCAGGCCGCATTCCCTCAACATGGTGGGGTGGGTGCTTTGGGGCAGGGGGGCATACTGCGGCCTCCCCCCACCCCAAAGCACCTTGTCCCCATGTTGATGAGGACAAGGGCCTCTTCCCGACAACCCTGGCCATTGGTTGTTGGGGTCTGCGGCCCTATGTGAATGAGTATGGGGTATATCGTACCCCTACCTATTCACCTGGGGGGAAAAAGTGCCAATAAAAAAAGACTTTTCTGCTCTCTCCTGGATCTTCTCTGCATTCTCCGGCCTCTTCTTCCGCTCTCCGGCCTCTTCTCTCGCTCTCTGGTGTCTTCTGCTGGGCTCCTCTGCTATCTTCTGCTCTTTTGCTGCTATTTTGCTAGCGTTGGCCCGATCTTCTCAATTGTCTTCTTCCCTCTTCTCTTCTTCTGATGTTGTCACAACGCTCTCTCCTGCTGTAATGCCGTGTGCGCGGTGCTCAAAGACTTATATAGGCATGGGGCTTGGTAACCAGGTGATGACCCCACCACTCCATCATTCCCCGGGTGGTGTCATCATAAGGGGCCCCATGCCTATAAAAGTCGTTGCGCACTGCGCACATGGCATTACATTGGGAGAGAGCGGCGTGTCAACATTGGAAGAAGACCGGAGGGAAGAAGACGACGGAGAAGACCGGGCCAACGACATAGGAGCATACCAGACTGAAGGATCTGGTATACTCCAAGAGGAGAACCCATGCCAGTTTTTTATTTAAAATTTGATGTGGAGTTCCTCCTCAAGATTCATAACAAACACAGTGCCTGGTATTGGCGGGGATCCAAGTTGGATTGCCGTTAATTAAAGTCGGACGCGTCTCTGACATCAAGTCACAGGGCAAAATCAGATCCAAAGTAGGATGAGTGTCGTGTCGCACCAGTGTGAACCCGGCCTTAAAGTAGTATCCTGTTCATTCAATTTGGATGGATGTAGAACCAATGTAGGACTAATGTCGCAGAGCAAAGTAGGATGACAGTCGTATGTCGTGTAGTATCAGTGTGAACCCAGCCTCAAAGTTGGACTGACTTGCATCGGACCAGTTAAGATGACTCTCATTGTATGATACACATCATGCAACATGTGGTCCCAAAGTTGGAGCATATGTTGCACCAGTGTGAACCTGGTCTTAGGCCAGGTTCACACTGGTACCACACTGTTAATCCAACATTGCCCTGCAACTTCAGCCTTACATCAATCTGACTTTTATCCGACTTTAATGAACGGGATACGACTTTGTGATAGTCTGACTTGTCCTTTTACCAATCAAAACAATCCTTTTTTTTTTATAAAAAAAATGGTGTGGGGTCCCCCCAAATCGATACCAGGCCCTTTGGGCCTTGTATGGATATTAAGGGGAAACCCCACACCAATTTATTTATTTTTTTTAAATGGTGTGGGGTCCCCTCCCAAATCCATACTAGACCCCTAGGTCTGGTATGGATTTTAAATGGAAACCCTGCACTAAAAATTTTTAAAAAAAGGATGTGGGATCCCCCCCCCCCAAAATCAATACCAGACTCTTATTTGAGAAAGCAGGCCAGGAAAGGGGGGATGAGCGAGTACCCCCCTCCTGAGCTATGCCAGGCCACATGCCCTCAACATGGGATGGGTGCTTTAGGGCAGGGGGTCTACACCCTCCACCCCAAAGTACCTTGCTCGAAGTTAATGGGGACAAGGGCCTCATCTCCACAAACCTGGCTGGTGGTTGTAGGGGTTTGTGGGCAGGAGGCTTATCAAAATCTGGAAGCCCCCTTTAACTACTTTCGGACCGGACCATTTTGCTGGCTTAAGACCAGACCACTTTTTGCGATTTGGCACTGCATCGTTTTAACTGACAGTTGCACGGTCATGCAATGTGGCTCCCAAACAAAATTGACGTCCTTTTTTTACCACAAATAGAGCTTTCTTTTGGTGGTATTTGATCACCCCTCTGGTTTTTATTTTTTGCACTATAAACAAAAAAAGAGTGACAATTTTGAAAAAAACACATTATTTTTTACTTTTTGCTATAATAAATATCCCCCAAAAATATCTAAAAAAAAATATTTTTTTTCTCAGTTTAGGCTGATACGTATTCTTCTACATATTTTTGGTAAAAAAAAAATTGCAATAAGTGATTATTGATTGGTTTGCGCAAAATTTATAGCGTTTACAAAATAGGGGATAGTTTTATGGCATGTTTATTAATAATTTTTTTTACTAGTAATGGCGGTGATCAGCGATTTTTATTGTGACTGCGACATTATGGCGGACATATCGGACATTTTTGACACATTTTTGGGACCATTGTTATTTATACAGCAATCAGTGCTATGCAAATGCACTGATTCCTGTGTAAATGACACTGGCAGTGAAGGGGTTAACCAGGGGGTGGCAGTGTAGGGGTTAAGTGTGTCCTAGGGGCGTGTTACTAACTGTAGGGGGCTGGGCTGTGTGCTGGTGAACACTGATCTCTGCTCCAATCACAGGGAGCAGAGATCAGTGTCACTTGTTGCTAGGCAGAATGGGGAGATGCTGTTTACATCGGCATCTCCCCGTTCATCCACCCCGTGAGATGATCGCCATGGTGATCGAGTCCGCAGGACCTGCGACCGGACTCACGGGGTCCCGACCGCCAGACGCGTGCACCGTCGGCGGCGCGCACGTGATGGCAGGGTGGCAATTTCAACTGGACGTACCTGTACGCCAGTTTTCCAGCCCGTGCTATTCTGCCAACGTACATCGTCGTGTGCCAGTCAGGAACTGGTTAAAAAGGGGCCCCCAGATCCTGCCCCCATGTGATTGAATATGGGTTACATAGTACCCCTACCCATTCACCAAAAAAAGTGTCAAACAGTAATAAAAACATAGCACCAACGTCAATCACAATGTCTTCTTTCTCCGCCGATGTTGCTGGTTTCCTCCACCGCTATCACCGGTCTTCGGTTGCTCCTGTTTCTGCTTCCACTGTCTTCTTCCTCTGGATCATCAGCTCCCTCTGCGATGCCCCAACTGGGCATAGCATTTATATATATATTGTTTTCCTAACCATTTTCTATTGAAGTTTATATTTAGTTCAAATGCTGCCATCTAGTGACCTTTTGTGGTATTGCACTTGTGTTCTCAAATTTATTTCCCTTATGTATGACATACTTCATTTGTATGTAATGCTCTACCCTTCTTCCTGTGTTTTTGTACTTCCTGTGTCATCAATGGAGTAACAAGCCTCATGTAGCAGGGCACATGTATTCTACATTGTAAGCTACAGACAATATCATCTTTTGACTGCATAATAACACTACCTATTCTTCTTTTTGTATCCTGTCATCTGCTGTAATCTGATGTTCAGAATAAAGCATCTGTGGATGGAAATCGGTATTGGTGAGTTCAAGTTATCTGATGAGAATTGTCCTCAGTGATTATATCTGCTTATACAGGCCAGGCATAGAGGTCTCACAAGGGATAGATCACTTCACAACAATTGGAGCCAGAATACCCTCTGTTTTATTCCTCTGCTGCCGCCCGCCACTGTCCCTACGGGAAAAAAATGATTGCTCCTTCATAGACGCTCGCTGTTGCTGCTTTGTGAGCTTCATCTCCTGTCAGCTCTTATTTACTGATGGGTCGCGGCCGTGCTTTGCCATCACCCTTAGACCCAGCCCCTTGTTATGTCACAGACCTAGGCATTCTGTTTCAATGAACTCACAAGGGGTAGGGTCTGAGGGTGACGTCACAGCCACTCCCCATAGCTATAAAAAAGGTGTCAGACCCAGGAGGTCACAGAACGACAGCAGCCAGCATCGGTGAATGAGCGTTGTTTTTCCCCCAGGTGACCGGTGGGCAGTGATGGAGGAAGAAAACAGAAGGAGGGGAGACAGAAGATAACAGGGGAGCAACCGAAGACCGGAGACATCGGTGGAGTAGGAGGAAGACATCATGATTGATGTTGAGCATCACCGGGGGATATTTATCATATTTAAAGCAGAACTATATGGCAGGGGGCAGGAGATCAGCAATCAGTGTTCTCATATAACAATACTTGACACAACAGGAGATCCCCACTGTGTCATACAAGTAATATATTATATTGATAATCCCTGCTCTGCACGGAAGATAGCATGCGGGAGAGGGGGGGGGGTCGTGCAGCGGGGGGTGGATTGCTGGCAGGAGGTAGGAGAGAGGAGAAGGAGGACACCTCCTCCATCTCCAGAGGAGAAGGAGTACACCTCCTCTATCTCCAGAGGAGAAGGAGGACACCTCCTCCATCGGTGGCACAGACTGGGGGCTGTGAGACCCCATCTGCTCACTACATCTTTGCTTCTTTCCTGCTAATTTTCAAAGGACTACAATGGGGTGTGTCAGACCGCTGGCTGAGCTTAGGAGAGGGATAGCAGCCAGCGGTCTTACAAACAGGATGTCAGCAGGCAATAACAGTTTTTAAGCAAGTTCAGTGCAAGTGCAATATTTCAGCAGCCTATTACAGAGCTCAGAAGAATATGGATGGAAAAGTTGGCGAAGATAGGTGATCAGCAACAAGGACATGGAAAAAAAAATTGGCCGGAGTTCTGCTTTAATAAAGGACTTGTCAAAAACTGCATTCTGTTTTTATTTCTTTGAACACATTATTGGTGAATGGGTATGGATGCTATGTACCCCTTACTCCTTCCCATGGGGGATGGGATCTGGGGGCCCCCTTGTTAAAGGGGGCTTGCAGATTCCGATGAGCTCCCTGCCTGCAGACCCCCACAACCACCGGCCATGTTGAGGGCATGTGGCCTGGTATGGCTCATGAAGGGGGGACTCACGCATATTTTTTTATTTTGGCATGGGGATTCACCTTAAGAATTAAACCATTGTGTGAGGTTAAGATGTCTCATCATGTTGTGTACATGCTACTGGCATCAATGCACATTTGCTACACATGCCAATGAAAAAAAAAAAACATTTTCTAATAAACATACATTTTCAAAGCATATTTTGCTCTTGCAGTTTGCTATCTTAAATGTTTATTTGGCGTAGTAGTTTCTTGTACAAAAGTAAATGTAATAAATTTTTTTGACAGCTTTGATGAATTGCTGGATTTAGCCTCCAGCCACATAGAGCATCAGAACACGACCTTACATGCTAGTATTCCACCCTCTGAAAGACTACTGATAAACTTGAGGTTGAAATTGTGAGATCAATTGCACCCTTTCTAGCCGCGCTTTACTATAGTCAAAGAAATTAGCATGGTCGGGGGAAAAAGAGAGTGTAGAGAGGGTTAGAACCACTTTCACTTTATTTTTCAACATCTGTCTCCCACCATGTAAAGTTACCTTCACTTCCTATCCACATGAAGCGTGAGGAAATGCAAATCATTATTTTGTGAACACAAGACCACTATAATTAGTGTCCCCATCTGAATTTTTTCATTATGTTTTCTATGGACAGCACCCAATTTTTAAATTTTTGGTCACTTCAGTTTTCAAGGATCATAGTAAAAAGGACACTAGATGAAGGTGAATCTTAACCGGGACATTTATAAAGTTTTTAAGTGTAATCCTTTTCCACTTTCTAAACAAAGAAAAGTCAACTTTTTCATTCAGCGAAAAAAAAACAAAAAAACAACACGGATAGCAATTTTAAAATCTATTGGAACAAGTGGCTCCAAAACGGTAGTACAAAATAAATCAAATACAATATTTTCATAGAAAAATCACATTTATACATACATTATTTGTTACCAAAAACACAATAACAAATTGAAAAAAAATATATATATATATATATATATATATATATATATATATATATATATATATATATATATATATATATATAATTTTAAACCAAATAATAAACCTCCTTCCCTCCTCCACCTCCCAATTAAAAAATTAATTTATGAAATATATTATTTTAAAATATCAACGCAAATTATAAAAAAAAAAATATATCAAATATATTTTACAAAAAAAGAAACCTCCCTCCCTCCCTCCCTCAATGGAAAAATAAATTTTAACCACCTTTCTACCCGTCCATTATTATATGACATCCGCAGATGGGATCTCCCATCCTGGGTGGGCATCATATGACTATCTTGGCTTCTCGGTGGTATAGGGGACACGCGTCGCGTCATAGAGGAACCGATGTGCGTGCCCGGCACCTGCGATGTCTGCCGGGTACTCGCGATCGCTTGTTACAGAGCAGGAGCTTGGATCTGTCAGTATATAGGAATACCGATTTGTCTCCCCAAGTCAGTCCTATCCCCATACCATTAGAATCACTCCCTAGGTAACACATTTAAGCGCTTGATTGCCCCTAGTGTTAACCCCTTCCCTGCCAGTGACATTTCTATAGTAATCGGTGCATATATATATATATATATATATATATATATATATATATATATATATATATATATATAGTAGGAACCTTAAACGGGGACACTCTTTCTTGCTGGTCTTCACCTGCGGATTCATCCCCCTTTGCTCCTGATCTGCCTTCCTGTCTTGGCGCTCCTCCCGGCTAGACTGTGTACCGAAACAAAAAACTATTTTTACTTATAGCATTATCCCACAATTGTAGATGCTGAAAAATAAACATTTTACAGTATCTCACAAAAGTGAGTACACCCCTCACATTTTTGTAAATATTTTATTATATCTTTTCATATGACAACACTGAAGAAATTACACTTTGCTACAATGTAAAGTAATGAGCGTACAGCTTGTATAACAGTGTGAATTTGCTGTCCCTTCAAAATAACTCAACACACAGCCAATGTCTAAACCGCTGGCAACATAAGTGAATACACCCCAAAGTGAAAGTGTCCAAATTGGGCCCAATTAGGCGTTTTTCCTCCCTGGTTATATGTAACTCGTTAGTGTTACAAGGTCTCAGGTGTGAATGGGGAGCAGGTGTGTTAAATTTGGTGTTATCGCTCTCACTCTCTCATACTGGTCACTGGAAGTTCAACATGGTACCTCATGGCAAAGAACTCTCTGAGGATCTGAAAAAAAGAATCGTTGCTCTACATAAAGATGGCCTAGGCTATAAGAAGATTACCAAGACCCTGTAACTGTGCTGCAGCATGGTGGCAAAGACCATACAGCGTTTTAACAGGACAGGTTCCACGCAGAAGAGGCCTCGCCATGGTTGACCAAAGAAGTGGAGTGCACATACTCAGCATCATATCCAGGGGTTATCTTTTGGAAATAAATGTAAGAGTGCTGCCAGCATTGCTACAAGTTGAAGAGGTGGGGGGGTCAGCCTGTCAGTGCTCAGACTATATGCCACACTCTGCATCAAATTGGTTTGCGTGGCTGTCTTCCCAGAAGGAAGCCTCTTCTAAAGATCATGCACAAGAAAATCTGCAAACAGTTTGCTGAAGACAAGCAGACTAAGGACATGGATTACTGGAACCATGTCCTGTTGCCTGATGAGACCAAGATAAACTTATTTGGTTCAGATGGTGTCAAGTGTGTGTGGCGGCAACCAGGTGAGGAGTACAAAGACAAGTTTGTCTTGCCTACAGTCAAGCATGGTGGTGGGAGTGTCATGATCTGGGGCTGCATGAGTGCTGCCTGAACTGGGGAGCTACAGTTCATTGAGGAAACCATGAATGTTAACATGTACTGTGACATAATGAAGCAGAGCATGATCACCTCCCTTCAGTGACTGGGCCTCAGGGCAGTATTCCAACATGATAACAACCCCAAACACACCTCCAAGATGACCATTGCCTTGCTAAAGAAGCTGAGGGTAAAGGTAAGGGGCTGGCCAAGCATGTCTCCAGACCTAAAACCCTATTGAGCGTCTGTGGGGCATCCTAAAACGGAAAGTGGAGGAGAGTAAGGTCTCTAACATCCACCAGCTCAGGGATGTCATCATAGAGGAGTGGAAGAGGACTCCAGTGTCAACCTGTGAAGCTCTGGTGAACTCCATGCCCAGAAGGGTTTAGGCAGTGCTGGAAAATAATGATGGCCACACAAAATATTGACACTTTGGGCCCAATTTGGACATTTTTACTTAGAGGTGTACTCACTTTTGTTGCCAGTAGTTTAGACATTAAGGCTGTGTGTTGAGTTATTTTGAGGGGACAGCAAATTCACACTTATATACAAGCTGTACACTCACTAGTTTACATCATAGCAAAGTGTAATTTCTTCAATGCTCTCACATGAAAAGATATAATAAAATATTTACAAAAATGTAAGAGGCGTAATAACTTTTGTGAGATACTGTATATCTCCAGCAGCCATGAATTGACTCTTCCTGATGGTCCATATCATTATCCATAGAGTCACATGTAATACTGTTGGAGTTGTATACCTAGCCAAATATCTATGCAGATATTTTTATGTAGGAAAGACTAAATGCCCTTTTTATAAGAAAATAAAAGATCAAACTACTCCTATTTACAAACGCCTCATGACCACTTTCATCAGTAGACATGTGGGGCTTCAACACAATTGTGACACCAATATGATCATGTTTATGGCCCTACACATTTGAGAGGTAGCAGTATTGATTGTACTCTATTAAAACTAGAAACTCAATGGATTCACAACCTGGATGCTACCACATATCCAGAGCTGAATGAATACATACGTTTTAAATCTTTTTTTATAATTCAATTCATTGATATTTGCTTCATATCCCTCCTCTCTCTCTTTCTTTACATCTGGGAATACCTTCCCACTTTTTCCGTTTGGTCGACGAATTCTGTTATATGTATCTAAATTGAATTGTATCTAAATTCAATGCAATATGTAGAAGTTTATAGAATAATCCTGTAGACCATTTGATAAATATATATTTTATGTATCCATGTTTAATTCACTGTTTTATTACTGTTACCGTGTTTTCTTCATGTACCGTGGTTCATGTTGACGATGGGCACCCAATGGTTGGGTTACTTCTGGGCTGCCCTTCCCAATCATCCTTTTTCCCCCTTTTATCCTGTGACACTTGTCTCCCCTCTCTACCACTTGGACTTTTGAGATGCCCTGCACTGTTCTTTTCGAGGATGATGGATAATGCATGTGGCCACGTGGATGCCCCAGGCCCCTGTCCATTCAGACATCGGCCTACTTCGGCTGCCTGCGTTATCCAATGGGAGGCTTGTCATAGGCCTTATGAGTAAATCATTTTACTCTGCTCTGCCCACTTTATCATCCCTGGCTGCGAGATATCTGGAGCATTAGGTCTCCTCTGCTCCATTTGGATTGGACGATCTGCATCACGTGACGCAGATGTATCCGTGACTGCACTTTTTGCGTCGCTCTGTATTGTGGGGTTTGTAGTCGAGCTGAGGACCTCACCCAACACATGCATGGTAGCCCTGTTACGTCCGCACTCGGGCGGTGATGTTAGATGCTGACCGAGTGGGGGGTATATGGGGCCAGCCTGTACAGCACACCATCAGCTGGACAACGGGGGCGACCACTGCTACAGACCATATGAATATTGAGTAATTATCAACCACATCTTTTCCCAAGTTACAGCCTAGCTTGACTATGCTGTTGAAATGAGTGCTGAGCTTAGATTGTACTTTGAATGTGATAGATGGCTTAATTTACCCTTTTTTCTTGATGTGAGGGCATTTCCTTTCCCTCTTTCTTTACTTTGGTGTTAAGTGGAAATATGTCTGGCTATAATACATTTATTATAGAAGTTTATTAGCTTATGTGAATTGCTAAGTTGAGAACACTGTAACTGTGGAAAGTTTGCATGCATGTTTTATTGCATTGTAAGTCTATTAACAGTGTTAGCCCTTGTACACATGGTCGGAGATTCCGACGGAATATTTCCTATCGGACCGTTTTGTCAGATATTCCGACTGTGTGTGGTCTGCATTGGACTCTTTCCATCGGAATATCCGACGGACCAAGTTTTCCAACTTGCCGGTAAAATTTTCCGACAAAATGCTCCTATCGGACATACTCTGATCATTTGTAGCCTACTCCGACGGACAAAGTGCCAAGCATGCTCAGATCAAATTCCTAGACCAAAGCTATTGGCTACTAGCCTGAACGTAGTCCCATCGTAACAAAATAACGTCATCACGTTATGTACAATCGGATTTTCTGACAACTTAGTCCGACCATGTGTATGCAACATCACTTCCGAACCTCTTCCGGAATTAATCCGTCAGAATTACTCCGACGGATTTGGTTGTCGGAATCTCCGACCATGTGTACAAGGGCTTAGATCCACCATGCCAGTATAATTCCCATTTTTTCCTATACTACCTCATATATATCAATCCCCTTTTTTATTTTCAATAGTGGTTTATAAGGTGTCACTTTTCTACACTTTCTTATCATTTGGTTTCAATATTTGACGCCCCTGTACCTACACCATATTGCAGCAGAGCTTATGTAAGTGTAGTAGAGGCTATGTTAGCCTGAAATATTGGACTGATATTTGTCCAATGGTATGATTTTTTTTCTCTCTTGATTGTAATATACACTTTTTTTTTTTTTTTTTTTGTTTCACAAATTTTATTGAGTGAACCAGAGCATGAAATATAACATAGTAGTCATACAAATACTGTCGCATATTATACATGTGATAATAGTAGAGTACAGTTATATATAAAAAAAAAAAAATATTCATGTAGATAGTACAATATATATATATGAACAAATCAGCATAATATTCCGTCGTAAAACTGAAGGACAACTGGTAATTTGGCTAACTGTACCCATTGTAGGGGGGGGAGGTATAGGGGGTGGGGGGAGGGGAAGGGTAAAGGGTGTAAGGGGAGAATGGGGAAAGAGAAGAAAAAAAAAGAAAAAAAAAGAATGGGGGGGGAAGCAGTACAGTGAGAAAAGTACTTATAATTACAAACTGTGTTTCAGTTCTGTCTGAGTTTATCTCTTATAGAAGTAATTTTCTAGTGGTTTACAATTGATTTATATTCCTGAGTGCTTTTATATTCTATCCATGCATGCCAGGTTGCAAAGAATTTAGTAATTTTTTCCTGAGATATACTTATAAGTTCTTCAATCTGCTCTATGTTGTTGATTCTCCGAAACCATTCCTTCTTCGTTGGAATGGCCTCGGAGCGCCAGTGGACGGGGATACAATGACGTGCCGCGTTGATCATAAACATTGGCAGTGATTTCAGATAAATTTTCTTGGGGATGTCATTCAAGTGAAGGAGGTATTGTGCCGCGTTAAAGATCAAGTGTTCTGAGGAGATTTTGTTAATTGTTTCATGGACCTCCATCCAGAAGGTCTGGATTAAGGGGCAGGACCACCACACATGGAGCATCGAGCCCTCTTCTCGTTTGCAGCTCCAGCATTTTTCTGAGGATGTGGGGGAGAACTTGTGTATAATAGAGGGGGTCCTATACCATCTGGACAAGATTTTATAGCTACATTCCTGGGTAGCTACATTTAGAGACCCTTTGTGTGCGTAAGTATATAATTTTTCCCATTGTTTTTCGGATATTGAGATATCAAGGTCTCTTTCCCAATGTTCACATGTTTTGATGGAGAAATCTGGTGCCCCCTCAAATAGTGAGTTATAAATGATTGATATAATATGTCTATGTGGGTCTTTCTTCATGCAAAGGTCTTCAACAGTCGTTAGGGGTTTCGTCCAAAGATGTGTTGTCTGTCTGTTGGTCAAGAAGTGTCTAATTTGAATATAGTTCCAATGGGGTATTTAGAAGGGTGTTATAGTGTCATGGAGGTCTTCTCTAGAGAGTATTTTTCCATTTTTGAAGAAGTGTTTGGCGAGGATTTCTTTATGTGGCCAATTGAGTGAAAGAAAGTTTCTGTCTAGTCCTGGTGGGAAGTCAGGGTTATTTCTCAGAGGTGTGAGAGGGCTATACCAAGGGGTGGGAATTTTGGATTTGAATGTGTTGTGAAAAATTTCTAACGTGGGTCCAACTAGGGGGTGCGTTTTGATGTGATTAGGGTGGTGTTTAGGGTGGATCCACGGGAGTGACTTAATTGGGGAGGTGAACTGAGATTGCTCTAGCGTCACCCAGTCCTTAACAGCTTGATGGATATTCCAGTCAACTATACAGGATAAGAGTGTTGCTTGGTGGTATTTCCTAAGATCAGGGAGAGCTATACCACCCTTGTGTTTAGGGAGGTTTAGTCTGGCATACTTTATTCTGGGGTTTTTGCCCCTCCATATAAACATGGAGCACGCTTTACGAAAGGCTGTAAAAAAGGATAGTGGCACTCTGATGGGGATAGTTTGCATGACGTATAGGTATCTGGGTAAGATTGTCATTTTTATTAGCGAGGCCCTGCCAAACCACGAGATGTTTAGGGCGTTCCATCTTCTCAAATCGTCTCGTGTTTCTTTTAGAATGGGTATATAGTTTAATTGGTATAGTTTTTTTAAATCCGAGGGGATTTCGATGCCCAAATATGTGATGCTCTTTTCAGCCCAGATAAATGGGTGATTATTCTTACAGAGTTCTACAGAGCTTGGCTGCAAAGTGATATTAAGAGCGTTAGATTTGGAGTGGTTGATTTTTAGATTGGAGAGAAGATGGAAATGTTCCAGGTCTTTGAGAAGGTTAGGCAAGGATGTGTGAGGTTCCGATAGGAAGAGTAGCATATCATCAGCGAATGCTGCAACTTTGTAGGTGTTATTATGGATTTCTATTCCCTTAATGTCATTATTTGCTCTGATTCTATTTAATAGTGGTTCTAGAGTGAGGACAAACAGGAGTGGGGAGAGTGGGCATCCTTGTCGGGTGCCATTACGTAGATTGAAGGCGTTCGATAGGTGGTTGTTTACACGAACTCGTGCAGTCGGATTGGAATATAGTACATTAATGTAAGATCTCATTTGGGGTAGTATTCCTATATTGTTCAATACTGCGTCTATGAAATCCCATGCCACCCTATCGAACGCCTTCTCTGCATCGAGGGAGAGAAAGAATCCTTGTTTTTGTTTTGAAGTTAACCAGTGACTAATGTTTAAGGCTTTGGTCGTGTTATCTCTTCCCTCTCTGCCAGGAATAAAGCCCACTTGGTCTAGGGTAATTAGGGATGTTAGTAAAGGTAGTATTCTGTTTGCTAGAATTTTCGCATACAGTTTTACATCAACGTTAATTAAGGAGATCGGCCTATAGTTTGTGACCTGGGTGATGTCCTTGCCTTCTTTGGGTATTACAGTTATATGGGCTTCTAGTAGTTGTTTGGGGGGGTGTTTCTCGGAGTGTAGAGATTGAAATGATTTCAGAAATTGAGGTTTTAGTATGTCGATGAAAGTCTTGTAATATTGTAGGGGTAAACCATCAGGGCCTGGGGCTTTCCCTATTTTCATTTCTTTTATAGCTTTGTCTAACTCCGTGCCAGAGATCGGTTCTTCAAGTTTCTGGGCAGTATCGTCTGATATTCGGGGTGGGCTATATTTACTTAGAAATTCTTGGATAAGGTTGGCTCTTAGGTCTGAATTTAGCGGACTCTTGGGATTGGAAGGGATATTATAAAGAGACTGATAATATAATTCGAATTGTTTTGCAATCTCCACATTCGAGGATTGTAATTTGCCTTGTTTGTCCATTATTTGGTGGATTGTTGCTGAGATTTTTTTGTTTTGTACTGCTTTAGCGAGCAGTCTCCCACTCTTGTTTCCTTGCTCATAGTATATCTTGTGTCTTAAGATATATTGCCTTTTGGTTTTGATATTTAGTTCATCTGCGAGTAGTTTCCTCGCGTTTGTAAGCTCCTCAAATGTTGAGATTGCAATAGTTCTTTTATGTGTTGTTTCAAGATTATGGATAAGCGCTATCAATGAATTTATTTTGGATTGTTTTTCTCTCTTTATTTTGGCTAGTTTTTTTATAAATTCTCCTCTAATAACACATTTGTGTGCCTCCCACTGTGTGATTGATGAGGTTTCTTATCATTACGTGCGAAGTAATCTTTTAGTGTTTCGTTAAAGTCTGAAATATCTGAAATATCTTTGGGATCTTTCAATATGGAGGTGTTCAGTCTCCATGTTTTTGTGCTAGTGTTTTTTTCAGGGAAGGTTAGAGTCATGGTGATTGGGTGATGGTCTGAAATGGTCATTGGTTCGATAGTACTGTTAGTCAAGAGGGATAGGTCTGATTGTGTCATAAAGAAGTAGTCTATTCTTGAATATTTTTGATGAACGCTGGAAAAGAATGTGAAGTCCTTGGCTTGGGGATTGAGAGTTTTCCAGGAGTCGTGTAGCATAAGGTTTTGTAGCTGAATTTTAATTTGTTTTAATGCTCTATATGGAAGACTCGATGCTCCACTCGAGGTGTCTATTGCGGGGTTTAGCGGGATGTTAAAGTCTCCCCCTAGGATGAGAATACCAGACGCGAATGTCGTTAGAAGGTCTTTGATTTTACGGAAAAAGGCTACCTGTTTAGAGTTTGGAGCATATATATTTGCAATAGTGATGGGGTGATGGCCAAGTTTACCTTTTAAAAATATAAATCTGCCTCCAGGATCAGTCATAGAGTCTTGGAGTTGGAATGTTGTCTGTTTGGAGATCAAAATTGAGACCCCTTTTGTTTTCCCTTCGGGGTTTGTGGCATGGTAGGCATATGGGAATCTTTTGTCTTGTAGTTTTGGGAATTTTTCGGTTTTGAAGTGTGTTTCTTGGATACATATGATATTTGCTTTGTGTTTGTGGAATTCGTTGAGTAATTTGGTCCTTTTTTCAGGTATGTTAAGTCCTTTGGCATTAATCGAGAGAAGTTTGATCATTAGTGGGGTAGTATTTTGTTTACAGTTAGTCATCTTAGAGTTTGGGTGTATACTTCTAGATGAATGGGATTGTTTAAAAAAAAAAAAAAAAAGAACGGGGGGGGGGGGGTAGAGGGTGATAGGGGTGGGGGGGAGGGATGAGTGAAGGGGATTAGACCGGGGGTAGAAATAGACCTGCTAGTCTACCCTATTAGGGATCCGGTTTGTTCAAAGAGCAAAGGTGGTTGCCCTTTGTGTGAGAACGGGGACCACTCAGGGGTCAATGGATGCTTGTGAGTGCTTAAATGATTAGCGGTATACTAAGAAGAAGGAGGTTTTCCCTCTTCTCTCTTATTAGTTTCTTTCTTTCTTTTTTCTTTGTAAGATTTCTCTTCTTGCTTTGGAATAACTTCCTGCACTCGGGAGAAGTCAATTGAGATAGTGCTTAATTAGATTAGGGCGTCTTATTGATAGACTGGGCCAGGGTAGTAGGTGGTATTAGGCCTATTATCCATTAGGAAGTTTCATGGGTGGGTTACTATATTTTAGCCCTTAATGTATAAACAAAGAGCCACGACAGGGCAGAAACAGTGAGGGTGTACCAAGACATATAGCTTGAAAGAGACAATAAAGTATTTCGAGTGTCTGCAGAAATCTAGTGGAGTGATTGATTAACCATTGGTAAAAGGCATTTTGTCTAACCTATGAGAGGTTAGTGTCAGGTGTACCTCATACTAAGAACCGTATACCAACAATGTGTCTCTCCTGGCGGAATATAGGAGGGTGAAAGATTGGTTGCAATCTGACTACTAAAATATATACCGTCGACCTTCTGAGGGGGAGGAGATCTCCCTCAGTCGTATCGCCATAAATAACAACTCTACAAGAATTCTGAACTTTAAACTATTTTAACCCGCATCAACAATGCATGTATCTTGATCATCTTATACTCATTTCTATTACCTAGATAGACATATCTATAGTATTGAGAACACACACATACGAACATTCTATATTATGTAAAGGCCTAGCAAGTAGGCTGTGTCCTAAACAATAAGTATGATAACTTTAGAAAGCCAGAAAAGTGGCATTTTGTGACTTTGACCCCAAATTGTAATTACGAACAAAGCAACAACAAGACTATCTGTTAAAACATTGAAGTAGCTTGAAGAATATTAAAGTTCTAACTTTTTACTCTTCCCCACTCTATTCTCCCCTTCCCCCCCTCCTCCCTTGGCGTTGCACCATGTCTTTAAAGAATGATTAAGTGATCTACAACTTGGTTGATCAGGGATGTTTAAAAACTATGTTACAGTAAAGAAGATGCTCATTACTATAGTGCCTCAAAATGTCAACACTGGGGGGGGTGGAGGGTGCTAATGGGCTAACTTTGTGAGATTATCTATACATAAATCAGGTCTGTATGGATCAAAGCAGGTAGGCATAGAGGAAATGTATCCCTCATACTCTTTCGCGACCCCTCTCCAGCCCTTCATTCCTCTCACAAAGTCTCTTACCATGTTTTCCTTGAAATGTCCTTCTTTGCAGGAGGGAGGGAGTTATAAGATAGAAAACAGAGGGGAAAAAGGTGATCAGAAAAAAAGGTGAGAGCAGAGCGGAGGAAGAAAGAAAACTGAATAGGGTATTAGAAGCGCAGAGTAGGCAAAGTCACATTTTATGAGAACTTCTAAAGGTTTGACTTATCATGGAGGGTATGAGATCAAGTGTCCATTTGTTCTCGGTGATCTCGGTGATCTATGCGGTCTCTGCGTCTGGGTGGGGAGATTCCGGGGCTTCTTTGGAAGGCATTTCTTCTGTTGTAGTGCGGAGACGGAGATCTGCGGCGACGGTCTCTATTTCTTTGGGTTCTTGGAGTGAGGTTGTTGGAAATCGCTATCCACGATTCGCTCGGTGTGAAGGAGCTATACCAGTCCGGTACTTCAATTCTGGGGAGATCCAGAGCTTCGGCAAATGACTGTAGGTCTTCTGGTGTGCGCAACAGCGCTGTGTGGCCTCTCCACGTGGCAGATAGGCAAAAGGGGAATTTCCACCTGTATGGAATGCCTCTGGAGCGCAGCTGTTCTGTGATCGGGCGTAAGGCTTTGCGTTGCTGTAGCGTGATATTTGATAGGTCTTGGTACAGTTTAATGTCATTTCCATTAAAGATGATTCTGCCTTTTTCTCTCGCTTTTTTAAGAATCGCTTCCTTCAAAGGGAAATTGACCAGGCAACAAATTATGTCTCTAGGTGGATCATCATCTCTACCTCTGGGCCGCAGAGCTCTGTGGATCCTTTCAAATTCAATAGGGGAGTCAGGGGGTCTGTCAAGGATGTCATTAAATAGTGCAGCAGCAGTCTGCTCTACTGGGTTTTGATCAGTCATTTCTGGGACACCTCTGATTCTAATATTGTGTCTCCTCCCCCTATTGTCCAAATCTTCAATGCGGCGGTGCATATCTATAATGTGATTTAGATGTATGTCAGCGTTTTTTTGTACTTGCCTTATTGCTTCTGCCTGATGGGCTGAGGCCTGCTCCATTGCTCCAGTTCTTGCTGCTATGCCTTGTATGTCAGCTCTTATTTCATTGATGGCAGCGGAAAAGGAGGCTTTTATGTCCATAGACATAGCTTGAAGGTTGGCCTGAAGGTCTGCTAGGCTGAACGATTGGGGCTGGAGAGATTCTTGTCTCTGTGGACCGTTCGCTCCGTTCGCGGTGTCCGCGATCGTCGTGGAGCCGCCGGGCGGCATGGACGTCTTAGGCGAGGCCGCGGCTTTGGGGCCTTCACCGTGCGACGTGCGGAACATCGCCGGGATGCTAACTGGCGGCTGCTGCTGATGCTCCATCAGTGCCTGAGGCGATGGGGAGCTCCGATCCACTGATCCCTGGTGTGGATGGCTTTGGATTAGCCCTGATTGAGGTAGATTGTTCTCCCGGGTGCTGGAGCTCAGGGATTAGGCATCCATCTTCGTCCGGAGTTAGGCCACGCCCCCACACTTTTTTTGTAGCCTGGCCTCTGTATGCCTTCTGTGGCTACACAGAACCTCCTCCAAAATTGAACTCTTTGGTGTGCACTTCTCTTGGGGGTCCCTTTTGGTGAATGTGGTGGGGATTGTGGGATGAAAGGAGCCTTGAACCACGTTATATGAATCGCTTTTATTACCCAATCATTTTATGATGAACTATTAATCCTTTTTTGTGTATCAATTGTTATTAGAGCCGCCTTGAGCACTAGTGATTTGTATAATAGAGGAAGCCATTGTTGGCGAAACATGTAGGGAGATGATACTCATTAGTGACTATTTTCCATAAAAGGATACTTTGGCCAGTATATACACTATATAGTTACTCTGCTTATAAGATTATTTTAATATTTTATGTATATTGTTTCTATGTAATAAAATAAATTTCTATATTTTTATCAGTTTTGCATAATTTCCTTTGGTATATGTGGCACCGTTATAATCCCTATAACCCTTTTTCTACCAAAACATTTTAGATGTTTCTTACTCTCACATTTCAATTAAGGGCTTTATAAAGTCCAGCTCCCTAGCATGAGTATAGGAAGTTATACGTTGACCGCCTGACCTGCTTCTCCCCTCCCTCAGTTTTTGGAGATAGCGGCTGAAGCTATCACAAATGCGCCTCGATCTTCTTTGTAAGCAACCCACTGCAAAACATAAACCATGAGATAAAATTATTTTTCTTTTCATGTACCTTGCAACTGGACATTTGTTTGCTAGTCCACATTATGAATTCATGGTGGGCAAGTCCACGGCCAGTACTATTGTACATGACACATGTCTAGTTTTATGGGAGGTGCTAGAGGACTTAGTCACGCAGAAGCCTACGAAAGAAATTTGGTCCCAACATTGCCCAAGTGTTTTGCAATCGTTGCAATTTTCCAGACTGTGTTGGAGCAATTGATGGCAAGCACATCAGAATTGTGATGCCAGTGGCTACTAGCAGTAGATATTTTAGATATAAGAATTGATTTTATTTTGTTCTAATGGCAGTAGCATATACTAACTACCGCATCACATATGTTTACATGGGCTCAGATGGGAGCAGCTCTGACTTATCTTTGGCCAGATATTGTGTGACAATGAACTGGACCTCCCTGAAAATTCACCATTACCCAGAACAAATGGGCCTCCTCGCCAATATGTGTTTGTAGGAGATGAGGAGATTTTCCCTGGACAAACACCTTGAGGCCATTCTCCAATCAAAACCTAAATGTGTGGCTATTCAATTACCGTTTAACCAGGGGCAGAAGGGTGGTGGAATGCAGTTTTGGCTATAGACTTTTGCTACATACGCCAATGAATTTAAAGATGGAGAATGCCATATCCAAGATCAAAGCAAAATGTGTTCTCCACAATTTTGTAAGGGAGCGTGATGGGAATCAATTTGAAGAAGCTATAATGCTCAATTTTGAAAGAGCACAGTGGACTGCAAGCAGGGGCTCCACCACTGCTGCAGCTATCAGAGATACATTTAAACACTTCTTCATGTCACCAGTGGGTGAAGTAACATGGCAGCTTCAAGCAATCTCATAATCATAATGTACATATACCTACATTTTGTGGAATGACCTTCTGACTAAGAAGATGTATTATTTGCTTCTTTTTTTGAGTTGTATATATTGTTTCAATAAAACCACCAGTGTCTTCAAGTTCAAATGACAAGGCAGCACACCAGCAGAAAAGCAGAGCCATTGATTGGGAACCATCCTTAGCCCTTGAACACACGGTCGGACATTCCGACAACAAAATCCGTCAGATTTTGTCCGAAACTGGTGTTGCATACACACGGTCGGACAAAGTTGTCGGAAAATCTGATCGTTCGTAACGTGATGACGTTATTTCGTTACGATGGGACTACGTTCAGGCTAGTAGCCAATAGCTTTGGTCTAAGAATTTGATCTGAGCATGCATGGCCTTTGTCCGATCGGAATTCTCTACAAATGATCAGACAAGTTCCAATCGGATCATGTTGTCGGAAAATTTTATAGCCCAGCTCTAAAACTTTGTCGGTCGGATATTCCGACGGAAACAGTCCGATGTAGCCCACACATGGTTGGATTATCTGACAACACAGTTCGATCTGACATTTTCCGTCGGAATGTCCGACCGTGTGTACAGGGCTAAGAGGTGCTATGCATAGCACATCAACAGAGTCTGGGTGGGCACATTCACAGCACAACCTGAGCAGACTGCCTGTAGTGCAATACAATCTAGATGGAATGCTAGACACTTTACAGAGCAGTTTTATTACAAAAACTGACAAGTTGTCCTGATTTTACATCATGAGTACAACTACCGTACTTGTATTGAGTATTTTGTGGGTACAAGACTGCAGACTATGTACAGTGTGTACAATGGGGCAGAGTTACTATACCTGAATTATGCAAAATCAAAGCTTAATTGAATAGGCCGAAGTTAGAAGCTGATTGGCTACCATGCACAGCTGCCTCAGATTATGAGTGCTCCAGTTTTAGTAAATTGTCCCCATTATTTGGCTTCCGACTCTACTTAACCATAGTCCCTTAAGTCGTATCTGATATTCAGTGCAACCTTTTTGGCGCAAAACACACTGCATCTCTTCTTCATTTTGAGTGTCCCTCTTTCTCAAGTTCCAAAGTTGGCAGGTATGCATAGACAGATTTTCTATAATTTTGCCCATATTTACATTTTAATATGAAAAATCTCCCCAATATGTGATAATGCATTATGAACATGTTTTTTTTTTTGTTTGTTTTTTTCAATACATTTTTATTGATTATAATAAAGTACATGGTTATCACAGGTATAGCCAGTGTAAATAGTACAGTGCAGATTCCAAGATACAATTCTCAGTTTACTTTCAAAATATTTTATTTTATAGTAAAGGCACTTACATACGTATAACAGTACATAAACTAACTACAGCAGGGAGGGCCTGCTGTCACAATGTAAGTAATGAAAACAGGAGACATTAGTGAAAGACAGACAATATCAAAAGGGTACAGTCGGCATGCCCTTCCTCATCGAGGGGCTACATGAAAAAGAGGTAAACGGAGGGTGACCCCCCCGGGAGAGCCCACCAAGTAGAACTATTAGGGGTAGCTCCCAGGAGCCCCCATCCCGACACCCCTAATAGGGAACTTGCTGTGCCAGGATGGGGGAGTATCCTCCCAGGCCCCTCCCTCTCAGAGGGATAAAGCAGTTGGAGGACCGTCTGCAGTGGGTACCGCAACATTAAATTGGACTGTATGGTGAACCTGTCAATTACAGCTCTGTTGAGCAAACCAAAAACATAGAACGACTAGAAGGACAGAGAAAAGAAAAGAGGAGGAGAAGAGGAGAACAGAGGGGTAAGGGGAGGTAAGCTATGTCCTGAAAGGGTGGAAGGTTATAGCGGGGGAATGTTTCGCATTCAAAGTAAGAGAGGGCGCTTTAGGGGTGAGGTCTGGTCACTAGGGGAGAGCCTGGGGGTACCCCAGGCAGCAGAGAGATTCCCATGTAACGGGCCCAAGGGTCCCACACCTTTCGGAATTTAGGTGTGGTGTCTGACAGAATACCTGACAGTTTTTCTTGGGACATTATCCACGATATCTTCCTCTTAACTGCGAGGAAGGAGGGTTTGGGTTGCTTCCATGCGGAGGCAATCGCAATTTTGGCTCCTAATAGGATAAAATAAGTTAGTTTCTGAATGTTACCAGACATCAAAGGAACCGGGGTATTGAGTAACGCAACCTCTGGAGTTCTCGGAACCCGGCAGCCTGTGACTAAGTAAATCAAGTTGAAGATTTTAGTCCAGAACGAACGAAGTCTAGGGCATTCCCACCAGATGTGGATCATGGAGCCACGAAGTTGGCACCCCCTGAAACATAAGGGGTTAGCCGTGGGATATATTTTGGCTAGCCTTACTGGAGTGAGGTACCACCTGGTTATCAATTTGATGCTAGCCTCCATTAGTGAGGTGTTCTGGATCCCACGAAAGGATCTGGCTAGGGCCAGCTGCCAGGTTTCGAGACTGCCAGAGGTCTGGAGATCAGATTCCCAAGCCGTCATATAGGGGGATTTGCCCGTTGGGGAAGTGAGAGCCGCGTAGATCACTGAAATACCACCCCTCTGCTCCCCGATCCTACCACACCAGGCTTCATATTCAGTAAAGGAAGGAGGAAGGGGTTTGTTTTTCCAAAGTGAGTTCAAGAAGTGAGATATTTGTTGGAAGCGGAACCTCTCTGTATCTGGTAGCTCTAAGTGTTCGATACAATAAGCTAGGGAAATCGGACCCCTGGAATTGAAAAAGTGACCTATCCGGTATAGTCCCTTGTCCAACCACCATCTGAAGGCCTCAATGTTCAGACCAGGGGGGAAGTCATGATTACGGAACATGTGAGCAAGGGGTCTTAAAGTGGAGACTAGGGAAGGCTCTTTGCGAAGACCGTCCCATAGGGCGCAGGAGTGAGATAGGGATGGGGACATGATGGGCGGCCTGGCTTTGGGCGGGCACCATAATAGAAAATCCAGTGTAAAGGAGGGTACCGAACAGCGTTCTATGGACTGCCAATCCGGTTTCTCATATTTGGAGTAGATCGAGGAGAGTTGGGCTAGGCGAGCTGCAAGGTAGTATTTGTGGAGGTTAGGCAGACCCAACCCCCCCCTGCGTCTGTGCAGGAAGAGCGTGTTTTGCGGTAGACGGTATCCCTTATTACCCCAGATATATTTCAGTATTTTGCTTTGCAGAGAGCAAAGGTGGTCCTTCCGAACTGGTATTGGCAGGGCTCGAAAATAGTAGAGGATTTTGGGGAGAAGGGTCATTTTTATGGAGTTAATCCGGCCAAGCCAGGATAGTTCGTGTTTAGACCATGAGGAGAGATCAGTTTCCAGCTGTCTGTATAATTTGGGGTAATTGTGGGCATACAACATCTCTATTTTAGGTGTAAGGGAGATACCCAAGTATTGGATGGCAGTGTCACTCCATTGGAACGGAAAGGATTGTTTGAGTGAGAGGACTTGGTGGGTGGGGAGAGAAATATTCAACGCCACAGACTTGGAGTAATTAACCCTCAAGCCTGAGACCTTGGCAAAGTCGTCCAATACCCGGGATAAGTTGGGCAGGGTTGTGAGGGGGGAAGTGAGGAACAACAGTATGTCGTCCGCGAAGAGTCCACATTTGTGCGTTTGACTACCGCATTGGACACCTCCAATGTCCATATTGTGGCGGACTGCGATCGCCAGTGTTTCAATGGCTATTGCAAATATGAGGGGGGACAGGGGGCACCCCTGTCTGGTCCCCCTGGTGATGGGAATTGGCTCAGAGAGGTATCCCTGCATTCGAATTTGGGCCCTCGGCTGGGAGTATAAGGCCCGTAATAAGCCCAGGAAGCGAGCCCCAAATCCCCACCTGTCAAAGAGCTGGAAGATGTACTGCCATGAGACCGAGTCGAAAGCCTTCTGAATATCTAAGGAAAGGAGGAAGCCAGATTGTCCGGGTCCCCCTTCCCAATTAGACTGCAAAATGGAGATAATATCAATCGCCCTCCGAATTTGATCAGGTCCCTGTCTGCCGGGGATAAAACCAACTTGGTCCTTGTGGACGTAGCGTCCGATAAAGGAGGCTAACCTATTGGCCATAACTTTCGTGAGAATTTTGAGATCATTATTAATAAGGGAAATCGGTCTGTAGTTGCTGACATCTTCCAAGTTCTTGCCAGGTTTGGGGATGACCGTGATATACGCCGTGTTAAGGTGGGGATCCAGGGGGTCTCCATTAGCTTTATGATTACCGAGATTGGCCAGGTGAGGGGCTAGCGTGTTGGCAAAGGCTTTATAGTAAGGGATCGAAAGACCGTCGGGTCCAGGGGCGGAGCTTTTTTTAAGAGCCTTTATGACTTCCAGTATCTCCTCTGCCTGGAAGGGGGCTTCCATAACTTGTTTGTGAACGTCCGATAAGGCCGGGATGGGAAGTCCCTCCAAAAACTTTGGAAGGAGGTTATCTTTGGGAGGTGGGGAGCTACTGTAGAGAGAGGTGTAAAAGTTCTGAAAGGCATTCAGAACTGTGACCGGATTAGACGTGGGCGGGAGTCCTGCGCTTCTGATCCGAGGGAGGGTGCTCAGCTTGGTTCTAGGGGAGAGTCTATTAGCCAGGAGTGTGCCTATTTTGTCCGCCTGTGAGTAAAATTTGTGGCCAGACCACCTAACCGATTTTTCAGCTTTCGTGGTGAGGGCGAGATTGAGTTCTAAGCGAGTCTTGTCTAGTATGGAGGTGGGGGTGCGGAGGGGGTCCTTTTTGTGAAGAGCTCTGAGTTTAGAGTATTCCTCTTCTAGCTTCAGGATGGTTGATTGCCTTTCCCGTTTTATTTGAGAACCTAATTGCATGAATTTTCCCCTAATATATGCTTTGTGCGCCGCCCACAGGGTTTCGGGGGAGACATCAGGAGTCGCATTAATAGAGAAATATTCCTGCAATGCTTTGTCGAGATCCATAACTCGTGATGGCTCCGAAAGGAGGGATTCATTTAGCCTCCAATGCCTAGGGTGTCTCCCACTCGAACCCCCCAGGGCCGTCACAATTACCAGTGAGTGATCCGAGATCACTGTGTCAGTGATGGAGGCTTTGAGCATCCTGGGAAGGAGCGAGGAGGGGACAAGTATGTGGTCTATGCGTGCATATGATTGGTGAGGCGCTGAGAAGTGAGTGTAGTCTCTCTTTGTGGGGTTTAATTCCCGCCAGACATCGGATAACCCATGAGCGTGCAGCAATTTGGCGATCCGTAAGCTTGCCTTCGTGGGCCTGGTTAAGCGGGAACGTGAGGGGGAGGATTTATCAAGTCCTTGATCAAAGGCGACGTTAGAGTCCCCTCCGACAATAACCGTTCCCTCTAAAAGAGGTGCTAAGGTGCGCAGCAGGGATTCGAAGAATTTGGCCTGACCCGTGTTCGGGGCGTAGTAGGAGACCAAGGAGTAAAGTTGGTCCCCCACAGTGCCCTTTACAAGTAAATACCTGCCCTCCGGATCCGCTTTTTCAAAACTTTTATTGAATTTGCATGTTTTGGCAATCAAAATGGCTACCCCCCTGGTCTTGGATTCCGCGTTGGCTAAGAAGAACTGAGGGAAGTGGGCATGTAGGAACTTGGGACTATACCGGATAGGAAGGTGGGTTTCCTGAAGTAGAATTATATCTAGTTTCAGGGATTTGTAGTAATCAAGGGCTTTTCTCCGTTTGATGGGGGAATTAAGACCCTGAATGTTATGGGAGGCTATCTTAAGCCTAGCAGCCTGTGAATCAGCCATGGAGCAGAGGGGGAGCCCAGCATCTGAAAGCGACCTCACTTACCCAATCCATAGCGGGGTTCTTGGTAAGGGCATTGGGATCGGTGGCCCGAGGTTGTCTCCCAGGATACCATGTCGACTGGGTTGGCTCAGCCCAACCTGAGGAGAAAAAAAATAGTGTCATGTAAACATTCAACGGGGGTAGCTTACCATCAAGGGGGGAGAGAGGGGGAGAAAGGGCAAGGAAAGAAAGGGTTCCTGAGAAGAGAAAGAGGAGATCAGGGCAGGAGACACCCCCCGAAATCCCAAGAAAAAACAATGAAGACAACCGACCCATAAGGTCAGAAGTCCCGACCCTCAGACGCCTGGGATAGGCCGAGGGAGGGAGAGTTACACATGTGGTCCCTCGCGGAACTGGGGACCCCTAGTCGGGTAACTACCCGAGCTGTGAAATCAACTTTAAATAGCAATAACATATAAGCAGCAATATACAAAAAAAGGAATTTTTCTTGAGGCACGGCTAAACAAAATGTCTAGAAGACACTGGGGCTAAACAATGAATGCTGTTCTTTAGGCATAAGGTAGGATGGTATATCCAGGGGGGGTGCTGTGGAATGCAGCCCCCTGGGAAATCCTCAAAGCAACCTTAGGGCCCATTTCGAGGGGATGTAAAAAAATATGAGGGGTTACGGGCAGTCCAGTAGATGGACGAAGTACTGCATAGCGTCCCGGAATATTGGAGGCAATGGGGAGAAGGGTAGCACAAGGGTAGCACAAGTCCTAGGCAAGGGGAGGGCAAAAAGGGTTGGAGGGCCAAACTTTCAATGTTTGGGGAGCAGTCCTCCGGCCCTCTCCAGGACCTCGGACGGTCAGTCACAGAATGGAGAGTCTGAAAATGGGACTGGAAGTTGCTCAGGTGGGTGCATTATCCTTGACCTTCTTGGCTCTTCCGGAGGTCCACAACGGGGATTGTGGGCTGTTAGGAGTGGGTCGTTTGTTGGATCCTTGGCTAGGGTTAGAAGTGTCCATGTCAGCTTCTTGAGAAATGATTTTCAGCCTGGTGAGGAGCTTTTCCCCCTCGGGGAAAGTGGAGAAGGCAAAAGACTTCCCTTTGTCCGTGAACCTGACCGCAAATGGGAATGCCCATTTGTATTTTATGTCTTTTTGTGACATTGCAAGCAAGAGGGGTTTTAGAGCTCTCCGTCTCTGTATAGTGGAGGGGGAGAGGTCCGCAAAGATCTGAACCTGGTGGCCCTGGTAATTGACGTGTTGCAGGGATCTGGCTCTCTTCATAACTTCTTCTTTCACCGAGAAGTGATGTGGCTTGGCCAGAACATCTCGCGGGGTGCCATCCTTCCTAGGGGGGCCGAGGGTTCTATGGACCCGGTCAAGTTCAAGCTTAGTAGCTGGGATGTCAGGGATTAGCTGTTGAATGAGGTCTTGCACCGCCCTGGACACATCAGTTATTGATTCTGGAAGCCCGCGAATTCTGACGTTATATCTGCGTGACCTATTTTCGAGGTCATCTATACGGGCCATGGCTATGTCCAATTGCTCCTGTACTGAGTAAATGTGCCTGGAGTTTTGGATGGATCTGGCTATGGTATCCTCCATTTTATGTTCGATCGTTTCGATCCGGGAGCCTAGGTTAATAAAATCAGCTTTCAATTCCCCCGTGATTTGCAAGGCAGTTTGGGAGAGGCCCCTCTCTAATAGTTCAGAGAATTTGCCAAACAGGGCATCCATGTGGGAGACTGGGTCTGCATGAGCAGCCTCGTGGGGGGCCATGGCGGCCTGGGTAACCCTGTAGGTCCCCGCTGGGGAGGGGGAGAACTCCTGGATGGTGCGTTCCAGCAGAGAGACCGTGGAGGCCGGGGACGGTGTGGCTTCCTTGGGGAGACCCCTGGGGTTGCCTGGGGTGGCGTGGAGAGGAGGAAAGTCTGTATCTGACCTGAAATCCACTGTGCCTGCGGATCTGTGATCCTGAGACAGGAGCTGTGCTGCGGTGGCCATCTTGGATTTCTCCCTCACGTCCAATGAAGCGAACAACGGGCCCAGATTGCGTTTAGCCAGTCCACCGGTCATTCAGAAATGTGCCCCAACACTTCGGGAGTCCGCCCCTATAGCTCGGGAAGCGGAAGGGTAGCCGTGTCGTGCGGTAGGGGTTCCGTCGTTCCGCGAGGCAGCGGAGCTTTAGATGATCGCGGCCATCTTGGAAGCCTCGCGCATGCGCACACAATTCTCAGTTTACAAGATAATACCAACAGTACTATTTTACCGATTACCTCTATCTGTCCATATGCTCCACAACTTGCTAAATGCATCATATGACAATGATTTTATGGCCAATAGCCTCTCATAAGTGTAGTTCAAGTGAATTATGCTTACTGCTTCAGCAGAGGTTTGGTGCTAAAAGTGATTTCCATTGTCTGAGAATTACAGAGCAATGTGTATTTATATGACAACTCATTGACAACGTATCGATACGCTTGTGGGTACTTGTCTGTACCAATATGGAGTAGGTCCTAAGGCGGGAAAGGGGGAAGTGAGCAGTGCATGTGGATATAAGTTGGATATAAGTTGGACTGTTTGACTCTAAAAGTTGGTCTGGGTGGGGCATTCCCAGAAAATGTGTAATAGAGTCCATATCTGGCCACAATTGCACCAGCATAGAGGAGAGCAGGAAGAAGAGAATGTTGCCATCCTGAAGGGGGTGTAATACCATTGAAGGTGACTCACCATTGGCTAGGGGTAAATGTAGAGCTAAGATCATTTTCCCACTTAATCATTGTGTTAGGTTTGCAGAAAATACCTCTACTTTGCAAGGTGTTGTAAAAAAAAAAACAAGGAGATCCCCTTCGCCTTCTGCCCAACAGAGGTGTAAAAGCACCACACTTTAGGGTGTGTGACTAATGTAGGAATATAATATTTAGCAAGAAAATGTAGTATGTGTATACTGGTGAATAATGCTGATCTGGGTAGATTAATTTCCTCTTCCAGCTCTCTCAGGGTTTTGATGTTACTTTGGGTATAAAGGTCTCAGTCCACACTGAGTTAGAGGTTTAGTATCTATCATAGGTATCATGTATTCTAGGAATATGTCTAAGTGTCTCCAAGCTTGCAGTGATGCTTGCGTGTGCAAGGGCAGGAGGCTAAGATCCCAGGGCTTCCACATTTTACTTAAGAGGAGCATATGCAAGTCTCCAGTGGGTGATAGGGTGCACTCTATATCTACCCATAAGGGAGCTTCTTCCAATTAAAAATGGTGTTTCATTTGGTCTAGTAATAATCCCTCAAATCTGGGAGACCTGCACCTCCTAAGGATCTCTGCTTGATGAGACACGAGCGGGCACACCTTACTTGCCTCCCTTTTCACATATATTTATGAAGGATACTCAGCAGGGTTGTTAAGTACTGGGTAGAAGTTAGGTTAGAATATTCATTTTAAAGGCTGCCAGCCTACCATACCATGTCAGTTCAAATTGCGAGATGCGACATTATAAACATATTTTGTGTGTTGTTATTTTCTTTTTTTTTTTTTTCCAAAGGTTTTTATTGGTTTTCAATATACATCATACAGAAGAATAATAACACATATATATATATATATATATATAGAACAGGCAATCCATGTTGAGCAAGAATAATACAAACAAATTGGATATGATTATACAGTAGATGTAGAATGGAACCTTAGGTCTAAGTAAACAGTTAACCATATGTAGAAATCTATGGAAGAGATTCCAAATGCAGATAAAATCAGATCGTTTGATTGCGTAGGTGTAGAGTTGTACTATGATCAACAGGTCTAAAGTTGGATTGCCCGACCGTGACAACAAGGAACGTGTCGAGGTAAGGAAAGATCGAGAAGGAGGTAAGGGGGGATGTTATAGGTTTACACCTTCTATTCTGGAGATGCGTATCCTTGTAGAGAGAAGGGTGGGGAAAGGGAACTATGTAAAAGAGAGACGGGATAATGAATGAGTGAGAAAGGGCAGAGAGAGGGGAGGTTGTGTCTTTAGGTAAAAGAATCAGACAGGGGTTCAGGAGATCTGCTACTCGCCATCTACGAACTAACACCCTTTTAGGGTGAACGGTTGAGGTGTCGTGTGGTAGGAAACCCGGAGGGTACTCGGTGCTAATTACGGGTATCTAAATATGCAAAGGTTAGTCAGGAGGGATTTTGAATCAGGTCGTGAAAGTCAGCAGTAGTCCGAAAGTGCATCCAAGGTGCCTATCTGGAGCTAAACTTCGTCGGAGTGTCAGCATGAATGTGGATCAGTTCCTCTATGTTTGCTATCTTATCAACTCTACAAAGCCATTCTGCAATGGAAGGGATGGTAGGAGACTTCCAATAGATTGGGATGCATTGCTTTGCTGCACTGATTAAGTGAAGTGTGAGAGATTTTCGGTAAGGCGTGCTAGAGTGGGCATCGTGATGGAGCAAGAAAAGTGCTGGAGAGAAGGGTATTGTCGAGCTCGTAATTTTTTCAATTTTCCTATGTATTATCTGCCAGAAAGGACGTATGGCTGAGCAAAGCCACCACAAGTGTAGGAGGGTGCCACCTGGATTGTGACATCTCCAGCATGTATCCGGAGTCTTTGCATCCCAGGAGTGGATCAGAGCAGGAGTACGGTACCAGCGGCATTGTAGTTTATATCCATTTTCCTGCGTTGATACGTTCAGCGAACCTTTATGAATATGTAGAAAGATACGTTCCCATTCTTCCTGTGAAAAGGAAGATTCCAGGTCTTTCTCCCAAGCCTTGCAAGCCAACGAAGTGCCAGGATTGTAACTTTGAAATAGAAGTGAATGAGTCGTAGAAACGAGGTGAGTCAGGGGGGTCTGTGAGGTGCAGAGTTTCTCGAAGGGAGTCAGGGATCTAGTGCAGTCACTTTGTTTATTTGTGAATTGCAGGTAATGTCTAATTTGTTGGTAGGTCCACATGGGGATTGGGGGCATTTGTAAGTTTTCTGCGATTTGTTGTGCCGTGAGCAGTCTTCCTTTGTTGTAAAAGGAGTTAATGAGAATCGGGTCGTTAGTCCAATGTTTAACAAGGAAGGATTCGTGCATGCCTGGCGGGAAGAGTGGGTTCTGTTTCAGTGGAGTCATTGGTCCAGGATTAGATGAAATTTCCTTTTGGGCGCATATGGTAGAGAAGCATTGTAAAGTTGGGGCTATTAAAGGATGGGATTTAGTCGAAGCGAACATGTGTGAGCGCTGTACCCATGGAAGATGTCGAAGAGGGGAGTCCATGAACGAAGCTTCTAGAGCAATCCAATCTTTGTAAGGTGAGTGGATGTTCCAGTCAATTATCCTCGTCATATGAGTGGCTTTGTAGTAGTTAGCGATGTCAGGGAGACCTATGCCACCTTTGGCTTTGGGTAGGGAGAGTTGGTGATAGCTAATTCTGGGTCTGTGCGTATTCCACAAGTAATTCGTACATGCTCGTTTGTACGATTTAAAAAAAGCTATGGGGAGTTTAATCGGGACGGCTTGTAAAAGATACAGGATGCGAGGGAGGATGTTCATTTTGAGGATAGCAGCCCTACCGAACCACAAAAAGATTGGTTTGTTCCATAGTTTTAAGTCCAACAATATCTTATGTAGGATGGGTAGGTAGTTTTTAGCGTACAGGTCGTCTAAATTTCTTGGGAGTTGTATGCCCAGATAGGTAATAGTCTCATTTGTCCATTGAAATGGGAAGTTAAGTTTACATTGTTCGGCCAATTCATGGGGTAGAGAGATATTGAGGGCATAGGATTTACTAAAGTTAATTTTTAGGTTGGACAAGGTATTAAATGAGCTAAATGCTTTTAAAAGGGATGGAATCGTTATAAGGGGATTGGTGAGAAATAGTAAGATGTCGTCAGCGTACGCTGCGATTTTGTATTCTTTTGTTTTAGATTTAATTCCAGTGATATCTGGGTTACATCTTAAGCTGTTTAAGAAAGGTTCCAAGGTGAGAATATATAGAATAGGGGACAGGGGACATCCCTGTCTGGTCCCGTTTCGTATGGAGAAGGCATTCAATAAGGTATTATTCACTCTGATTTTCGCTTTCGGGTTAATGTATAGGGCATCAATAAAGCGGAGAAAGCGAGGTCCTAATCCGATGGTTTTCAAAACACAGTGCATGTAATCCCATGCTACCCTATCGAATGCCTTCTCCGCGTCAAGGGAAAGGAACAAACCTTTTTGTCCAGAGGTTTTGATTAAGTGATGCAAGTTAATGGCTTTAATCGTATTGTCCCGGGCCTCGCGGCCAGGGACGAATCCGACTTGGTCACAAGAGATCAGTTTAGGGATAAGAGGAAGAATTCTATTAGCAAGAATTTTAGAGAAAAGTTTCAAATCAACATTAAGTAGTGAGATAGGTCTATAATTTTCAGCTTTGGTTGGATCTTTGTCACCCTTCGGAATTACCACTATATGGGCTTCTAGCATATCCTGATGAAGGGGGGTAGTGTCTGAAATGGAGTTGAAGGCTCTACAGAAGGGATCTAAGAGAACGTCCGAAAAGGTTTTGTAATAAACCACGGGCAGTCCATCTGGGCCTGGGCTCTTTCCAGTTTTGGTCTGCTTAAGAGCGGTCTTCCATTCTAAAGGGGTAATCGGGTCCTCTAGAGAGGATATGATGTCTGGGTTTTGAATTTTGGGACAAAATTGGTGTAAAAATCCCTCCATCGTTCGTTGTCTGTGAAGTTTAGCTAAGGGGGGTACATCAGAGTTTTTAAGATTGTATAAGTTAGAGTAGAAGCATTCGAATTCTTTGGCTATCTCTTCGTTCGATGTGAGTTTTTTACCTGTGGAAGTGTGTAATGAATGTACAATCGTCTTCGACCGTTTGGCTTTCAAGGCTTGGGCTAGAAGATTACCACTTTTATTGCCGAACTGGTAAAAGAGTTTCTGAGAGAGCATATATTTTTTCCGGATAGATTTCCCCAATTCCTCACTAATGGAGGAACGATTTGCTTGTAAATCGTGGAGGGTCTGCTCAGCCAGCGTACATTTGTGTGCTGTCTCTAACTTTCTAAGACGTATGAAAAGATCGGATAGGCGACGTTTTCGTTCTCTATTGATCTCAGCAGAAATGGACATGAGTTTCCCTCTGATAACAGTTTTGTGAGCTGCCCATTGAGTGACAGAAGAGGTATCTGGGGTAGTGTTTTCAGTGAAATAATCTGTGAGACATTGTCGGAGTTGAGAAGTGTGAATAGTGTCAGTCAGGATACTTGGATCTAATTTCCAGATATATGTGTGGTCATGAGTCTCAGGAAATGTCAGAGTGATCGAAATAGGGTGATGATCCGACAGGACCATAGGTTCTATAGTCGCATGCTTGAGATAGGGTAGATCAGTCTGGGTTAAGAAAAGGTAGTCCAGTCTAGAGTATTTGTCGTGAGGGTTAGAATAAAAGGTGAAGTCTTTTTCGGTCGGATGAAGGGTTCTCCAAGTATCGTGGAGAAGTAAATCTTGTAGCGTCAGTCTAATTTGTTTTAGGGCCCTGTAAGGGAGAGTAGAGGAACCGGTCGAGGTGTCAATCAGAGGATCTAGGGGGACATTAAAGTCGCCCCCTAGGATCAGCATACCTGATTGAAAAGTAGCCAGTTGGTTCGAGATTAACCTAAAGAAGGGGACTTGTGCCGAATTAGGGCTATATATATTTGCTAATGTAATCGGTTTGTCGTGTACTGAGCCCTTAAGAAAAATGTACCTACCATGATCATCGATCTTGGTATCAATAATTTGTAAGGGAGTCCGCTTGGATATGAGAATGGATACACCCTTCGTTTTAGAATTCGGAGTGGTGGAGTGATAACCCTGAGGGTAGTGTAGGTTGGAGAATTTAGGCGTGGCCTGAGAGCTAAAATGGGTTTCCTGAATAAAAATGATATCAGCTTTCATAGATTTCATATGGGCCAGAAGTTGAGATCTTTTTTCGGGCGTGTTAAGACCTTTCGCATTTAGAGATACTATCTTGAGAGATCTAAATTGTGGTGTGCGTATCGAGTGCTGGGAGGGCATGATGAACGAAATCGTAAGTGACTAGCAGAGAAATAGACGGCGAGTAGCAGAAAACCTACGGGGTTGGGAAAGGGAATGCGAAGGGCAGGATAAGAAACTACAGGAAAGAAAAAGAAAGAAAAAAAGAAAGAAAAAAAAGAGGAAGGGGGGAGGTGAGGGATCAGATACGACAGTAGAAGGACTGATCAAAGGTAAGTGTATTGTAGATAGTATGTGACAAAAAACAAAAAAACAAAAAAAAAAGTGGGTTTTTGGGGTGTAAATACAACTGGGGTCCGGAAGTATTATTAGAAACTTCACGACAGTAAATAATACCAGTGAAGGTCAGATGGATCTCATAGAGATTCCTGTGGTGGAGAGTGTTCGGTAACCCGACAAAGATGGGATATGCTCCATTTCCCTTGAGGTCGAGGAGGGAGAAGGAGGGGTATTAGTTCGTTTGTGGCGACAAAGATATCATGAGAGGAAATACACAAACATGGAAGAAAATGGAGATATTGTTATGTAAAGGTACGGGGAGTGGGTAGATTCTATAAAGAGATCATGAAGAGAGGCACTTCTGATCAGGAAGATGCATAATACAGCTATGAAGGATCGGATGTGAGTTCTTAATACCGTACTCTATAAATCCAAACTAGAACATAAGCATGAAAACCGAAGGCATTCTTTATAACAACTCTTGGAGCGAGTAATCAGGATCTGGGAGCATACCTACTGAGGTGCAAGTTAACTGTATATTCAATGAATGAAGTGGGATCGATTCTCCTCGCGAGGGTTGCCTCAGAGAGAACAAGTGTTCGTAGCCAAATATTCAGTGAATATACAGTGTTATGCGGTATTCATGCATAAATCAAACGAGAAGGTTATTAAGCAAACAACAGTAAACGAAAATCTATAAAGCATGTCAAACTGAACGGATACACTCATCATGCAGTTGGTTTAGCAGATATACAGAGATCCAAGAAAACTTGGGAAAAAACTGAAAAATAATATACCAATAATCAGAAAAGGAAAAGTAAGATAGCACTGCACCACCAAAAAGAAAAAGGAAAAAGGAAAAAATTAAGCAGGATATGATGACAAAGTCCAAGTGTAAGTTCACCAACTATTAGGGATCGCATCGTGGATATAGATATTGTCCAGCCAGACAGCTTACCTATAGGTTTGACGTACGAAATCCAATGCAGTGCAGTAGAGTCTGTAGGTAGTGCGTTGAGGATGCAGGAGAGCATTCGTGGTAAAAGACTCTAATCGAGTGTATCCGGGGTACATTCTAGGTCAGTAAACCGCAAGACTTCTCATACATCTATAGTGGTCGTCGGATGAAAAAAGGAAGTAGAAATCCTCAGAGCAGTATAGGTTCTAGTTTACATGTGGGACTGCACTTAACTCAGGTAACCGGGAAAACAGAGAACAAGGTTCGTGGGGTTGTGTGTCAACGAGACGGATTTCCATGAAGAAGAGACTTTACGATCTCCTGGGCTTTCGGTGGTCCGGTGAGGCTGTAGGGCTGAGATTGCGCACGTTGCCTTGAGCTCTCGGTGATGAGGCAGGGGGATGGCTCCTCCTGCGTCTGCCGATGTTAAAGTTGCCTGCCTCTGCAATGCCTTCCATGGAGTCAGCTCTCCGTAACACGGGGAGACGAAAATCACTGTACCAGTCAGGCACTTCAACGTGGGGCAAATTGAGAGTACTACAAAAATGATCAAGGTCTTCAGGAACTCTGAGATTAACCGAGTGACCATTGTAGTTGACTGAGAGACAAAGAGGGAATTTCCATCTGTATGGAATAGCGCGGGCTCTCAAGAGTTTTAGCTCTCGTCTTCTCTGTAGAGTAATGGCCGACAGGTCTTGGAAAAGTTTAATTTCAGCGCCTTGATGTATCATCCGTCCTCCATTCCTCGCCCTCCGCATAATTTCTTCCTTAAGGATATAATCGGCTATGCAGCATATGACATCCCTAGGGGGATCAGCATCCCTTCCCCTGGGTCGTAGGGCTCGATGAATGCGCTCTAGAACAATAGGCGTATCGGGAGGCCTCTCTAAGAGGCCATTGAAAATGGCCGTGACAGAGCGGGCAAGCTGTGTAGGTTCCACGGACTCAGGAAGACCTCGTACTCGAACGTTGTGTCTTCTTCCACGGTTGTCAAGGTCTTCCAGGTGGCGGTTAATGTCCCTGAAGTGGACCGCGTGGGATTCCGAGACTTGTTGCAATCGGCAAAGAGTAGTGTCATGGCGGGCTTGTGTGTCTTCTATGTCTTCCACCCTTAGGATCATCGACTGAAAGTCCGCGCGTAGTTCGGAGACCGCAGCCGCGAGTGCTCCCTTGATATCCGCCGTCATAGCTTTCAAATCTGCAAGACTGAGCGATGGAGACGACGGTGAATCCGTGGGTTGAGATTGTGGGCTCCGGCTTCTGGATCTGTTAGGCCCTCTGCCATGAGGTGAATCGTCGCGCGGTGCTGCGTGCGAGTCAGACGCCGCTCCTCTAGGCCGCGCGCGGAATATCTCCGGTATGTGTTGGTTTATAAGGGCGTCTTGGCTCCTGGACGAACGGGGGGGTAAACCAGAAGGGTTTTGCGGTGTGCTCCCCATGTTTTTCGGTGAGATAGATACCCGATGAACAGATAGCTGGACCTCTGGGAGAGAGAGCTTAGAAGCGAGCGTCCATCTTCCTCAGGCACCAAGCCACGCCCCTTCGTTATTTTCTATGCACATATACTCTTGAGCCTCTTGTTTCACAAGATATCTATTTATCGATAGCCAATGACCATGTGATCTAGTCTGCTTAGAATTGATTAAAGCCAAGAACAGGGTATATCTTTACTATAACTAAAATTAAATTCTTGCCTCAAAATTGGGATAATAACTACTTTCATTTTGTTATGGGGTCTCATTCACATAGCATAACTTAAAAACATATTATAAAAAATTTACCATTTTAAGAGGCTCTATTCTGGAACATCTAGTGCTGTAAAATCCTATATAGTTCTCTTTGTTTTTGAGGGTGATGGGGAGCTGTGTTTGCTAGATTTACCTTGTCTGTACTGTGCCAGCCGAACTTCATTATCAGTTGTAAACTAGATTTGTACATTCTGTGTCCTAATAGAGGGTTAACGGTTTGGAAGCTTGGCTTCTTGCAATGTGTGTTATTGAGAATGAACTCATCCTATCCTTGAGACAGATTCACTATGACATGTTTAATAATCCTTGCACTAAAGCTATATTACCTATGTACCCTCTTCAGCTTGTTTGTGTTGCTTGCTTAAGTCAAACTATTGACTATTTTCCACTACGGTTTTGTGAACTATATCGGGTTTAACTTTTTTTTTGCAAAATAAAAAAAAAATACAATTACAAATAAAAATCCTTGCATTCAGCCATGACACCTTCTCCTGAGAAACATCTAAAAGGTAATAAATATATATTTTTTTGTTTTTTGGTATGCTGTGCTAATGGGAAAACATAACACTTAATAAAGCGGTGCTTTCTCAAATTTGACTGCAAAGGTGGAAATACACTTTAAAACTACTTAGAACTTTTTGGCTTAAAAAATATACTTCATGGCAATGCTGCTCTGGAGATTCATGTGCAGTGCAAATATTAATGTTAGGCTTGCTTTTAGTATGTTATTTTTGTGTTTTTTCCAATAATGCGTGTATTTAGTGACTAGGACATTGTCCTGTACACAGCATGTGATCCTGGTAATCAATACAATGCGATAATGCGCATCAGAGGGACCTTCAATGTGACTGAAGAAACACAGACAGCAAGTGCACATCTTTAATTATACTTCTACTTATTGATCTTACTACCTGAAGCAAACCTCAAATGGTATCATTTAGGCATATTGGAAACATGTTTATTTTCCAAGTTGCACATCAACGGATCTAGACTATATGGTATTGTTAAAGATTAAACATTTTATTCAATGATTAGAACAAGATCAGTCACTTGTATATATATATTATATAACATAGTAATAATCAGTGTACCCTACTAAAATATATAAATATTATATTATATATTATATATTGGTATAATTATATAAAATAGTTAATTATGCTTCATGTGTTGATATATATATTTATATATATATATATATATTTTTTGTTAGTTGATAAATCTGTTTTAAAGCACAATCCACCCAAAACTAAAAAAAAAATTTTTGGTTGATTATGGGTAGATTTTTAGCCATGAGATCCAAACCTGAATTTCTTCTCACAACACAGTCCCACCCCATAGCCACAGAATAAAAAATGCCAGATGGCTGCTTACCAGAACCGTAGGATCTCTATTACGGAGATCAGACAGGAGGGATCATTCAGGCAAAAGTGGCAATTTCAAATATCCCTGCAGAGCACAAGATGGATTCTGCTTTAAGAAATATCCACTGTATGTCAGTCTTCCGGGAGACAGTGTAGACTTGCAGTGTCCTGATGCTTGCAGAGTGGCCTTCATATATATATATATCACCCAGTATTTAATATATTTTTATACATATTTATTTTCACTAATTTTTATTAGGGGTTCTGCGGTTTCTCCACGTTACACAAAATTTATTCTTAGCAGGTATATAAAGAATAATACATAAAATGGCAATAACCAATATGCCCTGGAAGAACCTATGACCCCAGGTATAAAAGGGAGGAGAAAACCTTTCTATGTCAAGCCGCTCCCTTAAAATCCTGATGCCATGGGCCCAGAAAGTAAACAGCACAATTTATAAGAACACAATGGGGTTTATTTACTAAAGGAAAATCCACTTTGCAACTGCAAGTGCACTTGAAAGTGCACTGAAACTTTCAAGTGCACTTGGAAGTAAAGCTGGTGTAGATCCGAGGGGGACATGCAAGGAAAATAAAAAACAGCTTTAGCTTGCACATGATTGGATGATAAAATCAGCAGAGCTTCCACTCATTTTAGATCTGCCCCTTTGATTTAGAGTGACTGCACTTTAGAGCATCTGCACTTCCAAGTGCACTTGCAATGCAAAGTAGATTTGCCTTTCGTAAATAACCCCCAATGTGTGAAGAATATGATAATCAAATTCTGAATACAGTAGATACAATATGCAAATTGTTTCCTGCTAAAAGCTTTTGTGTAAAGAGATGGGGTAAAGGTGCCTGCATGCAGTGTCTTTTGTAAGATTTACACATGGTAGTCTTCTTCCTGCTCACCAATCCTGATGATGCCAAGACTCAAGGGAGTAGGATCTCCTGGAACAAGCTCTTACAGAATCTGCAACCAGTAAAGGGTGCCTTGCCATGCACCTGTTGACAATGGGATTCAGCTGGGTCTGTAACGGTGACAATGAGAGTGACCCTTGTTAAGCACTCAGGGACAGCGAGCTGGTAATTGTGGATCTTCCTGCAGGTGTATGGCTCACTCATTAAAGACTGTACTTGATATCCCGGCTGCGACGCCTGCTTACATCCCCCAGAGCGGTCAGGTCCCTGCTCTCAGCTGAAGGATGTAATCCCAAGAGGAAAAGCTCCTCCACTGGACCAGGCTATTTATGTCCTCACCCAGCATTCTTCTCTCTCGAACCGGCTGGAATTTGTAGTCTGCAGCAGCACTGGCTCCAGGGCCGCTGATAGGCCAGTACGACTGGCCCTGTTGTACCGGGCCCAGCCAGCAGGGGGGCCCAGGCAAGCTGAGCAGATAAATAATTAATATAAAAAAAAAAAATCCTCCAGCCATGGCCGATCCGGCTCAACTACCAACCAAATAGCCCCCACCACCCCCCGGTTATTTTTACTTTTTTTTTTTTTGTGCAGATAGCTATCTGCAAACTAGGTGGCTGCAGGGGAGGGATCCCCTCGATTTCCGGTGCGGAATAATACATCTTCTGCACCCGCTCTTCATGCTGGCTGTGGCTCAAGTCCCAGCCAGTGCGTCCTCTATCGTGTTGTCCCCCTTGGCGCCGTGGAGTGATTCCTCCCCCTCCTCTTGCGATAAGTGCCAGTGAGGCGAGCGGCGGTGGCAGAACGCAAAAAATAAGTAGCTGGCATCATTGACATGATCGCATCTGAATGGAATCATTTGTGGACAGTTGTGGACATCCTGCTACTGCCTGGACACTCCAGTCCAGGCAGTAGCAAGATCAGGGAAGAAGTGCCTCATCATGGAGCCCAGCTAAAAATGACACAGGTGTGTGCTTGCTTGGGGGGGGGGGAATTCAAGATCTACTACTGATGCAGCAGCGTATATACATTATGGTATTAGCAGCATGGGTGGCACTGTCTGCAGCAGAATATGGCATTGGTGGCATGGGTGGCACTGTCCGCAGGTAGCACATGCGTTATGGCCCATAAGACATGTGCTGCCTGCAGACAGTGCCACCCATGCTGCCAATGCCATATTGTGCTGCAGACAGTGCCACCCATGACGCTAATGTCATAACGCATGTGATGCATGCAGAGACAGTGCCATCCATGCTGCCAATGGCTGTCTGCAGCACAATATGTCATTGGCGGCATGGGTGCACTGTCAGCAAGTAGCACATGCATTATGCCATTAGTGTCACGGCTGGCACTGTTTGCAGCACGTTACAGCATTGGCGGCACTGTCTGCCGGTAGCACATGCTTTATGGCCCATAACGCATGTGCTGCCTGCAGAGACAGTGTCACCCGTGCCGCCAATGCCGTAATGTGCTACAGACAGTGCCGCCAATGCCGTAATGTGCTGCAGACAGTGCCACTTGTAGACAAACCTGCACTTTGTTTCAAGGTGGGGTCTGGGGAGGGGCTGGGACAGGGTGGGGCTGAAGGAGAGACCATGGGCGGGGCCAGGGGTGGAGCTGAAGGGGGCCCTGTCAGGTAGGCTGTACAGGGCCCCATGATTTCTTTTAGCGGCCCTGACTGGCTCCATGGAAATCTCGGCTCCCTGTACCTGCAAGCAATTTTAAATGGCATTCTTCCTTTAGAAATTTCATCTTTCTGCAGCACTGTAATACACACGGCTCAGATGTGCCACTTTACAGGCAGACTAAGGGGACCCCCCCGCCCTTGCAACGCTATTTAAAGGAATATTTCATTTTTATTATTTTACTTTAAGCATTATCAAAATCACTGCTAATTTAAAAAGTTGTTTTGCATTGATACTGTCAGGGCTGGCTTAGCCCTTTCTTCTCTGGGCTGGCCGCTCAGGCACTGGTGCTGGTGCCACCACACTGCAACATCTCCCATATACTCTATTTTTATTGCAGGAATTAGCCCTGCTGCAAAGCATTGCATCAAAAATTGTAATTAAACGCCCCTGTTAAACAGGGGCAGAAAAATTGGGCTGATGGCATCACCCAGAACCAGAAATGTTCTTCCAACATATCAGCGGAGGAGGAAGAGGATAGACAATCAACATAACAGGACAGTCACTCAGCATCAGCATAGGCAGTCTTGAAGGGATGTGATATTTCAAAAAAAATTATTCGGTTACATCAGCTTCAGGTGCTTGGTAGCTGTGGGTGATCCAAGACTGATTCATCTTGATGAAGGTCAGTCGATCAACTGATTCGGTGGACAGGCGCACCCTGTGATCGGTAACAAAGCCACCAGCAGCACTGAAGGTGCGTTCCGAAAGAACACTGGATGCAGGACAGGCCAGTAGCTCAATTGCATACTGTGCAAGCTCTGGCCAGTGATCCATCCTCAAGACCCAGTAAGCCAGAGGATTTTCGGTGGGAAAGGTGTCCAAGTCTGACCTTGCCCCTAGGTATTCCTGCACCATGTAAATCAGACGCTGGCGATGGTTGCTGGAACCGATCATGCCTTGGGGCTGCTGACTAAAAAATTGTCTGAAAGCATCAGTCAGATGGCCACCTTCTCCACCGCTCCTTCTGACCGATGCCTCAGCAACACGTTGTCCAGGACCAGGAGTTTGTAACCTCCCAGTCTCTGGGAACGCATTGCACAGACCTTTCTGCAAGGCCTCCCGGAGATGTCTCATCCTCTGCTCCCTCTGCGATGGCAAGATAAGGTCGGCAACCTTACCCTTGTACCGTGGATCAAGGAGAGTGGCCAGCCAGTAATGGTCCCTCTCCTTGATCCGAAGAATACGAGTATCCTTCCGTAGGCTTTGCAGGATCAGGGAGGCCATGCAGCGTAGGTTAGCTGAGGCATTCGGTCCGGAGTCCTCTGGGTCACTAAGGGCAACATGATCCGCAGCTACCTCCTCCCAGCCACGTACAAGTCCACGTGTTTCTTGGGACTGTAAATCATCCCTACGAGACTGCTGCTGCTGATGCTGAGTGCCAGGCTCCACCTCCATGCTGACACAATCATCCTCCTCCTCCTCTTCCTCCTCCTCATCCTCTTCCTGTGTGATGGGTGGCACAGCAGGAACACTGTCTGGATAAAGGGGGCCTTGAAAGGCAAGGAAGTCCTCCTCTTCCTGCCTCTGTTCGGCCTCAAGTGCCCTGTCCATTATTCCACGCAGCGTATGCTCCAAGAGGTGGACAAGAGGTACAGTGTCACTGATGCATGCACTGTCACTGCTCACCATCCTTGTGGCCTCCTCAAACGGTGACAGGACAGTGCATGCATCCCTGATCATGCCCCACTGGCGTGGTGAGAAAAAACCGAGCTCCCCTGACCCTGTCCTGGTGCCGTAGTCGCACAGGTACTCATTGATGGCCCTCTGCTGCGTGTGCAGCCGCTGCAGCATGGCCAACGTTGAGTTCCACCTGGTGGGCATGTCACATATAAGGCGGTTCTTGGGAAGGTTCAACTCCTTTTGGAGCTTAGTCAGCCGAGCACAGGCATTAAATGATCGGCGGAAATGCACACAGACTTTCCTGGCCTGTTTCAGGACATCCTGTAAGCCGGGGTACCTGCCCAAGAACCGCTGCACCACCAGGTTAAAGACGTGAGCTACACAGGGCACATGGGTCAGTTGTCCCTGTCGGAGGGCGGAGAGGAGGTTGGTGCCATTGTCGCAAACCACCATTCCTGGCTTAAGCTGGCGTGGCGTCAACCACCTCTCGGCCTGCCCCTGCAGAGCTGACAAAACATCCGCCCCAGTGTGGCTCCTGTCCCCCAAACAAACCAGCGCAAGCACGGCATGGCATCGTTTTGCCTGCGTACTTGCGTAGCCCCTGGAACGCCTACGGAGCACCGCTGGTTCTGAGTACAGAGCACTGGAAGAGGCCATGGAGCAAGAAGAAGAGGAGGGGGTGGAGGAGAGAGGTGTGTCACAACCAATAGTAGCATTTTGGAGGCGTGGTGGCGGAACAACCTCCAACACTACTGTACCTTGTCCTGTATCCTTCCCAGCTGCCAGAAGAGTGACCCAATGGGCCGTGAAAGACAGGTAACGTCCCTGTCCATGCCTGCTGGACCATGAGTCAGCGGTAATATGCACCTTACCGCTGATGCGCCCTGTCCAGCGAGGCAAGGACATTGCCTTCCACATGCCGGTAGAGAGCCGGAATCGCCTTCCGTGAGAAAAAGTGGCGTTTGGGGACCTGCCACTGAGGAACCGCACATTGTACAAACTCACGGAAGGGGGCCAAGTCTACCAACTGAAAAGGCAGCAGTTGAAGTGCTAGCAATTAAGCCAAGCTAGCATTCAACCGCTGGGCATGTGGATGGCTGGGAGTGAACTTCTTTCGCCGGTCCAGCAGCTGGGGCAGGGACATTTGCCTGCTATAATCGGACGTGGGTGTACTGCTAGCAGAGTGCCCGGAAGCACTTGGCTGTGACACACCTAATTCTACACCTTCATTCCTCTCAGAGCAGGTTTCAGAGAGGACTGAAGGTCTAGTGGGGTTGGAGATGCCAGCTGATGAGGAACAAGGAGAGGTCCGCTTTGTTCTTTGGTGTGGGTCTTTGAGGTACGCTTGCCAACGAGCTGCATGGCAGGTTAACATATGTCTGGTCAAGCATGTGGTGCCCAAGCGGCTGATGTTTTGGCCACGCAAGATACGCTTGAGACATATGTTGCAAATAGCAGCGGTGCGATCTGATGCACTCGTCTCAAAAAAGGCCCACACCAAAGAACTTTTAGAATAACGCGCAGAGGCAGTGCCCTGCACAGGCGGAGCTCTGCGGTGTGATTCAGTCGGTGTGCTGCCCCTAAGCTGGCCCCCGGAGGGCATCCTGCCTCGTTGGACATGTGCCTCCTCCTCCTCCTCCTCCTCCTCCTCCTCCTCCTCTCTCCTACCAGGCACCCACGTGGAGTCAGTGCCCTCATCATCCCCTCCCTCTTCATCGCTGTAGCAAACCTGGCAATATGCTGCAGCTTGTGGAACATGACTGCCAGATTGCTTTCCTTCTTGAGCATCCCCTCTCTCTGCATTCATGCTACTGCCTTCCTCTAGCTGAGTGTCATCATCAGAGCCTACAAAACACTGGGCATCCTCCTGGAGCATGTACCCAACACTGTGCTCAAAGAGTTCAGGAGACTCCTCAGGAGGACGTGGTGGGTCTAGGGAAGGAGTCACTGATGATGACATTGAGAGGAGGGAAGACGATGCGTTGGCAGCTGCTTTGCTAGTACTCTGAGACTGGGTAAGAGAGGATGAGGAGGATGAAGAGGGCTTGGTCATCCACTCTACCAAGTCGTTGGCATGTTGTGGTTCAACATGTCCAGCTGCCGAAAAGAAGGACAAGCGTGTCCCATGGCCACGTGCTGATGACAATGCACCGCGTCCACGACCAGCACTGTTGTCTCTAGACACAGAGCCTGCTTGCCCTCTTTTATCGGCTCGCGCCTGTCTGCCTCTCCTTGCTGGCCTTCCAGACATAATAATGGCCTGAAGGGAGTTGGGTAAAACAGCAGTTGGGTAGTGTATATTGTGCTGGAGGCACACAACACCCACTAACTCCTGCAGATGCCTTTGTTATAGAACACCAGAGATAAAGGGGTATACTGTACTGGAGGCACACAACACCCACTAAGCCCTGCAGATGGCTCTATTAGAGAACAGCAATAAAGGGTAGATACAGGTGTATATTGTGCTGGAGGCACAAAACACCCACTAACTCCTGCAGATGCCTTTATTATAGAAAACCAAAGATAAAGGGGTATATACAGATGTATACTGTGCTGTTCTGGAGGCACACACAACTTCCAATAACTCCTGCAGATGGCAAGTGGGCTCAAATAGAGAAGAGCTATGTAGGTGGATATAGCAGTGTGTACTGGGTACAGAGCATGCAGACAGCACGCACAAGCTCCTAACACTACTGACTGCAAGCTCTATTATAAAAGATAGATCACTAGCTATATAGGTGAGGTGAATATAGCGGTGTATACTGCGGTCAGGGCATGCAGACAACAACCACTACAGAAGAGCAAGATCTAATATCGGCCGATAACGATCGGTGTATACTGTGTTGAAGGTACACAGAACACCCACTAACTGCTTCAGATGCCAACACACTACACAAGGCCGCCGCGCTGGCGGCCTTATATAGTGTGGGGCGTGTACTACACAGCCTGAGCTATGATTGGCCACAGGCATCCTGCCTGTGGCCAATCATGGCTCTCCTCGCTGCTGGCGCTGTGATTGGCCAAGCATGCAGGGTCACAGTGCATGCTTGGCCAATCATGAGCCAGCAATGCACTGCGATGACGCAGTGCATTGTGGGCCGTCAGCGCCACGCGGATTTGGTGCGAACGGCCCATAACGTTCGGAATTCGCCGAACGGGCGAACAGCCGATGTTCGAGTTGAACGTATGTTCGACTCAAACACGAAGCTCATCCCTATGGGAAGGAATCGATTATAGTGTGGGGTAGGTCTATGAGCAGTGAGCCATGATTGGGCACAGCCATCAATACTTTCTCCAGTCATGGCTCTGACAGTGTTCTGTGCCCTGATTGGGCAAACTCTTCATTGCTTCAGCTAATCAGGCCTTCTAATGCACTGTGCGGTGCACAGTGCATTGTTGGGTGCTCAGCAGGTGGGCTAAACAATCGAACGCTCCGACAATTCGGGTATTCCCCAAACAGGTGAACAGCCAATGTTCGGCCTGAACTCATGCTCGAACCGAAGTGTTCGTCCAACACTAGCAGTTCTGTGCCTTACTATTAAATAAATGAATAGAAATGGTGTGACCCTTAAAACAATAAAACTCACAATAAAATCACAATAGAATTACAATAGCAAACTAACTCACTAGTATCTCCACTTCAATATCACACTGCAAATGACTGCTCTGAGAAGGAACAATTTATAGTGTGGGGTGGGTCTATGATGAGTGAGCCATGATTGGGCACAGTCATCAATACTTTCTCGAATCATTGCTCTGACAGTGTTCTGTGCCCTGATTGGACAAAGTCTTCATTGCTTCAGCTAATCAGGCCTTCTAATGCACTGTGTGGTGCGCAGTGCATTGTTGGGTGCTCTGCAGGTGGGATAAACAGCCGAACGCTCCAATAATTCGGGTGTTCACCGAACAGGTGAACAGCCAATGTTTGGCCTGAACTCATGCTCGAACCGAACTGTTTGCCCAACACTAGCAGTTCTGTGCCTTACTATTAAATAAATGAATAGAAATGGTGTGGCCCTTAAAACAATAAAACCTAACTAGATGCTGAAAAATTGCATGTAAATGTTTAAAATGCTAACTAAACCTTTAAATTATTATGACTAATATCACATTGCTATTCCAAATTGCTCGGTGCACTGTATCACTGTGATTTACTATTCTCTAATAAATTTTAATGATGCACATTTCTTATTTGATCATCCAGTTTTCCCCATCCTGTCATTTTTAAAATTGCAGTCTATTTTAAGGAAGGATAGGTATGCTCTGAATGTATAGGGAAGACAGAACACTCCTGATAATAAAACAAATCACTGAGTTTCCTCTAGATTATTCTCTCATACTTTCTCGAACCAAACAAATGTTCAGCTTGACAAACATCAGGTAATCTCAGAACAATCAATGCCCCTCATCATATGTGTCAGTATTGTTTGTTATGCTGACAGTGCAGCTGAATAAATAAAGCAAAAGTAGTTGATGCGCTTTTCGGCAAAGTAGCTGTGGAGATTTGTTCCCTAAAGAAATTCCTGAATTCTTGTGATTCAAGCTATCAGAAAGAAATGCATAGTAAAAACATAATTGTGCTATGATAATCATAAAATATCAACATCCCATTTTTAATCAGCAATAGCTTCCTGTAAAAGAGGTAATTTAGAAAAAACTGCATGTGCATGAGTTTAGAAATCACCAAAACCATAAAAAAAAAAATCGTATACGCTGTTAAAATATTGAAACAAAAGCTTGAGACTTGAAAGACAGAATGTGAAGCAGCAAATGAGAATTTTGTTGGAGCGTTGATTCGATTTCTCCAGAAATATAAAACCTAAGCAGTAAATGGGAAATTTTAAAATTGGGCTATTATTGGTACACTGTAAAAAATATTGTGCTGGTTCTACTAAATTTTTACAGTTTGTAGAATATCGTTTTAAGTAAACCCAACTAAATGTTTCCAGTTTATAGACAATATGTTCAAGTAAATCCAACAAAATTTTTCCAGTTTATAGACTATCGGTTCAAGTAAAGCCAACTACATTTTACCAGTTTAAGTTAGAAACACATACATTAATGTATTTATTTCAAGCACTTATATAGCACTGTCAATTTACGGAGCATGTTACATATACAATGCACATTCACATCAGTCTCTGCCCTCAAGGAGCTTTCAATCTAAGATCCCTAACTCATATTCAGGTAGTAAAGATAAATGTAAAGAAGTTATTCCTGCGCCTAATCAGGGAGAAATATAGTTTTTGTACCGCTGCACACACTGAAAAAAGGGATGCTTGAACCCCAATTAAGGATCAAAAAAGGCAAACAGTAGTGGTGCGCGGTACTAGATTAGGGAATTTTAGCCTGAAGGCCTATAGATTTGAAAGGCACCAGGTTATTAGGTGCTAGGTGTGCTACCACCCAGACTGAAAAGGTGGTGTATAGGGAGCTAATGTGCGTGTTTTATGAGGGAATGGTAGGAAACCCTCATTACTATACACTATTATGCTATAGTAATGAGGGTTTCCTACCATTCCCTCATAAAACACACACATTAGCTCCCTATACACCACCTTTTCAGTCTGGGTGGTAGCACACCTAGCACCTAATAACCTGGTGCCTTTCGAATCTATAGGCCTTCAGGCTAAAATTCCCTAATCTAGTACCGGGCACCACTACTGTTTGCCTTTTTTCATATTCAGGTAGTGTTGGGATTCAAACCAATGACCCTTTTGCTGCTAGGCAAAGGTGCTAACCACTACACCACTGTGCTGCCCTATTACTTAGTTACTTTTTTAGGGGTTGTAATTCCTTGTTTTTTTTTTTTAAATAACAAACATGTCTTGCTCACCTCCACTGTGCAGTTAGTTTTGCACAGAGGGGCCCTGGTCCTCCTCTTCTGGGGTCCCTCAGCGGCGCTGGTGGCTCCTTCCCGCATCGAGTGTCCATGTTGAAAAAAGCTCTCCTAAGGTGGACATCTGTGCGGGCGTGCTCCAGTGTCCTCCATTTGTGTCCATTCACACAGAATGCAGGACTCGGCCCCACGTAATTGGATTTGATTGACAGCTGCAAGAGCCAATGGCTGCACTGCTATCAATCTATCTAATCAGGACACAAGACACCAGCTAGAGCGTGTGGTGCGCGTGGTGTGCTCATTCCCAGCCGGAGGATGACAGCGTTCTGGTAAGTAAAAGGGGGGGTGAGCTGGGGGGCTGCAGCACTACAGAAGGTTTTTTACCTTAATGCATAGAGCCCCTTTAACCTCCCTGGTGGTAATCCAGAGTGTGGCTTGGGTGAATCATCATTACCAAAAGTGTTAACCCAGAGCCACACTCAGTTACTTCTCTTACCTTGTCCCCAATATCCTGTGATGTTCCCCCGCTGTGTATGTGGGCTGTGTCATCCGCCAGATCCTTCGCCCGAGGTACTGGGTGCCAAGCTCCATTCCCTGCGAGTGTTACAATGCAGGGGGACAGAGCCCGGCGCCAAATTCAAAAAGTGAAAAACATAACAAATACAATAATGTAATCTGTAAGATTACGGTCTACTGTATCAAATTATTTCACATACATTCCTTTTGCCCAGTGTCCTGCTTGTAGTTTTATATCTCATATATATATAGTAACGAAAGTAACGACAGCAACAATTCTGCAACTGAGCAAATTTCAGTATTTTTTTATTTGATTACATTATTGAATACATTTTATTATTATTATATTATTATTTTTTGTTATTTATTATATTATAATTTATATTTTCGTGTTTCAAACTTTATCATACCCCGAATGTCTACTAGACTCTTGTTTGGACAGATTTAAATGAGCCATTCCTAAGAATTACAGGCCTACAAAAAAAAACACCAAATTTCTATGCAAAACAATGTACAGCTCTGAGACACAAAAATCTGACATAATCATACTGCCAGGGAGGTTAAGTTGGTAAAACGTATTTTCCAAATGTATTTGATATATGTTTGAAGGTTTTTATAAAGAAAAAGACAATAATATGTTTGTTTGAAGGTTTTTATATAAAAATAATACAATAATATTTTTTTTTTAAATGAAACAGGCTTTGAAAACAAATTAACAAATTCACATTTATTATTTATAAAATGTTACAAATGTAATATTATTAGAGTAACATAAAATATAAATGTAAACATTAAAAGAAGAAAAAGAAAAATTGCCTCTTTCTCAAACAAATCAAACTGAAACACACACATGTATATACAGTATATCTGTAAAGAACATATTTAACAAATGAGGGCCGAGACATCAAACTAGACACCACATCCCAAATATATAGAAACACACAAGGGACAGTGGGGTATACTAACCCTGGGACTTTTAAGATGTCACAATAACATAGATATTAAATCAATATCCATAAAAAATATATTTATTACAAAAAATGTACAATACAATAAAATTATCCACATCAATACTTTTCATATACAGAGCAAAGCACTTGGTTGACACCGAAAATACCACTCAAAATATAACACTCAACATGTTTCGCTCATTTGAGCTTCCTCAGGAGTTCAGGTACATTATATTGGTGGGCTGAAAGCAATAGGGAGATATGGATACGTCTTCATAAATTAACATACAATAATCAATAATAATATAATATATAAATGTGTATATTGTTAGTTACATGAACATTTTCAAATATATTAGTAATGGTCCATATAATATCTTACCCCTGTTGCCAACGAAAGAATTTCAGGTATAGGATTGAGTTGAAATAATAATGGTAATATCATCAAAAATACAAAGGCATCAATAAGATTTTACATCCTGGAACTCTGGTTAATGTAGCTAAAGGAAAACAAAAGGATAATGTGCCCTCTATAAAAAGAGAGAACAATCAAATTAGGACAATAATCTAATGACACACATTATAAATCAAAATTGTGTTGAAACTGGGCAAGTTAAACATGAATACCTGAAATAATGAGATAGAATCAAATAAATTAATTTGCTGGGGAAAAAGATTTTCCTCATTGCAATGGGCTGCGTACAAACTATGCATACTCGGTTCGTGCATGCGCCCTGTCATTCTCAATGCCGGAGCGTGGTGTAATGCACGCTTGAAACCGGCAGCGCCATCTTTAATGTGGGAAACCAGCACTAATACTGCCCTCTGCCCCTGATACTATCCCTCCCCCAACAATCCCTCTGCCCCTGATCCCATCCCATCTCTCCCCCCACCATCCCTTTGCCCCTGATCCCACCCCCCTACTCTTGATCCCACCCCCCACTCAACCCTCTGCTCCTGATCCCTCCCCCCAACCATCCATCTGCCTCTAAACCCATCCCCCCAGAAATCCCTCTGCCCAGATCCCCTCCCCCACCATCCCTTTGCCCTGCTCCCACCCCCATTCCTCCACTTCTAATCCCATCCCTCCCCCCATAATCCCTCTGCTCCTGATCCCTTCCCCCCACCATCCCTCTGCCCCTGATTCCACCCCCCATAATCCCTCTGCTCCTGATCCCTTCCCCCCACCATCCCTCTGCCCCTGATTCCACCCCCCACCATCCCTCTGCCCCTGATTCCATTCTCCCCACCACTTTGACCATGCCCCTGATACCCTCTCCCCCACCATCCCTCTGCCCTGGATCCCACCCCTCACCACCATCCCTCTGCCCCAGATCACACCCCCCCCCCCCCACCATCCCTCTGTCCCTGATACTCAAATCATAAGGTGCATCCATGCTCCACCAGTGCCTATATTATAGGAGATCATGAACAGCATGAGATAGAAGGGTCTTTTTAATCCACCCAAATCCAGCTACACCGCAGCACTTGTTCAGGGGCAGATTATAACCTCAACGATGAACGCCTCAGCCTCCACACATCCATGTGAGATCTCACTACAAGCCTCAAGTTAGCTATCCTTTAATCTCGGACCTTGGTATATGTATGAAAGGAGGGGGAACTGATGCAGTGCAGTATGTCCAAAAAAAGATAAAAATAAAAATGACACTTACAAAAGATAAATTAAAAACAAGCACAAGAAAGAGGGGTCTGACCGTGGCTTCCACCGTTAAAGCGGGATTCCGCTCTTTTTTTTTTTTTTCTTACCTGTGTCACAGGTGGGCGACTGCTACCTTCGCTTAGCATCCACGTCCGGTGTTTTTTTGACCCCCGGCGCAACGATTCTTTTCCTCGGGATGACTTTTAACCAGTTGCCGACCGCCGCACGACGATGTACGTCGACAGCATGGCACGGGCAGGCATATTGGCGTACATGTACGTCCCTTGCCTCCCGCGGGTCGGGGGCCCGATCGGGCCCCCGCCCGGTGCCTGCGGCGGTCGGTTTTCGTCCGGGAGCGATCCGGGACGAGGGGGCGGCCATTCATTCATGGCCACCCCCTCGCGATCGCTCCCGACGAATAGGAATCCCCCGTGACATCACTTCCTCTCCTGTAATGTAAACACAGGAGAGGAAGTGATGTATTCTCTCCTCCGTGTCGGTATTTTTCGTTCCGACACGGAGGAGAGCGGATCGGTGAGTTGCACCAACACTCTACACACACAGTAGAACATGCCAGGCACACTCACACCCCCCCGATCACCCCCCCAATTACCCCTGCCCCCCAGTCACAGTGACACCAATGTCATTTTTTTTTTTTTTCATTGGTGTCATTTGTGACTGTAATAACTGTTAGGGCAGTTAGGGTTAGCCCCCTTTAGTTCTAATGTACCCCCCTAACCCCCCCAATAAAGGTTTAACCCCGTGATCACCCCCCGTCGCCAGTGTCACTAAGGCTGGGTTCACATTGCAGCGGTTTATGAGAACGAATGTGATTCGCACCACACTGCAGTGCAAATCACATCCGATCTCTGTGCGATTCGAGTTCAGCCATTCGCCGCACCCGCCACACCCGCCGCACCCGCCGCAAATTCGCACGGGACCCTTTTTTTGGCCCGCAGCAGAATCGGATCGCATGGGTGTTCACACCATGCGATCCGAGTTTGCAGATCGCACTGCGATATGCGAACTGATCTGGGGGTGTCAGTAACATTTCACTGACACTCCCAGCAGTCCGCATAGGGCAGTGTGAACTGCCGCCGGGAGGCATGCGATGCGGGAACCCGCCGCGGATTTGCGGCGTTTCCGCATCGCTCCAGTGTGAACCCAGCCTAATAAGCGATCATTTTTCTGATCGCCGTATTAGTGTCACAGGTGACGCTAGTTAGGCAGGTAGGTATTTAGGTTCGCCGCAGCTTTTTATAGCGCCAGGGACCCCCATATACTACCGCATAAAGCCCCCTGATTGCCCCCTAGTTAACCCTTTCACCAGTGATCACCATATAACTGTTACAGGTGACGCTGGTTGGTTAGTTATTTTTTTATAGTTTCAGGGCACCCGCCATTTATTACCTAATAAAGGTTTAACCCCCTGATCACCCGGCGGGTGTCATTTGTGACTAATAACTGTTAGGGCAGTTAGGGTTAGCCCCCTTTAGTTCTAAGGTACCCCCCTAACCCCCCCAATAAAGGTTTAACCCCGTGATCACCCCCCGTCGCCAGTGTCACTAAGGCTGGGTTCACATTGCAGCGGTTTATGAGAACGGATGTGATTCGCACCGCACTGCAGTGCAAATCACATCCGATCTCTGTGCGATTCGAGTTCAGCTATACAGATAGTATGGCTGAATTCGTGTCGCACCCGCCGCACCCGCTGCAAACTCGCACGGGACCCTTTTTTTGGTCCGCAGCAGAATCGGATCGCATGGGTGTTCACACCATGCGATCCAAGTTTGCAGATCGCACTGCGATATGCGAACTGATCTGGGGGTGTCATTAACATTTCACTGACACTCCCAGCAGTTCGCATAGGGCAGTGTGAACTGCCGCCGGGAGGCATGCGATGCGGGAACCCGCCGCGCATTCGTGGCGTTCCCGCATCGCTCCAGTGTGAACCCAGCCTAATAAGCGATCGTTTTTCTGATCGCTGTATTAGTGTCACAGGTGACGCTAGTTAGGCAGGTAGGTATTTAGGTTCGCCGCAGCTTTTTATAGCGCCAGGGACCCCCATATACTACCGCATAAAGCCCCCTGATTGCCCCCTAGTTAACCCTTTCACCAGTGATCACCATATAACTGTTACAGGTGACGCTGGTTGGTTAGTTATTTTTTTATAGTTTCAGGGCACCCGCCATTTATTACCTAGTCTCACTAGTGTACCCCTAAATTTAGGGGTGTCTACTTTCCAAAATGGGGTCATTTGGGGGGGGTTTGTGCCATCTTGGCATTTTATGGCCTTCAAAACTGTAACGCCCTTAGAAAGCCTGAAGGCGGTGCTTGGTTTTCGGGGCCCCGTACGCGGCTAGGCTCCCAAAAAGTCCCACACATGTGGTATCCCCGTACTCAGGAGAAGCAGCAGAATTTATTTTGGGGTGTCATTTCACATATGCCCATGGCATGCGTGAGCAATATATCATTTAGTGACAACTTTGTGAAAAAAAAAAAAAAAAAAGTTTGTAATTTTCCCGCAACTTGTGGCAAAATATAAAATATTCCATGGACTCAACATGCCTCTCAGCAAATAGCTTGGGGTGTCTACTTTCTAAAATGGGGTCATTTGTGGGGGTTTTGTGCCATCTTGGCATTTTATGGCCTTCAAAACTGTAATAGGTAGTGAGAAGTGAACTCAAAAATTTACGCCCTTAGAAAGCCTGAAGGCGGTGCTTGGTTTTCGGGGCCCCGTACGCGGCTAGGCTCCCAAAAAGTCCCACATATGTGGTATCCCCGTACTCAGGAGAAGCAGCAGAATTTATTTTGGGGTGTCATTTCACATATGCCCATGGCATGCATGAGCAATATATCATTTAGTGACAACTTTGTGAAAAAAAAAAAAAAAAAAAAAAGTTTGTAATTTTCCCGCAACTTGTGGCAAAATATAAAATATTCCATGAACTCAACATGCCTCTCAGCAAATAGCTTGGGGTGTCTACTTTCTAAAATGGGGTCATTTGTGCGGGTTTTGTGCCATCTTGGCATTTTATGGCCTTCAAAACTGTAATAGGTAGTGAGAAGTGAACTCAAAAATTTACGCCCTTAGAAAGCCTGAAGGCGGTGCTTGGTTTTCGGGGCCCCGTACGCGGCTAGGCTCCCAAAAAGTCCCACATATATGGTATCCCCGTACTCAGGAGAAGCAGCAGAATTTATTTTGGGGTGTCATTTCACATATGCCCATAGCATGTGTGAGCAATATATCATTTAGTGACAACTTTGTGTAAAAAAAAAAAAAAAAAATTTTTTTTGTCATTATTCAATCGCTTGAGGCAAAAAAATAAAATATTCAATGGGCTCAACATGCCTCTTATCAATTTCCTTAGGGGGTCTACTTTCCAAAATGGGGTAATTTGGGGGGGTTTTGTACTGCCCTGCCATTTTAGCACCTCAAGAACTGAGATAGGCAGTCGTAAACTAAAAGCTGCGTAAATTCCAGAAAACGTACCTTAGTTTGTAGATGTGACAACTTTTGCGCAAACCAATAAATATACAATTATTGACTTTTTTTTTACCAAAGACATGTGGCTGAATACATTTTGGCCTAAATGTATGACTAAAATTGAGTTTATTGGATTTTTCTAATAACAAAAAGTAGAAAATATCATTTTTTTTCAAAATTTGCGGTCTTTTTACGTTTATATCGCAAAAAATAAAAATCGCAGAGGCAATCAAATACCATCAAAAGAAAGCTCTATTTGTGGGAAGAAAAGGACGCAAATTTTGTTTGGGTACAACATTGCATGACCGCGCAATTACCAGTTAAAGCAGCGCAGTGCCAAAGTGTAAAAAGACCTCTGGTCATTTACCAGCAAAATGGTCCGGTCTGAAGGTGGTTAAAAAAGTGCTCTGGCGTTTTCCATTTTAAGTGTGGGCGTCTGAAGCCCACAGGCATTTACTTCCTGTATATCGATGACGCTCGGCTCCCAGCATGCTCCGCTCCATCTCGCGCATGCTCAGTGATAGCAGTGGTAATGGCAGATACAGCTGCCTGCCCACTTTAAAAATGGCAAATTCAGACACGCCCTCGTCACGTGACCGGCGTCCTAACGAAATCTCACGAGATTTCGCAATTTCATTGTCCCCCCATGGATTCTTGGGAAATAGCTTAGAAATTTCCCAGGGACCATTGCGAGGACGATAACCACGCCTACTCCCACGGGAGGACAACCTGGAAGTCAGCAGAAACATCTGAAATAAAAGGTAAGTAAAGAATTTTTTTTTTTTTCAGGGTTCATTTAGGTAAGTATTCTATCTTGTGATTTTAATAATATGAAGTTTAATTTTTAGGTACCAAACCGCTTTAAGTACAGAACGCAAGGACTTCACAGCTCCTGTCTCCTCCCGACGCATTTCCCCATAGAAGTAACATCTCGGAATGGAGAGTGGAGCTTAGATGCCTATCAGTGATCTTTAAAGTGGTCCGGACACCAGAAAATACAGTATCTCACAAAAGTGAGTACACCCCTCACATTTTTGTAAATATTTTATTATATCTTTTCATGTGTCAGCAGTGAAGAAATTACACTTTGCTACAATGTAAAGTAGTGAGTGTACAGCTTGTATAAGCCCTTGTACACACGGTAGGAAATTCTGACAACCAAATCCGTTGGATAAATTCCAACGGATTTATTCCGAAAGTGGTGTTGCATACACACGGTCGGACTAAGTTGTCGGAATTTCCGGTTGCCAAGAATGCGGTGACGTAAGCCGTGCACGACGGTACTAGAAAAGGGAAGTTCAGCACCACATCCGGCACCCTTTGGGCTCCTTCTGCTGATCTCATGTTTATCGTGTGTTAGTAGAAGTGCTTGTGGGTGCATATCTGCTTATCAGTGCGTGTAGTCAGTTAGCATTTGTTGCTCATTGTGGACTATATCTTGGTATAGTACGCTTTCATTTTCATTGCTTATTGTCTGCTCGTTTCTGGTTTTCAGGTCCTTCTTTCAGGCATTGCTGTTTATCAGTGCTTTCTGTTGTCCGTTCTGACCAGCCGACTATTTTCAAGCCATGTCTCGTGTACGTACTTGTCGTAGAGTTTGTGCTGTGCAGGGGCTTGGTGTTGGGCTTTTAGCTTTGACACAAGCCCGGTCTAAGAACAGGACGAGGAGGCGTTTGTGGACCAAGAATTGGTTGCACCAGCGTGACCAGTTCTCGCACATAGAAAAAAGAAAGAACTGCGCTAACCATAAATGCCCAAGGTGAGTAGGGTATGTATATGTGCCAGACCCACAATATGGGTCTTAGTATCTTAATGTCTCTAAGGCCACCTCCAAACTATAGTGCATACCGATGTATATACAAATAAATACAATTAAATACAAAAACAGAACATGAATACGTGTCAATAATGTGAATTCCCCAAACACAATATGAATATATAAGACTCTGTGCATATACCCCCAAAAGGTCAAAAAAAAAAAAAAAAAAAAAAATTAGTATGGAAAACAATATGTTTGAAATTGTTTTACATAGAATGAACTATTAAAAAATATTCACAGACACTCTATATAATGTCCATATAATCATATGCCAAAAGTTAATGATAAATGTCCATATGGTAAATGAACACCGGTGAAGAAAAACTTCAAAAAGCTGAATTAAGAGTGCACAAATTAAGAATCTTCTCCAAAAATGTAATGTGCTTTTCCCATCACCGAATGAGTGAATTGGCTCCTTACCAGATCCAAGCGACCCCCCGTTACAGAGGGTCACCACAGGCGAAAACAGTCAAAGGATATCCAGATAGTAGTTCCACCTCAGGCGATCCCGAATCTTTCACGCAATAGGGTTATGGCTGTTAATCCACATATCACTCCCAACTCAACGTGGTATCACATAGGGAAAAACATAGGCTCCAGATAGTGTAAAACCAATGATTTTAATTGACAAAAACGAACGTGTACACTTACATAAAAGACTTTAAAAGCAGGTTCAAAACAAAAGCGTGCACCGGCTGGATACACGCCAACGCAGAGACCAACCCGTCCTTCCTGGTCCAAAAAGAACGAACACGACTAGGGGTGACGTTGACATGTTCGCACCGCCCTACGCGTTTCGTAATAATTTACGTCGTCCAGGGGCACGGGCGGCGTGCGACGTCACCCCTTTTATAACCAACAACTTAACCAAGCCTCGCTTTGGGTCAGCGGCCATCTTAGATATCGCATAAGCGTTAGGAGTCAATGACTATAAGCCAAGCCTCGCTCTCAATCACGTACATCAGATGTACGTGTCCGCAACGAACGCCCTATGGTTGTGGACCATGCCTCGTTCCCATACGAACGTCATATGGACATAAACCAAGCCTCACTTCCAGGTAATAACTCTATTGGAAGAGAGACGTGGCAAGTGCCCCCATTTTAAAATACCCTTTCTATGTCCAGAGACAGGGCATAGTATAGGTCACACAGGAGGGTAAATTAAAACGGAAAGATCAGTAAAATGAAGAATAATAATAAAATATAATAAAATAAACTAAAATAGAGATACACTAAAAATTATGCATTTCTTAATGTATTCACATGTCCAGCAAATTCGATTAAGAAATGGAGCTGATATAGACATGTATTTCGAATTCTTTACTAACTCGCGTATTCCCCAGGGATTAGCCTAGGGTATCACAAACAGATGTCGAGAAATGCAATTAAACATGAATCCCCAAATCCAGAGGGCCGCCTAACCCAAAGCTAGGCCTGCCATCCAAAATGGGGCCAAAAAAAGAAGAGAAAAAACAAGAATATGTTCTACAATAATATGTACCAAATTAAACAGCAAGAAAAGAGGTACAATGGAATAGTATTTTACAGTAACTAATGCAGGAACCATGGTAAAAAGGCATTATATCAAACAGGTCACCTCAAGAATTATTAATAAAGGCATTTACATCGGTGTCCACATTAAGGCCAAACGGAACATATGTTTTTAATTTATGAATCCAGGCCATTTCAAGTTTGGATATTTCCCTAACCAAGGACCCTCCCCTCCAGTGGGGTCTATATTTGTCTAAACCGACAAAAAGGGTGCCTGATGGGTCTCTCTTATGTGTTTGGTCATAATGTCTGGACACAGGGAACCGGATTTAGAAGGCTGGTATAGGTATTTTAATGAATCAGGGGTGAGTTTATTACGCTTTTTAGCTCAAAAAAAGAGCGAGAAAGCAGCCCGATTAGATATAGAGATTAAGGCCATTAGGGATTCCCTATTACCCCTCAGGGATAGTGAGGAGTATAGGGAATGTTCCAAGAACCTGTTGAAGGTGCTTGAAAAAGAAGAAAAAGATCAGAAAATTAAGAAAAAACGAAAATACAATAGGGATAAGGAGGATTACAACACTGGGATGTTTTTTTCTTGGCAGAGGGATTTAGATTTGGAAGAGGTGGTGGAGGTCCAGATGGACACATCACAACAACTGAATTCACTGGGCGCAGTGGGAGGCAACCCCGCACAACCACCCCCGAACAACACCCAACCTAATCCCGGCACCAGTTATGGTTTTAGGAGACCTGTGAACAATCAAAAGACTCCAAACCAGACTAGGAATCAACATGTGGGAGCTCCTCAACAGAGAATCCCCAAGAAAGGCCCCAAGTTGAATGGGCCGTACCCTTACCGAGCACCTTCTTCTCCGAGGACAGGGCGACCTAGCCACTCGGGGACCTATGGGCCCCCAGATTGGACTCAGGGTCCTCGCCAAGAGAATCTCCCCTATCAGAATAGAGACGATAGGAATTATAAGTATAATGTCCCCATTCAAAATCGTTTTTTTCCCCTCTCTGACTCTGAGACCCCCAGGGGATCGGGCCGAGCAGGAGGGAATTGGGGGGCGGACCCTAGACGGCATCCTAATTCCTATGTCCAGGGGAGTCCAGGATATAGACAAGGATACCAACAGCCCGCCTATGAGGGAGGGCCCCACACCAGTGGGAATAATAGCCAACATTTTTTTCCCAGGGACAACAGAGGCCTGAAAAGGTCCGTCGAACAAAGAGAGGGGTTAGAGGGGGGAGGCGAGCCCAATCAACAAAAAAGAAAGAGGCCATAGGAACTGGAATTTTTAACCTAAGCAAACAGGAACTCGCGGCTTCTGAAACCAAAATACTCGACAAAGGTTTGAAATTTGCTCCACCCAGATGTCTGAGCAAGTTTCAAACTTATATGGACGTACATAAATTTGTCCGCAAATTGAATATAAAACGGTACATGTTGGGTAACCCCATCAGAGAGAATACTACGAGAATAACGAAGTTTCAACACTCCAACCTTTCAAATGCGTCCCTCTTCAATCCTCCAGGATCCCTTGCACCCAGTATCAAGGTATTTAGGGATGTGGTACTACGTGACCTGGAGGATATCAGGGTGAAGAAAGTTAAAATGTGTAGAGACTTGGAGATGGGCTTAGACACTTTGTGTAACAACAAGTCCTTGGTCATTAGACCTGCCGATAAAGGGGGGGGGATCGTGGTACTAGACCGATGCGATTACATGAAAGAGATGTACCGCATCTTGGAGGATAGGGAAACATACACTATCCTTAACCGGGACCCAGTGGACAAGTACAAGAAGGAACTGGGTAGGATTGCGGAGGGAGGTCATCGGAGGGGCATTTTAAATGAAAAAGAAAAACTGTTTTTGATACCTTGTGCCCCCCGTACACCTGTTATCTACTACCTCCCGAAGCTACACAAGAATCAAGTTTGCCCCCCGGGGCGACCCATTGTCAGTGGTATTGACTCGGTGACGTCCCGGGTGGGCAAATATATAGACCACTATTTGCAACCTTTGGTCCAAAAGGTCCCGTCATATGTCAAAGACACTAAACATATAATTAATCTTTTGTCCGGTATCACCCCTGGAGAAGGCCTTTGGTTGGTCACGGCAGATGTTAATTCATTATACACCATCATCCCCCACTCTTTAGGAGTGGAGGCAGTGAGACTATTCCTAGAGAGGGGGTCGGGTCTTCCCTCACCTCAGATTGATTTCCTAATAGAACTCCTGGAATATGCGGCCGGACACAACTATTTCTGGTTTGACCAGCAATTTTATCGCCAGGACAGGGGCGTGGCCATGGGGGCAAAATATGCCCCCAGTTTGGCCAACCTCTTCATGACCAAATGGGAGGAGGACGTCATCGATGCCCCTAGAAGGTCTGAGATAGTCCTGTGGGCAAGGTATATCGATGATGTCCTCCTCCTTTGGGATGGAACAGAGCCAGACTTGCGGTCGTTCATGGCCAGTCTAAACGAGAACAACAGAGGGATCAAATTTAGTTTTGAGGCTAGCCAGGATGAGGTCAATTTTCTTGATCTCAACATCAGGAGGGTTGGAGATGAGTTTATCACATCTACATATTTTAAATCCACCGATAGGAACTCGTACATCCCTACCGACAGTTGCCATTTTCAACCTTGGCTAAAGGCTGTTCCCCTGGGGCAATTTTTACGCCTCAGACGGAACTGTTCGGATATTGCAAAATATGATGAACAGGCAGCGATTCTGGCAGGCAGATTTTTGGAAAAGGGATATGATCCCGTTTCCCTTGATGCAACCATGAAGACTGCCCGGACTAGAGATAGATCTTCACTATTGGCAGATAGACAAAGTGTTAGGGCTAATACACAGGGTGGTGTACCGTTTGTCACGACTTTTTCAGTCCAACATGGCGGTGTGAGAAATTTGATTCAAAAGCATTGGCACTTACTCATTAGTGACCACGTTTTGAATCCAATTTTACCTGTTAAACCTCAAATAATTTTTAAAGGGGCCTCTTCACTGGGAAGCAAGATTGCCCCCAGCGTACAAGACCCACCTAGGTCTAATAGATGTTTTTTTCAAAATCTAATTGGTTACTATAAATGTAAGAACTGTCAGGTTTGCACCTTGAATTCACATAGGGGCTCTAAGATTTCTAGCATCGTATCCTCAAGCACCACTAGGACATACGAAATAGAGTCTTTTATTACTTGCTCCTCGGAGGCTGTGGTTTACCTTTTACAGTGCCCCTGTGGCCTCCAGTATATAGGGCGGACCAAGAGGGCACTTCGCGTCAGGCTGAACGAACATATAGGTAACATCAGACGTGGGTTTGATAAACACCCTGTGTCCAGACATTATGACCAAACACATAAGAGAGACCCATCAGGCACCCTTTTTGTCGGTTTAGACAAATATAGACCCCACTGGAGGGGAGGGTCCTTGGTTAGGGAAATATCCAAACTTGAAATGGCCTGGATTCATAAATTAAAAACATATGTTCCGTTTGGCCTTAATGTGGACACCGATGTAAATGCCTTTATTAATAATTCTTGAGGTGACCTGTTTGATATAATGCCTTTTTACCATGGTTCCTGCATTAGTTACTGTAAAATACTATTCCATTGTACCTCTTTTCTTGCTGTTTAATTTGGTACATATTATTGTAGAACATATTCTTGTTTTTTCTCTTCTTTTTTTGGCCCCATTTTGGATGGCAGGCCTAGCTTTGGGTTAGGCGGCCCTCTGGATTTGGGGATTCATGTTTAATTGCATTTCTCGACATCTGTTTGGGATACCCTAGGCTAATCCCTGGGGAATACGCGAGTTAGTAAAGAATTCGAAATACATGTCTATATCAGCTCCATTTCTTAATCGAATTTGCTGGACATGTGAATACATTAAGAAATGCATAATTTTTAGTGTATCTCTATTTTAGTTTATTTTATTATATTTTATTATTATTCTTCATTTTACTGATCTTTCCGTTTTAATTTACCCTCCTGTGTGACCTATACTATGCCCTGTCTCTGGACATAGAAAGGGTATTTTAAAATGGGGGCACTTGCCACGTCTCTCTTCCAATAGAGTTATTACCTGGAAGTGAGGCTTGGTTTATGTCCATATGACGTTCGTATGAGAACGAGGCATGGTCCACAACCATAGGGCGTTCGTTGCGGACACGTACATCTGACGTACGTGATTGAGAGCGAGGCTTGGCTTATAGTCATTGACTCCTAACGCTTATGCGATATCTAAGATGGCCGCTGACCCAAAGCGAGGCTTGGTTAAGTTGTTGGTTATAAAAGGGGTGACGTCGCACGCCGCCCGTGCCCCTGGACGACGTAAATTATTACGAAACGCGTAGGGCGGTGCGAACGTGTCGACGTCACCCCTAGTCGTGTTCGTTCTTTTTGGACCAGGAAGGACGGGTTGGTCTCTGCGTTGGCGTGTATCCGGCCGGTGCACGCTTTTGTTTTGAACCTGCTTTTAAAGTCTTTTATGTAAGTGTACACGTTCGTTTTTGTCAATTAAAATCATTGGTTTTACACTATCTGGAGCCTATGTTTTTCCCTATGTGATACCACGTTGAGTTGGGAGTGATATGTGGATTAACAGCCATAACCCTATTGCGTGAAAGATTCGGGATCGCCTGAGGTGGAACTACTATCTGGATATCCTTTGACTGTTTTCGCCTGTGGTGACCCTCTGTAACGGGGGGTCGCTTGGATCTGGTAAGGAGCCAATTCACTCATTCGGTGATGGGAAAAGCACATTACATTTTTGGAGAAGATTCTTAATTTGTGCACTCTTAATTCAGCTTTTTGAAGTTTTTCTTCACCGGTGTTCATTTACCATATGGACATTTATCATTAACTTTTGGCATATGATTATATGGACATTATATAGAGTGTCTGTGAATATTTTTTAATAGTTCATTCTATGTAAAACAATTTCAAACATATTGTTTTCCATACTAATTATTTTTTTTTTTTTTGACCTTTTGGGGGTATATGCACAGAGTCTTATATATTCATATTGTGTTTGGGGAATTCACATTATTGACACGTATTCATGTTCTGTTTTTGTATTTAATTGTATTTATTTGTATATACATCGGTATGCACTATAGTTTGGAGGTGGCCTTAGAGACATTAAGATACTAAGACCCATATTGTGGGTCTGGCACATATACATACCCTACTCACCTTGGGCATTTATGGTTAGCGCAGTTCTTTCTTTTTTCTATTTCTGTTTGGTGTATTTTTGGTGTACATTTGAATTGCAGCTTCCGTCTAATACCATTTGTATTCCGTAGCGCATTTTTTCCCCTTTTTCATTCCAGTTCTCGCACATGCCTTTGCTTTATGAGACCCGGGAGAATAATCCTGATGATTTCAGGAATTATCTCCGGATGATGGACCCCGTTTTTCACCGCCTGCTGGCTTTGCTGTCCCCTTTATATCAGCAGGCAGGATACCTGCATGCGGCAAGCCATCACTACGGAGCAGAGGCTCATCGCCACATTGCGCTACTTGGTTACAGGGAGAAGCCTTCAGGACCTGAAGTTCTCCACAGGCATCTCCCCCCAGACTCTGGGGATCATTATTCCAGAGACCTGTTCTGCCATCATTCAGGTCCTGCAGAAGGACTATATGAAGATAAGTTTTCTCCTTTAACATCCCATTCTATGTATTCTATGTATTTAATGATTGCTAATGTATTGCTAATGTATTGGATTTCTTTCCTCATTTCCTAATTACCATGATTGGAATATGCTCTAATTGATATGCTGTGCTCATTTGTCCTCATGCATGCTGGAAGCTTTTCAAGTTCCTTTTTTGTCCTTTATACATATTAGCCTTTACTAACTTCCCCAGCATGCTCTTCTGGGCCCATAAACCTATAGTCTAGTCACTCAGCAATGTATTTTGTCAGCTCCGTAGTATTGCTTTCCCCTAAACACCCCATAAAATGTGTACAAATGTTATGTGTGTGCTTAAATTCATGCAGAGTGCCAGAAATTTTTTTTTTTGGTTGGGCCAAACTCATTAGGACCCCCCCCTCCCCCCAACTGCTAGGTCAGCTGATAGCAATCCTCTATCTGCTGACTTTGCCAAACCCAATACACACTATACCTACCTTTTTTCTGGTCAGATTTATGGATGAATTCACCAAAGCATGTAGTGCAAGGGCCTGCCTTAATACTTTCAAATGCAACAGTTTAAAGTTTTTTTTTTCTTCTATTATTATCTTGATAGGTAATAGCAGAATGTCAAAATGTGCTTCCATTTGTTCCTTTTTTTTGTATTATGACACTTCTTACCTGTCCAGTGGGCTGCCAATAGTGTAAGTAAGGAGGGGCTGGCCAAAATATCACACATTATTTATGCATTCAGCTCTCAATGAAGTGGAGAGGGTTACATGTCCAAAACACCCCCCCTCATTTTTTGCAATGGCCCATCAGATGGGGGGATGGGGGGTGATGAATCTGATAAGGGGACCTTATACTTTTAGGCTTTAAATACTCATTTGCCAAAATGTTATACTGATATTGTCCAAAAATGTTTGTGTCTAATCTGCTTGCAATGTTGATGTGCAAAATTACAATTTTTTTTCGTGTTTCACTCCACAGTTTCCTTCAACGCCACAGGAATGGCAGACTGTGGCCTCCCACTTTGCCAGCCGTTGGGACTTTCCCAATTGTGGAGGTGCAATTGATGGGAAACATGTCCGCATCATCCCACCCCCCAACTCGGGGTCGTACTATTATAATTACAAGGGGTCTAATAGTATCGTGATGTTGGCGGTGGTGTCAGCGACCTATGACTTCCTTTATGTGGACGTGGGGCAAAATGGCCGGATGTCAGATGGTGGAGTGTTTGCACAGACGGAATTCAACTGGAGAGTTAATAACCAGGAGTTGAAAACAGGAGTTAAGACAGGAGTCTCTAACCTCTATCCTACATCCATCCTCCACTCCATTTTAAAGATCCCACTGCAAGGGGCAACCAGACAGCTTTCCAGAAATGTCAGGCTGACAGCAAGCCAGATTCAACGGATCAGAGTGTTTTAAGGGGACAACCGCAGCCAGGTAAGCTCGCACCTCCACTCCCCCCCCCCCCCCAGTGATTGTTCCAGGGACTCTGTCCGACCGCCTACGGGGATCAGGAAGGAATTTTTGCCCCACTGGTGCATTTGGCTGCTACTGTCAGGGGGTTTTTTGCCTTCCTCTGGAACAACCATAGGTTAGCATACCCCTACCTCGGGCCTCCTTTCCATTTTTTACGCTATCCTAGGACGACTATTCCAGATCACAGCCAGACTTCTTTTCTAAGCGGAGACCTCCACCTTAAGTAAAGGCAGCTGGAATAGCCAGCAACCGAATACAACAACTCCTTCCGCATCCATATAGGCATCCCCTGATCAACTTGCGCGCTAATAGCCTCAAGCACGGCGGCAAGTCTGATACCTAGCCCCACCTCAGGATCAATACCCTGATCAGGATCATCATCTTAGGCCCATAGTACCATCAACAGCATCCACAAACCATGTGCTACTTCAAATACTCAGCTGAAGTTCTGCACAGACTAAGGAACATCAACACCACATTGCCATCTTCCATACAAAAAATACTTCAAAGAGAACAACTATTAAAAACCGGACGACAAGCAGCTCCCAACCACAGGAAGACATCTACTCGACCACTACAATTAGATTGCGCCTTGATTAACGCCAGGTCTGCAGTCAAACATAGACTGGAAGTACACGACTTCATCATCGAGAACAATGTAGATTGTCTCTTCATCACCGAAAGCTGGTTAACCTCTGACTGCAACACCATCCTCACCGAATTGGTGCCGGAAAACTACAGGATCCTAACCGAACACCGGATAGGGAAAAAAGGAGGAGGCCTAGCAGTGATCTTTAAAGGTCACCTGGATCTCACTAAACCATCATCTCAGAACCCAGTGTCTTTTATGGAAACCCTGACGCTACATTTTCAACCAACACCCCATGACACCACTCATATTCTACTGTGCTACAGACCACCGGGACCAAAGTCCAATCTTCTTTCACCCCTCACGGAAATCTTTGCAATGCACACCCTAAAATTCAAAAATTTCCTGGCACTCTGAGATTTCAACCTTTGGGCAAATGAGCCTAAAGACCCCATCGCGACTGCCTGCATCAATCAACTAGAAGAACTGGGTCTACAGCAACTGATAAAGACTCCCACGCATGGGTCAGGACACACCCTGGACCTCATTTTCAAACAGAACATCGACGTCAACATATGCGACAACATAACTCTGCCATGGACGGATCACCACGCCATCAAATTCAAAATCACTACCAACATCACCAACGCAAAACAGAAACCTGTAACAACGCACTGGACCAGATCGCATAAAAAACTGTACTCCGAAGCCTTCAAAACCACTCTGTCCAAAAAAATATCTACAATAACCTTAAACCACTCTACGGAGGAAACACTCAACTCCCTGAACAAGGCATTACTGCAATCAGCAGACTCGGTAGCACCAAAACGCAGGGCTCTCATCAGGAAGAAAAATGCTGGATGGTTTAATAGCTCCCTCTCCGTACTAAAGCAAGAACGCAGAAGAGCGGAAAGAACATGGAGAAGAAATCCCACCGAGGAAAACCTATTTAACTACAAAGGTCTGACAGAGAATTATCGGAAAGCAATCTTCAAAGCCAAAAAGGATCACTTCTCATATACAATCTCAACGGCCGCAAACCAACCACGGGAACTGTTTAAACTGGTTAATCAATCAATGAATCCGGTGTGCCTAGAACCCCCAGAAAGCGAATCCCAGGATTACTGTGACAAACTGTCAGATTTTTTCATCGATAAAGTCAAAACCATCAGGGAAACAATTTGTCAGAAGAAAACATCCGACCTCAGCCAGCAAATACATAAAGAGGATGTCCGCACCAACATACCGCAACCGCCAAAATTTTCACTATCCCCAATTACCGTAGACACCGCAAAAAACATCATTAATAAACTGCGTGACAGTACCTCACCTATTGACATCATCCCCACAAAACTACTGAAAGAATGCTCCGACATTGTGGCTCCAACCATAACCCACCTCATAAACCGATCATTCCACGAAGGAATTGTTCCCAGCATCCTCAAACAAGGCATCGTCAAACCTCTACTCAAGAAACCAAACCTGGACCCTCAGGATCCAAACAACCGTAGGCCAATTACAAGCCTCAACACCATTTCTAAGATCATGGAGAAAGCTGTAGTACATCAGCTACAACTTCACCTGGATACTCACAAACTCCTGGACCCGCTGCAATCAGGCTTCCGCCCGGGTCATGGAACAGAAACAGCTCTCCTCAAGATTTGGGATGACGCCCTCGAAGCGGCAGATGACGGAGAGCCGTGTCTCCTCGTACTGCTAGACCTAAGTGCAGCGTTTGATACAGTAGATCACAATACTCTACTCGTCCGCCTCACAGAAGTAGCCGGAGTCCAAGACATAGATCTCCATTGGTTCGCGTCCTTCCTAGGAAATCGGTCACAGACAGTGAAACTAGGAAAATTCCTCTCCGAAACTCGGGCAGTCACCTGCGGAGTCCCTCAAGGCTCTCCGTTGTCACCCGTTCTCTTCAACATTTACATTCGCCCACTCCTTCAAATCATCAGATGCTCAGATCTCTGCTTCCACTCTTACGCTGACGACACGCAACTTTATTTCCGGATCAATGGAAAAAAAGATCACCAACAACAACTTGAAAACTGCCTCAAATCAATAGAGGACTGGATGACCACCAACTCCCTCCAGCTGAACCAATCAAAGACAGAGCTTCTTATCTTACACCCAAATCATAAGCCCGCAACCAAAACCTCCTGGTCTCCACCAACCGTCTTTGGGCAGACTATCTCCCCAAAGACCAAAGCCAAGAGTCTCGGGGTTATTTTAGACGCACAAATGTCAATGGATGCGCAAATAGGAGCAGTAGTCAGTCGATCTCACCATCTGCTGTGCATGCTTCGCAGACTCATCCCTTTTATCCCAAAGAATGACAAAGCAGTGGTAGTTGGAACAATCATTAATTCACGACTGGACTACGCAAACTCGCTTTACATAGGATTACCACAATATCAACTTGCGCGATTACAACTGATCCAAAACACGGCGGCAAGGCTGATAACAGGAAAAAAACCCTGGGAATCCATTTCTCCTTCACTGAGGAGCTTACATTGGCTAACCGTAAAAAATCGGATCACGTTCAAGACCCTTTGCCTCACCCACAAATGCGTGCATAGAGAAGCTCCGCAATACCTAATGGAGAAAATAAATCATTACACACCAAACCGCAGTCTTCGATCAGCCAACAAAAACCTCCTCCTCGTGCCCAAAGCCCGGTATAAATCCAAGGGGGATCGGAGATTCGCTGTCCAAGGGCCTCGGCTATGGAATGCTCTACCAATAAACATCCGCCTGGAAGAAAATCACCTGGCTTTTAGGAAAAAACTCAAGACCTTCCTCTTTTAGCAGATGATCAAAGCTCGCCACAGCGCCTAGAGGCGATTCAGTTCGCATTGTGCGCTATATAAGTATTTCATTCATTCATTCATTCAGTCTCCAGAGTGGCAGTCTGGGCTTGCCACCTCCAGAGGAGAATGTAGAAGAACTCCCATTTGTTTTAGTCGTGGATGAGGCGTTTGCTCTGGCAAACCACCTGATGTGGCCTTTCCCGATGAGGACCCTCACCCCAGATCAGAGGATCTTTAATGTGCGGCTGGCCACAGCCAGAAGAGTCGTGGAGAACACTTTTGGAATACTGGCCAGCCGGTTCCACCTATTTTTGATGCCAATACACATGGCAGAATATAAACTAAATCACATTGTGCTTGCCTGCTGTGTTCTGCACAATTTTTTGAAAAAACATTCCTCAAACTATGTGGTCTCAGTTGGCCCAGATGCAGACTTGACGAAAAATGTCAACCTCATGGCCCTTGAATCTGCTCGCCCTGGCTTGCCCCCCCAAAGCGCCCGTGAGGTCAGAAACCAATACATGAAGTACTTTGTGGGTAGGGGGGCCATTGATATGCCAGACAATGTCTGAGAGGCATTATTTTAATACATTTTTCTTTGAAACTACAATAATCTTTGTTTTCATTTACTGCTTGGCTTTGTTTTAGGTGTCTCATAAGTATTTTTGCTGGCTTTTTTTTGGGCCTTTTTTAACAACAGTGCAAACCCAAGTTCTAAGCAAGATGAGGTGACAGGCTCTTCTTCAGATAATCTTATTATGTTGTGAGTCTGCTACACACACACATCTTGTTTTTGTTGATAATGTATGTGGTGCATTACTGACAAAAATATTGCTAATTTTCAGCACCATGGCAGAAATATGTGGGGTCATGAAAATGGCGTGATTGGGGAAATTTAAACATCTCTGTGGGTGTTATTTACTAAAGGCACATCCACTATGCACTACAAGTGCACTGCAGAAGTACACCTGAAAAACTGCACTTGGAGTGCAAAGTGGATTTGCCTTTAGTAAATAACACCCATTGCCACAGAAAACAACAACTTTACTACAAATATTGCTTTTGCGCATTGAAAAAGGAAGCCACACATTGTTGATAATTTCACTTTTTACACAAAGCACATTCACATGTGCATTTAGAAAAGGGGTTTACAACAAACCATCATATTTGGTGTATAGAAAACATTATTTTGGGTAACATTTTTATAACTTGGCGTTTTTGTTTAAGCAGGCATGTATCAAAGCATAACATACAGAACAGAGGAACTTACAGTTCAAATTTGAAAAGTGAAGACAATATCAGACATGAGTATGTACAAACTGTGCTGATATTGCCTTCATTGGATGGGGTGTCACCCCTGGAATAGCCAAATTTGGAAGATGCACACAAATTGAGAATCAAAAAGTGGCCAGTTTACTCCTGATCCCATGCCTAATGTCAACATGTGCTATCTCCCATCATGGGGTATCAATGTACATGTTTTGGGGGTGCAACCCCTTCATCTCAGCCACTTTAGTAGCAAGGAAGGGGATGCACCCACAAAGCACGTACATTGATCCCCCATGATGGGAGATAGTACATGTTGACACACTGTGTGCATCTTCCAAATTTGCATTTTTTTAAAATATAAAAGTGTTTTAGAAAATGTAAAAACTATGCTAGCTAGTTTGGGGTGTTTCAGACTCTCCCCAAAACATCAATGATGTTCTTCATTTTTTGTTGAACATCATTGATGTTTTTCTGTATATTCTCTAAATCGCGATTGCATCCCATTATCTCCCCAATGAGGATCTGGGCACTTTCACTGGTAAAATGTGATTCTTCTTCCACATCACCTAAAAAAAAAACACACACCATGTATTATAAATATGCAGACATACATTGATTAGCTTACCAGAAGCTGTGGTCTCTGACACTCACCTGTTGTGGTGACAATTTGGCCAACTTCAATAATCTCTCCTTCCCTCTCCTCCTCTGCTTCTGGTGTTGGTATTTTCCCATTCTTTGGGAGGTGTGGGGTCCCTGGTGTCCTCAGACGTCCCGAGTCTTCTCTCCCCTATGAGAATGTAAAAAAGGAATACTTGGTATACAGAGGGCAGAAATAGGAATATGAAACATTGCTTGGAAGTGTTGTACAATTGTTTTTTTTTTGGCAGAGTTCAAAGGTGAAAACATTATTTTTGACACTTTCAAAAACTGCAATACTTACCTGTAGTGTGAACAAATGTAGTGAAGTGCAATTTGGGAAAACATGGTTTTTGGACTGAGCTAACGAACAATGTTTAGTACGAACGAATGAACCCATGAACATGAAAGTGGCCATTTTAAACTGTACAACATTAAATCAAAGCACATGGAGCAGTATGCAAGCAATAATAATAATATGAACACATGACAACTACTTACTTTTTTTAAAGAACTCGCTTGATCCTTCTGTACTGATCGTGCTCCCTCAGTTTCAGGTCTGACCAGCGTTTTCTCAGTTGATCCTTGGATTGTCGTACCCCAAAATTCTTCTGAAGACTCTTCACAACTTTAGTCATGATCTTGGCCTTTCTGATATTTGGGTTTGGGTAAGGTCCATACTTCCCATCATAGTCGTTCTTCTTCAATATGTCCACCATCTCCAACCTCTCTCCAAAAGACATATTTGAGGCCTTAAATCTTCTCCTACAGGATCGGGACGTTTCAGGCTGTGGGCTTTCCTCGCCCTCCTCCTCGTTAGTGGAACTATTATTGCACACCTGCTGTGTCTCCGCCATGTGCTCTCCCCACTGCGCTGAAAGAAAAGGGGCGGGGAATAGTCTAGAAAGAACGTCAGGGGTGGGCGGAGTTTCATGCACGCGCACTGTATATAAAACGCAACACGTATGTGTCGTACGTACGATCTGTGAGCAGAGTGAGGAGCTGACACGCCGATCGTGCAAACGAAGGTACAATTTTTAATTTGGTACATCACTAGCCTATACTGCTTCTATATAGGCCATCAGGAGATCCAGATCACATTTATTTCCCCAGGATGTTGTACTACGAGAGGCTGCATTTTATGGCAGACCAGGGGGAACCCAGGCCACCACTCTCCAGTCTTCCTTCCAGGCTTCCTTCACCCCCAGCTGAGGCTTCCGATGTCCAACCTGGGCCTTCCAAGCAACAACATGTGGAGGGGCCCAGCTTTAGACAGGTATAGCATTGAACATATTTCTTGTTGTACATTTAATGATGTTAACTAGATGTTATTATTGATCAGTAAGTTGTGATTTAACAAAGTGGTTTACATATCAATAGACAGTAGTGACCAAAAATGATTGGGACAAGAATGAAAAATGCTGGGCTCAGAATGCTAGTCTGTTCTATTTGGTAACATTCAATTTGCAACAGTCATGAGCACAAAATTGTGTGATTGATGACCAAAAAACTAAAACTATGTCCCATTTTCATACACAGGAAGACCTCAGCCGGAGGGAGACTGTGGCAAGTGGCAGCCGGGAGGTTGACCATTGCCCTCCTCCTCCACCTCCTGCCACAACTACAGGAGCCGAGCCACAGCCTGGAAGGAAGCCTGGAGGGAATGCCCAAGGAAGACCAGAGAGTGATGGCCTGGGTTCAGTCTGGTCTGACAGAAGATGCAGCCTCTTTTAGGACCACAGCCTGGGGACATAGATGTCATCTGCTCTTCCTGATCTCTTGGACTTCTGGACCAGACTGCTCTCCCTGAGATATGTAGTCTTCAGGCCACCAATTTTGCATTTTCAAATTAGTTCATGTCTGCCCTGGGGGCCAAAGGCTTCGCCAAATTGACCAGTTTCTTCAGCGTTGCCTTCCTGTTTATTTGTTACTGACACCTAAATAAAGGTTTTTTTTTGGTTGAAGAAATACTTGTGTATGTGTTTTACTTAAAAAAGGACAGTTTATGTGTGAGTAGGCAGGTACATTTCAAAAATACAAAGTCAAATTAATAACAAAGGCACCAACACCAAACAACCTCCTGTAGATTAAAAAAGAAAACAATAAATTAAAAAGATAATAATGGTGTTGTGGTAAGTTGACACCCAAAACACACAAAAAAAAAAAAAGATGAGCAAACTTTCAAAAAAGAGATGTTGATTAAAAAAACAACCACAAAATTATAAAAAACAAAAAACAAAAAAAAAGATTGGGGAGATGTGACGAATTAAAATATTTTATTGATGAAATGAGTAAAAAGAATAAAGAAATAAGTTTGGGAGAAGTGTGTGTGAATATGAGCAGCAAAACAACTTCATTCTTGTAGCATTGTAAAGAAAAAGAGAATGCGCTGCATGAAAGAATTTTTAACATTGTAGTGTGACGAATGTGCTATATCGATTACGAGTGGTAGTTTTACCTGACCGAGCGCTTCCGTCTCAGAATTTTATTGTGAGCATGCGTGGCACCTTGTCCGTCGGACTAGGCTACACACGATTGGAACTGACGTGAACGGATCATGTTGTCAGAAAATTTTATAGCCAAGCTCTCAAAGGCCGCGTACACACGCGCGGACTGTTGGCCCAACCTTGTCCGCTGAACAGTGTTTGGGCGGACAGTCCGCTCGTGTGTGGGCTTTCAGCGGACAGTTTCAGCGGACAGTTGGACGGACAAGGTTTTACGGAAATTCCGAAAAACTGTCCGCTGAAACCTTGTTTCAACGAACAGTCCGCCCGTGTGTAAGCTTGTTCGTCAAACTAAGTTCCGCGCATGCTCAGAAAGGATTTTCAAGCCGAAAGTTATAATGCAGTGTATAGGACGTCGTATTTTGCGTCCCGTCGTACGTGCCGTTCACGTCATCGCGCACGGTTTCAGCAAACTGTTCGTTTGTCGTGTGTGGCCATGTCCGTCCATGCTAAGTTTGAGCGGACTGTTCGCTCAAACTGTTGGGCCGCGTACACACGCGCGGACTGTTTGCCCAACCTTGTTCGTCAAACAGTTTCGGCAAACAGTCCGCTCAAAATTTGCATGAGCGGACTTGCCCACACACGAGCGGACTGTTTCAGCGAACTGTTTGCCAAACAGTTCGCTCAACTTTTGAAATGAACGGACTCGCCCACGTAAGGAGGAGGCAAATCCGCCCATTTCGAGCGCGTGTACAGGTAGGCGGGGCCCGTGAAGGAGACGTCGCGGGCTCCGCCGCCTGGAATGGGCTTAAAGGGGAACCCCAACGCCGAAAAAAATCGGCGTGGGGGTTCCCCCAAAGTCCACACCAGACCCTTGTCCGAGCACGCTACCCGGCCGGCCAGGAAAGGGGGGCGAGCGAGCGCGCCCCCCCTCCTGAGCCGTACCAGGCAGCGTGCCCTCAACATGGGGGGTGCCTTGGGGAAGGGGGGGCCGCGCGGCCCCACCACCCCAAAGCACCTTGTCCCCATGTTGATGAGGACAAGGGCCTCTTCCCGACAACCCTGGCCGTTGGTTGTCAGGGTCTGCGGGCGGGGGGCTTATCGGAATCCGGGAGCCCCCTTTAATAAGGGGGCCCCCGGATACCGGCCCCCCACCCTATGTGAATGAGTATGGGGTACAATGTACCCCTACCCATTCACCTGTGAAATAAAGTACAAAAAAAAACACAACACAGGGAAAAAATATTTTATTGCACAGCTCCGGGGGTCTTCCGTCTTCGGGGGTCTTCTCGCCGGACTCCTCCGCTATCTGTGTGTAGCTCTTTTACTAGCGGAGGAGTCCGGCTTTCTTCCTCCCCGCCGCCGGCCTCTTCTCCCGACTTCGGGGGTCTTGTCCCCCTCTTCGGTTCTTCTGCCGGGCCACCGCGCCTTCTTGTAGCTCTTTTGCAGGCGGTGGCCCGGTCTTCTGTCGCCGCTGCCTTCCGTTCTTCTGTCGCCGCCTTCGGTTCTTCTGCCGGGCCACCGCGCCTTCTTGTAGCTCTTTTACAGGCGGTGGCCCGGTCTTCTGTCGCCGCTGTCGTCGCCGCCGCCGCCGCCGCCGCCTTCCGTTCTTGTTCTTCTTCTTGTTCTTCTTCTTCTTCTCCTGGAGATGTTGACTCGACGAGCTCTCCGGCCGGAATGCCAGAGCCGCGCTGTGCGGTCACTTATATAGTGACAATGGGGCGGTGTCATATGGTATATGTCACATGGGTTGGTCACATGGGTTGATGTCACATGGGGACTATGACATCGTAAGGGGGCGGGGTCACCATGTGACCAACCCATGTGACATATACCATGTGACACCGCCCCATTGTCACTATATAAGTGACCGCACAGCGCGGCTCTGGCATTCCGGCCGGAGAGCTCGTCGAGTCAACATCTCCAGGAGAAGAAGAAGAAGAACAAGAAGAAGAACAAGAACGGAAGGCGGCGACGGCGGCGACGACAGCGGCGACAGAAGACCGGGCCACCGCCTGTAAAAGAGCTACAAGAAGGCGCGGTGGCCCGGCAGAAGAACCGAAGGCGGCGACAGAAGAACGGAAGGCAGCGGCGACAGAAGACCGGGCCACCGCCTGCAAAAGAGCTACAAGAAGGCGCGGTGGCCCGGCAGAAGAACCGAAGAGGGGGACAAGACCCCCGAAGTCGGGAGAAGAGGCCGGCGGCGGGGAGGAAGAAAGCCGGGCTCCTCCGCTAGTAAAAGAGCTACACACAGATAGCGGAGGAGTCCGGCGAGAAGACCCCCGAAGACGGAAGACCCCCGGAGCTGTGCAATAAAATATTTTTTCCCTGTGTTGTGTTTTTTTTTGTACTTTATTTCACAGGTGAATGGGTAGGGGTACATTGTACCCCATACTCATTCACATAGGGTGGGGGGCCGGTATCCGGGGGCCCCCTTCTTAAAGGGTGCTCCCGGATTCCGATAAGCCCCCCGCCCGCAGACCCCGACAACCAACGGCCAGGGTTGTCGGGAAGAGGCCCTTGTCCTCATCAACATGGGGACAAGGTGCTTTGGGGTGGGGGGGCCACGCGGCCTGGTACGGCTCAGGAGGGGGGGCGCGCTCGCTCGCCCCCCTTTCCTGGCCGGCCGGGTAGCGTGCTCGGACAAGGGTCTGGTGTGGACTTTGGGGGAACCCCCACGCCGATTTTTTTCGGCGTTGGGGTTCCCCTTTAAGCCCATTCCAGGCGGCGGAGCCCACGACGTCTACTTCGCGGGCCCCGCCTACCTGTACACGCGCTCGAAATGGGCGGACTTTCCGAGCGGGAACAGTTTGCTCATTTCGAAAGTAGCCTACACACGGACGGACTGTTCGCTCAAACACAGTTTCAGCGGACAGTTTTTCGGAATTTCCGAAAGACTTTGTCCGTCCAACTGTCCGCTGAAACTGTCCGCTGAAAGCCCACACACGAGCGGACTGTCCGCCCAAACACTGTTCAGCGGACAAGGTTGGGCGAACAGTCCGCCCGTGTGTACGCGGCCTCGGACGGACAAAGTTGGGCCAACAGTCCGCGCGTGTGTACGCGGCCAAACTTGGTCCGTCACGTATTCCGACGGAAACAGTCCGATGGAGCCCACACACTGTCGGATTATCCGACAACACGGTCCTATCGGACATTGTCCATCGGAATGTCCGAGCGTGTGTACAAGGGCTCACAGTGTCAATTTACTGTCCCCTCAAAATAACTCAACACAAAGCCATTAATGTCTAAACTGCTGGCAACAAAAGTGAGTATACCCTTAAGTGAAAATGTCCAAATTGGACTGGAGCATCAAGCTCATCCCTACTCCTGACAGGTCCTTGCATTCTTCATCTTCTGCATGCCCACCAGCCTGAACCTGTAGTCTTCAAAGTTTTCAGTGAGGTGCAGTTGTGTTTTCAGTGGTAAGAAGAGAATTGTGGGGTGAACAGTTTTGGAAGAGGCTGGTAGGGATGCAGAAGTGAACAGTGTTTGAAAAGGGGGGGGAGGCAAAGACTGCAAAAAATAGCAGTGTTGGAAGAGGGTTCCAGGTGGGGACAGTGCTGGAAGGAGTTTGCAGGGGTGATGTGTGTTGGAAGAGGGCTGCATGGGCACAGAGGTTAGCATCGTTGTCAGAGAGTGGCAAGGGGTGCAGAGGTGAGCAGTGTTGGAAGAGTGCAGTAGGGAATGCAGAGGTGAGTAATGTCACCAACTAGCTGTGGGGGGATGCAGAGGTGAACCCTGGTACTGAGGATGCACCTTTGTAGTCTTTTGGAAGCTTTGTGTTGAATGGTCGGGAGGCACCAGTGTCCCCTCTCCACTTTCAGTAGCTGAGCAATCACATAGATACCAGGGGAGTAAGTAGCAATATGGGTGAGTGAAGTACACTTGTACTGAATGACATACACTTATCACTGTTAAGTGAGCTGCAGCTGGACTGATGTTTCATCTGCGTAGTGCCTGCTATATATGTCTATTGATCTAATGTAATGTATCACTTGTAGCAAGTCCTCTCCTGTGTTGAAATCGATTATTCTCAATTTCCTGCACACTTGGATCTCCAAAATACAGCCCTTTGAAGCTGCAGCAGCTATCATGAGACCACCTTTATTTTATGTCCGAACGTCTTTAGTCACTAATCAATCTCTTCTGCACCACCCATTGGCCAGCAGAGAGGAGAAGACATTTTTAAAGGGATCCTGGGGATATGTTTTTTCCATATAATAAATTTGAAAAAAAGATATGAGACATATTGCTGTGACGTTTACTCTGCTGGTCTCTCCAAAACCAAAATCAAAGCAAAGAGCACCTAGTGATGATGTCACAGGGTGCCGAAATAGGTATTTTTTTTTAAAAACAAAAATATTTCATTGAAAATATTTAATTGCATAAGGGGACATTACACTTCAGGTTTAAGTCAATGTGTGTAATATATATATAAAAAGTGACTTAATTTGTGTGTGGTAACTCACAACAATAGTGTAAATGGGTATTAAAGAAAATATTCCCTTAATGTTTTGTTCCTGCTTTTTTCTTGTTTAAGTATTTTATTAAAGATCATAAGACAACATGGAATGTAATGAGTAAAGAGAACAATTTTACATTGTAACATTAAGATGATCTTATTACAGGAAAGTATATCTCTAGCATATGACATCATATAATTGTTTAGTTAATAATTAAATTAAGACAGATCAATGTGATAAATTAATAGTTATCTATCTAAACAAGAATGTAATATATATATATATATACATTTATGTAGAGCTGCTAGTATATTTGGTGCTCTTTTCAATAGTGGAACATTATGGTTAATCTACCGCTGATTTGGAGCCTAATATCAGCATAATATTAAAGTACTTGGTCTTCAAAGTCTGGTGGCAAGCAATGCTTAATCCACGGTTTCCATAGATTATTAATCCTTTTTAGACTGTTTTTATCTAAAGCTTCAATCTTTGCATGTAACAGAGTTTGATTCATTCTATGTTTGTTATCGGCTAAATTCAGATTACCGTATATACTCGAGTATAAGCCGAGATTTTCAGCCTCTTTTTTGAGGCTGAAAGTGCCCCCCTCGGCTTATACTCGAGTCATCGCTGTCTGCCCGCTCGATCAGCGTGTCGAGCAGACAGACAGCGGCCATTCTATCATTCAAAAGCCGCGCCTCCGGCTCCGCCTTCGCCTGTGATAGGCGGAACACTGAATTTCCCAGCAGCCTGTGTTCCGCCTATCACGGACATCGTATCATCCTCGTACTACGGACGAGGATGATACGATGTCCGTGATAGGCGGAACACAGGCTGCTGGGAAATTCAGTGTTCCGCCTATCACAGGCGAAGGCGGAGGCTTTTGAATTTTACAATGGCCGCCGAGGCGCCGACGAAGAGGGCACGGGACGGAGGCAAGGCAAGGCACGGGATGGGACGGGACGGAGGCAAGGCAAGGCACGACACGGGACGGAGGCAAGGCACGGCGGCAAGGCACGGCACGAGACGGAGGCAAGGAGGCAAGGCACGGGACGGAGGCTCGGGACAAAGGCTCGGGACACAGGTAGGCTGGACACACACACACACACACACACACACACACACACACACACACACACACACGGATGGAGACACACACACACAGGGATGGATGGATGGAGACACACACACACAGGGATGGATGGATGGATGGATGGAGACACACACACACAGGGATGGATGGATGGATGGACACACACACACACAGGGATGGATGGACGGACACACAGGGATGGACGGACACACAGGGATGGACGGACACACACACAGGGATGGACAGGCATGTCTCACCCTCGGCTTATACACGAGTCAATAAGTTTGCCAGTTTTTTTGGGGGTAAATTGGGGGCCTCGGCTTATATTCGGGTCGGCCTATACTCGAGTATATACGGTACGTGTTTTCTAAGCTTTAGCTATAGTTTGTTTAGCAGCTTTTAAGAGCTGTAGTAATAATTTAAACTGTGTTGTAGAAATTCCGGTCTTAAATTTAGAAGGGCCAATGCCGGGTCAGGTGTAATAGTGCTTTCAAACATTGTGGAGGCAAGAGTGAAAATAGATTTCCAAAATTCTTGTACCACTGGACATTTCCACCACATGTGTAAATGTGAACCCAGTTCTGAACAGTTGTGAAAACAGGAAGCTAAATTATCCGGAACATATTTAGAAATTCTAGCTGGGACTAAGTACCATTGTGTGAGTACTTTGTAAGTACTTGTTATACTTTGTACTTTGTTATGGACCATATCTCAGACCATTCTGCTGTATCAGTAGTGCGACATAGATCATTTTTCCATTTAGCCACATAAGAGGGTGGGGATGCATCAGGTTTAGTAAGCAATTGAGAATAGAGTGATGGAATCCTTCCCCTACAACGTGGATCTTTCAAGCAAATTTTTTCGAAAATGTACAGTTTTGTCATAGTAATTTTTGTATTTAGAGAGGGAGTGTAGAATATTTTAATGTGTAAATATCAAAATAATTCAGATTAGGGAAGCCCATAGGATTTACATAAATCTGGAAAAGGTAATATTGATGAATCTGAAGCCAAATTGTGTAAGCATGAGAAGGTCATGGGGGAAGGCAATGCAGGATAGAAGGCCGGATGTTTTTGTTTTTTTTAAGCTGTATATTGCAGTCCCTTATTTATGTTTACTGAGATTCATGAGCTCTCACCTTAGGTGATTTTTTCCCTTTTTACAGAATCACCATGACTTACTTAGCCTTATCTAAAGTGTTATGATAATCACTGTCTTGTAAATTGAACTTCTACCCTTTAAATCTAAACAGTGCATAACAGAAAGATAAAAATATAATCTTCAGAAATAGTGACATTGATCTATACATATTATAAAAGTCTATAAATAATATGATTAAGTAATTCATGCAAAGTTCTCTATAAAAAACATTGTGCAATGTTTTGCAAATGTCATGGGATTGAATTTGTCAGGACCACTCCTATTGAAGTCAATCCCAAAATGAAACATGCTGGCCAAAGAAGGCATCATGACATCTGCTTGTACTTGTGGACAGGGCTCTGAGACTGATGAAGGGTGGTCCCTTTAGAGACTGAGCCTTTGAACCTAAAGGCTGGGCTAAGCACTAGTGGTGTGAGCTGTGATAATCTGTTATTTTAACAATTTTAATAAAGATTTGATTTCACACTATAAGATCTCCCTTTCTGTTTTCTTTTTTGCTGATTTATCATTGAGATTTCCTGTTATACTTGTGCGGTGTACCATCAGATGATCACATGCGCCCTCTCCAAAAAAATATAAAAATGCTCTCTTTTGTAATACACACCAACCTAAGCATGTGCAGAGTGCCCCCAAGGATCGGTACTATCAGCAGCTGGATTGGGAACAGTGGCAGAAGGGGAGGGTCAGAAAAAACAGGATCAAATGGCCTTTTTGCACAATGCATAGGATTAATCCCTTAGGTTCCACAGTCAATATAACAAACATGCTTTACTGCATATACAGACTGATTTTACATGTTGTAGGTTTAGTAACACTTTAAAGTCTTTAATCACTTCATGTCAAGATTGTTTCACCCCCTTCCAATCCAGGCCATTTTTCAGATTTCAGTGCTGTAATATTTTATTTTTTTGTTTTCAAAAGAGGTTTTATTAAATATCAAAAAAGTTTTTTTTTTTTTAAAGGTAAACCAAGCCTAAGAGAGTGGGATGTTAACGGTGCAATAAGTCAAAAACTGTATTCATATTAAAAAATTACAAAATTTATTTATACATAATTCATAAAAGCAGAACAATGATCTGTATAATCATACTGAGGTTATATACAACTTTGTGGTCCAATAGATGGTAAAGTTGAGGTAGTTGCGATTGATTTATCCCGACATGTTTCGCTTAATGCTTCATCAGAGGATAAGCCAACTACCAACATAATAAATTCGAAAAAGAGAAAACATAAATTAATTTCACAAAATACATTTCTTTGTACATAATTCATAAAAGTAATCGACATATATAATGTTTAAAGGACACGAGTAAGGTTCAAAGAAATGATGGAAATATGCTCACCCCCATTTTACCGACCCATTCGTACCCCAGGAAAAGTTATATGACTACCAGATGGATAGAGGAATGCAGGGCAACAAGTACAGCAGCCAGGCAATATAGCTGGAGAGGGCATAGACGGCGGCTGATTGGGACAGAAAAATTGTATCATATCAGCGTACTATTTATAAATAAGAGCTATGTTGTTATTATATTTAATACTATAGTCAACACATAGGAGTAACCTATAGCCTTTTTTAAAAAAATATTATATTTTAGTATAGCAATCATTTTAAGATTTTTTGCATTTTTAATTTAAATGAATATTTTATACTAGTGGGGCCAAATTACTGTTTATTTAAATACATCCACTTACATTTACTGACGATAAAGTAGAATTTCCTTAATATATTTTATCTCCCAGATATTATATTATATCCACCAGGGTGCATAAGGGATTCTCCTTCAGGTTAAAACAAGCCCAGAGTGATAACACACTCACATGGGCTCTACAACCTGTTTACACGATATCTAAGAAAGAAAAATACATTCACCATCAATTGAAGTGTGGATAAAGAAAGAAACTCATTCTCAGCAATCAAATGTTGAAGTTACTAACCAGCCAGCAAGCGTGGACTTCCTCCTAGCGCGGCTCCCCCACAATAGAGCCGAATGTTTTGTGTCCCAATAAATATACCGCCGTCCATCGAGCCGGCGTCTGACGTCACCGGCTCGATGCGGACGTAAACAGCGGCAGTGCGCCTGCGCGAGAGAGCCATTAGGGGAATCTGGAGACTACATTTCCCACAAGGCCTCGGTACAAACACCGGTATTCAGGGAAACATAAAGGAGGGGGCAGCCAGAGCGCAGCTAAAGCAACGCTCAGGCTAGCACTCTCATATTGCTCCAAGAGTGTGTGTTTCCCTATCTCGCACGCAGGGTCCATCGCTAACCAATGGGCAGCCCGCCCAATCAGATATAATCCGATCCAGCAAAGGTGCCCTCGGGCGTCCATATGCTCCTCTCCAATGCCAAAGTGCCAAAAGCTGCCGACCAGGAGTCATGCATCATAATTACATGCGATATTCAAACAAATCATGAGTCGCATGCCAGACCACACGTGGGGAATGGAAAAGGTTTATAAATAAAGACCGATGGAGGATAAAAAATAAAAATAGATAAGGGGGGCAGAGAAATATATGTATATATACCCCAATATATCAATCGGTACAATCGCGATAATGGACCAAATCAATCGCGAAATCCGTATATATATTTGTTTGAAAACCCCATTTCGTGTCCCAAAAACAAAATTCACAATCTACTTTGAATGTCAATAATATGGGGTATCACAGACAAGTATAAATATATCTGACATATCAAAATGATATACAACCATATAACCAATAATCAATAAAATACAGGACGAGACAAGACAAGACTAACACGGGAAAAACACAGAAAATATCATCCCCCCCCCCCCAAAAATCAAGAACCCCAGACCAAAGGTCTTCAAAGAAATGATCGATAACTCAAATTTTCATTAAACCCGGGAAATATTATTGCTTTTAAGTTATATATCCATCTTGCTTCTATTTGTAAGAGTTTTTTGTCAACACTCCCCCCTCTTGAGGAGAGTGGGACATGATCTAAAGCCTGGAATCTAATATAGTCTGGGTTAAAGTCATGATGTAGGCCTATATGCCTACCAATTGCTGTGGTCATTTTTTTATTAAGGATTGGTTTTATATGGTCTCTCATCCTTATTGCGAACGCTCTTTTTGTTTTGCCTATGTAGAATCCTCCACACCGGCACTGCGCCAAATACACTATGCCAGGTGTGGAGCAATTCACACAGGATTTCAATTGGTGCCAATTTCCATTTGGTAATCTGAATCTACTACAGCTAGCCATATATCTGCACATATCACAATGTCCACATGGGTAGGAGCCATATTTCCCTATTTTGGATTCATTATCACAGTCAATATAATGACTATGTACCAAACGGTCCTTCAAGGAGGGAGCACGTTTGTAGGTAATCTCAGGATATTCATTAACATATTTCTTCACCACAGGGTCGGCTAATAGTAGAGGCCAGAATGTCTGTATTATATCTCTGAATTTCTTATTTTGATTAGAATGTTGAGTAATTAATCTTACAGTTTTAGCTATTTTAGCAGGTTTTTTGGTAAAAATAAGGGTATTCCTATCTTTTTGCTGGACTAGATTATATGCTTTTTTCAGGCATTTGTGGGTATATCCACGTACTATTAGTCTATCATGTAACTCTCTAGCTGCTAATTTATAATCTGATTCCTGACTGCAATTTCGTTTGAGCCTGAGATATTGACTATACGGTATAGATCTTATCAGGGATGGTGGATGTGAGCTTTTGGCATGTAGAATAGTATTTCCAGCCGTCGGCTTCCTAAAGATAGAGGAGGTCAGTAGGCCTTCAGAGTCGACATGAATCTTTAGGTCTAAAAATTCAACCTCCCTTCTATCATATTTAAGAGTAAAGTAGAGGTTATAGTCATTAATCAAAATTTGTTGGAAAAATTGATTTAATTCAATTTCAGTCCCAGACCAAAAAATGAGGATATCATCCAAATACCTATACCAGGCAAGGACCTTTTCAATCATTGGTATCATATCTTCTCGCGAGAATAGTTCTTTTTCCCATCCCCCCAGGTACAGGTTGGCATACGATGGGGCACATTTGGTCCCCATCGCAACCCCCTGTACCTGGAGGTAATGGGTCTGATCAAACTGGAAAATATTGTGTCTAAGCACAAAGTTCAACAGTTCAACTACAAAATCCGTATATTTAGCACCTCGAGGGCCTCTTTCGCTGAGGAATGTCCGCACAACTCCCACCCCCCTATCATGGGGGATGGCGTTGTAGAGGCATTCCACGTCGACCGTGACAAGCCAGCAATCTGGGGGTAAAGACATTCCCTCAATTGTTTTAAGTAAGTCTATCGTATCCTTAATATAGGAAAATAATGATGTAACGTGTGGACGTAGATAGTTATCAATTAGTGAACTACTGTTTTCCGTTAAACATTGGCAACTAGATATTATTGGTCTTCCTGGAGGTTCCAATATAGATTTATGAACCTTCGGGAGCGCATCAAAGGTAGGTATCTTAGGATCTTTAGTATTTAGAAATTCCCAGGTATTTTTGTCAATAGTTCCTGATCTGTATGCTTTAAATATAATATTACGGAATTGCATCTCATAGTTGGTAATTATCGTGATTGAAATAGGGCGGTACCAATCTTTGTTTTTTAAAATTTTAAGACACATATGAACATATTGCTCTTTATCCATGACAACCAGATTACCTCCTTTATCCGCTGGTTTAATTATCAAGTTGGAATTAGATTGTAAAGAGTGTAATGCCTGCAATTGATGTTCATTAAGATTGGAGTGTTCAACAGTCCCAAATGAACTATTTTCTATTTTTCGGCAAACTTGTTGAGTAAATGCCCAAATGTTTGGATTAATGTTTAATTGAGGAAAATTGTTCGATTTGGGTTTAAAAGATTGTGGAGGGGGGAACGACAGACCCTCAATCGTCAGACCAACGGGTTCAAACATTCCCGGGTCATCCGAGAAGGTCTGTCCTTCCTCCCAAAGGTCCATCAAATCTTGAATCGCTTGGTATTCAATTATGCTATCCTCCAATTTATCCTCATGTACATTCCGAGTGGATACAGTCTCACTTTTGTCAAACATAGTTTTATAAAGTAATTTGCGAGAGAATAAATGTACGTCCTTTATTAATTCAAAAATATCAATATTTTTGTTAGGACAGAATGTAAGGCCAAATTTCAGAACATCTTTTTCATATTCAGTTAGTACATAATGAGGTGTCAATTAATGGGGTACTGATGGAGGTTTGAATCATTTTCTTGTTAGGTTTTATTAAAGTTATTAACAGAAATACAAAGTCAGCAAAAAGAATCATATTTCAACATTGGCATAAAATGTTGGAAGACCAGGATACCAAAAGGTGATAAACACATAACAGAACCCTGCGGGACAAACCACAGATAAATGATTCACTGTATATTCCAACCATCAGTCATAAAAGTAAGGAGAATGACAAGTTAAACGAGCTGACCATCATAACCCAATTATAAAAGAGAGATCATGACAGGGAGAAGGGGGAGAGAGAGCAGAGAGAAACAAAGGAAAAAGAGGAGAAAATGTAAACAGAAAAGAGAAGCAAAATGAAAAACCTAAGGTGCGATCACTTCTGTAAACGAAATAGGAACCATGGGTTCCACTTAAGGTCATAGATGTGTTCAGTGTCATGTAGAGTGTGAAAGATCTTTTCAGACAGCATTACCTGATCAATACGAGTGAGAACCTGTGCTAAAGGTATAGACGGGGACTTCCAATGAAGAGCAATAGTCCACAGTACAGCGACACAAATAGAGTGCACTAGCCTTATAAAATGTTTAGGAGTGTCGGGGAGGGGTCTGGAATAGAAGACAGTGGTGATAAGAGAGGGACAGTGTTCGGCCCGCAAACCCATCCACCAGCTTTAAGACCTCCTGCCAAACAGGGCGAATTAAGTCACAATCCCAAAAAATGTGTACAAAGGTGCCGGGATGATTGCACCCTCTAAAACAGTTGGGAGATGTAAGGGGATAAATCTGGTGCAAACGTACCGGGGTGTAGTACCACCTGGTGAGAACCTTGATGGCCGTCTCCCTAACAGTTAGGGATCTGGTGCATTTGCGCATGTTGTTCCAACCTTCCTCCCAATCCACCACTCCCGTCTCCAGAGCCAACTCCTCCTCCCAGCAAGCTCTATATCGAAGGGACTGACACTCCGAATGTCCCTCAAGGGCCCTATATATCAGAGAGATCAATCCCTTTTGGCGTGGGAAATTAAAACACACGTCCTCAAAGATAGTGAGCTGTGCCTGGGGACGGAGTCCATACCGGGAGAGAAAGAAGTGGCGGATCTGCAAGTATCTATAACGTTCAGAGTCCGGGAGTTGGTGCTGGGCCTGCAGAGTCAAGAATTGAACAAAGCCAGAGCCCGTCACAAAGTCTTTCAACTGGGTAAGCCCACAACGGACCCATATATCAAAAGATTCAGGATGGAGATAAGCCGGGGGGAACCTAGGGTCACCCAGGAAGGAGGCCCCCATAGAGCGACCCAGGGTGATGTCGTATCTCTGCTTAAAGCGGTGCCACAGTTGGAGGCAATCCGCCACTATAGTATTGCGAGTGGTTAGAGTCAGGAGGGGATGATTAGTTGACCACATAAAGCCGGGGAGATAGAATGGAGTGATCGAGTCACCCTCAAACCTCACCCAGGGGACTTTAGAATTAGGGATCGACCACTGTGCCTGTTGGGTAAATCTGCAGGCAAGGTAGTACAACCAAATCTGAGGTACCCCCAAACCACCACTTTTCATAGATCTATAGAGTACCCCTCTCGCAAACCTGTGAGGTCTATTGTTCCAAATAAACCTATTGAAATGAGACTGAAGGTCAAGGAGAAAGCTCTTGGAGAGCTTAACCGGTAGAGAGCGAAATAGATATAGCAACCTGGGTAGGATGACCATTTTGAGGGCAGTGATTCGACCTATAAAGGGGATACGTAAAGAGAGCCAACTTCTTAGGGTGTTTTTAAGTTTGCTAATCAGTGGGGGATAATTGACCCCAAAGAGGTCCCCGAAATTCCCGGGAAGTCCAACCCCCAGGTAAGAAATGTGGGAGGAGGCCCAAGTAAATGAGTAGTTTTGTTTAATAAGGGCCAACTCATTGGGGGTAAAGCCTATAGATTTAGACACATTAATGGACAGGCCAGAGATTTTCGCAAAGTGAGACAGTGTCAAAAAAAGATTGGGGAGGGAGACATGAGGGTTAGTAATAAACATCAAAACATCATCTACATACATGCAGAATTTATACGTTTCGGACCCCTTAGTGTAACCAGTAATATCAGGATGTCTAAGGAGGGCAATTGCAAGGGGCTCCAGGGCTAGGGCAAAGATTAAAGGGGACACCCCTGTCTAGTGCCTTTACCTATGGGGAAGAATTCTGAGTTACAGCCAGGCAACTTAATGCGAGTCATAGGATTATTATAGAGGGCTTGGAATCCTGCTAGAAAGCTACCCTGAAAGCCCATGAGAGGCAAAAGTGTGTCTAAATAGTTCCATGTAACACTGTCAAATGCCTTCTGTATGTCTAAACTCAACAGGAGGAGCTTACGGGAGAACAGGTTGGCATCTTGGAAAACATTGGAGGCAAGGCGTATATTGTCAGTGATAAAGCGATGTGGAATAAACCCAGATTGGAAGGGGGAAATTAGAGAAGGGATAAATTTTGCTAGTCTGTCAGCTAAGATTCTGCTAAATACTTTGATATCATTATTTATAACCGAGATTGGCCTAAAGTTTTGAGGTAAATTATGATTCTTATTGGGTTTAGGGATCAGTGACATGTTGGCTAACAGCATTTCCTCTGGGAAGCTACCACCTAGTAGAATCGAGTTGAAAAGTTGCATCATTCTGGGGGCTAAAATCATGGAGAATTTTTTGTAATAGAGGGCTGAAAAGCCGTCCGGACCCGGGGCCGAACCCAACTTTAGTGACTTGAGAACCCCTAAGATTTCCGGGACAGTAAAGGGGGCATTCAACGCCTCCACTTGTGAGGGGGAGAGCGTTGGGAGAGGGATGTCCTGCAACCAGGACAGGTCATCAAGAGAAGGAAGGGTGCGGGGGGCTTCTAGGAGTTTAGAGTAGAATTGCTCAAAGATCTTGAGAACCTCTTTGGGATGTGACGATACAAAACCCTCACTATTAGATAGCCGGTAGACGTGAGGCGGTCGAAGTGTGCTAGACAACTTCCTAGCAAACGAGGTCGATGCAGAGTTGTTGAATAACAAACTGCGAGCCTTGGCCCAGCGTAGCGTCTTCTCAACCTTGGAGGACAACAAGGAGTCGAGTTCCAGGCGCTTCTGGTCTATGGTGCACCTGGACGAGTCCAAGTGCAACGAGGATGCGTCTTTGTATAAGTGATCTAATTCTCTGGATAGTTCCACTATCCTAAGTCTATTGGCTCTATTCCGGGCTGCGGAAAGACTAATAAGTCGTCCCCTGATGACGGCTTTGTGCGCCATCCAGAGGGTCGAGGGCTGCGTGTCCGGGCGAGCATTCAAGGAAAAATACTCCTCCAGAGACTGAGCTACCTGGGCTTCCACCCCTGAGTCCGAGAGAAGGGATTCATTCAATCTCCAGGAGTGAGGCGTGGGAGCGAGCCTAATGAACCCCGTAGTAAAGGAAATTGCCTGATGATCGGACCAAACACAGGGGTGGATGGAGGCCTCCACCGAGTTAGCAAGAATAATTGGCGTGGAGTAAATGTAGTCCAACCTCGCATAACTGTTATGTGGGTGGGAGAAGAAAGTGTACTCCCTGCAGCCTATGTTGTGGGCTCTCCAGGTGTCAGTGAGTTGCAGGTCACGTAGGCCCCTGGAGAGCGATTTCGGGAAAGCTCTAGAAGTGATTGGTGTCGATGAACGGTCGAGAGTGGCGTTGGCAACTGAATTAAAATCACCACCTACGATCAAGTGAGGGGAGTGGTATTGAGCAATTTTCTCAAAAAATGACCCAAAGAACGTGGCCGAACCCTCATTGGGTGCGTAAATACTAGCAATAGTAAGTTCTCTGTTGTGGACCACACCCTGAATAATAACATAGCGGCTCTCGGGGTCTCTAAATATATGCTTGACCTCCATCGGGAGGGAGGAGTGAAGGAGAATGGCGGCACCCCTGGTCTTGGACGAGTGGAGCGAGTAAAAGGCTTGAGGGAAGTCCTTATGGAAAAATTTAGGGTGAGAGGAGCGGGAGAAATGTGTTTCTTGGAGTAGAAGGATTTTGGCTCCAAGGCTTTTATAAAAGGAGAAGGCTTTACGCCTTTTGGATGGTGAATTAAATCCCTTGACATTATGGGAAATACAAGTTATTGCCATGGAAAATAAAAAAAAACAACTATAGTGGAGAGGTCAGATATGGTGGCAAGGGGAGAAAGGGAAACTCTCGGGGAATACTCGTCCAACAGGCGCCAGAGACACAGGGGGACCCTCATATCATCAGCGGGGTAATAGAAAAATAAGACAAAGTGCAATAAAAACAAGTGTAGAGAGAGAATACCAATCCTGAGTATAAAAGGAGCCTGAGTGATTGCAAGAGCATAGAACAAGGAATATGATCGACCTAGAAGGGAGAAAATCAAAAGACATAAAAAAAGAGAATAAGCATCAAAAGGAAAAGGCCTAAAGCCTGAGAAAGGCCTGGGGCCCAACATTAAAGCTAAGCATGGTAGCGTGTGGGGAAACATAGCCACACCAAAATAACGATCAAACACCGAGACAACAAGGTCTCGTGACAAGTAGGGTTGCGCAATGGTAGGGGGTGCCCACCAGAGAAGCAACCGACCACTGGAAAGGGGAGCCATACAACAGCTCCTAGGGACTTGTAAATGGCTGGTGGTTTGGGTAGGAAAACCTGGAACACATAAGGCCCCTCTCTCCGGCAAGCTCCACCGTCCCCCGAAAGGACGGAGGCGTGGAGCAAGCGGGAGATAAGAGGGGGAAACAGTATAAAACCAGAAACTTAAACACATTCTACCCTGTACAATATAAACAAGAACAGCATATAAACAGCCATTGAGAACTTATAGCAAACCCCAGTCTGAGCCTTCAGATAAAGGAAAGCAAAACAACATCATCGAGGACTATCTTCCACCCGATCATCTGCACCATATCTGATTCTACGCCTGTCTCTTCTGGTCGGAGGAGTTTGCCAAATAGGTGTAGCTCTGGGAGTGGAGGGCAGTCTGCGAATCGCCGAGGCGTCTAAAAGTCCCAGCTTCACCAGGATCTCCTGACCCTCCAGGACCGAGGTGGCAGAGTATGTCGAGCCGTTATGTGGAATCACAAGACGAAACGGGAACCCCCAGCGGTACCTGATGCGGGCTGACTGCAGGACTGTGGTTATCTCCTTTAGGTTCCTTCTCCGCTCCAAGGTCGCAGGTGCGATATCCGGGAAAATTTGGATAACTTTGTCATCAAGAGTGATCCTCTGTTTGTTACGAGCTGCTCTCAAAATCTCCTCCTTGACCAGAAAGTCCTTCATGCAGAGAATGATGTCCCTGGGAGGTTTGTCCTCCGGGGGTTTGGGGCGCAGAGCCCTATGTATACGATCACATTTGAACATAGTGGCTTCATGGTCAGGGAGCAAGGACTTAAACAACCTGATCACTACCGGAATAAGCTCAGATTCGGACTCCGGGATGCCACGGATACGCAGATTGTTACGTCTATTTCTGTTGTCGAGGTCTTCTATTTGAGACTGTAGAAGTTGGACCGTGGAGGAAAGGGCTTCATGTTCCCGGCTGAGGTCATTATGAGCTATCGCCAACTCGTCGTGTTTAGTCTCTAGCCTTTCAGTCCTTGCTCCAAGGGCCGAGATTTCCTGTGAAAGTGCATGAGAAGTTTTCTGAAGTTCTGATTGAAACTTGGATGCCAATCTATTGTACATGGAGTCCAGACTGTCCTCCAGGTCAGCCTTTGAGAGGGCACTGGGAGTTCTTTTATCCGACAAAGGAGCAGGAGAGGTAGGACCCATTAAGCGAGGCGGGGAGGCCGGGTCCGGGGAGAGGCGCCCATCAACCGACCCCTCACGCTCCATGCTAGAGTGTTCCTGAGAGCGGAGAAGGTATTGTGTGAGAGTCTTTTGGGCGGTGCTCCGTGCCTTCTTTTTTTTAGACGGCATACACTAAGGCTCAGCGGGTTAGAAGATGAGGTAAGGAGGAAAAAAAAAAAATTGTAGATGGGGTGAAACGTGGTGCAGGAATACCTCTGAGATAGATTGAAGTCCCGAATGGAGCTAATCTGGGGTCTTAGAAAATCATTTGAAAACTAGGTGCGTGCGCTGCTACTGTGTAGGGATGCGGTGCAGTGAAGCAGCAGCAACTAGCACAGTGTCAATAGACAGTCCTTGGGACAGCTGAGGGCTGCTGTGCCTCTGATTGATATAAAAGCACGGCAGCAGCCAGTTCCAAAGTGGGCGGTAGAAGGGGGCACCCCCCAGAATGCACAGCCAAAGGGGGGGCTAGGGTGCCAGGAAACAGTCTACAGCCGGGGGGGGGGGAGGGCTGTGCCGTACTCACCGCGAGTCCCGGGGTCACTGGAGCAATAATTGAAGCAAGGAACCCTGCGAACCGCATATGTTGGAGATGAAGAAGTGAAGCAAAGCGGTGGCAGGGAAGACACAGTAGGCTCAGGCAGCTCCAAACCGCTCCGTCTGAGGGTTAATGCTTGCTGAGGGGGCTGGGGAGGCCCTTCCTGGTTCCAATGTAGTCCCACGTCGCTTGAGAGAGCAGAATCCAGAGGGGGTGTACAACTGGAAGCAGCTTTTAGCATCAAAAGTGCGGGCGGAGGGCTGCGGCCTGCTCCGGGTGTACCAAGATGGCCGCCGTTTGCTGCAGTGGATCGCTAGGCCCCAAACCTCCAGGCGCCTCTAATGCGCTTCGTTCGGCCACCGGACCAGGGCAGGGATGCACCGCTAGGTGGATGATAAGGGAGAGGAACCCCCCTGGAGCCGAGGGATGCCCAGCTGTTCCGGGAGCCAGGTAGGCCGCAAGATGGCGGCGGAGCACCTCACGTGTGGGCGGCAGGCCCGGGACGGACCGGAGCTCGTGGACCGCCCGGAGAAGCACCGAAAGTCCCCCGGATGACAGCGGGGAGTACCAGCAGGGCCTGCGGCCTGATGAAAGTCCGATCTGCGGCGCTAGGGGTCCGGATTGCGGCGGATGCCGCTGTAATATTTTAAATGACGCGAATGCCACAATTATGGCGGTGATGACCCCACATGGGGGAGGAGGAGGAGAGCACCTGAAAACACCAACGCTAAAAAGATATTTAAAATGGCAGCCTCCAGTAAATCAGCGGGTGATCTCTGGATGACTGCCAATGTATGCAGAGGAAAATATGGGGTATCAAGTAAGTGCTGCTGTTAGATTTAACAGACAAATCATTACCCACATTACATTGCACTCAATAAGTATATTCCTTATCAATATGGTTAATATTATTAATTTCCTTATTTTTAATACAGATATTACTTTTACCTTCAAATTTTATTACATTTTTAGGGAATTCCACATTCCTGTTTGTTAAGGTACTTGTTACCTCATCACCGTTCACTCCATAATGGGGGTGTTTCCACAATTACTAGTAAACATTTTTTTTTTTACCTTTTTCCTTCATGTCATCCTCTCTGCTATAAGTATCTTTTCACCCAGATTGTTTTCTTTTTTGCTTTATAAAGGAAAAAAGACCAAAAATGTTGAATAAAAAAATATTTGTTTCTTAATTTCTGTTATCAAAGGTTACAAATAATCTTTCTTCATAAATGTAGGCCAACATGTATTTGTATACATTTCTTTAATTAAAAAAAAAAAAAAACAAATACAATAAAACCTTAGATTGAGAGCATAATTTGTTCCGAAAACCTGCTTGTAATCCAAAGCACTTATATATCAAAGCAAATTTACCCATAAGAAATAATGGAAACTCAGATGATTTGTTCCACAACCATTTACTCATATAAAAATGATTACAGCAATATAAAATACAGTATAAAGTGTACTGTAAAAATAAAACAAATGAACCTGCACTTCAGAAGCTACAGAGAATGAGAAGGGAGGCGGTTCACACTGCTTGTCGGCGAGGACAAACGCTCAGTTGGTGGTAACTCAGCAGAGGATGTTCTGATGACAGAATCCTTTGTTTTGATCTTATGCTCATTCTTCCAACCTCAGAAAATTCCAATTTTCCTTTCTTAGCTCGTCTTACTGCCTACTGATTTTTCCCACATACTCTTTCCTCATTGGTGCAGCCATTGCTGCCCATGGGATTATTATTTATTTTTTTCGGGTTAGAGATATGGCATTTAGGTAGATAGCAATCATTAATAATTAGTACTTTTTTTGTATATTGTCGTCCTCACCTTTTTGTTCTGATTTCATGTTCCTCCCGAGCATTACTTTGGATCACTGTTGACTCCTTCCCTTATCTGGTTTCTTGCCATGCTGAGTTTTGACACTGTGGGGATAATTTTTTCCTTTGCAGCTAGAAAAATTTGTTGTTGCAGTTTTCATATCCTCCGCTGGTTGCGGTATTACCTGAGACAATTTGCTCCAGGACACTTCATTCTGATCATGTATGGGGTATATATGTAGGACATTACCAGTCTGTAGATTCAATCTCCTCCTTTAAGAAGAGATTGATCATACGATTTTCTACCATAAACAAATTAGAGAGATCATTCAACAAGAATTCTGGGGGAGAACTTCAAAACACGTTTATAGCATGCCAATAGGGAACAGATACCTCCCCCTAGGCAGGCATACAGCATTAATACACGGTTAGAAAATGCTGAAAGTCCCCTTTACTGCCCTCGACTGAATACATATTCCTGATTGAGGTGGAGACTGGAATAAAATACTATTGCAACATGGACAAAGATAGATATTTAGGCTAAAGGCCACCATGCCTCCAGGCCTAAATGAGTCCATCTCTTATGCTCCCTTTTTGAAGGGGTATGCATCAGGCAAATCTAGCTAGCACAAAGAAAAAATCTATTAAAGCTCCAAATAGACTTAATCACTAAGCCAGGAAAAGGATAGAATAAAGATATCCTTGGTTCATAATTAATAACTAGTTTCTTTGTGCCTTTACAGAATCAGGATAATTATACCGAGTCTATAGCTCTATATACTTTAGGAAATTAAATTTACAATAACATAAAGATATTTGTATATGTATTCAGAGTGCAAAGTTTGTCTTTTGTATTTAATGTACATTTTTAATAAATATGTCCATATTTTTGTTTATGTTTTTGTCTTTTCAGTGAAATACCAATTGGTATTCCCAGTGGTTCCTACTACTGCCTGGGTTTATGCTCCCCACCCACTCACTCGAGTTCCCGGCACAGTGGGGAGATGTGAATCCTTCATTTTTCTCCCCATTATGCTCCCACAGTCAAGCCGATACCACCTTGGCCACTATATGGCAGCCTATTACGTGCCAGCGGCGTCCCTTGATCACCGTCGGATGTTTAGTGACACCGCGTGTTCTAACCATGCATGATGGAACGCCGAGGGAGTCACGCTAATGCTGCAATTATGGCGGTGATGACCCCACATGGGGGAGGAGGAGGAGAGCACCAACGCTAAAAAGATATTTAAAATGGCAGCCTCCAGTAAATCAGCAGGTGATATCTGGAGGACTGCCGATGTACACACAGGAAAATATGGGGTATCAAGTAAGTGCTGCTGTTAGATTTAACAGACAAATCATTACCCACATTACATTGCATTCAATAAGTATATTCCTTATCAAAATTGTTAATATAATTAATTTCCTTATTTTTAATACAGATATGACTTTCACCTTCAAATTTGATTCAATTTTTAGGGAATTCCACATTCCTGTTTGTTAAGGTACTTGTTACCTCATCACTGCTCACTCCATAATAGGGGTGTTTCCACAATTACTAGTAAACATCATTTTTTTACCCTTTTCCTTCATGTCATCCTCTCTTGTATAAGTATCTTTTCACCCAGATTGAGCAGCATTGTTGCAGTTTGTTGTTTGTATATCACTATGCACAGTTCCTTTGTTTGTTTCTTTCCTTCAACATTGCACCACTCATTCTCACAGGTACACACTTTCTCACCATTTACTTGTCCCACCTAACATTAGAATTTCAACTTTATTGCACTTTTATACCTCACCTGATTTTCACCAAGGTATAACATCACATAATCATATTAGGGGCCTCTATTTATATTCTTTATTTCAACAGTCCCAAATTAAATGGATTAAGTATAAATCTAAGTCAAATAAATATTAACCTGATCGCAATAAAGTAACTATTTGGGTTTGACTGGGTCTGGTTCTAATAGGCAGTACAAAAAACCCTAGCTCCTATTGATTTACTGAATTATACATTGCAGGCAGGGCAGGACTTAGGGTGGTGGAGGCCCCTGGGCTTGAGTCACTTTTGGACCCTACCTTCTATACATTACCATATTTATCAGCGTATAACACACACCGGTGTATAACATGCACTCCGAGTTTAGGAGGGAATTTTAAGGAAGAAAACTTTTAGGAGGGAAGTTTAAGGATAAAACTTACATTTAAGGGTCGCGGGATGGCCGACAACGAGAGCTCGCGGCGGCCATCTTGCCGCTCCGGAGGCCTAACGAATTTTTGAGTTTCCCACATCATCGAACGGTAGGGGACTGTTATCCACCCTCCAACTCTCCTGATCTTCCCTCCCTGAACGCTCCGGTGACTCGTTCGGACCTCGGGGGTGAACGAGGAGGCCGTAGCTGGTTCCGGCCTAGTGCGGCCTAGTAAGGCCTGCGGATCCCCGGACTTTCCTAAGGCGGACGCCCAGGGAAGGGCATCGTATCCAGACCGCTACTCACCTACCCGCTTCCTCTGCCTGCAGGGTCCCCCCCTGGACAGCACCTACCTCCCGAACTCCCACACTGCATCTTTGCTCAGGCCTGGCCTTGAACCAGGCCTGTGCTGACTGAAATCGGCCATCTTGCTACACCCATCTTACTACATCCTATGGCCTATTGTTCATTTATTCATCTTTTCATACTCTGCTGGTGTGGTGGGGGGAAGGAGTCTCCGGCCATCTTCTAGCCCTATCTACAGAGGGCGCATGCACGGCAGCTCCGAGGATGGCAGCATAGTCCTGGAGCTCCGTCCCGCCCTGGCGGTTCAGGACTGATAACGGTGCCCAGAGAGCCAACGCTTACTTCACAACTTGCCCACTGAATAACAACTACATCAGGGATCTCCCCAATGTATGCCGGGGCTGTCAGGAGAAACCTCGAGCCGACTTATGAGACAACCCGTTCTTCCCAGACAGAGGCGAAAATGGCGGCTGGGCCTCACCACTCGGACGCGGCTCACATGAACGGGGCACAGCGGGCAGTCTCTTCCTCTTCTACCCTGCAAAGACAGTCGAGCCTTGATTGTCCTGCAATGGCTTCCCCAGCATCCACAGTTTCCCTTCTGGAACAATCATTCCCAGACATGGACTTTCCACCCTTGGGAGCTACCCTCCCTCAGCCCCAACTTTCAGCTCAGCCTGGAGACTTAGGTCTACTGCAGCCGATCAATATGACTGAACTCTTTGCTAAATTCGCAGACCTTCTGGACAGGGGTCTACAAAATACGGCCACCAAAATCACAAATGACATCAAAGCAGACCTCCAGAACATCGGATCTCGCATTGAAACTATTGAATCTAACCTGGAAGCGACGATTTCCAGAACAAATCAAAATTCTGCTTGCCTACAAGTCTTACAAGAACAACTGGACACCGCCAATGCCAAAATAGATGACCTTGAAAATAGAAATAGGAGGTGCAACTTTAGAGTCCGGGGACTCCCCGAATCCTACAAAGATGTTCCTGAGACCATACAGGCATTTATTAAAGATCTGCTCCCGGACACCCCACAACACCATCTAGAGCTTGATAGGGCTCACAGGGCCCTCAGGCCCCCCAGGGATGATGGCCTGCCTCGAGATATTGTAGTAAAGCCTCATCACTATACAGTGAAAGAAGCAGTCATGAAGAAATCCAGATCCATGTCCAAAATCGTTTTTCAGGGTCACCAAATACAAGTCTTTGCTGATATATCTCCCTCCACCATTCAAAAGAGACGCACCTTGAAACCGCTACTTCAAATCCTTATGAATAAGGACATCAAATATTGGTGGCTGTTTCCATTTCAATTGAAGATGTTATTCAATGGCAAACCCTACACCTTTAGTTCTCTTCCAGAAGGGGAACAGCTATTCTTACGACTCGGCCTTATCTCTCACGACCCAATCGCTATGCAACAGGAGCCCTCTCCACACTCGGCTAAAAGGCAACTTCCCTCCAGTCCATCCAGTCCACTGAACTCGTTGTGGAAACCCGCAAGACACAAGAAATCGAAGGACAACGTCCATCCTTGACTCATTATGATCTACCTACAGTACAAGTTTTGGGACTTTGAGGGGTTACTAGTCCCCTCTGGGGGACCTTGAGCAGGGTCTTTGCCTAGATTATACCTCACCATGTGGGTGGGAACAACACTCAAGGTCTTCATCTGTGTTGGGGGGAACTAGCTAACCCTTTTGTACCAATTTTATGTTGCCACACTCAACTATTTTACTTCTCCTGATTTGTATTTCTTTATTCTCCCCTGATCAGTGGGGAGACTTAAACGATTTCTACTGTTAGCGTTGGTTCTGGGGACCCTTTTTGACAGTTATGTATTGTTTAAATGTTTAGTTGGTCCTTCTTGCTAGGGCGGTGCTCATGCACCCCTTCCTGCCTAGTGAACTCGGTATTGACCCTTCACTGGTCAGGATTACTCCCTATCTTCATCCCCTTTGGGATTGAGATTGGGGAGGTATCTGAATTTTTATTTGTAGGCGGTATTTTTTTTCCGCCCGCATCGGGACTCATGTTTGTCCCCCTTCTTACCTTCTCTGCTCCTCTCTATCTCCTTTTCTTACTCATTCTCTACTCTTTCTTTTCCCTAGAGGTCGTCTGGAGAGGGAAGACACGGATTTCATCCATGCTCGTTGAGTCACTCACCGGTCTGCTTTTATCCTGGTCTGTAAATCTTCTACGGGTAAGTGCCTTTGTGTATCGGGGTGTTCCCACTCCTCTGCTCGATGGCGGTAACTAATCCAGACAAAATTCCCCTTAAGCTTATTACTCATAATGCCCAAGGCCTAAATTCCCCGGCCAAGCGTCGGAAAATGTTTCAACATTTTCACTCCCAGAAAGTTGATGTAGCACTCCTGCAAGAAACTCATTTCCCTAAAAGCTTTCGTCCTACTTTTATCCATTCCAAATTCTCTAATTTTTCACGGGCCAATGCAGACGATAAAACAAAGGGAGTGGGTATTTTTATTTCTAACAGATGTACGTTCGCTCTCAAGTCAGAACTTAAAGATCAAGAAGGCAGATTCATCCTAGTGATTGGAGAGCTGGATGGTCATCTCTACTCATTCATCTCATACTACGCCCCCAACAGAGGCCAATATGCCTTCTTTAAGAATCTTCTAGACACCGTGTCACCTTTATTGGAGGGGACTGTAGTCTTTGGGGGTGACTCGAATACGGCCTTTGATGCGGGCATGGACAAGGCACGTCCCCCGGGTAAACGCCTTATTCGACCCACTAAACAAAGTCTGCGTATAGCCAAACTAATCTCCCAACATGGGCTGATTGATATCTGGAGGGAAATGAATCCATCCCTGAGGGATTATACCCATTTCTCCAGTCCCCACCAATCTTTCTCGAGAATAGATCACATCTGGGTTACCTCCCATACCATACCCTTAACGAACAGAGCTTTCATTAAAGACGTAGTCTGGTCGGACCACTCTATGGTGGTGATAGTATTTTGCCGCTCTGGAGTGGCTCGACCCAGTAGGAGATGCGCCTCAATGAATCTATTTTGAGCGATCCGGGCAGGAAGGCGGAGATTGAAACCAAAATTAAAGCTTATTTTCAAGTCAACGACACCCCGGAGGTTGGACCCTCATGCCTTTGGGCTGCTCATAAGGCGGTTCTCAGGGGACACCTTATCCAAATTGCTTCTCAAATTAACAAAGCACAAAAATCTGATATTATCAGATTGGAGCAGGACTTTGCGGCCCTATCTAAAAGGCACAAGGCTCGCCCCTCCGAGGTTCCCATCTCGGACCTGGACGCAGCTCGTACTTCTTTGAATCTAGCACTCAATACTAGAGCTGAGAAATGGATCCGCTGGAATCAATCCCGTTTTTACTGCCAGGGAGATCGGATAGGTACACTTTTAGCTCGTCGACTTTCTCCAAAATTCAAACACACTGCTCTCCCTAAAATCAAAATAAAGGGTGGTACCCTCTCCCAAAATCCGCAACGCATAATGGAACAATTCCATTCTTTCTACCAATCCCTCTATAGTAATAAAGACTGCCCAACGCAAGCGCAGGTCGATGGGTTCCTTGACACGGTACAAAACCCAATTTTGAAATCTTCCCATCGTCAAATCTTAGATGCCCCTATCTCACAGGAGGAAGTCTGTGCTGTGATCAAAAAATTAAAACCCCACTCTGCTCCTGGCCCAGATGGTTTCTCTATACCTTACTACAAAACCTTCTCCTCCACTCTAGCCCCATACCTCGCTCGTTTTTTCAATGAGCTCCGGAGAGGGGGTACCTTAGAAGCTTCTTCTAATATGGCATATGTAACGGTTATTCCTAAACCTGACAAGGACCCTAGTGCTGTCTCCAACTACAGACCAATTTCCCTCATCAACAATGATCTAAAGATTCTGACTAAGATCCTTGCAGACCGCCTGGCCTCTTTCATTAGTCTGTATATTCATAAAGACCAGGTAGGCTTTATCCCAGGCCGAGAGGGCTCTGACCAGACGCGCAGAGCCATTGACCTGATTTCTATCCTAAACTCCAACTGGGACAAAGGAGCTCCTCGACAAGGCTGTTTGCTTTCTTTGGACCTACAAAAAGCATTTGATTCTATTAACTGGTCGTTCATCTTCTCCACTTTACAGCGTTGGGGCTTTGGTGAGCACTTTCTCAATGTTCTGAGGGCTCTCTACTCAACCCCTTCAGCCCAGGTCCGTCTGCAGGGATTTTACTCTGAGTCTTTCCCTATCTTCCGGGGGACGAGACAAGGCTGCCCTCTATCCCCTCTTATCTTCGCTATAGCGATTGAATCTCTGGCGATTTCTATTAGAAACGACCCCAATATCAAAGGTATTACTTGTGGCTCCCAAACTCACAAATGCGCACTGTTTGCGGATGACATCCTACTTTTTGTATCCTCTCCCCTCACAACGCTCCCTAACTTATGTCGCTTATTAGATGACTTTGGCTTGGTATCTGGCCTCAAGGTTAACTACAGCAAATCTCAAGCACTTAACATTAATCTTGCAGACTCACTCATCTCTAGGCTTCGAGATAGCTTTAAACTCTCATGGACCAACTCATATATTACATATTTGGGAATTAAACTAACACCAAGGATAGATCTCCTCTACCAAGCTAATTACCCGCCGTTGTACAAAACATTAGAGAAAGATCTCCTAAAGTGGTCGGGTCTTCCCATGACTTGGCTGGGAAGGATCAATGCCATCAAAATGACATTACTCCCGCGTATCCTTTACTATTTTAGAACCCTTCCGATACCAATAAATAAAAACCACCTTGGGCTCTTCCAAGCCAAAGTCATCAAATTTATTTGGGGGAAGGGTGGACGCAGACTGGCTAAATCGGTCCTATATTGATTAAGAACAGAGGGGGGAATGGGTCTGCCAAACTTGCTTTGGTATTTCCAAGCAGCTCAACTTTCTCAGCTCTCCAGAATCTACTCCCGATGGGAACACCCTGATTGGATACACATTGAGAGATTGGCAGTCCCGCTTCATACCCTCGATTTCCTTCTATGGATCCCCAAAAAATCTAGACCCCCGATCATGTCACCGACGCTATCCCATTCATTCACTTTGTGGGACTCCCTCAAAGGCAATGCACACCTCATTTCTTCTTTAGAACCCCTGAAGCACTTATTTCACAACCCAGACTTCCACCCGGGCCTAGACATCAAAGCGTTCCAGTGGTGGCTAGACAAAGGGCTATACAGAATAGGTCACTTTCTCAGACCTTTAGGCCCCCTAACGAAGGCCTATTGTGTCAGTAAACTGGACATGCCCAGATCTGAATTCTTCAGATTTACACAGATATCCGCATTTCTTCACAAAAAATATAAATCCTTCACAGACGTTCCACAAATTACCCCTTATGAACAATGGTGTGGGCAAGGCATCGAGCAGAGGGGTGGGATCTCACTGGTTTACAGGGCACTCTCAGGTAATCAGTCCAAAACCTCTTACATGTTGGCCTGGGAAGATGACTTAGCCCAAGCTTGGGACCTGGAGACTTGGCAAAGGAATTTTTCCTACTCATACAAGGGTATCATGAATACCGGTCTCATAGAAGCGAGCATTAAAGTGCTTACCAGGTGGTACTTAGTACCCACGAAACTTGCTCACATCTTCCCGTCCACATCTCCTCTATGTTTCAGGGGCTGTGAACTTAGAGGTGATATGCTTCATGTTTGGTGGTCCTGTCCTAGAGTGCGACATTTCTGGCGTAAAATTTTTTCCTGGATAAGCACTATTGCCTCACAGACTATCGTACCATCCCCCCTCATTGCACTTCTCAACTTCCCAGTCTCGGGAATGCCCAGGAATACACAACGCCTCATCCACTTTATTTTACTAGGTGCCAAACTCACCCTGGCAAAAGCCTGGAAAACGCCTAATGTTTCACCCAGAGCAGCAAAGAAAAAAATTTCCTGGATCATGAACCAGGAAAAAATGGCCGGTGTAATCCTGGATCGTTCTGAGAAATTCTATCACACTTGGGAACCTTGGGCATCTTTTGTTGGGATCACCCTTCCACATTGAAATAGCTGTACTACTGGCTGTGGCTCACTTCTCCAGATGACCTTCTACACCGCCCTCTACCTCCTTTTATACTCTTCTACGCTACTTGTCCTTCTCCTTTACCCTTCCTCTACCTCTCCTGCTCTTATTTTCTCTGTCTATCCTTTTTTCCTCCTATACTCCCTTTTCCCCTTCCTGTAGGGGATGCTCCCTTGGATTACCAATATTTGTTGTGATTAGTTAATATTTCATTTATTGGATCTCCTAGGCTATATACTGCAAGGAAATTTTTCTTTTGTTTTACTATGTTCTTTTGCTCTCCCTCCCAGAAATTGAATATATATCGCGTATGCCTTATTCAGTTGCATAATTCAAAACTCTCACTTGCACTATTTAGTTTACAGAACCAATGAAGTTCGTTGGCCGGTTCCTTTCGCTGGGGGGTGGGGGGGGGCCCTGGGGAGGTGCCCAGTCGCAGTGTGATCCCATTTGGGGCGGCAGGGCGATCTTCCCTGGGCCCGCCTCGGCCTCTGGTGGAGGGTGCTATGGAGGGATCTCCGGGCCCCCGTGACTTGAGGTGGGGCCTCGTTGATCCTTTGTTATCGAACATATCTTTGCTAACACGCGCTCTCATTCTCGGGTTGGTCCAGGTTTATTCTCTTATCTCCTATATTGCAACCTTGGTCTGGGGGGGGGATATGTTTTTCTTACTTGTGTTCTCCCTATATGCCTTACCAGTATGATTCATATGTCTTTTAGGGGGCGTCTTGCCCTACTATCACTTATTATTGACATGTTTTGTAATCTGTTATTTTACTTAATAACAATAAAAATCTATTGAAACGAAAAACTTACATTTAAATGCCCATCAATGCAGCCTTATCAGTGTCCATCTGCAGCCTTGTCCAGTGTCATTGCAGCCTTGTCAGTGTCATTTGCAGCCTTGTCAGTGTAGCCTTGTCATTTGCAGCCTTGCCCCAGTGTCATTTGCAGCCTTGTCATTGCAGTCTATGTGAAGTTTAAAAATGGTGCCACCGAGATACAGAGTCCTGTGTATCTCAACGGCTCTCGGGTCCTCTTGGTGGCTCTCGGGTCCTCTCACAGTCCCGAGCGGAGCCGAGAGTAGCTGAGAGTACTTGGCTCAGCTCACAGTCATGCCCAGTCCCTGTGTTATGTTCAGCACAGGGCGGGACTGGGCGTGACTGTAAGCGGAGCAGAGCCGAGTACACTTGGCTATGTATCTTGGCAGGGCCCCCTATTGGGTGGGGCCCATGGGCTTCAGTTCAGTCAAGCCCAATGGTAAGTCTGGCCCTGATTGCAGGTGCTTGGTCTCCTTCCTCCTCTCTCTCTGGGGTTTGATTCCTTGTAAACCCCGTGGACTGGGGGCTTTCCTGAAGGGTATTGAGGGACCACACGGAAAACTTTGGATCACTTAATGTACTTGTTTTTAAATTCTGGTTGGTTGCCACACACTTATATCTCCATCAATCAAATGGTAAATATACTTGCAACTTTAATGAAGACATATTTTGCTTAAAATGAAATGTTTATGCATACTCTTGAAAATATTCACATAGGTCAACAAGTAAAGACTTTTCTTTTCTTGACATGTGTAACAAAATCCCCCTGATGAAGACCATGAATGTAGGTGTCAAAATGCATTGGAGTATTCATATGTAATGTACAAATGTAATTTAACAACAATTTTTCAATGTGCAGTTCTATTATTATTGATGGATGTTGCTGTTCTATATTTTAACCAGAGCTCATATTTTAAAATTCTTGTAACTTTTGTATTTTGCACTTTTTGATAATAAAATATTGAAAATACTTAGCATTCCATGGTTATTTTTCTGCTAAACCACCCCCGGGGATTTTTTCCATTTTGAAACTATTTCTGTGGTGTTCAGCTTTGCTGACTCTCATTCATGTTTTTTTCCATATTACCTGAGGCAATTTGCTCCAGGTCACTTCATTCTGATCATATATGGGGTAACGGTGTAGTACATTACCAGTCTGTAAATTCAATCTCCTCCTTTAAGGATATTATTTCCTAATGTTGTGCCACTTTTACAAATCTATTGTTTGGCCCAGCATTGTCCCATTTTCTAGTTTAGGCCCGTTACATACTTTATTCTTGTTTCTACTTCTTGTTTGGAGTGGTTTGCTGAATACTCAGGTTTAAAAATGTGTGCACAGGATCGGTGACATTGTTGTACACCACAGGGGTCTTGAGGAAGATAACAGTATTTATTAAGGCTTAACGGGGTTCATTGAAATTATTGGCCTAAATATGTTTAACCATTTAAGCTCCGGACCATTTTGCTAGCCAAAGACCAGAGTACTTTTTGCGATTCGGCACTGCGTCGATTTAACTGACAATTGCGCAGTTGCGAGACGTGGCTCCCAAACGAAATCGACGTACTTTTTTTCCCCATAAATAGAGTTTTCTTTTGGTGGTATTTGATCACCTCTGCGGTTTTTATTTTTTGCGCTATAAACAAAAAATAGCAACAATTTTGAAAAAAAACACATTCAATTTTGCTTTTTGCTATAATAAATATCCCCAAAAAAGATATAAAAAAGCATTGTTTTTCCTCAGTTTAGGTCATTACGTATTCTTCTACATATTTTTGGTAAAAAAAATAGCAATAAGCGTTTATTGATTGGTTTGCACAAAAGTTATAGCGTCTACAAAATAGGGCATAGTTTTATGGCATTTTTTTTATTTTATTATTTTACTAGTAATGGCAGTGATCAGCGATTTTTATCATGACTGCAACATTATGGTGGACACATCGGACAATTTTGGTGTGATTTTGGGACCATTCACATTTATACAGCGACTAGTGCGATTAAAATTGCATTGATTACTGTGTAAATGTAACTGGCAGTGAAGGGGTTAACACTAGGTGGCACTGTAGGGGTTAAATGGGTCCTAGGGGTGTGTTTTAACTGTAGGGGGAGGGGCTAGCTGTGACACATCACTGATCATAGCTCACGATCACAGGGAGCTATGATCAGTGACACCGTCACTAGGCAGAATGGGGAGATGCTTGTTTACAGCAGGTTCTGGCTGCAATAGGGACTTGCGTGTGGCAGTTTTGATCTTGCCAGCAATTGATGTTGCTTTATGTGCTACACCCTCAAGATAAATTCTGGGATCAGTCTAATGCCTGTCTTGCACTGATGGTAAAAACAGGCCTCTTAGAATATGTGAGTTTATGTTTTATGGGTTCTCACAGTATAACTGACTAACATTGTTGGTTTGTACATTTGGAAAGCCCTATTGCAGCCAGAACCTGCTTGACACCAGATTGTAGGCTGAGATTAACCGTTTCCCGAGTGGCGCACACCGATGTACGTCAGCAGAATGGCATGGCTGGGCAAATGGTTTGTACATTTGGAAAGCCCTATTGCAGCCAGAACCGTTTCCCAAGCGGCGCACGCCGATGTACGTCGGCAGAATGGCATGGCTGGGCAAATGGGCCTACCTGTACGTCCCTTTGAATACTTCTGCTTTTTTTGATTACATATGTGATCAATGGGACAGGGCGATTGTATGGTACAGGACCAATTGATTGGTACTGTACTCGATCATGTGATAAGCTGTGTCCAAGGGACACAGTGATCACTGGGCTCACAGGTGAGCACTCTAGGAATAGATAAAGCAATAAAGCTCCCATCTAGCCATACATGTACATAGGCCTTACAGGAAGTGGTTAAAAGCTTAGGAGTCATACACATTTGGTTTAGCTTGCAGGAGCCAGGGTATGTGGAAGAAGCACTTTTGGCAGGGAGGGAATTTGATGGAGGCACAGATGTGTGGGGGACTCTGATGTGGCACCTGATGTAAGGAGGACTCTGATGTGGCACCTGATGTAAGAAGGACTCTGATGTGGGACCTGATGTAAGGTGGGCCTCTGATGGGGGCACCTGATGTAAGGGGGACTCTAATGGGGGCACCTGATGTAAAGGGGGCTCTGATGGGGGCACCTGATATAACGGGACTCTGATAGGGGCATCTGATGTAAGGGAGAGAATTTAATGTAGAACCTGATGTAAGGGGGACTCTGATGGAGGCACCAGGTGTGAGGGGGACTCTGGCGGGGGCACCTGATATAAGAGAGAGTCTGATAGGGGGAACGTGGTGTAAGAGGGACTCTGATGGGGGCACCTGAGGTAAGAGGGATTCTGATGGGGGCATTAATCTCTGTCCTGTCGGGGAAATGCTTTGTTTACAAAAGCATCTCCCTGTTCTACCTCTCCATGACAGGATCGCTAGCACCCACGATCATGATCACAGAGACTGCGTCGGGCATGCCGCTTCTCAAAGGGGATGGCCTTTTGCCCACCAGTGCCATTCTGCCAATGTAAATCGGCGTGTGCTGGTCGGCAAGCGGTTAATTACCAGGCCAATTTTTGCGAAAAAGCACTGTGTCGCTTTAACTGACAATTGCGTAACCGTACGATGCTGTACCCAAACAAAATTGATGTCCTTTTTTTCCCACAAATAGAGCTTTCTTTTAGTGGTATTTGATCACCTTTACGTTTTTTATTTTTTGCGCTATAAACTACAATTTTTAAAAGAAAACACAATATTTTTTACTTTTTGCTATAATAAATATCACCAATTTTTTTTTTTAAACAAATGTATTCATAAGTTTAGGCCAATATGTATTCTTCAACATGTTTGTGGTAAAAAAATTGCAATAAGCGTATATTGATTGGTTTGCGCAAAAGATATAGCGTCTACAAAATAGGGGATAGATTTATGGCAATTTTATTATTATTATTTATTTTTACTAGTAATGGCGGCGATTTGCAATTTTTAGTGGGACTACAACATTGCGGAGGACAGATTAGACACTTTTGACACTTATTTGGGATCATTGACATTTATACATCGATCAGTGCTATAATAATGCACTGATTATTGTGTAAATGTCACTGGCAGGGAAGGGGTTAATACTAGGGGCCAATACTAGGGGTTAAATGTGTTCCCTCATGTGTGTTTTTAACTATGGGGACAGTGTATTGACTGGAGGAGGAGACAGCTGTGTGAAGTTGGCACCCCATGTTTGTAAAACCTGAATAAAAATATACCATTCGTTTGTGCCGCGTTTGTGCTGATTTGTGCCGCAAAAATTAGCGTTTGTGCCGGTTCGGTTTTTGAGATATTAAACATTCAATGTAATGCAAGCCCCGCCCACTTTGCACCCCATGTTCTTGAATTTTAAAAATGACCGCGCCACTCGTTTGTGCCGCGTTTTGTTGGTTTGTGCTGCAAAAATAAACGTTTGTGCCGCTTTGGTTGCGGAGATATTGTGCGTTATAGTTGCTGAAACCCCGCCCACTTTGCACCCCATGTTCTTGAATTTTAAAAATGACCGCACCATTAGTTTGTGCCGCGTTTGTGCTGGTTTGTGCTGCAAAAATAAACGTTTGTGCCGCTTTGGTTGCGAAGATATTGTGCGTTATAGTTGCTGAAACCCCGGCCACTTTGCACCCCATGTTCTTGAATTTTAAAAACGACTGCACCATTCGTTTGTGCCGCGTTTCTGCTGGTTTGTGCTGCAAAAATAAACGTTTGTGCCGCTTTGGTTGCGGGTATATTGTGCGTTATAGTTGCTGAAACCCCCGCCCACTTTGCACCCCATGTTCTTAAATTTTAAAAACGACCGCGCCATTCGTTTGTGCCGCATTTGTGCTGGTTTGTGCTGCAAAAATAAACGTTTGTGCCGCTTTGGTTGCGGGTATATTGTGCGTTATAGTTGCTGAAACCCCGCCCACTTTCCACCCCATGTTCTTAAATTTTAAAAACGACCGCGCCATTCGTTTGTGCCGCATTTGTGCTGGTTTGTGCTGCAAAAATAAACGTTTGTGCCGCTTTGGTTGCGGAGATATTGTGCGTTATAGTTCCTGAAACTCCGCCCACTTTGCACCAAATAGTGCTGAATTTTAAAAACAAATGTGCCATTCATTTGTGCCGCGTTTGTGCTGATTTGTGCCACAAAAATAAATGTTTGTGCCGCTTTGGTTTCGGAGATATTGTGCGTTATAGTTTCTGTAACACAGCCCACTTTGTACCCCATGTTGCTGAATTTTAAAAACAAATGCGCCATTCGTTTGTGCTACGTTTGTGCTGCAAAAATAAACGTTTGTGCCGTTTTGGTTGCGGAGATATTGTGCGTTATAGATGCTGAAACCCCGTCCCATATTGCTGAATTAAAAAAAAAGAAAACGTGGCACAAATGAATGCCGTTTTGTTTTTAATATTCAGCTGGTTTGTTCGTGGTTTGTGCAGATTTGGTGCGTATTGTACATGTTTTACTCCACATGGATCTCCCCTTCCGATTCTCTAGCGCTGACTGGAAGAACAGACGAAGGAGGAAATCTGGGGAGGGCACAGCTGGCGCTGGCTCTGGCTCTAGTGAGGCAGAGTCAGCTGTCAATCAGGCGGCAGGATGGATCTCAACAGTATTGTCAGGATCTGTCCCGGCTGATGGCGGCTCTGTGCTGTCAGGATATAGTGGGCCATAGCCCGCCACATGCACATGAGTTTTTTTTGTCACGGGAGAACATCCTATATGTCATCTTGTGAACAAAAAAAAACTAAGGCCAAAAAAGGTTGGGCCATAGTTCTTTTAAACCAGGTCTTAACCAAGCAAAACAGCACTCCAGCAAATTCTCTTATATAAGTCCCTTCTTTTTTTAATTGCTTTTTTGAAAAACATCTATGTCAGTAAACATTCTTTTCCTGACAACCCACATATAGTCTGCCATGGAGTCTAACACCGCCTCCTCTCCAATCCTATAGGACCCCACTCCCATAAATTTGAGCTCACCACTAGAGACTGCGTTCTGTAATTAGCCAACTCATGACCAAAGGATGGGAACTCCGTCTGCCATGGAGTCCATCAGGAAAGTAAAATTACGGTAAGTATTTGATAATAAATTTTCCATTTTCCTGACAGCCAAACCACACGGGTGGGTATGCTGATAAAAAGAAGTTTAGTTAGTAGATCCGTGCCAGACCCTTATCCGAGCACGCTACCCGGCCGGCCAGGAAAGGGGGCGGGGACGAGCGAGCGCCCCCCCCCCTCCTGAGCCGTACCAGGCCACGTGCCCTCAACATGGGGGGTGCCTTGGGGAGGGGGGGGCCCCGCGGTCCCCCCACCCCAAAGCACCTTGTCCCCCATGTTGATGAGGACAAGGGCCTCTTCCCGACAACCCTGGCCGTTGGTTGTCAGGGTCTGCGGGCGGGGGCTTATCGGAATCCGTGAGCCCCCTTTAATAAGGAGGCCCCCAGATCCCAGCCCCCCACCCTATGTGAATGAGAATGGGGTACAATGTACCCCTACCCATTCACCTGTGAAAAAAATGTACAAAAAAACACAACCCACAAGGGTTAAAATAGTTTATTTCACAGCTCTGGGGGTCTTCTTCCATCTTCGGGGGTCTTCTCGCCGGACGCCTCCGCTATCTTCTGCTCTTTTGCTAGCTCTTTCACTAGCGGAGGAGCCTGGCTTTCTTCTTCGCCGCCGCCGCCCTCTTCTTCCGACTTCGGGGGTCTTGTTCCCCTCTTCGGGGGTCTTGTCCCCCTCTTCAGTTCTTCTTGCCGGGCCACCGTGCCTTCTTCTAGCTCTTTTACAAGCGGTACTGTGACATCATAATGGGCGGGGACATCATCCGGTGATGTCCCTATATAAGTCGCTGCACGCCGCGTGTCCTGTCATTGGGACCGGAGACAGCGACAAGGCAACATCTCCAGAAGAGAGGAGAAGAACAGAAGAGAAGAACAGAAGACAGCGGTGACAGAAGACCGGGCCACCGCTTGTAAAAGAGCTAGAAGGCGGCGCGGTGGCCCGGCAAGAAGAACTGAAGAAGGAGACAAGACCCCAGAAGAGGGGGACAAGACCCCCAAAGTCGGAAGAAGGGGGCGGCGGCGAAGAAGAAAGCCGGGCTCCTCCGCTAGTGAAAGAGCTAGCAAAAGAGCAGAAGATAGCGGAGGAGTCCGGCGAGAAGACCCCCGAAGACAGAAGAAGACCCCCGGAGCTGTGCAATAAACTATTTTAACCCTTGTGTGTTGTTTTTTTTTTGTACATTTTTTCACAGGTGAATGGGTATTGGTACATTGTACCCCATACTCATTCACATAGGGTGGGGGGCCGGGATCTGGGGGCCCCCTTATTAAAGGGGGCTCACGGATTCCGATAAGCCCCCCGCCCGCAGACCCCGACAACCAACCGCCAGGGTTGTTGGGAAGAGGCCCTTGTACTCATCAACATGGGGACAAGGTGCTTTGGGGTGGGGGCCCCCCCCTTCCCCAAGGCACCCCCCCCATGTTGAGGGCACGTGGCCTGGTACGGCTCAGAAGGCTCCAACCCCTTTCCTGGCCGGCCAGGTAGCGTGCTTGGATAAGGGTCTGGTATGGATCTGGGGGGACCCCCACGCCATTTTTTCGGCGTAGGTGGTTCCCCTTAAAATCCATACCAGACCTAAGGGCCAGGTATGCTCTCGGAGGGGGAACCTCATTCTCTGATTGGCCACGGCAAAAGTCGCCTGGCCTGGGGTGACTTAAAGTCGTGTTGTAAGTCGCCCCAAGTCGTGTTCAAGTTGTGTCCAAGTTGCCTCTAAAAGTCATGTTGAAAGTCGTGTTGCCCCTGTGTGAACCGAGCCTAAACGTAAGGAGGTTCAGTGAGGAGGGCAAAAAAGCTCTAGTGGTGAGCTCAAATTTATGGGAGTGGGGTCCTATAGCATTGGAGAGAAGGCGGTGTTAGACTCCATGGCAGACTATATGTGGGTTGTCAGGAAAATAATGTTTACTGCCAAAGATGTTTTTCAAAAAAGCAATAAAAAAAGGGACTTGTATAAAGAATTTGCTGGAGTGCTGTTTTGCTTGGTTAAGACCTGGTTTAAAAGAGAACTATGGCCCAACCTTTTTTGGCGTTAGTTTTTTTTTTTGTTCACAAGATGACATATAGGATGTTCTCCCGTGACAAAAAAAACTAATGTGCATGTGGCGGGCTATGGCCCACTATATCCTGACAGCACAGAGCCGCGATGCAGCCGGGACAGATCCTGACAATACTGTTGAGATCCACCCTGCCGCCTGATTGACAGCTGACTCTGCCTCACTAGAGCCAGAGCCAGCGCCGTTTTTAAAATTCAAGAACATGGGGTGCAAAGTGGGCGGGGTTTCAGCAACTATAACGCACAATATCTCCGCAACCAAAGCGGCACAAACGTTTATTTTTGCAGCACAAACCAGCACAAACGCGGCACAAACGAATGGCGCGTTCGTTTTTAAAATTCAAGAACATGGGATACAAAGTGGGCGGGGTTTCAGCAACTATAACGCACAATATCTCCGCAACCAAAGCGGCACAAACGTTTATTTTTGCGGAACAAACCAGCAGAAATGCGGCACAAACGAATGGTGCAGTCGTTTTTAAAATTCAAGAACATAGGGTGCAAAGTGGGCGGGGTTTCAGCAACTATAACGCACAATATCTCCGCAACCAAAGCGGCACAAACGTTTATTTTTGCAGCACAAACCAGCACAAACGCGGCACAAACGAATGGCGCGTTTGTTTTTAAAATTCAAGAACATGGGGTGCAAAGTGTGCGGGGTTTCAGCAACTATAACGCACAATATCTCCGCAACCAAAGCGCCACAAACGTTTATTTTTGCGGCACAAACCAGCACAAACGCGGCACAAACGAATGGCGCGTTCGTTTTTAAAATTCAAGAACATGGGGTGCAAAGTGGGCAGGGTTTCAGCAACTATAACGCACAATATCTCCGCAACCAAAGCGGCACAAACGTTTATTTTTGCGGCACAAACCAGCACAAACGCGGCACAAACGAATGGTGCGGTCGTTTTTAAAATTCAAGAACATGGGGTGCAAAGTGGGCGGGTTTCAGCAACTATAACGCACAATATCTCCGCAACCAAAGCGGCACAAACGTTTATTTTTGCGGCACAAACCAGCACAAACGCGGCACAAACGAATGGTGCGGTCGTTTTTAAAATTCAAGAACATGGGGTGCAAAGTGGTCGGGTTTCAGCAACTATAACACACAATATCTCCGCAACCAAAGCGGCACAAACGTTTATTTTTGCAGCACAAACCAGCACAAACGCGGCACAAACGAATGGCGCGTTTGTTTTTAAAATTCAAGAACATGGGGTGCAAAGTGTGCGGGGTTTCAGCAACTATAACGTACAATATCTCCGCAACCAAAGCGCCACAAACGTTTATTTTTGCGGCACAAACCAGCACAAACGCGGCACAAACGAATGGCGCGTTCGTTTTTAAAATTCAAGAACATGGGGTGCAAAGTGGGCAGGGTTTCAGCAACTATAACGCACAATATCTCCGCAACCAAAGCGGCACAAACGTTTATTTTTGCGGCACAAACCAGCACAAACGCGGCACAAACGAATGGTGCGGTCGTTTTTAAAATTCAAGAACATGGGGTGCAAAGTGGGCGGGTTTCAGCAACTATAACGCACAATATCTCTGCAACCAAAGCGGCACAAACGTTTATTTTTGCGGCACAAACCAGCACAAACGCGGCACAAACGAATGGTGCGGTCGTTTTTAAAATTCAAGAACATGGGGTGCAAAGGGGTCGGGTTTCAGCAACTATAACACACAATATCTCCGCAACCAAAGCGGCACAGATGTTTATTTTTGCGGCACAAACGCGGCACAAACGAATGGCGCGTTTGTTTTTAAAATTCAGCAACATGGGGTACCAAGTGGGCTGCGTTACAGAAACTATAACGCACAATATCTCCGAAACCAAAGCGACACAAACATTTATTTTTGTGGCACAAATCAGCACAAACGCGGCACAAATGAATGGCACATTTGTTTTTAAAATTCAGCACTATTTGGTGCAAAGTGGGCGGAGTTTCAGGAACTATAACGCACAATATCTCCGCAACCAAAGCGGCACAAACGTTTATTTTTGCAGCACAAACCAGCACAAATGCGGCACAAACGAATGGCGCGGTCGTTTTTAAAATTTAAGAACATGGGGTGCAAAGTGGGCGGGGTTTCAGCAACTATAACGCACAATATACCCGCAACCAAAGCGGCACAAACGTTTATTTTTGCGGCACAAACCAGCAGAAACACGGCACAAACGAATGGCGCGTTCGTTTTTAAAATTCAAGAACATGGGGTGCAAAGTGGGCGGGGCTTGCATTACATTGAATGTTTAATATCTCAGAAACCAAACCGACACAAACGCTAATTTTTGCGGCACAAATCAGCACAAACGTGGCACAAACGAATGGTATATTTTTATTCAGGTTTTACAAACATGGGGTGCCAACTTCACACAGCTGGAGGAGACATATTGCTGCTTTTCATTACTACAAACAGCAGATGTCTCTCCTCTCCTGTCAGAACAGGGATTTGTGTGTTTACTGCACTTCCAAGTGCACTTTCAGTGCAATTTCAAGTGTACTTTGCACTTGTAGTTTGTACTTGTAGTGCAAAGTGGATTTACCTTTCATAAATAACCCCCATTATGTCACATGTTAACCATAAAAAATCCTCTCTCCATACTACGTCCCTCATCACTCCCATAACATGATTGGTATCTCTCAAATGGGTAATCCCTGTACCAATGGCTGCAACAGTCCGTCCAGCACTGGCTGATTGTTTTCATTGAGAGATCCAATCCCTGTAACAATGGGCATACTGTGAAGGGGTCCAGTCCTTTATTAGCCTCCGGGAGATGGTAAAAGGTGGGCATGAGAGGGTGGTCAGGTATCAAAACCTGGCCCTCATTAGGGCTTAAAACTCCCAGACATATTCCCTTACTCACTAAATGAGCCAAGATACTTTTATACTTTTTCGTCTGAATATTTTTAAATACACTATATGTCTTTATATCCAAGAGTTGTTTGATTTCTTCCCCCCCCCCCCCCCATAGGCCTTGGCGTCCATCATAACTGCCAAGCCACTTTTATCTGCTTTGCGGATTATGATAAAAGTATCCTCAGCTAGATTCTTCAGGGACAATCTTCCCTAACCACTTCCCGCCCAGCAAGTCTGACACACCACAACACCAGCCTTGATAAAGAGTGTCTGATGGAGACTCTTTACCACGTGATCAGTTGTGTCCAATCCCAGTTGATCACAATGTAAAGAGGAAGAGCCGTTTATCAGTTTTTCCTGACTTTCACCTGACAGACGCAAGTAGAGGAGAGCCAATTGACTGCTCTCTTTACAGGGGGGGGCTGATTGATTATCAGCACAGCCCCCCTGAGGATGCCCACCCAGAACCAGCAGGGATGCCACCAGGACCACCAGGGATGGCCACCATTGATGACCACCAGGCATGCCACCCATGGCCACCATGGATGCCAATCTGTGCCCAAAATTATGCCAATCAGTGCCCATATATGATGCCACACGGTGCCGACAGTAATACCTGTCAGTGATGCCTTTACAGTGCCACCTATCAGTGCCCATCAGTGCCACCCATAAGTACTCATCAGTGTTGACTATGAGTGCCCATCTGTGTCGCCTATCAGTGCCACCTATGAGTGCCCATCAGTGCCCCATATCACTGCCACCCATAAGTGCCCATCAGTGCTGCATATTAGTGACCATCAGTGCTGCCTTATCAGTGCCCATCAGTGCAGCCTTATCAGTGTCCATCAGTGAAGGAGAAAACGTACTTCTTTCCGAAATTTGTATTTGCTTAGATAAAAATAAAAACCTCAGAGGTGGTCAAATAACATCTAAAGAAAGCTCTATTCGTGGGAACAAAATGATACAAATTTAGTTTGGGTACAGTGTAGCATGACCACGCATAAGTCATTTTAAAAAGCGACAGTGCTGAAAGTTGAAAATTGGCTTGGGCAGGAAGGGAGGAAAGTGCCTGGTATTGAAGTGGTTAAACGACCCCATGGGCATCTCCATTTCCAAGTGTACACATCGTTTAGCTCATCATCTAGCTTATCTCACATTCATTTTCTGTCTTACCCGCTATGAGTCCCCCAGCTCTTTCAGAGGTAGAATTTCCTGTTGCAATGTACTAATCTCACACTGCAAATTTTCAGTTTCTTTGATTTTTTGATGCAATAATGATCTGCATTCAGTCAAAGGATGTTAATTTCCTTTCTGGTTCTTTGATATATCATATAGGCTTATTTTTTTGTTTCTTGGCCAAGCTCTGTTATTTTTTATTGTTTTCTTATGTCTCTCAGATTTAGAATTATCGTGAAGATCAGGATCAGTATGTTTATTCGTTTATGTGTTTACAAAGGATATGGACAGGGGGATTCACAGCCTAAACTGGTGGATTGTGGATGTTTCTGATATGTTTCCGTTGAAAGGATAAACCTTGGTAAAAATTTTATTTCATTTTTTTTTTATCCCTTTTTTATTTTAAAGCCAATAGCTAAACTGTGGATGTCCTTTTGTGTTTGTTGTATTTTGTATCATTTTTTTTTTTTTTTTTACATATTTAACCTCCCTGGCGGTATGATTCAGTCTGGAATTAGGTGCTGAAAGCGGTACAATTATTTTGCATGGAAATCTGGCGTTTTATTTTGTAGTCCTGTAATTCTTAGGAATAACGCTCTTAAATCTCTTCAAACCAGAGTCTAGCAGACATCCCGGGTATGATAAAGTTTATAATATAATAAAGAATAATAAAAATTATTCAATAATGTAATAAAATCCTAAAACACTGAAAAAGGTACACTTTTTGGTTGCTATGGACAATCTCCAAATTTCAGGCAGAAAAAAATGTATTTATAATATAAAAGTGCATGCAGGACATTGCACAGACCACTAGGGACAAAGGGGGTGTGTAATTTTTTAATACAGCACTGTAATATGTAAGATTACAGTGCTGTGTGTGTTTTGTGTCTTTTTGCTTTTTTGAATTTGCCGCTGTTCTCCGCTCCCATGCGCCGTAACGTCTCAGGGAACGGAGCTCGGTGGCATTCGGCACTGTGAATCGAGCGGAGAACAGCTCGATCACACAGCGCGGGGGACATCACTGGATCCAGGGGACAAGGTAAGTAAGTCTCACTGCGTCCACCCCTGCATCCAGCGAAGCTATCCGAGTCTGACTCGGGGTTACCGTTCCTGCTAGAAAATTCCCAACCCGAGCCAGACTCGGGATTACCGCTAGGGAGGTTAATGCACTGCCCACTTTCGGGACATTAAATTATAAAATTAATAAGATGCTTCTGTGTACTAAGCTAGAACTTGTATCCTTGGAGATATTGTTGCATAGTAGTGTCTAAGGCCGCGTACACACGGGCGGATTGTCTGCCCAACTTAGTCCGCTGAAACGTGTTTCAGCGGACAATCCGCTCGTGTGTGGGCTTCAGCGGACTTTTTCAGCGGACAGTCTGGCGGACTAAGTCTTTCGGAATTTCCGTAATTTTGTCCGTCCAAACTTGGTTTCAGCGGACAGTCCGCTCGTGTGTAGGCAAGTTGGACGGACTAAGTATGGCGCATGCTCAGAAAGGATTTACACGCCGAAGGTTGCATTACAGTGTATTGAACGTCGAATTTCTAGTCCCGTCGTACGTGCCGTACACGTCATCGCGCAAGCTTTCGGTGGACTGTCTGCTCATCGTGTGTGGGTCAAGTCCGTTCATTCAAAAGTAGGACGGATTGTCTGTCGGATTGTCAGACGAACTTAGTTGGCCAGACAATCCGCCCGTGTGTACGCGGCCTAAAGCCTCGTACACACGGTACGATTGTTGTCAGGGGATTGTCTGTTGACAGACTGTTGTCTTAAAATCTTACCATTAGTACGCTCCTTTTGACAATTGTTGTCACATTTTCGGCCAACAAATGACAGGCTAGTAAATTTTGGGCGGACAGCGGTTTGACGTCAGATTTTCGTATGGTCAGTACATAAATCCGTCATACAAAAGTCGAAAGTACAAACATGCATGCTCGGAATCAATGCTCACCGAACACAAAATTAGCAGAAGAGGCCCAAAGGGTGGCGTTCAAGAGCTGAAATTCCTCGTAGTATGTCACTACATTTGCGTTTGTGGCACGACAATTGTGTACCATTAGTATGCAAGACAAGATCCTGGCGCATGTGCTTTTGACAAAAATCAGACGCTCAGTTGGCCAACACTCATACCGTGTGTACAAGGCTTTAGTTCCTTGCTAATCTGTATGCTGTTGCACTGTGTTGGCAGATTGCATGCAGATTGTAAGATAACATATCTCCCAGAATGAAGGGTATGTGCGTATGGTTGCCTAGCAGACAAACTACTAGGTGGTGGCAAGTAGGGATGGGCCGAACACCCCATGGCTCGGTTCGCAGCAGAACATGCGAACAGGCAAAAAATGTGTTCGAACACGCAAACACCATTAAAGTCTATAGGATACGACTGTAAAAAGTCAAAAGTGATAATTTTAAGGGTTAATATGCAAGTTATTGTCATAAAAAGTGTTTGGGGTCCCAGGTCCTGCCCCAGGGGACATGTATCAATGCAAAAAAAGTTTTAAAAAAGGCTGTTTTTTCGGGAGCAGTGATTTTAATAATGCTTAACCACTTGACCACTGGGCACTTAAACACCCTTAATAACCAGACCAATTTTCAGCTTTCGGTGCTCTCACATTTTGAATGACAACTACTCAGTCATGCAACACTGGACCTATATGAAATTTTTGTCCTTTTTTTCACAAAAATCGAGCTTTCTTTTGGTGGTATTTAATCACCGCTGGGTTTTTTATTTTTTGTGCTATAAAAGAAAAAATACAGAAAATTCTGTAAAAAAATTAATTTTTCTTTGTTTCTATTATAAAATTTAGCAGATTAGTAATTTTTTCTTCATAAATTTTGGCCAAAATTTATACTACTACATATCTTTGGTAAAAATAAGTACAAATTGGTGGATATTATTTGGTCTTTGTGAAAGTTATAGAGTCCACAAGCTATGGTGCCAACATCTGAAAATTGATCACACCTGAAGTACTGATGGCCTATTTCAATTCTTGAGACCCTAACATGCCAGAAAAGTACAAATACCCCCCAAATGACCCCTTTTTGGAAAGAAGACATTCCAAGGTATTTAGTAAGAGGCATGATGAGTTTTTTGAAGTTGTCATTTTTTCCCACAATTCTTTGCAATATCAAGATTTTTTTTTACTTTTTTTTTTTTCACAAAATTGTCATATTATCAGTTTATTTCTCACACACAGCATATGCATACCACAAATTACATCCCAAAACACATTCTGCTATTACTCCCGAGTACGGTGATACCACATGTGTGAGACTTTTACACAGTGTGGCCACATACAGAGGCCCAACATGCAGGGAGCACCATCAGGCGTTCTGAAGCACCCAGGACAATTCTGACATTTCTCTCCTACATGTAAAAATCATCATTTATTTGCTAGAAAATTACATAGAATCCCAAAACATTATATATGTTTTTTTAGCAAACACCCTGGAGAATACAATCGAGGTCGTTGCAACTTTTTATCTCACACGGTATTTGCGCAGCAATTTTTCGAATGCTTTTTTTGGGGAAAAAAACTGTTTTGTGCTTAAAAAAAAAAAACACAGTAAAGTTAGCCCAATTTTTGCACAATGTGAAAGATGAAGTTACGCTGAGTAAATAGATACCTAACATGTCACTCTTCAAAATTGCACACGCTCGTGGAATGGCGCCAAACGTCGCTACTTAAAAATCCCCAAAGGCGACGATTTTTTTTTTTTACTGGTTATATGTTTTGAGTTACAGAGAAGGTCTAGGGCTAGAATTATTGCTCTCGCTCATAATGTTCGCAGCGATACCTCACATATGTGGTTTGAATACCATTTTCATATGTGGGCGGGACTTACGTATGCGTTCGCTTCTGCATGCAAGCACATGGGGACAGGGGCGCTTTAAAAAAAAAAAAAAAATATTGTTTATTTTACTTTATTTATTTTAGTTTGACATTTTTTTACCCAAAAATACATTTTTTGATCACTTTTATTCCTATTACAAGGGATGTAAACATCCCTTGTAATAGGAATATGGCATGACAGGTCCTCTTTACAGTGAGATATGGGGTCAATAAGACCCCACATCTCACCTCTAAGCTGGGAAGCCTGAAAGAAAAAAAAAAGATTCTGGCTTTGATCGTATTGGCAAGTCGGTAGAAGCACTGGAGGGCGGCGGGAGGGGGGGGGGTGTCTATGGCTGGGTATTGCAGGGTATCACCGACTATGGCTGGGTATCTCAGAGTATGGCTGGGTATCTCAGAGTATGGCGTTGCAGAGTATGGCGTTGCAGAGTATGGCGTTGCAGAGTATGGCGTTGCAGAAATTGGCGTTGCAGAGTAATGCGTTGCACAGCATTGCAGGGTATTGGCGGGTGTTGCAGAGCATTGCAGAGTGTTGGAGGGTATTGGCGGGTGTTGCAGAGCATTGCAGAGTGTTGCAGGGTATTGGCGGGTGTTGCAGAGTGTTGCAGGGTATTGCAGAGTGTTGCAGGGTATTTCAGAGTGTTGCAGGGCATTGCAGAGTGTTGCAGGGTATTGCAGGGTATTGCAGAGCATTGCAGAGTGTTGCAGGGTATTGCAGAGTGTTGCAGGGTGTTGCAGAGTATTGCAGAGTAATGGCAGGGTATTGCAGAGTGTTGCAGGGTATTGCAGAGTATTGCAGGGTATTGCAGAGTATTGCAGGGTATTGCAGAGTGTTGCAGGGTATTTCAGAGTGTTTCAGGGTATTGCAGGGTATTGCAGAGTATTGCAGGGTATTGCAGAGTATGGCAGGGTAATGGCAGGGTATTGCAGGGTAATGGCAGGGTATTGCAGGGTATTGCAGAGTGTTGCAGGGTATTGCAGAGTGTTGCTGGGTATTGCAGAGTATTGCAGGGTATTGCAGAGTAATGGCAGGGTATTGCAGAGTATTAGCTGGCATTGCAGAGTATTGCAGAGTAATGGCAGGGAATTGAGGGGTTAATTTTCGGTGAGCAGCGATGTGGGCACTGCAGATGCAGCCCACATCGCTGCTGACACCGATCGGTACAGAGAGGGGGAGGGAGGAACCGGCGTCATAACATGACGCCGATTTGTTTACAAGTGATCACTCCGTCATTTGACGGAGCGATCACGTGGTAAACGGCCGTGATGAGTGATCCATGTCCCGTGGACCCGGCGGTCACGGATGCTCTCGAGTGCATGCCCCAGGGGGCGCGCGAGAGCGGAATTCTGGGAGGACGTCATATGACGGCCTCCCAGAGTTAAACAACCGCCCTGTAGCCGTCATTCGGCTATGGGCCGGTAGTTAAGCGGTTAAAGTGAAACAATAAAAGTGAAACAATCCTTTAAATTTCATACCTGGGGAGTATCTATACAGGCATACCCCACTTTTAAGTACACAATGGGGTTTATTTACTAAAGCTGGAAAGTGCAAAATCAGGCTCACTTCTGCATAGAAACCAATCAGCTTCCAGGTTTTATTATCAAAACTTAATTGAACAAGCTGGGGTTGGAAGCTGATTGGTTTCTATGTAGAAGTGATCCTGATTTTGCACTTTATGGCTTTAGTAAATAAACCCCATTGTGTACTTAAAAGTGGGGTATGCCTGTAGTATGCCTGTAAAGTGGCACATTTTTCCTGTGTTTAGAACAGTCCTTGCACAAAATGACATTTCTAAAGGAAAAATAGTCATTTAAAAGTAATAGCAGCTATAGTGAATTCCTTCAATAAATGTGCTTCTTCTGGAGCTAGATCAATACATATTAGAACAACATCCTTGCTGTCAAGGAGTCAGAACACCCTAATGGACACAGACCCAGATGGAGCAGCAGTACAATAGAAAAATAAAACAAGACCAAGGTCTATAAGGTATAACTGCATGTGAGGCAAGTGTCTCTATATCATAGGCTTAAAGCAAAAAATGCCACGGTCATCAACTAATCAGATCTGTATGTAGAATACATGGGAGCCAAGCAAAGGTCCAATAGTATCTCAAAATAGATGGCAGAACCAGAATATGGTATTATTCACAAGAAATCACAGGACCAAACACACACAAAGCTCTTAGATAAGGTAAGATATACGCTCACATAGCGTCCTGGAACATCAAGCGGGTGTATCCTGCAGGATCTGGCATTTATTTTAAAATACTATTGGACCTTTACTTGGCCCCCATGCATTTTACATTCAGATTTGATCAGTTGATGACTGTGGCATTGTATCCTTGAAGCCTAGGTTTCTGGATGGATGGTGGACCAGGGAGAAGGTTTTAATCACTTTTGCACTTGTACATGAATTGTATGTCATGTGTGTCTAATATCTTGTTGTTATAATTCTAATAAAATATTTTATTATACCTTTTTAAGTATGCCTATAAAGTCCATTCCTTCAAAGCCCTAGTATACGTTATAAAATTAAATTACATGGCATAGCCTATTCACACTGTCCACAGCGCCACCCTGTGGTGACAGCTTCTATATACATTGCTCATAGAGTATGAATCAGATCCTTGCAGAATTTCATGAGTTAAAACAAACACCTGTATTCCTGTAGTATCATGAACCAAGCAAAATGCAATACAATTGCAGTCTTCTATTTATTTGATACTTTGATTTTAATTGCCATTCTGTCAGCATAAAAGCACACTAAGTGAGTGACATGATAGATAGCCTACCATCCCAGTCTGCTGTATAATCTATAAAGAAGGTTTTATTATTATAGACAGCAGTGATTTATACTCTGTTGTAATAGAGTAGTTTTTGCCCATCAAAATCATTGTGCCTGGTGGAAATAAGAGAGAAACTTGAGAGAAAGAGAACCTGTCTAAAATGAAAAATTGTATGCTCACCTTTCCGTTGCTTTCCTTGTCCATTTTCATGGCATAACACAATGGGTGAATGCTCTATAATTTAACCTATAGGTTAAATAGGACAATAGGACACTACTCATTCTGGTAAATACAAACAAACCATGTCATGGGAGGGAAACTTATGTATTGCCATGAAGATGCAACAGGACATTAAATTACAGAAAGGTGAATATACTTTTTTTTTGCTGCATTATTGTTGAAATATAATGTTAATTTCCTTTTTTTGCAACAAATAGATCAGCCAGTAGGTGGCAGTGTTTATAAGTTTGTGGCTGCCTCTATGTTTAAACTCTATTGTTTTTTCTCTGATACTAAACTTCCTGTTTTCTGTCTGCAGTTAAGCAGTAGGGATGAGCCAAACACCACCTGGTTCAGTTAGCAGCAGAACATGCTCATTTTTTACAGGCTTAAATGCAAGTTATTGCCATAAAAAGTGTTTGGGGACCTGGGTCCTGCCCCAGGGGACATGTATCAATGCAAAAGAAAGTTTTAAAAACAGGTGTTTTTTCAGGAGCAGTGATTTTAACCAGTTGCCGACCGCCGCACGCCGATGTACGTCGGTACAATGGCACGGGCAGGCATAAGGACATACATGTACGTCCCTTGCCTCCCGCGGGTCGGGGGCCCGATCGGGCCCCCGCCCGGTGCCTGCGGCGGTCGGTATTCGTACGGGAGCGATCCCGGACGAGGGGACGGCCATTCATTCATGGCCACCCCCTCGCGATCGCTCCCGACGAATAGAAATCCCCGGTGACATCACTTCCTCTCCTGTAATGTAAACACAGTAGAGGAAGTGATGTATTCTCTCCTCCGTGTCGGTATTTTTCGTTCCGACACGGAGGAGAGCGGATCAGTAAGTTGCACCAACACTCACACACACAGTAGAACATGCCAGGCACACTCACACCCCCCCTTTACCCCCCGATCACCCCCCCAATTACCCCTGCCCCCCAGTCACAGTGACACCAATGTCATTTTTTTTTTTTTTTGCATTGGTGTCATTTGTGACTGTAATAACTGTTAGGGCAGTTAGAGTTAGCCCCCTTTAGTTCTAATGTACCCCCCTAACCCCCCCAATAAAGGTTTAACCCCGTGATCACCCCCCGTCGCCAGTGTCACTAAGGCTGGGTTCACATTGCAGCGGTTTATGAGAACGAATGTGATTCGCACCGCACTGCAGTGCAAATCACATCCGATCTCTGTGCGATTCGAGTTCAGCCATTCGCCGCACCCGCCGCACCCGCCACACCCGCCGCACCCGCCGCAAATTCGCACGGGACCCTTTTTTTGGCCCGCAGCAGAATCGGATCGCATGGGTGTTCACACCATGCGATCCGAGTTTGCAGATCGCACTGCGATATGCGAACTGATCTGGGGGTGTCAGTAACATTTCACTGACACTCCCAGCAGTTCGCATAGGGCAGTGTGAACTGCCGCCGGGAGGCATGCGATGCGGGAACCCGCCGCGGATTCGCGGCGTTTCCGCATCGCTCCAGTGTGAACCCAGCCTAATAAGCGATCATTTTTCTGATCGCCGTATTAGTGTCACAGGTGACGCTAGTTAGGCAGGTAGGTATTTAGGTTCGCCGCAGCTTTTTATAGCGCCAGGGACCCCCATATACTACCGCATAAAGCCCCCTGATTGCCCCCTAGTTAACCCTTTCACCAGTGATCACCATATAACTGTTACAGGTGACGCTGGTTGGTTAGTTATTTTTTATAGTTTCAGGGCACCCGCCATTTATTACCTAATAAAGGTTTAACCCCCTGATCACCCGGCGGGTGTCATTTGTGACTAATAACTGTTAGGGCAGTTAGGGTTAGCCCCCTTTAGTTCTAAGGTACCCCCCTAACCCCCCCAATAAAGGTTTAACCCCGTGATCACCCCCCGTCGCCAGTGTCACTAAGGCTGGGTTCACATTGCAGCGGTTTATGAGAACGGATGTGATTCGCACCGCACTGCAGTGCAAATCACATCCGATCTCTGTGCGATTCGAGTTCAGCCATTCGCCGCACCCGCCGCACCCGCCGCAAATTCGCACGGGACCCTTTTTTTGGCCCGCAGCAGAATCGGATCGCATGGGTGTTCACACCATGCGATCCGAGTTTGCAGATCGCACTGCGATATGCGAACTGATCTGGGGGTGTCAGTAACATTTCACTGACACTCCCAGCAGTTCGCATAGGGCAGTGTGAACTGCCGCCGGGAGGCATGCGATGCGGGAACCCGCCGCGCATTCGTGGCGTTCCCGCATCGCTCCAGTGTGAACCCAGCCTAATAAGCGATCGTTTTTCTGATCGCCGTATTAGTGTCACAGGTGACGCTAGTTAGGCAGGTAGGTATTTAGGTTCGCTGCAGCTTTTTATAGCGCCAGGGACCCCCATATACTACCGCATAAAGCCCCCTAATTGCCCCCTAGTTAACCCTTTCACCAGTGATCACCATATAACTGTTACAGGTGACGCTGGTTGGTTAGTTATTTTTTTATAGTTTCAGGGCACCCGCCATTTATTACCTAGTCTCACTAGTGTACCCCTAAATTTAGGGGTGTCTACTTTCCAAAATGGGGTCATTTGGGGGGGGTTTGTGCCATCTTGGCATTTTATGGCCTTCAAAACTGTAACGCCCTTAGAAAGCCTGAAGGCGGTGCTTGGTTTTCGGGGCCCCGTACGCGGCTAGGCTCCCAAAAAGTCCCACATATGTGGTATCCCCATACTCAGGAGAAGCAGCAGAATTTATTTTGGGGTGTCATTTCACATATGCCCATGGCATGCGTGAGCAATATATCATTTAGTGACAACTTTGTGAAAAAAAAAAAAAAAAAAAAAAAAGTTTGTAATTTTCCCGCAACTTGTGGCAAAATATAAAATATTCCATGGACTCAACATGCCTCTCAGCAAATAGCTTGGGGTGTCTACTTTCTAAAATGGGGTCATTTGTGGGGGTTTTGTGCCATCTTGGCATTTTATGGCCTTCAAAACTGTAATAGGTAGTGAGGAGTGAAATCAAAAAATTACGCCCTTAGAAAGCCTGAAGGCGGTGCTTGGTTTTCGGGGCCCCGTACGCGGCTAGGCTCCCAAAAAGTCCCACATATGTGGTATCCCCGTACTCAGGAGAAGCAGCAGAATTTATTTTGGGGTGTCATTTCACATATGCCCATGGCATGCATGAGCAATATATCATTTAGTGACAACTTTGTTAAAAAAAAAAAAAAAAAAAAAAAAGTTTGTAATTTTCCCGCAACTTGTGGCAAAATATAAAATATTCCATGAACTCAACATGCCTCTCAGCAAATAGCTTGGGGTGTCTACTTTCTAAAATGGGGTCATTTGTGGGGGTTTTGTGCCATCTTGGCATTTTATGGCCTTCAAAACTGTAATAGGTAGTGAGAAGTGAACTCAAAAATTTACGCCCTTAGAAAGCCTGAAGGCGGTGCTTGGTTTTCGGGGCCCCGTACGCGGCTAGGCTCCCAAAAAGTCCCACATATGTGGTATCCCCATACTCAGGAGAAGCAGCAGAATTTATTTTGGGGTGTCATTTCACATACGCCCATAGCATGTGTGAGCAATATATCATTTAGTGACAACTTTGTGTAAAAAAAAAAAAAAATTTTTTTTTTTGTCATTATTCAATCGCTTGAGGCAAAAAAATAAAATATTCAATGGGCTCAACATGCCTCTTATCAATTTCCTTAGGGGGTCTACTTTCCAAAATGGGGTCATTTGGGGGGTTTTGTACTGCCCTGCCATTTTAGCACCTCAAGAAATGAGATAGGCAGTCGTAAACTAAAAGCTGCGTAAATTCCAGAAAACGTACCTTAGTTTGTAGATGTGACAACTTTTGCGCAAACCAATAAATATACAATTATTGACTTTTTTTTTACCAAAGACATGTGGCTGAATACATTTTGGCCTAAATGTATGACTAAAATTGAGTTTATTGGATTTTTCTAATAACAAAAAGTAGAAAATATCATTTTTTTTCAAAATTTGCGGTCTTTTTACGTTTATATCGCAAAAAATAAAAATCGCAGAGGCAATCAAATACCATCAAAAGAAAGCTCTATTTGTGGGAAGAAAAGGACGCAAATTTTGTTTGGGTACAACATTGCATGACCGCGCAATTACCAGTTAAAGCAGCGCAGTGCCAAAGTGTAAAAAGACCTCTGGTCATTTACCAGCAAAATGGTCCGGTCTGAAAGTGGTTAATAATGAAACAGTGATTTTAATAATGAAATAGTGAAACAATAAAAATTAAATATTCCTTTAAATATTGTGCCTGGGGTCTCCTTAGTCTGCCTGTGAAGTAATGCATGTTTCCCATGTTCATAACAGTACCACAGCAAAATTACATTTCTAAAGGAAAAAATCTCATTCAAAACTGCTCGCGGCTGTAATGTATTGTCGGATCCTGGTAATATAGATAAAAATCATTGAAAAAAAATGGCGTGGGTTGCCCTCCCAGTCCATTACCAGGCCCTTCAGGTCTGGTATGGATATTAAGGGGAACTCCGCGCCAAAATAAAAAAAATGGTGGGGAGGTTCCCCCCAAAATCCATACTAGACCCTTATCCGAGCATGCAACCTGGCAGGCCACAGAAAAAAGGGGGAGATGAGAGAGCACTGAACCATACCAGGCCACATGCCCTCAACATGGGGAAGGGTGCTTTGGGTTCCCCAAAACACCTTGTCCCCATGTTGAAGGAGACAAGGGCCTCTTCCCCACAACCCTTGCCCGGTGGTTGTGGGGGTCTGTGGGCAGGGGGCTTATCGGAATCTGGAAGCCCCCTTTAACAAGGGGAAACCCAGATCCCAGCCTCCCCATGTGAATGGGTATCGGGTATATTGTCCTACATATTCACCAAAAAAAAGTGTCAAAAAAGTAGAAATGACAGGAGACAGTTTTTGACAGTTCCTTTATTAAAACAATAAAAAAAAATGTTCCACTCAGCTTCATTTACAGCACCGACGACCCAAGAAAAAAAGAACAGAAAAACGCTGCCTCAATGGGCATCCCCGAAACTGCAGCCTTTTCATGATGACAGCTGTTATATAGCTGAGGGCGGGGACACTCAGTGACATAACCAGGTGACCCCACCCCTTCTGATGTCAGGTCACCAGGCGGCCCCACCCTTGGCTATATAACAGCTGCCATCTTGAAAAGGCTGCAGTCGGTGGGACACCTCCCATGGAGGCAGAGTTTTTCCAAAAAAAAATTCTCTGGTCATTGGTGCTGTGATTGGATTTACATTGCAGGACACTTTTTGTTTTTTTATTTTTTAATAAAGGACTTGTCCAAAACTGTCTCCTGTCATTTTTACTTTGACACTTTTTTTGGTGAATGAGTAGGGGTACAATGTACCCTATACCCATTAACATAGGGGGGCTGGGATCTGGGGACCTCCTTGTTAAAGAGGAATTCCAGATTCTGATAATCATTTTCCTTTAGAAATGTCATTTTGCTGCTCTCATTCATTACACTATGTACAGCCGCTATGTAAGCAGCCTCACATAGTGTGGGGCATCGACTTAGTCCTCTGAGCTACGTTTGGCCAAAGGCATCCTGCCTTTTGGCCAATCATGGCTCTCACAGCAGAGCATGCTGTGATTGGCCAAAACAAGGCAGCTCAGGTGCATGCTTTGGACAATCAGCAGCCACCAATGCACTGCGATCTCGAAGTGCATTAACGATCTCACAGTGCATTATGGGGAATTCCGCTGGCGCTCTCGAATGCCCCATACTGTTCTAAATTTGGTGAATGGGCAAACACCCAATGTTTGAGTCGAACTTACATTCAACTCGAACATCGGGCTTATCCCTATTAGGCAGCAAAGCCCATATGGACTCTGCTCTGTTCGTTCTGTAGGGCAACAATTATCACAGCACACAAATGTATTTAATAATCACAACACTAGAGTTGTTATTGCTAATTTAATATGTGTTTTAACATTTTTTGAACCAGAAGAAATTATGCTTCTCCCAAACTCCACTGTTGTAAGAGCAGCTGGATCAATTCTGTAGTGATTTACAAAGAGCTCCTTGAATACCAAGTCCTGATTTTGCAGATTACTTCAGGCAAGACCTTGAAAAATGCTGCTCATGGCGCTGTCACCCCCCTTGTTGTGTGCACCCTGACATTATGGGGGCACGTGAAGATTTTCATCATGTAAGCTTTCCTAATGAGCTTTACTAGCCAAGAGGCTGTTCTTGTCAAAGCTTCCAAGAGGTACAATTAAATATTATTCTGAACATATTTTGCTTGTTGTAGTTGTGATATATGCCTTTAGGGTAAACCCCTACTTTTAGGGCATGGGGATGTCCTGTTTCATCCAAAAAAAAGTAGGTAGAACTATATCTTAACTTTGAAAGGATGAAAGTCTGCATAGTTAGTTGAATCTATGACAAACAGGTTTGGTTCACCTCAAACCCATTTTCAATCCAAACCAGAACCTCAAGCTAATTTCAATCTCTTAAAACTTTCATACCTGATAATAGGTGTATAGTATAGTAAATGTTAAAAGAAGTGACTTTTCATTCATATACCACATTTACCCTATAGTAGGGGTCAGCAACTTTATTCCACTTAAGGGTCGCATTCAATGCATGTGAATGCATGGAGGGCCACATTCACCTGTTAAATTAATAGAAAGGGAAGACCCCCACTGTACCAACATCCAATATTATAGAAAAGGGATTGAATGAGTTGAAACAACTCTATCAAAAAAGGGTGGATTTTTTGGGCTCAACATGAGACAATGTTATTATAAATCATGTAAATCTTTATTACAAAATAATCTGATTAAAAAGACATTGAACGAACAAGAACACCTAACTGACTGACAGGCTCAACAAGTAACAATAAAATAGGCACGAAAATATGGATATAAATTAAATCCGCGTGGACATGAATACTATACAAATATATCAATGAGTAGAGTCCATAGATTTTCCCTTGCCCTCTTGTCAACACGTTTCATAAACTGCTTTTTCAAGACATTATTGGGTAGGAGTTAATAAAAAATTAAATACAATAAAAGAAGAGTCATACGTATACATGGTGTTGCGGTATATATTGCATAGTAAGCACTGTATATTGATATTCGAACACCAATAAAACACCATACACACATCTACACATATACCCATTACATATATGCTTGCCTGATGAGCCAAGATGACGGGTCTTGGGGACACTACACAGAAATAGATTCAAAGCCAGGTGGATTCCTGTCCATCAACTGCCAAATAGTAACAGGTAAGTCAAGTATCCTGACACTTGTCTTGGGGAAAGGGGAATTCCACTTCTGCTATGACCAAAATCCTTGGCAGTACTAAAAATGTAATACATACACTATAATGAATTTGTGAGTAACTCCCCCTCAGGTATAATTTTATAATAATCTATTTGATGTATATAAACTATAAAATATTAATTTACCTCAAATCAAAGGATCAGGTAGATTGGAGTAAATTAATTATAGTCGGTAGGAAGGAAGGGCTATATATCAGAACATCTCCATCAATGTCTATAAAATAATAAATGCATATGTGCTTTAGAAGAAAAAAAAGGGGGTGGGGGGGGAATGAATGGTAATATGTTTTTGGGTGCATACTTACCAATAAGGATTGATACTGTATATCAGCCTTCAATAGAGGATAATGGACCCAAATATTAACTGGATGTGTCCACCTAGGTGAACCTCTGGTCTTCAGCTTAGTATGCTGGATGGAGCCTAAAGTGTAAATAATTGTATAATGGGTCAGATATTCAATGCTAGTAATAATATGCATGTATCTGGCAGCTGAACATATTCCTCAATCCTACACACCTTATGTATATGTTTCCAGCACTTCCTCCTATTAGGGGGGCTAGAACACAACCAGGCCAATTCCCAAATAGAGTATGGGATTCTGGAACAAAAGCAAAAAACAAATAAAACCAAAATCAAACATCAAGCAAATACTGCCAAATGAGATATTGATATCAAAAGGGTTGATTGCAAAGGCATAGTTCACCTCATCCCATGTGGCTCACTTAGTATCCAAAGAGGGTATCTATCCAGGGTGTCTCTGCAGGTTCAACATTTGCAGAATGACTGAGCATTTATATGTCTGCTTATTTGGTGCCAAAATGATCACAGCATCCATCCAGATGTGGGCAGGGCAGCGAAACGTCAGGTGCCAGACCCAAGACATCCATCCACCATGGGCTGAGTGTGGGGCGGCATTCACAAATGCTAGGCGGGGCGACGTTGTGTCATGACGCAGCGTGCACATCACATCTGCATCACGGGTGGTCTGCTCTGTATCAAAAGTAAATACAAGGGTGGGACAACATGGTGTCATGACGCAGAGTACATGTCACATCCGCATCATAAATGACCCACACTAGATCACAGGTAAACACAGGGGAACATGTGACCAGCAGTGGCAAAACAACTCCTGCTAACATAGCCAGCAACACCAGTCTAGGTATCGCATTCCAATGGGCAAAACATTCAAACAGCAATCCGAATAGTAGGGTAAACAGGTGCCATCACCGATCTCTTAATGCAGCCCCCAGAACAGATCATGGCCCAAAATAATGTGCGCCATGATATCACTGAATAATCCATCGGCAAGACAAGCAATATGCAAATAGGAACATATAAACATACAAGACAGACGTAGACATGAACTGAGACTTAGGACAAGACAACAATGATGAACCAGAACCAGAACCAAAAAAATTTAAATATGAAAAATATAATGAATAAAGAAACCCAACAATAATTCTACAAAAAATGATTTGTAGCTTCTGGCATCATTGAGGCCTGGGACAATGGTGGCCCTTAAAGAGTGGATCCATCACATCTCTCTTTGTAATATTTTTATATCAAAGTCACCGCCCCTCGGGTCCATTGCAATGTGTTCTAGGGCTGCAAATTTGATAATTGTATTGTTGCCTGAGTGCTGGAGGTTTACATGTCGACCTATTGGCGTATACAGCAAATTGCTTCCAATGTAGTAGACCTGATTCTTGATCCTATGTCAAAAGCATTGCTTGGTTTTTCCGACATAGAAACTCCCACACTAGCAAAACATAAAATACACCACGCCAATTGTCTGGCAGTTGACATGGTGTGGAGTCGAGTTTAACTTTCCATTGGGAAGATACATAGTGCGATTCTCATAAATCCAGGGGCAAAAACTGCATGAGTTACATTTCCAGGTCCCTCTCTGGGCAGTGTCCTCATCTGTCTGATCTATCTAATGATTTTGTGTTGGCTTGTCTTTTAAAGACATAGTCCTTCTGAATGTTATATTAGGTCTAACCCCTGTATATTTCTGAAGAATAGGGTCATTAGTAAGCAAATACCAATTTTATTTTTAGGATTTCCTGTACACATGGATGTTGTTAAGTGTAGGTCAATATGACCCTAATAGCATCCACTTCGTCTTGTCTGACTCTTTTGCCTGAGTCCTGTTCTCTAGATTGTTTAAATGCCCTTTTATAGGCTTTTTTTAGGGAAATTTTTGAGTAAACTCTACTAGTAGTAGAGTAAACCCTACTAGACTGACTGTCTCATGCTTGAACAGTTCATCATCTGAACAAATTCTTCGTAATCTTAGATATTGGCCATATGGAATGCTGTTAATAAAGGGAGCTGGATGAAAACTGGTCCAAACTCAGCAGTGAAGCAGAAAATCTCCAGTATTATGGAGCAGGAGAAAATAGTAAGTATTATACAAGACAAGATCCATGTCTTCAAACTCATCTGGAAACCGTGGGCTAAATATTGTCGTGTACCTCTATACCCTGGAGTTGACTCCTCATAATGGTCTAACATCTAGGTGACCCATCTATTCCACCTCATCCCACCCCGTCTCTCACCTCACTCCCCCCTCTCTCTAGAACCACATCTCCTTCCTCTATCCCCTCTTACCCACCCTCTCCTGGGCCATAGCTATAACTACATGACATGACTAGTTTCTACTTTTTTATTGCATGCTGATGTACAGATGGAATATCTGTTTATGAACTCAGTCTCCCCGGATTATCTAACTGCACTCCTGATCAGCTATATTTATACTCTTGTTCCAGGTCTCAACACAGTTCAATGACTTGTATTACATAGCAGTAATTCAATAAGGCCCTAGGATATGTATCAGCCACAAATACTTCCACCATAATTTCTTTAGGTGGGGACCCATGGCAGTGTTAAATAGTCAAGGTGGTTGAGGCTCCATTATCCACAGCGTGATGCCTTTTGGGGTGGCTGGTGAGACCCTCACCTACCCTATTTTCCTCTGATAACTGAAAAAATACTGTTATGACTCTCCTACACAGTTATAACTCAATGTTATGGTTTTCCCAACAATGCTTTAGGCTGGGTACACACCTATCCGAATTGGATGCAGCTTTTGCTGCATCTTATCACATGTGTGTGGTTTTAAAAATCAATTTTCCACCGAGACTTACATATGCGTTCGCTTCTGCGTGCGAGCATGGAAGGATGAGGCAGTTTCAATTTTTTTTCTCTTATTTATTTCATTACATTTATTTTTTTTACACTGACCCTAAAAAAAAAATTCTGATCATTTTTATTGCTGTCAGAAGGAATGTAAACCTCCCTTGTGACAGAAAAAAGAAGTGACAGGTACTCTTTATGGAGGGATCTGGGGGCTATAAGACCCCAAATCCTCCTTTGCACATAAAAGCATTCAAAACGCCAAGTTTGGCTGTTTTGAATGCTGTCATTTTTTTCAAATCTGGCGTCTTTAAGTCTTCTGTAAGCATCACGTCTGTCAGGACATCGCTTCCGGATTACTAGATCCAAGACCCAATCAAAGCCGATTCTGGCTCCGTTTGGGTCCTGGCCAGCCGGCGGATGTGCTGGCTGGTCCCTCGGGCCTCCTGGCAACCCATGGATGGTAGCAGGAGGGAAGGGGGCATCCTCTTCCTCTACTTGGAGATAACAGCTGAGCAGCTTCTTAGCCGCATTGGTTGTTATCCGAAGAAAGACAACCGCCGGCTCTACAAAAAATGTCCGCAGGCCGGGTGCACGTGACTTCATCATGTGCACTGACGGGCCAGACATTTAGCAGCGGCAGGCCAAGTGCGGCCCACAGGTTGTCGACCCCTGCTTTATAGGATTAGTAACTAATTTATGAGCTGAATAATTTGGTTTAATAGCCATTGTGGTAGACAAACTAAGTTAAAATATTGTTCAAAAAGTTAGCAGGTTAAGAAAGAAATTATTTATTTCAGGGCCAACAGATAAAGTAGAAACAGTGGATAGTGGTGTAAATAAAGGCTTGTACTAAACTAGTCCAAGGTGTCTTTATCCTAACTTTTCCATTTAAAATTGCTTTGTGCCAGCCTTTTTTTTATATACTGTATGCCCATTGCTGTTCCCATTGTTGCTTGAAGATGCATGCCAATATCCCAGTCATTTTTGTTCAGCACCATCAAAATTTCTGTCTTAATCTCAGTTTGGCACTGCTGATGTTGCATCTCAAAACAGATTTATTCAGTAAATCAGAGCAAAGTGCAAGGATGATGCACAAATGTCAGTAATTCATAGCAATTAAGAAGGTTCCACTTTCATGTCAAATCAGGTAACATATTTGTCTGATTACTTGCTATGCATTACAGGCATACCCCACTTTTAACCACTTGACCACTGGGCACTTAAACACCCTTAATAACCAGACCAATTTTCAGCTTTTGGTGCTCTCACATTTTGAATGACAATTACTCAGTCATGCAGCAGTGGACCTATATGAAATTTTTGTCCTTTTTTTCACACAAATGGAGCTTTCTTTTGGTGGTATTTAATCACTGCTCGTTTTTTTATTTTTTGTGCTATAAAAGAAAAAATACAGAAAATTCGGTAAAAAAAAGAATTTTTCTTTGTTTCTGTTAAAAAATTTAGCAGATTAGTAATTTTTTCTTCATAAATTTTGGCCAAAATTTATACTACTACATATCTTTGGTAAAAATAAGTACAAATTGGTGGATATTATTTGGTCTTTGTGAAAGTTATAGAGTCCACAAGTTATGGTGCCAATATCTGAAAATTGATCACACCTGAAGTAGTGACGGCCTATTTCAATTCTTGAGACCCTAACATGCCAGAAAAGTACAAATACCCCCCAAATGACCCCTTTTTGGAAAGAAGACATTTCAAGGTATTTAGTAAGAGGCATGATAAGTTTTTTGAAGTTGTCATTTTTTCCCACAATTCTTTGCAAAATCAAGATTTTTTTTCACAAAATTGTCATATTATCAGTTTATTTCTCACACACAGCATGAGCATACCACAAATTACACCCAAAAACACATTCTGCTATTACTCCCGAGTACGGCGATACCACATGTGTGAGACTTTTACACAGTGTGGCCACATACAAAGGCCCAACATGCAGGGAGCGCCATCAGGCGTTCTGGAGCACCCAGGACAATTCTGACATTTCTCTCCTACATGTAAAAATCATAATTTATTTGCTAGAAAATTACATAGAATCCCAAAACATTATATATGTTTTTTTAGCAAACACCCTGGAGAATACAATGGTGGTTGTTGCAACTTTTTATCTCGCACGGTATTTGCGCAGCAATTTTTCAAATGCTTTTTTTTGAAAAAAAAAAACAGTTTTGTGGTTAAAAAAAAAAAAAACACAGTAAAGTTAGCCCAATTTTTGCCTAATGTGAAAGATAAAGTTACGCTGAGTAAATAGATACCTAACATGTCACTCTTCAAAATTGCACACGCTCGTGGAATGGCGGCAAACGTCGCTACTTAAAAATCCCCATAGGCGGTGATTTAATTTTTTTTTTACTGGTTATATGTTTGGAGTTACAGAGGAGGTCTAGGGCTAGAATTATTGCTCTCGCTCTAACGTTCGCAGCGATACCTCACATGTGTGGTTTGAACACCGTTTTCATATGTGGGCGGGACTTACGTATGCGTTCGCTTCTGCATGCGAGCACATGGGGACAGGGGCGCTTTAAAAAAAAAAAAATTATTGTTCATTTTACTTTATTTATTTTAGTTTGACATTTTTTTCCCCAAAAATAAATTTTTTGATCACTTTTATTCCTATTACAAGGAATGTAAACATCCCTTGTAATAGGAATATGGCATGACAGGTCCTCTTTACAGTGAGATATGGGGTCAATAAGACCCCGCATCTCACCTCTAAGCTGGGAAGCCTGAAAAAAAAAAAAAGATCCTGGCTTTGATCGTATTGGCGAGTCGGTAGCACCGGAGGGCGGTGGGAGGGGGGGGATGTCTATGGCTGGGTATTGCAGGGTACCACCGTCACCGACTATGGCTGGGTATCTCCGAGTATGGCTGGGTATCTCTGACTATGGCTGGGTATCTCCGAGTATGGCTGAGTATCTCCGAGTATGGCTGGGTATCTCAGAGTATGGCGTTGCAGAGTATTGCGTTGCAGAGCATTGCAGGGTATTGGCGGGTGTTGCAGAGCATTGCAGAGTGTTGCAGGGTATTGGCGGGTGTTGCAGAGCATTGCAGAGCGTTGCAGGGTATTGGCGGATGTTGCAGGGTATTGGCGGGTGTTGCAGGGTATTGCAGAATGTTGCAGGGTATTGCAGAGTGTTGCAGAGCATTGCAGAGTCTTGCAGGGTATTGGCGGGTGTTTCAGAGCATTGCAGAGTGTTGCAGGGTATTGGCGGGTGTTTCAGAGCATTGCAGAGTGTTGCAGGGTATTGCAGAGTGTTGCAGGGTATTGCAGAGTGTTGCAGAGCATTGCAGGGTATTGGTGGGTGTTGCAGAGCATTGCAGAGTGTTGCAGGGTATTGGCGGGTGTTGCAGAGCATTGCAGAGTGTTACAGAGCATTGCAGAGTGTTGTAGGGTATTGGGGGGTGTTGCAGAGCATTGCAGAGTGTTGCAGGGTATTGGCGGGTGTTGCAGAGCATTGCAGGGTATTGTAGAGTGTCGCAGGGTATTGCAGAGTGTTGCAGAGCATTGCAGAGTGTTGCAGGGCATTTCAGAGTGTTGCAGGGTATAGGCGGGTGTTGCAGAGCATTGCAGAGTGTTGCAGGGTATTGCAGAGTATTGCAGAGTAATGGCAGGGAATTGAGGGTTAAAATTCAGTGAGCAGCGATGTGGGCACTGCAGATGCAGCCCACAGCGCTGCTGACACCGATCTCTTCCCCCTCCGCTGTACCGATCGTTTACAAGTGATCACTCCGTCATTTGATGGAGCGATCACGTGGTAAGCGGCCGCGATGAGCGGCCGTTTACCGTGATCCGTGATGCGCCAGGGTCCTGTGGACCCGGCGGTCACGGATGCTCTCGAGTGCGCGCCCCAGGGGGCGCGCGAGAGCGGAATTCTGGTAGGACGTCATATGACAGCCTCCCAGAGTTAAACAACCGCCCTGTAGCCGTCATTCGGCTATGGGCCGGTTGTTAAGTGGTTAAGTACACAATGGGGTTTATTTACTAAAGCTGAAAAGTGCATATAAACCAATGAGCCTCAGGATTTATTACCATGGCTTAATTGAAAAAGCTGGGGTTAGAAGCTCATTGGTTTTTATGAAGAAGGTAGCCTAATTTTTCACTTTTCAGCTTTAGTAAATAAACCCCATTGTGTACTTAAAAGTGGGGTATGCCTGTACTATACTCTGCACATTATCCTCACTCTCTGCATTGTCTTACTCAAAAAAGCCCATGGGTGACCAGGCCTTTTCTGTAACTTTTTGTTAACAAGTAGAGATGGGCCAAACACCCCCTGGTTTGCAGCAGAACTTCCAAACAGGGGAAAAGTTCTAGCCCGAATGGCGAACCCCATTTAGGTCTATTGGAGCTGAACAGGAAAAAAAAAACGCCCATTTTGAAGGCTTATATGCAAATAATTGGCCATAAAATGGGTATGGCGGTCCGGGTACTGCCCTGGGGGACATGTATTAATGCAAATATTTAAAAGATTTTTTCAGAAGCAGTGATTTTAATAAAGCTTAAAGTTTAACAATAAAAATTCCTTTAAATATAGTGCTGGGGGGGGGGGGTCCCCTTAGTCTGCCTTTAAAGTGGTGCATCTCTAGCATGCATAGAACATGCTGCCACAAAAATGACAAAATGAGTCAAATCAGGTTTAAATTGTCAGCACCCAGCGATTTTACGAGGAACCCCACACCAAAATAAAAAAAATGGTGTGGGGTCCCCCCCCAGAATCCATACCATACCCTTATCCAAGCATGCAGCCTGACAGGTCAGGAAAGGCAGGGATGAGCGAGCGCCCCCCTCCTTAACCATACCAGGCCACATGACCTCAACATGGGGGGGTGCTTTGGGGCAAGGGGGGGGACAAGAGGCATAAGAGTCTCTTTCCCACAACCCTGGGCTGTGGTTGCGGGGGTATGTGAGCAGGGGGCTTATTGGAATCTGGAAGCCCCCTTTAACAAGGGGGCCTCCTGATCCCGCCCCCCGTGTGAATGAGTATGGCCTACCCATTCAACAGAAAACTGTCAAAAAGTAATAAAAAATAGAGAAAATCACGCCACCCGCCACACCCAAAAAAGAAGAAAAAAAACTCCCACTGTCCATGAGGGCCGTCTGCCTACTGCAGGCTCTGCCGTTTTGGTAGTTCTATATAAGAACTATCAAATGGCGGAACCTGCAGTCGGCGGTCGACCTCCATGGACGGGGGGAGCGATTTTTTTGGGGGGGTCCAGCGGTGGCAGCGGCATTGTGATTGATGATGGATTTACATCAGGGTACACTGCTTTTTTATTTTTTAATAAAGGAATTGTCAATAGCTGTCTCTGTGTTTTTATTACTTTTTGACTTTTTTTGTAAATCCATCATCAATGAGCCCCCTGCCCCAAAAGCAACCCCCCTTTCCTGACCTGCTTCCCGGTTTCCTGGCCCCACTTCCTAACAATTAGCTTTGCCCAATCAGGGTGCAGAATGCGCAGTGCATTGCAGGGTGTTCCCTGAGTGGAGGGATGTTTGGCCTGAACCTATGCTCAGGACAAACTGTTTGCCCAAATCTATTTACAATTAAATTTGTATTTTTTGCTACAAAATTACTTAGAACCCCCAAACATTATATATTTTTTTTAGTAGAGACCCTAGAGAATAAAATGGCAATTGTTGCAATATTTTATGTTACACTGTATTTGCGCAGCTGTCTTTCAAATGCAATTTTTTGGAGGAAAAAGAGACACTTTTTTGAATAAAAAAAAACAAAAAAGCAAAACACAAGTTAGCCCAATTTTTTGTATAATGTGAAAGAAGATGTTACACTGAGTAAATAAACGTGTCATGCCATGTCTCCTCCTCTAGTCACTCCCATCCCCCCACAGTTAGAGCACACAGTGAGGGAACACATTTAACCCCTTGATCACCCCCTAGTGTTAACCCCTTTCCTGCCAGTGACCTTTATACAGTAATCATTAGCTCTGATCGCTGTATAAATATCAATGGTCCCAAAAAAGTGTCAAAAGTGTCTGATCTGTCCGCCGCAATGTTGCAGTCCTGATAAAAATCGCTGATCACTGCCATTACTAGTAAAAAACATAATAATAATGTAGCACTGACCCTCGAAGGAGCTGCTGGTTTTATTTGGGCCTGCACTTTGCTAAGGAAACCCCCTTATCTTGACTCAATCCCCTTGACACAGCTGTGGTGCAATATGAATGAATAGTGAAATGGTGAGAGATGACCCCACAATACACAATACAATATACCTGTATTATTACCGTGATACCCAATGGCTATACCTGCTGAGAGAAAAACAGTACTCCAACCAATTGAGGTACTTAACCATAAATGTATTTTACTATAAATTGTGATAGGCAGGTGGTTGCAATAATTGTACTGTCACCCTAAAATGAAATGACAGAACAATGAATTCAAAACAACTATTATACAAAGTAAAACTACAAGGGAGCTCCCCCTGCTTTAACTAGTTGCTGACCACCGGCCGTCAAATGATGGCCAGGCGGCACACCTATTGTGGCGGGAGGCCGTCATATCACGGCCTCCCGTTTAAACAGGGAATGCGCGCGATCATGCATGCACACCCCTGTTTCCTCGGTGGCGACGTGTCATGGAGACACCGCTCACCACCGAAGAGGGTGAACAGACATTGGTTATGGCTGTTTACCACGTGATCGGCCGTGATGAAGTCACGTCCAATCACAGATGGTCACACCCTGACTGTGCACGGCGCCTGCGCGCGATCGCGAGGGCGCTGCGCGTGCACGTCAGTGGCGGTGTGTTCCCCGGGAACACTGCTCGTCACCATGGCTGGTAAACAGCCATTGGCCGGCTGTTCACCCATGTGATCGGATGTGATCCTTTCACAGCCGATCACTAAAATGTAAACAAACCGCGGTAACGAGATGTTACCGGGTTCTCCTCCTCACACACCGATCGTGTGTGAGGAGGAGATTGCGGTAACATCTCGTTACCGCCTACAGTACACATCAAGCACACAGATTGCTCCCCCCAATAAAGAGGACCTGTCACCACCCCTCATAGTACCTGTCAATCACAGTCCATCAGAGTACTTGTCACAGTCCATCAGAGTATTTGAGTACCTGTCACAGCCCATCAGAGTAGCTGAGTACCTGTCACAGCCCATCAGAGTACCCGAGTACCTGTCACAGCCCATCAGAGTACCCGAGTACCTGTCACAGCCCATTAGAGTACCCGAGTACCTGTCCCAGTCCATCTGAGTACCCGAGTACCTGTCCCACCCCATCAGAGTACCCAAGTACCTGTCACGGCCCACCAGAGTACCTGAGTACCTGTCACAGCCCATAAGAGTACCCGAGTACCTATCATGGCACATCAGAGTACCCGAGTACCTGTCACGGCACATCAGAGTACCTGAGTACCTGTCACGATCCATCAGAGTACCCGAGTACCTGTCACGGTCCATCAGGGTACCTGAATACCTGTCACGGTCCATCAGGGTACCCAAGTACCTGTCATGGTCCATCAGGGTACCCGAGTACCTATTATGGTCCATCAGGGTACCCGAGTACCTGTCACGGTCCATCATGGTACCCCGAGTATCTGTCACGGTCCATCAGAGTACCCGAGTACCTGTCACAGCCCATCAAAGTACCCGAGTACCTGTCACAGCCCATCAAAGTACCCGAGTACCTGTCACAGCCCATTAAAGTACCCGAGTACCTGCCACTGTTCATCCGAGTACCCGAGTAGCTGTCACAGCCCATCAAAGTACCCGAGTACCTGTCACGGTTCATCCGAGTACCCGAGGACCTGTCACGGTTCATCCGAGTACCCAAGTACCTGTCACAGCCCATCTGAGTACCTGAGTACCTGTCACAGCCCATCAAAGTACCAGAGTACCTGTCACAGCCCATCAAAGTACCCGAGTACCTGTCACTGTTCATCCGAGTACCCGAGTAGCTGTCACAGCCCATCAAAGTACCCGAGTACCTGTCACGGTTCATCCGAGTACCCGAGGACCTGTCACGGTTCATCTGAGTACCCGAGTACCTTTCACAGCCCATCTGAGTACCCGAGTACCTGTCACAGCCCATCTGAGTACCCGAGTACCTGTCCCGGTCCATCTGAGTACCCGAGTACCTGTCCCGGTCCATCTGAGTACCCGAGTACCTGTCCGGGTCCATCAGAGTACCCGAGTACCTGTCACAGCTCATCTGAGTACCCGAGTACCTGTCCCAGTCCATCTGAGTAGCCGAGTACCTGTCACAGCCCATCTGAGTACCTGAGTACCTGGCACAGCCCATCTGAGTACCCGAGTACCTGTCCCAGTCCATCTGAGTACCCGAGTACCTGTCCTGGTCCATCTGAGTACCCGAGTACCTGTCCCGGTCCATCTGAGTACCCGAGTACCTGTCCCGGTCCATCTGAGTACCCGAGTACCTGTCGCAATTCATCTGAGTACCTGTCACAGCCCATCTGAGTACCCGAGTACCTGTCCCGGTCCATCTGAGTACCCAAGTACCTGTCCCCGTCCATCTGAGTACCCGAGTACCTGTCCGGGTCCATCAGAGTACCCGAGTACCTGTCCTGGTCCATCTGAGTACCCGAGTACCTGTCCCGGTCCATCTGAGTACCCGAGTACCTGTCACAGTCCATATGAGTACCTGTCACCGCCCTTCAGAGTACCCAAATACCAGTCACCAAGCCATCAGAGTACCTGTCACCAAGATATCAGAGTACCCGAGTACCTGTCACCAGGCCATCAGAGTACCCGAGTACCTGTCACAGCCCATCTGAGTACCCGAGTACCTGTCCCAGTCCATCTGAGTACCCGAGTACCTGTCACAGCCCATCAGAGTACCCGAGAACCTGTCACAGCCCATCTGAGTACCCGAGTACCTGTCCCAGTCCATCTGAGTACCCGAGTACCTGTCACAGCCCATCTGAGTACCCGAGTACCTGTCACAGCCCATCTGAGTACCCGAGTACCTGTCCCAGTCCATCTGAGTACCCGAGTACCTGTCCTGGTCCATCTGAGTACCCAAGTACCTGTCCCGGTCCATCTGAGTACCCGAGTACCTGTCCTGGTCCATCTGAGTACCCGAGTACCTGTCCTGGTCCATCTGAGTACCCGAGTACCTGTCCCGGTCCATCTGAGTACCCGAGTACCTGTCACAGTCCATATGAGTACCTGTCACCGCCCTTCAGAGTACCCAAATACCAGTCACCAAGCCATCAGAGTACCTGTCACCAAGATATCAGAGTACCCGAGTACCTGTCACCAGGCCATCAGAGTACCCGAGTACCTGTCACCAGGCAATCAGAGTACCCAAGTACCTGTCACCAGGCCATCAGAGTACCAGAGTACCTATCTCCAGCCCATCAGAGTACCCGAGTACCTATTTGCAGCCCATGCCTCATAGAATATACGTTGGGGTGTTTGCTTTGCAAAATGGGGTCATTTTGTGGGTAATTTCACTGTCCTGGTGGTCCAGGACCTTCAAAAGTGTGATAGGTAGGAATGAAATGAGATGTGTCATTTATGCTCCTAGAATGCCTGAACGTACTACTTCAATGTTCGGCCTCTCTATGTGACCGCGCTGTGTAAAAGTCCTACACATGTGGTATTGCCGTACTCAGGAGGAGTAGCAGAATGTGTTTTGGGGTGTAATTTTTGCTATATACATGCTATGTGTTAGAAATATCTTATAAATTGACAATTTTGTGTAAAAAAAAATGCGTTTTAATTTTTTTCCACATATTCCAAAAACTTCTGGAAAAAAATTAACCGTTCAAAAGACTCATTATGCCTCACAGATTATACGCTGGGGTGTTTGCTTTCCAAAATTGGGTAATTTTATGGGAAATTCCATTGTCCTGGTACTCCAGGGCCTTCAAAAGTGTAATAGGTGGTTGAGAAATGAGATGCGTCATTTTTGCTCGTAGAACTTCTGAAGGTACTACATCAATGTTGGTGTTCTGTATGTGGCCAGGCTGTGTAAAAGTCTCACACATGTGGTATTGCCGTACTCAGGAAGAGTAGCAGAATGTATTTTGGGGTGTAATTTGTTGTATGCATATGCTGTGTGTGAGAAATAACCTGATAATATGACAATTTTGTAAAAAAATAATAATAATAAAAAAAATCTTAATTTTGCAAAGAATTGTGGGAAAAAATTACAACTTAAAAAAACTCACCATGCTACTTACTTAATACCTTGGAATGTCTACTTTGTAAAAATGGGTCATTTGGGGGGTATTTATACTTCCCTGACTTGTTAGTGTCTCAAGAAATGAGATACACCTGATGTACTGAAGGCCTGATCAGATGTGATAAATTTTCAGCAATTGGCACCATAGTTTGTAGACTCTATAACTTTCACAAAGACCAAATAATATATACTAATGTAGGTTATTTTTTACCAAAGATAGGTAGCAATATAAATTTTGGCCAAAATTTATGAAGAAAAATTACTAATTAGCAAAAATTTATGACAGAAACAAAGAAAAAGGCATTTTTTTCACAAAATTTACATTTTATTTTATTTAGAGCACAAAAAATAAAAAATCCACTAGTGATTAAATACCACTAAAAGAAAGCTCTATTTGTGTGGAAAAAAGGACGCAAGTTTCATATGGGTACAATGTTGGATGACTGAGTAATTGTCATTCAAACTGTGAGAGCGCTAAAAGCTGAAAATTGGTCTGGTCAGGAAGGGGGTGTAAGTGCACTGTATTGAGGTGGTTAAGAGCTAATTGCAAGAGCTTGCTAATAGTAATAGTTTAATTTCTTATGCTAGCTATGACGGTCCTTATAATTTGTAATTCAAAGGTAAAGAGGTTAGACTGAACTTAAAAGTGGTCCTATCACTATCTCTCTCAGCGCTCCCGTGAGAGTTCCCTTCGGTATAGTGCAATGCTCAAGATGCAACAAGGATTAGGCCTTGAGCCTGCCTAAAGTCAATTTCTGTAAACTTCTTCCGTGAGACTACAAATCCCAGAAAACACTGTATGTGATTCTATCTGAATGCAAGTGCGTAACAAGATGTGGGCTGTAGCCGGCTCACCGGCTGGATCTGAAGTCCTGTTCAACAGCTCTGGTCTGGTGCACCGTAGCTTGCTGCAATGCCAGCTGGCTCCGTCACTCCGTTCTGCTGGGTGAGCCGGGTCCTGTGACACTCCGGGAAGTGTCTCTGGATCTCTCCCGATCCAGTCACTGTGTCTCTCACGTTGTCAGATGACTGGCAATGTCTGTTGCTGCAGAGCTCCATAATGGCTGTAGGCTGCTCCTCCTGAAGGCCTCTGCACGGGTCCTCATTTTTAGACCATGCGTCCAGAAGAGGCCTAAAATGGCCGCGCGAGGCCCTTTTATAATCTACTCAGCATGCAATTCTGTCCCAGGTGACCATGGGTAGGACACCTGGCATTCTGGGTAGGCAAAAGTCAATAAAAAGGAACATAAACATCACTTCCTATGATGCTTTCCAATGTTCAAGAAAGAAAGATCCAAGTCCATTTCTTGTTATTGGCTGCTAGATGGTGCCAAATACTAAGTCACGATAATGTCCATAGACTTACATAATAATCATTTCAAAAAAGATCAATAGGCACTAATGTCTGCGCTACAATAAGAATAATAAAAATGACATAAATCTATCCCCTATTTTGTAGACGCTATAACTTTTGCGCAAATCAATATTTGCTTAGTATGATTTTTTTTTAACAAAAATATGTAGACGAATACATATCGGCCTAAGTGTTTTTTTTTTGTTTATTTGTTTTATATTTATTATAGCAAAAAGTACAAAAAAAATATTTTTACGTATTTTTTTCTCTTTTTTTATTTATAGCACACAAATAAAAACGGCAGAGGGGATCAAATACAACAAAAAGAAACCTCTATTTGTGGGGAAAAAGGAAATACATTTTGTTTGGGTACAACATAGCACAACTGTGCAATTGTCAGTTAAAGTGTCGCAGTGCCGTGTCGCAAAAAATGGCCTGGTTAGGAAGGGGACAAATCCTTCTGGGGCTGAAGTGGCTCATTTGTGACATATCATTTTCTCTTGAACTCTTTCAGAATGTGGTACATAATTAGGGGGAGGAGTATTCCTCCTAGGGAAGATGCTTGGTGGAAGTGCAAGTCCACTGCCTGCCCTTATAAGAAACGGCAAGGGGATGGGAAATTTGTCTTCTAATCTTAGCAGCTTGGCAAATTAGGGAGTCAGAGTCTTTGAAAGACTTGGAATCTCTGCTAAACAGAATTTTTCTGATGGTATGGTGCTTCTTTTTGGCAGGCTGTTTCTTGGTTCTACCAGGGGGGGGGGGGGTTGATCCCTTGGTGAAAGAGCTGCTTAAGCCAATCTAATATCAATGCCAAGCAGTTCAAGTGATTATTTGGCAAGGAAATGATAGAGAAAGTATTATTTAAGCCTTTTGCTAGTCGTTTTTTTTAATGTAAACTTCCTTCTGTATTTATTTCATGAATAAATAGAGTGGTATGCTCCATTAGGGCAGCCCCCCTAATTCATGCCCCCAGCCCCTAATCTACATGCAGGGTGCCAGACCCATAAATTTGTATGTTTTTATTTATTTTTTAAGCACATAATTAGAGCATGAGGCTCTAATTGGCTTAAAAAATGGGTGGGCTTATTATGATTTTTTTTTACCAAAAATATGTAGAAGAATGCACATTGGCCTAAGCTGTTTTTTTATTTATTTTTTTGGATATTTATTATAGCAAACAGTATTTAATTTACGCTTTTTGTTTTGTTTATGTTTTTTGAAAAAATAAAAACCGCAGAGGTTTTCATGTTTGCGCTATACAAGTGTGAAAATAGCGAATTCATGTTTGCTATTGTCTTCCTGCTTCTTCTCCTGGCCAATCAGAAAGTGGGTCTTAAGACTCGATTGGCCAAGAGGAGAAGCATGATCGACTGAGTGACAGGGGGTGGAGAGTCTGACTGACTGAGCGACGGGGGGTTTGATCAATCGAACAAACTGGGGGATGGGTTTGCCAAACAACCCCCCCCCCAAAAAAAAAAAAACTAAATTAGTGCACCAGCTGATGGCATGAGCCAGGTTTTGCATATTTTCAACAGGTATATATATCGAGATTATAAATCGAACCCTGTGCTGACCTCTTTCTAAGAATGCTGGCTGTTTCTGGCTGTAATACTTTTCGAGTCACTGACCTAGAAAAAGTATGAACAATAGGATGCAAGAAAGAAGGTAGAACTTCTGATTTACAAATGTGTATTAAGAGTAAGACATGGTTCAAAATGGACTGAAGATATTTCAACAGTATGATAGCAAGATAATGTGAATAACAGCCTTTAAAATCTTTCCATACAGGTCTCCTGTCTATGAATGTGATTTTAGTACAGTAGGTGTGTTTGTGACACTTTGACCTGCTGACCTATTCATACCTAAATAAATATGTTTGACTCAAAGCTATTATCATGTGACTCAAAAGGTAATTATTATGTTATTATGTTAAACAGTCAGGTAAGGCCAATTTAATTTCGCTACAAGGTCTAGTTTTAGACAGATGACTATGACAGGTACCTACGTTTTTTTCAGTTTTTTTTTACAGATTTCACTGCTGAGACAAGAGACAATCCCAGTGGAACTGCTCTTCTATCTTGATGTCTTAGTCTGATATTGCTTCATTGCATTTGTATTCAAGAGATCTAGAAACTGTAGTTAAATTCCCCATAGTCTTACTTCTAGGTGATAACACTCAGCTAAAAAGAATTGAATTACTTCAGTTTGTATTGTTGGCAGGCAAAATACACTTTAAGTTGTATTGCAGGTCTATTTACTTTTCAATCAGATGGTGAGTCAGTAGAATAAAACAGCTTTCAAATTCTCCTTATGAAAGTACACAGCTCTTATTCAAGTGTTTTTTTACCTTAATGCATCCTCTGCATTAAAGGGCTTGTAACCCTACACTTTGATTCACTGTCGGCCCCCTTATTTTAAGCTGCCATAATGCACTGCGTAATTGTTTGTTAAAAACAATGCCTCTAAATATGTTTTTGTCATGCATCTTCAGGCAGGTCACGTGACTCCGGACCGATCTAATACTCAGTTTCAGGGCTACAGTGGGAGGGGCCTGGAGTCATGTGACCAGCCTGAAGATACATGACAAGGTTTTTAGAGGCTTTGTTTTTAACAAACAATTACATAGTGCATGATGGCTGCTTAAGGGGCTGGTAGCAATTTTTTAAAAAGTTTACTTTCATACTAACAGCTGCATGGGGTGGCGTAGACAGCTCACACAGACTCCCGAGCTTACAGGCAGGGAGGGGAGGGGGAGAGGACGGGGAAGAGCAGAGAGGAAAGCTGGGGATGATGGAGGCACATAAACTGATTATGGGGTCGGACACAGCAACCATGATAAACCGTGGTCAGTTTACAGGGGGGGGGGGGGAGAAAAAGGCAGGATGAACTAGGTTTTTTACAGCTTCCAGAGGGGCATGTTAGACAGCACACGGGTTGTGCTATTTAACCTGCTATAAAGTAACAGGATCTTTTTTTTTTTAGGTTTACAACCACTTTAAGGTAAAGAAATGTCTCTCCACCCAGCACCATCCCCCTATACTTACCTGAGCCCGATTTCAATCCAGCGATATGCAGAAGCTCTCTTGGCTCTCTCCTTCCTCAGTGGCTCCGAGACAGCAGTGGGAAGGCTCTCTATTTAAACACTGGGGGGGTGCAACCAGGAGCGCCAGCAGGGGATGTGAGAAGAGAAGAATTGGGGCTACTCTCTACAAAACCATTCTACAAAGCAGGTAAGTATGATATGTTTGTTATCTTAATAAAAATAGAGCATTTAAAATCACTTTAACCACTTGCTGGCCAGGCCTTTTCTGGAACTTTTTGTTTACAAGTTTAAATTAGTATTTTTTTGCAGAGGGTCTAGAGAATAAAATGGTGATTGTTGCAATATTTTGTGTCACACAATTTTTCTGGAAAAAATACACTTTAATGAAAAAAACAAAAACACAATAATTAACCTAATTTTCTTCTATAATGTGAAAGATGACACCCAGTAAAGAGATACCTAACAAGTCATGCTTTATAATTGTGCACGATTGTGTAAATGGGGACAAACTATGGTACTTAAATATCTATATAGGCGACGCTTTAAACATTTTTACAGGTTACCTATTTAGAGTTACAGAGGAGGTTTGGCACTAGAATTATTGCTCTCACTCTAATGATCATGACGATACATCACATGTGTGGCTTGAACACCGTTTACATATGCGGGCTCGACTTACATATGCGTTGGCCTCTGCGTGCAGGCCGAAGGTATAGAGAACTTTAAAAAAAAAAAATCTTATTTATTTTACATTTTATTTTTACACAATCGCTGTATTTTATTTATCTTTTAATCACTTGTATTCCTATTACAATGAATCTACATATCCCTTGTAATAGAAATAAGCATGGCAGGTCCTCTTTATTGAGATATCTGGGGTCAAAAAGACCACAGATCTTTTACCTAGCAAAAGAAAAAAATATAATTTGTTTATGCCCAAGAACTGGAAGTGATGTCAGAGGTCGTGCCGGTCCTCCAAGGGCATAGAGCCAAGCAGGGGGGCTATCTTGCCCTCACTTGACTTCCTGCCCAGCAAACAGCCACACTGGATTTCTTCTGGGTTTACCGATGGCTTTGGTAAACTCGGAAACTACCAGGAAGTGGCCGAAGGGGGGCACATCTCCCACTGCCTATAAAAGTGATCTCGCAGCAAATAAGCCTGTGGGACGACTTTTATCTTGTAGAGAATCGCCCACAGTAAATAACGATACTGGGGTTATGTCAGCTAGCTGCTGCCATAACACTGGTATTTAAAGCGGGATTCCGCTGACCTATAATTTTCTTTTTTGTGTCTCATTGATATACATTTATACTATTATTCTATCACTCACTTCTTGCTGGTTTTATATCCCTTGCTTGCCGATTTCGTCCATGAGGTAAACTTATAAAAATTCCTCCTGGCGGCTTCCATTTTGCTTGTGGGCATTTGAAGCCCACAAGCACTGATTTCATGGATGCGGTGAATGCTGTGCTCCCAGCATTCACCACTCGATCCCGCACATGCTCAGTGATATCAGTGAGCAGCGCCGTAGAATTTCGGGTTGCCATCACAACGGGCGGCGTCGTCACGTGACCGGCATCTTCCTTCTCGTGAGATTTCAGCATGATGGCGTCCCCAACTGATTCTTGGGAAGAATCTAACAAAGCTCCCAGGGGTCTTTGTGAAGCCAGGGAAAGGTGATAAGGTGATAAACAGGCCTACTCCCACGGGAGGAGAGCCCGGAAGTCATTATAATAATTACTGCTAAAAGGTAATTACTGCATAATAATTTTTTTTAAAGGTCAATTCAGCATCTATGGTCCAAAGTGATTTAAATAACATTAAGTTGCAATTTTGAATACAAAACCGCTTTAACATAAAGTAATGATGTATATTTACTGTGGGCGGTCGGTAATGTGGTAAAGTGGTAAAGTGGTAATGTTTGTAAACTCAAGAACAAACGTGTGCCTTTTATTTCACCTTGGGATCCCGCCAGTATTATATTTCCTGCCTAAGGGTACCACTCTCACTCACATTGCTGTAACTAAGAATGAGTAGTGTTAAGTGGTGTAGTAGAAGTGTGTTAGCTCTTAGAGGAACACTCGTCTCTCCTCTTCTCCATAACATAGGGTGGGGGAGTAATCTGTAGTTTATAGAAGTGAATTGGACAGGGCAGATTGGAGTGCAGAGTACACAGGACACATGACAATGCTGGATTTCTGGCAGCATCAACAAGCTATTTTTTGCACTTAATGAACAGAAATTAAAAGAAAAGATTTTGATGGTATAATTACTTTGACCAAAAAGGAGAACATAAAAGAAAGTTATTGTTCATATTTACTGTACATAAAAACAGCTCTCTCCCAAGCAATGAGGTTTATGCAGTAATTTTTCATATTACAGGTATCACCTTATTAACACGTATTTTAGATTAGAGGTGATTGGTAATATTACAAATAATCACCTGCAAAACCTAATACTTGCTAATGAGGCCTGAAGGTAATCTAGAAATAATATGTATTAGGTATTTTGTGTAAGAGTACAGTATGAAAAATGCAACATTGTAAAGAGTTATGTCACTTCTGGAAATTGACTTTTATTACTGGCACATCAAAAACGTGACTAAAATTAGTATTTTACTCTTCTTGTAAAATGTCTTTAATGGTAGTTTACACTTAAAAACAGCCAGACTGTAATCAAAATATCCTTTTAATCTTCTAACCATCAATTCTAGGACATACAAATTAGTTGAAGAAGCCTGTTTGATGTGATGTAAGTAAAGACAGCACAAGCCATTAGTGTACAGAAGCCATTTGCATTGTGTAATACTCAGTAGTACAGGAAACACAACACAGGAAGTAAGTACAACTTAGATGCAACATAGAGTTGCATTTAAAGAAGCATAACATCCACAGCATCTCCCTTTTTAGTGTTAATAAATGAACATTGTGAAATTTGAAAAGAGACACCGCAATAACACATTCTATAGGTTAAGTCTCATAGGTGGTTTTGATCATCTACCACTATTGGTGAAGAGTGGCCCTTGTGCAGTCCTCTCTGAAGTTACTGGGCTCCTCTCATCACATACTGGCATGCTCTGCGCTTGACAGCTGTCAGGTATACTTGTTTGCCCAGAACTGTCATTGCCATTTGTATGAGGCATCGCCTCTGTACATTCCTCAATGTCAATGGGTGAGTATGTCCTTGTGATACTGGGAGAGTCTGATCTATCAACAGGATACTGAGATTCAGGCTGCTCTGCCACTCTCAAATCCACATGATTGCTACGATAGAGAGTTCCTTCAACGTCCACAAGATAGAAGAAGACTTTCCTCACCACATCATCCATGGGCTAATGGCAAAGCTAAATCAGCTATAAAGATTGTCAAAAATGTATGCAAGAAAACACAAAGTGATAGTAAAGACCCATGGAAGGCCATTTTAGATTTCAGAAACACTCCGACCGAAGGTATGGATAGTAGTCCGGCACAAAGGTCGATGTCAAGGAGACCTCCTTTACCAGTAGAAAATAGGCGCTTGAACCCTCTGTCATACAAGGTATTATAAAAAAGTTAAGGATTACAAGACAAGTGTCAAAGGCACGATACGACACATTGGGCAGAGATTTGCCGGTATTGAATACCGGGGAAAAAATCCATACGGCACTTGTCTGCAAAAGTTTGCACCACACTTCTATCTTGTGGACATTGAAGGAACTCTCTATCACCGCAATCGAGTGGATTTGAGAGTGGCAGAGCAGTCTGAATCTCAGTATCCTGTTGATAGATCAGACTCTCCCAGTATCACAAGGACATACTCACCTATTGACATTGAGGAATGTACAGAGGCAATGCTCTATTCTTAACTCAAATGTATATTGTTTGTATTTTGTATCAATAAAACTATTAGAAATGTATTCATTTTTGTTTGTATATCTTGTATCAGGTACCGGTATAGTCCGTTGGTTGAGGATGACAGGAACATGAGCCTAGAGAAAGGGAGGAACACTGGTAGACAAATTGGCATTTATGTTCCCCAAGCCACAGCGTCTTGCCAAATTGTCCCCAGTGGTAATGATGAACATGGAGGAGATGGAGATGATGATGATGATGATAATGAAGAGGTCACTAATGCAACTTGGGTGCCAGATAGAGCAGAGGAGGAAACTGAAGGTGAGGCGGCACAACCCCAAGGAGGCTGACATAAAGAAAGAGTAGAGAGCAGCTGTTATCTCCCAGCCCACTCCCCAAAGCTCAGCTGTCTTGGCATTTTTCAGTACATCTGCAGCAGATCACACTGCTGCTATATGCAAACTGTGTTTCAGGCACATCAAATTTTTTTTTGCCTTCATCAAGAGCACCTCTATAGGGTTACGGTGAGAAGGCGCCCCGACACCCAAAGACACTCATCAGCTTCACCAATTCCAACAGTTGATCAAGCACTGCCTTCCTCTTTAGTTTGTTGTTATAAAATTGGTGTTTCACTTGCCACAGACAGGGTAGCTCCCTGTACTTATCAATGAAGCTGGGGAGGAAGTCATGGTAATTAAATGTATCCAGTTTCTCTGCAAGAAACTAGGGGTGCTCCGAATGGTTTTTTTGGTGCCGAAACCGATACCGAAAATGAAAAATACACTAGGCCGAAAAACCGAAACCGATACCGAAACAGCACCGATACCGAAAATGACTGTTTTTAAAAAATATTTTCATACAGCAGATGGTCAGAGACTGAGGACATGGTACAGGAGATGGTCAGAGACTGGGGACATGGTACAGGAGATGGTTAGAGACTGGGGACATGGTACAGGAGATGATCAGAGACTGGGGACATGGTACAGGAGATGGTCAGAGACTGCAGGCATGGTACAGGAGATGGTCAGAGACTGCAGGCATGGTACAGGAGATGGTCAGAGACTGCAGGCATGGTAAAGGAGATGGTCAGAGACTGCAGGCATGGTACAGGAGATGGTCAGAGACTGCAGGCATGGTACAGGAGATGGTCAGAGACTGCAGGCATGGTACAGGAGATGGCCAGAGACTGCGGACATGGTACAGGAGATCAAAGCAGCCTCACCAGTTCCCCTCAGATGCAGCCTGCCTGATAAAATACATGCACAGTGTTTTCCATGTATTCCAATGGCTTTAGTTCACGCCATGCAGTTAGTTTCCGGTGCGGAAACTGACTGCATGGTGTGACTGTGAACTAGAGCCATTGGAATACATGGAAAACACTGTGCATGTATTTTGTGCAAAAAAAAAAGCACACGGAACTGCATCTGGTGTGAACTGGCCCCAAGAAAGCTACCTGGTTCCTTTCCAACAGACTTCTATTGGGAATGATCATATCGTTACCTCTACTAGCAATAACTTAACCCTTCCCCATTCTATCACATGGCGATAAAAACCTAGCTAGGTCAAAATCAAGATTATTATTTTTTTATATGGCCAATAAAGGGAGTACAGCCTTTGTCCTGTGACCTGGTTTTATATAGCATGGCTACATTCACACAAGTGGCCAGAGGTGGATAGTTTCAGAGGCAAGCAAGTGACTTTTGGATGCAGCAGCACTGTGGGCACAAAAAACTTTTGATTTAGCTGCGGACAAAACTCTGCCAGTGTCTAAATGCAGCCTTACCCATGCCCGGATCAGAGCGGTGATCTCCGTGTGTCACGGAGCTGTGCATTGAATTGCCCGGGCGGCTGTAGTAACAATGTCCCGCCTCCTGTAATCATGTCAGGCTGATTCAATGCCCCGCCATTGGATCAGTGTACCGTCTGCCACAGGAGGCGGGATATTGTTACTGCAGCCGCCCAGGCAATTCAATGCACAGCTCAGTGACACACGGAGATCACCTCACTGTCGGGCGTTAGGAAAGGAGGAGGGAGGACAGAGGAGGGAGGACGGAGATAATGGTGTGCAATCGGAATTAGAGAAAGTCAAGGAAAACATGAATGATGTTGAAAAGACTCAACAACATCATTGATGTTTTAGGTAGAATCTAAAACACCCAAAATTTAACAGATTGATGTTATATTTTTTATTTGTACTAAAGTTTTAAATTTGAAAGCCAAATTTTGAAGATGCACACAGTGTGTCAACATATGCTATTTGCCATCACGGGATATCAATGTATGCGTTTTGTGGGTACACCACCTTCCTTGTAACTAAAGTAGATGCGAGGAAGGGGTTGCACCCTCGAAACACGTCCATTGATCCCCCATGGTGGGAGCTAGTACATGTTGACATTAGGCATGGGATCAGAAGGGAAATCCACATTTTGACTCCCAATTTGTGTGCATCTTCAAAATTTGGCTTTGACAAGGGTGACATCACCCCATCTGATGAAGGCAAGATCAACACAGTTTTGACATACTAATGTCACATATTGCCTTCAATTTATCAAAGTTGAACTTTGTAAGTTCCTGAGTTGTGTATGTTTTATGGTTTTAAACATGCCAGTTTAACCAAAAAAAGGCTATATACTGTCACACATGCACGTTATATACTAAAGATGTTGGTTTGTTAAAAAAAAAAACTTTTTAATGCACATGTGAATGTGCACGGAGTAAACTGTTTTATGCTCAACAATGTGTGGCTTCTTATTTCAATGCTCAATACCAGTTTTTGGAGTAAGTTGGTGTAGTTACAGTGACAATGGGGGTATTTACTAAAGGCAAATCCACTTTTCACTACAAGTGCAGTTTCAGTGCAGTTTCACTGCACTTGTAGTGCAAAGTGGATTTTCCTTTATTAAATAACCCCCCACAGTGCTCTAAAGTTTGCCCCAATCGGCCATTTTAGGGACTCAAATCAATTAATTCATGGAGCTGAAAAAGATATATGTTTTTATCATTAATGCAGTACATGCATTAACAACAAAAACAGTGTGTGTGTGTAGCAGACCCACAATATAATAGTTAGCTGAAGAAGAGATTGTCACCTCATGTATCAAATAAATTACTTTGCATTACGTTTGAAGAAAATGGCCTAAAATGAAAGGACATTGGAGACAGCTAAAAGCAGTAAATCAAATGAAATATATATTTAAAACATGTTTTAGACATTTTCTGGTACCTGCAACATGGCTTGAAAACAAATGGCTGGTCAGAATGAACTGACAGAACGATCTGAAAATCAGAAACGAGCGGACAAGAACGCCCGAAAAAACTGATACAAACTATTAAATAGAATGCACTGAAAGACAGGAACGAACTGACAACATGCACTGAAGAACAGATACGAAGCCACAAGCACAAACTGTCAAGCAGTAACGAACTGAAAAGCACAAGGCTGAAAAGCGCAAATCGTCTCTCACCAAACTTCTACTAACACGAGATAAACACAAGAATAGCAGAAGGAGCCAAAGGGTGGTGCACTAGCTATTGAACTTCCTTTTTATAGCCCCGTCGTATGTGTTGTACGTTACCGTGTTCTGGACGTTTGGAATTTCTGACAACATTTGTGTGACCGTGTGTATGCAAGACAAGTTTGAGCCAACATCCTTCGCAAAAAAAATACACAGTTTTGTTGTCGGAATGTCTGATACTGTGTACGGGACATTAGACTTTAATGGTATTCATGTGTTCTGCCAAATTTTTTGCCTGTTCACATGTTCTGCTGCGAACCGAACCGGAGGGTGTTCAGCTCATCCCTAGTGACTAGTTGACACACTGAACTTAACCTCCTTGAAGTTTTTTTCCCCGAGTGTGGCTCGGGGTTAAATTTCAGTACCATTAATTTTATTATTATTATATTATTATTTTTTATAATTATTTATAGTGTCAAACTTTATCATACCTGGGATATCTACTAGACTCTTGTTTGGACAGATTTAAGTGTGCTATCACTAAGAATTGCAGGCCTACAATATAAAACGCCAAATTTCTATGCAAAACAATTGTATCGTTTTGAGACGTAAAAATCTGACATAATCATACCGCCAGGGTGGCTACAGTAGAACTATAGGCAAAACTTTCTTCATTTTGAATAGCGTAAGGGAGGGTTATAACCCCTGTCAATTTTTTTTTCCGCCACCAGTGTCCCATTGCAGAGATTTCCCTTCACTTCTTATCTCATAGCCAAACAGGAAGTGAGAGTAAATCCTTGCAAATTAAGAGAATTTGTTGGGGACCATGGGTCATCAGATCTAATGTCCCCATTGGAAGATTTCCCCTCTATTACTTTTCTGAGGACAATCCACAATTTGGGATTTTCTTTTACTTTCACTTTCAATGATAATGGTAAACAAATTGACAAATAGAGAGGGTGAATCTTCTTAATGGGGGGGGGGGGGGGGCACCGGCAACAATAAAAACCTGACAAGTGTTCTAATCCCTCTCCGCTCTATCCAAAATGAAAAAAAAAATTACCTTTAGTTATACTTTAATAATATTTTTGGCAGGAGTCACCAGACACTACTCAAAGCATTTCAGCACCAGCTAATGAACAAGAACAATAATTGCAAACAATGGACTCCTTTGCTGCTTGCCCCAGATTGCCTGCATGCAATTTAGATATAGCGATACTCAGCACACTCACATGCATAACACGTGCAAATTTATATAGACATACATAAATATATGTGGGGGGGGGGGGGGGCAAAGTCATTCATGTATATGGCTAATCCAGTTCAAAATCAACCATGCCTGCATTTTCTTTAAAGAAGAGAGGCATCATCTACAGAAATACCTGCAGGCAGCCCAATATTTCAGTGACAAAATCACTCATGTATACGGCTAATTTAGTTAGAACTCGACCATGCCTGAACTTCCTGTAATGAAAAAAAGGCAGCTGCTGTGCACTGAAAGAATATTCAAGCAAATGCATACATTGAATACACAGATTTTTAATCCCAGTTGTTTTATACTCAAGAAAATTGTGCAAAGGCAAGCAATAAAGTTTGAAGTGGCCTTATCTGGTGAAAAAGGGGAGAGAAGATAGAGAGAGAAAACATAGTGGGTTGTTAGAAACAGAGGAACAGTGAGGGGGAGAGTGGGAGAGAGACCAACAGAAGGAGGCAGCAAAAAGAAGAGAGAAAACAAATATCAAACCTATCAAAAGTTTTGCCCAGCCCAGCTGTGCCCACAATAAAGCTATCAAGAAGCTAAGAACCAATTGGGGTTGATTTACAAAAACTAGAGAGTGCAACATCTGGTGCAGCTCTGCATAGAAATCAATCAGCTTCCAGTTTTTTTTTTGACAAAGCCTAATTGAACAAGATGAAGTTAGAAGCTGATTGGCTTCCATGCACAGCTGCACCAGATTTTGCACTCCCCAGTTTTAGTAAATCAACCCCATAGTCATAGTACATTTTGTAATGTATAAAAATGTATGTCATCCTATTGACGCTATTGTGTTACAGTAATGCATGGCAATACTTTACATGCATTGGTGCTATTCCGTACCATCCATTCTGAATGACACCTCAACACAGCTTGTTGATGGATCTGTGTTGCAGGGCAGCCCAACACACTAACGCGTTGCAGATACCAGAGGAAGGAGAGAGCAGACAGACTCCACGCTAAGTGCTATTGATTGAAGCAAGTACATGCTATATAAGGATGTTCTTTGTTAGTCTTTTCTTGCAGGGGTTTACAACCACTTTATTACAATGCACATCAAAACAACATAATGCTTGTCAACACATGTAGCCCACACCAGTCTGCATTGTCTTTTAAAGTATTTGAACATCAACCTCATGAAACAGGCTTAAAAGAAGAGATTGATGTGCAAATACCTGCGTTCAATGGCCAGAGCCTCCTTCATGTCCATGATGTTAGCCCAGACTTCATACAAGCAGTAGTGAAAGTACTTTTGGCTGGCTGTTTAAGTACAGAAGAAGGCAGGGACAGACTGACTTTCAAATACCTGTGCAGATTCTGTTCTGACCCTGACTGCAGTGACACCATTATATCCATACATTTCCAAGCTCAGTAGATCTAGAATCAGGAAAATGCACATGGACAATCTGCTTTTACTAGTGAAGGAGAAATTTGTATGTCTGGACAGGAACAAAACAACTTTCTTCTATGAACTGTCCATAAATTAATTGACAAGTGACAACCCTAGTTTGTATGTTGTGGTATTACAAAATAAATATTAAGTATTTCTACAAACACTGGATGGCAATTTTGTGTTTTCTTTTTTTTTTCTTTTTCATGCAAAAGAAAATACGAACTGTTATAGTTATGTTACGATACCTACAAAGCAGTGTAAGGAAATGGGATAATGAGTATTCCCGTGCTACTAAGGAAAACTAATGGAAATTGATCTAATGTGCTGCAGACATCGTGAGGGTCAAACCCTACCCACAACAGAATATATGTAAAAATCAATAGATGGTGCTGCGCTCCAAAAAATAAATAAAATGTTGATCAAAGACTTATGTGTCCAAAGTGATGCACATAGTATGAAACCTTCAGGTACTAATATATAAAAGTGCACAATGCATCAATGGATAAAACACACAATTCAATGGTGGTCAGATTTAAGTGCAAGAGTGCAAATAAAGTGACTGAATTGAATAAAATATATAGCCTTCATGTATTGATGTGTAAGCATACACAATGCATAAACAATTCAATGGTAGTCCATGCAATTAAATAAAGGGGCAGAGAGTGCAGATGATTCACAGTCTGGAAGAACTGATTTCTTCAAAACCAAGTGCAAAAAAGTGATGTGTAGCATCAACGGTGGCGCTGTGAATTCAGTGGCATGAATCTTCGGTGTGAATGACACCCGTGGGTGTACTAACTTCTGTCCTTACTGCTGTAAGGTAAGCAGCATTCAGAGAAAAAGGAGGTAGATGATCACTCAAAGAAGGGGGTGGGGGTCTTCTGCGTGTTCCTTCCAAGGGGTCCCAGTGTGTGCAGAGCTTAGCAGGTACTTTCCTCTAAGTTCACTCAGGATAAAGCAAAGAACTGCTCAAATGCATCAAAACTGGACATGTACGGGGAGATTCGGAGAAAATAAGGAACCTCTATATTGTAGTATGCTTAAAATGGGCGTTTATTTATAATAAATCAAAGATAATCAGGTACTCACATTAATCAGGTACTCACAGTAATGAAAACATGCACAATGTAAAAAAAGAGCAGCGATCTCGTGGCCAGGACGTCACTTCCGGTGTCCGTATGTCCTACGCGGTACGTCACTGTCACATGAGTTCATTGGAGATAGAATATGGCCAGCGGAAGTATCCTTAATTAGGTTATGTAAAGTGTAATTGGCGGTCGGTCATTTTCTCAAAGCCTTCATATTGGAGGCATTGGAGCAGCCATTTTCAAGAGGATTTCTATATAGGCTACAATTGCGGTCATTTTTTTGTGGCTAAACACAGACAACACTGCATCACATCGCAGCGCCCAATGTTGTGACTGGTGTCTTTAGAAAAAATAAATTAAAAAAGGAATGATAATGGATAGCGAAGGGGAATTAAAACAATGTAAATGTAAACTTATAATAGCCGATCTGTGGCAAACAAATATACTGGTGCCTTGCTGAGACATATATGTATTATAAAGAAGGGGGGAGAGGGCGTGTCCGGCCGGCGACGGAGATGGCCGCTTGAATAGGAGCTCCTGATACCTCACAGACACAGCGGCTCACAGCGACGGCTGACGGAGGATATAATCAGCTTCCACACTCTGCCCAGCACGGCAGAACATTAGGGACGGCATGTATAAATGGAGGAAGACCAATAAACACCTGCAGCGGCTCACTGACTTTTTTGCAGCAGCCCCTCCGCAAGGTAGGCAAAATGGCGCCGCCGCGCGCTCCGGAAACACGGCCCATACACAGGCACTGTACGCGGCTGAAGGGGGACAAACCTCAGCACAGTCGTATGAACGCGGGGACTACTCCCCACCTTCTACCCCCACCACACGCAGTCAAGCCAAATCTAGAGTGTGCAGGGATGACGGGGACACCTCTCCCAGGCCGCAGCAGGCCGCCCAGCAGGCTGGACCACTAGCTTCTACTCAGGGGACCCTGGTAGGGGCATTCCCAGCCACAGAGCATCCACTATCAGAGAGCACAATGAAAAGCATGCTCCTGTCGCTTACAAGAACTCTCCAGAGTGACTTTACTGACATGCTGGGGCCTTTGAGCGATACAGTGCAGACACACACAGGGCAGATCCAGATTATGGAAACTAAAATGGCGGAGCTCTACACAGCACATAACGATCTCGTGGTTGCCTATGCAGAACAGGACTCAGAACTTCAACGCCTCCAAAACAAAATGGCGGACCTGGAAGACCACCCCAGGAGAAATAATATTAAATTCAGAGGTATTCCTGAAACTGTGCCTCCGAGCGAGCTCACTAGCTTTGTGCAACGTCTTATGAAAGTCCTGATCCCTACCCTGAGTGACATTGAGCTTTGTGTCGATAGAGCACACCGTATGCCCAAACCCAAATTTCTGCCTGACACTGCACCCAGGGATACCCTAGCCTGTATTCACTACTGTCATGTAAAGGAGCGGGTCATGATAGCGGCCAAGCAGAGTCCGGCAGTACCGGAGGAATTCTTTGGAATTTCCCTCTACACAGATATATCCCAACAGACTGCACTGAATAGAAAGAAACTTCTCACGCTTACTAAAATTCTGAGAAACAACAACGTCATGTATCACTGGGGGTTCCCTACTAAACTGCTGGTTACCTGGAACGGCAAACTACACCCAATCTACAGTGTGGAGAAAGGTCTCCAGCTCTTCCGACAGTGGCAACTGCTTCCACCTGACTCGCAGAACCCGGCCCAATCTCCACCTGACCATCTACAAATAGACTGGACCTAAAGAGCTGTGGCACAACCATTGGGAAAAGTCTACTTCTCACCATGCCCTTGAGAATTTTATCTCTTAACTCGAAGGGGCTAAACAGCCCGTTCAAGCGCTCGGCTCTGCTGAACGAAGCTCACTCCCTCAAAGCGGACATCATCTTTGCTCAAGAAATGCATTTTGCCATTGATAAATGTCCCAAGTTGAACTTTCGAAGACTTTCCCCACGTGTATCTGGCCAATGGCCCTAAAAAGACCTGTGGAGTTCTCATAGCCATCAGGGACTCTGTTGCCTTTCGCCACATTCATACGATAGCAGACCCACAGGGGCGTTTCCTCATTCTTATCTGCGAGATAAATCAATCAATCTTCATTTGTTTGTTAACCTCTATGCCCCGAACGTAAAACAATGAAAATTCCTCGATCCACTACTTACCCAAGCCCTGGAAGAAAAGCAAGGCACAGTACTTATTGGCGGAGACTTTAACGCTATTCCCAATCCGGACATGGACACCTCTACCCGCACGAGAAGATCTGAAAGTACCATAGCTCCACTCCTCAACAAAAAGGATCTATTCGACATATGGAGATGCTTTCATGGCTCGGAGAAGGACTTTACTTACATGTCGGCAGCCTATGCCTCGTATTCACGTATAGATTTTTTTTTAACAGATAAACGATCCTTACAAAATGTAATCCATGATGACATTGGTACGATTTCTTGGTCAGACCATGCCCCAATCACTATAGAATTCGACGATACCCTTCGTGGTACGCCACCCCCCCTTTCGAGGTTCAATACCTCTCTCTTGGAAAACAAGAGATTGTACCAATCTATAGTACATGAACATCATGCTTTCTTCCAATGCAATGACACACCTGATATTAGTAAGTATATTTTGTGGAATGCATACAAGGCTTATATGAGAGGAGTGTTAATTAAATTAGCTTCTTATGCTAAGAAACAGAGGATGAGGCAGATCTCTGACTTGCTCTTATCTATTTCCATTAAAGAAAACAATAACAAAGCTAATCCTTCCCAGAGTTTGACGGAGCATATTCTACAAGAGAGACAAAAATTAAGAACCCTACTAATGTACAAATTTGAAAACCACTTAAAATACCTCAAGGCTAATTACTATGGACTACATAACAAACCAGGGGCATGGCTAGCCACTGCAAATTAAAGTGGAGGTCCACCCTAAAGTGGACCTTCCACTCATTGGAATCCTCCCCCCCTCCGGCGCCACGATCGGTACCTTTCAGGGGGGAGGGGGGTGCAGTTACCTGGATAATCCAGGTAACTGCACCCACTTCCGGGATAGCTCTCTGCGGAAAGGGGCGTAGATCTACGCCCCTTTCCGAAAGTCCCCCGCTGCCTGCTGGGAAACACACAGATCCCAGAGGCAGCGGGTCCATCCTTATTGCGCAGCGCGATTCGCGCATGCGCAGTAGGGAACCGGGAAATGAAGCCGAAAGGCTCCACTTCCTGATTCCCATACCCAAGATGGCGGCGGCAGCACCCGAGTGACGATCGAGAGATTGGCTTCGGGTGCCGACATCGCGGGCGCGCTGGGCGGTTAAGTGTCCTTATTTTAAAAGTCAGCAGCTGCTGTATTTGTAGCTGCTGGCTTTAAAAAAAAAAAAACGGCGGACTCCCGCTTTAAGCGTAAAGTTGCCACACTCAATCACCCCACAACCCATAAGACCCTATTCAATCCAAAGGACATTACTAATGCCTTTGCTGACTATTACCAATCACTGTATGACCTTCGTACTGACCATAGCACCCCCCAACCTACCCCGCAGCTTATCGCCGATTTCCTAAAAACAGTGAAACTTCTAAATTTAAAAGAGGACCAATTACACTCTATCTCCCAACTGATCACAACCCAGGAGATATGCACTGTAATTAAAACACTCCCAAACCATAGGTCTCCTGGAGCCGACGGGTTCTCAAATGAGTATTATAAATATCTTGCCAAAGAAACCGCCCCACAACTACAATCAGTTTTCACCCTTGCCTCCTCCTCTGGATTCTTTCCACCTGAAATGCTACGTGCTGTGTTAATTATCATACCTAAACCGAACAAAGACCCCACTAGCCCATCTAATTATAGGCCAATTTTGGTTCTTAACACGGATGTTAAGATATATGCCAAATTGTGAGCGATTAGACTACAAAACATCCTCCCCCTCCTAGTCCACCTTGATCAGGTGGGCTTTGTTCCGAATCATCAAGCCCCTGATGGCACTAGATGGCTCATCAACCTACTCGCTCAGGCGAGATCCTCTCGAACGCCTTCTCTGCTCCTCTCCTTGGATGTGGAGAAGGCGTTCGATAAGGTCCACTGAGGATACCTTAAGGCAGTCTTAAACAAATTTGGCATCAATGGCTGGATGCAGACTGCTATTCTCTCCCTTTACTCCACTCCCTCGGCCACTGTTCTCACATCAGGTATCACCTCCAAGTCTATTAAAATCTCCAATGGCACCAGGCAGGGATGCCCCCTGGCACCACTAATTTTCACCCTCCTAATGGAACCGCTTGCAGAAAAAATTAGAACAGAAAATTAGAATCCCAACCTCACTGGCATCTCCGCGGCGGGGTCTAAACACAAGATCAGTCTCCTCGCGGACGATGTCATGCTTATCTTATCCAAACCTATGGAGTCATTACATGCAACACGACAAGTCTTAGATGAGTTTAGCGTGGTGTCCTATTACAAACTAAATACCTCCAAATCCCAAATCCTAGGTATCAATATTTCTACCCCTTTGCAGAAGTCCTTAGCTGAAAACTTTCCCTTTCACTGGCCCCCACACTCCTTGACATACCTTGGTATCCAACTGACACCACATATCTCCCAGCTTTACACACAGAATTCTAGGACCTTCTTAGCCCTTGTACACACGGTCAGAGAATCTGTCGGGATGAGTCTTATCGGACCGTGTCGTCAGATAATCCGACTGTGTGTGGTATGCATCGGACTTATTCCGTCCGAATCTCCGTCCGACCCAATTTTCCAACATGTTGGAAATATTTCCCGGCCAACTGGGCCGGACGGACCTAATCCGATCATGTGTAAAGAATTTTCATCGGACCAAGTGCCACGCATGCTCAGATCAAATTCCTACATCAAAGCTATTGGCTACTAGCCTGAATGTAGTCCCATCGTAACGAAATTACGTCATCACGTTCTGAAAGATCGAATTTTTCGCCAACTTGGCCCGACCGTGTGTATGCAACAGTTTCGGACACAATCCGTCGGACTAAATCCGACAGGCAAAATCCGACGGATTTGGTTGGAAAAATCTCCGACCATGTGTACGTGGGCTCAGAGTCCTTACCCCAACAGTTGGCCCAATTAAAACAACATGAACTCTCAACTGCAGGAAGAATAGTGGCTTTTAAAATGTTACTTCTCCCTAAACTCTTGTATTTATTTTGTACTTTGCCTATCCCCTTACCCTGCACCTTTATTAAATCCACACAACAGCTTCTCATCCACTATATATGGAATCACAAACCCCCAAGATGAACATTCCACATCATGCGGAGACATAGGGTAAAGGGAGGGATAGGTGTTCCCAATATCATGGCATACTACCAAGCCTGTGTGGTGGATCAACTTAAGTATTGGTGGTCACCCCCTACACACAAAATTTTGGCGACTATTGAATCTGCCTTGGCCCTTCATAGTGAGCCTAGAACAGCCCTACTTGCTTTCAAACTTGGAGCCCCTCCACCTACATTATTGTCCCCCACGGTACATGCCTCTATCCAGATGTGGATGGAACTCCCCCTCGTACCTGCCAATATAAAGGAACTCTGCAAAATCCATATCCTAGCTTCAGTATTGCACTTTTTTATACCGCATATCGCTCTGCACTCATGGACATCTAGAGGGATAAAGCATCTAAAAGACCTATACCAAGATAAAACCTTGTACCTCGATCTCGCGTATCTCGTCTCAAAATATAATCTCCCTTCCTTAGCGCACTATACATATTTCCAAATCAGAACCTTCCTACATAGGCATCCACTACCTTTGCACCTGGACATACCCGCATCAATGCTGTTTTTTTTTCAGGACCCAAAACCGCCACTGAAAGGGATCTCTCTGTTTTATAAGATGTTCAATAACTGTGCCAGCCTTTCAAAACCTACCACCATCACCAAATGGGAGAGAATATTGGGTAATGCCTTCACGGAAGCTTCTTGGAAAAAACCTTTGCTATTACATATGCTTCCACTAAATGCATCAACCATTGAGAATTTTACCAGAAAGTAGTACACGCATGGTACCTTACACCGTTTAAACTCTCCCGATTTTACCACTCACACTCTGCTCTCTGCTGGAGGAACTGCGGTGAGTCTGGTACACTATACCATATTTTGTGGGCTTGTGTATCATTACGGTCCTTTTAGAACAAACATTTTTCCATATTATCTGACATTGGGGGCAAGCCCATAGCTCCAACACCTGAATTGGCAATATTCCATTTGACCGTTCAAGACCCGCCACCTGCTCTTAGAGCTATAGCGACACAGTTGCTCCTGGCTGTGAAACTCACAATAACTAGATTGTGGAATACTGCCAACCCACCCTCCCTGTTAGACGTCATCCGCACATTAAATCACCACTGTGAAATGGAAAAATTACTAGCTAACACCACCCTTACAGGAGCATCCTTTACACTTAAATGGAGTCTCTGGTTATCCAACTCGAATTGCTCGGTCCAACTATAACTGAGATTTGGATCCAGCAGTAGTACATCCTGCACCTGGAGTGACACTAAGAATATAATCAACAAGGGTGACTGTCCCCTTCTCCCCTCCCCTTTTCTCTCCTTTTCTTCCCTCCCCCTCCCTGTTCTTTATTCAAACTTCTTTATCTGTATTGCACCAGTTATAGCTAGGGGAAGTCATGGTTCCTGAACATGCACTATACCTGTATTTGCCTTTTTGAGATCTAACGATGTTACTGTTTGTTATGTGCAAAGCAAATATTGTGACTTGTACCTGTAGCACCTACTTCGTTTGTTGTTGTACTGTTACTTTCCTCAGATACAATAAAAACGATCGAAATAAAGAAGGGAGGAGTATATAAATATAACAATTATGATGTCAGAAATGCAATAGTGTATAAATCATAATTAGATGAACAGAGAGGATCGAATAAAACAATTAGAGGTTAATATTATATAAAAACACGATAGTATGATCTAGTAAAAATGATGAATCCTTTAAAAATCACAAATAAAACTATTTAAGTCGAATTCTCTGTTAAGACCCTGGGGTGTAAACGTACAGAGAATAAATATCCATTTAGACTTGAGCTGGCAATTTGTGCCCACCTGACTTTGTGCCCACCTCGCCAATGTTTTTTGTATGGTTCAATGTCCCAAAAACTGAGATGTGTAGGGTCTTGAGTGGAAGTAAACTCCCCTATCGTTTTCAGCCAAGGAAGCTGCCATCTTTGCCTCTGTTTAATCTTCAACTGCTATGGTGCTGCACATGTGATTCGTTATGACACCAGCCATTGGATGGTTTGATAGTATGGCTGAGAGCACAGCCAATGTGCAGTTAGCATTCCCGGCATGCCTTTTTTTTTAACTGTTTAAATCCATGGGTTTACTTCCACTTTGGTTGTGGTGTGTAGGTAGCAAAGTGTTTGGGGATGCTGTGTTTGTGAAATCCCTTAATAATATTTTGTATGTACTCTTTAATACGCACTTTCAGAGGACTCTTTGTGCGTCCAATGTACTGTAGACCGCAACTGCATTCAAGAGCATATACGGCCCCCTCTGTGTTGCAACAAATAAAATTGCCAACTTCATATGTATTACCAGTGCTGGTAGATGTAAACTTGAACTTCTTTTCTACTGGACTTTTAGTCTTAGTACAAGTGAAGCAACGTTTGCATGGGCAGAAGTCTTTTCCTGTGAAGAACGTATCTTCATGAACGTCTCTTAACCCCTTCCCGCTGAGCGTACGCAAATCTGCGTACTCAGCTTCGGGGGGTATACCGGGATGATGCCCACACCTGCATGCATCATCCTGGTACCGTTTTTTCCAGCGGGCGATTGGCTATCCAACCATAACAACCGAAGTGGCTAAAAGCCGCTCGGCTGTTATGCCGGAGGAGTGGGAGGGGACACCCCCCCCTGCCGCCACCTCCTGCCGCTGTTACCGGTGCTCCCACTCAATCGGGAGCACCAATTCAACATCCGATGCCTCCGGCTGCTGGGAAGGAACTGAAACAAAGCAATCGGCTTTGTTACAGTATCCTAATAGTAAACACGGAAGCGACGTCATGACGTCACTTCCCGTTTACTCGGCTGCCAATGGCGCCGGTTTTAAAAAAATATACGGTATTCAGAATCGCCGTTTTCAGCGATCTGAATACATTGAAGTGTAAAGGAGGGATGGGGGGTCTTTTAGACCCCCCATCCCTCCATAAAGAGTACCTGTCACCACCTATTACTGTCACAAGGGATATTTACATTCCTTGTGACAGCAATAAAAGTGATCAAATTATTATTATTTTTTTTAAACAATTTAGTCATTTTCAAAATAAATAAAAACATTTTTTTTTTTAAAGCGCTCGCTGTCCCCGCAAACTCGCGAAGCAAAGAAAACGCATACTGAAGTCGCGCCCGCATATGTAAACAGTGTTCAAATCACACATGTGAGGTATCGCCACGATCGTCAGAGTGAGAGCAATAATTCTAGCACTAGACTTCCTCTGTAACGCTAACCTGGTAACCGTAAAAAAAAATTAAAGCGTCGCCTATTGAGATTTTTAGGTACCGTACTTTGTCGTCAATCCACGAGTGCGTGCAATTATAAAGTGTGACATGTTTGGTATCTATTTACTCGGCGTAACATTATCTTTCACATTATGCAAAAAATTGGGCTAATTTTACTGTTTCATTTTTTTTTTAATTCACGAAAGTGTCACTTTTCCCAAAAAGTTGCGTTTAAAACACCGCTACGCAAATACCGTGTGACATAAAATATTGCAACAATCGCCGTTTTATTCTCTAGAGTCTCTGTTAAAAATATATATATAATGTTTGGGGGTTCCAAGTAATTTTCTAGCAAAAAATATGGATTTTAACTTGTAAATGCTAAATGCCAAAAATAGGCTTAGTCATGAAAGGGTTAATGTTTGCAGCTCTTTTGTATACAAATTTTGGTATCTGGGGAAGGAGGGCTTTCAAGTGTGCGCCTGTTAAAAGAATATGCCAGTGTCGTTTTATGATTTCTCAACATTTTTATGTTGAGCATTGTAGTCTAGGACAATAGGTGCTACATTGATTCGGGAATCCTGTTTCTGTTTATCTTTAATCAATTCAAATCGATCAATTTTTTCCACTTCTTGTATTTTGGCCTTTATATGGTCGCTGTTATATCCTTTGTCGATAAATCTGTAGCCTATCTTTTCTGCTTGGGCTAAGAAGTCATCTTTCCTGGTGCAATTCTGGAGTAAATGCATCAATTGTCCTTTGGGGATATTGCAAAGCCAATTCTGATGGTGGCAGCTCTCCATCAGTAAGTAACTGTTCTTATGAAAGTTTTTAAAATGCATTTTCGTGCTAAGTGTGTTGTTTTCTTGCATTATTTCTAGGTCTAAATGTAAGGAAATGACCAGTTACTGTACAAAAGTCAAGCATTTCTATTTATTCTGAGAACAAAGAAGATCACAAGTGAAACTATCCTTATCTTGCCATAAAATTGCTTCAGAAACACAGCTTGTATCTCAAATGACCAGAAAACACCTGAACAACAAAAAAGATTCTCATACGCAGATAATGGCATATTGTTCAATAATCATTTTTTTTCCCACATTTAAAGAAAAAAAAAGAAATCAACAAAGTAAAGAAATAGGACAAATGTAACAAAAGTAAAAGCTGGAAAAAAATGTTGAGGGCAAAAAAAACCCCACTAATTTAAAAAAGATGATATACCTAATATATACAGCATATACTGTAGCATGTTGTTGTATGTTAGTTTAAAACAGAGTTGGAGAGATATATATGGTAAATGTGAGTAAAAGTAATGTGACCTCACTGTGATATCCTACACATTTTCATTGTTTATACAGGTTAGGACAAATGATACAATTTTAAATATTAAAATATTTATATTTTGTATTTTTCTAGCTAAATAATGGAACATGCGTACATCATGCATGTTACATCTAATGACAATTTCATTAGATGTAACATGCATGGTGTAAGTTTTATTGCTGGATACTTTATCCACCTGAATATTTTCTGTTGTATTCATAAGATAATAGGATGCGATTATGTTCAATCTAAATGATAGTATATTGTTGGTTTAAGAAACATGTAGAGAGTGCAGGATTCCCATTATATATAACATATAACTTCAACAAATCCAACATGCTCTTTGGAATTATGATATAATATCATTACCTATTTATTGTAATTTTTATGGATTATTTGTAATAAAAAATTGTTTAATGATTTTTAACAGATATATGTCAGTAATTTTTATATATTAGTACATTCAAGGCACATTTTTCCCTTCCCTATTTTTATACTGTATTGTTGGGATTTTGGTACACAACAAGTTTCTGAAATCCTCAATATACTATTTGTAGCTTGGAGCTTCAGATTTTTTTATATAAATGTGTACAGTCCATCACAGCCTCTTATCCGTTATCAGAAGTGTCAGATGGTAGTTTTAGTCAGACAAAGCAATCCTTGAGGTAAGCAGTAACTGCTATGTAGTAAAGAAGTTTGGGTTTGGGTCAAGTAAGAATTCAAAGTGAACCTGACTTGTTCACAGACACAGCAAATTAATGTGTGATTTGCCACTATTGCAACTTCCTATCAATATGCACTTCCTGATCTTTGAACTTGGTCGGGTGGTTGCAATGGCCAATAGTGAGGGATTTATTACGTGTGTTCAGAGTGTGGAGACCCCAGCAGTTCTTTCTAGAACAATCTTTGTTGTGTCAGATACATCTGCCCACCCCCCCCCCCCCCGGCATCTGGAGATGGAGTGCTAGACTGTCATGGGCTTGGAGAGAGCTCCCTAATCTGGTGGGGGTGACCTTGGGCCTGGGCTCGAGTGCGGATGGGATCCTCTGAGAACACATGGAGGGGTCCTGAACAGGAGGTACAGGAGCAAGATGAGAACAACAGGAGAGCACTGCCAGGCAAGTCTCCAAGAGGAACTACAAGTCACAGTTGGGAGGGCTGATGAGTGTCATACAGTCGGGAAGTCTGGGAGGCACACCTGAGAGGACTGGGAGATTGCAGTCTGGGATAGGTGCAGATCCAGTGGAGTGGACTGTGATGGCATGGGAATTGGAGAGAGAGGCAGTTGCAGCCAGGAGGGCTGGTAGGGCCTGAAGATGTGGTACTGGGCTTGGGAGCTACGTGGACAGCTAGCACTGGGACTACCTACCCTTTGCTACACCATAGAGGCTCACAGACCCTGCCTGTAAAGGGCATCTGCTTTAGGCCTAGCTGAGCCAGTGTCAGGCCTATCTATCAGTGCTAGCTGGTCCTGAAGAGGGAGCTTAAGAGTAAAGTAAATTACTGGAGAGAGAGTTGAAGAGTTGTGCTGGAGCTGGAAGTAAAGAGGTTGTGTATAGAGTTGGTCCCATATACCTTTCTGCAATCAATCGGGCATTTAATGAATATCTCATCCCCATCCAAGTTAAATCCCCTCAATAAAAATACAAAAACAAAGTTCAAGGACTGGTTTTCTGCCTGAGGTTTCCGTTACATCAGAGGGGGCGGGGTCACCCACACGTCACTGGGGAACCCCTGGCTTCCCTCTCCTGCGTCAGAGGGGCGGGGTCAGGTGACGGGTGGCCCCGCCCTCCCAATATAAGAAATGTCAGCGCTCGGCTCTCTGCATTGTCTCCGCAGTGGAGACAGAAGAAGGAGGTATGGACAGCGCTGGATTGAGAGATCCCCCGTCGCTGGATATGATCATCCATCGCTGGACCCCGGAGACCCGTCGCTGGATAGCAAGAGTGGATTAGCACCGCTGGAATTTTTTTTTTATTTTTTTTATTTTTAATAAAGGAATTTTTCAAAAGTGTGTTTGTCTTATTTAACCATTTTGACACTTTCTTTGTGAAATGGTAGGGGTACTTTTGTACCCCCTTACCATTTCAAACAGGGGGGGGGCCGGGATCTGGGGGTCCCCTTGTTAAAGGGGGCTTCCAGATTCTGATAAGCCCCCCGCCCGCAGACCCTCACAACCAACGGCCAGGGTTGTGAGGATGAGGCCCTTGTCCTTATCAACATGGGGACAAGGTGCTTTGAGGGGTCACAGACCCCAAAGCATCCTCCCAATGTTGAGGGTATGTGGCCTGGTACGGTTCAGGAGGGAGGGGGGGCCGCTCTCTCGTCCCCCCCTCTTTTCCTGCGGCCTGCCAGGTTGCGTGCTCGGATAAAGGGTCTGGTATGGATATTTAGGGGGACCCCCACGTCAATTTTTTTTTTAAATTTGATGCGGGGTTCCCCTTAATATCCATATCAGACCTGAAGGGTCTGGTATGGATATTTGGGGGGACCCCCACGTCAATTTTTTTTTTTAATTTGACACGGGGTTCCCCTTAATATCCATGTCAGACCTGAAGGGCCTTTTGATTGAATTTAGGGGAACCCCCACGCTTTTTTTTTTTTTTTTTTTTTTAATCAATGAATGAATGAATTGTCGGCTAATACAGCGAACACTCATTGAGTGTTCTCTGTATTACGGAGACCCGACAATTTAGCCGCAAGTGATTTTAAAAGACTTTTTTTCCTGCACAAATGACACTTTGTGCAGCGACAGTTCTAAGCACCAGAAACATGCGCCCCTTCACAGGCATACTATAGATACCCCCCAGCTACGAAATTTAAAGGAATATTACACTTTTATTGTTTCACTTTAATCATTATTAAAATCACTGCTCCTGAAAAAACGGCCGTTTTTAAAACTTTTTTTTGCATTGATCCATGTCCCCTGGGGCAGGACCCAGGTCCCCAAACACTTTTTAGGACAGTAACCTGCATATTACCCTTTAAAATGAGCACTTTAGATTTCTCCCATAGACTTGTATAGGGCTTTTCGAATTTGCTGCGAACAGCCCAAATTGTTCACTGTTCGCTGAACAGGCGAACAGGCAATGTTCGAGTAGAACATGAGTTCGACTCGAACTCGAAGCTCATCCCTATACATGCATATAATCTATCATGTGCTAAAGGGGTGTGACCCCATGTTAACACTAAAAATACTGAATGAACCCTCTGAACCTTATAGCAAACTTTGCAATAGAAAATAGGGATATTTATCACAATAAAGGTTTATTGAAAGATGAAAAAGTACATAACAGTGTACAATGTATGGTGCCTATCCATGACAACATACTACACTATATTGTCAAAAGTATTGGGAAGCCTGCCTTTACACGCACATTAACTTTAATGGCATCCCAGTCTTAAAGCGGGAGTCCTCCGGGACTCTGCGTTTTTTTTTTTTTTAAAAGCCAGCAGCTACAAATACTGCAGCTGCTGACTTTTAAATTAGTGACACTTACCTGTCCAGCGCGCCAGCGATGTCGGCACCCGAAGCCGATCTCTAGATCGTCTCTCGGGTGCTGCCGCCGCCATCTTGGGTATGGGAATCAGGAAATGGAGCCTTTCGGCTTCATTTCCCAGTTCCCTACTGCGCAGTAAGGACGGTCCCCGCTGCCTCTGGGATCTGTGTGTTTCCCAGCAGGCAGCGGGGCACTTGCGGAAAGGGGCGGGCACTTGCGGAAAGGGGCGTAATCTACGCCCCTTTCCGCAGAGAGCTATCCCGGAAGTGGCTGCACCCCCCTCCCCCCTGAAAGGTGCCAATTGTGGCGCCGGAGGGGGGGAGGGTTCCGATGAGCGGAAGGTCCACTTAAGGGTGGACCTCCGCTTTAAGCCTTGTACACACAGTTCACTTGTTGAACAACTGAGCGTCTGATTCTTATCAAAAGCGTGTGTGCATTATTTTGTCTAGCATACTAACTATCCACAAATTATATATATATATATATATATATATATATAAATTATTCGACAAACACGAACGTAGTGACGTACTGAGAGTATAAAGAGGAAGTTAATTTCTCAAGCGCCACCCTTTGGGCCCCTTCTGCTAATTACATGTTAGTAGAAGCTTGGTGAGTGTTGATTCAGACTTTTTTGTTAAGTTATTTTTTATTTGGATGACAGATAGCATCTCTAATTTAATTTCTTTTGGCTTTTTTTCTGCACAAAAAAAAAAATTGTCTAGAATAATAATTGGCTATGTGTTTTTCTTTAAATGACAGTTTAGTAGTAGGCAGTTAGATTATGAACAACACAATGGAAAATTAACAACATAGTTGTATCTTTGATCTTAAAAACTCAGGGATAATAGTGTTGTGGTAACTTCCCCAAAAAAATAAAACAACAACCATAATATTAATATTATTTATATCACTACAAAACAAATGCCTTTTAAAATATGTTTGGCATAACTACATCAGTTTTACCAGCAAAGCAGCTTCGTTATTATCCTAATAAAGAAGATGAGAACGTGCGCTGCATTTCGACATTTCGTCAATTGCCGGGTCACAAATGTTAATTCTAGATTACGAACAGAAGTTTACAAGACCGAACTCTTTCTGGTCGTTCCTTGATTCCGATCATGCGTGCTTGTATTTTCAATTTTTGCGTGACCATTTCTGTACTGACCATCCGAAAATCATACAGTGAGTTCACATCCGACAAAAATTTTATAGCCTGCACATCCAGCTTTTGTCCTATGAAAAAGTGAAATCGGCTGTTGAAAGCACCGTAATAATGATCCGAAAATCCGCAGACAGCTCGTCTTATGAATTTTTCCATCTGATTTTCAGATTCTATGTACAGGCCTTTAGTCTGTAGGTTCACTATTGATTTGACCCACCCTTTGCAGCTATAACAGCTTCAACTCTTCTGGGAAGGCAGTTTACAAAGTTTAGGAGTGTGTCTATAGCAGGGATCTCCAAACTGTGGCCCGAGGGCCAGATGTGGCCTTTTGTTAGACTTTATGCGGCCCTTGGGGCACAATTCCTTCCACTTATATGAGGCACTATTCCTCTCACTGACACCAACAATAGGGCACTATATCTTCCAGCAATACCAATGATGTAATACTATTCCTCCTACTAATAGGGGGAATACTCCTCCTATTGACCACCAATCCTGAGGCCATATTTATTCTCACTTATGCGGGGCCCATGACATTTTCTGCCACTGCTGGCCACAATCCGGCCCTCCTAAAGTCTGAAGGATAATAAAGTGGCCTTTGGTTGAAAAGTCTGGAGATCCTTGGTCTATAGGAATGTTTGACCATTCTTCCAGAAGCGCATTTGTGAGGTCAGGCACTAATGTTGGACGAGAAGGCCTGGCTCACAGTCTCCACTCTAATTAATACCAAAGGTATTCTATCGGGTTGAGGTCTGGACTCTGTGCAAGCCAGTCAAGTTCCTCCACCCCAAACTAGCTCATCCATGTCTTTATGGACCTTGCTTTGAGCACTGGTGCGCAGTCATGTTGGAACAGGAAGGGGCCATCCCCAAACTGTTCCCACAAAGTTGGGAGCATGAAATTGTCCAAAATGTCTTAGTATGCTGACGCCTTAGGTGTTCCCTTCACTGGAACTAAGGGGCCAAGCCCGAACCCCTGAAAAAACAGCCCCACACTATAATCCCCCCTCCACCAAATGATTTGGACCAGTGCACAAAGCAAGGTCCATAAAGTCATGGATGAGCGAGTTTGGGATGGAGAAACTTGACTGGCCTGCACAGAGTCCTGACCTCAACCTGACAGAACACCTTTGGGATGAATAAGAGTGGAGACTGCGAGCCAGGCCTTCTCATCCAGCAACAAGAATGAGCCGAATACCCCTGATTCGGTTCGCACCAGAACATGCGAACAGGCAAACAATGTGTACGAACAAGCGAACAACCTTAAAGTCTATGGGACACGAACATGAAAATCAAAAGTGTTAGTTTTAAAGGCTTATATGCAAGTTATTGCCATAAAAAGTGTATGGGTACCCGGGTCCTGCAGCAGGGGACATGTATCAATCTAAAAAAAAAAAAAGTTTTAAAAACATCCGCTTTTTCAGTGATTTTAATAATGCTTAAAGCGAAACAATAAAAATGAAATATTCCTTTAAATATTGTGCCTGGGGGGTGTCTATAGTATGCCTGTAAAGTAGCGCATTTTCTCATGTTTATAACAGTGCCACAGCGAAATTACATTTCTAAAGGAAAAAAAGCAATTTAAAACTTCTTGCGGCTGTAATGAATTGTCAGATCCCGGTAATATAGATACAAATCATTAAAAAAAACATTCATTCATCAATAAATACACTTTTGGCCAGGATGTGGGGGTGGAGCGCTGACACGTAGGTTTGCACCAGAGATCCAGGGCCCCGTCTGTGACCCCCGGCACTGACATGCTGAGACGCTGAAGTTACAGAGGCTGCAGCGCTGGTTAACGGCATTCCCTCTACCTGGAATGACCGCTCTGTAGCTCCACAAGCTGGTCTCTGGAGCTCAGCTCCTGGCACAGTGCAGCGAGGCTCAATTTTTGATTCCCCCACCTTTGTGTCCCTCCCAGACTTTCCACCATGGCTGTTTCCCTGGTAGGATATTGGAGGGGGTGCCCCTCCTAGCCGGCAGAACGGCATACTAATTATGCCTCTAGGAGCCGGTGACCCATGCAGGCTGCAGGCCCCTCCTGAGACCATGGACAGGAGACCGATCAAGAGGAGCTACAAGTGTCGGCTGAAGCACAGACCCCCCTTGTTGATGGCGAGGGGGAGATTATTGAGGTGAGACAGTTTCTCTGAGAGAGGTCATCACTGCAGACCCATTTAAAGGAAGGGGAAGGAGACTAAACAGACTATGGTAGGAAAATGTTTCCTTAAATAACAGCTAAGTGAATGCTCAGTGAATGCTTTCCACTAAAATCTAAACAGACTTGATTTGAGTCCATGCTCTGCCCTTTTCTAATGTGGATGAATGGTAGGAGATCTGATGTATTGCCTATTTTCATCTCAGTCGCTCTCTTGTACATAGCCTGGAATCTGTTTTTCTTTTCTCTGGTGTGATATGCAAATATTATGCAAAGGGAAGCTTATAAGAACAGGAGCTAAACAAATGCTATACAAAGCTATACACCCACAACCACCGGGCAAGGGTTGTGGGGATGAGGCCCTTGACCCCATCAACATGGGGACAAGGTGCATTGGGGTCAGACCCCAAAGCCCCCTCCACATGTTGAGGGCATGTGGCATGGTACGGTTTGGGAGGGGGAAGCTTTCTCGCCCCCCTCTTTTCCTGCGGCCTGCCAGGTTGCATGCTTGGATAAGGATCTGGTATGGATTTTGGTTCGGGGGGGGGTTCCCCTTAATATTCATACCAGACCCAAAGGGCCTGATAATGGACTGGGGGGGGGACAATTCATTACAGCCACGGTCAGTTTTAAATGCCAATTTTTCCTTTAGAAATGTAATTTTGCTGTGGTACTGTTCTAAACACGGGAAAAATGCACCACTTTACAGGCATGCTATAGACACCTCCCAGGCACAATATTTAAAGGAATATTTCATTTTTATTGTTTCACTTTAAACATTAAAAAAATCACTGCTCCCGAAAAAACGTTAGTTTTTAAAACTTTTGATTGCATTGATACATGTCCCCTGGGGCAGGACCCGGGTCCCCAAACACTTTTTATGACAATAACTTGCATATAAGCCTTTAAAATGAGCATTTTAGATTTTTCATGTTAGTGTCCCATAGACTTTAACGGTGTTCTGGCGGCTTTCTAATTTGCCTGAAACACCGCATATTGTTCAGTGTTTGCCCGAACATCCGAACAACCAAAGTTCGGCCTGAACTTATGCTCAGACCGAACCATTTGTCCATCCCTAATTGTCACCTTCAGGTGCCACATTATTTGATGTAGCTCTGCTCAGGGAATCACTGATATAAATTTCACACCCTGGCTTTTAGACAACATTGAGGTTTTAATTCTGCAATGTAAGCATTATGCTCTGCAAATGCTTGGGAACACACAAAAGGGCTTCTTGATTATGGCTATCAGAGGTTTGTGATCAGTTTCAGCTATAATTGAATCTGTCCATAAAGATAATGATGGGAACGCTGGAAAGCAAATACAATGCTTAAACATTCCTTCTCAGTTTGAGCATAATTTTGCTCAGCTGATGAAAGAGCTCTGGACACATATGCAACTGGCTGACCTTCCTGCAAAAGGCAACAAAGAAGTCCATTTTTACTTAGGTGAGGTCGGGAGCAGTGAATGATTTAGAACATATTTGTAATGTGGAGCATGTGTGTCATGGGAGAATGAGCTGGCAGGAGAGGAGATCACATCCTTAAATATCATCCAGGGTTCATATAAGCGGACACATCCTTAGATCTCAGGGGTTCATGCTGGGACTTTTAGTCCTTCACTAGTTGGGGGGATGAAATCCTTAAATCTCAGGCATTAATACTTGGACTTGTAGTCCCTCACTAGTTGGGGGGGGGTCAGGTCCTCAGCTCTGAGGGATTCATACAGGGACTTATTTGCACTTTAGTTCCTGGAGGCCATGGTGGTACAGGTCCCTCACGGGCCCTGGAGGGCCACATTGTCCTCCCTGCCCCTCCCCTCCACCTTTGTGATTATTGAAAACCTTAGACTGTTTTCTCTATCCATCACTTTGCCACCACCGGTTCTATGGGCCACTTGACTGGACTTTACCCCCAGGCCTAAGGCTTCCAGCCCTCCCCTGAGTGAGAGAGAAAAAGGATAAAATAGATTATAATAGGGGTGATGTAGAAATAGACAAATATCATACAAAAGGCAGGTTTCAATGATAACAGCTGCAGCTGGGAACAAGCAACAGACATGAATACAAGAATACACAATCACAAGCTCCTTATATACCATATGGGCTGATTGGTATATAAGGATTGGATGATTGGTTGCCAAGACTTACATCAATGGAACTAACATAAAAATGTAATCTCCACTGGCAAATAAAGACTGCATAAATGCAAAAGCTTATAGAAGGACCCTTCTGAAAAGGCTAGTTTCTTGTCTGTCTCTGGCTATAATACTTTCTGATTTGCTGACCATGAATAACAAGCGGATATGCAATTTGAGCATAAAGTGTATCTGCTTAATTGCTCTGATTCAATAATCATGAAAGTATAGAAGACATTAGGTCAACAAGACAGTCAATGAACTAGAATTTTTCAAAGGAGAGCTCAGCATTCATTCTTCTATAGTAGAGATGAGCTCAAGGTGCAGTTTGAACATGAATTTGGATATCACCACCCCATCTCCCTACCTCGTCCATGCAGAAAATGCTTTGAATTCATTCAGAATATGTAAAGCATTCTCTGTCTTGCAGTCATGCTTTGTGGCCATCATGGCACGTGGAAATAAGTGGCATCAATGGAGTAGCAGTATCTACTGCAGTGATTTCCAGGTTCCAGGGGCATCGACCAGGTATTGATCCAAGCTGGACCAGTGTAACTATGTATATAACTGGTTCCTGCCTGGAATATAGCATAATCATGCTGGCGGGAAGCTCTGGTTGATCTTCGTATCATATGAGCATCCACCAGACACAGCTGATGACTGATCACTGTACCAGCCCGCTGCAGGTACCATCTGACCACTGTAACCAATCACAGAAGGTCACATGACAGTTGTATACAATAGATGGCTTCCTTTCAAGCCATACACTGTATACAATGTTGTTGCTAGCTGTGATTGGTCAGTGTGATTACATGATACAGACTGGGTAAATCACAGCTAAGCACAACAAAAGAAACTAAATGAATCTATTTTATTCAGTAAAATGCTTCCATATACCAATGTAATGCACTGCTGTATGCAAACATAATGTGTAAAAAAAAAAATACTGATCACTTCCCCAGAGTAGTATAATGTTACTATGGTAACATTATATTGTCAAAGTGTGTTAAAAAAAATCATGAAAAAAATATATAATAAAAAATTAAAAACATAATGTGAAAAAAAGATTACTTTTTTTTGTACTGTCAGCAGTCAATGTCCCAGATCACCACCACACCCTTTATATGATGATGCTCTACTGCACTGGTGACAGTATGTAAAGTCCAGGGTATTTAGTAAGAGGCATGGCAAGTTTTTTGGAGCCGTCGTTTTTTGTCATAATGTTTTGCAAAATAAAGAACTGAATAATATATATATATATATATATATATATATATATATATATATATATATATGTATATATATATATATATTATTCAGTTCTTTAATTTGCAAAACATTATGACAAAAAACGACGGCTCCAAAAAACTTGCCATGCCTCTTACTAAATACCCTGGACTGTATACTTTCCAAAAAGGGGTCAGTTAGGGGATATCTGTACTGTCCTGACATTTTTTGGCCTCAAGAATTGAACTAGGCCATCAGTACATCAGGATTGATCAATTTTCAGATATATGCCACAGTCTGTGGACTCTATAACTTTCTACAGGCTAAGTAATATGCACTGATTTGGGTTATGTTTACCAAAAAAATGTGGCAGAATACATTCTGGCCTTAAATTATGAAGAACAATTATTGATTTGCAATTTTCTAACAGAAGTTAAGAAGAAGCATTTTTTTTCAAATATTTTGTTCTTTTTTCATTTATTTATAAGCTAGTGGTGAATTATTACGACCAAAAGAAAGCTCTATTTGCGTGAACAAAAATAAAAATTTGTTTGGGTACAGTGTTGCATGACCACGCAATTGTCATTCAAAGTGTGACAACGCTGAAAGCTGAAAATTGGCCTGGGCAGAAAAGGAATAAAAGTGCCCAGTATAGTGATTAATATCCATACCTGGAATTCTTTTTAAAGTTTTCAGTAGCGTTTGAAGGGATTAGAATGTGTGTTAAATTTCAAAATACTGTGTATGTCCTTGCTGTGACTATCATTCCGGGTTCAAGAGAATACAGCAAAATGTAGGGGAATTTCCCCAGCAGGAATTCAAACCACATTGAAGGTCTGACAATGGCTCTGTTAGCATAAAACAAAATATGCCCAGAATGCTGGTCCTAACATCTGATTTAAACCAGCTACTCACTACAGCTTTCACATAGATTCTTTAGAGATGTGTTTTTTGGTTAGAGGTCTATCAAAACCAAACCTAATGTTTCTGGGTCTGACTCCTTGAGTGTGAGCCATATTGTAATGCAACAAAGCAGGAATCAGATGTGACATACAGGTGCCTGGGGAAGTATGCTAGATTAGGGTTGCCACCTTTTCATCAAGTCAAACCCGAACATTTTAACGACTATAGCCCCGGAAGAATTTACCCCTTTCCTTAACTGACAATTGCATGGTTTTGCAACACTGTACCCAAACAAAACGTATGTCCTTTTTTTCCCCACAAATAGAGCTTTCTTTTTGGGGTATTTGATCACCTCTGCGGTTTTTATTTTTTGCGCTATAAACAAAAGCACCACAGCCCCCTTACATCAGATGTGACATCAGAGTCCCCTCTTACATCAGATATGATACCAGAGCCCGCCCTTACATCAGATATGACACCAGAGGCCCCTTACATCAGATATGACACCAGAGCCCGCCCTTACATCAGATATGACACCAGAGCCCCCTTACATCAGATATGACACCAGAGCCCCCCCTTACATCAGATATGACACCAGACTCCCCCTTTCCCCCTGTACTCACTCATTAACTGCAAAGAGGTTCCTGGCCTCTCTTTCAGTCTTCACACACTCCGTGTTCATTCCTCTGTAGGGATGAGCTCAGGCATGTTCGCATGGTCCACGTGCAGAGCCCACCAGGAAGTCGGCAAAGCACTGTGCTTATCACAGGCAGTGAGACATTACCCGACCTCTGCAACCGTGCATCGGGGCAATGTCTCACTGCTGGTGATTAGCGCAGCGCTGCGCCGACTTCCTGGCGGGCTCTGCACATGGACCATGAGAACACGCCTGAGCTCATCCCTATTCCTCGGTAGTGCTGCTCAGACTTTTCAGTCTCTATTGCCCCCTGCAGTCTGGAGGGAGGAGAACACCTAATCCTCTCTCCAGCTCATGAGCCACAATCCTATCTGAATAATGTGTCCGGTTTTCAGGGGATCTCAAAAGGGGGCACATGATTCATATCCCAGACTGTACTGGTGAATCCCATACAGGTGTCAATCCGGTGCTAGATATGTTATAGATAAATCCTATGTTGATCTAGGGAAAATCTGATTGCCTATCTGGGATCAGATAGGAATTTTTCCCCTGCTGTAGCAAATTGGATCCTGCTTTTCTGGGGTTTTTTACACCTTCCTCTGGATCAACCATGGGTAAAGAATTGGGTATTTGGGATTGTATGATATATTTTTTTTTTTATTTTTTTTATTTTTTTATATGGTTGAACTAGATGGACTATTTTCAACCTCACTATCTATGTAACTATGTAATTATGTTTAGCCAAGATTGTAGATTTATGAGGGATGCAATGGAGATAGTTGTAGAAGCTCCAGAAAGAAATACGGTTGGAACTGATTTCTCTGAATTAAATAATAATGTTCAGGGGTTATAAGGGAAAATACCAAGCCAAAGCTACAGTGAAGTCACAGCATAGGTGATCACTGACTCAGTTGCATCTACTGCATAGCCTGATTTCCTAGATGTCAGGCCCTGACAGCTCTGTTTAAATATTGCAAGCTACACATATTTACAGTATTTATACTCCTACTGGAGACAAGTAGGTAACTTAATTAACAAATTACTTTCCAGTGTACTCTTTACATTTTCCTGTGGAGCTAAAGAGAAATTGTAAACCCTCAATATTCTGTTCATGTTCTGTAAAAAATATGTATAGTTCCCACTGGTAGTCACTTTAAGCCACCCTCCAAAGCACTCTTCCTCAAACCAGGAGAAAAGGGGCACAGAAGCGGATCTTCATTGACTGCTTCTGCAGGCTGGACAATGAATGTCCACCGCCAGCAATGGAGTAACAATGGAATTTGATTCGCTGCCTCTGAGCCAGGAAGGAAAGACTGCTGGAACCTGGGATCTGAACAGATGTGTGTGCCCAGGAGGGTGCAGTGAGCCCAGGGACAGGGGTCAGTGCTTAGGGCTGCCTAGAGAGTGTCAGGGAACCTGTTTGCAGGGCTCAGGGGCTAGACTGTACTCTTTCCGGAATAATGTCAGTTCTTAATCACTTTAACACCCGGAAGGATTTACCCCCTTCCTGGCCAGAGCACTTTTTGCAATTCAGCACTGCGTTGATTTAACTGACAATTGCGCGGTCGTGCGATGTTGTACCCAAACAAAATTGATGTCCTTTTTTTCTCACAAATAGAGCTTTCTTTTGGTGGTATTTGATCACCTCTGCGGTTTTTATTTTTTGCGCTATAAACAAAAAAGAGCGACAATTTTGAAAAAAAATATTTTTTTACTTTTTGCTATAATAAATATCCCTAAAAAATATATAAAAAACATTTTTTTCCTCAGTTTAGGCCGATACGTATTCTTCAACATTTTTTGGTAAAAAAAAAATCACAATAAGCGTTTATTGATTGGTTTGCACAAAAGTTATAGCGTCTACAAAATAGGAGATAGATTTATGGCATTTTTATTATTATTATTTTTTTACTAGTAATGGTGGCAATCAGCGATTTTTATCATGACTTCAACATTATGGCGGACACATCGGACAATTTTGACACATTTTTGGGACCATTGGCATTAATACAGCGATCAGTGTTATAAAATTGCATTGATTACTGTAAAAATGTCACTGGCAGTGACGGGGTTAACCACTAGGGGGCGGGGAGGGGTTAAGTGTGTCCTGGGGCGTGTTTCTAACTTTCTGGGGGATGGGCTAGCAGTGACATGACACTGATCGCTGTTCCCGATGACAGGGATCAGACAATCGGTGTCCTGTCACTAGGCAAAACGGGGAGATGCTGTGTTTATAATGGCATCTCCCCATTCTTCAGCTCCGTGACACAATCGCGGGTATCCCCACGGAGCTTGTGGCAATCAAAGTAACTTACGGGTATGTTACTTTGCCCAGCCATGCCATTCTGCCAACGTATATCTACAGGAGCCAGTCAGCATGTGGTTAACCACTTAAGCCCCGGACCAATTTGTAGCCACAGGACCAAGCCCCTTTTTGCAATTCGGCCCTGCGTTGCTTTAACTGACAATTGTGCGGTCGTGTGACGTGGCTCCCAAACAAAATTGGCGTCCTTTTTTTCTCACAAATAGAGATTTCCTTTGGTGGTATTTGATCATCTCTGCGGTTTTTATTTTTTGCGCTATAAACAAAAATAGAGCGACAATTTAGAAAAAATGCTATTTTTTTTTACTTTTTGCTATAATAAGCATTCCCCAAAAATATATAAGAAAATTTTTTTTTTCCTGAATTTAGGCTGATACGTATTCTTATACATATTTTTGGTAAAAAAAAAATCGCAATTAGCGATTATTGATTCGTTTGTGCAAAAGTTATAGCGTTTACAAAATAGGGGATAGTTTTATAGCATTTTATTAATATTTTATTTTTACTAGTAATGGTGGCGGTCAGCGATTTTTATTGTGACTGCGACATTATGGCAGACACATCGGACATTTTTGACACATTTTTGGGACCGCTGTCATTTATGCAGCAATCAGTGCTATTTAAAGGCACTCCTGTGTAAATGACACTGGCAGTGAAGGAGTTAACCACTAGGGGGCAGTGTAGGGGTTATGTATGACGTTGTGTGTTTTTTTATTGTAGGGGGCGTGGCCTGGCATGTGATGTCACTGATCGTCTTTCCCTATATCAAGGAACAGACGATCGGTGACAGCCACAGTAGGAAGCACGGGGAGAGGTTTGTTTACACAGACCTCTCCTCGTTCTTCAGCTCTGTGACACGATTGCGGGACACTAGCGGCGATTACGTGCGCTGGTCCTGCGGCCATGGTCATGGAGCACAGGACTATGGTGCACTCCCAACACACGGCTGGCCAGTTAAAGAGCAACGTACAGGTACGTGCTTGTGCCCAGCCGTGCCATTCTGCCGACGTACATCAGCGTGAGGCGGTCCTTAAGTGGTCAATGGATCAGTAGCAAAGATCTCCTGGAAGGAGCTTTATGTCCATAGTTGCCAACATTGTAAAAATTAGCTGTAGGCGGATTCGTATTATAATTAGGGTGCGGGGCATGTGTTGTAGGCGTGGCATAGGAAAAAATTAAAATGTGGTACGCTTTATGTGGAATAGTGGGCATGGCTTAAATGGGAGTGGCTCAAAGGGGGTGTGGTTAGAGTCTGAGATGAATGAGGGTTTGAAGAGGGAAAGGGTTTGAAGAGGGAAAGGGGGAAAAGGGGAGAGAGGGAGAAGGTTGGAGGGACAGCAACCCCAGATCCTACACAACAATAGAAATATGTGTATTCTAGAAAGTTTAATAATCAGCAGATAAAGATACTCCAAACACCTGGTGTTTGTGCTTCAATCATCCCACCACCATGGTTGTTATGGTGTCAGGATGATTGAAGTGCATTATTTCTATTATTACTAAGTATGAGCCGAACACCCCCCTGTTTGGTTCGCACCAGAACCTGCGAACAGACCTAAACTTCGTGTGAACTTTAGAACTCTATTAAAGTCTATGGGACTCGAACGTTAAAAATCGAAAGTGCTAATTTTAAAGGCTAATATGCAAGTTATTTTCCTAAAAAGTGTTTGGGGACATGAGTCCTGCCCCAGGGGACATGGATCAATGCAAAAAAAATTTTAAAAACTGAAGTTTTTTCAGGAGCAGTGATTTTAATAATGATTAAAGTGAAACAATAAAAGTGTAATATTCCTTTACATTTCGTACCTGGGGGGTGTCTATAGTATGCATGTGAAGGGGCGCATGTTTCCCGTGCTTAGAACTGTCCCTGCACAAAGTGTAATTTCGCAAGGAAAAAAAGTCTTTTAAAATCACTTTGAATTGTTGGCTCCCGTAATACAGTATTTGAAATGGTAAGGGGGTACAAAAGTACCCCTACCATTTCACAAAGAAAGTGTAAAAAATGGTTAAATAAGACAAACACACTTTTGAAAAATTCCTTTATTAAAAATAAAAAAAATAAAAAAAAAGATTCCAGAGGTGCTAATTCACACTTGCTATCCAGCGATGGATGATCATCTCTCCGGGGTCCAGCGATGGCTGATCTGATCCAGCGACAGGTGATTTTCAATCCAGCGCAGTCCATCTATGCATCCGTCTTCTGTCGCCACTGAGGAGCCACTGCAGGGATCCCAGGGCTGGCGTTTCTTATATTAGGAGGGTGGGGCCACCCATTACCTGACCCCGCCCCCTCTGACACTTGTAGGGAAGCCAGGGGTTTCCCCATGATGTATGAGTGACCCTGCCCCCCTCTGATGTAACGGAAACCTTCATTGGCTGCACGGATCAATCCCCCTTCCTCTCTCCACTGAACACAAGGGGAACGATCTAACTGAGGCACCGGTGGGCATTTTGTTGGAGCCAGTGCTGCAAAAGTGCAATAGCAAACATTCCCGATTTCCCTGAGTAAAAAAGGCAAAATCCTGAATGGGGACGGCTTCTGATCAGGACGAGGGCCCCTAAATCGGGATTGTCCCAGGAAAATCGGGATTGTTGGCAACTATGTATGTCCCCTTAGCAGAAACCAAAAATTTCCAACTCCAGCCGACTCCAGCCTCAATACACAATCTTCCATCTGAACAACAACCCCCTGCTGGCTAGGCTCTTTCATAATTATCAGCCTATCCAACCCCCTTGCCAGGCCCCCTGCCTGGGAATTGGTCAGATTCTCAAAATTATGCAGATCACTGGCCCCCACCTCTGCCCACTACAGTCTAGAACTTTCTGCTAGTTTCTAAAACCAGGGGGATGCACCAGAAGCCTGACCTGTAGAACCCTTATGCCTGACCTAGATCAGTGAGTCAGCTAAATATTCCTATCAACTTTGTAGAGGGTGCTACAATAGTGTATACTGTATATGTATGTGTGTGAACCTTCACCTGAAAATGGAAGTTACTTTCATAATCTTCATCGCACTAGACTGTGACTACCCACTTCCTCATTCTCATCTAGGTGAGAATGATATTGTCTTGGCAAGTTTCCCATTTTATCGCCTTTGCATAGAAGTTACACTTTTGCCGTGTACACACGTAGCGGACTGTCCGCCGGACTTTCCGAACGGGCTACTTGCCCACACACGGCACTTTTTCAGCGGACTAATACGGCGTACTAAGTCCGGTGGACTATCCGCCGTACTTTTGAAATGAACGGACTCGCCCACACACGTGGAGGATAGTCAGCTCATTTTGAGCATGTCTCCAGGTAGGTGGGGCCCGTGAAGGAGACGTCGCTGGCCCCGCCACCTGGTATGGACTTAAAGGGGAACCCCAACGCCCAAAAAATCGGCATGGGGTTCCCCCCAGGTCCACATCAGACCCTTGTCCGAGCACGCTACCCGGCCGGCCAGGAAAGGGGGGACGAGCAAGCGCCCCCCCCTCCTGAGCCATACCAGGCCACGTGCCCTCAACATGGGGGGTGCCTTGGGGAAGGGGGGGCCGCGCGGCCCCCCCACCCCAAAGCACCTTGTCCCCATGTTGATGAGGACAAGGGCCTCTTCCCGACAACCCTGGCCATTGGTTGTCGGGGTCTGCGGGCGGGGGGCTTATCGAAATCCGGGAGCCCCTTTAATAAGGGGGCCCCCGGATACCGGCCCCCCACCCTATGTGAATGAGCATGGGGTACAATGTACCCCTACCCATTCACCTGTAAAAAAAAGTAAAAAAAAACACAACACACAAGGGTTCGCTTGTCCCCCCCTTTCCTGGCCGGCCGGGTAGCGTGCTCGGACAAGGGTCTGATGTGGACCTGGGGGGGACCCCCACGCCGATTTTTTCGGCGTTGGGGTTCCCATTTAAGTATTCTTCGCCGGCCCCGCCTACCTGGAGACGTGCTCAAAATGAGCGGACTTTTCTCCGGGCAGGAAAAGCCCGTTCATTTCAAAAGTACGGCGGACTGGCATACGCATGGCCGGATTGTCCGCCGAAATGCAAGTCCGGCGGGAAGTTTGGAGTGCAAAACTACTTTCCAAGTCCGCCGTACTTTTGGGTAAAAAAATTCCGCCGGAGGCTACACATGGGGGGGATTGTCCGGCGGACTTGAGTTTGCCGGACTTTTCCACCCGATTGTTTGATCGTGTGTATGCGGCATTTGATTTGCTTCCTTTCAATGTTTCAGAATTTAGCAAATTCTTTAAATTGCAAGTAGCGTGAAAATAAAATAACCTCACAAAAAGGTCTAAGCAATAAAACTGATTTATATGCAGACATAAAATATAACACTGCCATTAATAAGATACTGGCAACTTGATATTTATTGGCCACATTATAAACTTAATATTGCTTCCTTGTTTCCTTGGTCACAAGAAAAGATCTTGCATTATTCTCTAAAGAAATTTTTTTTTTATCTGTATAAAAAGACATGTTCTTTTTTTAAACCAGACATGTCCAGCAGTGAAGCAGGAGTAAATGATGTAATAAAATGAAAATGTGAAGACTGTTTTCTTTTATACTAGGTATACAGTAAGGGCTTGTTTTTATCACCAGTGTGCATTATTGCATTATTGTTATGCCGTGTACACACGACCGGTTTTCCCATCGGAATAAACTCTGATGCCCCGTACACACGAGTGGAATTTCCGACAGAAAAAGTCAGATGGGAGCTTTTCATCGTATATTCCGACCATGTATATGCCTCATCGGACTTTTTACTTCGAAAATTCTGATGGACCTAGAAAGAGAACATGTTCTATATTTTTCCGATAGAACCAATTCCTATCGGGAAAACCATTCGTCTGTATGCTGTTCCGACATATTAAAAACTATGCTATTGGATACTGGCTATTGAACTTATGTTTTCTAGTCCCGTCATACGTGTTGTACGTCACCATATTCTTGGCAGTCGGACTTTGGTGTGACCGTGTGTATGCAAGACAGCTTGAATAGAATTCCGTCGGAACTCCGTCGGTAAAACCTTCAGAGTTTATTCCGATGGAAAAAACGATTGTGTGTATAGGGCATGAAGGTTTTTCCAATGTAATTCTGATGGAATTCTGCTCAAGCTGTCTTGCATACACACGGTCACACCAAATTCCGACCTCCAAGAAGGCGGTGCCGTACAAAACGTATGACGGGACTATAAAAGGGAAGTTCAATACCCAGTGTGCCACTCTTTGGGCTCCTTCTGGTAATCGTGTGTTTATTTTGTGTTAGTAGAAGGCGATTCACACTTTTCAGACTCATGCTTTTTCAGATTGTTTTACTACTGTTCAGTTTGTGCTTGTGGGTTTGTATCTGTTTTTCAGTGCATGCAGGCAATTTGTATGTTTTTCAGTGCGGGTACATACTCATCGTAGAGTTCGGGCTGTGCAGGGGCTTGGTGTTGAGCTTCTAGCTTTGACCCAAGCCGAGTCCATGAACAGGGCGAGGAGGAGTTCATGGACCAAGAATCGGTTACTCCAGTGTTACCAATTCTCTCATATGCCTTTGCTGCATGAGATCCAGGAGAATAATCTGATGATTTCAGGAACTTTCTCCAGGATACCTACATGAGGCAAGCCATCACTCCGGAGCAGAGACTAGTTGCCATATTGCGTTACTTGGCAACTGGGAGAAGCCTGCAGGACCTCAAGTTCTCGACAGGCATCTCCCCTCAGGCTCTGGGGATCATTATTCCAGAGACCTGTTCTGCCATCATTCAGGTCCTGCAGAAGGACTAAATTAAGGTAAGATTTCTCCTTTAACATCACATTCTATGTATTTAATGTTTGCTAATGTATTGTATTTTTTTCATCATTTCCTAATTACCATGATTGTAATATGTTGTGAATGTCCCCTTTGTCCTCATGCATGCTGTAAGTTTTTAATGCTCCTTTTTTGGCCTACATGCATATCTGCCTTCACTAACCTCCCCAGCATGCTATCCTGGGCCCATATACACCTAGCCTAGTCACCTAACAATGTATTTTGTCAGCTCCATTGTAGTGTCTTACCCTAAACACCCCCTAAAATGTGTACAAAATGTTATTGACGTCCTTAAATTCAGGCAGTGTGCCAGAGGCTTGGGTCCCAAACTCAGCTCGAACCCTCCCCCTCCTAAATTTTTTACAATGGGCCATCGGGGGGGGGGGGGGGGGGGGTGGATCTGATAAGTGGGCCTTATATTTTTGTCTTTAAATACTCCTTAAAATAAATGTTATACTGATGTTGGGCAAGAATGTTTTTGTGTAGTCTGCTTGCAATGTTATGTGTAAAAGTACTAATATTTTTTTTTTATGGTTTGACTCCCCAGTTTCATTCAATGCCACAGGAATGGCAGACTGTGGCCTCCCATTTTGCTGACCGTTGGGAATTTCCCAACTGTGGAGGGGCTATAAATGGGAAGCACATCCACATCGTGTCACCACCCCATTCGGGGTCTTATTATTATAACTATAAGGGGTTTAATAGTATAGTGTTAATGGCGGTGGTGTCGGCACAATATGAGTCCCTCTATGGGGACGTGGGGAGGAATAGCCAGATGTCTGATGGAGGAGTCTTTGCCCAGATGGAGTGTCAGGAGAGGGGTACTCACCGAGGCCAAGAGGCCAAGATGCAGAGAGCGGTTCACTCTTGCGACTAAGCACACTCCACCCCTGGAGATAATACAGAGGGAGAGTTTCACAAGTAGGAATGAGCAACCAGCAGGATGAACAGAGCTTGTGTGAAGGTCAGCTAGGGACTGGATAGCCGTGCAGGTAAGACAAGTCCAAAACAGGCTGGGAAACCAGCAGCAGAGACAAGTCCATAGACAGGCTGGGAGCTGGGATTCAGGTTTAGAGGAAACCCAAGAGCAGACTGAGGGTCAAACACAGGAGACAGGAGACAAATCCGGGTACAGGCCGAGGGTCAAACACAGGAGGTAAGCAGAGTTCGTAAAACAAACCAGAAGTCAGGTCCAGGAGAGAGTCAGCGTAGGTCAAGGTAATCCGGGTCACATCAGGTAAATGATCAGCAGGAAACAGGAACAAGATCACAGGGAAGCTGAGAGAAGAACCAGCAATTTGTTTGAGCAGTCAGGCAGCTTTTATATGCCAGCAGGGGATTCACGTTATGCGTGCGCTAGTGCGCATGCGCACGCGCCGTTCATCTGAGCCGCGAACGCCCCTGCGTCAAAGCGTCATTCTGCCATGCATGCGCGCAGGGAAATGGCAAAACTGACGGGGCTGATTCTGGTTTCTTTCCTGACACTGAGTTTTACCAACGTCTCCAGACTGGTTGCCTGGCATTGCCACCTGATGCGGACAACGTTGAAGGACTCCCATTCCAGACAATATCTAAAATATTTTTTAATAAAAAAAAAAATTATCTGATAAAATCTTGAATTTTCTTTATTGCTTGTGTTTCTTTTTGGCTGTCTCCTAGGTTCTCCTAGTGCACTTGTCAAATGGATTTTCCTTTAGTAAATAAGCCCCATTGTCACGGTAAACATAAAATGAATTCAAAAACTAGTATTGAGCATTGAAAGAAGAAGCCACACATTGTTGATTAGCAAATTTTTTATACTCTGTGCACATTCACATGGGTGTTCTAAAATTTTTGTGTAAAATAAAACATGTTTTTTTTCTCAACTTTTTTACAATATATATATATATATATATATATATATATATATATATATATATATATATATTGTGTTATAAACAGGCATGTTTAAAACTTAACATACACAACTCTGGAACTTACAAAGTTCAACGTAGAAAAACTGAAGGCAATACCAGACATTATATTGTGTCCACAATGTGTTGATATTGCCTTCATCAGATGGGGTGATGTCACCCCTGTAAAAGCCAAATTTTGAAGATGCACACAATTTGGGAGTCAAAATGGGTATTTGCCTCCTGATCCCATGCCTAATGTCAACATGTGCTATCTGCCATCATGGGGGATCAATGGATGTGATTTGGGGGTGCAACCCCTTCCTCTCACCTACTAGAGTTGGGGAGGAAGGGGTTGCACCCACAAAACACGTACATTGATATCCCCTGATGGCAGATAGCACATGTTGACACACTGTGTGTATCTTCAAAATTTGGCTTTTAAAAAGTAAAAAAAAAATTCAGTCCAAAAAAAGTAAAATGGTGGCATTTTGAAGATGTTTAGATTCTTTCCAACACATCAATCATGTTCTTCATTTGTTGTTCAAGAACATTGAGTTTTTTCCTTATGATGTAGATTTCACAATTCCATATCGTGATGTCCTGGATTAAGACTTGTGAACTTGCACTTGTGAAATGTTGATCTTGCTCTTCCACAACCAGCAAATCACCTAAAAATTTTAGTAAAAACATGTATTATGGGGGGCGTGGCTTGGCTGGGTCCGGAGATGGCCGCTTGAGTGAGGAGCTCCCGCACTCTGAGGACCTAATTCTGCTTCTTTTGGGGAACCGCTGCACCTTACCACCATGGGTAAGTCGAATAGAAGCACCTCAATCTCCCGGACACCGAAGGAGACCGGAACGCAGCTCGGCCGCAATATCCCCGAGCTGTTCCGCTCCCTCCGCTCTGACAACCACGAGGCTGCGCAGGCCTCAGGCCCTTACTCTCCGAGTCACGGCTCGGACTCACTGTCGGAGGAAAGAGAATCCCAAAGCAGGCACCCGACACCCGCGGTGAGCCTCTTTGACCTGCAGAAGGTAGCTGCCGACATTACTAGTAACATCACCAGTACTCTCTCGGCAGCCATTCTCGACCTTAAAACAGACATTCAGGCGGTGGCTACCCGACTAGATGACGTGGAACAGACCACACAACTACACACCGCTGCTTTAAAACAAGTGCAACGCACATATGATTCCCAACTTGCCTACCTATTTGACCTTCATCGCCAGGTCGAGGACCTTGATAACCGGGGACGTAGGCACAATGTGAGAGTCAGGGGGGTACCCGAGAGCCTGGAGGCCGGTTCCCTGCCACAAACAATATGTGCCATCTTTAACGATCTGCTGGATCGCCCGGCGGACTCGCCGATCGAGATGGAGAGGCTCCATAGGGCCTTGCGACCCCCACCGCGTGATGGGGAGCCCCCCAGAGACGTGATATGCTGTATTGTAAACTTTCCACTAAAAGAGGAAATACTACGGAAGGCTAGGGAAAGAGGCCAGATACTACATAATGGTACTGAAGTAAAACTTTTTCAGGACCTTTCCCCAACTACTCTTCAGAATAGGAGAGCTCTTCGCCCTCTGCTGGACCAACTGAGATCGCGCAACATTCCATACCGGTGGAAGTTCCCATTCGGCCTCTCGGCGACCGCCAGGGGTCGCACCGCTATTCTACGTTCACCGGACGACTTGGCAGCCTTCTGTGAACAACTTGATCTACCCCTGACGGAGCTTCCGGACTGGTGCGCTTTCCATTTCCCGTCGGAACCATGGCGACCGGTGTCGCACAGCCCTTCTCCGAAAGCACAGAGGCACCGCTCAAGACGTCGAGGACCGGATCATTTCTCACCCGAGGCTCATGCATCCCGTCGGGACCCACAGCACCGCACACCGGGACCTCCTGAGACCCCTCATAGGGATCGCTAGGAAGCGCAAGTTGTCTCCAGATCCATAAACCTTGCCAGCCAGTAAGTGCGTACCGATGTTTTTTTTTTTTTTGCTGTTGATCTGTACCTGCTTGTTCTAGCCAGCCCTTTGTCAACCGAGATGGTGACGTTGTCTACTTAACCCTAGAGGCCGCGCTATCCTGATCTCAAGGCTGTTATTAGTACTTTAACTCATAGTAGCACAGTGAGACTAAGGTGATTGTGAGTACAGGACCCCTTGAATGTTGCTTAAGACTCCTGAACTCCCCACGGAGCTGTAGCCGGCTGACCTCATCCCATTGCTGTGCAAAACCCTTCCATACCTGCTGCCATTAAGACATTGGTTCCAGTGAAACTGCACAGGCCGCAATCACTGGCACACAGACGGCCGCGATCCTGCAGGACAAGCAGTGGCATAGATTTTTTTTTTTTTTTTTTTTTTTTTTTTTTTCTCTCTTCCCCCCCTGGTGCTATCTTTATATGTATTCACTACAGAACTCTGTGTTGTACGCTGCATGGACTGAGCCCCCCTTTTTCTTTTCCCTTTTCTTTTAAATTTTTTTTTTTTCTACGAATTCCTGTTCATTTATAGCTACACCTGCTTACGTGTAATGGAGCTTTTGGGTCTTGTATACCCCATTGATTGATGTTGCATTGGTTCTTGAATGTTGCCCCTTCCCACACCTGCAAGCACTCCCATATTGGGATACACCAATTATATTGTACATCTAGCAATACAGGCCCATTCTGGAATGGATCACAGGTGTAAAAAGCTCCTCTGGCCCACGTGCAGATCTATACACCAAAGCATTATCACCTCATAGATGTTTCTTTTTTGTTGTTGTTTATCTTCGGGCTATGGGGGAGGGATCTCAGCTACAGGGCCCCTGCCTTGACAAGGGGGAAAGGGATTGAGAGTCCTAATGCTTCCCCCCCCCCCTTTTTTTTTTTCTTTTCTGTTTTTTTTTTTTTTTTTTTTTTTTTTTTTTATATACTACGGTGATAACCTCCCTACACCCCCTATCCTACTAGCTGTAGCACATTTTAATCTCTAAGAGATCTCTGTATTATCTCGGACCTGGACCCGTTACTCCTGTCCCGAAATTCCCAGAATCGCTGGGCTAGGACACTCGCTTCCCTCCAGGGCGGTGTTGACTGGTTCAGCCGAGCTTAGGACGGACCTGACTGTTCTCCCGTGAACGCATTTGGGTATATTAACCGCCCCCCAGGACTCCACTCCAGCCCCACTACTGACCCGGCTGAAACCCCCCCCCCCCCCTCCCTTCTTTTTTCGTTTATTTATTTATTTATTTCTTATCTTTAGTTTTACTCCTTCCCTTTGCAAGTGCCACTGGCTAGATGATGTTTCGGGGGTTAGAATCAAACCGCCTCTCGAGAGCAGTTAAGGGTCACAGTATAGTTTTCCTCTTGCAATTTATTGTATGATACTGGCAGGCTGGCAATACTGGTAACAATGTTGATCTATTTTTTCTGCTTTTTTTTTCCCCCTTTTTTGTGCCTTGTTGATTGTACTGAAAAGTTTTGGGTGTACCTTATATTGTTAAACCTGGTTCCCCTTCCCCTCCCTGTTTTACGCCCTGTTGTTCCCCACTCAGCTACTGTCCTCTAGCTCCTCTGGAGTGCGGAAGCATATGTGCCCAGTCATTCTCAGTGTTCCCCTGCAGCGGATCTACGAAACTGGACCGCTGACCCTCCAGCACCTTTCTCTCAGGTGGAGCGGTGTTTCCGTATCCACCTCTGGTAACCTCCTCTGATCTACACCTCGTGGTGCTCACGATCTTTCCCCCCCCTCTTTCTTCTATCTTTCCTTTCGCCCTTTGGGTCTTCTCACTCTTCCTGTTTCCCCTCACCTCCTTCTTGTCCTCCCTGTCTTTTCTTTCTCACTCTTTCCTCTCCCCCCCTCCCCTTCTTTCCTCTTCTTTTCTCTCTCTTTTAACCTTCCTCCCCATCTCCTCCCCCTTCTGATACCTGCCCTACCCCCTCCCCTCACCCACACCTTCCGCACTAGTCACACTTACCCACCCCTCAGCACAGCCACCTCGGTATAGAGAGGCGCTTCCTTTTACTTTGAACGAGTGTCCATAGAAGCCCGTTGCTTTACTTTTGAATCTCCACATACCGTGCAGATGGACCCGCACCGTCGCGGTCCCCTCTCCTTGAAGTGTGTGTCGCTCAATGTTAAGGGTCTAAATGTCCCCGAAAAACGGTCGCAGGTTATGTCCGCCCTTACTAAACACAAAGCTCAGTTTATTTTTCTTCAAGAAACCCACTTCCGCTCGAATTCCATTCCCAAGCTCACTAACCATGTTTACCGCACAGCTATCCACTCCTCAAACCCCTCCGCAAAAACGAAAGGTGCTTCCATCTTAATATCCAGGCACGCGCCTTTTCAAATCTCAGACACACTAGTAGACCCGGAGGGCAGGTTTGTGTTTATTAAAGGCCGTTACGCTTCAAAACCACTAACGTTAGCGAATATTTATGCCCCGAATGAACGTCAAGTCTCTTTCTTTAGAAAGCTTTGTGCCCTTCTCCACTCTTTCAAGGAAGGCATAGTCCTCCTTGGAGGCGACTTTAATGTCCCACTGCACCCGGACATCGATACCTCATCCGGCACCTCCTCACTGCCCTACCGGGCCCTCCGACAAATTAAACTACGGCTACAGGACCTAGAACTACACGATACATGGCGTACGTTGTTTCCCACGGTTAAAGACTACACCTTCTATTCCAACCCATTCCAAAAATATTCCCGCATTGACTACTTTTTCCTCTCTCAACCTGACCTGACATACCTTACACATTCGACGATAGAACCGATGTTCCTCTCGGACCACCACCCTATCACGGTTTCCCTGACCTTTCCAGACTCAGTCCCGCGACCTAAAACCTGGCGATTAAATTCTGCATTACTCAAAGACGGGGAGTTTGCCACACGCTTAGAATCCCGAATCCGGGAATATTTTCTAGACAATGCCCCGTCAGTTGCGTCCCCAATCACTCTGTGGGAGGCACACAAATGTGTCATACGGGGGGAGCTGTTAACACAAGCAGCGACAGTCAAGAGAAATCACCAGGATTCTATACTAAAACTAATAGACAGAATTAAACACCTAGAGGCCTCACATAAACATTCTCAATCACAGCGCTCTTTCCAAGAACTGTCTCACACACGCTCCCTTCTGCTGGAAGAGTTAGGGAAACATACAAGACGTCGCTATGTGCTTCATCAAAAAGTTTTTTACGAACAGGGCAATAAGTGCGGGCGACTGTTAGCTAGGGTAGTGAAAGCCTCTAGACCCTCCAACACTGTACACCAGATCCAGAGTCCACAGGGCACACCTTGCTTTAAAAATGAAGACATCGCAAAGTGTTTTGAGAATTACTACAAAAAACTATACAATTTACGACCTACCACCCAGAACCCGGGTCGGATAAATGAGAGGAAAGTGGCCATTCGGAATTTTCTGACTCAATACTTCCCAAATGTTCTCTCAGGTGAACAAGCTGCAGACATGGAGCGGCCTCTTTCCATGGAGGAGCTCCAGAACGTGTTAAAGCAGATGAAAACGGGAAAGAGCCCGGGCCCTGACGGGTTTACGTTACAATATTATAAATCCTTTTCCACCGTACTGTCACCACAACTATTAAATACCTTTAACGCCATGGCAAACCCCACGATCTCAGTCGGACGCATGCTAGAGGCCCACATTACGGTTATACCGAAAGAGGGAAAGGACAACACACGCGTACAGAATTACAGACCCATTTCCCTCTTAAATGTAGATATAAAAATTTACGCCAAAATGTTAGCGAATAGACTATCCCCACTTTTACCCAATCTTATCTCTTTGGATCAAGTAGGCTTTGTCCCTGGAAGGGAGGCTAGGGACAACACTATCAGAGCCCTAAACCTTCATCACTGGCTTTCAACATCAAACACTCAGGGTTTCTTCTTATCTCTAGACGCTGAGAAGGCGTTCGATAGAGTGGCCTGGGATTACATGCATGAAACCCTGCAGGCAGTAGGCCTCCAGTCTCGCATGCTGGCTCATATCTCTGCGCTATACTCCTCTCCGAGTGCGAGTGTGCGGGTTAATGGCCACCTATCGGACGCCTTCTCTATAGGTAACGGAACACGCCAGGGCTGCCCCCTGTCCCCGTTAATCTTTGTTCTGATATTAGAACCCTTCCTTAATAAATTAAGAGATAATCCCGATATAAAAGGCCTTTGGATACAGGATAGGGAATACAAAGTAGCTGCCTTTGCAGATGATATTCTGCTGTCCCTCACCTCCCCCCTCACCTCTATCCCTAATCTGCTGAAGGATGTAGAACATTTTGGAACTTTGTCTCACCTAAAGATCAATTATGCAAAATCCCATGCCTTAAATGTCTCCCTTCCCGTGACGGAAGTAGCACGTTGCCGGGAATCCTTTCCTTTCTTGTGGAATCAGGAAGCCATTACATATCTAGGCATTCAAATCACGACAAAATTGACTAACCTATACAAGGAAAATTTCCTGAAAGCCCTGAAAAAAGCCCAACAAGACTTGCAAGACTGGGGGAACCTCAATGTCTCTTGGTTCGGCAGGTCAGCCCTTTTGAAAATGATAGTGTTACCACGACTCTTATATCTCATCCAATGCATCCCCATCAGCCTCCCAGTATCCTTTTTCGCAACATACAAGTCAGCATCGTCATTGTTTATATGGAGGAACTCCCCGCCACGCATTAAATATACACGTTTAACACGCCCCAAACCCAGAGGTGGTATTGGGCTACCGGACCTCTACAACTATTACTTGGCGAGCCACCTTACTCGTCTTGTTGATTGGCGCATTCATGAGGCTGGTAAGGTCTGGGTAACACTGGAGAAATCTTTTACGCGTCTCCCTCTTAGGTCCTTGCCCTGGGTTCCCTCCCGACTTTGGCCTGTAGAGGTCGGGGCACACCCAACCATCTACCCATCTTTAGAAGCCTTTAGAAAGGCAACAAAATCGGCTGCACTTTCCTCGGTGCCCGGTCCACTGACGCCTTTAAGGGGGAACCCCGGTTTTACACCGGGTATCTCATCCTCCTTTCTTAGACAGGAGTGGCCACAGGAGGAAATCCTAGTTCATCAGCTCTTTGCTCGAGGAGCCCCTCGCTCCTATGAGGATTTAGTAGCGACGTCCCCTACCACTTCTTTTCCATTCTGGATATATAGGCAGATCCGACACTTTCTCTCCACTCAGGCGCCGACAGAGACTTGGACAAGACGCCTGACTCCGTTCGAGTCTATCTGCACACGCCCCCCCCCACAAAGACACCTGATTTCCGGTATCTATGAGATACTTATGGATGAAGTCCCTAGTTACCCGGACCCAGCTCGCGTAGCTTGGGAACGCGATCTTCAGGCACCTCTCACGGACGATAATTGGGCCCTTATTAATGAATACGTCCACAAGGGATCTCTTAATGTTGCCATCCAGGAAAACTGTTATAAAATCGAAACACGTTGGTATAGGACTCCTTCACTTCTACATAAGTTTTCCTCATCCGTTCCAGATTTATGCTGGAGGTGTAAGAAGGCGAAAGGAACTATGCTCCACATATGGTGGGAATGTGAAGGCCTTCAGCCATTTTGGAAGGAGGTACATGAGCTTATTGCCCACATCACGACTTACACTTTGGATTACTCCCCAGCACAATACCTCTTGCATCACACCCACCTGACCAAAACTGAGTACTATAAGTCCCTCGCCATGCACATGGTAAACGCGGCAAGATTATGCGTCCCGGTACATTGGCGAACTACACACACTCCAACGATAGGCGAATGGTTTAGGAGAATTTCCAGGATAGAGGAAATGGAAGAGCTAATACATATTTCTCAGGAACGTATTCAAAAATTCACGACAACTTGGGCCTGCTGGATCCACTTTAAATCTACGCAACGCTTTCAGACTTGTGGCACTTGAACATTAGCCGTTGCCGGACTGTACCGAGGTGGTGAGCCTGCTCTGGATCATATTGCCTATGGGCATATGTCCTCGATAGCAACTATACCTTACACTCCCCCCTTTCCCCTTACCCTTTCCCACCCCATGTTCCTTTTCTTGCTCCCCATTTTCCCCACCCCCCTCTTTTCCCTGTTCCTTTACTATTCTTCCTCCCCTCTTTAAAATCTATTCTCCTTTCCTACTCGTGCATCCCCTCCCCCCCCCCTTTTTTTCTTTTCTTCTCTCTCTTTTCTTCCTTTTTCTCTATTCTTCTCTCTCTTTCTCTCTTTCTTTCTCCCCCCTTTTTTTTCTCTTCATAATTCCCCACTTACTTTTCTATCTTTCTTCTTGCCAAGTGTGGCAATGTGAACCCCCTGCTGGTTTCTGAACTGCTAAGAGGGATTCCCAATGGGCTTATTATCCACATGACTACCATACTTCATGCCGATGCCCTGGAATCTCTGTAGATCATGTTTCTTGTTTTCTGTTTTGAACGTATAAGCTGTTATGTGCAAAATCTAATAAAAAATTTTTGTGGAAAAAAAAAAAAAAAACATGTATTATAAATATACAGGCATACATATATTAACTGAAGCTGGCGTGTCAGACACTGACCTGTTGTGGTGACAATTTCGCCCACTTCCTCCACCTCTCCTTCCTCCAGATCCTCAGGGTGTGGTGTTGTGCTGAGTTCCCCTTCTTTCTGAGGTGGGCGGTTCCTGGTGTCCTCTGAGTGGTGTCCTCCGATTCTTTGCACTCCTATGAGAATGAAACAAAAGGTATAATTAGCAAACAGATATTTGAGTCCAGAAATAGAAATATGAAGCATTGTTTGGAAGTGGGGTACAATTGTCTGTTTTGGCAGAGTTCAAAGCTGAAGACATGATTTTTTACCTTACGAAAGCTGGAATACTTACCTTTTTTGGACAATATTCACACATGGAGACACCCCAAGTATTCACTGGAGCACCTGTGTGGGACACCCTAAAAAGTTTATTCTTTTGTCCCACACTAGTGCTCATGAGTCCAGATGTGTAAACAGCTGCAGAGTGTCCTCTCCTTTACATGGAATCAAGCTTGCATTTCATTCTAGTTACAAACACATCTAGACAGCAATGTACAAAACTTATTTTTCTACAAATAGGCATGACCAAATGTATTTAACCTGTATCTGCCCAAAACATTGTATTTAATGAGCGAACAATGTTAACTACGAAAATGAAACTTGGCATTTTAAAATATCCTACAGTTTAAATAAAAGCATATGGAGCAGCATGCAAGTAATAATAATAAGAAGAAGAAGAACATAGCAAAAATAATTACTTTTTCAAAGCACTCTTGATCCTTTTTTACGGATCCAGCTCCCTCAGTTTCAGGTCTGACCAGCGTTTCCTCAATTGCTCCTTGGATCGTCATACCCTAAAATTCATGTGCAGACTCTTTACAACTTTAGTCATGATCTTGGCCTTTCTCACATTAGGGTTTAGGTACGGTCCATACTTCCCATCATAGTCGGTCATCCTCAAGATGTCCACCATCTCCACCATCTCATCAAAGGACAGATTTGAGGCCTTAAATCTTCGCTTCTGGGATTGGGACGTTTCAGCCTCTGGGCTTTCCTCCACATTATTCAAATTAACACACACCTGCTGTGTCTCCACCATGTCGCTCCTACTGCGCACCAAAGATGTGGGGAATAGACTAAAAAGAACGCCAGGGGTGGGTAACGCGGGCAGAGTTGTCATGTGTGCGCAGTGTATATCGAGTTAACATGCATGTGTCATACCTACGTTCTGTGTGCGGAGGAAGGAGGAATGGAAGTGGCCAGTGTCCTAAACAAAGGTAAATTTTAAACTTGGGTCATCAGTGGCCTATACTGCTTCAAGATTGAGGCCTATATTGGGATAAGATTATGACAGTTTAGGCTGACATTAGTGTTTTTGTCTTGTGTATTGTCTTGCAGAAAAAATGAATCACTTTAAAGTGGAGCTCCACCCTCTTTTTCAAGTCCCTTGCATCCCCTTCTTCTCTGGCCCCTTAAACACATTTGGCATATAATTTTTATTTTTTTTTTAACTCACAGTTTTATCTTTAAAAGTTATCTTGCTTCCTGTTTCCGGCCGCGGCCTGAACGCGTCTTCCCCCGTCCGCTATGCCTCCTGGGAGATGTTTTTTATCAATCCCAGAAGGCACTAGGGGCCGCTGGGCTGTAGTATCGCATGATTTCCAAACCGGAAATGATGCAATACAAGGCGGCGCCGGCCGGCGCCATTTTAAATAAGGGCAACGTGGCCTTTGTTGCCAGTGTTCATCTAGCATCGATAGCAGCAGCAGCAGAAGAAGAAGAATCATCATTGCAGAGAACAAACGCCTGGAAGATAAAGAAAGAAGCTACTGCTCATCGGTAAGTACATTTGTGCTGTGTGCTGGGAAGGGGAGGGAACATTTGATTTGATTTGATTTGCTGTGCTGGTGAGGTGAGGTGTTTTTTTTGTCTGTGCTGTGCCGTGTGGTGGGGAGGGGACATGTGATGTGAGGTGAGATGAGATCAGATGTTTTTCTTGTCCAGGGAGATCTGCTGTGCGGTGAGATGTTTGCTTTTCTTGTCCAGGGAGATCTGCTGTGCGGTGAGATGTTTTCTTTTCTTGTCCAGGGAGATCTGCTGTGCGGTGAGATGTTTGCTTTTCTTGTCCAGGGAGATCTGCTGTGCGGTGAGATGTTTGCTTTTCTTGCCCAGGGAGATCTGTTGTGCGGTGAGATGTTTGCTTTTCTTGTCCAGGGAGATCTGCTGTGCGGTGAGATGTTTGCTTTTCTTGTCCAGGGAGATCTGCTGTGCGGTGAGATGTTTGTTTTTTTGGCCTGTGAGATCTGCTTTGCGGTGAGATGTTTGTTTTTTGGCCAGGGAGATCTGCTGTGCGGTGAGATGTTTGTTTTTTGGCCAGGGAGATCTGCTGGGGGGGAACATGTGCTGTGGGGGGGAGGGGGACATGTGCTGAGGGGGACATGTGCTGGGACGTGTGTTGTGCTGTGGGGGGGGGGTGTGTGTGTGTGTGTGTGTGTGCGCGCTGTGATGGGAGACATGTGCGGTGGGGGGGGGCACGTGTGTGTGTTTGTTGGGACATGTGATGGGAGACGTGTGTGTGCTGGGACATGTGCGGTGGAGGGACGTGTGTGTGTGTGTTGTGATGGGGGTACATGGGACATGTGCTGTGTTGTGGGACATTTCCTTTGCTGTGATGGGGGACATGGGACATGTGCTGTGATGGGGTACATGGGACATGTGCGATGCTGTTGGGGGTACATGTGGGGGGCCATGTGAGATGTGCGGGGGACATGCGAAGTGAGCTGTGCAGTGGGGGGGGCATTGGGTTTGGGGGACGTGGGCTGTACTGGGGGACATGGGAGGTGTGGGGGGACGTGTGCTGTGCAGGTTGATTTTATATCTCTATACCCCTCTATTCCCACGTCACCCTCATCTGCCCCCTCCCTTTCAACTTGCCCACTACACCTAATCATAGAATGATGAAATATAGTCATTAAATGTATTTATTTATTTTCTTGCAGAAGCTGTACGACTGTAGAAATTCATCTTTACTTGGTCTACGCCATTTACAGGTAAGGAATGAACAAAATAATGCAAGTTATTAACAAATGTGTAGATTTTTTTTTTTAAATGTATAATTTAATTTTTGTTTTATTGTTTTAAATCTCTAGGTTGAAGATCAAAATGATTTTGCGAATTTTGAAAACAAAAAATTAAGAAATTTAGTATGAAAAGGTTCCCTACTCTAAGCTCAATAATATTTTTAAAGTGTGTCCCCCTCTGTGTGTCCCCCTCTGTGTGTCCCCCTCTGTGTGTCCCCCTCTGTGTGTCTGTCTCTCTCTCTCGTGTCTGTGTCTCTCTCTCTCTCTCTCTCTCTCTCTCGTGTCTGTCTCTCTCATGTCTGTCTCTCTCTCGTGTCTCTCTCTCTCTCTCTCTCTCGTGTCTCTCTCTCTCTCTCGTGTCTCTCTCTCTCTCTCGTGTCTGTGTCTCTCTCTCTCGTGTCTGTCTCTCTCTCTCATGTCTGTCTCTCTCTCTCTCGTGTCTGTCTCTCTCGTGTCTGTCTCTCTCTCTCGTGTCTGTATCTCTCTCTCTCTCGTGTCTGTCTCTCTCGTGTCTGTGTCTCTCTCTCTTTCTCTCTCGTGTCTCTCTCTCTCTCTCTTTCTCTCTCGTGTCTGTCTGTCTCTCTCTCTCTCTCTCTCGTGTCTGTCTCTCTCTCTCTCGTGTCTGTCTCTCTCTCTCTCATGTCTGTCTTTCTCGTGTCTGTCTCTCTCTCTCGTGTCTGTCTCTCTTGTGTCTGTGTCTCTCTCTCTCTCTCTCGTGCCTGTCTCTCTCTCTCGTGTATGTCTCTCTCTCTCTCTCTCTCTCTCCCGTGTCTGTCTCTCTCTCGTGTATGTCTCTCTCGCTCGTGTCTGTCTCTCTCTCTCTGTCTCTCTCTCTCTCTGTCTCTCGTGTCTCTGTTTCTCTCTCGTGTCTCTGTCTCTCTCTCGTGTCTCTCTCTCTCGTGTCTCTCTCTCGCGCCTGCCTCTCTCTCTCGCCTGCCTCTCTCTCTCTCTCTCTCTCTCTCTCTCTCTCTCTCCTGCCTCTCTCTCGCCTGTCTCTCACTCTCTCTCTTTCTCTCTCGTCTGCCTCTCTCTCTCTCGCCTGCCTCTCTCTCTCTCTATCTCTCACCTGTCTCTCTCTCTCTCACCTGTCTCTCTCTCTCTCGCCTGCCCCTCTCTCTCTCTCTCTCTCGCCTGCCTCCCCCCTCTCTCTCTCTCTCTCTCTCTCTCTCGCCTGCCTCTCTCTCTCTCTCGCCTGCCTCTCTCTCGCCTGCCTCTCTCTCTCTCTCTTGCCTGCCTCTCTCTCTCGCCTGCCTCTCTCTCTCTCTCTCTCTCTCTCTCTCTCTCGCCTGCCTCTCTCGCTCTCGCCTGCCTCTCTCTCTCCTGCCTCTCTCTCTCCCGCCTGCCTCTCTCTCTCTCTCGCCTGCCTCTCTCTCTCTCTCTCTCTCTCTCTCGTCTGCTTCTCTCTCTCTCTCGCCTGCCTCTCTCTCTCTCGCCTGCCTCTCTCTCTCTAGCCTGCCTCTCTCTCTCTCGTCTGCCTCTCTCTCTCTCTCTCTCGCCTGCCTCTCTCTCTCTCTCTCGCCTGCCTCTCTCTCTCTCTCTCTCGCCTGCCTCTCTCTCTCTCTCTCGTCTGCCTCTCTCTCTCTCTCGCCTGCCTCTCTCTCTCTAGCCTGCCTCTCTCTCTCTCTCTCTCGCCTGCCTCTCTCTCTCTCTCGCCTGCCTCTCTTTCTAGCCTGCCTCTCTCTCTCTCTCTCTCGCCTGCCTCTCTCTCTCCTGCACCTCTCTTTCTCTCTCTCTCTCTCTCCTGCCTCTCTCTCTCTCTCTCCTGCCTCTCTCTCTCTCTCCTGCCTCTCTCTCTCTCCTGCCTCTCTCTCTCTCTCCTGCCTCTCTCTCTCTCTCCCCTGCCTCTCTCTCTCTCTCCCCTGCCTCTCTCTCTCTCTCGCTCTCTCTCTCTCGCTCTCTCTCTCTCCTGCCTCTCTCTCTCTCTCTCTCTCCTGCCTCTCTCTCTCTCCTGCCCATCTCTCTCTCTCTCTCTCTCTCTCTCTCTCTCCTGCATCTCTCTCTCTCTCTCTCCTGCATCTCTCTCTCTCTCTTGCCTCTAACTCTCGCCTATCTCTCTCTCGCCTCTCTCTCCCTCGCCTCTCTCTCTCGCCTCTCTCGTCTCTCTCTCTCGTCTCTCTCTCGCCTCTCTCTCTCGCCTCTCTCTCTCCCTCTCTCCTGCCTCTCTCTCTCCCTCTCTCCTGCCTCTCTCGCCTCTCTCTCTCCTGCCTCTCTCGCCTCTCTCTCTCCTGCCTCTCTCGCCTCTCTCTCCTGCCTCTCTCTCTCTCTCTCGCCTGCCTCTCTCTCTCTCTCGCCTGCCTCTCTCTCTCTCTCTCGCCTGCCTCTCTCTCTCTCTCCCGCCTGCCTCTCTCTCTCTCTCGCCTGCCTCTCTCTCTCTCTCTCGCCTGCCTCTCTCTCTCTCGCCTGCCTCTCTCTCTCTCGCCTGCCTCTCTCCCTCTCTCTCTCGGCTGCCTCTCTCTCTCTCTCGCCTGCCTCTCTCTCTCTCTAGCCTGCCTCTCTCTCTCTCTCGCCTGCCGCTCTCTCTCTCGCCTGTCTCTCTCTCTCTCCTGCCCCTCTCCTTCTCTCTCTCTCTCTCCTGCCCCTCTCTCTCTCTCTCCTGCCTCTCCCCCTCTCTCTCTCTCTCCTGCCTCTCTCTCTCTCTCTCCTGCCTCTCTCTCTCTCTCTCTCGCCTGCCTCTCTCTCTCTCCTGCCTCTCTCTCTCTCTCCTGCCTCTCTCTCTCTCTCTCTCTCTCTCTCTCGCTCTTTCTCTCTCGCCTGCCTCTCTCTCTCTCTCTCTCTCGCCTGCCTCTCTCTCTCTCTCTCCTGCCTCTCTCTCTCTCTCTCTCTCTCTCTCTCTCTCTCTCTCTCGCCTGCCCCCCTCTCTCTCTCTCTCTCTCTCTCTCTCTCCTGCCTCCCTCTCTCTCATGCCTCTCTCTCTCTCCTGCCTCTCTCTCCCTCTCTCTCTCTCTCGCTCTTTCTCTCTCGCCTGCCTCTCTCTCTCTCTCATCTGTCTCTCTCTCTCTCTCTCTCACCTCTCTCTCTCTCTCTCTCTATCGCCTCTCTCTCTCTCGCCTGCCTCTCTCTCTCTCGCCTGCCTCTCTCTCGCTCTCTCGCCTGCCTCTCTCGCCTGCCTCTCTCTCTCTCTCTCTCTCGCCTGCCTCTCTCTCTCTCTCTCTCGCCTGCCTCTCTCTCTCTCGCCTGCCTCTCTCTCTCGCCTGCCTCTCTCTCACCTGCCTCTCTCTCTCTCGCCTGCCTCTCTCTCGCCTGCCTCTCTCTCTCTCGCCTGCCTCTCTTTCTCTCTCGCCTGCCTCTCTCTCTCTCCCGCCTGCCTCTCTCTCGTCTGCCTCTCTCTCTCTCTCTCTCTCCTGCCTCTCTCTCTCGCCTGCCTCTCTCTCTCGCCTGCCCCTCTCTCTCTCCTGCCTCTCTCTCGCCTGCCTCTCTCGCCTCTCTCTCTCGTCTGCCTCTCTCTCTCGCCTGCCTCTCTCTCTCTCCCCTGCCTCTCTCTCGCCTGCCTCTCTCTCACCTCTCTCTCTCTCCTGCCTCTCTCTCTCTCTCGTCTGCCTCTCTCTCTCTCTCGCCTGCCTCTCTCTCTCTCTCGCCTGCCTCTATCTCTCTCGCCTGCCTCTCTCTCTCTCTCCTGCCCCTCTCTCTCTCTCTCCTGCCTCTCTCTCTCTCTCCTGCCTCTCTCTCGCTCTCTCTCTCTTTCTTTCTCTCTCTCTCCCTCTCTCTCTCCTGCCTCTCTCTCTCTCATGTCCCCCTCTCTCTCTCCTGCCCCCCATCTCTCTCTCTCTCTCTCTCTCTCTCACCTGTCTCTCTCTCTCTCTCTCTCTCTCTCTCTCCTGCCTCTCTCTCTCTCCTGCCCCCCTCTCTCTCTCTTTCTCTCTCTCTCTCCTGCCTCTCTCTCTCCCCCTCTCTCTCTCTCTCCTCTCTCTCTCTCTCTCTCTCTCCTGCCTCTCTCTCTCTCTCTCCTGCCTCTCTCTCTCCCTCTCTCTCTCTCCTGCCTCTCTCTCCTGTCTCTCTCTCTCTCTCTCCTGACTCTCTCTCTCTCCTGACCCCCTCTGTCTCTCTCTCTCCTGACTCTCCCTCTCTCTCTCTCCTGCCTTTATCTTTCTCCTGCCTCTCTCTCTCCTGCCTCTCTCTCCCTCCTGCCTCTCTCTCTCCTGCCTCTCTCTCTCTCTCCTGCCTCTCTCTCTCTCTCTCTCTCTCTCTCCTGCCTCTCTCTCTCTCGCCTCTCTCTCTCTCTCTCTCGCCTCTCTCTCTCTCTCGCCTCTCTCTCTCTCCTCTCTCTCTCTCTCTCTCGCCTCTCTCTCTCTCTCGCCTCTCTCTCTCTCCCTCTCTTCTGCCTCTCTCTCCCTCTCTCCTGCCTCTCTCTCTCCCTCTCTCCTGCCTCTCTTGCCTCTCCCTCTCCTGCCTCTCTCGCCTCTCTCTCTCCTGCCTCTCTCGCCTCTCTCTCTCCTGCCTCTCTCGCCTCTTTCACCTTCTTCCCCTCTTCTGTAATTATAAAAAGGCTTTTTACAAACATTGTTTGTTTTTTATTCTGTACATTTAATTGCATATTTAATAAATTTAACATACAAATAAAATTATACAAATAAAATTCTATATTCTCATACATTTGTGTGTGTGGTCTTTTTTTTTTTTAATGGTTATAGGTCAGATTATATCTAAGGTCTGTATCTCACACTCATGTTACTATAAGAATATATACATGTATTATTTCTATATCACACAAGAAAGCAAACCAAAATCTCTTGAGAGTGGAGATATATTTTTTGGTGTAAATTCATTAGTCTTTTTTGTGCACCTGGTGACACTATTTATGGCAGAAGTGTGTGGCGACAACTGATGAATAATTAAAATTTATTAAGAAACATTTAAATAAAAATTGTGTTTGAAAATTATATATATATATATATATATATATATATATATATATATATATATATATTTTTTTTTTTTTTTGTGTGTGGTTTTTGACAGATGCTCTATTCACTTTATTTATCAAAATAATGAAAATAGTTAGATCTAAAAATGTTAATCTTTTATTTCCCCCAATTACACTGACATTCTTGATAAAGATGCCTAACCGGTTCCCGACCAGCGTACGTCGGCAGAATGGCATGAGCAGGCAAATGGGCGTACCTGTACGTTCCTTTAAATTTGCCGCCCTGCCATCGCGAGCGCGGCGGCGTGCTCGTGTGCTGGCCAGGACCCCTGCGAGTCCGGTTGCAGGTCTCGCGGGCATACCCGAGATTGTTTCACGGGGCGGCTGAATGAGGAAATGCCGTTGTAAACAGCATCTCCCCATTCTGCCTAGCAACTAGTGACACTGATCTCTGCTCCATGTGATTGGAGCAGACATCAATGTTCACTAAATTAAAGCCCAGCCCCAACAGTTATTAACACACCCCTAGGAAGACTTAACCCCTACACTGCCACCCACTGCTTAACCCCTTCACTGCCAGTGTCATTTACACAGGAATCACTGCATTTATATAGCTGGGATTGCTGTATAAATGACAATGGTCCCAAAAATGTCTCAAAAATCTCTGATGTGTCCGCTATAATGTTTCAGTCACAAAAATCACTGATGGCCGCCATTACTTTAAAAAAAAAAAAAAATGCCATACCTCTCTCTCTCTAGCCTGCCTCTCTCTCTCTCTCGCCTGCCTCTCTCTCTCGCCTGCCTCTCTCTCTCTCGCCTGCCTCTCTCTCTCTCGCCTGCCTCTCTCTCTCGCCTGCCTCTCTCTCTCTCGCCTGCCTCTCTCTCTCTCTCTTTCGCCTGCCTCTCTCTCTCTCGCCTGCCTCTCTCTCTCTCTCTCTCTCACGCGCCTGCCTCTCTCTCTCTCTCTCTCTCGCCTGCCTCTTTCTCTCGCCTGCCTCTCTCTCTCTCTCTCTCCTGCCCCTCTCTTTCTCTCTCTCTCTCTCTCCTGCCTCTCTCTCTCTCTCCTGCCTCTCTCTCTCCTGCCTCTCTCTCTCTCCTGCCTCTCTCTCTCTCCTGCCTCTCTCTCTCTCTCTCTCCTGCCCCTCTCTCTCTCTCTCCTGCCTCTCTCTCTCTCTCCTGCCTCTCTCTCTCTCCTGCCTCTCTCTCTCCTGCCTCTCTCTCCTGCCTCTCTCTCTCTCGCCTCTCTCTCTCGCCTCTCTCTCTCGCCTCTCTCTCGCCTCTCTCTCTCTCTCTCTCGCCTCTCTCTCTCTCTCGCCTCTCTCTCTCTCGCCTCTCTCTCTCGCCTCTCTCTCTCCCTCTCTCCTGCCTCTCTCTCTCCTGCTTCTCTCTCTCTCCTGCCTCTCTCTCTCTCTCTCTCTCTCCTGCCTCTCTCTCTCTCCTGCCTCTCTCTCTCTCTCCTGCCCCTATCTCCCCTGCCTCTCTCTCTCTCCTGTCTCTCTCTCTCTCTCTCTCCTGCCTCTCTCTCTCTCTCCTGACTCTCTCTCTCCTGCCCCTCTCTCTCTCTCCTGACTCTCTCTCTCCTGACTCTCTCTCTCTCTCTCCTGCCTCTCTCTCTCTCTCTCTCCTGCCTCTCTCTCTCTCTCCTGCCTCTCTCTCTCGCCTCTCTCTCTCTCTCGCCTCTCTCTCGCCTCTCTCTCTCTCGCCTCTCTCTCTCGCCTCTCTCTCTCTCTCTCGCCTCTCTCTCTCGCCTCTCTCACCTCTCTCTCTCCCTCTCTCCTGCCTCTCTCTCTCGCCTCTCTCTCTCCCTCTCTCCTGCCTCTCTCGCCTCTCTCTCTCCTGCCTCTCTCGCCTCTCTCTCTCCTGCCTCTCTCGCCTCTCTCACCTTCTTCCCCTCTTCTGTAATTATAAAAAGGCTTTTTACAAACATTGTTTGTTTTTTATTCTGTACATTTAATTGCATATTTAATAAATTTAACATACAAATAAAATTATACAAATAAAATTCTATATTCTCATACATTTGTGTGTGTGGTCTTTTTTTTTTTTTTAATGGTTATAGGTCAGATTATATCTAAGGTCTGTATCTCACACTCATGTTACTATAAGAATATATACATTTATTATTTCTATATCACACAAGAAAGCAAACCAAAATCTCTTGAGAGTGGAGATATATTTTTTGGTGTAAATTCATTAGTCTTTGTTGTGCACCTGGTGACACTATTTATGGCAGAAGTGTGTGGCGACAACTGATGAATAATTAAAATGTATTAAGAAACATTTAAATAAAAATTGTGTTTGAAAATTATATATATATATATATTTTTTTTTTGTGTGTGGTTTTTGACAGATGCTCTATTCACTTTATTTATCAAAATAATGAAAATAGTTAGATCTAAAAACGTTAATCTTTTATTTCCCCCAATTACACTGACATATAATCTTGATAAAGATGCCTAACCGGTTCCCGACCAGCGTACGTCGGCAGAATGGCATGAGCAGGCAAATGGGCGTACCTGTACGTCCCTTTAAATTTGCCGCCCTGCCATCGCGAGCGCGGCGGCGTGCTCGCGTGCTGGCCGGGACCCCTGCGAGTCCGGTTGCAGGTCTCACGGGCACGATTGTTTCACGGGGCGGCTGAATGAGGAAGTGCCGTTGTAAACAGCAGCTCCCCATTCTGCCTAGCAACTAGTGACACTGATCTCTGCTCCATGTGATTGGAGCAGACATCAATGTTCACTAAATTAAAGCCCAGCCCCAACAGTTAGTAACACACCCCTAGGAAGACTTAACCCCTACACTGCCACCCACTGCTTAACCCCTTCACTGCCAGTGTCATTTACACAGGAATCACTGCATTTATATAGCTGGGATTGCTGTATAAATGACAATGGTCCCAAAAATGTCTCAAAAATATCCGATGTGTCCGCTATAATGTTTCAGTCACAAAAATCACTGATGGCCGCCATTACTTTAAAAAAATAAAATAAATAAAAATGCCATAAAAACATCCCTTGGTTTGTAAACGCTACAACGTTTGTGCAAACCAACCAATCGCTTACTGCGTGGCCTTTTATTTATTTATTTTTTTTGACACATAAGCTGAATTACCTAATCGAGGGGTGCCCAACCGCTGGTCCTCTGATGTGGCACACCATGTCTTGCTCTGAGATGGTGGGTCAGCATGCCCAGATCGCTGGTTCTTGACCCGCCATCTCCGAGCATCAGCGCAAAGAACTGAGCTGTTCTTAAAGGAAGCAGAGCTGATGTTTCCTGTATAGCGCCAACTCCTTCACAGGCGGAGTGATACCAAATGTACTCCCGCCTGTGACAGGAAGCATCAGTTCTGCTCTCTACAGCAGCCGCATGCTTCTGCTTTCTGTCACACTAATGCATTGGAACCCGCGATTTGGATGTTGGTACCAGAGCCAACCATCAGTAACAGCCAGCAGTACAAGTACCAGTCAGTGGTATCAGCTGGCATTAACCAACAGCAGTAACAGCCAGCAGTACCAGCACCTGTCCGAAGTACCAGCCCTTGAGGACAGCCAGCAGCAGCCAACAGTTATAACAACCTGGGGGACAGCAGCAACCAGCTGCAGGAATCCTGAGGAAGAAGTGAAGATCAAGGTCAGTTGAGATGCAAGAAAACAGCCGTGCATCCGTGTGAAAGCAGCCTTAGGCCCCTTTCACAGGATTAGTTCGGGTCTGCCTGTCTGTTTTTCACGAGGACCCAATCTGACCCTCCATTCACCTATATAGAGCGGCAGATGTAAACAGAGTTGTATCTGCTTACAGAAGCCTATCTGTAATCCAATTTCCTTAAATAAATAAATAAAAAGACGATCTGTCCCCTTCTGTTTGGGCAGATTGGAGGGCCCTTAGGGTAGAGCGAGGTGCGTCTGTGTCTGCTCTACATGTGCAGAGTGGACACAGATCTTGCAATCCGCCTGCTATGCTCATTGTGGCCTGTGACTGGTTACCAAGTCACTAAAGTGGCCCTCGCTCCTCAAAAGGTTGAGCACCCGGCCTAATCATTCTCCATTATGGAATAAAAATTACATTTTGTTTAATCCACTCACCTTCTTACTTACTCCCAGGGTCATTAAAGATCACTTTGTGTTTTGCACAGGCATATTTTCTCTTCCCGAATTATTTTTTGAAGATTGCAACTTCATTTACAGAAATTCTATTTTGTTATTTTTTTTTTTTATAGATTAAAACGCACGATTGATGGTCAGGTAAGTGTCACATATAAAATCCAGTCACTACAGCAATATAGTCTTTATAGCTGTAGACAATACAGTTTTGATTTATGATCCAGGTGCTCTTATATTATAATTGTCGAAATTTTTATTTACTTTACATTGTTTTTTTTTTTTCTTTTAATATTTGAGTATCAACAAGAAGAAATCATTTTGAAGACACGCATTGGTGTTTATTTACGGTTGGTGGATATCTCTATTATTAAAACCTTTGATATAACTTTCTAACTTTTTTTTTTGTGCTTCTATAGCTATTTAAAATTGGGACAATAACAATACTAACCTAATCGTATCAGATTATGTTTTTACGTTCTTTTTTTTTTTTTTGTCATACATTTTAATATAGTTGTAAATAAATATGGATAATGTGTTTATTTGTGATGTGTTTTACATGTGACTTATTTCATTTTTTTTCTTTTTTTTTTTTTATTTTATTTTATTTTTTACCCCTTTTTAGATATGCCTAACTGCCTCATCAAAACCTGTGGTTATGGCACTGGTCGTAATCGAAGCACAACAAATATTACATTATTTTCATTTCCCAAAAATCAGGATCAAATCAAACAGTGGCTAAGAAATGCTGGAATGCACAGCACAATGGTTGAACAATTTATACCTTTGATACTGGAAGACAAAAGAGGAGACCGATTCCGAATATGTGCTGAGCATTTCGAACCAAACAGCTTTATTCTTAAAGGCTTAAAAAAAAAACTTGTGCCTAATGCTGTGCCAACCATTTTTCCACCAACAACTGAAATGCAAGTGTCGGAGAGTGCATGGAAAAAAATACTTTCCAAAAAGCCTAGATTAGAGCTCTTGAGTGGTGAAGCATCGACATCCTCAACACTCAAGACTGTTGAGAGTAGATGCGGTTGCCATCACTCCATGGTTCCCACCAAAACACAATGTGACGCAAGTACACAAATAGACATCTTTGATTTTCCATCATTGGAATCCGAAGATAGTTATTTTAAAGTTGCAAGTGAACGTAGCATACAACTTGATCATTCATATTCCCAGGAAGATCTAACACCACAACATGAGTCCACTCCTCGCAGTAGACCATCAGGATCAAGTTTCAGGAGAACTATTCAGTCTCCTGAGGTAAGTGAATCTTTTTTAAGACCTTCTCCTTTGCCAAACCTTACAAATGCACCAATAGATTCTCCATGTGAAAGTGTGCTAACAGGAAGAAAACGTAAGCTCCGATATGAGGATGATTCAAGTTATCAGCCCTCTGACTGTGAAACTCCGGATAAATATGAAACTAGTTTGGAGGACAATGATATAGAACAAATCGAAGAACCAACATGGGAACATCCTTTACAATTTATAAAAGAAAAAAAGTATATTGTGTTTGAAAGCTGCCTTGATGCATTATTATTTAAAATGAGGTGTCCGGAAAAAGAATGCTGTTCCCGAATTAAAAATTTAGAAAAGCAATTGGTTGGAAGCATGGTAGTGGTGTTTTCCACATGCGGCGGAAAACATCGCTGTAAGCTGTGGCAAAGCCAACCGAAGATTAAACATATTGCTGCTGGAAACATTTTAATTGCAGGATCGATAGTTCTCTCTGGATCTAGTTTTACTAAATTCAAAGAATTATGTGATTTCACTGGAATTGCAATGTTTGGAAAATCCTCTTTCCACATGTCACAACAACGCTTTATTTTCCCAGCAATTGACCTACACTGGAGAAAAGATCAGCAAGAGGTCAGAAACATGTTAGCTGGCAAACCCTTATTCCTGGTGGGCGATGGACAATGTGACAGCCCAGGCTTTTCTGCAAAATATTGTACATACGCGTTCATGGAGCAAAGATCTAAAAAAATTGTAGACATGGAAGTTGTGCAGGTGACTCAGAGCACTTCCTCTGTGGCCATGGAGAAATTTGGCTTCCAAAAATGCTTAGACAGAATCCGTGAAGCAAATTTGGAAGTGCATATTATAGGCACAGATCGCCACACAGGAATTAGAAAACTGTTGAAAAGTCCTGAATATAAACGTATAATTCACCAATTCGACATATGGCACTATGTAAAAAATATAAAAAGAAAACTTTTACAAATTTCCAAAAAAAAAGGCATACCGGCTCCTGACGCCATGGATTCCTTCAATTGTAACCCATTTTTATTGGTGCAGCCGAAACGGCAAAGGGGACGAACATGAATTTAAAATCAGATGGGAGTCAATAATGCACCATGTCATCAATGAGCACAGTTGGAAAATTGGAGAAACAGAATACAAGTGTAAACATGATGACCTAAGCATTGATGACCAACATGTGGAATGGTTGGTAAAGGGCAGCCAAGCTTATGACGCACTATCTAGAATCGTTCTGGATGCACAAATAATTAAGGACATACCTCATCTTATATACTTTTGCAAGACTGGTGCATTGGAGACATTCCACAGCATGATGCTAAAATACAGACCGAAACGAATACATTATCGCTATGATTCGATGGGGCCACGGACTAAAATAGCAGTGTTATGCCACAACCACAACGTTACAAGAAAACCAGCAATAATTAAAAAACAATTAGAAACAGGAGAAACTGTGCAAATGCCACGCAAGAACCTTGAATTTCCACGTGGCTGTAAAAAATGGATTGTGAGAACCGCTTATGAAAAAATATCCTCCGATCATGTCATACCCATTTTAAGTGACATGATCAGTCTCACTGAAGGCACGGTTTTTTCGACATGGAGATCCAAAAACAAGTTAATGCCACAAAATATTGCTGCAGAAGAAAGACCGCCAAAATCCACTGCCGTGGAGCTACAACGCACAAGATTTCCAGATGTGAGCAAATGAGTGAGTGGTGAGTAAAATTACATATGAAAATAAAACCAAAAATTGAATATAATAAAATTGAATTTAAATACAATTAATATTCGGATATTGTGATTTGTGGATACTCAATATTTTTATTTTTTTCCCATTTTTAGATTTGAAAATAAAATAAAGTCTTAGTTTCCACGAACAAAACTTGAATCAACAATTTGTTCACTTCAAATTAAATTTATTTTTCTAAAAGAAAAAAAATAACAAGAAAATAGAGAAACAATTTTGTTAAAGAAAACACTAGTGGGTCAAGGAGGTAAGACAATTATATGTATTCAACATTGCTATACATTTAGTGTGTGTGTATGTGTATATATATATATATATATGTATATATATATATATATATATATATATATGTTTTATATATACACATATACACACACACACTCTGTCTTTTATCTTTAAACTCTTCAATAAAAAGGTTTTTTTTTATATAGAATTAAGATTGAAAAATATATATATTATACTTTTTATTTTAACTAGGATATCCATTTCAGGTCTGTGGTATCTAACAACCTTGTAAGTATACAATCAAACATGAAAAAATGTATAAATGTTCTCATTCAGTTTATTTATTTTTTTAATAACATTTTTAACATGATGTAAAAAAAAAAATATAAAATAACAATTTAAATAGAATGTTACTCTAAGGCCATTTCTGAGGCTTCATAGTCGTTAGAATACATGAATCCGACATACGAAGCGTTGGGATCCGGAAAAGCGTTTCGTACAGCATTAACAGCACAAGAAGGTATGACTCGCCGGTTTCCCTTTCCCAAATAGCCATAGATCCATGCAGTAAATGTTCTATAAGCTGTCTTCCGCAATCGTCTTCAAAAAAAAAAGAGAAAAAAATTCACTAATTACAGTTGCATAACAAAAAATTCACTATATATTGGAAGTTTTTATTTTGTTACACCCCTTTCACACCAGGGCGTTTTGCAGACGCTATAGCGTTAGAAATAGCGCCTGCAAAACGCCCTAAAGAAGCTGCACCATTGTCTGTAGTGTGAAAGCCCCACTAGCGGCCGAAATGCGCTCCGCTAGCGGCCGAAATGCGCTGCAAATCTGGTGGTAAAACGCCGCTAAAAATAGCGCCGTTTTACCGCCCACGCTATCGGCAGTGTGGTGTGAAAGGGGTCTTAAAGCGGTGGTCTGACCACCTTTTCCAGAAATGTAAAAGCCAGCAGCTACACAGACTACAGCTGCTGACTTTTAATATTATGACACTTTTTTGTCCTTGAGTCTAGAAATGTTGCCACCCCAGGTGATGTTAACAATATACTGTATTTGATTGCTACTGTACTTTTATAATTATGTATGTATGTGTGAGATCTCTCTCTCTCTCTTTCTCTCTCTCTCTCTCTCTCTCTCTCTATATATATATATATATATATATATATATAATTTTTTTTTAAATAATTCCAACACATCATGCTTTTTTATTTCTATTTTTTTTTTTATAGATTATCAGTTATAAAAATGTATATGTAAATGTATACCTGTTGTTGTCAGGATCAACAGTGGGGTGACCCTCAAGATGCAGGCAGATGGTATTGACTCGTACATTTTGTTCATTCACACAATACATTTCAAAACTTTCCGAATGTGTAATGCATTCAACACCCTCTGGTATGCTGACGACAACCTCGTTAATTTCCTGGCAGCACGAAGATTCAAGGGGAGTTGGCATTGGAATGCATTTTCTGCACTTGCACCATTCCGTATTCCCAAGACGTTGTGTTTCACCTTCCTCTAGAGTTTCTGTTGATTGCAGCGTGGAAATCTTTTGTAATGGATTACATGGAAACGCTGGATCGCTTTCTGGCTCAGGATATTGTGACCATAGTTCCTCAAGCAATATTTGTCTCTGTAGCATAAACCAAAAAAAAAAGTTCTTTACATAGTTATCATTATAGGCTAATAAAGAAAATGTATTTTATTACAAATTTTCATGTAATATTTATTCTTGTTTGGCAAAAATGTATTAAATAAAGATTACTTTTTTTTATAATTTAACCACTTCAGCCCCGGACCATTTTGCTGGTCAAAGACCAGACCACTTTTTGTGATTCGGCACTGCGTCGCTTTAACTGACATTTGCGCGGTCATGCTACGTGGCTCCCAAACAAAATTAGTGTCCTTTTTTTCCCACAAATAGAGTTTTCTTTTGGTGGTATTTGATCACCTCTGCGGTTTTTATTGTTTGTGCTATAAGCAAAAATAGAGCGACAATTTTGAAAAAAAAAAATGCATTATTTTTGACCTTCTGTTAGAATAAATATCCCCAATCCTTGCCCTGCGTCTCAATCCGATCATAGGAAAATTGATTCACAAGGATCAGGTAGGGTTTATTGCCCGCAGACAGGCTAGTGATAACATCCGTCGAGTCGTCTTGCTGCAACACCTTGCGAAGGCGCGCTCAATTCCCATGCACCTCCTATCCTTAGATATTAGAAAGGCATTTGATACGGTCTCCTGGCCTTATTTACAATTCATTTTGAAACGCTGGGGTTTTGGTCCCCATTTCCTTCAATGGATTATGTCGCTATATGCTGACCCCCAGGCATCAGTGAAATACTCAGGGTTTAGCTCTCAAAACTTCCCAATACGAAGAGGGACGCGTCAGGGATGTCCCCTGTCGCTGCAACTCTTCGCTTTGGCAATTGAGCCCCTGGCTGCGCTTATTAGAGCTCACCCGGACATTAGGGGATTGGAAGTTGCCTCTACTACCCAGAAATTGTACCTATTCGCAGACGACGCTTTACTATTTATTACCTCCCCACACATTACTATCCCTATCTGCTCGACCTCCTTGACAAATTCTCTAAAATCTCCAGCCTAAAAGTTAATCAGGCAAAATCCAAGGCCCTTAATGTGACACTACCAGATGATACTATAGCACTTCTTAGGACTAATTTCCCATTCCAATGGTCTAGCTTCTCTATCCCGTATTTAGGCATAAAACTTACCAGTGATCCTGCAGATCTGTTTCGAGTGAACTATCTCCCAATGCTGAAACACCTCTCATCTTTGCTCCAAGATTGGCGTCCCCTTTGCATCTCTTGGATGGAGCGTATTGCCGCCGTCAAGATGTCTTTACTCCCCAAGCTTCTTTATTTATATAGAGTCCTCCCCATTCCAGTGCCCTCCTATTTTCACCGTATCATTTAAAGCCGGGTTTTCACTTATATATGGGGCTCCACGAAACCTAGGATTTCTAGACCCACCTTACTTTGTCACTATAGGGCCGGTGGTCTAGGCGTACCCAATTTCCAACATTATTACCACGCGGCCCAGCTTGCCCAAATAACGCTTTACCATGCCACAGTTGAGGTTCCCATCTGGGTGAGCCTAGAGGCGGTAGATCTCCACCCTATATCCCTAACTAACTTTCTTTGGCTTCCCCCTGCTGCCCGAGGCCCCATTTCCAACCCCCTGACCTCTGACTCTGTCAAACTTTGGGATAAGTTATGCAAAACATTTCAGTTGATTTCCCCATACTCCCCCTTACTATCTTACATCGGTCACCCTAAGTTCTATCCTGCTTACACTTCTTCTTCCTCATTCCGAGCATGGGTGCAGTCAGATTTAACTCGTATATGTGACCTGGTGGCTAATGGTTCAATCAAATCGTTCTCCTCCCTGCAAGCCCAAAAACAACTACCAAATAGTGAATATTTCCGTTATCTCCAAATTTCACACTTTGTGCGACAGACTATAGGCTTGTCCAGGGGAGGAAGTACGTACACAATATTTGAAAAAATATGCAACTCTGATCCGCATGCCCCAGGTACCATATCACAATTATATGCACATCTTACTTCCCAGCCTTCGACACTTCCGACATATGCGCAGTGTTGGTCCAGGGACCTGAATCTGAACTTGGAAGGACACGACTGGTCTGATATTTGGCTACATACTAAGCTTTCCTCACAGAATATTGTGGCCCTGGAAGCGAGTTATAAAGTCCTCATGCGTTGGTACTTAGTGCCAGATAGAATAGCAAAATTTTTACCCTCTTACTCCCCAAACTGTTTTCGTGGCTGTGGCGAGAGGGGTACACACCTGCACATTTGGTGGACCTGCCCAGTGGTTCAACGCTTCTGGGCTGAGATTTTTCTGATTTTATCCACTCTGATCGATAAAACAATAGATCCTGACCCGGCTTTGGCCCTCCTCAATTTCTATCCAAATTTGTACACCAAGGCGCAGATGCGTCTGGCTCTGCAGGTCACCACGGCAGCCAAACAAACAATAGCCAAAGCCTGGAAAACTCCCACCCTGCGCTTGGCTGAAACCAAGAACAGGGTTACGCAGGCAATGATACACAGCAAAATCGAAGCGACTATTCAAGATACTATCCCCCGACACTCTAAAATTTGGCACCCATGGGTTGAACACTACCTACCCCTACACTTCGATCACCATTTATTGGACCCATAGTAACATTTTTCCTTGATTAGCGGTTAACAGCTGGCCTATAGTTGTTTAGTGGGAGCCGGCCGGCCGAAATTCTTGCCTATCTACTTTTCTCTTCCCCCATCCCCCCTCTATTCTCTTTCCTTCCTCTCCTTCTCCTTCTCACCTCCCCCTTTCTAGTCTTTCCATCTTTTTCTCTTTCTACTTTTTTTTTTGACTTGTACTTTACTATCCACCCTCTTAATGTACTCAATCGTAATATTCGTTCACCCTGGAGGTGATTTTGGGTAACGCTAGTTAAGGTGTGAATGCTCTGTAGCTTTCTGTATACACAGAACTAGTTCTCCCGCACTTTTCTGTATGATAATGTCCTAGCCTTTATGTATGTTGCATATATATGCTTATATGCTCTGGTGTCTAGGCTTGCGCATATTGGGTTTCAGACAGTTGTAAATCACATTGTTAATCTGTCAACTTTATTGTAACCTGACATGGTCTAGAGTACATTTTGCTACTATCTTTCATCATTGTGTACAAGACAAAATGCTGTTTCCTATGTACTCTATGTCTTCTATGTTAATAAAAAACTTTTTGAACCTAGAATAAATATCCCCAAAAAATATATAAAAAAACATTTTTCCCTCAGTTTAGGTTGATACGAATTCTTCTACATTTTTTTTATGGTAAAAAAAAATCGCAATAAGCGATTATCAATTGGTTTGAGCAAAAGTTATAGCCTTTACAAAATAGGGTATAGTTTTATGTCGTTTTTATAATTTTTTTTTTTTACTAATAATGGCGGCGATCAGAGATTTTGATTGATACTGCGACATTATGGCGGACACATCGGACATTTTTGACACATTTTTGGGACCATTGTCATTTATACAGCAATCACTGCTATATAAATGCAGTGATTCCTGTGTAAATGACACTGGCAGTGAAGGGGTTAACCAGTGGGTGGCAGTGTAGGGGTTAAGTGTTTACCTAGGGGTGTGTTACTAACTGTGGGGGGCGTTACTAACTGTGGGGGGCTAGGCTTTCATTTAGTGAACACTGATCTCTGCTCCAATCACATGGAGCAGAGATCAGCATCACTTGTTGCTAGGCAGAACGGGGAAATGCTGTTTACAGCGGCATTTCTCCATTCAGCCGCCCCGTGAGACGATCGCGGGTATGCCCGCGGCAATTGAGTCCGCGGGACCCGCGACCAGATTCACGGGGGTCTTGACCAGCATGCTAGCGCGTGATGGCAGGGAGGCATTAAAGATTTGACGTACCTGTACGCCAATATGCCTGCCTGTGCCATTCTGCCGACTTACATTGGCGTGCGCTGGTCGGGAACCGGTTAAATAAATAACATTTGATAGTAATTCATCATGGTTCATTTTTTTATTTCATTGTATAATTACACATGATATACTTCATTATACAGATACATCAAGCTATTTCTATTAATGCTTACTCTCTCCTCCCACGTAGAGTTGCTAAAACTGCTAACAGAGGGGGTTTCAACTTCAATCTGAGGCAGTATCGCATCATCCTTTAATAAAAAAGTTTTTACATTAAAAGATATTTTCTACTTTTCAAGAGCATTGTCAATTTTTTAATTATTTATGGACAAACACACACACACATTTTAGAGATTGCACTTCTAATGCCTACAGGAATGCCTTCAGAAAATAACCCCCCCTTATCCCATGTCCTCCTGCATTCTCACCTACCCCATCCCTTAGTTGCCTACGTCAACAAAATGAGGGCTATTTAAATCAAACAACGGTTTAACTGTCTTGCTTCTTTGACCACACGTCACAGTCAACGTTGGCACGAGAAATGGTCCATCCAAAAGGTTTGTCTCCCCCCTCCTCCTTTACCTGAAACATTTCCATTGTCAAAGCGCAACATGCTTCAAGCATGCACATTGGGGAACTAGCTGTGAAGTTGCAAGGCTCCAATTGGAGTTATAGCTACACTCTGCCTTCCCACAACTGTTTTTTGACAGGTACATATTTACACTTCCATCTGTCATAGCCGAGCTTTGGTACGTCAAACGTTAGAACCCCCCTCCTTCTTTGCCCCCATTACATTTGGAGAATGCAGAACGATTTGCACATGCACATTAGGGATATGACTGTGAATCCAAATGGATTCAATGCCATTTTCTGATACTAGTCATGGTGGCGGCAGCTACCAACAGCTGATCAGAAAAGACATTGTGGGCTCACTGGACACGTAAGTGTCCATAGATTAAAAGTCACCAGCTACTGTATTTGTAGCTGCGGACTTTACGTTTATTTTTTTCGCACACAGTGAATAAAAAATAAATAAAAGAGAATTGTGGTGTGTTTTTTTTTTTTTTAACATTATATTTACCGAGGTGGATGGAGTATGTGACCGATGCTGCATCTGTCCACCAGCGTCTCTGCACTGAGAATAGAACGATCAAACATCGCCGAGGGGGATCTGTGATAACAAAGCCAAGCAGAGAGCTGCTGCCTGTCAGTCGGCGGCTCTCCGCTCTGTTCCTCCATGCTCAATGGAGCACTAAGCTGTGGCGGGGAGCGGTTTGCTTAGAGGCTGAGAGGGCTCGCAGTCCAAGCACCTGGCGCATCCAGTCTTTGAGTCGGGATGACACAGTGCCTGGACTGATCTGTGTGTTATCAGCAGAGAGCGGACTTCAGACCAGCTGAAAACGAGAGAAGCCCAGCCAAACAAGCTCATGCATGACTAAAATACGAAGTACAGACATGTAACTTTTACATTATAAACATTGTAATTTTTTTATTTAAATTTAAAAAGTTACTTACCATTATTTTTTTGATCAGTAAGACCTGTTATATCTAAGAATAAAAAAAAATATTGTTAGATCACAAAAAAATTACAAATTAGGTTAAATGAGAACTAAATAAAATTATAATTTGTATAGTTATTAAAAAAATGTATATATGTATAGTAACGCATATATAATAAAACAAAAACGTGTTTGTATAGATATATAAATACATACATACTGGACACTTTATTATGTACAGCTTTCATAGCATCGTTTTGAGTGTAGAACTGGGAGGAGCCATCAGAAGATGAGAACACTGTAGCCATAAAGGGATGGACATGGTCAGTAAGGCCGCGTACACACGGGCGGACTGTTCGCCCAACTTTGTCCGCTGAACAGTGTTTGGGTGGACAGTCCGCTCGTGTGTGGGCTTTCAGCGGACAGTTTCAGCGGACAGTTTGACGGACAAAGTCTTTCGGAAATTCCGAAAAACTGTCCGCTGAAACTTTGTTTGAGCGAACAGTCCGCCCGTGTGTAGGCTACTTTCGAAATGAGCAAACTGTTCCCGCTCGGAGGGAAGTCTGCTCATTACGAGCGCGTGTGCAGGTAGGCGGGGCCGCCTGGAATGGACTTAAAGGGGAACCCCAACGCCGAAAAAAATCGGCGTGGGGGTCCCCCCAAAGTCCACAACAGACCCTTGTCCGAGCACGCTACCCGGCCGGCCAGGAAAGGGGGGCGAGCGAGCGCGCCCCCCCTCCTGAGCCGTACCAGGCCGCGTGCCCTCAACATGGTGACCCCGCCCCCTTACGATGTCATAGTCCCCATGTGACATCAACCCATGTGACCAACCCATGTGACATATACCATGTGACACCGCCCCATTGGCACTATATAAGTGGCAGCGCAGGGCGGCTCTGGCATTCCGGCCGGAGAGAGCGTCGTGTCAACATCTCCTGGAGAAGAAGAAGAAGAACAAGAAGAAGAAGAACGGAAGGCGGCGACGGCGACAGCGGCGACAGAAGACCGGGCCACCACCTGCAAAAGAGCTATAAGAAGGCGCGGTGGCCCGGCAGAAGAACGGAAGGCGGCGGCGACAGAAGACCGGGCCACCGCCTGTAAAAGAGCTACAAGAAGGCGCGGTGGCCCGGCAGAAGAACCGAAGCGGGGGACAAGACCCCCGAAGTCGGGAGAAGAGGCCGGCGGCGGGGAGGAAGAAAGCCGGACTCCTCCGCTAGTAAAAGAGCTACAAGAAGATAGCGGAGGAGTCCGGCGAGAAGACCCCCGAAGACGGAAGACCCCCGGAGCTGTGCAATAAAATATTTTTTCTCGTGTGTTGTGTTTTTTTTTGGGTACTTTTATTTTACAGGTGAATGGGTAGGGGTACATTGTACCCCATACTCATTCACATAGGGTGGGGGGCCGGTATCCGGGGGCCCCCTTCTTAAAGGGGGCTCCCGGATTCCGATAAGCCCCCCGCCCGCAGACCCCGACAACCAACGGCCAGGGTTGTCGGGAAGAGGCCCTTGTCCTCATCAACATGGGGACAAGGTGCTTTGGGGTGGGGGGGCCGCGCGGCCCCCCCTTCCCCAAGGCACCCCCCATGTTGAGGGCACACGGCCTGGTACGGCTCAGAAGGGGGGGCGCGCTCGCTCGCCCCCCTTTCCTGGCCGGCCGGGTAGCGTGCTCGGACAAGGGTCTGTTGTGGACTTTGGGGGGACCCCCACGCCGATTTTTTTCGGCGTTGGGGTTCCCCTTTAAGTCCATTCCAGGCGGCGGAGCCCGCGACGTCTCCGTCGCGGGCCCCGCCTACCTGCACACGCGCTCGAAATGGGCGGACTTGCCTCCGCCTTACGTGGCTGAGTCCGTTCATTTCAAAAGTTGAGCGAACTGTTTGGCAAACAGTTCGCTGAAACAGTCCGCTCGTGTGTGGGCAAGTCCGCTCATGCAAATTTTGAGCGGACTGTTTGCCGAAACTGTTTGACGAACAAGGTTGGGCAAACAGTCCGCGCGTGTGTACGCGGCCTAACAATACTCAGGTAGGCCGTGGTGATTAAACCATGATCAATTGGTACTAAGTGGCCCAAAGTGTGGCAAGAAAAATATTGCCCACACCATTACACCACCACCAGCCTGAACCAGTGATACAAGGCAGGATGGATTGATTCATGCTTTCATTTTTTTTTAATGCAAATTTAAGACCCTGCCATCTGCTTGTTACAACATAAAATGAGACTCATTAGACCAGTCAACATTTTTTCAATCTTCTATTGACAAAATTTGGTGATCCTGTTACAATTGTAGCCTCAATATCATCATATACTTAGATGACTTGAGTGGCACCCAGTGTGCCCTTCTGCTGCTGTAGCCCATCTGTTTGAAGGTTCAATGTGTTGAGCATAAAGAGATGGTATTCTGCATACCTTGGTTGTAAATAGTGGTTATTTGCGTAACTGTTGCCTTTCAGAAATCTGTACCATTAAAAACTCACATATGAAGTAGGGATTTTAACACACACATAACAAATGGTCCATAATGGTGACACGCACCGCACCCCCTATCCATGCCCCTATATCTACATGCAGGTTGATGGATGCATGGATTACAATGAGGGGGTTGTTTATTTTTGTAAGCATTTGATTAGAGCCATGGGCTCTAATAGGCTTCAAGAAAGGGTGACCATGGCGCAGAGAGCACCGTGCTCAAAGCCCAGCCACTTGTGTGACATTAGCAAATTTAAAATCGTTATTGTGACACTGATTTCCTCCTGGTCAATCATGGGCAAAGGGTCCTGAGACACAACTGGGTGGGAGTCCTAACTAAGACCTGATTGGCCATGATGAGAAGCAAACACCAGGACTCGGGGGAGATGCAGGGGTAAGCCACTGTAACCGTGACATGGATGGGGTAAGTGCGGGACTGGCAGTCAGTCAATGGGCGAGAAAAGTGGCGATCAAACGATGTTGTGTGGGTGGAGTGAGTTTGCAAGGTGGACCACCCCATCCCCCCCAAAAAATAAATAAATAAAATTAAGCAAAGGGAACCAATGTGCATAGATGATACTCTATGAATATTTAATGAATTTTAACGTGATTATATATCTATATAACATAGAGAAAGTTGTTTGTGCAAATAGTTGTAAATTTGCAGTTTTTTGTAAAACTCCCACCATCCCATCTAACACCATAACACACCACCCCCCACCCCCCATTAATTAATATGCTCAGTTTGTATATCTTCAGTACATCTAGAATAAGATGCATAAATGAATTTTGTTGCTGAGATTATTTGTTTTTATTTTTTTAATGAAAAGCTGTACAGAAAAAAGTAGACGCTGGGTGTAGATATACACACACACACATATATAGACACACACACACATAACGAGATACATATATAACAAGATATATACACACACACACACACACACACACACTCTCTCTCTCTCTCACGAGATGCATATATAACAAGAGATATAGATATATCTATATAGATACATACACACACATAACAAGATACATATATATCTATATAAATATATACATATACACACATATCAAGATACATATATAACAAGCTATATATCTCTTGTTATGTAGATATGTCTGCAAAGAAGCAAATGATTTAGTTTACAATTAGTATATTTATAAACCTCTTACCTTTTGCTGCTGGTGTCTGTTGTTATAAATGCAGTATATTTCCTGGTTCCTGGAGGGAGGAGGTGAGGAGGGGTTTGCATAGCTATGGGGCGGCAAATTCCTCTGGCACTGCCGTTGCTATGGAAACTTGACCTGAAACCTATTTCACTGCTTGTGCAGCACTGAGCATGTGCGAGATTTTCAAGGCTGAGATCCAGGAAGAAATACCGTCTGGCTTCAGATGCCCACACCTAAGATGGCCACGGTCTGCTGCAAGTTTATAAAGTTACAAAATGCTGTAATAACCTAACAAAATGGACCTTTGATTACAGACTAACTTTACTAGAATGCTTTAATCTTGTGTATGATAAGTGTATGATAGGTTATTTTTATTTAAAAAGTCAAATTTTGGCTGGAAAACCACTTTAACCACTTCAGGACCGCCGTATTGCCAATGTACGTCAGCACAATGGCACAGGCAGGCACAATCACGTAGATGTACGTGATTGCCTTCCAGCGGGTGGGGGGTCCGATCGGACCCCCTCCCGTTGGATACGACGGTCCGGTTCACTCCAGGAGCGCTCCGTGATGAGGGGATGGCCGTTGGTTTTCGGCCACCCCCTCTGGATCGCTCCTGGCCAATGAGAAGCTTCCTCCCACTGTGTATTGTTTACACAGGAAGGAGCAAGTGATGTCATTCTCCTCGGGGCGGTCTTTTTGACCGGACTACGAGGAGAAGACTAATAGTAAGTGTGCACCAACACTACACTGACATGTAGGTACACACAGGCACACAAACCCCCCCCCCGATCCCCCAGGTTCACCACCAGGTTTTTATAGCGCTAGGTACCCCGATATACTACCCAATAATGTTTTTAACCCCCTGATTGCCGCTAGTTAACCCTTTCACCCCCTTTTGCCAGTGTCACTAAGCGATCATTTTTCTGATCGCTGCATCAGTGTCGCTAGTGTCGCTAGGTAGCTAGTTATTTTTTTAGGTTCACCGCCAGGTTTTTATAGCGCTAGGTACCCCGATATACTACCCAATAATGGTTTTAACCCCCTGATTGCCGCTAGTTAACCCTTTCACCCCCTTTTGCCAGTGTCACTAAGCGATCATTTTTCTGATCGCTGCATGTGTCGCTAGGTAGCTAGTTATTTTTTTAGGTTCACCGCCAGGTTTTTATAGCGCTAGGTACCCCGATATACTACCCAATAATGGTTTTAACCCCCTGATTGCCGCTAGTTAACCCTTTCACCCCCTTTTGCCAGTGTCACTAAGCGATCATTTTTCTGATCGCTGCATCAGTGTCGCTAGTGTCGCTAGGTAGCTAGTTATTTTTTTAGGTTCACCGCCAGGTTTTTATAGCGCTAGGTACCCCGATATACTACCCAATAATGGTTTTAACCCCCTGATTGCTGCTAGTTAACCCTTTCACCCCCTTTCACCAGCGATCACAGTATAAGTGTCACTGGTGACGCTGGTTAGCCAATTAGTTATTTAGGTTCCCCGTCAGGTTTTTATATAGCGCCAGGGACCCCCATATACTACCTAATAAAAATTTGAACCCCCTGATTGCCCCTAGTTATCCCTTTCACCACTGATCACCGTATAAGTGTTACGGGTGACTCTGGTTAGTTTGTTTTTTATAGCATCAGGGCACCCACCATTTATTACCCAATAAAGGTTTAACCCCCTGATCACCCGGCGGGTGATATCAATTAGGTTTTAGGGTCAGGGTCTGCGTCGCCCCAAGCAGCGCTAGGTTAGTGCCAGTACCGCTAACACCCACACGCAAAGCATACACCTCCCGTAGTGCTATAGAATCTGAACAGATCAATATCTGATCTGATCAGATCTATACTAGCGTCCCCAGCAGTTTAGGGTTCCAAAAAAACGCATTGTTAGCGGGATCAGCCCAGATACCTGCTAGCACCTGCGTTTTGCCCCTCTGCCCAGCCCACCCAAGTGCAGTATCGATCGATCACTGTCACTTACAAAACACTAAACACATAACTGCAGCGATCGCAGAGTCAGGCCTGATCCCTGCCATCGCTAACAGGTTTTTTGGTAGCATTTATATTTAAATCCGGAAGGCAGTGCTTGGTTTTCGGGGTCCCGTACGTGGCTAGGCTCCCAAAAAGTCCCCCACATGTGGTATCCCCGTACTCGGGAGAAGCAGCAGAATTTATTTTGGGGTGTAATTTGACTTCTGCCCATAGCATGTGTGAGCAATATATCATTTAGTGACAACTTTGTGCAAAAAAAAAAAAAAGTTTGTAATCTTCCCGCAACTTTTGGCAAAATATAAAATATTCCATGGACTCAACATGCCTCTCAGTAAATAGCTTGGGGTGTCTACTTTCCAAAATGGGGTCATTTGGGGGGGTTTTGTGGTATTTTGGCATTTTATGGCCTTCGAAACTGTGATAGGTAGTGAGGAGTTAAATCAAAAATTTGCACCCTTAGAAATCCTGAAGGTGGTGATTGGTTTTCGGGGTGCCGTGCGCGACTAGACTCCCAAAAAGTCCCACACATGTGGTATCCCCGTACTCAGGAGAAGCAGCAGAATGTATTTTGGGGTGTCATTTCACATATGCCCATAGCATGTGTGAGCAATATATCATTTAGTGACAACTTTGTGCAAAAAAAAAAAAGTTTGTAATATTCCCGCAACTTGTGGCAAAATATAAAATATTCCATGGACTCAACATGCCTCTCAGTAAATAGCTTGGGGTGTCTACTTTCCAAAATGGGGTCATTTTGGGGGGTTTTGTGCTATTTTGGCATTTTATGGCCTTCGAAACTGTGATAGATAGTGAGGAGTTAAATCAAAAATTTGCACCCTTAGAAATCCTGAAGGTGGTGATTGGTTTTCGGGGTGCCGTGCGCGACTAGACTCCCAAAAAGTCCCACACATGTGGTATCCCCATACTCGGGAGAAGTAGCGGAATATATTTTGGGGTGCAATTCCACATATAACTATGGCATGTGTGAGCAATATATCATTTAGTGACAACTTTTTGTAAAAAAAAAATTATTTTTTTTTTTGTCATTATTCAATCCCTTAGGACAAAAAAAATAAATATTCAATGGGCTCAACATACCCATCAGCAATTTCCTTGGGGTGTCTACTTTCCAAAATGGGGTCATTTTGAGATCGGCAGTCATAAATTAAAAGCTGTGTAAATTCCAGAAAATGTACTCTAGTTTGTAGATGCTATAACTTTTGCGCAAACCAAAAAATATACGCTTATTGACATTTTTTTTACTAAAGACATGTGGCTGAATAAATTTTGCCCTCAATGTATGACTAAAATTTAGTTTATTCGATTTTTCTTATAACAAAAAGAAGAAAATATCTTTTTTTTTCAAAATTTTCGCTCTTTTTCCATTTATATCGCAAAAAAAAAAATCGCAGAGGCAATCAAATACCATCAAAAGAAAGCTCTATTTGTGGGAAGAAAAGGATGCAAATTTCGTTTGGGTGCAATATTGCATGACCGCGTAATTACCAGTTAAAGCAGCGCAGTGCGAAATTGGAAAAAGACCTCTGGTCCTTAAGGTGTTTATTGGTCCGGGGCTGAAGTGGTTAAGGACCCAGAATTCATGTCCAGTTTCATAGACAGGTACAGGGAGATGAGGAATTTGTGGTAGGTGAAATACAGCCTATATTATAATGAACAAGCTAGGAGGTCTACGCTGGAGAAATTTCTGGAATTTGTGAAGACTCGGTCCCCGATGCAACCATCGTGTTCTTGGAAAATAAATGTGGGATCTTGAGGAACATGTATAAGAAGGAGCACAATAAGATCCAGAAATCACTCAGATCAGGAGCATCAGCAAAGGATGTGTATGTACCCAGGCTGTGGTACTTCAACAAACTGAGGTTTCTGGATGACCAGACTGAATTCAGGGAATCACTTTCTACCCTTCCCTGCAGCCTTTCTTCCACCTTTACTCCACCCTTCCCTTAACCCCAGCAGAGGCTGACGAGGAACAGCCTGGGCTTTCCATCCTGGAAGAAGTGGATGCGCCCAGCTGGAGCCAAGTATATTATTTTTAGACATATTTATTGTCCTAATATTAATGATGTTACCTAGATGTGATAATTGATTACAAATGAATGATTTCATCAAAAAAAATGATGTATACATATCAATTGACAGTAGTGGCCAAAAATGTTTGTGACCAGCTTGAAAAATGCTGGGGTCAGAATGATAGTCTTTTCTATTTATTAACAGTCAATTTGCAAGTCATTAACTGAAAATTGTGTGTGATTGATGAAGCAAAAACTACACCTATGTCCCTTTTTTCTACACAGGATAAGCTCAGCCAGGAGGAGGGTCTGGAAAGAGGCAGGCAGGAGAAGACTGTACCCAGTGTCAGCCAGGAGGAGACTGGGCCCAGTGGCAGCCAGGAGGTGGACAGGCCAAGTGGCAGCCAGGAGGTGGGCGGGCCCAGTGGCCTCACCCAATCACAGATGGCTCCCCTCCACCTTACCACAAAAAGGCCCAGGAAGGGGACGATGATGTTGGAGGCAGCACTGGGCCTCATTAGGCAAGCAAATGATGTCCTCAGAAGCCCCACCGACGCTGAAGAGGCGTATGGCTACTATCTAGCCACTACATTTCTGAATTTGGAGGAGGGCCAATGCCTCCTCTGTGAGGGAATTTTTGCTCAGGCCCTTCAGAAGGGGTTGAGGGGCCAGCTGACTGAGAACAGCCACGTATGTGAGCTCGCCCATCCTCCTCCTCCTGCCACAAGTCCACCTCCAGAGCCACAGCCTCCAAGGAAGGCTGCAGGGAAGCGTGGAGGGAAGGCTGCAGTGAAGAGAAGAAAGTGATGACCTGGCTTCAGTCTGGTCTGACAGAAGACACAGGCTGGTGTAGTACCATAGCCTGGGGACATACATGTTATTGTGGTAACATGACACCCAAAAAAAATTATATATGGAGATCACTAGAAAATAATTTTTCAATAATCAAAAAAATGAAATAAAAAATAAATAAAAAAACATGACTCTAAACAATTCCAAACATTATTATGGAGATCTGGCTTTAAAATAGTAAAAGATTATTCATGAGATCACGAGAAATAATAAAGAAATACGTTTGTGAGAACTCTGTGTGAATATCAGCAGCAAAATAACTTCATTCTTCTAGCATTATAAAGAAGAAGAGAATACGCTGCATTAAACTATTTTAAAAATTTCAGCGTGAGGAATGTATCTCCATTACGAACGCTAGTTTTACCAGACTGAGTGTTTCCGTCTCATACTTGCTTCAGAGCATGCATCATTTTTGGTACGTCGGAACAGTATACAGACGAGCGTTTTTTCCGCTAGACATTTATTCCGTCAGAAAAATATAGAACATGTTCTTTATCTAAGTCCGTCTGAATTTTCGACGGAAAAAGTCAGATGGGTCATACACACAGTTGGAATATATGATGAAAAGCTCCCATCGGACATTTACTGTCGGAATGTCTGACCGTATGTACATGGCATTAGTGTGCAAAGTTAAAGTGTGATGTGCTGATTACAATGCACCACATTGTTTTCCTTTTTTCTTTTTTTTTTCTAATTTTGTAGAAATGTCACAAACTGATAGGGATGAGCCTGATGATAGAACGCGTACACACGGGCGGACTGTCTGACGGACTTGGTCCGCTGAAACGTGTTTCAGCGGACAGTCCGCTCGTGTGTGGGCTTCAGCGGACTTTTTCAGCGGACAGTCTGGCGGACTAAGTCTTTCAGAATTTCCGTAATATTGTCCGTCCAACTTTGGTTTCAGCGGACAGTCCGCTCGTGTGTAGGCAAATTGGACGGACTAAGTATGGCGCATGCTCAGAAAGGATTTACACGGCCGAAGGTTGCATTGCAGTGTATTGGACGTCATATTTCTAGTCCCGTCGTACGTGCTGTACACGTCATCGCGCAAGCTTTCAGCGGACTGTCTGTTCATCGTGTGTGGTCAAGTCCGTTCATTCAAAAGTAGGACGGACTGTCTGTCAGATTGTCTGACGGACTTAGTTGGCCAGACAGTCCGCCCGTGTGTACGCGGCCTTAGAGTCAAACATAAGTTCGACTTGAACATCGGGTATTCCCCTGTTCGCCGAACAGTGAACAATATGCGGTGTTCGCGGCAAATTCAAAAGCTGCCGGAACACTGTTAAAGTCTATGGGACACTGACCTGAAAAATCAAAAGTGCTAATTTTAAAGGCTTATATGCAACTTATTGCCATAAAAAGTACTTGGGGAACTGGGCCTTGTCCCAGGGGACATGCATCAATGCAAATTTTCTTTTACAAAACGTCTGTTTTTTCGGGAGCAGTGATTTTTATTTTAATGCTTAAAGTGAAACAATAAAAATGAAATATTCCGCCTGGGGGGTGTCTATAGTATGCCTGTAAAGTGACACATTATTCCCGTGTTAAGAACAATACCACAGCAAAATGACAATTCTAAAGGAATATTGTCATTTAAAACTGATCGTGGCTGTAATGATTTGTCGAGTCTCAGCAATATAGATACAGATAATTGATAAAAAGAGCATGGGGTCCCCTGTCCATTACCAGGCCCTTTGGGTCTGGTATGAATATTAAGGGGAACCCCAAATCAAAATAAAAAAAAACTGTGTGGGGGTCCCCCTAAAATGCATACCAGGCCCTTTAGATCTGGCATGGATTTTAAGGGGAACCCAGCATCAAAATTAGAAAAAAATGGCATAGGGGTCCCTCCAAAATCCATACCAGACACTTATCTGAGCACGCAACCTGGCAGGCTGCAGGAAAAGAGGGGGTACGAGAGAGCACCCCCCTCCTGAACCATACCAGGCCACATGCCCTCAATATGGGGAGGGTGCTTTCGGGTAGCCCCTCAAAGCACCTTGTCCCCATGTTGATGGGGACAAGGGCTTTATCCCCACAACCCATGGTTGAATTGGTAACGGGGTACAATTGTAAAAATGTCCCAGATTGTAAGTTCTCGCTGCCCGATGGCTCGAAAAAGAAAAGAAAAGAAAAGAAAAGCCGCAACCGACACATCTCCATAGAAGGTTCCCACCACCTGACGCATCTTCACTGTGACAGCGCTTATATAACTGGGTGACCCTGCCCCCTTCTGATGCACGGGGGCTTCCCCATGGCTTCCCTGTGGTGTCAGAGGGGGCGAGGTCACTGGGTGGCCCCACCCTCAGTTATATAAGAGCTGTCACAGCAAAGACGCATCAGACGACAGGAGTCTCCAATGGAGGCGGGTCGATTGTGGCTTTTTTTTCTTTTTCTTTTTCGGTTCGTCGTGCGGCGTGAACTTACACCGTGGGACATTTTTATTTTTTGTCCCAAGTTGTCTTTTTCATTTTTAGGCTTTCACTTTAAGAATCAAAAAATCACTGCTCAGATAAAAATAAAATTTTTCCCAAATTTTTTTTTTCATTGATACATGTCCCCTCGGGGGAAAGGACATGGACTCTTATAACCATTGTATGCCCAATTACTTGTAAATAATCCTTCAAAATGGGCACTTTTGATTTTCGAGGTGTCCCAAGATGTCTTTTGTCTTTTTTACCATTTTGACACTTTTTTTTGCGAAATGGTAGGGGTACATTTGTACCCTGTTACCAATTCACACAGGGGGGATGCCAGGATCTGGGGGTCCCCTTGTTAAAGGGGGCTTCCAGATTCCGTTACATCCCCTGCCTGCAGACCCCCACAAACACTGGGCAAGGGTGGTGGGAATGAGGCCCTTGTCCACATCAACATGGGGACAAGGTGCTTTGGGGGGCTCTTTTCCTGTGGCCTGCCAGGTTGTGTGCTCGGATGGGGGTCTGATATGGATTTTGGGGGGATCCCTACACCATTTTTTTGGCACAGGGTTCCCCTTAAAATCCATGCCAGACCTGAATGATCTGGTATGGAGTTTGGGGGGACTCCTTCGCCACTTAAAAAAAAAAAATTGGCCCAGGGTTCCCCTTAATTTCCATATCAGACCTAAAGGGCCTGGTATAGATTTTAGGGGGACCCCCACGCAATTTTTTTTTAAATTTTGGTTTGGGGTTCCCCTTAATATTCATACCAGACCCAAAGGGCCTGGTAATGGACTGGGGGGGATCCTATGTTCTTTTTTTAAATGAGTTTTATCTATATTGCCGAGACATGTCCCCTGTGGCAGGACCTGGGTCCCCAAACACTTTTTATGACAATAACTTACATAAAAGCCTTTAAAATTAGCATTTTTGATTATTCATGTTCTTGTCTCATAGACTTTAATGGTGTTTGTGTGTTCTGCCAAATTTTTTGCTGTTTGCATGTTCTGCTGCGAACCGAACAGGAGGGTGTTTGGCTCATCCCTAAGACTGATATGTCATTCATCGTTATGCACCACAGTGCATTGATCCTCCAATCCCAGAAGAAGCCACTTTTGGGGAAACGCGTCGGCCGGAGCTTGTGACATCATCGTGGCTGGGAAAAAAGGGTGACACCATTACCAGTTTGTTTTTATATCCTGCTCATGCTGGTGACATTTATACAGTAATCAGTGGCTATTTTTTTAGCTCTGATCACTGTATAAATGTCAATGGTCCCAAAAAAAGTGTCAAAAGTGCTCCGCAATGTCGCAGTGCTGCTAAAAATTGCAGATCACTGCCATTAGTAGTAAGTAAATAAATAAATAAAAATGCCTTAAATCTATCTCCTATTTTGTAGACGCTATCATTTTTGTGCAAGCCAATCAGTATATGTTTATTGCGATTTTGTTTTGTTTTTACCAAAAATATGTAGAAGAATACATATTGGCCATATTGGCCTAAACTGATGAAGAAATTAGCTTTTTTTTATTTATTTTTGGATATTTATTATAGCAAAAAGTAAAAGATATTGCTTTTTTAAATTTGTTATTGTTTATAGCGAGAAAAAAAAAATCGCAAAGGTGATCAAATACCACCAACAGGACGCGCACACGTGCCCTATCACGGTGGGAAGTGGAGTATGTCATATGACGCCCAGCCAGGATGGAATATCCCATCTGCAGACGTCATTTTAATATATGCAGGATATGAAGGGGTTAAGGGGGCAAATCTTTCCGGTCCTTAAGTGGTTAAAGTGATAATAAAGTCTTTTTTTTGGTTAAAAATAACAATCATTCTATACTTACAGGCTCTATGCAGTGGTTTTGCACAGAGCAGCCCTGATCCTCCTCTTCTCGGGTCCCTCTGAGGTGGTCCTGGCCCCTCCCTTCTGTTGAGTGCCCCCGGAGCAAGCAGCTTGCTATGGGGGCACCCGAGCCGATGTACTTCAGACACAAAGCTGCAGCCCAGCCCTGCATCCTTTCTCACTGACTTTGAATGACAGCAGCGGAAGCTGATGGCACCTCTGACCCCTGACTCTCTGTCTGGACAGTGCTGATATATTCTTCTACATATTTTTGGTAAAACAAAATCGCAATAAGAGATTATCGATTGGTTTGAGCCAAATTTATAGCGTTTACAAAATAGGGGATAGTTTTATGGCATTTTTATTAATATTTTCTTTTTTACTAGTAATGGCGGCGATCAGCAAGTTTTATTGTGACTACGACATTATGGCGGACATTTTTGGGACCATTGTCATTTATACAGCAATCGGTGCTATACAAATGCACTGATTCCTGTGTAAATGACACTGGCAGTGAAGGGGATAACCAGGGGGTGGCAGTGTAGGGGTTAAGTGTGTCCTAGGGGTGTGTTACTAACTGTGGGGGGCTGGGCTGTGTGTTAGTGAACACTAATCTCTGCTCCAATCACATGGAACAGAGATCAGTGTCACTTGTTGCTAGGCAGAACGGGAAGATGCTGTTTATATCGGTTCCTCCCCGTTCAGCCTCCCCGTGAGACGATTGCGGGTATGCCCGCAGCGATCGAGTCCGCGGGACCGGACTCACTGGGTCCCGACCGGCACGCACGTGCACCGCCAGAGGCGCGCACGCGATGGCAGGGCGGCGAATATAAATGGACATACCTGTACGCCAATTTGCCTGCCTGTGCCATTCTGCCGATGTACATCGTCATGCGCCGGTCGGGAAGTGGTTAATGCATATCAAGACGGATTTTACTGTTGTGGGTTTAGCAACACTTTAAGTTACAGAAGGATTTTAGGCATGGTATTTTTACATAGTTATTGTACATTGGTCCATGTTGGAAGCTGGAAATCATTTTACTAGGTACCATAACTAGCTTCCAAGTCCTGTGCCAAGTGGCTGCCCTGCTACATTGTGTACACTGATTGTCTGTCACTCTTCATGGCACCATTCAGTTGAATGCTCTGCATCTTCTCATTGAATAGAGAGAGCATTCTCTGATTGGATGAGGTGTTGAGGGTGATGCTGCATCCCCACCTCTCCACCTCATCCAGTCAGGTAAGGCCGCGTACACACGCGCGGACTGTTCGCCCAACTTTGTCCGTCAAACAGTTTCGGCAAACAGTCCGCTCAAAATTAGCATGGACGGACATGGCCACACACGACGAACGAACAGTTTGCTGAAACCGTGCGCGATGACGTGAACGGCACGTACGACGGGACGAAAAATACGACGTCCTATACACTGCATTATAACTTTCGGCGTGTAAATCCTTTCTGAGCATGCGCGGAACTTAGTTTGACGAACAAGCCTACACACGAGCGGACTGTTCGCTGAAACAAGGTTTCAGCGGACAGTTTTTCGGAAATTCCGTAAAACCTTGTTCGTCAAACTGTCCGCTGAAACTGTCCGCTGAAAGCCCACACACGAGCGGACTGTCCGCCCAAACACTGTTCAGCGGACAAAGTTGGGCGAACAGTCCGCCCGTGTGTACGCGGCCTAATACTTTGCATTCATTGAGAAAATAGCAATCTCTGACAGGTGTCCATGCTGAGCAGGTGATCTCCTGTGTTTACAATGCAGTAGGATAACCGGTCAGCACAAGACACTGTGCCTGCTACTGAATTTCCAGCATCCATTGGGATCTCACAAGTATGGTGTATATATATATATATATATATATATATATATATATATATATATATATATATACACCTGGAATTCAGCTTTAAATCTATAACTTTTATGTGAATTTCTGTGTGTTTTAGACACTTTTTTCTGCATAGTTCTTTTTTTCCAAAAGCATGTTTCCTCTGACCTAATTATTGTGGGTGAGAGACGTACATTTCTTTGTTTTTGTGCGCATTTACACAAGTTTCTGTGCATAGTGAGTCCCGCAGCTAGCATCCACAAGGGGGAGGTAGGCGCAGGGACGGCATGACATGTGCTGGACTGCACAGTCGCCGTTTTAAGGGGAGTGTATGGCCGCTTAGGGTTAGGGGTGGGCGGAACCAGGGGGCGGAGCCACATCGTCCATTACGTGCTAGCAGGGACAATGCTAGCAGTTGGAGAGCAGAGGAGATTTTCTGGTGCAGTTGCGCTCGGCCTTAGACACACAGGGCGCCGCATGGCTACAGGATCAAATAGCAGCCATGGTGGCGGACGGAGGTGCGGCGGCCGGCGGGGGAGCGGTGATGACACCTCGGGCGCGGCGTTCTCGGCCGCCCGAGCGGTACAGCCCGGATGTCGGTCCGGGGGGCCCCCATGGAGCTGCTACAGGGACGGATCGGAGGGGGATCGGAGCGGTGGCTCACCCCCAGCTACAGGACACCCCAGCCTCCACCCCATCGGGGGTCAGGAGCGGCAGGTATGCCACAAGGGGGGCGAGGAGGAGGGGCCCAGACACTGCAGTGGAGGAGGCCAGCTTTTCACAGGTTCCCCCCCACCAGCCCGGCGCAGATGTTTGGGGCGCAGCACAGACGCCAGAGGGACAGGGGCTGCAGGTCCATCCGGACAGTGGGGGCAGGAGGCTCAGCGGGTGGGGGGCCGGGCGCCAGGCGCGCCCCCCAGTCCCAGCCCAGGCGGCAGACAGCGGAGGGGTGGCCGGGGTGTTGGGCGGCCATCCAGTGCAAGAGGAGGTGCAGAAGGCAGTCGGCCTTGACGGCGTAATCAGGCGGGTCAGCAGGTGGGGGACCAGGCATCAGGAACGGCCCCCAGTCCTCGACAGAACGAATTTGGGCGGAGGAGCGGCCAGAGGGCTGGCGGGGTGGTCGCGGAGTCGCTGGACAGAGGGAGTCGGATGGACCGGCGACGTAGGAGCATGTCGCCAAGGCGGGAGGGCGGGGCTGGCGGGCGGAGGAGCAGGGACTCTCTTCCACAGTGCACCAGACCCCAGGATGAAGGAGCAGGCTCGTCCAGGATTCACACCCCACGCCAGCAACAAGTGGTCGCAGACGGGAGGTCCGAAGGCGAACTGTCGGAGTCAGATGGAGAGGGAGATCGTGGTCGGTCGTCTCCGTTGGGTCCGATGTCGGCGGCTGTGAGGCCTGGTCCTGGGCAGCCCGGTGAGTGCGAATCTTCTGTTTCCATTACATCCTTGTTACATGACTTGCTTGCACAGGGTAGTTCGCAAGGGGGGGACAGGGCCGGGGGGGCGGAGGTAGTCCTGCCGGCGTCAGGGGAGAAGGACACGCATGTGGGGCAGAGCGGCCTGGGGGGTCTGCTCTTGGGGCTCAAGGAGCTGGTTAGGAAGTTTGAACAAGGGGCGAGTGGTCCGGCACAGGCAATAGCGCCTGGCGACTGAATCGGCCGCTGGCGTGGTTGTGACCGGGGTGCAGGCCACTGGAAAAGTTCAACCTGGACAGGTTGAAGCCCGAGGAGAGGAAGAAGGAGGACGAGGAGAAGCGTTGGTATCGGTTGATCCCTCGTACCTTTGCTAACTGGCTGCAGGCGTTCGCCATTTTGGCCAGCGTGGTTGGGGAAAAGGCTCCAGAACACTGTTCCGCGCTATTTGTGTACTTGGAAGCCATCAGTAAGGCACATAGGACTTACGGTGGTACAGCATGGATTCAGTATGATGAGGAATTCAGGCAGAGGATGGCAGTCTGACCGTCGCTTCACTGTGACCATAAGGACATTAGCCTATGGATGAAGTTGATGACGGCGGCGCGGGCACCTAACCAGTTTTTTCAGCCGGGGGTCGGAGGTTCAGCAACCTCAGGGCAACCGACCGAAAAACGTTGGGGTTTCTACTGGCAGTTTAATGAGGGCTCCTGCAAGTTTGGGGCCAACTGCCGATTCAAGCACACGTGTTCTGGCTGCGGGGGATCCCACGCTCTGGCAAAATGTTTCCGAAAAGGAAAGGGACGTCCCGGAGATCTTGCGAACAAGAGGGACGACTCCTGGACCAGGTTGGGGCACGCCTGCTGGCGGATGGTTTTACGTATGGTTTCAAGATCCCTTGTTCTCTTACGGCCGTCCCGCCATTGGCAAAAAATTTGAAGTCTGCGTTGCTGCACTCGGCGGTTGTCACCTAAAAATTGGGAAAGGAAGTTGCGTTGGGCCGCATGGCCGGCCCTTTTAAGACAGCGCCCCTTCCAGATATGGTGGTCTCACCACTGGGGGTTGTGCCGAAGAAGGAGCCCAATAAGTTTCGCTTAATTCACCACCTGTCCTTCCCAAAAGGGGCTTCCGTCAATGATGCCATCGCCCCGGAGGAGTGTGCGGTGTCGTACACTTCTTTTGATGCGGCCGTGTCGTGGGTTCGGCGCTATGGCCAAGGGACTATGATGGCAAAATCGGACATCGAATCGGCCTTTCGGCTTCTGCCAGTGCACCTGGATAGCTTTCGGCTGTTAGGCTGTCTGTGGGATGGGGGGTTTTACGTCGATCGGTGCCTGCCGATGGGGTGTTCGATTTCGTGCGCCTTTTTCGAACAGTTTAGCTCCCTCTTGGAATGGGCAGTTCGGGAGGTGTCGGGCATCAACTCGGTCATCCACTATTTGGATGACTTCTTATGTGTTGGCCCGGCAGGCACCAATGTCTGTGCAGTTCTTTTGGGGACGCTACAAGACTTGGCGGAGCGCTTTGGGGTTCCGTTGGCTCCGGAAAAAATGGAGGGCCCCACGGATTGCATTGTGTTCTTAGGAATTGTGATCGATCAAGCTCGAGCAGCTTCAGGCAGAAATTCGTGGGACCATGGGCATCCGGAAGCTGCAACTACGGCAGTTGCAGTCGCTCCTTGGAAAACTAAATTTCGCATGTCGGATTATGCCAATGGGACGTGTGTTTTGCCGCCGGCTGGCGGCCGCTACCGCTGTCGTCCGGGCTCCCACGCATTACGTGACCCTTACGCGGGACCATAGGGAGGACCTGAAGGTTTGGCAGGGGTACTTGGAGTCATTTAATGCCCGGGCGCTTTGGATGTCCGGTCCAATCAGCAATGGGGATCTTGAGTTGTTTACCGATGCGCCGGGGTCCATGGGTTTTGGGGCCATCTTTAAGGGCCAATGGTGCGCCGCTCCCTGGCCAGAGGAATGGTCCAAGGCGGGGTTGCTGAAGAACTTGGTTCTGCTGGAATTGTTCCCCATCGTGGTGGCGGTGGAGTTATGGGGGGAGGCGTTCAGAAATATGAAGGTGAGGTTTAACTGTGATAACTTGGGAGTGGTTCCGGTGGTCAATCGGCTTCTACGACACCTGGTACGGCGGTGTCTACAGGTGAATGCTTTCATTTATGCTGTGCACTTGCCTGGAGTGGAGAACACGATGGCTGACGCTCTGTTTCGTTTTCAGTGGGACAGATTTCGGGGACTGGCGCCAGAGGCGGAGCATCAAGGGATCGACTGCCCCACTTGGTTGTGGGGCGTTGCGCTGGAGTAACGGCGAGGTGGATTCGGCAGTCTGTGAGCGAGGCTACCTGGAGGGCCTACTCGAAGGTGTGGCAAGAGTGGTCGGCTTGCCTAGAGGTTATCGGCATGGCCCTGGGCGACGCAGGCATGGCTCAGGCGGTCTTTTATTTTCTGAGTGGGGCTATGGATAGAGGGGTGTCGGCGGCCACGATCGACTGGAAACTGTCAGCATTGGCCTTCTTATTCAAATGGCAGGGGCAGTGGGATCATACGAAGGAGTTTTGGTTGCGGCAGGCGGTGAAAGGCTACAGGAGGGCACACAGGAGTAGGGATGGGAGGCGGCCTGTTTCTTTTGGCCTCCTTCAGGGCTTGTGCCGGGCGGTAGCCGGTGTCTGCAGTTCAGCGTATGAACAGGCGCTGTTTCGGGTGGCATTCGTCCTCGCTTTTTTTGGGGCGTTGAGGGTCGGTGAACTGGTTAGGTGGTCAAGACAGGCGGTAGGGGGTTTGACGCTGGGGGATGTGGAGCTGGGCGGGGACAGGGTTCGCCTCTGGATCCGTCGGTCCAAGACTGACCAAGCCAGGAAGGGGGTTGCTGTGGAGGTGGCTGGGATTGAGGAAGACGATATTTGCCCAGTGAAGGCGGTGGACAGATTTCTAGCAGTGCGGCCGAGGGTCACGGGCCGATTTTTCGTTCATTTGGATGGTTCTTCACTGTCCAAGTTTCAGTTTGTTTCGATTTTCCGTAAGTGCGTAAGGGTATCAGGTTTTGACCCGCTGAATTTTTCTTCCCATTCCTTTAGGATTGGGGCGGCTACGGAGGCTTCCAGGGCTGGTTTGTGTTCTGCGGCGGTCAGGAGGATTGGGAGGTGGGATTCGGATCGTTTTAAATTATATGTCCGCCCGCAATGGTTAGGTTATTGAGCGGGTTGTGGGGACTGGGTAGGGGTGGTGGGGTATGCTTATGTTGGTGATGGCTGTTCTAACCCCCCCCCCCTTTTTTCCTCTTTTTTTTTGTCATTTACAGGTTATGAAGTTGGTCTGGTATGGATACTGGGCCATTCTTTTGTTTTTTGGGGTGCGAAGAGAGCTGACATTCGGCCGAACGGCAGACAACTCCGCATACCTAGACAGGAGGCGCAGGTTCGGTGGATTGGGGTTACGGGCATGCGTTGGAACAGGGTCTTGGGAGAAGTCCATAGATTTGCTAGACTGGACAGGCCTCCGAATGTTTTGCTATTTCATGTTGGGGGCAATGACATGGGTGCTAGGTCTATGAGGCAACTTATCAGGGATATCAAGTGTGATTTCCTGCGGTTGAAGTCAGATTACCCGGGAATGGTCATGGTCTGGTCATGGGCGTCCACAGAACTTTTTTCAAGGGGGGGGCATCATTTTAGGGTGACTCCATGCACCACCCCTTTTCGACAATGTCATTATCACATTATCATGTTCAGAGACTACAGACGTAGTACAGTCCCTAGTATAAGTAATCCCCATGTACCATGATGCTCTCCTAGTCTCCTTTGATTGGCCCTCAGTTATGACCAATAGGGAAAGAACGGAGCCCGCACCCCGATAGCGATGCAACTGTGCTGAATTTAAGATCTGATCCCTGATTCCAGGGGGGGGCACTTGACCCCCCTTGCCCCTACCTGCGGACGCCCATGGGTCTGGTCGGATATGGTGGGTAGGTCATCCTGGCATTGGGCGTTATCTGATAAAAAGGTTGACAGGGCCAGGGTGAAGGTAAACAAAGAGGTCAGCAGGTTCTTCATCAGGAATGGGGGCCTGGCTATCCACCATAGGGAGTTGGAATTTGACACCTGGCGGTATTTGCGGAGTGACGGAGTCCACTTGAATGATGTGGGTACTGATCTATGGTCACTGGGCCTTCAGGACGGCATTCAACGAGGACTGTGTGTGTGGAGGTGCTAGAAAGGGTAAGGGGTTACCCCTTTCAGCTGTGGCGGTTCTGGGGGCTTTAGATGAGGAAGTGAGGTACAGGTAAAAGGCCTGTTGTACCCATCCATGGGATGGGGGTGGTTGTATGTACTTCCAGGTTACGAGGGTTTAACCTGGAAGGGTTTAAAACGGGTAGGTCACTGCTACAGTTGGTTATAGCCTCCGAGACAGGGGTTGCCGTCTGGAGGTCAAGAGGTTACAGTCGAAGTTGTTGGCAGTGACCATTTTATGTTGTGATGCTACCTACCCATGACCCCTTGGAAAGGCTGGTAATGTTGGTATTTATTAAAGATTATATTTTGGTTAATAAAAAGTTTAGGTCTGATGGCCATTTACTCCAAAATCTGTCCAGTCGTTTGTTAAGAGGGACAAGGTTTGGGAGGGGGCGGGTAAGCCGGGTTATGAAGGTTCCGAGGTAATGTAAAATATAACACTGGGTTGAGTCCTACAGATGTCATGCAGTGGGATACTATGAAAAGATGTTGCATAAAATAACACAGCTCTGGAACGCACAGAAACATAGTGTTCTGGTGTGAAAATTACACATACAAATCTATTGTGTCATTACAGCTTCCTGCATTTCTTTTTGCAGAATAAACACAGGTAATTGAACATATCGTGAATGGGCCCTGAGAGGCAAAAAAATACACAAAGTGGAAGTGCACAGGTGCAGACAAGGAGACTGTCTGGAATTCACAGGGTAAACAGACAAGTGCAGAGACAAAATCTGGAGCTGGAGAGACATGGAGGCAAAAAGAAGACAGAATGTAGTTATGCAGATAGCAAACATATGTGCTGCGTGTTTGAAAATGACTTGCTAAGCTATTCCCAAACTTGCCAGGCTACACAAGTTTGTTGCACAATTGCAGCAAGTCTCCATTGCATGACTCCAGATCAAACATTCTACAAGTCTACTGCAAGTTCTGGTTCAGATATGTTGTGCAATAGTCATCCCACCACAGGGTCACTGTGGCTGAATTTTCACACTGTAGACTTGCAGAGCTCTTGCTGTAGGCTCACCACTGTAAATTTTCTCTTCCTAGAGACTTGCCATGCAAATATGCCACAAATTGGAAAAGTGGCAACTAGAACTTGTGCTTCAATTGTTCCTCAAGTGTACAATGTGCCAGTGAAAATATGCAGCAAGTTAACAGACTTACAATTCAACACTACCACAAATTTGTGGCAAGTTATCTTTGCTATCTGGGTAGGAATGCATGGATTTACAAGAGCAGGCTGCAGGTAGAGGGACACAAGCCTGCGAGCAGACTGGGGCACAATGAGAACACGGCTGGACACAATGGGAGCAAGGCAGAAAACAAGCTGGGACACACCGATAACAAGGCAGAAAACAAGCTGGGACACACCGAGAACAAGGCAGAAAACAAGCTGGGACACACCGAGAACAAGGCAGAACACAAGCTGGGACACACTGAGATCAAGGCAGAAAACAAGCTGGGACACACTGAGATCAAGGCAGAAAACAAGGTGGGACACACTGAGATCAAGGCAGAAAACAAGGTGGGACACACTGAGATCAAGGCAGAAAACAAGCTGGGACATGCTGAGAACAAGGCAGAAAACAAGCTAGGACAAGCTGAGAACAAGGCAGAAAACAAGCTGGGACACACTGAAAACAAGGCAGGAAACAAGCTGGGACACACTGAGAACAAGGCAGAAAACAAGCTAGGACACACTGAGAACAAGGCAGAAAACAAGCTGGGACACACTGAAAACAAGGCAGAAAACAAACTGGGACACACTGAGAACAAGGCAGAAAACAAGCTGGGACATATGGAAAACAAAGCAGAAAACAAAAGGGGACACGCTGAGAACAAAGCAGAAAAACACACTAGTATATACTGGGAATATAACAAGGCAAAACAAACTGGGACAAATTGGGAGCAAGGCAGGAAACAAGTTGGGACACTGGAAGCAAGACTGGAAACAAACTCAGAGCAAGACTGGAAGTAATAGGAATGTTGGGGATTACATGAGGCACAGAAAGCCACTCAAAGAGAATTCAGGGGGAACTGACTGCTAGCATGTAAATGATTTGCTTGGACACTGAAAAACTCGCAAGCTTCCCGCTTAAAGTGGAGGGCCATCCTGAAAAAAAAAAAAATTACAAAAAAATCTAAAAAAAAAGACATCGCAGGCTCCCTGGACAGGTAAGTGTGCTTATTAAGTCAGCAGCTGCAGTGTTTGCAGCTGCTGACTTTTAATTTTTTTTTTTTTTTTTTTACGGCCCTCCTCTTTAAGGCTGCCCCCTCTGTGATTGTCCAGAAGCTGGCAGCTGCACACAGACCCAAAAGTTTGGTCCTGGAACAGGAGAGTATGAGAACAAGGCAGAAAACAAAAGGGGGCACACTGAGAATAAGGCAGAAAACAAAAGGGGGACACACTGAGTATAAGGCAGAAAACAAAAGGGGAACACACTGAGAACAAAGCAGAAAACAAGCTGGGACACACTGAGATCAAGGCAGAAAACAACCTGGGACATACTGAGATCAAGGCAGAAAACAAGCTGGGATACATTGAGATCAAGGCAGAAAACAAGCTGGGACATACTGAGATCAAGGCAGAAAACAAGCTGGGATACACTGAGATCAAGGCAGAAAACAAGCTGGGATACACTGAGATCAAGGCAGAAAACAAGCTGGGACACACTGAGAACAAGGCAGAAAACAAGCTGGGACACACTGAAAACAAGGCAGAAAACAAGCTGGGAAACACTGAAAACAAGGCAGAACACAAGCTGGGACACACTGAGACCAAGGCAGAAAACAAGTTGGAACACACTGAAAGCAAGGCAGAAAACAAGCTGGCACACACTGAAAACAAGGCAGGAAACAAGCTGGGACACACTGAGATCAAGGCAGGAAACAAGCTGGGACACACTGAGATCAAGGCAGGAAACAAGCTGGGACATACTGAGAGCAAAGCAGAAAAACTCACTAGTATATGCTGGGAAGAAGACAAAACAAACTGGGACAAAATGGGAGCAAGGCAGGAAACAAATTGGGACACTGGAAGCAAGACTGGAAACAAACACAGAGCAAGACTGGAAGTAATAGGAATGTTGGGGATTACATGAAGCACAGAAAGCCACTCGAAGAGAATTCAGGGGGATCTGACTGCTAGCATGTAAATGCTTTGCTTGGACACTGAGAAACTCGCAAGCTTCCGGCTTAAGGCTACCCCCTCTGTGATTGTCCAGAAGCTGGCAGCTGCACACAGATCCAAAAGTCTGGTCCTGGAACAGGAGAGTATGACATATGTACTAGTGGCGGCCACCCATAGGGGGCGCAGGGGCACCATCCCCCAAAGCTACTCATCATAAAAAAAATGAATAAATACGCCAGACAAACAGGTGTATGGGATGCATGATGTGCTGCAATCTATGAAAAAATAAAAAAATAAATAAATCATGGCCTTTTAATTGTGTGCAGGGTACAAGACACACAGCTGCTATGGGAAACATGACGTATTTTCAATCACATGATTGCAAACAAGAAGCTCTATTGGCTTCCTTTAGAAAGTCCTCAGGCGCTTAGCTCTGTGCCCTGAACACTCCTTCTAGCATTGTTCCATGCTGTGGATAGTGATTAGCAGGTCCTGTGCCTTCACTTCTTGTTTCTCTGACTCATCTTGGCCAGTACAAAGGTGGATGACAGGTGACTTGTGTGAAAGCTGTGAGTATGAGGGGGGAGAGAGGGGGGACATGTAATGTAAAGATGGGGCTCTGATGTGGACATGTAATGTAAAGGGGGGCTCAGATGGGGACATGTAATGTAAAGGGGGGTTCTGATAGGGACATGTAATGTAAAGGTGGCTGTGATGGTGACATGTAGTGTAAAGGGGGACTCTTATGGGGACATGTAGTGTAAAGGGGGACTCTTATGGGGACATCTAATGTAAAGAGGGGCTCTGATGATGACATGTAATATAAAGGGGGGGCTCTGATGGAGACATTCAATGTAAAGGGGGGCTCTGATGCAGACATGTAATATAAAGGGGGGCTCTGATGGGGACATTCAATGTAAAGGGGGCTCTGATGGGGACATTTCATTAAAGGGGGACTCTGATGGGGACATTTGATGTAAAGGGTGACTCTGATGGAGACATGTGATGTAAAAGGGGCTTTGATGGTGACAAATAATGTAAAGGGGGCTCTGAATGTGATATGTAATGTAAAGGGGAGCTCTGAAGGGGACATCTAATGCAAAAGGGGCTCTGATGGTGACATCTAATGTAAAGAAGGACTCTGATGGTGACATCTGATGTAAAAGGGGACTCTGATGGGGATATTTGATGTGAAGGGGGACTCTGATGGGGACATCTAATGTAAAGGGGGACTCTGATGGGGACATCTAAGGTAAAGGGGGACTCTGATAGGGACATCTGATGTAAGGGGGGGGCTCTGATGGGGACACCTGATGTAAAGGAGGACTGTGATGGGGACACCTGATGTAAAGGAGGCCTCTGATGGGGACACCTGATTTATAGGGGGATGCTGATTGGGACACCTGTTGTGAAGGGGGGCACCTGCTGTAAAGAGAGACTTTGATTGGGACACCTGATGTATAGGGGGACTTTTATGAGGACACCTGATGTATAGGGGGATGCTGATAGGGACACCTGTTGTAAAGGGGGACTCCGATTGGGACACCTGGTGTAAAGGGGAACACCTGCTGTAAAGGGGGACTCTGATTGGGCCATCTGAAGTAAAAAGGGGCTCAGATTAGGACACCTTATGTTAAGTGGTTTTATTTTATTTTACTTGAAATGTGGATGTGATTGGCCTACTGTGGCGGCACAGTGAGGCTGCATTTGATGTGCACAGTGAGGCTGCAATTAATGGGCACAGTTTTATCAAGCAGTAATGATACATAATCACCTGATAAATGGCTATTTACAGTCCTGCATTACTAACAGTTTAATTTTTCAGTTTGTTTGTACCCCACCAAAATTTGTGAGCACCAGCCGCCACTGATATGTACACATCATTTCATCCAATTACACACAAGATCATTTCATACAATATTTTCCAGGATTTTTAATAAACCAGAAGCCAAATGTATTAAGATGACAGAAAAACACATTTAATAGGCAAGTTATCCACTTTATCAACATGCTGAAACCATACATTTTCACTAAAAGGAACTAATGAGGCAAGTGGCAAAACATGTCCAATATTACAGAACACCTCCAATTAAATATAGCTCATTATGAAGAACATTTGTACAACTTGTAAAAAGCACAGAACAGGGTAGCAGATGAAAACAAAGTAATTCTATAATAAAAGACATGAGTCAATACTTGCAAATTCAATTTTTAACATTTTATTAATTAAGTCTTTTTTATTGTTTCTTCAACTTTAGCATATTCTATAGCTTAACCATTTCCAGACCACCGCACGGCGATATACAGCCTAATTTTGAAGAGGGATATCTGTGCTATGGAAGCTGCTAGCTGCCATTACCCTGGCATCCTCTTCTTAGGCTGGTGGTCCGGTTTCCGATAATAGTGGTCTCTGCGGCGGATTCGCTGCAAGAAAATTTTTTCCGGTGGCGTGAGAAGGCCCCCTCCCGCCATGCTTTGATGCCTTCCGCCACTTACTGGAGCCATCAGCAGCATCAGAGGCAATCGGATGCTTGTCCTTCCTGGGTATGGAGGCGAGTGAGGGAAAGATGGCCCCCACCCGTCTCCATACCATTGCAGGGTGGAAGCGATGTCAAAACGTCACTTCCGCCCATAGCTCCTAAAGGGACATTTATTTTTTTCAAATGACACAATTATTTATTTATTTCTATTGCATTTTAGTGTAAATATGAGGTCTTTTTGACCCCAGATCTCATATTTAAGAGGTCCTGTCATGCTTTTTAACTTGTAAACAACAAATCTCAGAAAGAGGCTCTGTCTTTAAGTGGTTACATATGTAATCTCTTTTTTCCTTTTCCTTGAAAGTAAAGGGCTCAAACCACTGGAAACTAATAATGCAGTCCATTTCTATAGGGTTAACTCTCTTTGTGATTTATTTTCCAAGAAATTTGACTTCAGCATGAGTTTTGAAAAGCCAAGGTTTCATTCAGTTCATTGGCATTCAGCCATAATGGTGATATTAATTTTGGATGTAAAGACATGGCAATTATTTATTCAATAGCGATACTTGCTTTGTATGTCCAGAATATGGCTGTTTTCAGTCTTTTGAGTACAGACACTGCCAAATTTCCTCCAAGTGCCTTTCAAGCCCCCTTTTAGTTGCTAGGCAATAGGCAATTTCATTAAAAATGCAATTTATTTAAAGAAGAAAATTAGTGCTTTGTAATACATAGCTCAAAAGCTTTTCATTTATGCTTGACTAAATATGAAATACAGGCATACTCCACTTTTAGGTATACAATGGGACCAGAGCATGTATGTAAAATGAAAATGTACTTAAAGTCAATCAATACCTTTTTTCACTTCTAGGGTGTAGTGGGGTGGGGGGGTCAGGAGCTGTAGTGGAGCTGTCAGGGGCTGTAGTGGGGGTGTCAGGAGCACAATGGAATAGGACGGGCTGTGCTCTTGAAGCTTCAGCTCCTTCTACTGTGTCTGCAAAATGTCTGTACAGTACTTGCGAGGCACTTTACATACACTTGCGGGTATGACCGTACTCCTGAGTGTACGTAAAGTTAGTGTACTTAAAGCAGGGTATGCCTGTATGGTTTTATCCGATGGCATGCTAAAAGTTGCTTAACAAAACTAAGCATATTTCTATGCTATGAATAGCCTGTAATCTCCTGTAATTCCAGACTATTAACCACTTGCCGACCGCCGCACGACGATGTACGTTGACAGAATGGCACGGGCAGGCATATGGGCGTACATGTACGTCCCTGCCTTCCCGCGGGTGGGGGGCCCGATCGGGCCCTCCCCCGGTGCCAGCGGCGGTCGGAATCCGTTCAGGAGCGATCCGGGATGAGAGGGCGGCCATTCATTCATGGCCACCCCCTCGCGATCGCTCCTGACGAATGGAAGTGAAGCATGACATCACTTCCTCTCCTGTAATGTAAACACAGGCAGAGGAAATGATGTAATCTCTCCTCCGTGTCGGTATTTTTCGTTCCGGCACCGAGGAGAGAGGATCGGTGAGTTGCACCAACATGACACTACACAGTAGAACATGCCAGGCACATTCTCACCTCCCCTTCACCCCCCGATCACCCCCCCCAATCACCCCTGCCCCCCCAGTCACAGTGACACTAATTGCATTTTTTTTTGCATTGGTGTCATTTGTGACTGTAATAACTGTTAGGGCAGTTAGGGTTAGCCCCCTTTAGTTCTAAGGTACCCCCCTAACCCCCCAATAAAGGTTTAACCCCATGATCACTCCCCGTCGCCAGTGTCACTAAGGCTGGGTTCACATTGCAGCGGTTTATGAGAACGGATGTGATTCGCACCACACTGCAGTGCAAATCACATCCGATCTCTGTGCGATTCGAGTTCAGCCATACAGATAGTATGGCTGAATTCACGTTGCACCCGCCGCACCCGCCGCAAACTCGCATGGGACCCTTTTTTTGGTCCGCAGCAGAATCGGATCGCATGGGTGTTCACACCATGCGATCCGAGTTTGCAGATCGCACTGCGATATGCAAACTGATCTGGGGGTGTCAATAACATTTCAATGACACTCCCAGCAGTTCGCATAGGGCAGTGTGAACTGCCGCCGGGAGGCATGCGATGCGGGAACCCGCCGCGGATTCGTGGCGTTCCCGCATCGCTCCAGTGTAAACCCAGCCTAATAAGCGATTGTTTTTCTGATCGCTGTATTAGTGTCACAGGTGACGCTAGTTAGGCAGGTAGGTATTTAGGTTCGCCGCAGCTTTTTATAGCGCCAGGGACCCCCATATACTACCGCATAAAGCCCCCTGATTGCCCCCTAATTAACCCTTTCACCAGTGATCACCATATAACTGTTACAGGTGACGCTGGTTGGTTAGTTATTTTTTTATAGTTTCAGGGCACCCGCCATTTATTACCTAATAAAGGTTTAACCCCCTGATCACCCGGCGGGTGTCATTTGTGACTGTAATAACTGTTAGGGCAGTTAGGGTTAGCCCCCTTTAGTTCTAAGGTACCCCCCTAACCCCCCCAATAAAGGTTTAACCCCGTGATCACCCCCCGTCGCCAGTGTCACTAAGGCTGGGTTCACATTGCAGCGGTTTATGAGAACGGATGTGATTCGCACCGCACTGCAGTGCAAATCACATCCGATCTCTGTGCGATTCGAGTTCAGCCATACAGATAGTATGGCTGAATTCGCATCGCACCCGCCCGCACCTGCCGCAAACTCACACGGGACCCTTTTTTTGGTCCGCGGCAGAATCGGATCGCATGGGTGTTCACACCATGCGATCCGAGTTTGCAGATCGCACTGCGATATGCGAACTGATCTGGGGGTGTCATTAACATTTCACTGACACTCCCAGCAGTTTGCATAGGGCAGTGTGAACTGCCGCCGGGAGGCATGCGATGCGGGAACCCGCCGCGGATTCCTGGCGTTCCCGCATCGCTCCAGTGTGAACCCAGCCTAATAAGCAATCGTTTTTCTGATCGCTGTATTAGTGTCACAGGTGACGCTAGTTAGGCATGTAGGTATTTAGGTTCGCCGCAGCTTTTTATAGCGCCAGGGACCCCCATATACTACCGCATAAAGCCCCCTGATTGCCCCCTAGTTAACCCTTTCACCAGTGATCACCATATAACTGTTACAGGTGACGCTGGTTGGTTAGTTATTTTTTTATAGTTTCAGGGCACCTGCCATTTATTACCTAATAAAGGTTTAACCCCCTGATCACCCGGCAGGTGATATAAGTTTAAGGGTCAGATAAGGTCTGCGTCGCCCCAGGCAGCGTCAGGTTAGTGCCAGTACCGCTAACACCCACGCACAAAGCATACACCTCCCTTAGTAATATAGTATCTGATCAGATCTATATTAGCGTCGCCAGCAGTTTAGGTTTCCCAAAACGCATTGTTAGCGGGATCAGCCCAGATACCTGCTAGCACCTGCGTTTAGCCCCTCCGCCAAGCCCAGACCAGCCCACCCAAGTGCAGTATCGATCGATCACTGTCACTTACAAAACACAACACACATAACTGCAGCGTTTGCAGAGTCAGGCCTGATCCCTGCGATCGCTAACAGTTTTTCTTGTAGCGTTTTGATACAGTCGCTGACAGCCTAGGTGCTTTTTTACCTGTGAGTCTCACTAGTGTACCCCTAAATTTAGGGGTGTCTACTTTCCAAAATGGGGTCATTTGGGGGGGGGGGGGGTTTGTGCCATCTTGGCATTTTATGGCCTTCAAAACTGCGATAGGTAGTGAGGAGTAAAATCAAAATTTACACCCTTAGAAATCCTGAAGGCAGTGCTTGGTTTTCGGGGCCCCGTACGTGGCTAGGCTCCCAAAAAATCCCACACATGTGGTATCCCCGTACTCAGGAGAAGCAGTAGAATTTATTTTGGGGTGTCATTTCACATATGCCCATAGCATGTGTGAGCAATATATCATTTAGTGACAACTTTGTGAAAAAAAAAAAAAAAAAGTTTGTAATTTTCCCACAACTTGTGGCAAAATATAAAATATTCCATGGACTCAACATGCCTCTCAGCAAATAGCTTGGGGTGTCTACTTTCTAAAATGGGGTCATTTGTGGGGGTTTTGTGCCATCTTGGCATTTTATGGCCTTCAAAACTGTAATAGGTAGTGAGGAGTGAAGTCAAAAATTTACGCCCTTAGAAAGCCTGAAGGCGGTGCTTGGTTTTCGGGGCCCCGTACGCGGCTAGGCTCCCAAAAAGTCCCACATATGTGGTATCCCCGTACTCAGGAGAAGCAGCAGAACTTATTTTGGGGTGTCATTTCACATATGCCCATAGCATATGTGAGCAATATATCATTTAGTGACAACTTTGTGAAAAAAAAAAAAAAGTTTGGAATTTTCCCGCAACTTGTGCCAAATATAAAATATTCCATGGACTCAACATGCCTCTCAGCAAATAGCTTGGGGTGTCTACTTTCTAAAATGGGGTCATTTGTGGGGGTTTTGTGCCATCTTGGCATTTTATGGCCTTCAAAACTGTGATAGGTAGTGAGGAGTGAAATTACAAATGTATGCCCTTAGAAATCCTGAAGGCGGTGCTTGGCTTTCAGGGCCCCGTACGCGGCTAGGCTTCCAAAAAGTCGACCACATGTGGTATCCCCGTACTCAGGAGAAGCAGCAGAATGTATTTTGGGGTACAATTCCACATATAACCATGGCATGTGTGAGCAATATATCATTTAGTGACAACTTTGTGTAAAAAAAAAAAAAAATATTTTTTTTTGTCATTATTCAATCGCTTGAGGCAAAAAAATTAAATATTCAATGGGCTCAACATGCCTCTTATCAATTTCCTTATGGTATCTACTTTCCAAAATGGGGTCATTTGGGGGGGTTTTGTACTGCCCTGCCATTTTAGCGCCTCAAGAAATGAGATAGGCAGTCATAAACTAAAAGCTGCGTAAATTCCAGAAAACGTACCTTAGTTTGTAGATGTGACAACTTTTGCGCAAACCAATAAATATACAGTTATTGACTTTTTTTTACCAAAGACATGTGGCTGAATACATTTTGGCCTAAATGTATGACTAAAATTGAGTTTATTGGATTTTTCTAATAACAAAAAGTAGAAAATATAATTTTTTTTCAAAATTTGCGGTCTTTTTACATTTATATCGCAAAAAATAAAAATCGCAGAGTCAGTCAAATACCTTTAAAAGAAAGCTCTATTTGTGGGAAAAAAAGGACGCAAATTTTGTTTGGGTACAACATTGCATGACCGCGCAATTACCAGTTAAAGCAGCGCAGTGCCAAATTGTAAAAAGACCTCTGGTCATTGACCAGCAAAATGGTCCGGTCTGAAAGTGGTTACACATACCTAGTAGAATGAGGCTGCGTACACACGGGCGGATTGTCTGCCCAACTAAGTTCGTCAGACAATCCGACAGACAGTCCGTCCAAATTTTGAATGAACGGACTTGACCACACACGATGAACAGACAGTCCGCTGAAAACTTGCGCGATGATGTGTACAGCACGTACGACGGGACTAGAAAAACGACGTCCAATACACTGCAATGCAACCTTCGGCCGTGTAAATCCTTTCTGAGCATGCGCCATACTTAGTCCATCCAACTTGCCTACACACGAGCGGACTGTCCGCTGAAACCAAGTTTGGACGGACAAAACCAAGTTTCAGCGGACAAAATTACGGAAATTCCGAAAGACAAAGTCCGTCAGACTGTCCGCTGAAAAAGTCCGCTGAAGCTCACACACGAGCGGATTGTCCGCTGAAACACGGTTCAGCGGACTAAGTTGGGCAGACAATCCGCCCGTGTGTACGCGGCCTGAGTCATGGGACCTATACAGAGGTCAATAAGATTGTAGGGAAACAGACAGGGAAAGGGGAAGCAGTTGAAAGGAGGACCATACCATGGTATTCATATCCCAAATAATCGTTAATTATGCAAAAATGTACTTAGTGAAAAACCTTAAAATAGTTAAAAAATATATCAAAGAGTCAACTTTGTCACTTTAAAATAATTGACACACAGGACGTGGCTGCAATAATCTGGAATAGCCGCATCAAACATGGAACACATGTATTCCCATATATCTAAGCCGGAATGGTCTGTAAAATGGATTATCTAAAGCACCGAGCAATACTTGTCCCATTCGGGCTGATTGTATGCCCCATGTGTCATTGATTCCCAACAGGGATACCGACCGATTGGTGGACAGATCGTCCAGGGCTTTAGCGATAAAAAGGGAAATAATACACTACTGAAGAACACAAATACCTAGGGTTATATTGGTATATTACATTGTTGACTATACGACAACTGAATAAAGTCCTTGGAAAATATCACATATAGCACATAAATTGTATTTCACTATATTGGATAAATCCAGTGGAATGGAGCATTATAGAAATGAAAACAGTAGAAAATAATGTCCTCCTTGAATGTATCCCGAGTAGCCAGAAAATAAATGAGGGATATAATGTCCTAGTGGCCCAAACTCATTAAATCCAGAAACCACAGGAAAGTCTATCTGGTGTTATTTGGATTCTATTGTGTCAGATTCCTGACATAACAGCTGATTTTAGGTTGGGCCATTGATTAGTATTACACCCAAAAGACTGGTATCTAAAGAGCATCAGTATAGATGATTCAAATGGGACAATCAAGTTCAAGGGAAGACCGCTGTACATCCCGCTTCCCGTTGTCTTGGATAGGCAGTTAAGAATGTCGGAGGCAGGTCGATTTAGACTCACGTCACTTCAGAGTTGAACTCAGCGGAACTATCCTCCTGCAGCTGCTTAGATTCTCTGTCGTCCAGTGGAAAGAGTACAGGTCACAGTTCTCACAAACTTGATTCCTTAAGAAAGACACCGGTGATGTCACCTCTCCAGTGTATTAGAGCCATCCTCTGTATTGCCTTGGCTCAGCAGTATACAGCATTCAGATTGGTGTCCTGTCATCTCTGCTCATGTTTACGTTCGCTTCATCAAGATGTTGAGACGCTGACCAGACATTTGTTTTAAAGCCTGTGGAATCCCCAATTACAGAGTATCACACCTGGAAGTGCCTCAGTGGAGACATTTAGTGGGCACTTAGTAAATAGCGAGGAAAGAATTCCTAAACACATTGTTTCCATGCGTTTTGAATTATCAGTTATTATTAAGAACAATGAAAAACCAAATATCATCCCTGATTCTTTCAATCGATTGTCATTAAGGCAGGAAGCTATCAGAGAATGCAACGAGAAAAAGAGGAACATGCTGACAAGAAAACAGGATTATTAATTCATTAATAATAGAGGAATATACTTTTAGTGGTGGGGCTATTTAGGCATATGCATATAGCAACCTCAGCCTTACTCTTAGAGGGATTCACTAGGTTGTGAATTTATTTCACAGCCAAAGATGGTCATTATTGTTCAAGGAACATTTTTAGGCTTAGTTCATTGTTTAACCCCTTGGGAGTCATACTTCCTAATCTAAAGATCCAGGCTTTTTCTCTTCTCCGAAGAATTGTGTCAAAATCTTCTCTTCTGGTCCAGAGATTAAGGGCAAAAAAGACCTTCACCTTTAGGTCTTCCAGACACGCACTATGGTACTCAGAAAAGTGATGTCCAGTGGGGTTATCTTCTAGAGTTTCTTACAGGGACATTCCAACAGATAAAGAACTCTAGTGGTCGCATAGTTAATAAATTGTTTGATATTATATTTATTGATGCCATCAGAATCAGTGAACACATATCTACAGATACCACAGGGACCACACTGAAACATCCCCCTAAGTTGTGGCTGTCAGGGCTAAGCCCTTCCTCCTCTGGGCTGGCTGTTCAGCTGTCAGCTAATTGCCAGCTCTCTTCTCTTTCCATAGTTACCAGCTGTTCCCTATGATGCTTGTCTGACCTGACTATTTAAAGGCTTCCAGCTCCTTTTTCCTTTGCCTTCGCGTTGGTCATATCACAAGGAACCATCACCTGCTGTTTGTTTCAACACTGGCTTGCTGACATCCCTCCTGGCTTCTTATCCTGCTTGCAGTTGCTCTCCTTGGATCCCTGACTTCTGGCCTGGCTGATTACCCAATCTGGTTAATGAACTTTGGACTGGCTGACTACCTGATCTGGCTACTGGACTCTGGCTATGCTTGACTACACTTTTTTCTATTTACCTTTTTATTTTTATTAATAAACAAGTGTGATTTGATTGTACTTCTGTCTCAGTCTGTTTCATGGTTTCTGACAGTGGCAAATCAGTTATCCAGTTTCTACTTGTGGTTTTGATTAATTCTGATTAGACCAGGGTATCATTGAGGTTACTTGCTCATTTGGCCACAAGATGGGGTCTGGATCCCACTATATTGCTGAGGTCCTTTGATCATGTAAGGATATGCCAATGTTCTTTTAATATCTTATTCAGATCATTGCATTGTGCACCAAATTTGGTGATAATCCTTACAGGTCCCTCTGTTGTGGCCTTTTGTATGTTCTGGGCTTGATTAAATTGTTTCTACATTTACTGCTTGCTATCTTTTTGGCTTTTCTCAGATTATGATGTGAGCAGCCTCTCTCTCTAAATCTTTGCTACATTTCTTTGGCTTCCCATCTATAGTCTAGTTCATTTGAGTAATTACGCCTGATTCTCTGGAACTAGCCCACTGGAATGCCACGTATTAGGGATTTTGGGTGGTGAATGCTTGCATGGAGCAGTGTGTTTGCCGCCATACTTTTCTTAAATGTTTGGGTGTGCTCATATAGCCATTTTCCAGATGGATCAACAGATCCAAAAAAGAGATTTCCTCATGTATCTGCTATAAAGGTTAACCTGATATTTCTGAAGTTGTTGTTGAGCTCATCCAGAAATGAGAAAGATCTTCCTCTGATCCCTGCCACACATCCACACATCATCTATGTACCTAAACCACAGCCGACTGTGGCCCAGGTACATAGGTGAGGCATAGACCACCTCTTCTTCCCACTGACCTAAGTTAAAACAAGCATAGGAGAGTGTCCATGGTGCTCCCATGGCAGTTCCCCTTATCTGTTGGTAATATGAACCTGTGATTGAAAAAAAAAATTCTTAAATGCCAGTTCCAGAAGATCCAACATGAACTCGTTCTGTGCACCTATGGCTGTGAAGTTGGAGAAAGTGAAACACTGCCATCAATCCCCACTCATGGGGTATAGACGTGTATAATGATTCCAAGTCTATACTGACATGTATGGGTTCCTCTGGGAAAAAGCGACACTGGATTTTAATCAAGATATCTCCTGTGTCCCTATCGTAGGATGGTAATTCCAGTACCAAGTCCTTGATAAGGTAATTTATGTATTTACCAATTCTCTCCATATGACCCCTAATCACGGAGACTGTGGGCCTTCCTGGGGGATTCCTCTTGTCCTTGAGTATTTTCAGAATAATATGAAATGTCAGGACATTAAAGTTCTCTACTTTTAAATATCCAAATTCCTTTTCAGTAATAAGGTCAGCGTAAAATGCAAAATAGAGCTTGTTGTTAATTAGAGCGACAAGGTAAGGAAATGGGTTATGATCCAGTCTTTTAAAGGTATGTTCCTCTTTCAAAAGACGTCTAGCTTCCTTTTCATAGGTCTCTTCTGATAACAATACTGCATTTCCTTCCTTGTTACTCTTCTTAATGACAAGACCCTCAGCTTCCTGTAGCTCAGCTAGTACTCTCCTTTCCTCAGGGGAAAGATTATCTGGAAACTCAATTTTCCACCGTAGCTTACTAAGATCATCTTCCACCAGATCAAGAAATACTCTAAGCCATTTATTTTTTCTAAATTGTGGCATGGATGTAGATCTGGTATGGAGGTTTGCCTTTCATCTCTATTGTTCTATGGGGGGGGGGGGGGGGGATTTCATCATCCTCTGATGCTGTGTCACATTCCTCAAGTAGAGAAATTACTTGTTCCACAGCTTCCTTTCCTGTATGCTTTTCTCTTCAACTGCAGTGACCTGTCTCTCTTTAGTATAGATTTGTCTGTAATACACTTTCCTAAGAAATAGATTGAGGTCCTTGTAGATCTAAAAATTATCAATTTTTTGTACTGGAGAAAAAGTCAGACCTCTGCTCAAAAGAGCAATGTGTCTTTCCTCTAAATTGAAGTCTGAGAGATTTATAACTTTTTGATTGTTCTTTGTGGATATGCCCGATACATCGGCACACGATATGTCCATCATAGCCAGCTGTTCTAGTGTCCCTGACTCCTTGTTCTTGTCCGGTCATTCCTCTTTTGATTCCCCCGGGTCCCTGGATTTTCCCCTCCCACTTCCTTTCTCTCCTTCTATTATCTCTACATGATTTCCTTTTAGAATGCCTTTGGGTATTTGGGGTAATTTCTTGTCTAAAAAATCTAGATTACTTAATTCATCTTCCTCACTCCTTTTGGTTGTATTTAATCAACCCTGGGTTTTTTATTTTTTACGGTATAAAAGAAAAATACTGAAAATTATTTAAAGAAATGTATTTTTCTTTGTTTCTGTTATAAAATTTAGCTAATTAATAATTTTTCTTCATAAATTATGACCAAAATTGATACTGCAACATGTCTTTGGTAAAAATAACCCAAATTGGTGTATATTATTTAGTCCTTGTGAAAGTTTCTTAGAGTCTACAAGCTATGATGCCAATTTCTGAAAATTGATCACACATGATGCACTGATGGCCTATCTCATTTCTCGAGACCCTAAAAAGCCAAGAAAGTACAAATACCCCCCAAAAGACCCCTTTTTGGAAAGTATACATTCAAAGGTATTTAGTAAGAGGCATGGAGAGTTTTTAGAAGTTGTACTTTTTTCCCACAATTCTTTGCGATATCAAAAATGTTTTTCTTTTTTTTTTTGGTTTCACAAAATTGTCATATTAGCAGGTAATTTCTCACATACAGCATATGCAATATGCATACCACAAATCACACCCCAAAACCCATTCTGCTACTCCTCCTGAGTACGGCAATGCCTCATATGTCCGACTTTTACACAGCGTGGTCACATACAGAGGCCCAACATTGAGGGAGCAACACCAGGCATTCTAGGAGCATAAATTACACATATCATTTCTTGACCACCTCTTACACTTTTGAAGGCCCTGGAGCACCAGGACAATGGAAACGCCCCAAAAATTACCTCATTTTGGAAAGAAAATACCCCAACTACCTATTACACTTGTGTGGCATGGATGTGGCATGGATGAGAGCTGATGTGGCATGGATTAACATGAATGGGGATGGATGAGAAATGTGGATTGGGATGGCTGAGCATGGTTGAACCATAAATGTGGGTGGCTGAGTATGGAGGGGATGACTGAGCATAAATGAGTATGGCTGGGTATGGTTGAGTATGGCTGAGTATGGATGGGATGGCTGAGTATGGATGGGTACGGCTGAGTACGGCTGAGTATGAATGGGTACAGCTGGGTATGGTTGAGTACAACTGGGTGTGGCTGAGTATGGCAGGGTATAACTGTGTATGGCAGGGTATAACTGAGTATGGCTGGGTATAACTGAGTATGGCTGGGTATAACTAAGTATGGCAAGATATAACTGAGTATGACTGGGTATAACTGAGTATGGCTGAGTATGACTGGGTATAGCGGAGTATGGATGGGGGTGGATGGATGGATGAGTATTGCTGAGTATGGATGGCTGAGCATGGATGGATTGATGGATGAGTATTGCTGAGTATAGATGCCTGAGCATGGATGGATGGATGAGTATTGCTGAGTATGGATGGCTGAACATGGATGGATGGATAAGTATTGCTGAGTATGGATGTCTGAGCATGGATTGATGGATGAGTATGACGGAGGGATGGCTGAGAATGGATGGCTGGCTGGATGAGTATGACAGAGGGATGGCTGAGCATGGATGGCTGGCTGGATGAGTACAACAGAGGGATGGCTGAGCATGGATGAATGGATGGCTGGATGAGGCTGCCATGGGCACAGATCAGCACTGTGGGCATTACAGATCCAGTCCACAGCACTGCTGCACCCGATCTCTCCCCTCTCCATTCACACTGTACCGATTGTTACAGAGAGTTGAGAGAGAAACCGGATTTAACTGCGTAAACTACACCCTTGCAATTTAATTTATGTGGGTCGCACATTAAGAGCTCTTAACCACTTCCCACCCGGCCAATGCATATATACGGCCCGGTGGGAGCCGTCTACTCCTGATAGGACGTTCAGGAACGTCCTCCAGGAGTAGCGGGATCGCGCGCGCGCGCGCCCGCGCTGCGGCGCGGTCCCGATGTGCTCGTGTCACCCGGACACGGCACATCTCAGATCGGCAGGAGGGCTCTGTGATTGGCCCTCCTGATCACATGACAGCCGTGTCCAATCATGTGATGTAAACAAACAGCCGGTTGCTAGGCAATCGGCTCTCCTCTCCTCACACGGAAGTCACCGCTGAGGAGAGGAGAGCAGAACGCTGCAGCCGGCTGATGATCAGTGAGTATAGGCTGCTTTTTACAGCTTTTTACTCACTGATCATCAGTGTAGTGTCAACACACAACACACCACACAGTACAAACACAGTCCCCACATATGTCCCCAAAACACACATGTCCCCAAAACATACATGTCCCCAAATAATAAAAACACATGTCCCTAATAATAAAAACATGTCCCCCACATATGTCCCACTAAAATCACATGTCCCAATGATTATCTGCACACATATGTACGTGATCACCTGCACACATATGTACATGATCATTTGCGTACATATGTCCGTGATCACACAAACCAATTATTATACACTTAACGGAATTTTTTTTACCAAAAACATGTAGCACAATACATTTTGGCTTAAATTTATGACAAAATTTGATTTTATTGGATTTCTTTTCAAATAGAAAAAAGAAAATATTGTTTTTTTTCCAAATTTCCGCTATTTTTGCGCTTATATCGCAAAAAAAAAAAAAACGGAGTCGTGAATAAATAACACCAAAATAAAGCTCTATTTGTGCGAACAAAATGATAACAATTTCATTTGGGTACAGCGTAGCACGACCACGCAATTGTCACTGAAAGCGATAGAGCGCTGAAAGCTGAAAATTGGGCTGGGAAGGAAGGGGGTGAAAGTGCCCTGTATTGTAGTGGTTAAAGACCGCATGGAGGAACACGTTAGGAATATAAGAAAGGGATTTGATAAGCACTATTCATCTATACATTTTAAGGATGCCCATAACCAGAACATAACAGGGATGCATTTCTGTGGTATAGAGACACCTAAATGCCATTGGAGGGACTGAAATTATGCAAGACAGATAAGTAAGCGTGAATCCTGGTGGATACATCAGCTCGGTTCCTTTGCACCTGAGAAGTTGAACAAAGAATTCGATCTTAGGTGTTTTTTAAGTAATTATTAGATATCTGCTACAGAGCCGATGCTATCTGCCAGGAGGGCATCCCTGGATGTCCTCCTATTTACTTCCCCTCTGCACGCCGCCGCGGGCGCGCATCGGGGAAGTTCTGCGTTGGCCGTGTTCCTCGGACACAGCCAATCACAGATCGTGCTAAATGGCCAATCACCTATCATGGCCACCTGTCCCCAGTGCCACCTATCAGCGCCATCTGTCCCCAATACCACCTGTCCCCAGTGTCACCTATCCGTGCCATCTTTCTCCAGTGCCACGCGCCACCTGTCCCTAGTGCCACATGTCCCCAGTGCCACCTGCCAGTGTCACGTGTCATCAGTGCCACGTATCAGTGCCACCTGTCAGTGTCACATGTCATCAGTGCCACGTATTAGTGCCATTTGTCATCAGTGCCACGTATTAGTGCCATCTGTCATCATTGCCACATATTAGTGCCATCTGTCATCGGTGTCAAGTGTCATCAGTGCCACGCATTAGTGCCATCTGTCATCAGTGTCACATCAGTGTCACGTACCATCAGTGCCACGTATCAGTGCCATCTGCCATCAGTGCCATGTCAGTGTCACGTGTCATTGTCCTGGTGCTCCAGGGCCTTCAAAAGTGAAATAGGTAGTCAACAAGTTATATGTGTAATTTATGCTCCTAGGACATGTGATGGTGCTACCTGCATGTTGGGTCTCTCTAAGTGTCCAGGCTGTGAAAAACTCCCACACATGTGGTATCGTAACACTCAGGAGGAGTATCAGAATGTATTTTGGGGAATTATTTGTGGTATACACATGCCATGTGAGAGAAATAACCTATTACAATGACAATTTTGTGGGAAAAAAAATAAAAAACTAAAAAATCTTAATTTTACAAAGAATTGTGGGAAAAAATGACAACACCAAAAACCTCACTATGACTCTTACTAAATACCTTGGAATGTCTACTTCCCAAAAAGGGGTCATTTGGGGGATATTTGTACTTTCCTGGCTTGTTAGGGTTGCTAGAAATGAGATAAGCCACCAGTACATCAGATGTGATCATTTTTTTAGGATTCGCACCACAGCTTGTAGACTCTCTAACTTTCACAAAGACCAAATAATATCCACTAATTTGGGTTATTTTTACCAAAGATATGTAGCAGTATAAATTGTGGCCAAAATTTATGAAGAAAAATTAATAATTTGCATAATTTTATCACAGAAACAAAGAAAAATGCGTTTTTTTCAAAATTTTCTGTCTTTTTTCATGTATAGCACAAAAAATAAAAAACCCAGAGGTGATCAAATACCACCAAATGAAAGCTCTATTTGTATGAAAAAAAAGACAAAAAATTTATTTGGGTACAGTGTTGCATGACTGAGTAATTGTCATTCAAATTGTGAGAGCACTGAAAGCTGAAAATTGGTCTGGATAGGAGGGGTGTTTAAGTGCCCAGTAGGCAAGTGATTCATTATGTTTTTATTATTATTGTTATTAATATACCGTATTTAAGGTTGATAATAATAATAATAATTGTTTAATCATTTTTTAGATTAAAGGGATTATTATGTGTATTATGTATATTTGTATGGATTTTCCTATAATATATATATTTATACATTTTTATGCATATCTTTTATATCTATATTAATTGATTGATTGATTTTTTATTTTATATGTATTGATTAAAGGTAATTTCTAAGGTATTGATAATTATATCTTTGCCTTTTGTATACGATATTTATTACCATATGGGAGTATTAAATGGTCAATGGTAGTATTTCACCATACATGGTGCGATATCAGCACATTAATAGTTTTTTTTGACTGCACAGGGTACATTTAAGGTGTACTACTGTTTAATATGTGGCGGTATCATTAACCTGGATGTTTTATATCTGTTCAGTCTGAAGCTATTATGTTTGTTTTATGTGCTGGTGTTATATTAGCACTGCTGGGTATGGTGTGTTAATCCTCCACGTCCATCCTGGATAATAGTTTTTTATGCTCTGTGAACTGATCGTTTAATTGCCTAACAGGGCATGTTGTTTCCAAATCTGAATATTAATAGACCTTCTGGCATCCCGTATGATCTTCAGTAAGATGGTGACATATGGGAACAGCCTGTTGGTGGATGTCTCGTGATGGTGTATTGCCATTGAGCACTCCATAGGAATGTGTTGTCCAGCGCTAGAGTATCTGCGAACCACAACAAAATGGCCGCGGACGCTGTATTTGTTCGGCCATCCAATCATAATTCCCCCTGAGGAAGATACATCATCCCCATATCAATGAGCGTTGGTGAGGGGCCAGGACAGTGCGAGAGGCAGTCTATCTGCCTGGGACGAGATACCCATACTGATCCGGTATTTTGCACGCCTTGCATAGAGTGGTGCACTAATGCACCTTGCACATGTGAGTACCCCATTTGGGGAATGTATTTTACTTTGCTTTAATAAATATTTTAAATGATATCACACTATTGAGTCTTTCTCTCATATGCCCTCAAGATACTGCATTGAAAGCCCAGGATCCCATGACCAGCATAGAGCATAGAACCAAGGGATGGTTCAAAAGCATGTTTTATGAGCATCCATTGCAACGATTTGTTGTTGTGCACACAAGTTTCAGCGGTGCATTTCCTCCTGTGTGGACACTGTGCTTGTGATTGGAGGAAAAAAAAAAAGGGGGAGGAAAATAACTTCATCCAGATTATGTAGCATATTGTAATGTGGTTGCGCAGTTTATTATATATGTGATGGACATACAGAAGTTGCACACGTATACATATATTATCATTTGAATGTATTACCACCAAAGGTTCACTGTCATATAGCGCTGCTTCCCAGCGTGCCAGTGGAGTGTTGTGACGGGGTTGTCACATATTATCTCTCCTGGCATCTGGTCCATTTTTTTGATCTTTGCATATTATTCGTATGAATAGTAGATTCTAGCAGCTGCAGGTTTTTAGCATTTCTATAGTTTCCAATAGAGAGCGCTTGTGTTTATACAAATTTTACACGTAGGGCACAAGAGTATAAACATTGTGTGGCTGATATATATATCCACCCCAATGTATATACTATGAGGCATAAAGAGTCTTTTGAACAGTTCGTTTTTTTCCACAAGTCTTCGGAAAATGTGAAAAGAAAATGAAAACTTTTTTTTTTACACAAAGTTGTCAATTTATAAGATCTTTTTAACACATAGCATGTACATAGCAAAAATTACACCCCAAAATACATTCTGCTACTCCTTATGAGTATGGCAATACCCCATGTGTGAGACTTTTCCACAGCCTAGCCACATACATAGGCCCAACATGCAAGTAGCACCTTCAGGCTTCTAACACATAGTATGTACACACCAAGAATTACACCCCAAAATACATTCTGCTGAGCAAAGGGTAAAAGAAAAAGGATTACCTGTAGTTTTAGCAGGCAGGTATACCATCCCAGAGCAGTCAGAACATGGTCAATGCAGGCAGAGGCATGGCAAGGTCAGGTGGCAGGCAGAGGCATGGAAAGTTCAGGTGGCAGGCAAGGGCATGGCCATTTCAGGTGGCAGTTCTGAGCCACTTCTGAGTTTGCCACCCACACATTTTAACTCAACTTGGCAAATGTTCAGGTGGCAGGCAGAGGCATGGCCAGTTCAGGTGGCAGGCAGAGGCATGGCCAGTTTAGTTGGCAGCAGGCAGCACTGATAAGTCTTAGGGCCTTGGTCAGTTTAGTTGGCAGCAGGCAGCACTAATAAGGCTTAGGGCCTTGGTCAGGTAAGACCTGAGGACAGGGGTAGAGGCTTCTTCCCACCCAAATCTCTTCAAAACCTCAGAGTCTCCAGACCCTAATCTGAGAAAACAAAATCCAGAGAAAAAAGTTTTCTCCACTCGGAAAATCTTTTCTGGAGCCCCTCACATATGTGAGACCCCTGTGCTGTAGGGCTGGCAGGGCAAATGATCAGTTCAGGAGTCAGTCAAAAAGCGTGGTCATTTAACAGGCTGAGGTCAATTCACATGGAAGGCAGAAACATGGTTGGCAGAGGCATAGTTGATAAACAGTCCGGGTCATTCACAGAAATAGCAGATAGTGGAAACTGGAAAAATATCATATTCACTTTACTAATAGTGTAGTGAAGTGTTATATCTCCGATAGCACTCTCCAACACAGAGGCCTGGCTGGGAAGGACATAGAGATAGTAGTATTGGGTGTCACAGCGAATTCCTCTACTTGAACACACACAACATATTTTTAGGGGTTTGCAAACCTGTTTGGGTAAGAGGGAGGATATCGGGAAAGTGCCTTTCATGAAGTCTGGCCAATGTATCGGAGCAAATTAGTTGACATCATCCGTATGTGTTGCTCACTGGGATGTGGCAGATGTTCTCAGACAGATATGGTTGCTGTTCACAGGCAGATGTTGATCACTAGAATGTGGCAAATGACCACAGGCAGATGTGCGCCAGATGATCACGGAAAGTTGTAGCAGATTATTATGGACAGTTGTGCACCAGATGTGGCAGATTATTATGGGCAGATGTGCATCAGATGTGGGAGGTGATAACGGACAAATGTGGTAGGTGATAACAGGCAGTTATGCCAGAGGATGACAGGGAGATGTGCCAGATGATGACGGGCAGTTGTGCCAGATGATGAAAGGCAAATGTGCCAGATGATGATGGGCAGATGTGCCAGATGATCACAGACAGATGTTCACTGGGACAGGTGTTTTCACTGTGTTTGGGGACACTGTGTTTGGGGACACTAGCTGGGTGATCAGTGGGTAAAAAGCAAACAGCTAAAAACTCACCGATCCCCCAGCTGTAGCACAGATCTCTTTTACACTCCTCGCTGACAGGCTCTGAGGAGAAGAAGAGATGAGAGCCATTACAACAGCCATAGTGTGATCGGGAGGGCAAATCACAGAGCCCTCCTGCCGTGCAGTGCTGCCCTGTCTCCCTTGTCTGCAATCCCGCTCATTCTGAGGGACGTTCAAGAATATCCACTCAGGAGGAAGCGCCCACCTGCCCATTTATGTACAGTGGCCAGGTGGGAGGTGGTTAAGGGGGCATGGCAGGGGTGTGTCCTATGCCTACATTTTTTTCTAATAACTATACCTTATTCCTATCTCAAAAAGTTGGAAGGTATGAGCAATGACATTTTTACGCTGCCACTTCTGAGTTTGCCACCCACACATTTTAACTCAACTTGGCAAATGTTTTTGGGTGATCAAACACAGGACTGGCCTTTCTTTTTTGTGAGCCCCTACCACTCCCTCTAGCCACATTAAGCCATTTTCTTACTCAAGAGACTCGGGAAAGAAAAAATGAAACAAATTTGCAGCACTAAGTACTAATATCACTGAACAATATATAAAAATATTCCTCACTGATCCCAGCGCTCAAATAAAAGGAAGTTATCAAAATCCAATTGTAAGCTGCTATCATAAATTATAATCATAAATCACATAGATATATAGTATACATCATCCGTTAACCCTTCATCATATAAAATATACTATATTGACAGCTCTAAATATTCAATAAATTTCAAAACAAATACACATAAAAAGATGACAGTACGTAATTTTCAAGGAATCCACCAAAAAAGTTTTTTGAAGCCCAAAAACGTGATTATGAACTATCCACTTCAGTGTTCACAAGGTGATGAAAAAGAGAAGAAAGTCCATCTCCAAGCCAGAGATAGGGATGAGCTTCGTGTTCACACAGAAGTTTCACAATCGGTGATACCCCTTATGGTAAAAAACTTACCAGAACTCAAAGGGTTACAGGCACATCACAAAAAATTATTATTGGTTCCTTGGATTCCTTATAGAAATGCTTCTCAATATAACCAATACCAAAACGGTTGCCAACATGAATAGTTAGAGGTTCCTTGATCTCCTTACAGCAATATCTTTGGATTTACAGTACTCCACTCAGCACAGATTCACATGTAGGAAAAGATAAAAAACATATTCCATAGTGCAAACTGTTTTTTATTTAATAAATTTCTCATGCGCTGATAACAACATACGTACACAATTTAAAATTGTAAAATCATTATCATCATTAGTGTCACTCGCAGTGCGTTCAGGTTTGTCTCACCGCAGTCCTGAGAACAAAAGATCGTACACGGTCTCAGCGTCCACGGCGGGTCCCGGGCAAACAATCAAACCCTCTCCTCTGCGATGATGTACAGCTGCTTGGCCACGCCCATACGCGTTTCGTCACTACGTCTTCATCTGTCGGCGTGGTCAAGCAGCGTAGCTCATACGTTTATATACAGAGCGGGAGGCGAGCGGACACGAAGTCACTCTTCCGTCCCGCCTCCTCATCTCTCACACTAATACTAGAAGCGGAAGTGCCAGGACATGCCATGCACGCCATCACCATGCCAACGCGCCTCATAGCGCAATGACTCAGAAGCGCATTTACGTCAGACAGACTAGTCATCAGTACGCTGCTGAATCACCCGGCGCCATCTATAAACAGGTTCAGCCATCACCTTATTATCAGACGTGCCAATACCTATTCAACACACTTTATCACTCCCACTTCCAGAATCTCTGGTAATGCTGCATATGCCAACAACCGGCAAATGATTAGCAACAAATCAAAGAGTAGGTACTACTTTGAATATGTTCTGGACAGCTCCAGACATTACATCACCTTTCTCTATGCTTTATAAACATTTTCAAAGAAAAAATATATAATAACATTTTCAAAGAGAAAAATAACATTAGTATCTCATACATTTTATATATGCATAATTTACAATAGAGTGAATTAATACAACAATTAAAATTAACACTCAAAAACTACACAAATAAAATTATAAAAACGTAAGTGAATTACTCCTCCCTTACAGATCTTAACCACCTTTAGATTATAATAATGGTTCTCCACAGATACCACTATATACACTATTATTGATAACAGTGTGATTTAATACCATTCCTACCTCAATTATTACCCACTAAACACCACTCCTATTACTAAAAAATAAAAGTAAAAATAAAAATTCGCTCTAAAGATAGAATAGTTCAAATTCCATCAAATACCACTAATAATATCTTAATACCATTTATATAATTGTTTATCAAAAAAATCCAAGTAAATTATTATAGCCTGTGTAGGGCATATTCTCAACTGAATCTCAACCTTATTTCTGGTGCGTTAACATGCGTTAACGCCTCCTGCCAAACACAAATAAAAATAAAAATAAAAATAAAAAATAAAATAAAAATAAAACTAAATAATAAAGATCAAAAAATAAAAATAATAATAATAAAATAAACATAAAAATAAACATAAACTAAAACTAAATAATAAAATTAAAAAATAAATAAAAATAAAGATAAATATGAAATAAAAATGAAAATAAACATAAAAATTAAAATGAAAATAAAATGATGTGAAAAAAATGAAAAAAATATATATATCTAAAGAACCTCAAAAATCCTTAAGAGCAAACTAAACAATACCGTCAGTAATCACTGATAAAGCAGTTAACGTCCACCTCTATATTTAAGCCATAGGGACTCAATGTATTAGCACAAAAAATCCATTCAGTTTCTCGTTTTGATATTTCCCGAACTAGGTTACTCCCCCTCCAAGCTGGAAAAATCCTATCTATGCCCCAAAACTTTAGGCCTGTAGGATCCCTATTATGCTTAAGTCTAAAATGCAAAGAGACACTGTGGTCTCTATATCCGATAGAGATATTATAAATATGTTCTGCCACCCGTTTACATAGCTTTCTTTTCGTTCGCCCTATATACATAAGGCCGCATGGACACTGAAGAGCATACACCACATCCGTCGTTATGCATGTGATGAACTGCTCTATTTTAAAATTGTGTCCATTACCGGTAGAGGTAAATTGGTCAATCCCCCTCAGATGGCTATGTACCGACTTACAGGCTTTACATCTACGGCAGGCAAAAAAACCTGCCCTATCCCAGAACATATGTGGCCTAGATGGAGGATCCAAAACTTTTTTAACAATTTTGTCCCCAAAAGAAGGATTACATCTGTATATAAATCTAGGTTTTTCGGGAATAACCTCTTTGAGGGTACGGTCCAATTTGAGGATGTTCCAATGTTTCTGGACAATCTCCTCTACCTCCTTATATTGTCCATGTAGAGTGCTAATAAAACCCCACTCATGATTTGTTCCCATTGATCTTTCTTTGGGTTGAAGACAGTTCTCTTGAGGTATCTGCATAACTTGATATAACTCCTGATCCAGAGTTTCAGAGGTATATCCTTTCTCTAGAAACGTATCTCTTACCAGAGATGCCTGCGCCAAGTAGTCATCATCAGAGGTACAGTTTCTGCGAATACGGGGGAAACTGTCCCTTAGGTATGCCTCGCAGCCAGAGAGGATGGTGACCACTCTGAATTGGAATGTAACTATTCCTGTCTGTTGGTTTGAAGAAAACTTTTGTAGGTAGATTTGTGCGTTCCCTCATTATAGTTACATCCAAGAAATGGATTGCCTCCCTACTCCAATTGAAGTCTAATTTAATGTTGTTATTATTGATATTCAAACTGTCGGAAAATGATTTCAAAGTTTCTTCAGTACCCTGCCAGATGAAAAATAAATCGTCTATATACCACTGGTAGAAAAGTAATTCTCGTCTCCGGGCCGAAAAAATGCGTATGTCCTCCCATTGGCTCATAAATAAGTTCGCCAGACTCGGCGCAAATTTAGAACCCATCGCTACCCCTTTCTTTTGGTTGTAAAATTTACCATCATACCAAAAGTAGTTGTGCGAGAGGCAGAATTCTAGAGCCATTTGCAAAAACTTCTTTTGAATGAATGGAAGGTCGTCTCTCTGAGAGAATGCCCAATTGAGTGCCAAAATCATCATGTTGTATAATTGTATAGAGAGACGACACATCTGTTATTACCCGAAACATTTCAGAGTCTTCAGGAAATTCCACCCCCCGCAACAACCGCAAAAAACTTGTGGTGTCTTTCAAATAAGCTTGTGTAGTTACTACACTCATCTGTAAAAAATGATCTAAATATTGACCTATTCTAGATGTCACTGAATTTATTCCATTTACAATAGGCCTAGCCGGGGGTTCAATTGTATTCTTATGGATTTTAGGTAACGTGTAGATATTGGGAATTCTACTGAAACTTGGAACCAAAAATAATTGTTCTTTTTTTGTTAGAATCCGCATATAATACCCAAAATCAACTAAATTTGCCAAATCATCCCGATATGCTTTGGTGGGGTCCTTTTCCAATAATGTATATGTTGATTGGTCAGACAACATCCCACTGAGTTGGGTATGGTAAACTGTTTATCTAACAACACCACCCCCCCCCCTTTATCTGCGGGGCGACGATTATATCCTTCCTTTCTTCTAGGGCCTTAATTCCTTCTTTAATATGTTTGGGACAGATATTTTTCTTAGATGGGAGGTTATTCAAGTCCCTAAGGACTGATTGTTTAAAAACCTCCACTTGGTGATTAGAGGGCAGTGGGGGATTAAACAGTGACTTATTACGGAGTTCACTGTTAATACCTATTGTTTCAATATTTCTATTGTTTTTCATCATACTGCTATTAGAAAGCATATATTTTTTGATATTGATCTTCCGTACATATTTTTGTACGTCAATATAGATATCAAATTTATTCATGGGTTGGCGAACAGTGCATTTCAAACCCGCATTCAAGATATTCTTTTCTTTCTGGGATAGGGTCACTTGGGTCAAATTATAAATCCCTGTCATTCCATCTCCCTTCTTCTTTTTTTGCTGGAGCCGTCTTCCGGCTCTGCAACCTCTTTTAGAATGGGTTTTACTTGTCTGATCGGACTGTGTGGCATTCCCCAATCCTGTGATTGCCTCCAACCTTGGTTGCTCTGTGTTACTGGAGGGTAAAAAGGTCGACCCCTCCATGGTCGTCCTCCTCTTGGTCTCCCTCTCCACTGACCTCTTCCTCCCTCCATAAAAAAGAAGGTATCTGTGTATTACGGGGTGAAGACGATCTAGACAATGGGGCAAAGCGATTGTATGTATTTAAATTATATACCTCTTTTTTATTATATGCTTGGTGGCCTTCCTTATAATCTCTTTCATTATTCGTACCGGAGGAATTAGAATGTTTTTGTCCATGGTTTTTCTGGGGTTTCTTACCTTGGGAATTCAAATTCTTAGGTACTGCCCCTTCCGACAGCTTAGGATCCTTACTTGAGACCCCTGCTTTATTCAATTGGGGTTGGGTTGCTATAGTATCTACCATTATCCCTTCTTGTCTAGCTCCTTCCTGCCAGCTATACATAGTAGGATTTCTAAAGTCATTTAAATCCCTTCTAAATTTCTTTATTTTCTTTTTTGTGTTTCCCTATCTACCTTTTCTAACTTTTTACGAATTTCATTATTAAAAGTGGCTAATTGAGGTGTATCTTTTATTGGTTGTAACAATTGTTGTAGATCTGCAATTCTTTTTTCTAAAATCACCATTTTTCTCCTTTTATGTTCAAGTACCAATTGTTTTCGTTTATAGTCAACACCATTAAAGAAATCATGTTTATGTTTATTTTCTTATTATTATTTTTATTTTTATTTTTTGATCTGTATTATTTATTTTTATTTTTATTTTCTTATTTATATTTATTTTTATTTTTATTTTTATTTGTGTTTGGCAGGAGGCGTTAATGCATGTTAACGCACCAGAAATAAGGTTGAGATTCAGTTGAGAATATGCCCTGCACAGGCTATAATAATTTACTTGGATTTTTTTTGATAAACAATTATATAAATGGTATTAAGATATTATTAGTGGTATTTGATGGAATTTGAACTATTCTATCTTTAGAGCGAATTTTTATTTTTACTTTTTTAGTAATAGGAGTGGTGTTTAGTGAGTAATAATTGAGGTAGGAATGGTATTAAATCACACTGTTATCAATAATAGTGTATATAGCGGTATCTGTGGAGAACCATTATTATAATCTAAAGGTGGTTAAGATCTGTAAGGGGGGAGTAATTCACTTCCGTTTTTATAATTTTATTTGTGTCGTTTTTGAGTGTTAATTTTAATTGTTCTATTAATTCACTCTATTGTAAATTATGCATATATAAAATGTATGAGATACTAATGTTATTTTTCTCTTTGAAAATGTTATTATATATTTTTTCTTTGAAAATGTTTATAAAGCATAGAGAGAGGTGATGTAATGTCTGGAGCTGTCCAGAACATATTCAAAGTAGTATCTACTCTTTGATTTGTTGCTAATCATTTGCCGGTTGTTGGCATATGCAGCATTACCAGAGATTCTGGAAGTGGGAGTGATAAAGTGTGTTGAATAGGTATTGGTACGTCTGATAATAAGGTGATGGCTGAACCTGTTTATAGATGGCGTCGGGTGATTCAGCAGCGTACTGATGACTAGTCTGTTTGACGTAAATGCGCTTCTGAGTCATTGCGGTATGAGGCGCGTTGGCATGGTGATGGCGTGCACGGCGTGTCCTGGCACTTCCGCTTCTAGTATTAGTGTGAGAGATGAGGAGGCGGGACGGAGGAGTGACTTCGTGTCCGCTCGCCTCCCGCTCTGTATATAAACGTATGAGCTGCGCTGCTTGGCCACGCACACAGATGAAGACGTAGTGATGAAACGCGTATGGGCGTGACCAAGCAGCTGTACGTCATCGCAGAGGAGAGGGTTTGATTGTTTGCCCGGGGACCGGCCGTGGACGCTGAGACCGTGTACGATCTTTTGTTCTCAGGACTGCGGTGAGACAAACCTGAACGCACTGCGAGTGACACTAATGATGATAATGATTTTACCATTTTAAATTGTGTACGTATGCTTTTATCAGCGCATGAGAAATGTATTAAATAAAAAACGGTTTGCACTATGGAATATGTTTATGAATATGTTTATGCGTGTTTAGAACAGTCCCTGCACAAAATGACATTAAACGGAAATAACACCATTTAAAACTGCTTGCGGTTTTAATGTTATATCTGGTTCCTGCAATATGGTTGAAAATCATTGAGAAAAATGGCATGGGTAGCCCTCCCTGCCTATTACCAGCCCCATTGGGTCTTGTACGCATATTAAGGGGAACCCAGTACCCATATTAAAAAAAGGAAATGCGTGTGGCCCCCAGACCCTATATACTCAGAACAGCAGTATACAGGCGGTGCAAACAAGACAGGGACTGTGTAGGTTTGTTGTGTTAAGTTGAATCTGTTTGTAATTTTCAACTGGTACATTTTTAAAGTGTAGCTCCAGTCAAAAAAACTATTTTTAAGCTTTTTGGAAAACATAGGGAAGGGTTATCACCCCTGTATAATTTGTTTTGTCGTACATCTTTTTTCATCTCACTTGCTGTTGTCTCCTTCCGTTTGCAAGTAGGAGATGTTTGTAAGTTGGATGTTTGAAAGTAGGGGCCTGCCCTATATGCTCTGCAGAAATGGCGGAACAAGGTGTTGCTTTTGCCACAACATTGTAAGCCCTCAAAGTGACTCTTGCTGGGCGCTGGAGCGCCCTGCTGTGAACGATTATATCAAGAATTGTAATTACATGCCATTGTTGAACAGTGGTAGAAAAATTGACCTTTGGTGGTTGTGGTGCTGGTGCCACAACACTATAAGTCCTCACAGTTACTCTGGGTGGGCACAGGAACGGGCCCTCCTGTGAAATATTATATCAAGAATTGTAATTACATGTCCCTGTTAAACAGGGGCATAAAAATTGGGCCTTAGGCACTGGTGCTGGTGCCACGACATTGCAACCTCTCCCATATACTCTAGTTTTATTGCAGGAATTAGCCCTGCTACAAAGCATTGCATCAAAAATTGTAATTAAACGCCCCTTTTAAACAGGTGCAGAAAAATTATGCTTTAGGCACTGGTGCTGGTGCCACCACACTGCAACCTCTCCCATATACTCTAGTTTTATTGCAGGAATTAGCCCTGCTGCAAAGCATTGCATCAAAAATTTTACTTAAACGCCTCTGTTAAACAGGGGCAGAAAAATTGGGCCTTAGGCACTGGTGCTGGTGCCACCACACTGCAACCTTTCCCATATACTCTAGTTTTATTGCAGGAATTAGCCCTGCTGCAAAGCATTGCATCAAAAATTGTAATTAAACGCCCCTGTTAAAGAGGGCCAGAAAAATTGGGCTGATGGCATCACCCAGAACCAGAAATGTTCTTCCAACATATCAGAGGAGGAGGAAGAGGATAGACAATCAACATAACAGGACAGTCACTCAGCATCAGCATAGGCAGTCTTGAAGGGATGTGATATTTCAAAAAAAAATATTCGGTTACATCAGCTTCAGGTGCTTGGTAGCTGTGGGTGATCCAAGACTGATTCATCTTGATGAAGGTCAGTCGATCAACTGATTCGGTGGACAGGCGCACCCTGTGATCGGTAACAAAGCCACCAGCAGCACTGAAGGTGCGTTCCGAAAGAACGCTGGATGCAGGACAGGCCAGTAGCTCAATTGCATACTGTGCAAGCTCTGGCCAGTGATCCATCCTCAAGACCCAGTAAGCCAGAGGATTTTCGGTGGGAAAGGTGTCCAAGTCTGACCTTGCCCCTAGGTATTCCTACACCATGTAAATCAGACGCTGGCGATGGTTGCTGGAACCGATCATACCTTGGGGCTGCGGACTAAAAAATTGTCTGAAAGCATCAGTCAGACGGCCACCTTCTCCACCGCTCTTTCTGACCGATGCCTCAGCAACACGTTGTCCAGGACCAGGAGTTTGTAACCTCCCAGTCTCTGGGAACGCGTTGCACAGACCTTTCTGCAAGGCCTCCCGGAGATGTCTCATCCTCTGCTCCCTCTGTGATGGCAAGATAAGGTCGGCAACCTTACCCTTGTACCATGGATCAAGGAGAGTGGCCAACCAGTAATGGTCCCTCTCCATGATCCGAAGAATACGAGGATCCTTCCGCAGGCTTTGCAGGATCAGGGAGGCCATGCAGCGTAGGTTAGCTGAGACATTCGGTCCGGAGTCCTCTGGGTCACTAAGGGCAACATGATCCGCAGCTACCTCCTTCCAGCCACGTACAAGTCCACGTGTTTCTTGGGACTGTAAATTATCCCTACAAGACTGCTGCTGCTGATGCTGAGTGCCAGCCTCCACCTCCATGCTGACACAATCATCCTCCTCCTCCTCTTCCTCCTCCTCATCCTCTTCCTGTGTGATGGGTGGCACAGCAGGAACACTGTCTGGATAAAGGGGGCCTTGAGAGGCAAGGACGTCCTCCTCTTCCTGCCTCTGTTCTACCTCAAGTGCCCTGTCCATTATTCCACACAGCGTATGCTCCAAGAGGTGGACAAGAGGTACAGTGTCACTGATGCATGCACTGTCACTGCTCACCATCCTTGTGGCCTCCTCAAACGGTGACAGGACAGTGCATGCATCCCTGATCATGCTCCACTGGCGTGGTGAGAAAAGACCGAGCTCCCCTGACCCTGTCCTGGTGCCGTAGTCGCACAGGTACTCATTGATGGCCCTCTGCTGCATGTGCAGCCGCTGCAGCATGGCCAACGTTGAGTTCCACCTGGTGGGCATGTCACATATAAGGCGGTTCTTGGGCAGGTTCAACTCCTTTTGGAGCTCAGCCAGCCGAGCACAGGCATTAAATGATCGGCGGAAATGCACACAGACTTTCCTGGCCTGCTTCAGGACATCCTGTAAGCCGGGGTACCTGCCCAAGAACCGCTGCACCACCAGGTTAAGGACGTGAGCTATACAGGGCACATGGGTCAGTTGTCCCTGTTGGAGGGCGGAGAGGAGGTTGGTGCCATTGTCACAAACCACCATTCCTGGCTTAAGCTGACGTGGCGTCAACCACCTCTCGGCCTGCCCCTGCAGAGCTGACAAAACATCCGCCCCAGTGTGGCTCCTGTCCCCCAAACAAACCAGCGCAAGCACGGCATGGCATCGTTTTGCCTGTGTACTTGCGTAGCCCCTGGAACGCCTACGGAACACCGCTGGTTCTGAGGACAGAGCACTGGAAGAGGCCATGGAGGAAGAAGAAGAGGAGGGGGTGGAGGAGAGAGGTGTGTCACAACCAATAGTAGCATTTTGGAGGCGTGGTGGCGGAACAACCTCCAACACTACTGCACCTTGTCCTGCATCCTTCCCAGCTGCCAGAAGAGTGACCCAATGGGCCGTGAAAGACAGGTAACGTCCCTGTCCATTCCTGCTGGACCATGAGTCAGCGGTAATATGCACCTTACTGCTGACCGCCCTGTCCAGCAAGGCAAGGACATTGCCTTCCACATGCCGGTAGAGAGCCGGAATCGCCTTCTGTGAGAAAAAGTGGCGTTTGGGGACCGGCCACTGAGGAACCGCACATTGTACAAACTCACGGAAGGGGGGCGAGTCTACCAACTGAAAAGGCAGCAGTTGAAGTGCTAGCAATTTAGCCAAGCTAGCATTCAACCGCTGGGCATGTGGATGGCTGGGAGTGAACTTCTTTCGCCGGTCCAGCAGCTGGGGCAGGGACATTTGCCTGCTATAATCGGACGTGGGTGTACTGCTAGCAGAGTGCCCGGAAGCACTTGGCTGTGACACACCTAATTCTACACCTTCATTCCTCTCAGAGCAGGTTTCAGAGAGGACTGAAGGTCTAGTGGGGTTGGAAATGCCAGCTGATGAGGAGCAAGGAGAGGTCCGCTTTGTTCTTTGGTGTGGGTCTTTGAGGTACGCTTGCCAACGAGCTGCATGGCAGGTCAACATATGTCTGGTCAAGCATGTTGTGCCCAAGCGGCTGATGTTTTGGCCACACGAGATACGCTTGAGACATATGTTGCAAATAGCAGCGGTGCGATCTGATGCACTCGTCTCAAAAAAGGCCCACACCAAAGAACTTTTAGAATAACGCGCAGAGGCAGCGCCCTGCACAGGCGGAGCTCTGCGGTGTGATTCAGTCAGTGTGCTGCCCCTAAGCTGGCCCCCGGAGGGCATCCTGCCTCGTTGGACATGTGCCTCCTCCTCCTCCTCCTCCTCTCTCCTACCAGGCACCCACGTGGAGTCAGTGCCCTCATCATCCCCTCCCTCTTCATCGCTGTAGCAAACCTGGCAGTATGCTGCAGCTTGTGGAACATGACTGCCAGATTGCTGTCCTTCTTGGGCATCCCCTCTCTCTGCGCTCACGCTACTGCCTTCCTCTAGCTGAGTGTCATCATCAGAGCCTACAAAACACTGGGCATCCTCCTGGAGCATGTACCCAACACTGTGCTCAAAGAGTTCAGGAGACTCCTCAGGAGGACGTGGTGGGTCTAGGGAAGGAGTCACTGATGATGACATTGAGAGGAGGGAAGACGATGCGTTGGCAGCTGCTTTGCTAGTGCCCTGAGACTGGGTGAGAGAGGATGAGGAGGATGAAGAGGGCTTGGTCATCCACTCTACCAAGTCGTTGGCATGTTGCGGTTCAACATGTCCAGCTGCCGAAAAGAAGGACAAGCGTGTCCCATGGCCACGTGCTGATGACAATGCACCGCGTCCAGGACCAGCACTGTTGTCTCTAGACACAGAGCCTGCTTGCCCTCTTTTATCGGCTCGCGCCTGTCTGCCTCTCCTTGCTGGCCTTCCAGACATGGTAATGGCCTGAAGGGAGTTGGGTAAAACAGCAGTGTAATGGAGTCACACAACACCCACTAAGCCCTGCAGATGGCTCTATTAGAGAACAGCAATAAACGGTAGATACAGGTGTATATTGTGCTGGAGTCACACAACACCCACTAACTCCTGCAGATGCCTTTATTATAGAACACCAGAGATAAAGGGGTATACTGTCGCTGAGTCACACAACACCCACTAAGCCCTGCAGATGGCTCTATTAGAGAACAGCAATAAAGGGTAGATACAGGTGTATATTGTGCTGGAGGCACAAAAAAAACACTAACTCCTGCAGATGCCTTTATTATAGAACACCAGAGATAAAGGGGTATATACAGATTAATACTGTGCTGTGCTGGAGGCACACACAACTTCCAATAACTCCTGCAGATGGCAAGTGGGCTCAAATAGAGAAGAGCTATGTAGGTGAATATAGCGGTGTGTACTGGGTACAGAGCACGCAGACAGCATGCACAAGCTCCTAAGACTACTGACTGCAAGCTCTATTATAAAAGATAGATCACTAGCTATATAGGTGAGGTGAATATAGCGGTGTATACTGCAGTCAGGGCACGCAGACAACAACCACTACAGAAGAGAGCAAGATCGAAAATCGGCCGATAACGATCGGTGTGTACTGTGTTGAAGGTACACAGAACACCCACTAACTGCTTCAGACACCAACACACTACACAAGGCCGCCGCGCTGTGGGGCGTGTACTACACAGCCTGAGCTATTATTCGCCACAGGCATCCTGCCTGTGGCCAATCATGGCTCTCCTCACTGCTGGCGCTGTGATTGGCCAAGCATGCGGGGTCACAGTGCATGCTTGGCCAATCATGAGCCAGCAATGCACTGCGATGACGCAGTGCATTGTGGGCCATGAGCGCCACACGAATTTGGCGTGAATGGCCCATAACGTTCGGAATTCGCCGTATGTTCGACTCGAACACGAAGCTCATCCCTATCTCTGGCTTGGAGATGGACTTTCTTCTCCTTTTCATCACCTTGTGAACACTGAAGTGGATAGTTCATAATCACGTTTTTGGGCTTCAAAAAACTTTTTTGGTGGATTCCTTGAAAATTACGAACTGTCATCTTTTTATGTGTATTTGTTTTGAAATGTATTGAATATTTAGTGCTGTCAATATTGTATATTTTATATGATGAAGGGTTAACGGATGATGTATACTATATATCTATGTGATTTAAAATTTGCAGCACCGCCTTTCATCTATTTTGGTAGACCCCTAATTCAGGGGAACAGAAAAAAAAATGCAAATCACATCTGGAAAACATATATTCTCTTTTTATTTTATTTAAAATAGCAAAAAATGCAAATTGCATCTGGATAACAAATATTTTCTTTTTATTTTATTTAAAATAGAAAAATGTTACCAACTTCAAGCACACCAATTTCAAGCACACCTTTTAGACCTATTGAAATAGATAGGTTGCTATGTCTGACTGTATTATTTCTGAGACACTATATACAAATTGTACAGACTTGATGCACATTATCTTATGCTTTTTATTAGAAGGTAATTTCAGGAAATAATATTAAAAATTGTATAACGATATTGTAAATTGTGGCCCCGAACCTCCTCTTGTAGGGTACCTGTAGCTTCCCTCTCTTCTGCATGTGTCACCATAGCAAGCCACTTGCTATGAGGGATCGCATGCAAGCTTGCTCCTAAGCCAGGCTATATGTATCAATAGATCCACACAGCATGACTCAGCCAAACCCTCTGCTCCCTCCTCATTGGATTTAATGGAAAGCAGCAGAAGCCATTGGCTTCCACTGCTACCTTTGTGTCCGTTGAATGCAGGGAGAGAGGACAAAGCTGATATGGACAGCGCCAGTTCAAATGAACACTCAGGTAAGTATTTAGTAGGGTTGATATACATATTGGAACATGTATTACCTTAATGCAGGGAATGCAATGTAAAAAATGTCTTTAATGACTCTGGTTAGGCAGAGAAGCCTGATTACCCCTAGACTATGGAAGAAAGATTGAAAGAGTATTTGTACTCTAGGTGGTTGCTTCCAACTCTCAGATGTTTTTTGCCTCCTTTCTTGGGGAATAAATATGCTATGCATGGTTGCAAGGATAAGCTCCTAGGGATACACCTTTTTATTATATGTTTGTAACTATATTTATATTGTGGTGTCTAAGAAACCCATATAGTAGAGCCTCGCTGTCAGTGAGGGGTGGCAGGGTTCCTTTCCTCCAAACAACTAAATACATTGACAGGAAAGTGAATGAAAAGGTGAGCACGTACTGTTGGGTAGAGTGTATTAACTCAAATGCGTTGCTTTGACGTGTATGGGCAAATACAGAGGACTTGCTTAAAGTGTTACTAAACCCACAACAGTAAAATCAGTCTGTATATGCAATAAAGCATGCTTGTTATACTCACTGTGGAACCAAAGGGGTTATTCATCTGTATTGTGTAAAAAGCTGTTTGACCCCAGAGAAGAGATCCCCCATCGCTGGGTACCAAGAGTGGATTACCACCACTGGAATCTTTTTTTAAAGATGGGGGTCCCCTTGTTAAATGGGGATTCCAGATTCTGATAAGCCCCCTGCCCGCAGACCCCCACAACCACCGGCCAGGGTTGCGGGGTGAGGCCCTTGTCCCCATTAACATGGGGACATGGTGCTTTGAGGTGTCACAGACCCCCAAAGCCTCCTCCCAATGTTGAGGGCATGTGGCCTGGTACTATTCAGGAGGGTGGGGCGCTCTCTCATCCCCCCTTTCTGCGGCCTGCCAGGTTGCGTGCTCGGATAAAGGGTCTGGTATGGATTTTTGGGGGCAACTCCATGCCATTTTTTAATTTTTTTTATCAATGACTTTCAAATGACTGTTCTCTGTATCTCTGTATTACAGGCAGCCGACAATTCATTATAGCTGTGAGTGCTTTTAAATGACTTTTTTTCCTGAAGAAATTACACTTTGTGCAGGGACAGTTCTAAGCACAGGCATACTATACACACCCCTCGTGTACAAAATTTAAAGGAATATTACACTTTTATTGTTTCACTTTAAGCATTATTCAAATCACTGCTCCTGAAAAAACGGCCATTTTTAAACTTTTTTTTTGCATTGATACATGTCCCCTGGGGCAGAACCCAGGTCCCCAAACACTTTTTAGGACAATAACTTACATATTAGCTATTAAAATTAGCACTTTTGATTTTGAACGTTCGAGTCCCATAGACTTTAAAAGGGTTCTAAAGTTCACGCAAATTTTAGGTCTGTTCACAGGTTCTGGTGTGAACCGAACCGGGGGGGGCGTTCGGCACATCCTTATTCCTGATAATACAGAGCCAGGAGACAGGTTTTACATGCTCAGTTTCGGGTGTATTACTAGAGTGTTTTTTGTTTTCTTGGGAGGATGTGAGTGATCAGCACAGGGCCAATCAGCACTGTCCAGATAGAGGGTCCTGATAGGACAGTCAGTGCAGAATGAAAATTCCTCCTCCACCTTTAACCAGACACTCATAGAAGTCATAAGACTACATACTGCTGATGTGAAAGGGTATTTAGAAGTTTATATTTACTAAAACAATTGCACTTCCATGTTCTGTGGACTGTGGGAGACCATATTTAGTGATTGCAGGGTCCTGGGTTTAGTAACACTTTGAGGGTTCATTCACATGGGTGTACCAATCTGTGCACCCGTGCAAAGGACAGTTATCACCCTTGGAGGAGGCAAAGGTGATTTCATGCAGACCCTTGCAGGCAGCCTTTTTAAATGAATGACAGGTAGATGATTGCATAAACCTGAATGTCTCTCCATGCGCATCCTAAAGTGTACATAGGATCAGGACACTTGATTTGATTTAATTTGAATAGGCATCTCATGTGAGTGGAAATTGCCCTTTACACATGTGTACGGATCAGTATTAATGTGGCAACCTCAATACTGCTATGTTTTTCAGAGTAGAGCTACCAGGAATACAGTACAGTGTATACTTGAAAGTGTCCAGGGGTTATAAAAACATCTGTGACCAGACCAAATGAGGTTTTAGTATGCTGGCATTAACTTAACATACCAAAACGATTTTCAAATTTTTAACTTTTTTGTTACATATATACGGTCTCCATTTGTATTGTTTTTAAAAATGCCCCAAGTATATATTTTTGGGAAATAAGCAGAGAAATTGACAAAAATGACAAAAAAAGCATTTTGATTTTGCTTAAAGCTGAAGTTTATTCAAAACACTTTTTTTCACAGCACCTGGGACAGTATTTGCCATTAAGGAAGTATGTTATTGGTTGTTTTGTTAAGTTGAAATCCTCTGTCCTTTTCCCCAAAAATCAGTGATCTTTTGATACTGTGGGGTTTAATATAAGTGGATGTAGCTGTTAAAAGCCCCTGTACTATTGGTTGCCACAATAAAAATAGACTCCTTTGTCCTTACTCCATTCATAGAGAGCTTTTCATTGTGGGAACCTAAAATACAAGATCTATAAATGGGTTATGGGGGTGGAAAGTGTAGACATAGTTGGCACTTGTTGAGTGCCTGTTACAGCTGCAGCTGATTACATTGCCCACTGCACAACTGGTATCCGCGGGCAGCGGACAGAATATTTCAACTTAATACAGCAGCCAACAGCTCATTGGACACACTTTACACATGGTTAATACCGCCCCCTGTGTAATGTGTTTACAAAAATAAGAAAAATAAAAGACTCTATAGACTTAATAAATGACAAATACTTCTACATTTAAAACTATGTGCACTAATGAAACATTGAAAACTGAGATTTTCAATAGCTGTAAATTAGTGATACATTAAAAAAACATTACAATCCATCAATTTGAACTTAAAATAATATGATACACTTTACATTGAATCTCGATAGATAGATAAATAGATAGATAGATAGATAGATAGATAGATAGATAGATAGATAGTGATACTGCATGTGAATATTTTGGGGTTTCATTCAAATTTAAATATTTTGAGGTTTTGTTCAAGTGTAGTGCCTTTGACATTCCAGCTGGTAAATATGTTTCAGGGCTTGTTGGCCCACTTTTGTTTATAAAGAAAATAAGTAATTAAATTTCCAGTACAACGAAATTGTAGCGCTGCCGCCACACACTTCGGCCCTTTTGGTCCTCCAAGACAGCCCCTTGATTTTAATAGCTGTGTACACCTGTACACTCAACCCACTGGTGTCCTGTAAAACATGGACATAGGGTTGCAGGAATCATCCCCCCGAGACTCATCAAGGCTCTTGGACTCCAGAATTCAATTTGGGAGTTACTAATCTTGAGCCAAGATGGTCCCCACTCGGCTCCATAGCATTGAAGGGTGGAAGCGACATCAAACGTCACCTCTGCCCAATGCTCTTAAAGGAGAAATCTTTATTTTTACTTTTTCAAATGAATTTTTTTATTTTTTTGCATTTAAGAGTAAATATGAGATCTGAGGTCTTTTTGACCCCAAATCTCATATTTAAGAGGTCCTGTCATGCTTTTTTTCTATTACAAGGGATGTTTACATTCCTTGTTATAAAAATAATTGTAACCCTTTAAAAAAAAAAGACAGTGTAAAAATAACAAAAAAAAGTAAAATAAATAAGAAAAACAAACAAAACAAATTAAAGCATCCCGTCTAGCTGAGCTTGCACACAGAAATCAATGCATACACAAGTCACGCCCGCATATGAAAACGGTGTTCAAACCACACATGTGAGGTATCACCGTGATCGTTAGAGCAAGAGCAATAATTCTAGTCCTAGACCTCCTCATGAACTCAAAACATATAACCTGTAGAAATTTTTAAACATCATCCATGGAGATTTTTAAAGGGTAAAAGTTTACGAGCAGGCACAATTTTGAAGTGTGACATGTTGGATATCAATTTACTCAGCATAACATTATCTTTCACATTATAAAAAAATTGAGCTAACTTTACTGTTGTCTTATTTTTTAAGTCAAAAAAGTGTATTTTTTCCAAAATAAGGTGTGCTTGCAAGCTTGCTGCACAAATACAGTGTGATATAAAGTATTGCAATGACCGCCATTTTATTCTCTAGGGTGTTAAAAAAAATATATATAATGTTTGAGGGTTCTAAGTAATTTTGTAGCAAAAAAACTGATTTTAACTTGTAAACACAGAGTCTGAAAAATAGGCCAGGTCCTTAAGTGGTTAAACATGTATTCATAAGAACTCTGTGTGTTACTCCTTCTAATACAGTGGCAGAGCACAGTGCAGTCACAAAATACACACACACACACCACTTTGCACATGTGTGTTTTTAAGCACATTTTTACCCCATGTGATAGTACAAGACCTCTGTCTCCTCTGCCTCCAGCCAGTGCAGACTGGGGACAGAGACCCCCCGGCTACACTTATACAATCAGACAATTAAAAGACATGTTTTTGAATGACTTTGCTGAACTTGATCAGTTTAAAAGCACTATAACAGAAACAAAACACATACACATTCATACTTTTCATGGTTCATGGTGTTAGGTGATGTTGTACTGAAAGATAAGTCTTTGGTAACAGGACACTTAAAAGTTCCTGCACATTCATACAATCAATAGCATTTGGTTTGAATATTCAGAAATAAATATTTAATCTTTGTGCACAAAATTACTATAGCTGCATAAGAACATTGGGTTTTCTGATTTCCATTTCTTAAGCTGTATCTTTTCTTATGTTGCAGAAGTAATTTGATAATGAGGAACCTTACCGTTCAACTGAGCTTACACTACAGGGAGCATAATCTCTATCATTACTACCCACATTGTATGTCTTACCAATATCTATGATCAATATTAGAAAATTAGAAAATATGTTCAGCATATCAAATACAAATCTGTTTCCTTGTGCTACATTCAGGAGATGCCAATCAGGACAGCTGTTTATTGTGAGCAAACTCAATTTATTATAGGAAGGGGGGAAGGATTCTGTCCCCATTCGCCCCCACCTTTTCCGTCCCCCCTTCCTCTTTTCTATCGTATTCTCCCCCTACTGATTCCCTCCTTTTTTCCGCCCCTTTGCCTTCCCTTTTCTTTTTTCTTAATTCATCCCTGGTCAATCTTTTTCTTTTTGGTTAGACTGGCCCCGACCAGTCTATGGTCAGCCTTTTGAGTGTAGCCCAGTGCCCGTCCCTCCATTCCATTCATCAGTGGCTCCACATCAGCGTGCAGGTAATAAGCCCAGTTTGATGGGTAATCAATGGACATGGATGGCCATGACACACATCTCTTTGTATATTGGCATTGTTTTGAATGTTTATAACTGTACTTTTGTTTTATGTAGACACACATCCATTTTGTCTTTCAAGAAATATCCTCTGAGAAAGCCCCAGTGGGAGAAACATGTTGGGACAATTGCTGAAAGACTTCGATCTATCTACACTTCATGATGTGTAACTGTACTGTGCAATGTTTGGTATAGCCACCTTTATTGGTTTTAAATGTCTGTATTATTGTTGAATACATTTTGTTATATTTTTATGTTATATAGTTTCTTTGTCTGTGTATTTGGCACCCGGAAAGTCCCATTAAACCACCTCCTGTAATCTCTCTATATATAGGGTATTTATACTGAAATAATTAACAGTATTATATTTATGAAATTGAGCAAAAATTTATGATTTAGAAGATTTCCACGTATTGCCACAAATCACCCAATGACTCAAATTTGTTTATCTGCTCCAATTTTAAGACAGAGATGAATGCAATATTGTGCAAAAATATATATATTTATTTACTAAAAATCAGTGCAAAAATAATATAAAAATATAACTGGTGATAAACACAGAATATAATTTCAAATATCAACAATATGGGTAATACATATGGGGAGAAACAACCACCAACTCTAGTTTTAAAATGCCAATGTCTTAAAACTTGGTAACTGCTTTGTAAATGGTTAACATTTTCTCAATGACACAGCAACTTAAAAAAACAAACAAGTGTTGAAATCGACACATGATCTCTCTCAAATAGATCTTGCAAGTTCAAACTTTAAAAACACATGGACAGAATGTTATACCGTATGTCAACTTGGTACTTAACCAAGCTAATATTTAGGTTAAAAACAATTGACTGATTAATTATATGTTTAAACATACATCATAAACAAAGCATTGATAAGACTTTGAACTCAGATTTGTTGATATATACAAAATATATATTTCTCTTTATTTGGAACCGAAGAATATCATACTGCAGTTAGAAATAAATCAGTTCCAATAACTATGCTACAAAGATTCAATGGTTTAGCTATGTATATGCTCAAATAATTCAATTACCAATAAGCAGAAGAAAATTAAACTTTACCAGAAACATAAGAAACTTTTTTTTGAGTGATATCAGTTGTGTATCCGAAGGATACCTTTTCATTACATCAACATTTCCATCCTCCTTTTTCTTCCGCCTTTACCTTCCTCCCTCCTGCTATGTTTATATCCCTTTTATCCCCCCTAGAAAGTGGGTGTGTATTTGTCTTTGATGTAATTAATGACGTCAATTGACGTGCTATTTACCAGGTAACCTTGGCAACACCATCTAGGAGGCCATTTTGGACTTTTAACATAATTATCAACAAGGGCAGTGTTGTATTAAAAATTGTGTGATGTGATTTAACATGTCAAAATCAATCTCCATATAACCCTTAACTTAAGCTTAAAAGAAAAACTATAAATTATGATAAGATGTTATTTATATGTAAGATATGTCAGACTTCTCTAGATTTGTGTCTCCTCATGGGATATATGGCCTTTGAGAAAATTTGGATAAGGTCATTAACTTAACTTCTCACATAACTGAAAATTTAAGTCATGGTTAAAAGAACCATACTGGCTATTCAATATACAATGATTATTTAACATGCAACTTCACTCTTATTCATAGTGTTTCAAACCTATTATGCTCATTTTTAATAATATATTTACTAATATGTATCACATAGTAATATTAATCACTCTACCCTGAATATATGTATGAATTTTATAAAAATACATAAACAATATATACGTAACATTTTCAATTAAGTGGCTATATAATCGCTTCAATATAATGTAATAATAATATAACAAAAAGTAATGCTAATATAATTATTACAATAAAATACAAAACACTTCGTAAAATGCGTGTTTGTTTATTGTCCATTTGAAATACAAGACATGTACTCATTATAATGTAAACATTTTCCCTCTTAGTCTCATTCTGATCTTATTTGGCTGACAGAAATTCAGAATTTACGATCTAAGAGAAACTAAGATGAAGCTCTAAAAATCTCCTTACAAGGACCTTGTTTAAAACCACGAACTCCCATTCACCTTAGGAAAGGAAGAAAAAAAAATAGCACAAAATGGCTTCTGAGTTGTTCATACAGTTTTTATATATACATATATATATATATATATATATGTATATATGTGTGTGTATAATCATATGCATAGGCCTAGAAATAAATTATTTTTAACCCCAATAGTTCTGACCAATCCCCCCTTTGTTTCCCCTTGTATTTAGGTGAACAACCTCAGACATATTAGGGAAACAGGTCACAGGAAACAGGCCTGAAGAAATATCTTATTTGTTAAAAAGATATGACCATTTTTTTTTCTATTTGAAAGATGTTTTTCCCTTTTCATCCACGCTGATAAAAGAATGTTATTGTCTGTCTTGAAAAACTTCTCCATATTAGTCTTTTGAAGTTCCTATTTTCAAAGTCTTTATGGAAATAGAATTGATTTCTGAAGTGGTAGTGGAAAGTACCATCCCGAGTATAATAAAAACAATGCTGGCAATCCAGAAATGAAGTACTCTCACCAGTTTACATGCTTAGACATGTGGCGTTATTAAATAGTTTCCATGCATGTTTGAAAATATTTCACACTCAAACTTGAGTTTTGTTTATATGTGCAAGATATCATTCTTGCATCTCTGCAAACTGAAAAGGGGATGTATTGTGACTCTTCTCAATGGATATCCTTGGATCCAAATATAGAAAGATCTTTTGAAACAAATCTTTCTTTCTGTAAAGAAGAATCCTGGTGCGTCATGCAACATGAATCCTGAAAGAGGATCCGGTTTGATGACAGGTTCCGTCTGGAATTATGCGCCAAGGATTAACACCTTTCACGTGATCTCTGTGTCTTCGGTATTCATCATCATCTTTACCAATCAATCAATCTGGTTTGGATTGTTAATCTTTTTCTATTTAAGAAAACAAATATGAATACAATTCTTATTAATTGATATATACATTTTCTCAATTATAATTGACATGATCAACACTAATGTATAAAGCTCAAAATATGAAGATTACATTCACATTCTCTTGAGATACTTATTAAGGGGGTGCAGTGGGCAGAGTCTAGCGGGACAGAAATGTCTGACTAGAGCTCCACTTCGTGAGGAGGAATAACCCGCAATACAGCTTAAGTCCCGACGAAAATTATAAAGCGGAATACCTTATTAAACACCCGAAAGGTGAGAGAAACATTTAAAACAATAATGGTGTTGGGAGGAGCCCATGTTAAAACAAAAAATAAACCTCACAGAGGAACTCAGGTGCGGATATCATCCAAAATGCCGCCAGTCTCCACAGCATCAGCACAAATTGCCTCAGAGCGCTCCACAAAGACTAAACCTATACAGCATATCTCCTCAGGAGATTCTGATACAGAATTCAACATATCATTGTCTTCCTCACATGAAACTATGACCCCTCACAGTATTTTAAAGCATTTTGAAAAAATGCTTCACAAAGTACTGAAACAAACCTCAGAGCAGATAACAAATAACCTCACAAAAGAAATCAGGGAACTTGGTCAGCATACAGCAGCACTTGAACTAAAAGTGGAAGAAATTGAAAACTCTTCTCAGGACTACTTGACAGAAATTGATATTCTAAAAGAAGAAAACTTTACTTTACAAAATAAATTAGAGGACTATGAAAATAGAGCAAGAAGATCTAACCTCAGATTCAGAGGTATACCAGAAAATGTTTTAGATATGAAATCTTTTATAACTGCTCTATGTCAGGAATTACTCCCAGGGATACCAATAGAGCGCCTGGAAATGGACAGAGTGCACCGTGCTCTTAGGCTCTTATAAGAAAACAGATGGACCTCTAAGAGACATTATAGCAAAATACCACCACTATAAAACTAAAGAACAACTTCTTGTTGGGGCCAGGGGAAAAAACTATTTAAGCTTCCAAGGTCATACTTTCCAATTATTTGCAGACCTTTCCCAAACCAGCATCTGCACAAGAGGAGTCGACATGCATCTCCACCTCAAGAACAAGAAGACACTATGGAATGAAAATACTGAAGACCTAACAGACTTAATTTCATTTTTGCCTTTCAGAGATTGATCAATATAGCAGAATCCTTTGGAACCTCTATACAAATCTCCTACTTCCACTTATTATATCTAATTTATGAATATTTAATATTAAGTGATTTAAAATACATTTATATTTACATGTAAACCCCATACAATTTGAAATTTCAGTTTTGGTTATCCTCAAAGTAATTCATTTACTATTTATTTTATTTATATATATATTTTTTTTTAATTTTAAAATGATTTATTTATTTATTTATTTTTATGCTTTTCCACTTGGACCTCCAAGATTTATAAATTTTAAGATTCATTAATTAATCTCTGGAGCAGTCACATAATAACACAAGCTCATATCCATCTATGAAATTATTTATTTATCCCTTTTTACAGTTGTCTTTAACCTTTATTATTAGTCAATTGACTCAAATTTGTTGGGTGGATAAGTCTTATATTATACATATTATATTATATATATATTATCTTTTTTTTTCCCTTTTATTGGATAAAATTAGATAATTTTTTTTCCTTTTGCCTAAATATTTTCCTTTTTAAATAATAAATATACGTCTTTGTATACTATAACTCTAGAAAGTTTACATAGTAGATTTAAACACAGATGGTGTTGGAATTTTTTTTTAAAAAAATTTATTTTATTTTTTTAGGGCTCACAATCATACATCATACATTTTTACGTGTACCCCAATTTACCTTCCTCGAACCCCTACAGTTATATGGGGATTCGATGAAGGCTCCTTATCTCCTGATGGAGGATTGTATCCTCCGTCACGGGTAAACGTTGGATCTCTTTATACCTCTACTTTATTCATATGTAATATGATCATTTATGATTTTTATTTTTCCCCCATTCTAGATATTCCTGGACCTTTCCCTCTTCTCTCTTTGTCTTTATCCGCAGGTGTTTGGTCGAGGATCCACCATGTAGTAATATGTGGTAAGAAAAGCTTGTTGTGGCAGCTGCTATGGCACCATTAAATATAATTTCTCTAAATGTATAGGGCAGTGATGGCGAACCTTGGCACCCCAGATGTTTTGGAACTACATTTCCCATGATGCTCATGCACTCTGCAGGGTAGTTGAGCATCATGGGAAATGTAGTTCCAAAACATCTGGGGTGCCAAGGTCCGCCATCACTGGTATAGGGGCTAAATATATCACAAAAACGTGCAAAAGCATTTCTCTCTTTCCAGGCCATGAAAGCACACATTGTGTGTTTACAAGAAACCCACTTTACAAACAAATCTACTGCCAAATTTTTTAGTTCATCATACCTAAAAAGTATTCACAGCTTCAACAGATACCAAACAAAGAGGCACCTTAATACTGCTCCATCGCTGCACTCCTTTCACAATGCAGGCTGCAATAAAAGGTATTTAATACTAACTGGATATGTTTTGGACACAGCTATAACTGTTGTTTCATATTATGCACCTAACAAAAAGCCTGTACCCTTTTTATCACACCTATTTCAGGTAGTACACTCCCATAAAATGGGCTCACTCATTGTATGTGAAGTTTCTAATCAAGTCATCCTCCCATTTCTGGACAGATCCCCATTTATTCCATCCCAAAACCAAACTAATCAATTGCTTTCTCATCTCCTTTCTAACTATAAATTAGTTGATTCTTGGAGAGAAAACAACCCGACCAAAAGAAACTATACATATTTCTCCCATCCCCATCAAATATTAAGTCGAATTGACCACATACTTCTGATGGCAGGAATGTGTCCAGAAATAATTGCATCTAATATTATCCCTATCCCATGGTCTGACCACAACGTAGTCTTCCCCTCTATTGCATCTCTTATACCCAAAGCACATGATACCAAATGGTATTTACCAAATATATTATTTAAACACCCCTCTTAACTTATAAACACAGAACAGGCTCTGAAAGGTTATTTAAAACATAATACATGCCCAGATGTCTCCTCGTTAACCCTCTGGGAGGCACTAAAATCGTCTATGAGAGGGATATTCCAACAACAAATTGGAATACGCTTTTCCCATTCAGGGCACAGTGAAAGCTGGTTGTTAAGGAGCGGAGCCAGGAAGCTGGCTGTCATGTCTTTAGCTGTCAAAGGGGCTTCCCACTGAAGATGACAGCTGAATAAAAAAAAAACATTGCTGGCAATATAAAATTAAAAAAAAAAGACTGCGTAGGGGTCCCACCCAAAATCCATGCCAGACTCTTATCTGACCATGCAGCCTGGCAGGCCAGGAAAGGGGGGTAGACAAGTCACCTTCTTTTTGACACTTTTTTGGTAAATAGGTAGGTGTACTATGTAACCCATAATCATTCACATGGGGGGCTGGGATATGGTGGCTTTCAGATTCCGATAAGCCTTCTGCCTGCAGACCCCCACAACCAAAGCCATCTAAATTGGGACAAGGTACTTTGGGGTGAGGTTTACGGCTGACTGCCTTGCTCAATGATGCCAGAACATTCCGTTCCACGTGACGATAGAGAGATGGAGCGGTTTTACGTGAAATGTAGTAGCGACTAGGAACCTGCCATTGTAGTACAGCATTTTCTGTGAATTCACTGAAGGGGGCAGAATCCACCAGGCTGAAAGGCAGAAGTTGGAGAGCCAACGGCTTTGACAATCTTGCATTCAGACACTGGGCCTTGTTGTCCTCCCAGACATTATTGGGAGGAAAGGGGCAGTGCTTATAAGCAAATGTAAAGAAGAAGTTAAAATCTGTACGTAGATGCACTTTAATCAATGTAAAGAGGTATTTGTTGCACTTTAATTTGAGTAATCACACTATACAAACACACTCCACGGATACACTATAATATACTGCAACGTAACGCACACAAAACGATATGGCATTCAACTGCAGTAGCTTACACAAAATTGTATGGCATTAAACTGGCAGTAACGCACATAGAAGTAAATGGCGTTAAACTGGCAGTAACACACACAAAACTATACGTTATTAAACTAGCAGTAACGCACACAAAACAATATGACGTTAAACTGGCAGTAACAAACAAAACTATATGGCATTAAATTGCCAGTAACGCACACAGAAGTAAAAGGCGTTAAACTGGCAGTAACACACACAGAACTATATAGCATTTAACTGGCAGTAACACACACACAAAACGATATAGTGTTAAACTGGCAGTAATGCACACAAAACTGTATTGCATTAAACTGGCAGTAATGCATACAGAAGCAAATGGCATTAAACTGGCAGTAATGTACACATAATTATATGGCGTTAAACTGGCAGTAATGTACACAGAACTATATGGTGTTAAACTGGCAGTAACGCACGCAAAACTATATGGTATTAAACTGGCAGTAACGCACACAAAACAATATTGCGTTAAACTGGCAGTAAATCACACAAAAGTAAATGGCGTTAAACTGGCAGTAACGCACAAAATGTTATGGTGTTAAACTGGCAGTAACGCACACAGAACTATATGGCATTAAACTGGCAGTAACGCACACAAAACGATATGGCGTTTAACTGCAGTAGCTACACCAAATTGTATGGCCTTAAACTGGCCTTGTATGGCCTTAAACACACACAAGACTATATGGTATTAAACTGGCAGTAATGCACACAAAACGATATGGTGTTAAACTGGCCTTAACGGACACAGAACTATATAGCATTTAACTGGCAGTAACACACACCAAAGTAAATGGTGTTAAACTGGCAGTAATGCACACAGAACTATATGGCGTTAAACTGGCAGTAATGCAAAAAAACTATATGGCGTTAAACTGGCAGTAACGCAACAAAACTATATGGTGTTAAACTGGCAGTAACACACACAAAACTATATGGCGTTTAACTGGCAGTAACGCACACAGAACTGTATAGCGTTAAACTAACATTGTCCTCACAGATGTATTCGTCATCTTTAACCACTTGCTGACCAGCCGCTGTCATTATACTGCGGCGGGTTGACACAATCCCACAAACTGTCGTAGTTGTAAGTCGGTCCCTTTAAGCAGGATAGCAGGCGTGCACATGCCTGCTGCACTGTGGGTGTGCCGATACGCGTGACCGGCGGGCACAAACCACACAAATCCCTGTTCTATGAGGAGAGGAGAGACAGATCGTGAATTCCTACTAGCTAGGAACAATGATCTGTCATTTCCTCCAGTCACTCCCACCCCCCCAAAGTTAGAACACACACTACCCCTTGATTGCCCCCCTAGTGTTAACCCCAGGGCCAAAGTCCTGCGGGAACGCATGGGAACGGAGTTCCTGTACTTTTTCCACAACAGGAACTCAGTTCCCGTTAGCAGCCATGTCCTGCAAGGCTTTGAAGTATGCGAGCTGTTTGGCAGGTGCTACACCAGCAGCCATTCAGGCATTGCCAGTAGGGGGCCCCATGACAGCTTCTGCTTCAATCTACCTGTCAATCACAGCTAGCTGATGGGTAGATCAGGTCTAGGTCTAGCTGACAGGTAGATCAGCTATTCTGCTCACAGGACATACAGGGGGAGAGGTGAGCTGAGGGAGGAACATCAGTTTGGGGTGGTAAGCTGAGCACAATATCTGGCAAAGTTTAATGCCAGGAGGGAAGTTTATGTGGAAATATGTGAAGAGTTGGAATAGCAGCAAGTGTGTGTTGGAGCCCTGCAGAGTTTGCAGCCCACCAAGCTAACATACATCTCCTAAGCAGGAACACATCACTATCTGCCCAAGCATTCTGTCCAGATAATGTGCAGTAAATTTATGACCTTTCCGTTTAACCCTGTGTTATCCAAACTCTGAAATTAAAAGTGTAAACTCACCACATAAATACTCTATATACAAAATAAGATTCCCCAATAAAGATCAGACCATGATGTTCACATTTGCATGGAAGCACAATTGAATGAATGCTGATTATTCAGAGAATTACCATATTTATGTTTATTGAGGATTGTTTTTTTTTATGTACTAACAGTTAAGCTTCATACACACAATACAAAAATTGGATGAAAAATACCACTTTTGAAGCGTCCGTGCATATGAGCGTATCATTTTTTATTTATTTTTTGGTGGGGGAGTGGATCTTGGGTGGGAGTTCCCACACATTTTTCCCCAGGACTTGACCCCTGGTTAACCCCTACCCTGCCAGTGACATTTACAAGTAATCAGTGCACTTTTATAGCACTGATTGCTGTATAATTGTCAATGGTCCCAAAAATGTGTCAAAAGTGTATGATCTGTCCACCATAATGTCAGAGTCCCGATAAAAAATTGCTGATCACCGCCATTACTAGTAAAAAAAAAATAATACAAATGCCATAAATCTATTCCCTATTTTTTAGACGCTATAACTTTTTGCACAAACCAATCAATATATGCTTATTGTGATTTGTATTACCAAAAATATGTAGAAAAATACATATCGGCCTAAACTGAGGAAAAAAAATAGCTTTTTTAAAAATAATTGGAGATATTTATTATAGCAAAAAGTACAAAATATTGTGTTTTTTTCAAAATTTACGCTCTTTTTTTGTTTATAGCGCTTTATTTTTGTTTATAGCGCAAAAAATAGAGAAATTATCAAATACCACCAAAAGAAAGCTCTATTTGTGTGAAAAAAAAAGGATATCACTTTTGTTAGTTTTGTTCTCAATTGTCAGTTAAAGCGACGCAGTGCCGTATCGCAAAAAAAAATGTACTGGTCATTGAGCAGCCAAATCTTCCGGGACAGAAGTGGTTAAATGTAGATCCTTTTATATTAAATTCACCTTTGCACTATGTAAGGGAGAAATTTAGGTTTTTCGTAAAGTGGGAGATATGATCACTAAATAAATTCATCCCAGCAAAATTAATTATGTTGCTATCTATATGATTTAATCCTACTTTTTTCTGCTAGTTTTCGTGGATGTTTGCTGAGATAAAGGAGAATTTAATTCCAGATTTTAAACTTAAGTTTAGTCAAAATTAAAAATAAATCAGCATTACAATCATTGCCATGTGTCCCTTGTGCTGCTGAGTTTAGTTGAAATCTTCTTTGCTCAATCAGAGGGTTAAAACCTTTATTAGGTAGTATATGGGAGTACCTAACGCTATAAAAACCTGGCGGTGAACCTAAAAAATAACTAGCTACCTAGCGGCACCAGTGACACTAATGCAGCGATCAGAAAAACGATTGCTTAGTGACACTGGCAAAAGGGGGTGAAAGGGTTAACTCTAGGGGCAATCAGGGGGTTAAAACCTTTATTGGGGGGTAGGGGGCTACCCTGGACCTAACACTAACTGCCCTGACACTTTTTACAGTCACAACTGACACTAAATGCAGTGATCAGTAAATAAATGATCAATGCAATCAGTGACACTGTGACTGGGAGGGGGGGGATCGGGGGGGTGATCGGGGGGGGGGGGGTTATCAGGGGGTGACAGTGTGCCTATGTGTACATACATGTCAGTGTAGTGTTGGTGCACTTACTATGTCTTCTCTCCTCGCCGTTCGGTCAAAAAGACCGCCTCAAGGAGAGTGACATCACTTCCTCCTGCCTGTGTTTACACTACACAGGCAGGGGAAGCTTCTCATTCGCCAGGAGCGATCGAGAGGGGATGGCCAGAAACCAACGGCCATCTCCTCATCCCGGTTCGCTCCTGAAGTGATCAGACTCCCTACCCGCTGGAAGGCAGCCACGTACGGATACGTGATTGTGTCTGTCCGTGCCATTCTGCTGACGTATATTTACATGCGGCGGTCCTTAAGTGGTTAAAAAAAACAGATCACTTGTATTCCTATTAGAAAGGAATGTAAGCTGTATCAGCCAGAGAATGCAGCACTGAAATCAGAATTGACAAAATTATTGTCACTTCCAGCTTCATTTCAGGTAGAAGAGATCAAGGATTGTATATTCTTGTTTATTTAACCTTTCTTATTTAACCACTTAACAACCGGCCCATAGCCGAATGACGGCTACAGGGCGGTTGCTTAACTCTGGGAGGACTTTATAATACCTCCTCCTAGAATTCCCCTCTTGCATGCCCCCTGGGGCGTGCACTCGAGAGCATCCATGACCGCCGGGTCCACAGAACCCGGCGCATCATGGATCACCGTAAGCGGCTGCTCATCGCGGCCGTTTACTACATGATCGCTCTGTCAAATGATGGAACGATCACTTGTAAACAAACCGGAGTCATGTTATGATGCTGGTTCCTCTCTCCCCTCTCTGTACCGATCTGTACAGTGGAGGGGAGAGATCGGTGTCAGCAGCGCTGTGGGCTGGATCTGCAGTGCCCACAGCACTGCTCACCGACAATTAACCCTGCAATTCCCTCCCAATACTCTGCAATACCCAGCAATGCCCTGCTAATACTCTGCAATTCCCTGCCAACACTCTGCAAATCCCTGCCAATACTCTGCAATGCCCTGCCAATACTCTGCAATGCCCTGACAATACTCTGCAATGTCCAGCAATAATCTGCAATACCCAGCAATAATCTGCAATAGCATGCAATACTCTGCAATACCCTGCCAATACTCTGCAATACCCAGCAATGCCCTGCCAATACTCTGAAATACCCAGCAATACTCTGCAATACCCAGCAATACTCTGTAATACCCAGGAATACTCTGCAATACCCAGGAATAATCTGCAATACCCAGCAATACTCTGTAATAGCCTGCAATACCCTGCCAATACGCTGCCATAAATTGCCATACCCAGCAATACCCAGCCATACTCTGTGATTCCCAGTCATACTCGGTGATACCCTGCAATACCCAGCCATACTCTGCAATACCCAGCCATACTCTGTGATACCCTGCAATACTCAGCCATAGTCGGTGATACCCTGCAATACCCAGCCATACCCGGAGATACTCTGCAATACCCAGCCATACTCGGCCATGCTCAGCCATACTCTGTGATACCCTGCAATACTCAGCCATACTCGGTGATACCCTGCAATACTCGGTGATACCTAGCCATGCTCGGCCATGCTTGGCTGTACTCAGCCTCTGTATGTTGCCAGGCTGTGGAAGTCTCACACATGTGGTATCGCCGTACTCAGGAGGAGTAGGAGAATCTATTTTGAGGTGTCATTTTGGTATATACATGCTATGTGTTAGAAATATTGTATAAATGGACAACTTTGTGTTAAAAAAAATGCATTTTAACAACTTCCCGCCTGACGTCCTTGACTTTGTGCGGGGATATCTGAATGATGCCTGTAGCTACAGGCATCATTCAGATATCAGCTTTTTCAGCCACCGATTTCCTACACCCTAAGAATGATCATAGTGACTGTTCCGCTGCTTGATCATTATTACAGGAGGCAAGAGGGGACACCCTCCCTCCCGCCACCCTCCGGTGCTTCTACCGACTCGCCAATATGATCAAAGCCAGAATCGTTTTTTTATTTTTTTTTATTTCAGGCTTCCAAGCCTAGAGATGAGATGTGGGGTCTTATTGACCCCATATCTCACTGTAAAGAGGACCTGTCATGCCCTATTCCTATTACAAGGGATGTTTACATTCCTTGTAATAGGAATACAAGTGATCAAAAAATGTATTTTTGGAGAAAAAAGTGTCCAAGTAAAATAAATAAAGTAAAATGAACAATAAAAATAAATACATTTTAAAGCGCCCCTGTGCCCATGTGCTCGCATGCAGAAGCGAACACATACGTAAGTCCCGCCCACATATGAAAATGGTGTTCAAACCACACATGTGAGGTATCACTGCGAACGTTAGAGCGAGAGCAATAATTTGGCCTCTGTAACTCAAAACATATAACCAGTAAAAAAAAATTAAAGCGTCGCCTATGGGGATTTTTAAGTAGCGACGTTTGGCACAATTTCACGAGCGTGTGCAATTTTGAAGGGTGACATGTTAGGTATCTATTTACTCGGCATAACTTCATCTTTCACATTATGCAAAAACATTGGGTTAACTTTACTGTTTTTTTTTTTTTTAAAGCTATGCTGTGTGTGAGAAATAACCTGATAATATGACAATTTTGTGAAAAAAATCTTGATTTTGCAAAGAATTGTGGGAAAAAATTACATCTTCAAAAAACTCATTATGCCTCTTACTAAATACTTTGGAACGTCTTCTTTCCAAAAAGGGGTAATTTGGGGGGGTATTTGTACTTTTCTGGCATGTTAGGGTCTCAAGAAATAAGATAGGCCATCAGTACTTCAGGTGTGATCAATTTTCAGATATTGGCACCATACAGTAGCTTGTGGACTCTATAACTTTCACAAAGACCAAATAATATGCACCAATTTGTACTTATTTTTACCAAAGATATGTAGTAGTATAAATTTTGGCCAAAATTTATGAAGAAAACTTACTAATCTTCTAAATTTTCTAACAGAAACGAAGAAAAATTATTTTTTTTACAGAATTTTTGGTCTTTTTTCTTTTATAGCACCAAAAATAAAAAACCCAGCAGTGATTAAATACCCCCAAAAGAAAGCTCTATTTGTGTGGAAAAAAAGGACACAAATGTCATATGGGTACAGTGTTGTATGACTGAGTAATTGTCATTCAAAATGTGAGAGCACTGAAAGCTGAAAATTGGTCTGGTTATTAATCGGGTTTAAGTGCCCAGTGGTCAAGTGGTTAATGTAATTTTTACAGTATATGTGACAGCGCAACCCCTTTTTGTCATGAGATTGGATTCAATATTGTAATGCAATATTAGTGAGTGCTACTATCACCATTAACCATTTAAAATGTGCATTGAGTTTCTTAGCTTGCCTAGGGCAGGATATACATATGTATATATACACAGATTTATAATTTATGTGATTTAGTATTGATTTAGTATTGTATAGTATTTAGTAGTGTTTTATGTATGTGACAGCACAACACTTTTTTATGAGAATGGTTTTGATATTTGTGTGCAATATTAGTGCTGCTATCACCATTAACCATTTAACCACTTGCCGACCAGCGCACGACGATGTACGTCGACAGAATGGCACGGGCAGGCAAATGGGCGTACATGTACGTCCCTTTAAGTTTGCCGCCCTGCCATCGGGAGCGCGCCGCCGGCGGCGCGCTCCCGCGCTGGCCTGGACCCCCGTGAGTCAGGTCGCAGGACCCACGGACTCGATCGCCGCGGGCATCCCCACGATCGTCTCACGGAGCGGCCGAATGGAGAAGTGCCGTTGTAAACAACATTTCTCCATTCTGCCTAGCAACTAGTGACGCTGATCTCTGCTCCATGTGATTGGAGCAGAGATCAGTGTTCACTAAATGAAAGCCCAACCCCCCCACAGTTAGTAACACGCCCCTAGGAACACTTAACCCCTACACTGCCACCCACTGGTTAACCCCTTCACTGCCAGTGTCATTTGCACAGGAATCACTGCATTTATATAGCGTGTCAAAAATGTCCGATGGGTCCCCCACAATGTCGCAGTCACAATAAAAATCGCTGATCGCCGCCATTACTAGTAAAAAAAAAATAATAAAAAATTATTAATAGAAATGCTATAAAACTATCCCTATTTTGTAAACGCTATAACTTTTGCGCAAACCAATCAATAATCGCTTATTGCGATTTTTTTACCAAAAATATGTAGAAGAATACGTATCGGCCTAAACTGAGGGAAAAAAATGTTTTTTTATATATTTTTGGGGGATATTTATTATAACAAAAAGTAAAAAATAATGCGTTTTTTTCAAAATTGTCGCTCTATTTTTGTTTATAGCGCAAAAAATAAAAACCGCAGGGGTGATCAAATACCACCAAAAGAAAGCTCTATTTGTGGGAAAAAAAGGACGTCAATTTTGTTTGGGAGCCACGTCGCACGACCGCGCAATTGTCAGTTAAAGCGACGCAGTGCCGAATCGCAAAAAGTGGTCTGGTCTTTGACCAGCAAATTGGTCCGGTCTGAAAGTGGTTAAAGTTTGTATTGCGTTTTTGAGCTTGCCTAGTACGGGATATACATATATCGTACCTTTCTCTGTAAGAAACATGATGTAGACCCAGTGACGACGTTCATTAGAAAGAAACCTACTTAGGGTGTTAGTGGTAGCGGTGACATCTTATTGTCTGTAAAGAAGCCAGATGCTGTGTGTACTGATTTATAATGTCCTTCCTTCTTGTAAGTATATGTCAAATTGTTTTTTTAAGAATGTCTGCGCAATGAGTTGCTTCCTCCTTTTTCATGTGTGACACAATGAGCTGGAGTGTGGATTACTAGCACAAAGATCGATTCATCTGGTAAGAGGCAAATCCTCTTTTGTGTGCAGTGGAGCATGGTGTAATTTAAATAGGATCACAAATATATTCAGGAAAAATCAACTCTGAATGGTTATTGGGAATCTTTTCTAGATCTATACTATCTTGTGTATGAGACTTTTTTTCATATATTTATTTAAACCATGGTCTTATATTTGGTTTAATCATTTCACTTTGTTTGTTTGTGAAAAACAACTTTTTTTATAATTCATGCTATCAATGATTTTTTAGCACTGTTGTTTTGCATAAGCACCTTTACGTTTTATACATAAAAAAGGATGTATCTGAGTGGGTATCTCCTATTTTGGTGACAATGAGGAAAACAAGAATTATTATATTGTCTGTTAGGCCTCATGCACACGAGACGCAGATGAAACCTCTGCAGAAACGCGCGTTTAGAAACGCGCGTTTAGCCGCGTTTGCATGCCGCGTTTAGACGCGTTTAGACGCGTTTAGACGCGTTTGCGTTTAAACGCGTTTATAAAGATAACATCATGTAGACCCTCCCCAAGCTCTCAAAGCATGTTTTTTTAACTATTTCTGCTATTTTGATCAGAGTGAGCAGCAGCAGCATAGAGAGCAGTTGTACACTTGCATTTGCCTCTCTTTCTGTAGTATATATTTTGAAATGGATCCCATATTGAATATATGTCAGGAAATGCTCCTGATGTTGCTCTTGATGAGACAGCAACGTCGTCGCAAATTTCGTGAGAGGTCCAGAGTCAGAGCTCGTCGATATCGGACCCATCCGTTGATGGGACAGCGAATGTCCCTTGGATATTTCACAAACATGTATGTTCAGCTGCGTACCTACCCCGACAAGTTTTTTAATTTTAGCCGGATGACCATTGTCACATTTGATCTGCTTTTAGAAAAAGTACGACCTGGTCTGACATTCGTGGACACCAATATGAGAAACAGTGTGTCACCAGAGGAACGACTGTTGGTAACGATCAGGTATGTGTATATATTTTAAAAATATATTTATCTATAGATGCACACTTTAAAAACTTTCTCTGTCCTTTTAAAAAAAAATTATGTCTATTTATAGTAAATTTTCCAATTATTTCAAATCTATAAAATTTAATTCTCCCAATTTTTAACATGTTTTCATACAATATATTAATATAAAACAATTTTAAAATAGTTAATTATTTATTTTTTAATCTGTTTTTATTATTTTTTTCTATTTTCAAATTGATTTTTTAAAAATCAAATGTATGTTAATTAGATTTTTTATAATTTTTTTCTATTTATTTGACCAATTTTTTAATATATTTTCATCGTCAAATATGTACTGATTAATATATTTAAATTTATTGCTGCAGTATATGGTATTATTATATTTTTTAATGCCTTATTAAAATATCCATAATCCTAACAATAACCATTCATCCTAACCCTAAACAATAACACTAACACTAACCCTAACCTAACCCCTAAGACTAACCCTAACCCCTAACACTAACCCCACCCCTAACAGCTAACCATATCCCTTACACAAACCCTAACCCTAAACAACCCAACCAAAAAATCATAAACAATAACCCTAACCCTAACCCTAATGACCAAATTATATTGCCGCTGATGGTCACAGTTGACTTTGAGGCCATGTATCTTTGATGCAGAAAAGTGCAGGACATTTTGCGACCCGACTTTGGATATGTTGTTGTCCTAGGTCCACAGTGTCAGCATACCGAATTTGGGGTTCCTGGCAATAAGTGGCCCCAAGATATGGGCCCCCAAAGTCGGGTCGCAAAATGTCATTCTCTGATGCAGAAAAGTGCATGACATTTTTGCGACCCTACTTTAGGGCCCCCTATCTCGGGGCCACTTAGTGAGAGGATCCTCAAATTTGGATATGTTGTTGTCCTAGGTCCACAGTGTCAGCATACCGAATTTGGGGTTCCTGGCAATAAGTGGCCCCAAGATATGGGCCCCCAAAGTCGGGTCGCAAAATGTCATTCTCTGATGCAGAAAAGTGCATGACATTTTTGCGACCCTACTTTAGGGCCCCCTATCTCGGGGCCACTTAGTGAGAGGATCCTCAAATTTGGATATGTTGTTGTCCTAGGTCCACAGTGTCAGCATACCGAATTTGGGGTTCCTGGCAATAAGTGGCCCCAAGATATGGGCCCCCAAAGTCGGGTCGCAAAATGTCATTCTCTGATGCAGAAAAGTGCATGACATTTTTGAGACCCTACTTTAGGGCCCCCTATCTGGGGGTCACTTAGTGAGAGGATCCTCAAATTTGGATATGTTGTTGTCCTAGGTCCACAGTGTCAGCATACCGAATTTGGGGTTCCTGGCAATAAGTGGCCCCAAGATATGGGCCCCCAAAGTCGGGTCGCAAAATGTCATTCTCTGATGCAGAAAATTGCATGACATTTTTGAGACCCTACTTTAGGGCCCCCTATCTCGGGGCCACTTAGTGAGAGGATCCTCAAATTTGGATATGTTGTTGTCCTAGGTCCACAGTGTCAGCATACCGAATTTGGGGTTCCTGGCAATAAGTGGCCCCAAGATATGGGCCCCCAAAGTCGGGTCGCAAAATGTCATTCTCTGATGCAGAAAAGTGCATGACATTTTTGAGACCCTACTTTAGGGCCCCCTATCTCGGGGCCACTTAGTGAGAGGATCCTCAAATTTGGATATGTTGTTGTCCTAGGTCCACAGTGTCAGCATACCGAATTTGGGGTTCCTGGCAATAAGTGGCCCCAAGATATGGGCCCCCAAAGTCGGGTCTCAAAAATTGATTCTCTGATGCAGAAAAGTGCATGACTGCAGCATAATCCTATGGTGCCATATTCAGCTCCAAAACAATGTGCTTTAAAACATTGATTCACGTATATACAGTATTCATTTTATTATATTGAAAAAATATATATTTATCCTTGTTATTAATGAAGACATTATATCTAATAAATTATTATTTTTTAAAATTTAGGTTTCTGGCAACCGGTCAATCATATGCATCTCTACATCATTATTTTTTAATGGGCGTTTCCACTATTTCCAAAGTCGTACGAGAAACCAGCACTATACTTTGGGAGGTGCTACACAGAGAGGTAATGCCAGTTCCAACACAGTGTATGTGGCAGAACATAATTAATGAATTTTGGGAAAAAACTAACTTCCCAAATTGTATTGGAGCACTGGACGGCAAACATGTACGCGTCAAAAAGCCACCAAAGTCGGGCTCTATGTACTTTAATTATAAGAAATATTTTTCAATTGTGTTGCTTGCACTAGCTGACGCCAAATCTAAATTTATATGTGTTGATGTTGGAGCATACGGCAGTCAAGGGGATTCTCGTATTTTTAGAGAATCGTCCATGGGCCGTCGAATACATGAAGGTTGCTTTGGAATTCCGGGTTGGAGGCCTCTTCCCAACACTACAGAGCCCATACTACCTGCTGTCATTGTGGCTGATGAGGCATTCGGGCTTTCAGAAAATATAATGAGACCATACAGTGGACAAGGACATAGTTATCAAGAAAAAATCTTCAATTACAGACTAAGTCGTGCAAGACGCGTTGTGGAATGTGCATTTGGGATAAGTGCAGGAAAATGGCGGGTACTACTAAGTACAATGCAGTTAGATGTTGAAAACGCTATCCAAGTAGTACTTGCATGCTGTGTTCTCCATAACTTTGTAATTGAAAATGATAGAATATCCACAGATCCTGCCCCTCCCAACACCAATCAGAACATTCAATACATGGACCTACGCCCAACAGCCAGAGCAATGACCATTCGAAACAATTTTGCAGAATACTTTGTTTCACCTGTTGGTAGCGTGCCCTGGCAGGATACCCATATTTAGTCTGATTGCTAGCTCAAAGTTATTGACATTTTTGAAAAATGCTACTGTGGTTCATTCAGTTTCAATAAAGGATTTTTTCTTTGTCCCAATTTTTAATTATATTTACATTTTTTAATTTAAGCATGTTACTTTGTTTCACTTGCTAATTATTTTTTAATATAATTTCTAGGTTACTGTATTATAACCATCGATAAACACTTTAAATTATGGAGAATGGGCATGAATACTGTAATCTCGTAAAACCTTATGGGATTATAATGTCTTAGATTAAACAAAGGATGTGATAATGTAACACTTCTCTAAATATAGAGCCACCAAAAATATATATAAATGTATATAAATAAAAGATTTCATTACATTTCAACTTATCCACACATCTAATATTTATGGACACCAATTCATAATTTTCAAATATTATTTCTTTATTAAAAGAAAATTTAAAATCTAAAATTGAAACAAAATATAAAATACATTATAATCAAAAAGTGCAAATAGTATAATATTTATTCAAAATCAAACATTTTTTCAAACAGTGCAAATATCAAAAAAATTTAGTGCAAAAGGGTGTGAAAAGTGCTAACTAATAATATGATCAATAAAGGAAAAAAAACAAATTGTAATAATTAAATTATAAGTTATGATATGTCCCGTAGTTATCCTGTGAACTTTCGTCAACGGGGGAAGGATTACCCATCCGTGGCTGAAGGGGTGGGAGCTGGGACATTGTCTGTGGCATAAATGGTGTGCCAATTGTTGACGACATTGCATATTGTGCTGGCGGTCTCTGTGTGTGTAGGACGTTACCTGTAACTCCCTGGCTATATGATGAACCTCGTTGGATTGGAATATCCATGAAAGGAGTATTCTGCATCCCCCCTTGGACAATGTTCAGTGGCGGTGGGGGCCGCGACTGTCTTTCTGCATTTAGACATGCCACGATATAACAATAAATGTTTTCACGGCATTGACGCTCGCGGTCTTCAGACAATTGTTCAAGAATTACATATAGGCTACGGCAAAAAATACTGCGCCCATTATTTAGGTCCAGGAAGACATCGCTCCGATGTCGTTCCTGGCGTAGCTCTTCTACTAAATTAATAATGTTGGTTTCCACCCTGGTCGGTTCCTGGTCTACGTCACGCGACCGACGCCCCCTTGGCCTGCTTCTTGCAGGAGATCGACTGCGATTACCCTTGAATAAAATAAAATACATACAGTTATTGACATATACATCTTGCACTTATATGACCAAAAGTAATGATGATACATTCTTTTTCAACCGGTGTTTCACGGTCGCGTGAAATTGGAACTGTAGCCAAAGATAAACTCGCTTGTGATGCACTTGGCACATCCTCCATCTCATTTACTATATCCTGATGGACACTGCCTTCATCCTCTGAAATGTTGGATGTTGTCCTTTAAATAATAAGGTTTAAGTACAGTTAGACATGTGCACATTTTAAAATTTTATTATTTTATTTTTCACAACCCTAAGCCTATCCCCTAACACCAAACCCCCACCCACCAACCTAAAAAAAAAAACGTAGACATAACACTAACCCAACTACTCAATACAAACCCTAAACCCTAAGCCCGAAATTAAACCAAAAACTATCCCTAATTGCTAACCCTAACCCCAAGTTTGTAACCATAAACCCTAATTGCTGACACTAACCCTAACCCTAATTGCTAACCCTAAACCGAAATTGATAACCCTAACCCTAAACCCCAATTGCTAACCCTAACCCCGATTTGGTAACCATAAACCCTAATTGCTGACACTAACCCTAACCCTAATTGCTAACCCTAAACCGAAATTGATAACCCTAACCCTAAACCCCAATTGCTAACCCTAACCCCGATTTGGTAACCATAAACCCTAATTGCTGACACTAACCCTAACCCTAATTGCTAACCCTAAACCGAAATTGATAACCCCAACCCTAAACCCCAATTGCTAACCCTAACCCCGATTTGGTAACCATAAACCCTAATTGCTGACACTATCCCTAACCCTAATTGCTAACCCTAAACCGAAATTGATAACCCTAACCCTAAACCACAATTGCTAACCCTAACCCTAAACCCCAATTGCTAACCCTAACCCCGATTTGGTAACCATAAACCCTAATTGCTGACACTATCCCTAACCCTAATTGCTAACCCTAAACCGAAATTGATAACCCTAACCCTAAACCACAATTGCTAACCCTAACCCTAAACCCCAATTGATAACCCTAACCCCGATTTGGTAACCATAAACCCTAATTGCTGACACTATCCCTAACCCTAATTGCTAACCCTAAACCGAAATTGATAACCCTAACCCTAAACCACAATTGCTAACCCTAACCCTAAACCCCAATTGCTAACCCTAACCCCGATTTGGTAACCATAAACCCTAATTGCTGACACTATCCCTAACCCTAATTGCTAACCCTAAACCGAAATTGATAACCCTAACCCTAAACCACAATTGCTAACCCTAACCCTAAACCCCAATTGATAACCCTAACCCCGATTTGGTAACCATAAACCCTAATTGCTGACACTATCCCTAACCCTAATTGCTAACCCTAAACCGAAATTGATAACCCTAACCCTAAACCACAATTGCTAACCCTAACCCTAAACCCCAATTGATAACCCTAACCCCGATTTGGTAACCATAAACCCTAATTGCTGACACTATCCCTAACCCTAATTGCTAACCCTAAACCGAAATTGATAACCCTAACCCTAAACCACAATTGCTAACCCTAACCCCAAACCCCAATTGATAACCCTAACCCCGATTTGGTAACCATAAACCCTAATTCATGACACAAACCCTAACCCTAATTGCTAACCCTAAACCGAAATTGATAACCCTAACCCTAAACCACAATTGCTAACCCTAACCCCGATTTGGTAACCATAAACCCTAATTGCTGACACTAACCCTAACCCTAATTGCTAACCCTAAACCGAAATTGATAACCCTAACCCTAAACCACAATTGCTAACCCTAACCCCGATTTGGTAACAGTAACCCCTATTTGGTAACTAAAATCCTACCTGCTAACACTAATCCCTATTTGATAACCCTCAGCACTACCCATACTCCATAACCACCGGACCGAATCATAATCCCTAACCCTTTAACCTTGACCTTAGCTATAACCAATGCCCTTTCCTTACTGTCACCCTTAAGCACTGACCCCTAACATAACTTAAAGGTTAATGGATGGGAGATGGAGAGAAAGGAGGACCAGGAGGAGAGGTGTATGAAGAAAGAAGGGGGAGGGTGAGGGGACTAGAGTGAGTGAGTGAGAAGATCAGAGGGAGAGAGAGAGAGAGGTGGAAAGGCAGTGACTGAACTAAGGGAGGAGGGAGTGAGAGGGGGGGAGAGGGAGTAGAATAGCAGAGGGAGAGAGGGGGGTGGAGAGGCACTGAATGAAATAAAGATGGAGGAGGGAGTGAGAGAGGCTGAGTGAGATAGAATATGAGAAGAGGAGGGGGTGATGGAGAGGGACAGTGGGTTGAGATGCATACATAAATACATACATACATGCATACTAAACACAATTATCTGACAATTAAATTTAATATATTAACGGATATTATATTATCCAGTCTAAAATTTATCTTCAAAAAATAAAAAAATTAAAAATGTATTAGAATCTATTTTAAACACAAAAAATAGAGAAAATTGTACAAAAAATATACCGAAAAAATTATAATAGAAAAATTAAAAATATAAATAACATATATTAAAATAAAAAAATTAAGAATTTAGATCTCAAGTTAAAATTTTAAAAATTTTACTTTTAAAAAAAAAATTAATGTTACAAAATAATATAAATTGATAAATAAATTTAAGTTTACTTACGCTCTTGAAATTAAACTGTCCCTCAAAAAAGACAATTGGACAGTCAAGGGGTGGGTTTTGTAGGTGGATTGGGCTCCACTGCGGTTTGATTCTTTTTCTTTTTTTAGATCTCTCTTTACTCTGTCGGCCAAAGATCTCCATCTTTTTTGAAATGATGCCACTGTGCAATGATTAAAAATCAACTTAAAAACTGAAAATACAAATTAACATACCCCAAAATTTTGACCAAATATAGATTGAACTTACCTCGAGTTTCTTGCTGGGATCTGGAGAGGTCTTCCCAGTTTGGGGTCAAGTCTTTGGCCAAATTTTCCCATGTCCTCTGTTTGGCAATCCGGTCAGGGTACAATTCATGGGATTTGTCCCATAATTGTACATAATTTTGAATTACTTCAATCAAGTTGTTTTGGCTCACATCAGAAGTCATTTTTTAGGAGATGTTTCTTCAAAGCTGGCAATCCAAGGTGTAGGAGATGTGTCTTCAAAGATGGCAATCCAAGGTGTGGACAAGCCTAGCTTGGGGGAAGGGGGGTGGCTTGTGGAAAAAAGTTTCAGTTTCATGAAGGATGTGTGTTCTACATGGAAACATGGTGGGGGAGGGGGGCTGACTAGACATTAAATTTTTCTATGACAATGCTATGGCTTGGCCAGACTAGGTGGAGCCACTGATTAGATTAGAAATTGGATTAGTATTTGGGGCAAAGAAGTGAAGGAATTCCTCATTGTACAAGCTAATGGAAACACTAGAGATATTATGGGATTGTGTCACAAAGTAAATACACTCTATGAATTATATAAAGTAATTACAACTTTTTCCTAACATTTTTTATTGTTTTCTATGAGTTTAAATCATATTTCAGAATTTTCAGGTACCAAAAATTGGGTTCCTTTAAAAACGCATATAAACGCAAACGCGGCTAAACGCGGTTGCCGCGTTCAGCCGCGTTTAGCCGCGTTTAGCCCCGTTTTGCGTCTGAAACGCAGAAATTTTTGTCTCTGAACGCATTTTTTTGCTTCTGGAAAAACGAGATTAAACGCAACTGCATATAAACGCAAAAAAACGAGACTGTGTGCATGGACACATAGGATAACATTGAATGAGTTCAGGTGCAGTTGAAAAAACTGTCCAACTGCATCTGAACGCGCGTTTAACTGCGTCTCGTGTGCATGAGGCCTAACTTTTCACCTAATGACAGTGTCTTTTGGTCTAGCAATCCCCCATATAGTAACATAGAATGTATAGAGTAGCAATAACAAACTTTTCCTGCAAACTCTTCCTTTTTTTATGCACTCTGATTTTCTTTTTTCTAGAGCGTAAAATTATTTTCTTATTTTACTTCCCCACAGGCAATGTTACAAAATGTAATTATCCAATATATCAGGGGACCAAAATTGCAAAACTATATGAGCATTAGATTTAGAAAATAAACTTCTTTCTAATCACCTAGTGAGTAGAGTCATACGAAAACACAGTTAGGCTGATTTACAAAAGGCACTTGGAATCTGCACTTAATATATTTTGAGAATATTCACATTTATTTATCCAGTTATGTTAAAAACAAATATCTGTTCACTTTGAATACTCAAAATACCACTATTAATATTCAGGGGGGCATTTTAATTAAGGTTAACCAAATTTAAAGTGTGATCTAAACCCAAACACTTAAACTAAATACACTATATTAACCAAAGTATTGGGGGACAACTGCCTTTACATGCACATGAATTTTAATGGCATCCCAGTCTTAGTCCATAGAGTTCAATACTGAGTTGGCCCACCCTTTGTAGCTATAACAGCTTCAACTCTTCTGGGAAGGCTGTCCACAAGGTTTAGGAGTGTGTCTATGGGAATGTTTGACCATTCTTCCAGAAGCACATTTGTGAGGTCAGGCACTGATGTGGATGAGAAGGCCTGACTTGCAGTCTCCACTCTAATCCTAAAGGTGTTTAGGGTCATTGTGCTTAGGGTCATTGTTCTGTTGGAAGATAAACCTCCCCCCAAGTCTGAGGTCCAGAGTGCTATAGAGCAGGTTTTCATCAACAATATCTCTGTATATTGCTTTGTTCATCTTTCCCACAATCCTGACTAGTCTCCCAGGTTCCTGCCCCTAAAGAAACCTCCCCAAAGCATGATGCTGCCACCCCCATGCTTCACTGTAGGGATGGTACTGGCCAGGTGATGAGCAGCGCCGTTTCCTCCAGACATGATGCTTGCCATTCAATCTTTGTTTCATTAGACCAGAGAATTTAGTTTCTCGTGGTTTAAGATTCCTTCAGGTGCCTTTTGGCAAACTCTAGATGGGCCATCATGTGCCTTTTACTGAGGAGTGGATTCAGTCTGGCCACTCAACCATACAGGCCTGATTGGTGGAGTGCTGTAGAGATGGTTGTTCTTTTGGAAGGTTCTTCTCTCTCCACAAAGAAATGCTGGAGCTCTGTCAGAGCGACCATTGGGGTCTTGGTCACCTCCCTGACTAAGGCCCTTCTCCCCTGATCACTCAGTTTGGCTGAGCGACCCACTCTAGGAAGAATCTTGGTGGTTCAAAAACGTATTATATTTAGAGGTGATCTCCAAAATCTACAGACAATTCCTTGGACTTCATGGCTTGGTTTGTGCTCTGACCTTATATGAACAGGTGTGTGCCTTTCCAAATTATATCCAATCAATTTAATTTACCACAGGTGGACTCCAATCAAGGTGTAGAAACATCTCCAGGATAATCTGTCTAAATAGGATGCACCTGAGCTCAATTTTGAGTGTCATAATATTGCCTAGAATTTTATACCACTTTCACACCTTGCCTATTTCACTCCCCAACACATTTTTCAAACAACTCTATGAAGTCATTCACACCTTTATTTGGATGGGTCGGAAACCTCGTACTAGGCTTAGCATTCTCACCAAACCAAAAGAGTGGGGGGACATTGGCCTTCCAGATTTTAAACTTTACCTCCACAGGGTACACTTAGCTAGAATCCTACACTGGAACTGTCAGTGAGCAGAAAGACTGGGTATCCCTGGAAGGGCTCTATCAAATCTATCCCTTAGGTCCCTCCCATGGATCCATTGGAAGAAATTGCCACGCAGTATACAACAGCATCCACTACTGGGAATGACTCCAAACACGTTTTACTGATAAACAATTGAAGCAATCTTCAATCTTTGCTCACGAATATTGCTAATTACACATATCACAGAAAAAAACTATCCAAACTACTCCTGCTTGCTGCATCCTGCACATTGCAGATTGTTCCATGAAACGTTATAAGAGGGCCCTAACCAGACATTTGCTAAATGCAGCAAAACTTCTGATTCTCAGACACTGGAAATTGAAATGTGCCCCTACGATCCCAGAATGGCTCTGCTCCATAGAGGATATCTAAAATATGGAGGAAACGGTGGCCATTGCATAAAATGTGGTCTCACTGGCTGGTGTTTTACGATAATCTGCCTATTATCTACAATTAGATACAGAGTGAAACCCTGTTGCTCTACTGATTACCATTTCTTCAAATTTTTAGAAGGTTAAATCATTGACTGACTACTCCCCCTATCAATTGTTCTATGTTCCACTTAACTGTGTTGTGTCCTGCAGTGTCACTGACCTTAGACACCCTCACCAAAAATTCTCACAGATTGTTCTCTCTTATTGTTTCATTCTATTTTATATTACTGTTTTGTTTCCTATTTCATATGCAAACTTTTTGATGGTTCATTCATATTTAACTATTTCATATGCAATATTCTCTGCTAAAAGATTACACCTTTTAATACTCTATATTGTCCAATATGCTTTTGATATAAGGTTAATAGTTTAGTACATTGTGGACCTACAATATTTGCAACTGTTATCTATATCTTGTACAAAATTGCATCTGTGATATTTTGATTATGTAATTTTCTTTCTCTTTAATAAATTTTTTTTCAAATGCAAACAATTTTTTGAGTGTCATAGCAAAGGCTGTGAATACTTACTGTATGTGCAGGTGATTTTTTTTTCCTTTTTTCCTTTTTCATTTTGAATACAAAAATTTTAAACAAACTTCTTTGTCATTATGGGATATTGTTTGTAGAATTTTGAGGAAAATAATTAATTTAATTCATTTTGGAATAAGGCTGTAACATAACAAAATGTGTAAAAAGTGAAGTGCTGTGAATACTTTCCGGGTGCACTGTATATAGTGGCAATAGTTCACACAGCGCTTTACAATATAAAAGGAGACAATACAGCAACAATAAAATTCAGAACAAGAGGGTTAGGAGGGTCCTGCTCCTGAAAGCTTACAATCTAAAATTTAAAAGCAAATACAATTTTGAAGTACTTTTGCAAGACATTTGCCTAGGGATCAAATGTACAAATAGTTTTGTAATAATATTTTGTCATAATGTTCCTATGAATATTTTTACAAATGTTTGTTTGAAAATCAACTAGCGTATGGCCAGCTTAGGCCTTATTTTCTGAGCGTTTAGTTCTACTTTATGATACACATTTATTAGCAAAGTACTTTTTATAGCAAGTTAAACATTTGTATGTCAATTCAATTAATTATATTTGTATTAAAAAAGTAACATTTAAAATTTTAAAAAGAGAAGTATGTTTTTTTTTTAACCCATCATACTTATCTAGGTGGATGCAGTATTGGACCGATGCTGCATCTGTCCCCCGGCGTCTCTGCACTGAGAACTGAGCGATCGAACACCACTGATTGCTCAGTTCTTTCACCTCCCCAAGTGGAGAGCTGCTGACTGTCAATCAACAGCTCCCCTCTCTGCTCCTCCACGCTCATTGGAGCACTACACTGTGCAGGGGCGGGGAGCGAATGTCTCAGGCTCTCAGCTGCTTTCTGAGAGGCTGAGACAAATATCAGTCCAGGCACCTGGCGTATCCAGACTTTATTGTCATGATGACGCAGTGCCTGGACTGATTCCAGTGACATCAGCAGAGAGCGGACTTCAGACCCTTCTCTGCTGAAAATGGGGCACAGGAATGCAAAACGAATTGCACTCCTGTGACCCATAGGCGAAGCCTAGCCAAATGAGCCCAGGCTGGACTTCTCCTTTAACAATATTCAATATTTTAACTTGCAAAGGTTATGGCTTATTTTCCCAATGTTGTCTGTCTCTTTAATATGCTGGTATAATTACCTGCTGATATGATAATTAAGGGATTATAATAAGATCATAGACAATAGATTTGTTGTGCTCAATTGAAAAAATAATAAAACATAAATGGCTGCTCACACTGTATTGCTGGAAACAATATACAAAATATAAAGAAAGAAAATGTGGCGCACATAAAAAAATTTATGTAATTCGTAAAATTCATCAAGAAACATATATCTATAAGAATTATGCAAACAAGTCCCAATAGTAAGAAAAAATTTATCAAATCAGAAGCAAATCGCCCTCCACCACATCAAACAGATAAGAAGATAACAGGGTCCCATCACCGTCACTCGATAAGACAGACCCTTACCATCGATGCATGGATAATGCACATGTAATGACACCAATTCAGCTTAGCAATTCCTCCCAATCAGTACCCTGGAGCAGGAATTCTCAAAACATGGAACAGGTATAGGAATCCTTGCGTGGCTCAATAATCATATAAATGAGATAAAAAAGACACCGCTCATTGTGCAAGTATCTTGCAAGACATACATCAATTTATTGCTGTTAAAATTTACACTCCCATTTGGTTGAAAGATAAAAGCGAAAAATTAAGCATCCAGCGCTTCAAAAGTAGCTGCTGTAGAGTAGTTTGTCTGCGTCCCATGTCAAGCTCGGCTCCACCCAAGGTTTCATCATGAAAAATGCGTCATCGGGGGCATGATTTTGACGTCTATAGGGACAATTTATAATGGACTGACTCAACTGGAAGCGGAAATGCTGTGCGTTCCGCGCAACAAGCGGGAACAGCCAGCCTAACTGGAAGTATCCCCTCACAGGAAACCACATGGCTAAGCCCATTATTAGGTTTGATTACCTATTTCCTTTCTGCCTTATTTCTATGTTTATAGAGTAATAAAAGAGGTTATTTTTAAGTGCTTATTGAATATTATATATATATATATATATATATATATATATATATGTCATTCCGTTCTGTGCCAGATTATTAGCGGTTAGTTATTGGTGTTTCCTGTGAGGGGATACTTCCGGTCAGGCTGGTTGTTCTCGCTTGTTGCGTGGAATGCACAGCTTTTCCACTTCCGGTTGGGTCAGTCCATTATAAATTGTCCCTATAGACGTCAAAACCATGCCCCTGATGACGCATTTTTCATGACAAAATGTTGGGCGGAGCCGGGCTTCAAGTGGGACGTGGACAAACTACTCTACAGAGGCTACTTTTGAAGCGCTGGACGCTTCATTTTTCGCTTTTATCTTTCAACCAAATGTGAGTATAACTTTTAACAGCAATAAATTGATGTATGTCTTGCAAGATACTTGCGCAATGAGCGGTGTCTTTTTTATCTCATTTATAAGATTATTGAGCCATGCAAGGATTCCTATACCTGTTCCATGTTTGAGAAATCCTGATCCAGGGTACTGACTGGGAGGAATTGCTAAGCTGAATTGGTGTTGTTACATGTGCATTATCCATGCATCGATAGTAAGGGTCTGTCTTATCGGGTGACGGTGATGGGACCCTGCTATCTTCTTATCTGTTTGATGTGGTGGAGGGCGATTTGCTTCTGATTTGATAAATTTTTTCTTCATATTGGGACTTTTTTGCATAATTCTTAGCACCTGTACAAACGGTCGGAAATTCCGATGGAGAAGGTCCGATCGGACCATGTTGTCGGATAATCTGACCGCGTGTGGTCTACATCAGACTTTTTCCGTTGGAATGTCCGACCAACAACAACAACATGATCCGATCGGACTTTGTCCGATCGTTTGTAGAGAATTCCGATTGGACAAAGTGCCACGAATGCTCAGATCAAACTAGGAGACCAAAGCTATTGGCTACTAGCCCCAACATAGTCCCGTCGCAACAAACGAACTTTATCACGTTACGATCTATCGGATTTTCCAACAACTTTGTCCGACCGTGTGTATGCAACACCAGGTTCGGACAAAATTCGTCTGAAAAAATCTGACGGATTTTGTTGTCGGAATGTCCGACCATGTGTACAGGGGCTTATAGATATATGTTTCTTGATGAATTTTATGAATTACATTAATGTTTTTATGTGCGCCACATTTACTTTCTTTATATAATAAGATCATATTCTTCTTAAAAAAATCCCCCAAAAAAATTCAAACGTGCTGTTGTGAAAGGTAAAAGTAAAGTTTACAACTTGAGATATTGCATGAAGCCTCTCAGAATTAAGATAAATTAAGTAATGCAATGATGTGTTGTGTAACAAACAAGGACTCCAATAGTCGGTCCTAGTTCATCGTTTTAATATCAATAATTAAAATGATTTCACGTCAACGTAATGAAGGTGTAATTTTAAGAACTTCCCAGGTTCTCACTGGAGTTTTTCTAAAGATAACTAAAACAGTTCCAGAGTAATTACATGCAATTTTATTAACTTTATTCATGTTATGTCTTGTCTGTTATGCTTAGTCTATTGTAGCTGACTGTACTAATCTGCAGCTCCAGGGAAATTATCCTTGATAAAATTAATTCCTTTCTATCCTCCTTAGGTCAACAGTTACAACAGAAGACCAAATGGGAATTGACTTACAATTGCAATTGTACATGGCTCTTGCCTACTTTTAGTAATGTTGTACTGTGAGTGTTGTGACTGTAAATGTTGTATTCAGACCCAGAAAATGATTGAGGTAAACTAAAATAACATCAATACATTTTTATAATAATGGATATTTCCCACTAGTAAATTTGAGAAGGGTCATTGGATTGGCATCACACAGGGCTGAAACTGGGGTGGGGGAGACCTTGCGCCCCATGTGCCACATTAAGAAGGGCTCCATTCCGGGGACTTGGCTCTAGTAACTGACCTGGCAGGGGTGGGCTAACCCCACACCACCTGCCCCACATCTCTTGTGGGGTGCCCAGGGTCCCAGACACTGTGATCCTGCTCCTCTATGGCAGCCAGTATGTCTCCCACTGGCTGCCTATACGAGTCATTGCTGAGCCGAAATAGAAGCCTGTTCCTTCTTGGCTCTGATGTTCCATAGACACAGGCCAGAAGGAGGAGCCTGGGAGCAGGGACACCGCTGTACAGCAACTGCACTTACCTGCAATCGGTTATAGATAGAAATAGACACTTGCTAAGTGAGGGGACACAGTGACCGGTTGGAGGGTGGGGGGAATGGGATGAGGGTAGGTGACCATAATTTAAGTAATTTGGGGAGGTAAGAGGATATGTGCTGGGGCACTTTGAGAGGGGAGAGAGCTTGTGCTGGGGGGTCTGATTTGAAATCGGACTCCCCAACCCCACCGTCTAGCACAAGTCAACTCCTCTCCCAAAGTACCCATCATTTATATCCTCAATATCCTCTTATCCCCTCTTCCTAAATCTAAGAGATGGCAGCTGGCATAGAGGGGGCAATTAAAGCAACTGGGACCCCAGGGCATGTACCCCGTGTGCTCACACTAGCGTACACCTGCCAGGTGCGTTAAGGTCAGTTCACACTGCCTGCACACTAAACAGCAGTGGGTTAGTGTGGGGGCAGTGCTCCCTTCCAGTAAGCTGGTAGTAGAGGTCGATGTGATGTGCATTTTACTGCATCAAACAGCTTTTTTTTTTTTGTACAAACCTTCATTCATGTCACTGTTCAGCAGCACAACACAATGCGCTGCTGTACAATGACATGCAATGCCTTCCTGTGCACTGCAATAAAATGCAGGTTTGATATTGCTTCTAAATTTATTTTGTTATGTGCAATAGGGGTTATCATTGTGTAGCATCTACATACTAAATGAAGCAGTGGTATAATGCTGTTGTGATCATTTTTAAGTGTTACCTGGACTGGTTTGTGAACAGTCATGATTGTCTTTTTTAAAGGATAAGTTCACCTTTCAGAGCATGTTACATGTTATACCCAGAATTTGGACCTGGCCTGCCTTGATTCCTGCCCATACAGCCGCCTCCTGAGGGAAAAAATAATAAATGCACATTTTTTCCAGTAATTATATGTGTATTTACTATTTTTCCCAAAAGCGGAACTCAGCACTTAATGTTGTTGAATAATGTAATGCATATAATTTATAGTGTTTATAGTGCCTTGAACGTCCCGGCCACCTATTTTGTTTTTGAATTGTTCTGGGAGGTGTAAGCATGCAGATTAATCCATTTCACAAGCATGCGCAATTTTAAAGCATAACATGTTTGGTATCTATTTACCCGGCGCTACACCATATTATATATTTTACCAACATATTGTCTGTGTGCATTGAAATTCAATGCATGTATTTATGAGTTTGAAAAACTGGCACACAAATACCTTGTGACATAAAAATTTGCAAAACCCACCATTTTATTCTCTATGGCCTCTGCTACAAAAATATATAATTTTTAGGGGTTCTAAGTCATTTTCTAGCAGAAATACTGATTTTTTGTGTCAGAAGGCCTGTTCTTAAAGTGGATAATGCCTGAAGTACTTTTTGGATGTTGCTCTGAAAAAGTCTCAGTCAAGGAGTAGCAGAATGTGTTTTGGGGTGTAGTTGCAAGTATGGCTATGTCATATGTGAAAAACGTGTTAATATGACATTTAAAAAAAAAAATTCCAAAGAATTGTCGGAAAAAATTACAACTTCAAAAAACTCGCCATGCCTCTTAATAAATATTTTCGATGGTCTACTTTCCAAAAAAGGGGGTCATTTTGGGAATATTTTTACTGTCCTGGCATGTTAGGCCCTCAAGAAATGAGATAGGCCATCAGTGCATCAGGTTTGATCAGGTGTGATCAATTTTCAATGATTGTTACCATAGCTTGTGGACCAAATAATATACACTGATTTGGGTTATTTTACCAAAAAAATTAAGCAGTATAAATTTAGGTCAAATTTTATGAAGAAATCATTACTTATTTGCAAAATTGTATAACAAAAACAAAGAACTTTTTTTTCTTTAAACATTTTTGGTCTTTTTTATTTTTTAGCACATAAAATAAGAAAAACTCAGTGGATTAAATATCACCAAAAGAAAGCTACTATCTGTGTGAAAAAAATATTAAAATGTCATATGGGTACAGTATTGCATTACTGAGTAATTATCATTCACTATGCGGCAGCATTCAAAGCTGTAAATTGGCCTGGCCAGGAAGGGGGTGAACGTGTCCAGTATTGAGGTGGTTAACAATGCCCCTTAAGTCCCTCCCACCATTAACAGTTTGACCAAATCCAGTTTTTGCGGTAACGCACATAGCACACCACAGGTTACTACCTCTCAAAGATGTCCCTCATTCTTAAAATGGCTGTTAAAGCGTAGCTCCACCCAAATTATAAAAATATCTCCCTAATATTATTTGTAGCTCTGATATACAATCAGTTACTGGCCATTTCCGGGTTTGGGTTGCTGCGGATATGGGCGGTGTTGCTGCGGATATGGGCGGAGTCCTTTGTGCCTCACTGTCTCCTGGGATCCTTTTTTCTTAATTAATTGTAATTTTTATTGAGAGAATTTTTTACAGAATATGAAAAGATACAGAACTGACAATAGACAAGAAAAGTCTGGAGCATACCGTATTGGAGAGACTGATATAACCTCATGGTGACTACAGGTATACAGTAGTAGTCAAAGAATAAAAATAAATAACTAAAAGAAAACAAAGCAAAACAAAACGCATAAAGGAAAAAAACAACAGAAAGTATTACGTAAAACAATATTAAAATAAAAAGAAAGACTGAGAGACATCGTATATGTCGTAATGCAGAGGTTGGGGTCTTGAACTGTTGTTTCAATAACATGACTAATATCTGACAAAAGAGGGCTACATACCACTATAAATTTCCTCAAGTGATAAGGTAAGCTTCGAGTGGCCGTTGGGCCAGCAGAAAAAGTCTTAAAGTACCAACAAGATACAAAACATTGGGGAGCGAGAAGGTCAGGGAACACTAGGAGATGGACACCGACCGGGTGGCTAGGGGTACCAAGGGCACCTGTGGGAGCCCAAAGATCGAGGTATCCCAGGGGGCCCAAATCACGCCAAACCGGTCGGTCCCATCCTCCACCATAGCCGTCAAATGTTCCATCCTGTGTATGTCCTTGATGGTTTGTATCAGCTGAGTTTGGGTTGGGGGCTGAGTAGACAACCAATTAGAGGGGATAGCTCTTTTAGCAGCAAGCAGCACATAGGAGGCTAATTTATTAGCTGCCTTCCCCAACTCCGGGAAGGGAAGGCCTAGGAGAAGGTGGACAGGATCCAATGGAATGGGGGTGTCAAAAATCTTCTGGAGCATGTGGGATACCATGGACCAGAAAGGAGTATTTAGAGCACATTGCCAAAAGATATGATAATGTGTTCCCTTAGTCCTCCCACACCTCCAGCACATGGGAAAAAGAGAGGGGTCATACCGATGAATAACCTCGGGGGTCCTATACCAGAACAGTAGGACTTTATATGCTGTCTCTCTCTGTGCCACGCATCTGGAAATTTTAGAGGTGGAGGACCAAATTCTGGACCATTGTGGGAGAGTGATTTGTTGATTAAGGAGCTGCGTCCATTTGTCCACGTAGGAGTGGGATAGGGCAGTGAGAGAGGACCTCTGCTGCAGTATACGGTAAATACTAGAGATAAGCTTTGCTTGGTAGGTGCCCTGGGAGCAGAGCAGCTCAAAAGGCGTCGGTGTGGTGAGGGAGAGAGAGGGGGAAAGAGTTGAAAAGTAGTGAGTTATCTGGAGGTACGAATACCGCATGTGGTTCGGGAGTTGACTGTCAGTTTGGAGGGCCGAAAAGGGTTTAAGTTTACGCGTGACAGGGTGAACGAAGTGGCGGAGTTGGAACAGTTCCTCTTTAGCCCAGGGAAACATACGAACATGCGAAAGACTGTCAGGAACCGGATCCTTTTTTCTTGTTCCCAGGAGTCTGTGTGGCGGCCAGGCGCGAGTTATCGCACGATCAGTTGCCATCACAATGGGGCAGGACTTCCTACGACGGCGCCCGTTGTGATGGCAACCTGAGCTGTTGTCGGCGCTCCAATTTGCATTAACTGCGCATAGGCGAGATCGGCGATAGAACGGGCAGTGCATGCTGGTCCATCAGCAGCACAGTGTCCCGGAAGAGGACAACCAGCAGCATAACGATTTATAAGTTTTTATATGAGCAGAAAACTGGCAGCAGCAGTGTTTTAAAATGGAACAAGTGAGTGATAAATTTAAATATAATAATCGTTGTCATTTCCCTCAAAAAAAAAAAAAAAGCTTGGAGACAGTGGAACCCCGCTTTAAGGCAGTGCACACAGCCACTGATAGCCCCTCTGCTAGGATTATATAATATACAGTTTCTCACAAAAGTGAGTATGTGTCAGGGTTATGCAGTGATCTTCCTCTGTTTTCTTACCTCCCCTCATGTGTTCTGACTAGAGGCCAGCCACTTCCACCTGGTGGTTTTTATAACCTCTCCTCTAAGCATGGCTCCACCCCGGGCTCTATCAAGGAACCCTATATTAACCTGTGCACTGCAAGCCAGCGGTGCTGATCAACCATTGTGTACCTTTGTGTGTTTGGCTTCCTGTTACCTGCCGTGTGCTCTTCTGTTGTTCCATCACCGACTTTGGCGTGTCCTTGACTATCCCTGTTTGCCTGTGATCCTGACCTTTTGGCGTGTCCCTGACTATTCCTGTCTGCTTGTGGTCCCGACCTTGGCTTTATCCCTCACTATCCCTATCCTCCTGTTGCCTACTGTGGGTGTGAGCTGGGGGACCCTGGGGGTCACGACCTGGAGCCAGTTGCAGCCCAGTCCATCCTCACCACTAGAGGCTCTGGTGAACACCCGCTGGCTCTTAGACTCTGCGCCCCAGGGAATCCTACGCTCTAACCCTGGTGGGATCCATCTTGGTGTTCTGGCGGCCCTGCCTTCCTTATCACCTTAACTCCCATCCCTAGTAGTCAGCCATAGTGTCCACAACCTTGCGGTGCACTCCTGATCCCTACGGTGTGCATCTGTCACCTGGCCTCAAGGTGACCTGACAGTACGCCCCTCACATTTTTGTAAATATTTTATTATAGCTTTTCATGTGACAACACTGAAGAAATGGCACTGCTAAAATGTAAAGTAGTGAGTGTACAGCTTGTATAACAGTGTCAAGTTGCTATCCCCTCAAAATAACTCAACACACCATTAATGTCTAAACCGCTGACAACAAAAGTGAGTACACCCCAAGTGAAAATGTCCAAATTGAGCTTAAAGTCTCAATATTTTGTGTGGCCATCATTATTTTCCAGCTAATTGCATATCCCTGCTGTATATCTTTCTGACCAATTTCTGTTTACCTAGCACTATCCCCCAGATGATAGAAATAACAATAACTTTAAGTTAAGACTTTGTTGTGAAAAATTTGAGGCTGAATAAGCAATACATATAGGAACTCTCTAGATTTCATGACATTTAATCATATTTCTGACTTGATGTCGAGAGACTAGACTCTAAATGGACTAAGCCAAGTGCATAGGGAAGCAAAATATGCTAGTGTATACAATCAATAATAACAATGCTGGAAAAAGTCAGTTTATTGTATATAAAATCTCTACCTCCCAGTCAAGTATGATCCATAAACTTATGATTTTTTTTTTTTATTGTTCGCTTCTGCATTAAACACAGCTCTTCCATGGATGCATCAGCTGCCAATCTGTAACACACAGATGAACATTCAGTACTTCAGGACCATCTGTCCCCAATGACAGATTTTACCTCTACAAAAAAAGTCTGTACAATAAAATACATTTTTATCATGTGTTTTAAGTAGTGATATTATTAGTATAATGAGAATGCAGATATTAGCAATGTTCCTTGTCACCTTTGCTTTCCTTGGGGCAGCCATGTCCATGTACCAGTAAGCTAGGCTTCCTTGGCTTATAGGAATGGGGCAGTTATAGGTGACTAAACAAATACTTTTTTCACAGAGCTACCAGATGTTTTACCACCCTAAAATGCATTCATAAGAGTTCACATCAAATATTTATTTTTTCAGTTACTTATATAGCGCCATCAATTTACCCAGCGCTTTACATATAGTCTTTTAATAATTAAGTATATAAAAGCTCTCAGTGTGTAAAAAATAAAAAGAGTCTATCCATTACAATTCGCAGTGCTTGTACAAAAAGTGCTCTGCAAAAAAAAGATCCGTCCCTATAGTATAAATACATTCTTCCACCGTGTTTTTTTATGTAATCTGTGCAATCCGTGCTCCAACCTCAAGTGTTCCCACACTCACTAGAGACCCTTTGCTGTAAGAAATGTATTTATATTTTTAAATACATTTACTGCACTATGGTAGCTTGTCTTTCCTTGTCTTCTTCTTCACTATTACCTGTGTATTGGAGGCTGAATATAAAGAGTGGTACTTATTCATGTGAGAAGCAAGGAAGGGTCCATTCAGAGACTACACGTGTACAGAGAAGATCCCGGGAGGGAAAACATTCAAAAGCTTGGTTGACTTTTATGCCTAAAGCTAAGGGCCAAAATTCTCTGGTGTTTATCCCAAGGGGGGAAAACGGATTGCATGGATTGCACAGAACACACGATGGAAGAATATGTTTACGCTAACCATGGATTTCTTTTGCACTGAAAGCTTTTTTTTACAAGCACTGTGCATTGTAATGGATAGACTTTTTTAGGCGCTGAGCACTTTTATAAAGTTAATTATTAAAAGATTTTGTTTATTTGATGTGAACTCTTTTGAACACATTTTAAGGAGGTAAAACATATGTTAGGTGGGCTTCATGTCACTTTTGAACAGCAGCTATCAGAAAGAAAAATAGTGGGTGCCTTTGATTTGGTATAGTTTAGTACATAGACTGGATTTATTTGGTTTGTATAGGTGACACTACACTTAGCTATATTCCCTGATGACTTTTACAAAGGTGCCCCTTGAATGTTGGACCCTTCTATGTGGTTAGGCTGCAAAAAATCTCAACAATGTGCTATTTGCATACTCTGGAGGAGTAGCATAATGTGTTTTGGGCTCCTCTATGCATCTAGGCCGTTAAAAAGTCTCAAATATGTGGTAGCCTTACACTCCAGAGAAGTAGCAGAATGTGTTTGGGGTGTAATTCAAAGTATTTTTATGCTGTGTAGTAGAAATATCTTAACCTTAATTTACAGCATGCAACGGTTGGTGATGTTACAAGGGGGTGGTGCCACGAGAAAAAGTCACCTGGTGGCCCCGTTCCATAGCTATTTATGATATTTATGTCCTGTGAAAGCCTAAAGGCTCCCCTTGGATTTTGGGCCCTTCTTTGCATCTAGGCAGCAAAAAAGTCTCACGCATGTAGGAGGAGTAGGAGAATGTGATTTTGAGTTTAATTGCAAAGGTGCCCATGTGTGTGTGAGTGTGTGGATCACAGAATCATGCATATATCCTACTCTGATTGCCTTATACACCCTTTCTGACTCCCAGGGAAGGATTGGAGTCCTCCTAACTCCTATGCAGAGTCCTCCTGTCTCTCGGCCCGAGAGACAGGAGAGCTTAATAGGATACAGGAGCACTCCAATCTGTCCCTGGGAGTCAGAGAATGATATATGCATGGTTCCGTAATCCATTAACCCTCAAGTGTTTGGTTGATTGGAACAGCAGAGGAACACATTGGCTCCTAGGAGAGGCTCTTAAAGGCATATACACATTGAACGCTTTTTGATCTCAATAACTGAATGTCAACATGTTTTGGTAAGCGGCAGAATGTTTGTGTGGTAGAGGAACTATTGTGAGGAACATTTTCTGTTCACTGTGTCCTGAAGCTTGGATTTGTACTCACTGCTCACTGGATTTTAATCTCTGGATCTAACTAATGGACTTCACGTTTTGTATTTCACCTTTTTCATGTGTTATGTGACATACATTTGTTTGCGCATATATATGATATTATGGTTTGAGTATTTTTATTATTTCACATGTTTCTACATATTTATTTTATTGTCATTCACATTAAGTGTATTGTGGTCACTAAGATGCATATTTTTCATGCAATTTGTTTAATCATATATATGATATTATGGTTTTAGGATTTTAATTGCTTCACATTTTTGTATATTTCAATTTAATGTTTATTTACAATCAGTGTATTGTGATCACTATTCACAGTTATCTATTTATATGACATTTGAAGGAAGCACACCTGTGTGTATATATGTATTGCTTTACCGTTGTGTATTCCAACTGTCAGTTTACTTTTATGGTTGAATTATACAAAATGCACTACATAATATAGCTGTACATATGAAATGGAAACATATTGCAATAAAGCCCACCCTCAAACTGGAATCAAGCTACACTACACAGGAGAGTTCTGTGCTGCTTTCTTCAGTTCTAATTGTAAGTGATATTGTTTTATTTATTATTTATTAAACGATCTATGTACTGACACTTCCCTACACTCTGTGCTTGTGTTCTCTGATGTTCTATATATGCCAGCTGCATTTTTCCCAAGACTTAGATCATGATGCTGCAGTTGATTTGCTGTTTACCTCTGGATTGATGACATCACTTAGCCATTTCCACCTATATGCCCTGTGGCTTTCTAGGGACATTATCCTATGGATATAATCAGTGGCGGAACTACCACCATAGCGACCCGTGCGGTCGCTATGGGGCCCGCAGCTGAGGAGGCCCCAGTGAGTGGGCGGCGGGTGAGCTACCGAGCTGGCTGTCCGCTCGGCGCTCGTACAGTCACACTGACTTTACTAGCGGACGCAGCCGGGTGACTAAGCGTGGGTGGCGGCAGGGGGGGCGGGGGTTCGTCGGGGAAGCTGCCAGCGGGGAGGCTCGGTGGGTGGCCAATCAGCAGGTGGCGGGGCAGAGAGATGACATCATCTCTCACCGCCCGGCGCCCGCCCTGCAAACTGCCAGCTCAGCCCTCACTCACTGTGCAGGCAGCAGAGAGATTACATCATCTCTCCGCTGCCTGACTCAGACTGGCAAACAGACATGACAATCCCATTCCTCACCTTAGCAGGAAAGTGACAATACGCAACTTGTGGCAGGTGACGTGGCAAGTGGACAATATGCAATGTGTGTCAGGTGACGTGGCAAGTGGACAATCCGCAACTTGTGGCAGGTGACGTGGCAAATGGACAATCTGCAATGTGTGGCAGGTGACGTGGCAAGTAGACAATCCACAATGTGGGGCAGGTGACGTGGCAAGTTGACAATCTGCAATGTGTAGCAAGTGATGTGGCAAGTGGACAATCTGAAACTTGTGGCAGGTGATGTGGCAAGTGGACAATCTGCAACTTGTGGCAGATGACGTGGCAAGTGGACAATCCGCAATGTGTGGCAGGTGACGTGGCAAATGGACAATCCGCAATGTGTGGCAGGTGACATGGCAAATGGACAATCCGCAATGGGTGGCAGGTGATGTGGCAAGTGGACAATCCGCAATGGGTGGCAGGTGACGTGGCAAATGGACAATCCGCAATGTGTGGCAGGTGATGTGGCAAGTGGACAATCCGCAATGGGTGGCAGGTGACATGGCAAATGGACAATCCGCAATGGGTGGCAGGTGATGTGGCAAGTGGACAATCCGCAATGTGTGGCAGGTGACATGGCAAATGGACAATCCGCAATGGGTGGCAGGTGACGTGGCAAGTGGCCAATCCACAATGTGTGGCAGGTGACGTGGCAAGTGGACAATCCACAATGGGTGGCAGGTGACATGGCAAGTGGACAATTTGCAATGTGTGGCAAGGGACAATCTGCAACTTGTGGCAAGTGGACAATCTGCAATAAGTGGCAGGTGATGTGGCAAGTGAACAATCCACAATGGGTGGCAGGTCACGTGGCAAGTGCACAATCCGCAATGTGTGGCAGGGCACGTGGCAAGTGGACAATCTGCAATGTGTGGCAGGTGACGTGACAAGTGGACAATCCACAATGGATGACAGGTGACGTGGAAAGTGGACAATTTGCAACGTGTGGCAAGTGGACAATCTGCAATGAGTGGCAGGTGATGTGGCAAGTGGACAATCCACAATGGGTGACAGGTGACGTGACAAGTGGACAATCCACAATGGGTGGCAGGTGACGTGACAAGTGGACAATCCGCAATGTGTGGCAGGTCGACAATCCGCAACTTGTGACAAGTGACAATCTGCATCTGGTGGCAGGTGACACACTCTCGGGCTCCCACTGAGTCTGCATTATGGTGAGTTGAACTATTTCATTTTCTATAACGATGTAATAATAGAAATAATGTGTTTAAATCATCCTGACACCATAACACAAATGGTGCCGTGATAATTGAAGCGCCATTGCCCCAATAAATTGGCCCCCAAAAAAGTATTTTCTATCAGTGCCTCTCCCGAGACTAGACTCTGGATCCACCCCTGGGTGAGGGGGGGCCCATACAACATTTTTCTACAGGGCCCTGTGATTTCTAGTTACGCCCCTGGATAAAATCTCCATTATTTTTTTTAGAATCATTCAGAACTGTTCCTGGACTTTTAATGTCCACACTATAGTCCAGTCCCCCCACTTTTTAACATTCCTATAATCTCTGGGTTGTGAGTACTGGTCATTTTTGCTACACTACTTTGCAATTTGTGTCCTTTGTTTTTCACGGCTGAGAAATGTAAGTAAAAAAGGCTGGTGATTAGGGATGGCCGAACTGTTCACCCGGCAGTCGTTTCACGGCGAATTTTGCGTGTTCGCGATTTGCCCGATCGGTGGACTATTGCCGCTGTTCGCCCGGCGGACATATGTGTTTACAGTGTGAAAGAACTTTGACCCATGATGAAACATCCATCATGGGGTACAGGACAGCCAATGGAGACATTTCAGCACATGGACAATTGGACATTCCCCCTAACTTATAAATAGACCTGATCTGGCGGGCATTTTACATTCTTTCTTGTGTCATTACAGGGAGAGGTTGCTGTGTGGAGCAGGGAGAGACTGCAGTGACACAAATCGCTAGCTATTAGGTCCACAAAAGTCCTTTTAAGGACTGGTATGGTATAGGTGTAGTACAGGATATAGGGTTGAGTGCACTGCTATGCAAGTGATTGGTGCAGCAGCCTGTCTTTTATCAGTGCAGAGAGGGACGGGACGCTGTGTGCAGCAGGGACAGTCAGTTTAATCACTAGCTGTTACTATTAGGTCCACAAAGGTCCTTTTAAGGACTGGTATTGGTGTACAGTATATAGGGGTTAGTGCACTGCTGTGCTTGTGATTGGAGCAGCCTGTCTTTTGTCAGTGCAGCAGGGACAGCCAGTTTAATCCCTAGCTGTTACTATGTGGTCCACAAAGGTCCTTTTAAGGACTGGTATGGTATAGGTGTAGTACAGTATATAGGGTTGTACACGTATAATATACTTTATTCCAAATATAGAAAGAATATTATACTTGACTGCTGCCTTATTCTGCAGCAGTCCTTTATGAGTGTAGGGACTGAGGTACAGTCTGCACATCACTAGCTACTCGGTTCACAAAGGTCCTTGTAAGGACTGGTATATCTGTACAATATATAGGGTTGTGGTGCACTGCTGCAGATTGCTGCCATATTCTGCAGCAGTCCTTTATCAGTGTAGGGACTGAGGTACAGTCTGCACATCACTAGCTACTCGGTTCACAAAGGTCCTTGTAAGGACTGGTATAGCTGTACAATATTTAGGGTGCTGGTGTACTACTGCTGACCGCTGCCCTATTCTGCAGCAGTCCTTTATCAGTGTAGGGGCTGAGGTACAGTCTGCACATCACTAGCTACTCGGTTCACAAAGGTCCTTGTAAGGACTGGTATAGCTGTACAATATATAGGGTGCTGGTGCACTACTGCTGACCGCTGCCCTATTATGCAGCGGTCCTTTATCAGTGTAGGGACTGAGGTACAGTCTGCACATCACTAGCTACTCGGTTCACAAATGTCCTTGTAAGGACTGGTATAGCTCTACAATATATAGGGTGCTGGTGCACTGCTGCTGACCGCTGCCCTATTCTGCAGCGGTCCTTTATCAGTGTAGGGACTGAGGTACAGTCTGCACATCACTACTCGGTCCACAAAGGTCCTTGTAAGGACTGGTATAGGTGTACTATTTGGTGTGCAGTATATAGGTGTGTAATACACATATAAAATACTTGCACATATAGAAAGCATAGTATAGTGCATTTCCATTGTGCAGCATTGTGACTGCTGAGCGGTTTGCAGCGATACTACAGAGAGCAACAAACGCAATAAAAAAAAAGGATTATAACTGGTGTGATAGACCAGTGGCCCCCAAAAACAACAGATTGATTTAGGGTGTTATATACCTTCTTCCACATACATACTGCACTTCTCTAGAGACTTTTGTCACAGGGTCATTTAAAAAAGGACAGGCAGAGGAAGAGGCAGGCCCTTCCGCAGGGGTGGTAGGTGTAGGGCAGGAGCAACAGACTTGAGCCAAAGTAGCAAATTGCAGAAGGTGCGTGCGATTACGTCAAAGGACGCACCAGACCTGGTTGAGTGGCTCACTCAGCTTTACTCTTCTGCACCCTCCTCATCCTCTTGATCTGCACCCTCTTCTTCACTCTCTGCTATGTGCACCCCCAAAGACACTACCACCAACACCACCACCACCATATACCTTCAGCTTGAGTCACAGGAATTATTTTCTGATCCATGTCAAGACATTTCCGATGCGCAGCCACTCTTGGCATTGGATCAGGAAGAGGAGGTAGCAACAACCGCCGCTCAGCAGTCTGGCGACAGTACCCAGATCAGCCCATTGAGGAGGTTTGTCCCCGCTGTTGCTGCCTACTCCGAGATCTCAAATTTTAGTGGTGGGGAAGGTGACGTCGATGATGACGTGTCTAGTGATGTCACGTGGGTGCCCACAAGAGAGGAAGAGGAGGAGAGTTCAGAGGGAGATATGGACCAGCAGATAGGGAGGAGAAGCAGGAAGAACTTAGATTTCACAGGAGGGACAAAGCAAAATGCGAATGTATCAGGAGCGAGGCATCAACCATGTACGGTCACATCTGGTGCTCCCAGGACGCCGGCACATGGCTCCGCAGTGTGTCCTTTTTTTAACGTATCCGTTAATGACAATAGTGTTGCCATCTGCAATCTTTGCAGTCAACGCATAAGTCGCGGTAAGCCCAACACTCACCTAGGGACGACCACCTTAAGAAGGCACATGAGCTGCCATCACCGAGCCCAGTGGGAGCAACGGAACACACAAAGCCACACACCAGGCTCTCACCGTCCAGCCTCGTATTCTACTTCTCCTTCTCCTCTCTCCTCACAATTGTCCTCCACTCCACCTTCCATTACGCCATCCTCACGTTTTTCAGCAAAAAGGCAGGCTTGCGTGGGCCAAATGTTCGAGCATAAAAAAATGATGACGCCGGATAACCCTCTTGCCCAGCGGTTGACGGCTGGCTTGTCAGAACTCATAGCCCGCCAACTACTGCTATATAAACTGGTGGACTCGGAGGCCTTTCCAAAATTTGTGGCAATTGGAACACCACAATGGAAGGTCCCAGAAAGGAAGTATTTCTCACAGAAGGGCACCCCAGAGCTATATGGCCATGTTCAGTGGCAAGTGAATGTACAGTGACTACAAGTAGTATTCAACCCCCTGCAGATTTAGCAGGTTTGATAAGATGCAAATAAGTTAGAGCCTTCAAACTTTAAACAAGAGCAGGATTTATTAACAGATGCATAAATCTTACAAACCAAAAAGTTATGTTGCTCAGTTAAATTTTAATAAATTTTAAACATAAAAGTGTGGGTCAATTATTATTCAACCCCTATGTTTAATATTTTGTGGAATAACCCTTGTTTGCAATTACAGCTAATAATCGTCTTTTATAAGACCTGATCAGGCCGGCACAGGTCTCTGGAGTTATCTTGGCCCACTCCTCCATGCAGATCTTCTCCAAGTTATCTAGGTTCTTTGGGTGTCTCATGTGGACTTTAATCTTGAGCTCCTTCCACAAGTTTTCAATTGGGTTAAGGTCAGGAGACTGACTAGGCCACTGCAACACCTTGATTTTTTCCCTCTTGAACCAGGCCTTGGTTTTCTTGGCTGTGTGCTTTGAGTCGTTGTCTTGTTGGAAGATGAAATGACGACCCATCTTAAGGTCCTTGATGGAGGAGCGGAGGTTCTTGGCCAAAATCTCCAGGTAGGCCATGCTATCCATCTTCCCATGGATGCGGACCAGATGGCCAGGCCCCTTGGCTGAGAAGCAGCCCCACAGCATGATGCTGCCACCACCATGCTTGACTGTAGGGATGGTATTCTTTGGGTCGTATGCAGTGCCATCCAGTCTCCAAACGTCACGTGTGTGGTTGGCACCAAAGATCTCGATCTTGGTCTCATCAGACCAGAGAACCTTGAACCAGTCTGTCTCAGAGTCCTCCAAGTGATCATGAGCAAACTGTAGACGAGCCTTGACATGGCGCTTTGAAAGTAAAGGTACCTTACGGGCTCGTCTGGAACGGAGACCATTGCGGTGGAGTACGTTACTTATGGTATTGACTGAAACCAATGTCCCCACTGCCATGAGATCTTCCCGGAGCTCCTTCCTTGTTGTCCTTGGGTTAGCCTTGACTCTTTGGACAAGCCTGGCCTCGGCACGGGAGGAAACTTTCAAAGGCTGTCCAGCCCGTGGAAGGCTAACAGTAGTTCCATAAGCCTTCCACTTCCGGATGATGCTCCCAACAGTGGAGACAGGTAGGCCCAACTCCTTGGAAAGGGTTTTGTACCCCTTGCCAGCCTTGTGACCCTCCACGATCTTGTCTCTGATGGCCTTGGAATGCTCCTTTGTCTTTCCCATGTTAACCATGTATGAGTGCTGTTCACAAGTTTGGGGAGGGTCTTAAATAGTCAGAAAAGGCTGGAAAAACAGATAATTAATCCAAACATGTGAAGCTCATTGTTCTTTGTGCCTGAACTACTTCTTAATACTTTAGGGGAACCAAACAGAATTCTGTTGAATTGAGGGGTTGAATAATAATTGACCCTCTGAATAAACTTTTCACTATTTAAAAAAAAATTAAACAAAGAAATAACATTCTTTTTAACTGCAGTGCATTTCACACTTCCAGGCTGATCTACAGTCCAAATGTCACAATGCCAAGTTAATTCCGAATGTGTAAACCTGCTAAATCTGCAGGGGGTTGAATACTACTTGTAGGCACTGTATGTCTGGCACACAGTGTCGGTGCCAAGATACATCTGACCACAGACACGTGGTCTAGCAAACACGGGCAGGGAAGGTATATCACTTTTACTGCCCACTGGGTGAACCTTTTGACGGCCGTCAAGCATGTAACTCATGGCACCCGTGTAGATTTGGTTTTACCGCCATGGATTGCATGCAGGCCTGGCTCTTCTTCTCCTCCTCCTCCTACTCCATCCTCCTCCCTCTCCTCCTCGGCTGACTCCTCCTTTTCCGCTGTTAGCGTCTCTTCCGCTGAGCCACCCAAGCTCCCCAGAACCTATTCAACATGCCAGGTGAGATGTTGCCATGCCGTGCTGGTCTGTTGTGCCTGGAAGCCAAGAGCCACACTGGCCCGGCACTCCTTTCAGCTTTGCGTTCACAGGCAGATCAGTGGCTAACACTGCTCAATTTGACAGTTGGTAAAGTTGTGTGTGACAACGATGCCAATCTGCTTAGCGCATTGAAACAAGGCAAAATTACGCATGTGCCATGCATGGCACACATCTTAAACTTGGTTGTGCAGCGATTCGTTGTCAAATACCCTGGGCTCCAGGACATCTTGCGGCAGGCAAGGAAAATCTCGGCCCATTTCAGAAGATCTTACACGGCCATGGCTCACCTTGCTGACATTCAGCGGCGACACAATCTGCCAGGTCAGACGTCTTATTTGTGATTGCCCGACACGATGGAACTCAACCTTCTATATGCTTGATAGGCTGCTCCAGCAGAAACGTGCAGTTAACGTCTACCTGTATGAACTCTGCGGCAGAACAGGTTCTGGGGAGCTGGGGTTTTTTTCACCGCGCCAGTGGCTGCTCATGCGCGACGCATGCAGACTTCTGCGCCCATTTGATGAGATCACCAAACTGGTCAATCGCAGCCATGGCGCCATCAGTGACATTGTACCTTATGCCTTCTTTATGGAGCGTGCATTGGGTCGTGTCATTGATCAAGCCATGCAGGAGCAGGAGCGGGAAGATGAGGAAGTCGCAATGCTGGATGAATTCCCAGGGGGGGCTACTCTATCTGAGACAAGTCAACAACAGGAGTCTGAAGAGGAGTCAGAGGAGGATGGTGCTGGGGTGGATGAGGAGGAGCAAGAAGAGCATGCTTTAAACCTTTCTGGGATCCCTGTTGTTGTGTGTGGATGGGGAGAGGAGAACGAGGAGGACAACATTATCCTGGATGATGAGCAGGAGCCTGGCCACCACACCGATTCCAGTTTAGTACAAATGGGGGCCTTCATGCTCCAGTGTTTTAACAGGGACCCCCGTATAAAAAGCATAAGGGTCAAGGACCAGTACTGGGTGGTAACATACTTAGACCCCCGGTAAAAACACAAAATGGCGGGAATGTTACCACCGTCACAGAGGGCTGTCAGAATGGAGCACTTCCAGGCCTTGCTTCGAGAAATGCTGCATTCTGCTTTTGCGGGTGCGCTGGCAGCAGAGCAATTCCCACTCCCAGAGAAAGAGTTGCGGGTACCAATCCAACAGTGCCTGCAAGAAGAGGGCGGTTTAAAGATGTGTTGGTGACTTCTGATATGAGGTAATTCTTTCAGCCGACCCATCGACAGGTCTCATCCGGATCCAGCATCGGGGAACGCCTAGACCGTCAGGTGTCCGACTACATCGGGTTAACAGCCAATGTGGACGCTCTGAGGAGTGATGAACCCCTGGACTACTGGGTGGGCAGGCTTGACCTCTGGCCAGAGCTTGCCCAATTTGCAGTGGAACTGTTGGTTTGCCCCTCATCCAGTGTCCTGTCCGAAAGGACGTTCAGCGCAGCAGGGGGGATTGTGACCGATAAGCGCACTCGCCTAGCTCACAACAGTGTTGACTACCTCACATTTCTGAAAATTAATGAGGCATGGATCGCGGAGGAATTCAACACATGTGACCAGTAGACCATGTATATCTTTATAAACAATTTATTTAATCAAGCACACAAACCTTTTTTCTACATTTGGCTCACTTTCTTATACAAAAAAAGCACACCGTACTATATGCTCGTACCCGCCTGTTTGAAGAGGTTGAGCGGTGTCATATTTTTGGGGCCCAGCAGCGAGTTTCTGGTATCAGTGCTGCTGTCAGTGCTCTATATCACGTTGCTGGTGTCAGTGCACTTTATCATGGTGCTGGTGTCAGTGCTCTATATCACGGTGCTGGTGTTAGTGTTCTATATCACAGTGCTGGTGTCAGTGCTCTATATCACAGTGCTGGTGTCAGTGCACTCTATCATGGTGCTAGTGTGAGTGCTCTCTATCACGGCGCTGGTGTCCGTGTTCTATATCACTGTACTGGTGTCAGTGCACTCTATCATGGTGCTGGTGTCAGTGCTCTATATCACGGTGCTGGTCTCAGTGCACTCTATCATGGTGCTGGTGTCAGTACTCTATATCACGGTGCTGGTGTCAGTGTTCTATATCACAGTGCTGGTGTCAGTGCTCTATATCACGGTGCTGGTGTCAGTGCACTCTATCTCAGTGCTGCTCTCAGTGCTCTCTATCACGGTGCTGGTGCCAGTGCTCTATATCACTGTGCTGGTGTCAGTGCACTCCATCACAGTGCTGGTGTCAGTGTTCTATATCACAGTGCTGGTGATCATCTTCTGCACCCTCTTCATAGCCTACCCTGACCTTTCCTCTCCTCCGAAACGCCCCGTTGGAAGTTCGTCCATCTCTACTGGTGTTATTGGTTGTGAAGGACTAGGCAGTGCCTGCACCTACTGGCAAAAACCATTGACAACAAGAAGCTATCATTTATAATAGCAAAAGTAATAAAAATATTATATATGGTGTGCCAACAATTTAAACGCTTGAAGTAAACCTTGAGCTCATCCCTACCCAGGAGCAGGAAGTATGTTATTAGCAGCATTAGCATGTGAAAATAAAAGAAGAAAGCCTACAAATTTAAGAAAACGAATGCAGCCATCACATCTCATGCAATATATTACAATTTTGTTTTTTGGTTTCAGATACGCTTTAAAAGCGAATAAGAAAAGGAACAATCCACCAGATGGTTGGTGTAAATAAAACAGCTTTTAATTGCAATGGATTTTTATTGACGTTTTACATGAAGCTATACATATACATACACATATACATCGTTTCTTTTTGTAGTGCATAATAACATGGGTCAACCTATATGCATTATAGAGAAAACAGAAAAGATGATTCCTCAGTACATCACCCGATAAATTCGGTTGTCCAAGGATTTACGTGGACAGTCCGTCTACTTAACGAGCTCACCATTATGAAGAGGAGGCCTCCCCTCCGGCACCCCTAGTGGGTACTCGCTGTGCCTAGTGAGGGAATACCTCCTTCCTCCCCTAGTTGGGCAATCTCTATCCCACAATGTTAAGCATAACCATCCTATCTGTGAGACTCTAAAGCGGATGTCATGTATTGATGCATATTTTATATATGTCTACAATGCAGGAATTGTATAATAAATCAACAAAGCTATTTCAACGGATTGTTACTCATCATGTAAACTGTAACAATCAACGAACAAGACGCCGTGCAGGCGAGAAAAGAAAAACATACAATAAATGAAGGAGAATAATGGATGTTTAACATAAAAGAAGGTTAACAAATAAAAATTATAACCCAAAGTAAAATTAAATAATATATATTAAATTAAAAAGAAAAAGAGCCGTATCTTCGGAGCCATATCCCAGTTTCGCTTATACTGTCATGCAAGTCTAGGTCATTATCAAGTTAGAATCATATCAGTTTTGTGTTATTAAACCAGTCAGTCCATGGTTTCCAGTTCGTTTTAGCTATGAGAAATTTACCCTGGATTGAAGCAAACATGGTTTCATACATGGCATGGGTGTCAGTGGTCATAATGACTTCCTTTAACGTTGGTGTATTATGATCTTTCCAGTGTCGTGTGATAACCAGTTTGGTGCTTAGAAGTAAATGGGATACAATCGTTCTAGTAGGTTTGGGAATCAAATCTATGTTTAAGGATAAAAATGGCCAGGTTAATGGGGATGTAGGTCTTTGTTATTTGTGAGCATATACGAAATACTTTGTCCCAGAGTGTTTGTATTTTCGGACATTCCCAGAATATATGGTACAAGGTACCAGCATGGTCACATTGTCTCCAGCATAGTGGGAAGGTGTTGGGAGCAAATTTGGAGACCCTATATGGGGTAAGGTACCAACACCGTAGTATTTTTTGTGTCAGCTCCCATAAGTTAATACATTTGGTGGAGGCGTAGGTTGTTTGCAGTGCCGTTCGCCATTGATCTACCGTGATCGTTTTACCTAAGTCTTTTTCCCATGCATTAATATTAGGGGTCTTGCTGAATGTTAACTTATCATCAAGGGTATTATAGAATAAGGAGATCCCCTTTATGGTGGTAGAGGGTTTAGTAAGATATAAAACAATCCTCCAGGGGAGTTGTATAGCTGGAAGGTTATTAGAGTGGAGAAGATGCTTAATTTGAATATATCTGTATTTTTTAGACTCCTCTAGGCCATATTCAATTTGTAATGCTCGGAATGTCTTTATTGCCAGTCCTATCCTAATATCATCTATGTAAGTGATGCCCTTCTCTAGCCAATGAGATGTTTGCAAGTTGGGGATGAGCCCAGCAAGACTGGTAATAGGAATTTTTATTTGAGAGGTAGGAGTTGTGAAGGTTTGATTAAGGAGTATTTTCCAAGCCCGTAGAGATGCTATTATAGAGGGAGCCAGAGATTTGATGCGGGAAATGTTGGATGTGTTTGTCAGTAGGTAGTCATATAGACTGTTGTTGGGGATTTGGCTTTCTTCAAGTTCCCACCATCTCATTATGGGTGATTCAGGGAACCATGCCCTCATTTGTGCTAGGATTGAGGCTACATAGTAATCATGAATCTGAACATTCCCCCCCCCCCCCCCCCCCCTCAGCTGTTCTTGATGCTATTGAACTTTTAAAGGCCCACCTAGCTTTTTTCCCTTTCCATAGGAAGTTGTTCATGGTAGATTGCACCTTGGTGAAATAGTGTTTGGGGGCAGGGATGGGCAGAGACCTAAATAGGTAGAGCATTTGTGGCAGTATTATCATTTTTATTGCTGCTAATCGACCTGACCAGATAAGTTCTGTTTTATCTAGATCTTGTAGTTTCGACTGTAAAGATTTTAAAAAGGGAATGTAATTGCTAGCGTATAAATCTTTAGTAGTGGAGGTCAGGGTGATCCCCAGGTACCTTATGCCATCCTTACTCCATTTGTATGGAAACCGTGTACTGATTCTCGTCTGCATACCTCCATCCACTCCCATCCCCAGTATATAAGATTTACTCTCATTAACTTTATAATAAGACATTAAACATTCTTAGAGTGTGATGTACCGAAGCCAGGGATTTTTCCGGATTTGTGAGCATTAAAATAATGTCATCTGCGAACAAACTAATCACATGTTCAGAGTTTTGGGCCTTAAATCCCAGTAATATTTGGGTGGGACCTGATACAGGCTGCCAGGGGTTCTAAGATCAAGTTAAAAATTTGTGGGGATAGAGGACACCCCTGACGTGTCCCATTAGTTATTTGGAAGGGGTTGGAGAGCACACCCGAGGTGTATACCCTGGCTGAGGGATTCGAGTATAAAGCCATTATGGCCATTAGAATCTTACTGGAGAAGCCAAATTTGTCCAGAACTTTACTTAAATATCCCCAGTGAACTCTGTCAAAGGCCTTCTCCGTGTCCAGAGCTAGGAGCAGAGAAGGCCTTTGTCCAGCTCCAGCCAAATGAATGATGTTCGTCAGTCTCCTCGTAGCATCCAAGGTCTGACGTCCCTTCGTAAACCCAGTTTGGTCGGGGTGTATTAAGTGAGGTAGAATGTCTATTAGCCGGTTTGCTATTAATTTGGCATAAAGTTTCACATCTGTGTTTAATAAAGATATGGGTCGAAAATTGGCTGGGGTGTTTTCCCTGGCTTCGGCAAAGTCACTATGACAGCGCTCAGCATTTCAGGTGGGAAGGAGGAGGAGGCCGCGGCATTGTTAAATAATTCAGTCAAATGAGGTAATAGAAGCAGTTTGAATGATTTGTAATATTCCCCGTAGCAGAGAAGCCGTCAGGGCCTGGGGACTTTGAACTGGGGAGTGAGTCTATTGTCTTGAGAATTTCTTCTCTGAGGTAAAAGGTGTATTGAGTCATTCTAAGTGTTGAGGGGAAAGTGTGGGCAGAGATATTTGCTGTAGAAAGTCAATGATTAATGTGGGTCTAGGCTGGATAGTATCAGTGTTGTCTTTTAAATTGTAAAGGGAACTATAGTAAGCACTAAATGCGTTGGCAATGTCTTGAGGGTGTTGCAATTTTCTTTTGTCTACGGGATGAAGGATGTACGGAATTTTGGATTTTTGTCTATGACCTTTGATTTGGTGTGCAAGTAGTTTCCCAGCTCTGTTACCCTGCGTGTAGTATGTCATTTTAAGTCTTTTTGTCTGTTTCCCAAATGATTCCATTAATAGGATTCTCAGATCATGTCTCAGTCTATTCAGTTTATCAGTCAAAAATTGGGATGTGTTCTGTTTATTTTTAGATTCTAAGTCACAAATCTCGTCTGTAATTTTGCATAGTTTCTGTTGCCGCTGCCTCCTCGCCCTGGCCCCTAGTTTGATGAAAATACCACTAATGTATGCCTTATGAGCATTCCAAAGTACAAATCTATTATGCATTGAGTGCTCATTAATGGAAAAAAATTCCTTCAAGTGGTCCTCGATCTGTGCCTTGTTTTCTGGTAGTTGCATAAGGTAGGAGTTCGCCCTCCAAAGAGGGATAGATTCAAATGTGGATGAGTCTCTCAAAGATAGCGTGACTGACGCGTGGTCTGACCATGTAATAGTGTTGATAGAGGCAGACACTGCTTTAGATAGGGTTTGTTGATCGACCAAAAATAAGTCTATCCTCATACGTATACGTGCGGTGGGGGGCGGAAAAAACTTAAAGTCCCTCTCCGCTGCATCATCAAATATACCTTCTTTATGCAATGTTCTGCACAGAGGAGTAGTCAGACGTTTTGGTTTGGACGTTGTGTCGATGGATGGATCGGGTGCTACGTTGAAGTCACCACATAACACTAGAGAGCCTCTTTTGCATTTTCCGACCTTTTTCAGAATTTTGTGAAAGAAGCGGATTTGCTGGGAGTTAGGGGCATAAACATTCACAATGGTGTATGCCACTTGATTGATATCACAAATCAGGATCAAATAGCGACCCTGAGGGTCTACAATTTCCCTATGTAGAGTGAATGCTACAGAGTCCTTGACCGCTATCATAACGCCTTTTGTTTTAGAATTGGCATTCGCAAAAAAAATGTGTGGGAAATTTTTATGTTTACAGACTGGTGCAGATTTTTGACAAAAGTGGGTTTCCTGGGCACAAAGGACGTCCGATCCATTAGATAGTGCTTCCTCCCACATAGATTTCCTCTTCATGGGGTGGTTAAGCCCTTTAGTATTAATAGACAAAAAATGTATTGCCATGGAGAGGGTTGGTGGTGAAGATGGATTTGGGTACTTTGTACATGGAGAGAGAGCGAAAACACTTTGAAAGTCCTAAGGGGAGTGAAGTGGCTAAGCCGTAATAAAGGTACTCACAGTTAGGCCAGGGTTGGATTCGTTGAAGGTATTGTTCTTCGGGTTGCTTTTGGCAACTTCTATCTGTGCGATGAGTGTGCACAACTGAAGTAAGCTGCAGAGCAGGAGAATGCTGGTATGGCTCCGAAAAGAAAAGCAAAAACTCGAGGAAAGAGAAAAAAAAAGAAAGTCCAGGTATTACAAACATAACTTAGAAAAAGAGAACAAGTGAACATGGTAAAACCCAACATAGGGCTAAGCCACCCCATGGAAGATTAGGGGTGGCCCGTATGCAACTAAGTGCTGCTCAAGTGATTCGGGGTAAGAGTTCAGGCCTAGCGGTTATCCTGCTTCCCAGTTAGGGATATATGATGACTCCGTCTGTGTAACAATTAGGTGTGTGAACTGGTGTTTTTTGGTGTTACTCTCTTCCAGTCCGGGCTGGGTAGTCGACGGTTGGAGGTATCCGCATTGTTATCTCTAGCGTCAAGAAAGATCCCCCATTCTTTCAGCAGGGCGATACCCTTTTCCAAGGAATCCACTACAAATGATCGTTCCTTGTAGGCAATTGTTATTTTGGTGGGGTATCCCCAACGGTAGGGTATTTGGTGGTTTCTTAAAACTTTTGTTATCATATTCAAGTTTCTCAGTTTTTGCAACGTATGCTGTGACAAATCAACATAAAACTGCAAATGTTGGTGTTGAGGTGGGAGTTGTTCTTGTTTCTGCATCAGCTGCTCTTTCGCATGGTAAAAGTGCATGCGGAGAATCACATCTCTAGGGATTTTTTCTGGGAGGTACGTCTGTTTTGGCAGACAGTGTATTCTATCTATGGTTAATTCAATGGCGGAGAGATCAGGTAGTAGGGAGGTAAAGAGGTCAGTAGCATAGGAGCGCAGGTCTGAGGCTTGAACGGATTCCTCTAATCTTGAGGTTGTTCCTCCTGGACCTGTCTTCAATGTCTGCCAGTTTATCTCTCACCCAGGTTGATTCCCCCTCCTGTTCCCCGTGGGCATCCACTAGGTCGTTTATGGTGGATGTGAATTCCCCCATCTTGCCTTCTATGTGATCCACTCTATCTTCCACTACTTTTACTTCCCCGCTGAGTCTATTCATACAGCTCATCATATCCGCTTGAAGCGTGTTTCTCAGCGAGACTAACATATCTTTGAGTACTGTGTCCAACACAGGCTGATTCGTAATGGGATAGTTAGTTATAGAGTCATGGAGTTCCCTGGTGTCATCCTCAGAATCTACCACCGGGCTCAGCGCGGGGCTGCATCCGGTGCCATCCAGCTCTAGTTTTGCTTTAGCTGGGCTCCCCGAGGGAGAGGATGCCGGGGGGGGGGGGGTCTGGTCACTGTAAGAGTCTTTATTTTTAGGGGATGATGCACTGGTGAGCTGTTTCAGCTGGCTCTTAGAGATCAGTGAGGGTGGAGGGTCAGCGCCATCTTGCCTACCTCCATGTCGCGGCTGTAGGAAGTAATCTGTTAGCCGTTGTGGCTTCGATGATCCTTTTCGTTTGCCCATCATGCTTTTTAGATGTGCCCCTCTTGAAACGCCAGGTGCAGGTGTCAAAAAACGGGGCCCTGATAGCCGCTTGTCTGCGTTACATCCACGGGGAAGCAGGAGCTCTGGAATCAAGCTTCCATTCGGTTCCGCTGCAGGCCACACCCCCCAATAAAACAGCTTTTATTAAAAGCTGCCATTTGAACCCCACAGACACCATAGCATGCAATGCATTTTAGACCACTCAGGTCCTTTTTTGAGCCATGTCACACATTGTAAAATTAAATTTTGTATATAGGCAGCTACAGCCAAATACTCAGTACATAATTAAAAAAAAACATGCGCATACATAACGTATATGAGTGTCATCTTCAACAATTCCATTAAATATAATGTAGCCAGATATTGAAAAAAAGGTCCAGTCAATAGTATACAATAATAATTAAAACTAATAAAAAAGGACCAGTTTAATCATTTAAAACTACAAAAATAGTGACACTATATTTGTGGATGTGGAATTATAATGATAACAGGAATGCATAAAACATTTAAAAATAAGCTTTCTCTGGAGCACCAATGCTACTCCACTACAAATTTTCTTTAATATGTCTAACAAAATATGTCAAAATTATGACTTTTTGCTGACTGAACACAGAAAAATATGTTTATCGTGTATCTGCAAATGTAGTCATTGTCTAGATTGTAATTCCTTCTGGATACTACACAGAGATGACTTATTATGCATGAAATAATTAGATACAATTTACATTTTTAAACAATGTTAATTTGTGCACATTCAGGTTTTAAAAAACAGTACAATAAAAAATGTAAATATACAGTACTCAACAGCCTAATTTGACACTGTGCTCAATAAGGAATTCTAGTCAACAAACACAATCTGAAGATGTCATAGTATAAAAATCCTAAAAACTTTATTTTGAATACATATTCATAAATCTTCTGTTGGCAGCCTTGTATTAGACGCACACCTTTCCCCAGTAGGTGGCATGTATTGCTAACATGCCACCTGATGCCACCCACATCAATGTTAGCTATGACAAATGTACTTTAGTATACTATGCCTCTCAGGAGCATTTTCAAGTAAGTGGTGAGAGGGGAGGAGTACAAACTGTGTTTATTACAGAGGAGAGCGTAGGCAGGAACAATGCATCAAAGCACAATGGGCAACCGAGTGCATCTCATACTGAAATAATGACAAGAGCAAATAGTGCCACCTGTTTTATACACCCAAAGCCAAGGAAACAGACTGGAAGCAGACTTTAACCTGCATATTTATAGGCTAGGAATTGGAACAGTTGTATATCCACAGTATAGTAAGAAAAAAAATCCTTTATCCTTTATTATTATATGCTATTTGATGAAAGCGTATCAATCTGGGCACAAGTTTTGGTTTGAAGTTTTACATTAAGATTACTGATCTTCCATAGGGATAATTAAAATGACAAAATACAAGGCATATAGCCTAACCTAATTCAATTTCAAATCCTAAAGCCTACTCAAAAAAAAAAAAAGCACAGGGACATTATTAACAATTGATGCCATGTGGCCCTTGTGCTGCTGTCTTCTTCTGTATTAGAAATCATACTTCTCTGATCCCCTCCATCTCTCCACTTCATCAGTGTAGGAGGTCTAATTGAGTTGACGGTCAGTTAACTAATCATATGCAAACAAAATGCTTTATTTATTCCACCTGCATGCAATTGCATATTGTTTTCAAAGTGAAATTACACCATGGGCAAATTCCCATGGGTAGCTGGATGATACTGGCTGGAGGTGAACTATGGGCTTTCTCTTTCCCCCGTGCTGTTGTGTCACTGCCAAGAGGAGTGCCCTGCTGTGTGCACTTCAGTCAGCCCTCTCCTCTCACTTCTTACTGATATGTGGAGAACGGGATGATCACTTATATGAGTGTGCCCGGTCCCCTGCACACCTTCAACCCTCCCTGCTGCTGGCTGTGTGCAGGCAGCTGCTAACATGAGCGCTCTTTGAAGATCCCTTTCATTTTGTCAATGGCAGATCCATTGAGGGGCAAGTGTGGAACAGCCCCTAAGGACAAGTGAATGGAGGTTAGTGGCTGCAGGACTTTAATACCCAGGCTTCCCTGTATCAAGAGGAGGGATACAGGATTTTTCCCAAGCAAATTACCAGAGCTTGGGGAGAACAGCATGGGGAGCGAGAGAATGTGGGTCTATCGCTGAGGTCTGTACCGGTTCTGTGTGTGCCAACGTCAGAGAGTACCTGATAGTAAAGAGCTAATTGTGAGGACTGAGACTGCTGGGCCAACGGACAGCCAAGTATATGGAACCAGACTTGCTGCATGCCAGGACAGGTAAGCAGAGCTACAAAGTTAACTCCCTTACCACTCACAGTTAATGAAATAGAGACAAATCCTTATCTAACAGCCCATTAGCCATCTTTTGTGAATTGCATTACCCAATTGCTGACAGTATTCAGTGCCTTGAAAAGGTATTCATACCCCTCAACATTTTCCAAGTTTTGTCATGTTACCACCAAAAACATACATGTAATTTATTGGGATTTTATATGATAGACCAACCAGTGGTACATAATTGTGAAGTGGAAGGAAGATGATAAATGGTTTCAAAATATTTTACAAATAAATATGTGAAAAGTGTGGCTAGCATTTGTATTCAGTCCCCTTTACTCTGATAGCCCTAACTAAAATCTAGTGGAAACAATTGCCACCAGACACCTTATTAGTAAATAGAGTCTACCTATGTGTAATGTAATCTCAGTATACATAAAGCTGTCCTGTGAAGCCCTCAGCGGTTTGTTAGAGAGCCTTAGTGAACAAACAGCATCATGAAGGCAAAGGAACACACCAAACAGGTCAGGGATAAGGTTGTGGAGAAGTTTAAAGCAGGGTTAGGTTATAAAATAAAAACCCAAGCTTTGCACGTCTCACGGAGAACTGTTCAATCCATCATCCGAAAATGGAAAGAGTATGCCACAACTGCAAACCTACCAAGACATTGCCGTCCACCTAAACTGACAGGCCGGGCAAGGAAAGCATTAATCAGAGAAGCAGTCAAGAGGCCCATGGTAACTCTGGAGCACCTGCAAAGATCCACAGCTCAGGTGGCACAATCTGTCCACAGGACAACTATTAGTGTGCACTCCACAAAGCTGGCCTCTATGGCCAGCTTTCAAAATTTCATTCAAAAATGAACTTTTTGGCCTAAAAGTAAAACGTTATGTGTGGCGGATAACTAACACTGCACATCAACCTGAACACACCATCCCCACTGTGAAACATGGTGATGGCAGAATCATGTTGTGGGATGCTTTTCTTCAGCAGGGACAGGGAAGCTGGTCAGAGTTGATGGGAAGATGGATGGAGCCAAATACAGGGCAATCTTAGAGAAAAATCTGTTAGGCCGCGTACACACGAGCGGACTTTTCGACATCCAAAGTCCGACGGACTGAGTCCGTCAGACTATCCGATCGTGTGTGGGCTGCAATGGACTTTAGCTTCGCTAAAGTCTGACGGACTTTAGAAATGAAGCATGCTTCAAATTTTCCCGACGGAACTCCGCCGGACCCGGTCCCCTTCGAAAAATCCGCTCGTGTGTATGCTACTCCGACGGACTAAAACCGACGCTAGGGCAGCTATTGGCTACTGGCTATGAACTTCCTTATTCGAATCCAGTCGTACGTCATCACGTTCGACTCCGTCGGAGTTTGGTGTGATGGTGTGTGTCCAAGTCCGTTCGGTCGAAAAGTCCGCCAGAACTCCGCCAGAACTCCGTCGGAACTCCGACGGAACTCCTTTGGAGGTCTGTCGGACATAAGTCCTCTCGTGTGTACGCGGCCTTAGAGTCTGCAAAAGACTTGTACTGGGGCGGAGGTTCACCTTCCAGCAGGACAATGACCCTAAACATACAGCCAGAGCTACAATGGACTGGTTTAGATCAAAGCATATTCATGTGTTATAATAGCCCAGTCAAAATCCAGATATAAATCCAATTGAGAATCTGTGGCAAGACTTGAAAAGTGCTGTTTACTGACGCTCTCCATCCAATCTGACAGAGCTTGAGCAATTTTGCAAAGAAGAATGGGCAAAAATGTCACTCTTTAGATGTGCAAAGCTGGTAGAGACATCCCCAAAAAGACTTGCAGCTGTAATTGCAGAGAAGGGTGGTTCTACAAAGTATTGACTCAGGGGGGCACACCACACTTTTAACATATTTATTTGTAAAAAGTGTTGAAAACCATTTATTGTTTTGGTTCCACTTCACAATAATGTGCCACTTTGTGTTGGTCTATCAAATAAAATCCCAATAAAATAAATGTACCTTTTTTGATGTAACAGGACAAAATGTGAAACATTTCAATGGATAGGAATACTTTTTCAAGGCACTGTAACTTAACTAGTTGCCGCCCGCTGGCGGTGCGGCTCTCATTCTGGGATGTTGTCATATGACGGCGTCCCAGAACAGCTGCTATCGCGCGCGCAATGCGGCGATCATGGATACGTTGTGTTGCTAGGACATGGCACGGATCTTTAACCATGTAATTGGCTCGGTCCAATCACAGCCAGTCAGATTTAAACACAGAGATGCCAGTAATCGGCGCTCCTCGCCTCACACTGACAGAGTGTGAGGCAAAGAGAGCTGATCAGTAGCATCTCCACGCTGATCATCAGTGCCCTGATTACAATATAGCGCCAACTGTGTCACCAATCAGTGCCCATCAGTGGCAGCAATCAGTGCCCACCAGTGGCAGCCATCAGTGCCCACCACTGCCCACAAGTGCCACCAATCAGTGCCCATTAGCGAAGCCCATCAGTGCTGGCTATCAGTGCTGGCTATCAGTGCTGCCCGTCAATGCTCATCGCTGCTGTCGCTCAATGCCCATCAGTGTCGCCCATCAGTGCCACCCATCAATGCCCATCAGTGCCCATTAGCACCGCCTATTAGTGCCCATTGGCGCCACCTAACAGTGCCCATCAGTGCCACCTATCAGTGCCCATAAGAGCGACATATTAGTGCTTCCTCATCAGTGCCACCTAATCAGTGCCCAACTGCCCATAAGTGCCACCTCATCAATGCCCATCAGTTCAGCCTAATAGTGCTCATCAGTGCCGCCTCATCAGCACACATCAGTGAAAGAGAAAAATTACTTACTAATTTACTAATTTACTAATTACTAATAAGTCTCACACTCACGTGTTTGGCCAATAGAGCTTTAAATCCTCTAGATTGGCGACAACTGTAAACCATCAGATTTGCGAAGCCCATAAACCTTGATCACTTCTCAGTAAATCACATATATATGTACCTTGCAGAAAAATAATGGAAACTTCCAATAGCGTAATACAGTTTCAGCACTTTAATAGCTAGTGAGTGTACTCACAACGGGGGATTCACAGTCACAGAGGGTGTGGTGAAGGAGCAATTAATTTGTTTGGACACTGAGCATCACTCTCACGGGGACTTATTTTATTTGGAACTTTTTCTATTTGGACTGATATATATATTCTTTCATTTTTATTTCTATTTTTTTATATATACTTTTTGATCATTTTTGTTTATAGTTTCACTTTTTCACATTTTATTTTCATTGTATTATCATGTGTGGCAATAAGTGTTTACCATAGACTTGGGTATATATAGATATATATATATATATATTAATTTTGGGTATATATTCTTTGTGATATATATATATATATATATATATATATATATATATATATATAGATATATATATCTATATATATATATATATCTATATATATGTATATATGAGTGTATATTAGTATTATTTTCACATATTTTGAGCTTAATTGCATTTGAGGTGGTAGGTAGTGTGAGTTTAATTATTCACGTATTTAGCGCTATGTGTCACATAGTTTTCTTGCTTTAAAGGAAAATTATTGCACTTGTTGGATATAATTTTTGTATAAATAGCAGCTGAGGTTATAGGTTGGGATTGATTTTAGCGCATTGGTGATGTACAGTTTGGTGGGAATGTGAGTAAGTGCATCTATTTTTTCTTAAATTGTTATTTATCTAATTATTAGGGATTTACTACGAAAATTACAAAACGCTTAGGGTACCTTGAGCGTGATATGTCACTTCCATCCCTTGCAGTGCAGCTTGAGCGCATACGGCATTCCCTTAAACATGGATGTTTAGCTGTGATGGATATTTGTGTTTTTACTTTTTAAACTCATCTCTCCACCGATGATCGGACATCTTTTTCCAGCTCTTTTGACTACCTGTAATGGGTGTCATGGAATTCTGGTGAGTAGGATGTGTGGCAGGTGATGGTTGTAGAAGATCTACAGTCACTCCTTATAGTTCACCAGGATCAAGAAGATTCACACACACTTAATTGAATATATATATATATATATATATATATATATATATATATATATATATATATATATATATATATATATATTATACAACCACCTTTTAAATGTTTGTTCCTTTGTTATTGGTATGGGACTATAGAAAATACCAACCTTAGATTATCTTTGTAGGTGCTCCTAGACCATTCATTACTCCCCCACCACCTCCCTTCCTATATATGTCCTAAGTATTGTGTTAAACAAATCGGAGAGTGACAATGACTGTTTGCCTCTCTCTTTTCTAATGTTAATTTTTATTTTATAAAAAAACTTCCAATAAAAATAATTGAAACAGAAAATTAACTCCATAATATCAACAAACATAATCCTTTTGTTCCACATTTCCTGCTTTTAATCATACTTTGTGATTCTACCAATTATGTGAACCCACAAGCAATCCCCTTCCAAGGGTGACAAGGCTCATTCAATTACAAGTTACAATTACATGCTGGACTACAAACAATCATGCCAACACATAATGTGTTGGCATGCTCCAATGTGGGTACTTAAATACAACTGTGATATTCAACCACCTCTTGAGTACACAATTATCCACACAAATCTCATTCAAAGAATCTACAGGATGTGCTCAATACAGAAAAGAGAAAACATGAAAGTAACAGGAAAACTATTTTTCACAATAAAAATAATGTGGTCTTGTTTTACTTTCCGTGTTTTCTTTTGTAAGAGCACTGAAAACAAGTAGAAAAACAGAGAACTTTTGTGGTGCTACTACTCTTAGAAATAGACAACTATGACATTAACATTTCACATCTTTTATTATATTGAAAACATTTTTTAAAAACGCATAAAAATAATATGTGTCAATGTTCCATACAGTACTGATACAACACCAGACACAATTTTCGCATTGGAATGTGGCCTTGTACAAAATGAACTGACCATGCAAATGTGTAGAAAGTCAATACAGAGCAATAAATAAAAATACAAAAAAACTAGAAGATCAGAACATCAGAAGATGCTGTTTTGCGAATTGTGCTTAATCAGGAGATCCTTCAGTGGTGATGATAGAGGAAGAGGTGTATATAGCTTTATAGAACATTGTCATAAATACTTGCACTGATACATAACTTTTATTATGTTGTTTTTTTTATTTTTACTCACAACTGGTGTGTATGAGACCACAAAACCCAGCACAGACAGAACAAAATATTACAGTGCACACATGCAAAAAATACATTTACCTCATGCAAGGCTATTTCAAACACCTAGACATTTTCAAAAAACACTATCAACAAATATAGGGATTTGGTCACACCACATTGCTATATGGTACTTAAGCCCACTTACTGCGACAAAGTACCCAATTTTTAGTGGGTCCTATGCTATCCATAGCCTGGAAGATCTGAACCATGGGAGCCATACACTCCTCTATATGGGAGAACTAGAGGTTGTAGGAATACAGTATATAGCAATATGGTGTGACCAAATCCCCATATTTTATTTATAGTATTTTTTGAAAAAGTCTAGGTGTATTAAATAGCCTTGCAGGAGGTAAATTTATTTTTTGCATGTGTGCGCTGTAATATTTTGTTCTGTTGTATGGTCTTATGGCTGCACTATCTTGGTAACTCTGGAGCACCTGCAATGATCCACAGCTCAGGTGGCACAATCTGTCCACAGGACAACTATTAGTGTGCACTCCACAAAGCTGGCCTCTATGGCCAGCTTTCAAAATTTCATTCAAAATTGAACTTTTTGGCCTAAAAGTAAAACGTTATGTGTGGCGGATAACTAACACTGCACATCAACCTGAACACACCATCCCCACTGTGAAACATGGTGATGGCAGAATCATGTTGTGGGATGCTTTTCTTCAGCAGGGACAGGGAAGCTGGTCAGAGTTGATGGGAAGATGGATGGAGCCAAATACAGGGCAATCTTAGAGAAAAATCTGTTAGAGTCCGCAAAAGACTTGTACTGGGGCGGAGGTTCACCTTCTAGCAGGACAATGACCCTAAACATACAGCCAGAGCTACAATGGACTGGTTTAGATCAAAGCATATTCATGTGTTATAATAGCCCAGTCAAAATCCAGATATAAATCCAATTGAGAATCTGTGGCAAGACTTGAAAAGTGCTGTTTACTGACGCTCTCCATCCAATCTGACAGAGCTTGAGCAATTTTGCAAAGAAGAATGGGCAAAAATGTCACTCTTTAGATGTGCAAAGCTGGTAGAGACATCCCCAAAAAGACTTGCAGCTGTAATTGCAGAGAAGGGTGGTTCTACAAAGTATTGACTCAGGGGGGCACACCACACTTTTAACATATTTATTTGTAAAAAGTGTTGAAAACCATTTATTGTTTTGGTTCCACTTCACAATAATGTGCCACTTTGTGTTGGTCTATCAAATAAAATCCCAATAAAATAAATGTACCTTTTTTGATGTAACAGGACAAAATGTGAAACATTTCAATGGATAGGAATACTTTTTCAAGGCACTGTAACTTAACTAGTTGCCGCCCGCTGGCGGTGCGGCTCTCATTCTGGGATGTTGTCATATGACGGCGTCCCAGAACAGCTGCTATCGCGCGCGCAATGCAGCGATCATGGATACGTTGTGTTGCTAGGACATGGCACGGATCTTTAACCATGTAATCGGCTCGGTCCAATCACAGCCAGTTAGATGTAAACACAGAGATGCCAGTAATCGGCGCTCCTCGCCTCACACTGACAGAGTGTGAGGCAAAGAGAGCTGATCAGTAGCATCTCCACGCTGATCATCAGTGCCCTGATTACAATATAGCGCCAACTGTGTCACCAATCAGTGCCCATCAGTGGCAGCAATCAGTGCCCACCAGTGGCAGCCATCAGTGCCCACCACTGCCCACAAGTGCCACCAATCAGTGCCCATTAGCGAAGCCCATCAGTGCTGGCTATCAGTGCTGGCTATCAGTGCTGGCTATCAGTGCTGCCCGTCAATGCTCATCGCTGCTGTCGCTCAATGCCCATCAGTGTCGCCCATCAGTGCCACCCATCAATGCCCATCAGTGCCCATTAGCACCGCCTATTAGTGCCCATTGGCGCCACCTAACAGTGCCCATCAGTGCCACCTATCAGTGCCCATAAGAGCGACATATTAGTGCTTCCTCATCAGTGCCACCTAATCAGTGCCCAACTGCCCATAAGTGCCACCTCATCAATGCCCATCAGTTCAGCCTAATAGTGCTCATCAGTGCCGCCTCATCAGCACACATCAGTGAAAGAGAAAAATTACTTACTAATTTACTAATTTACTAATTACTAATAAGTCTCACACTCACGTGTTTGGCCAATAGAGCTTTAAATCCTCTAGATTGGCGACAACTGTAAACCATCAGATTTGCGAAGCCCATAAACCTTGATCACTTCTCAGTAAATCACATATATATGTACCTTGCAGAAAAATAATGGAAACTTCCAATAGCGTAATACAGTTTCAGCACTTTAATAGCTAGTGAGTGTACTCACAACGGGGGATTCACAGTCACAGAGGGTGTGGTGAAGGAGCAATTAATTTGTTTGGACACTGAGCATCACTCTCACGGGGACTTATTTTATTTGGAACTTTTTCTATTTGGACTGATATATATATTCTTTCATTTTTATTTCTATTTTTTTATATATACTTTTTGATCATTTTTGTTTATAGTTTCACTTTTTCACATTTTATTTTCATTGTATTATCATGTGTGGCAATAAGTGTTTACCATAGACTTGGGTATATATAGATATATATATATATATATTAATTTTGGGTATATATTCTTTGTGATATATATATATATATATATATATATATATATATATATATATATATATATATATAGATATATATATCTATATATATATATATATCTATATATATGTATATATGAGTGTATATTAGTATTATTTTCACATATTTTGAGCTTAATTGCATTTGAGGTGGTAGGTAGTGTGAGTTTAATTATTCACGTATTTAGCGCTATGTGTCACATAGTTTTCTTGCTTTAAAGGAAAATTATTGCACTTGTTGGATATAATTTTTGTATAAATAGCAGCTGAGGTTATAGGTTGGGATTGATTTTAGCGCATTGGTGATGTACAGTTTGGTGGGAATGTGAGTAAGTGCATCTATTTTTTCTTAAATTGTTATTTATCTAATTATTAGGGATTTACTACGAAAATTACAAAACGCTTAGGGTACCTTGAGCGTGATATGTCACTTCCATCCCTTGCAGTGCAGCTTGAGCGCATACGGCATTCCCTTAAACATGGATGTTTAGCTGTGATGGATATTTGTGTTTTTACTTTTTAAACTCATCTCTCCACCGATGATCGGACATCTTTTTCCAGCTCTTTTGACTACCTGTAATGGGTGTCATGGAATTCTGGTGAGTAGGATGTGTGGCAGGTGATGGTTGTAGAAGATCTACAGTCACTCCTTATAGTTCACCAGGATCAAGAAGATTCACACACACTTAATTGAATATATATATATATATATATATATATATATATATATATATATATATATATATATATTATACAACCACCTTTTAAATGTTTGTTCCTTTGTTATTGGTATGGGACTATAGAAAATACCAACCTTAGATTATCTTTGTAGGTGCTCCTAGACCATTCATTACTCCCCCACCACCTCCCTTCCTATATATGTCCTAAGTATTGTTAAACAAATCGGAGAGTGACAATGACTGTTTGCCTCTCTCTTTTCTAATGTTAATTTTTATTTTATAAAAAAACTTCCAATAAAAATAATTGAAACAGAAAATTAACTCCATAATATCAACAAACATAATCCTTTTGTTCCACATTTCCTGCTTTTAATCATACTTTGTGATTCTACCAATTATGTGAACCCACAAGCAATCCCCTTCCAAGGGTGACAAGGCTCATTCAATTACAAGTTACAATTACATGCTGGACTACAAACAATCATGCCAACACATAATGTGTTGGCATGCTCCAATGTGGGTACTTAAATACAACTGTGATATTCAACCACCTCTTGAGTACACAATTATCCACACAAATCTCATTCAAAGAATCTACAGGATGTGCTCAATACAGAAAAGAGAAAACATGAAAGTAACAGGAAAACTATTTTTCACAATAAAAATAATGTGGTCTTGTTTTACTTTCCGTGTTTTCTTTTGTAAGAGCACTGAAAACAAGTAGAAAAACAGAGAACTTTTGTGGTGCTACTACTCTTAGAAATAGACAACTATGACATTAACATTTCACATCTTTTATTATATTGAAAACATTTTTTAAAAACGCATAAAAATAATATGTGTCAATGTTCCATACAGTACTGATACAACACCAGACACAATTTTTCGCATTGGAATGTGGCCTTGTACAAAATGAACTGACCATGCAAATGTGTAGAAAGTCAATACAGAGCAATAAATAAAAATACAAAAAAACTAGAAGATCAGAACATCAGAAGATGCTGTTTTGCGAATTGTGCTTAATCAGGAGATCCTTCAGTGGTGATGATAGAGGAAGAGGTGTATATAGCTTTATAGAACATTGTCATAAATACTTGCACTGATACATAACTTTTATTATGTTGTTTTTTTTTATTTTTACTCACAACTGGTGTGTATGAGACCACAAAACCCAGCACAGACAGAACAAAATATTACAGTGCACACATGCAAAAAATACATTTACCTCATGCAAGGCTATTTAAAACACCTAGACATTTTCAAAAAACACTATCAACAAATATAGGGATTTGGTCACACCACATTGCTATATGGTACTTAAGCCCACTTACTGCGACAAAGTACCCAATTTTTAGTGGGTCCTATGCTATCCATAGCCTGGAAGATCTGAACCATGGGAGCCATACACTCCTCTATATGGGAGAACTAGAGGTTGCAGGAATACAGTATATAGCAATATGGTGTGACCAAATCCCCATATTTTATTTATAGTATTTTTTGAAAAAGTCTAGGTGTATTAAATAGCCTTGCAGGAGGTAAATGTATTTTTTGCATGTGTGCGCTGTAATATTTTGTTCTGTTGTATGGTCTTATGGCTGCACTATCTTTTTTTTTTTTTTTTTTATTGTGCACATAAAGAATAATCATGCAATGCATCAAATAGGGGTTACATCAACATACATATTTACGTACAGATATCATGAGCTTTGCAAATACAATTACAACCTCAATGTGCCCTGCAGCACCGAGGTTACCCTATATTTCAGTAGACATGTGCTTTTTGCTTTTTTTTTTTTTAACAAAACCCAGTCAAACATTATAAACAAACAGAGAAACCCCCTTCCCCCCTGGGATGTTAATATTCTGTGTTATGTTTGCTAAAGTACAAAAAAGAACCCCCCCCCCCCCCACACACACAACCACCACATGTCTGTGGCGAAAGGAGCAGGGCAGCTACCCCCCTCTGTCATGAATTAGGTAATAGCCCTAGATCCCTTCTATCTAATGGTCTAGAACCCCTCCTCCTTCAGTGTACTGTCTGAGTCCACACACCAGAACCACACCTTCCTAAACTTCTTTGGAACCCCTCTAGCTTCATATGTCATTTTATCAGTGATGTAACTAACGGAGTTAAAGTAAACGGTGTTACTTAACACCGTTACTTTAGAGGGTAACGAGTAATCTAACTGATTACTCTTCCCCTCATGGTAACGCCATTCCCATTACTTGGGCGGCTTTACCGCAATTACCTCTACTGCCACTAGGGGAGCACCCGCAGTGATACGCGGTGAGCTCCGTGGCCTCGGCCTTAGGAAAGGCCGCGGCTTCAGCCTAGCTCCGGAGCGGCAGCCATCTTGGTGCACCATCCGGCCGTTTCCAATGTGATTGCTCCGTCAAATGACAGAGTGATCACTTGTAAACCAACCGGCGTCATGATGATGCCGCTTCCTCTTTCCCCTCTGTGTACAGATCTGTACAGTGGAGGGGAGAGATCAGATGGCAGCAGCGCTGTGGGCTGCATCTGTAGTGCCCACAGCGCTGCTCTGTGACACTTGCAATCACAGCCATCCCTCCATACCCTGCCAATATTCTGCAATACCCTGCCATACTCTGCAATACCCTGCCAATACTCTGCAATACTCTGCAATACCCTGCCAATACTCTGCAGTACACTGCAATACCCTGACAATACTCTGCAATACTCTGCAATACCCTGTCAATACTCTGCAATACTCTGCAATACCCTGACAATACTCTGCAATACCCTGACAATACTCTGCTGGTACTCTGCAATACCCTGTCAATACTCTATAATACCCTGACAATACTCTGCAATACTCTGCCAATACCCTGCCATACTCTGACAATACTCTGCCATACCCAGCCAATACTCTACCATTCCCTGCCATACTCTGCCATACTCTGCAATACTCTGCAATACCCAGCCATACTCGGCGATACCCAGCCATACTCAGACGTATCCAGCCATACTCGGCAAATATTACAGTGGGGGAGATGACGTGGATATTACAGTGGGGGAGATGTATATTACAGTGGGGGAGATTGTGGATATTACAGTGGGGACTATATGGTTTTTGCAAATTCAATTATTATTTGCTGATCTAAAAAATGATCCGATCCATGACTCTGATCCGAGGAATGATCCGATCCGTGAGTTTGGGGGGGGGGGGCAGATGTACAGAGGGGAAACAGATATATGTATGTGACGGGGGTGACAGGCATGTAGTGGGGTACAGAGGGGGGACAGATATATGTGTGGGGGGACAGACGTGCAGGGGGATACAGAGGGGAAATAGATGTGCAGGGGGGAATGCGCCCCTTGCTTACAGTAATACTAGACCCTCCCCTTAGAATATTAAAAAAAAAGTCACAGTTACTTTGCTGAGTAGCTAATTACTTTTCCAATGTAGTAACTGAGTTACTAACGCAATTACTTTTTGGGAGAAGTAATTTGTAACTTAACTAATTACTTTTTTAAAATAAGATGACCAACACTGCATTTTATACATCATCATGTCAGCATTTACCATTTTTATCCACATCCCCAGAGACAGTTGCTCAACATGAATCCAACGTCTAGCAATGAGTTTCCTCACTCCAAAGTATAGGATCCTAAGGAACAGTTTAGTGTATGCATTCATCTCTTCTTGATCAAAGACCCCGAGTAGACACTGTATGGGAGAACAAATGTTAGGTAAAGCAAACTTATCTGAGATAAACTCAGTCACCTGCGACCATAAAGATCTTATATTTGTGCATTCCCACACCATATGTAGAAAAGTGCCTTACTTCTTTCCTCATTTGTGTCAGATAGCCAATTCCCTCCTATGCATTTGATAAAATCTAGCTGGCGTATAGTACTGCTGATGAAGATAGCGATACTGGATCATTTTATCCGTAGAGGAGATAACAGACACCAAGTATGTGTCCAGTGCCTCCTGCCACAGGTCTTCCAACAATTTCGGGTCAATCCTTTCCCACCGTGCCCTGGCCTTAATGGTTGAGTTTATTACTCCTGGCCCACTGCTCTATTATACCTAGAAATCCTCTTAGACGTATCTGGGTCAATCAGAACCTTTTTTAGATCCATATTCTGTAACCGTATCTCGGGCCCCCCAAACTGGGAAAGGGATGCGTGTCGCAGTTGTGCATATCAGTAGAACCAAGTCCTGGGTATTCCGAACTGCTCCCATAATGGGGCAAAGGGGAAAAGACGGTCCCCTGACAAATTTGATGCAGATATTTAATGCCATATTTTGCCCAGGTCTTTTGTCCATCATTTAGTTTTATAAACTCCCCCAGGAATCGGTTACACCATAGAGGGCTATTAGATGACAGCCACAAGGGTTCGTCCCTCCGCCGTTGAGAGCACAAGTGAAATACTTTGCCAGGTAGTGCCATTACTGAACACATTTTTTTCCCTGGGATCCCTTTTCTATAGAGGAATTCTGGAGGGTTTTTTGTGAGGTGGCAACTGCTGCCTCCAACAAGGTAGTGGCGTTAGGCGTCTGTGGGGAAAGCCGCCAGTGGAGAAAAGATAGCTGTGACCTGTGAGGCCAGAAAATAGGAGCGCAAATCAGGAAGGGCCATCCCTCCCATTGTAACTGTTAGCTTCTCTCTACATCTACATATACATATCTCTACAGACACCTTGGGCGCATTGGAGCCCCCCAAAAAAACCTACAATAATGGAGTTAATGTGCCTTAAGAACCAAAGTGTCACAAAAACTGGGGAGTTCGAGAGGATATAGAGAAACTTAGGAAGAAAGATCATCTCAAACAGATTTATCCATCCCAACAAGGTGATCAGTAAATTCTGCCATCTCTGAACCTCTCGAAAATTCCCCACAATCAGAAGCAGATTGGTCTCGAGGAATCTAGGGACGGGAAGCTAAATTTAAATCCCCAGATATCTAAAGGAGGCTGATAATGGGATGGGACAATCCTGTGAGATGCTCACTGCTTCGTCAATGGGAAAATGGGAGGACTTCTTCCAATTTATACAAAATCCAGAGTAGTCTCCAAATTCCTGGATCAATCAGAAGGCTTCAGAGAGTGAGGGCCCTGGGTCCTGCAGATATAGCAGCATGTCATCTGCATAGAGTGACACTTGCTCGTCAAATTCCCCCAGCCTCAGACCAGTCAAATTTGGGGTAGACCTCAGTTGAACTGCCAAGGGCTCTATAGCCAGGGCAAACAGGATGGGCAACAACGGGAACCCCTGCCTAGTGCCCGTACAGGGCCACCATCAGGGGGGTTTAGGCAGTACTCCTGTAAGGGGCCCGAGCCTCCCAAGTGGCCACCCTGGCCGGGCCTCCCTTCACCCCCTCGGCGCCCGCTATAGAGAGGGAGAAAGGAGCATACAGTCCAATGAGCTGCTGCCTTTCTTTCACTAGCACACACCCACCCCTGCCACCCGCAGCACCCGCTATGGAGAAGAAGAAGGGAGGGAGCTTACAAGTCTGAGCCACCATTCCGCCTTTCACTAGCAGGCCCCTCCCCCCTGCAGGTGATCGAGGCCAGCACTCGCTCCACAGCATTCTTTCCCACCTGAGGCGGAGCCTGCTGGCTGTTGCTGCTAGGTTAGCTCTGATTGGCCGGGACTCTGACAGGGGGTATAGTCAGTTTGTGAGCCGTGAATAATCCAGCCCTGTTAGGTGCATGCAGATAGGAAGATAGAGAGCGGCATGGGAGGGTAAGTCACAAAAAGTTGGCGTGTCGCTATGCTCCCTGTGATGTATATTTGAACTTTATTTTAATCTCCTTCTCCTTAGATGGGACACCTGAGCCTGACAAGCTGACATGATTGGGTTGCATAGTGTAAATGGATGAGGATGACTCTGGGTGGAGATGAGAGTTACAATGTGGAGAGTCTCTTCAATTTGTAACTCTCATCCCCACCCTGAGTCATCTTCATCCATTTTCCACAATGCAAGTCCATCATCTTCATCTCCCACCCTAATCAGCCATCCCTCCAGTCTCCACAATGTATCCACATCCACGCCAAGCATCATCCATCCCTCCAGTATCCACATCCACACCCAGCATCATCCATCCATCCAACCCTCCAGTCTCTGCATCCACACCCAGCATCATCCATCCATCCATCCCTCCAGTATCCACATCCACGCTCAGCATCAATCATCCATTCACCCCTCCAGTGTCCACATCCACGCCCAGCATCATCCATCCATCCATTCCTCCAGTCTCCACAATGTGGGGCGGATTCGGTGGGACGGGCAGTGGTCAGGCCCAGGGGGCCCAGGCCTAAGCTGTGTAAGGGGCCCCAAAATACCTGATGGCTGCCCTGCGAACACAAGCTTGGTAATAAGTGACCAATCCCCATCTTGTTGGACGTGGCTGTTAGGACAAATAGAATATACATCCTTTCCTTTAAACAGTGGTGAGATACTGACCATATAAATATTGATCAACTTTTTCTCCCCAAAATTATAGCAATCATATTTTACTGTTTATAGTTCATTCTTTTCAAGTACTGTGTGAAGGGTAGTTTAGTATTTAATAATTGTCCCACATTATTTATCTTGCTGTGTGTTGAAGCCGTATGTGGTGAAATTAAGATCTACCTGAATTGCAACTAAGTTGGCTATTGTGGTCCCATGGAGATTATTTATTGCCCAATCCAATCTGGTAGCCCTGTTAAATTAAGACTTCTTTCAAATTGATAATATCTACAGTGGGTGCCGCCGATATTGTATCAATCTCACTGCTGTTAGCGGCGAGATTGTCACTCGTGAGCCCTATCGCAGGAGCCAGTGCCGAGCTATGTCGCTCCTCCAGCTCGCTGAGAAGCACAGCTCGTAGTGGTGATTTCTAGTGCGATCCCATTGTCCTGGAAACACAATATCGGCGGCACATACTGTATCTGTTGGCTTTTCAAGACATATTTCGGCCTTTTTTTCCGGCCGGATAAAGTCCAAAAATTGTCTTTCAGGTGGCAAGAAATATTGTGTTTTTGAATTTAAGGCACAGTTAATCACACCCTTTTTATTATAGTCAATTGTGGCTACCCTAGGGTTACGTGTCAAATATTATGGAAAACTGTTTTATTGTTGCGTTGATGTCTTTGATAATGTGTATGAAATATTGTTCACTAGAAATTTCGGTTTTGTATGAAGTTGTATAATTATATTTCTATATTTATACAATTTATTTACTTATTAATGTAATTGGGAGATATTTATACATTATTAAGAATTCCCCATAGATTTACAAACTCAGGAAATTATTGTGGTATATTACAAAGTTCAATTTTTTTTTTTTTATTAACTGTCATAAGTGGCTGGAGGCACTATGATACATTAAACTTACATTCAGACACTACCCTTTTATTTATAATTTACCGTTTGCCAAAACACTAAATTATATTTAATTAAAATTCCCCATATTTATTATCATTAAAATTCCATACCACACTCACAAAAAACTCTACTGATCATTGGTCTGCAGTTCCCAGGGAGAGCCAATTATAAAGGGGAGAAAGGACTTGATTTTTGTTGCTGGGAGATCTGTTAGGGTTGGGCTCAGTAATTCCTTCTCTGAGCTGGCCGCTCAGCTGTCGGCTAATCGCCAGTTCATATCCCTCCACAGTTATTCAGCTGTTGATGATATCCTGCTTGTCAGTCCTGACTAATTAAGCCACCCAGTCCAGAGGATCTCTGCCTTTGTCTTAGTCCGCGTACACACGGGCGGACTGTCCGTCCAACTAAGTCCGTCAGACAATCCGACAGACAGTCCGTCCTACTTTCAAATGAACGGACTTGACCACACACGATGAACAGACAGTCCGCCGAAAGCTTGCGCGATGACGTGTACAGCACGTACGACGGGACTAGAAATACGACGTCCAATACACTGCAATGCAACCTTCGGCCGTGTAAATCCTTTCTGAGCATGCACCATACTTAGTCCGTCCAACTTGCCTACTCACGAGCAGACTGTCCACTGAAACCAAGTTTGGACGGACAATATTACGGAAATTCCGAAAGACTTAGTCCGCCAGACTGTCCGCTGAAAAAGTCAGCTGAAGCCCACACAAGAGCGGATTGTCCGCTGAAACACGTTTCAGCGGAGCAAGTCCGTCAGACAGTCCGCCCGTGTGTACGCGGCCTTAGTCAAAAATCACAGAGATGCTCTCCTGCTTTCCTGTTAAAAGACTTGCTTGTCTGACATCCCTTCTGGCTTCAGATCCTGCTTGCTGTGTTGCTACACTCATCTCCGGCTCCCTGACGTTTGGCTTATCTGACTATCCGTTACAGTTCCTGAACTCTGGCTATGTTTTGACTACGTTTGTTCTATTTACTTGTATTATTAAACAAGTGTGATTTAACTGTACTTCTGTCTAGGTCTGATTTCATGGTTTCTGACAGTAGGCGAAGGCCATGAATTCAGAAGATACAGTCAATTCAGTTGTTATAAATATTTTTTCCAGATTGGATGAGCAAGATCACCGCATGGATCAGTTTGCCATGGCGTTACAAAATCTCCTCAGTCGCACAGCTCACCTGGAATTTTCCACTGTGTTTGCTCTGGTACAACCTATGTTGCAGGCCATCCCTGCTGCTCTGCCAGTCTCTGTGCAGGCACCGCCTCAAGTGTTACCTCTATAAGAGGTATGTCTGGTTCTGCTTTGCTTCCCCAGCGATTTGGAGGTGATCTAGTCCAATGCAGAGGGTTTCTCAACCAGGTTGAGATGTACTTTGAGATGCTGCCCCAGGCGTTTCCCAAGGACGGAAGCAAAGTAGGTTTTGTGATATCTTTGCTTTCTGAGAGAGCCTTGGCCTGGGCAAACCCTCTATGGGAGACACAAAAACCTGTTGTCTTGTGTTACTCTGAGTTTGTGACCTCCTTTAAAAGGGTATTTGACATTCTTGCACGCTCCGCCAAGTGCCTCATGTCCATCAAACAGAGTACGAGAACTGTTGCAGACTTCGCCATTGAATTCTGTACTCTGGCAGCAGAGGTTGTTTGGAACAATGAGGCCCTTGTGGCTGCTTTTTCTCATGGTCTCTCAGATTCCATCAAGGATGAGATAGCAGCTCGAGATATACCCACTGAGCTGGAGAAGTTGATCACTTTTGCCATCCTCATTGACTCCAGACTCAGAGAAAGACTCTCTTTTAAGGAGCGCTTGTGGAAGCCTCCTGTACATTTGCCTCCGAGATTTCCAGTCCCACCCGTGCCTCCCTCACATCTTATGCCTCCTGGTACTGAGTCAGTCAGTGAAGATGAACCCATGCACTTGGGCTTCACGCGTCTCTCTGCGGATGAGAGAACCTTTAGGGGGAGGGAGAGATTGTTCTTTTATTGTGGCCAGACAAGTCACTTTTTAAAGTCTTGTCCTACCCTTCCAGGGAATGCTTGAACTTTGAGGTACTGTCACGGACAGACCTTAGGTGGCGTTGTTTCATCCCCCAGTTATCCAGAAGGATAAGTCCCTGGTTTTGGTCACCCTTTCTTGGGCTGAGTTATCTGTTGTGATACAGGCTCTAATCGACTCTGGGGCTGTAGGCCTGTTCATTGATGCTGCCTTTGTATCGAAGCACTTGATTGTGCTGCAGCTGCGTGACACTCCACTTGCCATTGAGGCTCTTGACGGGAGACCCCTACAGTCTGCCCATGTGACTCATGAGATGGTTCTGTTGTCCATGGCTGTAGGGACTCTTCACCATGAGATAATCCAATTCCAAGTTTTTTCCTCATCTAAGTATCTGCTGGTTATTGGTTATCCTTGGTTACAGAGGCACAACCCCTCTTTGATTGGCACCGTGCTGAGATTCTCTCCTGGTCACCACAAAGCAGAAGGACATGCTTCCAGAAGGTAGCCAAGGTCCTGTGAACCTCTTCACTCTCCTCCCTGCCAGAGGAGTATCGTGATTTTAGTGATGTCTTTTACAAAGTTCAAGACGGTAATTTGCCTCCACACCAGCCGTATGATTGTGCAATTGACCTTCAACCTGGTGCCATACCCCCTCATGGACAGGTTTACCCTTTGTCGGTCTTGGAGGATAAGGCCATGGAGGATAAGGCCATGGAGGAGTATGTTGCAGAAGCACTTTCTCAAGGTTTCATCTGCAAATCCTCGTCTCCTGCTGGTACTGGTTTCTTCTTTGTGAAGAAGAAGAGTGGTGAACTGAGACCTTGTATTGATTATAGGGGCCTCAATCATTTCACGATTAATGCCTATCCAATTCCTTTGATTACAGAGTTATTTGACCGCCTCAAGGGAGAAACTTTTGTTTTCACCAAGTTTGATTTGAGGGGGGCATACATTCTCATGGGGATTAAGGAGGGCGACGAGTGGAAACTGTATTTAATACCAGAACAGGCCATTATGAGTACCTTGTAATGCCTTTTGGCCCAGCAGTTTTCCAGGAATTTATTAACAATGTCCTCTGAGATTTGTTGCAGTTATGTGTGGAGGTTTATCTAGATGATATCCTCATATTTTCAAAGTCCCTAGAGAGCCACCACACAGATGTCTGTCTTGTGCTTTAGGTAAATAAGAGAGAACAACCTCTATTGTAAATTGGAAAAATACGATTTACATCGTGGACAGGTTAAATTCCTGGGCTATGTCATTTCCACTGCTGGTTTTTCGATGGACCCAGAAAAACTTTCTGCAGTCCTACATTGGCTCCGACCCGTGGGTTTATGTCCTTTGCAGCATTTCCTGGGCTTTGCCAACTATTACCTATAGCGTTACTTATGCAAAAAGGAGAGAGAGCAGCATGACCAGTCTTTATCAGAGGAAGCTCCTGCACAGAGGTTAAGTTTCACACTGGATTGCTGCACAGATCCTGAAGAAATGCAAAAAGTACACCAAGAATCAAGTTAGAATACATGATATTGCGCTTAAAAAAATAGTTGCTTATCCTGGAGTACAGATTTAAACCTTTCGCTGCTGGGTCCATACAGAATATGGACCTACAGCACTGTTTCCAGCTGGCCAGGTCTGTACGTTGTACAGACCTGACATTCTTCCTTCTGCTTATGGTTTCTCCAGTGATAGCAGAATTGTTAAACAGACTCTGCTGAACAAAACAATAGCTCTGATTAGGATCCAACAAGCCACTGATCAAAGATATTCTGCTGCTTCTTTGTCTCTCACCCACTGCTTCCTCCTCACCACCTCTCCTGCTGCACTGCCTAAAGTTTCCACCCCGCTCCCCTGCTGTCCCCTTCCTTTGCCATCCATCCCCCCAGTGCCCACTTTCACCTTCAGCACTTGTCCCCCTCAGCCGGGGGGGGGGGGGGGGGGTGTAATTGCCAGCTTCACCCACTTTCTCTCCTATTGGCAATTGCAGTGAATAAATTGTCAAATAATCACCCCTGCTGGGTCCCTCTGCCTTCAATGCCCCCTCACAGCTCCCGGCAGCCCCTCATGCAGCTGGTTTTCCCTCCATTCCCTCCCAAAGGCTGCAGCTGCTGCCCAGAAAATCACCTTTTTTATTCTACTGGTCATGTGCTTTCAAAAAATATATGGTTTGGGGGTCTTTTACAAACTCTGAAAGCTGTAAGGGAAAATTGAAAACCATTTCACAAATTTTTTTACAGAAATGTGGTTTACATTTTTGCATAAGTTTGATTTTAACAAAAAGGTGCGATTTGTAAATAGCTATTTAGAGCTGTCTTCAGGCTGGTCATGTAACTCATGGGCGCTTTTCAGCTCCAATACATGGCTACTGAAGGAGGGACCTAGATCTCCCTCTGACATCAGGCGGGTCAGCCGGTTAGATCACGTGGCCGCTCGGCTCCTCCCACAGAAGCACTGTCTTGGAGTTGTAAAGAGGCTGAGAGTCACGTGACCAGCCTGAAGACAGCTCTAAATAGATATTTAAAATTCTATTTTTTAGAAAGGATTTACATAATAGAGAGGCTGGCAGTGAAAATGTTTTCTTTTTTAATTTTCAATAATAATTGTGGGGGGGGGGGGCAGGGCAGAGCAGAGACAGACAGAGAGGTCACTGACAGGCAGGATGGGGGGGGGGGGGGTGAGAGAGGAGAGCAGACAGAACAGTTCAGCATATGATGGAGGGACGTACTTTGATTGCGGCGATCGGAGCTGAGTAGCCCTGGTTATGGTAGTCAGTTTTGAGAGGGGTATGCAGGAAGTGGAGGGTTTAGGGGTTTTTCTTTACAGTTTAGAGGGAGGCAGGTTACACAGCACAAGCACTTCTTTAACCACTTGCCGACCGCCGCACGACGATGTACGTCGACAGAATGGCACGGGCAGGCATATTGGCGTACATGTACGTCCCTGCCTTCCCGCTGGTCGGGGGCCCGATCGGGCCCCCGCCCGGTGCCTGCGGCGGTCGGTATTCGTTCGGGAACGATCCCGGACGAGGGGACGGCCATTCATTCATGGCCACCCCCTCGCGATCGCTCCCGACGAATAGAAATCCTTCGTGACATCACTTCCTCTCCTGTAATGTAAACACAGGAGAGGAAGTGATGTGATCTCTCCTCGTGTCGGTCTTTTTCCTTCCGGCACGGAGGAGAGAGGATCGGTGAGTTGCACCCAACACTACACTTACAGTAGAACACGCCAGGCACACTTTTCACCCCCCCCCGATCACCCCCCAATCACCCCTGCCCCCCCCCCAGTCACAGTGACACCAATTGCATTTTTTTGTCACTAATAAGCGATCGTTTTTCTGATCGCTGTATTAGTGTCACAGGTGACGCTAGTTAGGCAGGTAAGTATTTAGGTTCGCCGCAGCTTTTTATAGCGTCAGGGACCCCCATATACTACCGCATAGCCCCCTGATTGCCCCCCAGTTAACCCTTTCACCAGTGATCACCATATAACTGTTACAGGTGACGCTGGTTGGTTAGTTTTTTTTTTTTTGTTTCAGGGCACCCGCCATTTATTACCTAATAAAGGTTTAACCCCCTGATCACCCGGCGGGTGATATAAGTTTGAGGGTCAGATAAGGTCTGCGTCGTCCCAGCGTCAGGTTAGTGCCAGTACCGCTAACACCCACGCGCAAAGCATACACCTCCCTTAGTAATATAGTATCTGATCAGATCTATATTAGCGTTGCCAGCATTTTAGGTTTCCCAAAACGCATTGTTAGCGGGATCAGCCCAGATACCCGCTAGCACCTGCGTTTAGCCCCTCCGCCAAGCCCAGCCCAGCCCAGCCCACCCAAGTGCAGTATCGATCGATCACTGTCACTTACAAAACACAACACACATAACTGCAGCGTTTGCAGAGTCAGGCTTGATCCCTGCGATCGCTAACAGTTTTTTTGGTAGCGTTTTGAAACAGTCGCTGACAGGCTAGGTGCTTTTTTACCTGTGAGTCTCACTAGTGTACCCCTAAATTTAGAGCCCAAAATGGCAAAGCGAAGGTACACTAGTGAAGAGGCCTACACGTTTCTGAGCATGACAGATAGTGAAGAGGACGTCACTCATCTGTCAGATTCAGGCTCAGAATACGATCCTGTAGAGGACAGCGGCTCCATGACAGATAGCTCTGACGACGGAGATGAGGCCGCTGTTAAGAACAGGTGTGCCCGATCCCGAATGTATTCTGTTGTTCAGGTGCAGGAACCGCAGGTCACTCGTATGGAGCAGAGACGTACTAGAGCCGCTCATCCTTCTGGTGAACTGGCAAGCACCAGCGGCCTAGTACACCCTGGACCTACATCCAGCACTGCAGTAACACGTGGTGACGTGGCGAGTCCCATAAGTGCAGTTCAAGCTGGCGAGGTGGCAAGCACAAGTAGTGTCCCGCTGCCACCAAGAAGAAGACAAAGACAGGCCCGTCGTACCCATAGTGCCCTTCCTGCAGAATTCGCCAATCCTATTTGGGTGCCCACCACTTCTGCAGAACCCGTACTTCCCCCATTCACTGGCCAACCTGGCATTAACGTGGAAACAGTTGATTTTACGACACTTGACTTTTACTCACTGTTTTTCACCGAAGATCTCTATAGATCTATTGTGGACCAAACCAATTTGTACGCTGCTCAACACATCGCCACTATTCCCCAGTCCGCCCTTGCCAGACAATGGAAACCAGTTACGGTTTCAAAATTTAAAATCTTTCTGGGCCTCTCCCTCAACATGGGCATAACCAAAAAGAGTGAGTTGCGGTCATATTGGTCCACTGACCCAATTCACCATATGCGCGTGTTCTCTGCTTCCATGTCCAGGGCACGATACGAGCAGATTTTGCGGTTCATGCACTTCAGCGACAATGAACTCTGTCGTCCTCGTGGAGACCCTGAATACGATCGGCTCTACAAAATTCGGCCTCTCATAAACCACTTCAACCAACGTTTTGCAGACTTGTTTACTCCCCATCAAGTTGTCTGCGTTGATGAGTCCCTGATTAAGTTTTCTGGTCGCTTGTCATTCAAACAATACGTCCCCAACAAGCGTTCCAGATACGGGGTCAAGATGTATAAGCTCTGTGACAGGGCCACAGGCTATACACGTAGTTTCATGGTTTATGAGGGTAAAGATAGTCACGTAGAGCCGGAGAACTGCCCTGACTACATAGGAAGCGCTGGCAAGATAGTGTGGGACATGGTGTCACCCTTATTCGGAAAGGGGTACCACTTGTACGTGGACAATTATTACACAAGCGTGCCACTGTTTAGTCACTTGTTTGATCAGCAGATTGGAGCATGTGGCACCGTGCGACCTAATCGCCGGGGCTTTCCCCAGCGGCTTGTAGAGTCCCGTCTTAGGCTGGGGGAGAGAGCCTGCTTGCACAGTAATAATTTGCTCGCTATGAAGTGGAGGGATAATAAGAATGTTTTCGTTCTTACCTCCCTTCATGCAGACACGACGGTCCAAATTCCTACGGCGACTGGTATTGTGGAGAAACCCCTCTGTGTCCACAAATATAACCTTAACATGGGAGGGGTGGACCTCAATGACCAGTTGTTGGCGCCGTATCTAGTTGCCCGTAAGGCCAGACGCTGGTACAAAAAAGTGTCTGTTTATTTATTCCAATTGGCTATACTGAATGCTTATGTACTACACAAAGCTTCAGGAGGGACTGGATCCTTCCTCAAATTCCAGGAGGATATCGTCAGAGCCCTTCTGTATCCAGGCGGTGCTCCACCTCACCTTCCCCTACCAGATGCAGTAAGCCGGCTGCATGAGAGGCATTATTCTTATGTCATCCCGAGTACCCCTACCCAACGAGCCCCCCAAAGAAAATGTTGTGTCTGTAGAAAGCGCGGATATAGGCGTGACACCCGTTCTTATTGTCCACGCTGTCCTGACCAGCCTGGTCTTTGTCAGGGTGAGTGTTTTGAACGCTACCATTCACTAGTTGAGTATTAGCGTAGGGTACAGCATTGCACAGGCTAGGCACACGTTCACAGGGTCTCCCAAGATGCCATCGCATTTTGAGAGACCCAAACCGCTGGAACCGTTACAACAGAAGTGTTAAAGTTACATAAAAAAGTGTTTAAAAAAAAAAAAAAAGTAAAAAAACCAAAAAACCCCAAAAAATATAAAATAAAAAAACCAAAAATAGTTGTCGTTTTATTGTTCTCTCTCTCTCTATTCTCTCTCTATTGTTCTGCTCCTTTGTACTGTATTCTATTCTGCAATGTTTTATTGTTAACCATTTTTTGTTTTCAGGTACGCCATTCAGTTGTAGCGTGGATTTATTTATCTTGACAGCAACAGCGTTTGCTCCCACGATATGTAAAGCTGCGACTCCAGCGCTGTCGGAGGTGATTTCACCACCACAGTTAAAAAAAAGCATATATGCCGAAGCATGGGGGCATAAGGGGTGGAGGAGCGATCTGCTCCTACCTTTTGCGGGAAGATGCCCCCATGCTTCGGCATATATATATTTTAGGCACAGATTGTGTTAAATGTGTTATTTTTTGCTATTTTTTTTTTTGTATTTGCTTTGCAGGTATGGTAAGTCTTACTGTTATACTGTAATGTTACTTTGTTTTATTGTTAACCATCATTTGCTTAGCAGGTACGCCATTCAGTTGCAGCGCGGATTTATTTATCTTGACAGCAACAGCGTTTGCTCCCATGATACATAAAGCCGCGACTCCAGCACTGTCGGAGGTGATTTCACCACCACAGTTAAAAAAGAGCATATATGCCGAAGCATGGGGGCATAAGGGGTGGAGGAGCGATCTGCTCCTACCTTTTGCGGGAGGATGCCCCCATGCTTCGGCATATATAAATGGTGCATGTATGCCCACAATTAAAAGTGGGTGGATGAAGGGTGGTATCTAATGGTGGGCATACCCACCGATCAATATTTTTTTTTCGTTCAGCCCACAGGCTGCATGAAAAAAAAATTACAATATATGCCCAACCAGTTCCAGCAACATACTGGTATGTTGCGGGACTTTGAGTGCTTATACCAGAATGATGCCTGCAGGTTTAGGTATCATCTTGGTATCATTCTTTTCAGCCAGCGGTCGGCTTTTATGTAAAAGCAATCCTAGTGGCTAATTAGCCTCTAGACTACTTTTACAAGCAGTGGGAGGGAATGTCCCCCCCCCCCCGCACCATCTTCCATGGTTTTCTCAGGCTCTCCTGTCCCAACAGGGAACCTGAGAATGCAGCCGGTGGTTCCGCCAGCTGACCATAGAGCTGATTAGAGACCAGAATGGCTCCAATCATCTCTATATGGCCTAAGACACCGGAAGCTACGAGCATTTCATGACTTAGATTTTGCGGGATGTAAACAGCGCCATTGGGAAATTGGGAAAGCATTTTATCACACCAATCTTGGTGTGGTCAGATGCTTTGAGGACAGAGGAGAGATCTAGGGTCTGATAGACCCTAATTTTTTTTAAAAAGAGTACCTGTCACTACCTATTGCAATCATAGGGGATATTTACATTCCCTGAGATAACAATAAAAATCATAAAAAAATATATATAAATGAAAGGAACAGTTTAAAAATAAAATAAAAAAGCAAAATAAATAATAAAAAAAATAAAAATAAAAAAAAACACCCCTGTCCCCCCCTGCTAAGGCGCAACGTGGAACGCAAGCGTTGGTCTGGTGTCATATGTAAACAGCAATTGCACCATGCATGTGAGGTATCACCACGAAGGTCAGATCGAGGGTACTAATTTTAGCAGTAGACCTCCTCCATAAATCTAAAGTGGTCACCTGTAAAGGCATTTAAAGGCTTTTAAAAATGTACGTAGTTTGTCGCTGCTGCACGTTTCTGCGCAATTTTAAAGCATGTCATGTTTGGTATCCATGTACTCGGCCTAAGATCATATTTTTTATTTCATCAAACATTTGGGCAATATAGTGATTTTTAGTGCATTAAAATAAAAAAAGTGTGTTTTTTCCCCAAAAAATGCGTTTGAAAAATCGCTGCGCAAATACCGTGTGAAAAAAAAAATGAAACACCCACCATTTTAATCGTTAGGGCTTTTGCTTTAAAAAAACACCTCATGTTTGGGGGTTCAAAGTAATTTTCTTGCAAAAAAAATATTTTTTCATGTAAACAAAAAGTGTCAGAAAGGGCTTTTTCTTCAAGTGGTTAGAAGAGTGGGTGATGTGTGACATAAGCTTCTAAATGTTGTGCATAAAATGCCAGGACAGTTCAAAACCTCCCCAAATGACCCCATTTTAGAAAGTAGACACCCCAAGCTATTTGCTGAGAGGCATGTCGAGTCCATGGAATATTTTATATTTTGACAAAAGTTGTGGAAAAAATACATTATTAGTTTTTTTTTTTTTTTTTTTTTGCACAAAGTTGTCATTAAATGATATATTGCTCGAACATGCCATGGTTATATGTAAAATTACACCCCAAAATACATTCTGTTGCTTCTCCTGAGTACGGGGATACCACAAGTGTGAGACCTTTTGGGAGCCTAACCGCGTACGGTACCCCAAAATCCAAGCACCACCTTCAGGATTTCTAAGGGTGTAAATTTTTGATTTCATTCCTCACTGCCTATCACAGTTTCGGAGGCCATAGAATGCCCAGATAGCACAAAATCCCCCCAAGTGACCCCATTTTGGAAAGGAGACACCCCAAGCTATTTGCCGAGAGGTATGGTTAGTATTTTGCAGACCTTCATTTTTGTCACAAAGTTTTGAAAATTGAAAAAAAGAAAAAAAATATACATTATTTTTTTTTTTCTTCATTTTCAAAAACAAATGAGAGCTGCAAAATACTCACCATGCCTCTCGGCAAATAGCTTGGGGTGTCTACTTTCCAAAATGGGGTCATTTTGGGGGGTTTTGTGCTATTTTGGCATTTTATGGCCTTCAAAACTGTGATAGGTAGTGAGGTGTGAAATCAAAAATTTACACCCTTAGAAATCCTGAAGGCGGTTCTTGGTTTTCGGGGCCCCGTACGCGACTAGGCTTCCAAAAAGTCCCACACATGTGGTATCCCCGTACTCAGGAGAAGCAGCAGAATTTATTTTGGTGTGTCATTTCACATATGCCCCTGGCATGTGTGAGCAATATATCATTTAGTGACAACTTTGTGAAAAAAAAATAAAAAAAAATAAAAGTTTGTAATTTTCCCGCAACTTGTGGCAAAATATAAAATATTCCATGGACTCAACATGCCTCTCAGCAAATAGCTTGGGGTGTCTACTTTCTAAAATGGGGTCATTTGTGGGGGTTTTGTGCCATCTTGGCATTTTATGGCCTTCAAAACTGTAATAGGTAGTGAGGCGTGAAATCAAAAATGTACGCCCTTAGAAAGCCTGAAGGCGGTTCTTGGCTTTCGGGGCCCCGTACGCAGCTAGGCTCCCAAAAAATCCCACACATGTGGTATCCCCGTACTCAGGAGAAGCAGCAGAATTTATTTTGGGGTGTCATTCTACATATGCCCATGGCATGCGTGAGCAATATATCATTTAGTGACAACTTTGTGAAAAAAAAAATAAAAAAAAAAAGTTTGTAATTTTCCCGCAACTTGCGGCAAAATATAAAATATTCCATGGACTCAACATGCCTCTCAGCAAATAGCTTGGGGTGTCTACTTTCTAAAATGGGGTCATTTGTGGGGGTTTTGTGCCATCTTGGCATTTTATGGCCTTCAAAACTGTAATAGGTAGTGAGGCGTGAAATCAAAAATTTACGCCCTTAGAAAGCCTGAAGGCGGTTCTTGGCTTTCGGGGCCCCGTACGCAGCTAGGCTCCCAAAAAATCCCACACATGTGGTATCCCTGTACTCAGGAGAAGCAGCAGAATTTATTTTGGCGTGTCATTTCACATATGCCCATGGCATGCGTGAGCAATATATCATTTAGTGACAACTTTGTGAAAAAAAAAAAAAAAAAAAAAAGTTTGTAATTTTCCTGCAACTTGTGGCAAAATATAAAATATTCAATGGACTCAACATGCCTCTCAGCAAATAGCTTGGGGTGTCTACTTTCTAAAATGGGGTCATTTGTGGGGGTTTTGTGCCATCTTGGCATTTTATGGCCTTCAAAACTGTAATAGGTAGTGAGGCGTGAAATTAAAAATTTACGCCCTTAGAAAGCCTGAAGGCGGTGCTTGGTTTTCGGGGCCCCGTACGCGGCTAGGCTCCCAAAAAATCCCACACATGTGGTATCCCCGTACTCAGGAGAAGCAGCAGAATTTATTTTGGGGTGTAATTTCACATATGCCCATAGCATGTGTGAGCAATATATCATTTAGTGACAACTTTGTGAAAAATTTATAAAGTTTGTAATTTTCCCGCAACTTGTGGCAAAATATAAAATATTCCATGGACTCAACATGCCTCTCAGCAAATAGCTTGGGGTGTCTACTTTCTAAAATGGGGTCATTTGTGGGGGTTTTGTGCCATCTTGGCATTTTATGGCCTTCAAAACTGTGATAGGTAGTGAGGAGTAAAATGACATATGTATGCCCTTAGAAATCCTGAAGGCGGTGCTTGGATTTCGGGGCCCCGTACGCGGCTAGGCTTCCAAAAAGTCGACCACATGTGGTATCCCCGTACTCAGGAGAAGCAGCAGAATGTATTTTGGGGTACAATTCCACACATAACCATGGCATGTGTGAGCAATATATCATTTAGTGACAACTTTGTGTAAAAAAAAAAAAAAAAAAAAATTTTTTTGTCATTATTCAATCGCTTGCGGCAAAAAAATAAAATATTCAATGGGCTCAACATGCCTCTTATCAATTTCCTTAGGGTGTCTACTTTCCAAAATGGGGTCATTTGGGGGGTTTTGTACTGCCCTGCCATTTTAGCACCTCAAGAAATGAGATAGGCAGTCATAAACTAAAAGCTGCGTAAATTCCAGAAAATGTACCTTAGTTTGTAGATGTGACAACTTTTGCGCAAACCAATAAATATACAGTTATTGACTTTTTTTTTACCAAAGACATGTGGCTGAATACATTTTGGCCTAAATGTATGACTAAAATTGAGTTTATTGGATTTTTCTAATAACAAAAAGTAGAAAATATCATTTCCTGACAGGCTCCATGGCAGCATACGTGTGGGTTAGCCCCGCCTCCATAATTACCCAATAGGACCTCTACTCCCATAAATCTTTGCTCCAGGCTGCTATCCGTGTTCCTTTTTTGTCCTCCTCCATAGGACAGGTGTTTCCTATCTGAAGAGATCTTCACTACGATCAAGTTGGCCGGCTATCAAGCTTTTGTTCCTCCGATAGGCCCTGTCTGTTAAGCATGGGTATGGAGTGTATGGCAGAGTAGCGCTGAAGACTTTGTTTATCCGAAGATAAGTGCGCACGGCTTATTACCTGCTATGTAAGGTGGCCATTATCTGCCCGATGGATCGGTGGTGTGTGCTTGAACCTGTTCGGCCAGACGATCGTTGGTGGAGTGGTGAGCTGTAAAAATTCCGTTTTTCATGGCAGCAGTGTTTATGTGTTTTCTTTTCTACCTGTGTCTTTTCATATGCCAGCTGGTTCTTGTGTATAGGCGCTGACGCTTCCGCGTTCCAGCAGCCTTTCTCCCCCTGTTTCCGGGTCCAGCGCTGCGTTCTGCGCATGCGCGGACCCAAATCCAAAGCGAGGCTTGGTTCCCGCGCATGCGCGCGGGCATCTCGCGTCTGACGCCGCTGATGACGTCATGGGCGCCATATTTAAAACACAGTGAGAGATGTCAGAATTTGTGAATGATTGCAGGAGATTCAGCGACTTCCCGGGGCTATTCTCTGGTTGGTGTAAGGTAGGGTTATGATCTGCTCTGATGTATTGTTGCTCCTGTGTTTTGTATGGCTGCTTATGAGGGTCTATTGTTGTTACAGTCAGCGTTCTTAGTCATGGATGCCTCACTGCCTACTAGTGACCTGCCCGCTTGTAACAGGTATGTGCATGGCTGGATTGCTGTGTATTTGTGGAGTATTCCTTAGCATTTGATACCAGCCTGGTCTGTATCTCTCTCTTTTCTTGTGTATTTCCTTATAGCCCTTCTAGGTCTGAACCGCATTACAGTGCGCATAGTCGCAGTGGATCGTCAAAATCGCACCACCGTAAATCATCGTCAAAGTCTGGTTACCGCAGGTCTTCCAGATCTGAACAACGCAGTGGTCACTCGCATTCAAGCAGAGGACCAGATAATTCATGTTGGGGCTGTAAGATGCCCATTTCATCAGACAAATCGCTCTGTGATCATTGCTTCTCTAAAGTCGCAGATGAAAGAGATGGTGCGGATCAACGCTTGGAATCTATGGTGAGAAGAGTGGTAAAAGAATCCCTGCAGCAGAGGGAAGCTCATCACGCTATGGAATTCCCCTCAGACCCATTATGTCCTTCAGGAGGTGAAGGGCTCTTACAAGAGACTGGGGAATCTTCTCAACCAAGCCACCACTCTGTGCTCTTGTCTGACAGCGAATCGGATCCAGAGGATCCAGGAGTAGGATTTGATTATGCTTTAGTACCTGCTCTCGTCAAGGCAGTGAAAGAAGCTTTAAAATGGGAAGAACCCACTACTTCTCCCCAAACAAAGAAAGTTTTTCAAACAACTCAAAAAGGAACGGCAACATTTTCCTTTCCTATCTGAATTGGGAGAAATCATTACTGAAGAGTGGAGCAAGATTGATAGGAAGAGCTCCATGCAATCAAAGGTGTCTAAATTGTACCCCTTTAAGGAGGATGATGTGAAGTACCTTGAATCAGCTCCTCTGGTAGACGCAGCACTTATGCGTTTAGTCAAATACGTGACTCTCCCTTTGGAAGACACAGTATCTTTCAAAGATCCGTTAGAGAGAAGAATTGACTCAGATCTGAAAAGAATTTATCTAACTTCAGGGATGGCTTGTAAACCAACTTTGGCTTTAGCCGCAGTCTCAAAGGCTATTGAAACATGGGCCGACAATGTTGAAGAGTTCTTGAGAGGTATCTCAGTGAATACGGCTAAAGACTCTCCCATTCAGGAGATCAGAATGGCATCAGCCTTTTTGGGGGAGGCATCTATTGACATTACCCGCCTTCTGTCTCGGGCTATGTTGGCAGCAGTCTCGGCACGCCGTGCTTTGTGGCTCCGTCCCTGGTTGGCGGATCCAACATCTAAGCAGGCATGGTGTCGTATACCATTTGAGGGAACCTCCTTGTTTGGTAATAAACTAGATAGCGCCATATCCCGGGCCACAGGTAGGAGGTCTGGGTTCCTCCCTCAAGACAGACGCCTTCAAAACCAAAAACGTATTTTTCCAAGAAGGCAGACCTCGGATCGTGCTAGAGAAGCGCGCAGTTATAGACCCGGCAGGGAGTTCTCTAGATCTTGGAGGTCCAGACAATCCTCCCTTAAGAAAACCTCAAAGGGGGCTTCCGCAGGTAATCAAGATTCTACCAAATCTTTTGAATTTGGGCGGCCTCAATTCAAGATTATTGGACCGTCATGACGGTTTCCTCGGGTCACAAGTGGACTTTCATCAACACTCCGAGATTAAGGTTCATTCCCACAACAATTCCAGGCTCAGAGGAAAAAGAAACAGGTCCTATTGACCTACGTAAGTTGTTTGCTGGATCAAGGCGCAGCCGTGCCCGTGCCAGAAGACGAACGTGGCGAAGGCATGTATTCCCCTCTGTTTATGGTTCAGAAAAGAAATGGCGCATGGAGGCCGGTGATAGATTTGACCTTCCTCAATTTCCTCATTCGCAAGGAAAAGTTCAAATGGAGTCTCTTCTTACAATCCAACAGTCGGTGCAGCTAGGGGATTGGTTAATCTCAATCGACTTGAAGGACGCATACTTTCACGTGCCAGTAGCAAGGGATTTCCAGCAATTTCTCCATTTCGCAGTTGGCAATCAACACCTCCAGTTTACCTGTCTCCCATTCGGGTTGACAACATCTCCTCGGGTCTTCTCCAAGGTACTCCTAGCGATAGTAGCTCTTTTACGAGTCAAAGGAGTTCGTCTCCATCATTATCTGGACGATTTGCTCTTATTATCTCAGGACAGAGATCAAATTCTGGTTCACAAGAATTTAGTCATCTCCACTCTACAGACGTTTGGTTGGCTCCTGAACCTAGAGAAGAGCCATCTGGTTCCAACTCAAGTGATCGTGTTTCTAGGGGCTCAGTTTGACACATTAAAAGGCACTATCTCTCTGCCAGAGGAAAAAATCTATGTTATCCGGGACAGGATTCACAAGGCTTGGGAATCATCTCATCTTTCGGCTCTTCAATGCTTGAAAGTGATCGGCCCAATGACGGCCACCATCCCTATGGTGAAGTGGGCCCAGTGGCACACTCGTCCCTTCCAGAAAGGGTTTCTGCAACAGTGGGACTCGTCCAATCAATCACAGCGCATACTCCTTACACCAGCGATGAGGATGTCTCTCCTCTAGTGGCTTCAAGGGAAGAATCTACGCAACCATCATTCGATAATCCCCATTTCCTGGGTGATAATAACCTCAGATGCCAGCAACAAAGGTTGGGGCGCTCATTGCCTTACGGAAGTAGCTCAAGGAAGGTGGTCGTTCCCGGCGCTGTGTGTAGTCTCCAACATCCTGGAGTTGAGAGCAGCCTTTCAAGCACTAATAGCATTTCGCCATCTGGTGGCAGGGTCTTCAGTAATGCTGAGACTGGACAACACAACTGCGGTGGCCTATATAAAGAAACAAGGAGGGACTCGCAGTTGGTCTCTACTATGAGAAGTAGAACCGATAATGAACTGGGCTCAGAAGAATGTGGTCAACATTTCTGCTGTATACATCCCGGGGGTCCAGAATGTTCAAGCAGATTTTCTGTCAAGGGTCAAAATAGACAACAACGAGTGGTCCCTTCACAGGGATGTCTTCGAGTGGCTTCTGACTCTGGGAGTATCTCCAGAGGTCGATCTGTTCGCTTCGCCGTACAATCGCAAGATGCACAGATACTACTCGAGGTTCAGGGATCCTCAGGCGTTCAGGATAGATGCTCTCACGGATTGTTGGAAGTTCCAGAGAGCCTACGCCTTCCCTCCAGTTCCTGTAATCCTACAGTTCCTTCGGAGGCTCAGAGGGGAGAAGGTGGAAATCATTGCGATAATACCATTCTGGCCCAACAGGCCTTGGTTTCCTCTGCTGTTGCTCCTCAGCTATCAGGACCCAGTTCCCCTGCCTCTCAGGCCAGATCTACTGTCTCAAGGCACACTGTTACACCCATACCCATCCTGTCTACACCTCAGGGCATGGTTCTTGAGAGGGGAAGGCTAGAAGCTCTAGGTTTCCCAGAAGAAGCGATTCCAACCCTTCTTAGTGCTAGACGGAAGAGTACCAATAAAGTATACGAACGTATATGGGCCAGGTTTATGGGCCACATGTCTTCTAGATCAAATTCATATAATTCTCCGGCAGTTCAAGATATCTTGTCTTTCCTTCAGTCAGGGTTAGACTTGTCTCTGGCAATAGTTCTCTTAGAGTACAAGTTTCAGCCATTTCAGCCTTTACAGGAGTCTCGTGGGCGAATCATACATTAATACAACAATTCTTTAAAGGAGCCATCAGGCTTAGGCCTCAAAAGAGGCCCAGGTTTCCCAAATGGGACCTTCCGTTAGTATTGGACTTTCTTTCTGATCTTGGGAAAGGTTTGGATGCTCCCCTGTCTTTAGGAGATCTCACTATCAAGACGGTTTTTCTGGTAGCAATAACTTCAGCCAAAAGAGTGTCGGAAATTAGGAATCTTGGGTCAGTTGAACCATTTCTATCTTTCTTTCCGGACAGAGTGGTCCTGATCCCTATGCTTGGATCAAATCCAAAAGTCACATCAGTATTTCTCGAAAATCAGGAGATCGTGCTACCTACGTTTAGAATGTCAGACAACCAAGAGATTCATCCCCTGGATGTTGGTCGCACCTTGAAACAATATCTGGACGCTACAGCCTCGTTCAGACGAACAGACTTTCTTTTTGTCCTTCTTCATGGCAAAAATAAAGGGATGCGAGCATCAGTAAGATCAATCTCATCTTGGGTGGTCCAAACGATTCAAAGGGCATACAAGGCAAAGGGCATGGTTCCTCCTGAGGCAGTGACAGCTCATTCAACTCGGGGCATCTCGATCCCTTGGGCAGCAGTTCGACATGTCGCACCAGAAGTTATCTGTAGAGCAGCTTCCTGGTCTTCAATTAATACCTTTGTTTCCCATTATTGTGTAGAGCCAGCTGCGCTTTCTTCTGTTAATTTTGGTTTACAAGTATTGTCAGTGGACAATGAAAAATAAAATTCTAGTTTCTTTGCTCAACATTTTTAGCCCACCCGGGTGTGTTTGGCGAGTTATTTCCCACACGTATGCTGCCATGGAGCCTGTCAGGAAAAAGGAAAATTTATATCAAATACTTACCGTAATTTTCCTTTCCTGATGGGCTCCATGGCAGCAGGAGTTCCCTCCCAAATGTTGGAGTAGGCTAGTTACGGAACACGGATAGCAGCCTGGAGCAAAGATTTATGGGAGTAGAGGTCCTATTGGGTAATTATGGAGGCGGGGCTAACCCACACGTATGCTGCCATGGAGCCCATCAGGAAAGGAAAATTACGGTAAGTATTTGATATAAATTTTCCTTTTTTTTTTCAAAATTTGCGGTCTTTTTACGTTTATATCGCAAAAAATAAAAATCGCAGAGTCAGTCAAATACCTTTAAAAGAAAGCTCTATTTGTGGGAAGAAAAGGACGCAAATTTCGTTTGGGTACAACATTGCATGACCGCGCAATTACCAGTTAAAGCAGCGCAGTGCCAAAGTGTAAAAAGACCTCTGGTCATTTACCAGCAAAATGGTCCGGTCTGAAAGTGGTTAAAGGACCAGAATCTGTATTTTTTTTTTTTTTGGGTTAACAAACACTTTAACTCAATACAGGTTAAGCTTTTATATTTAGTAAGAATTTAGCAGGCATTTAGTTAAAATCTGCTAATAATGATTTTAATGTATTTTTAACAAAAATATTTATTTGATAAACATTTGCGCAAATATTCCGGTACCTTTAAAAATCAGTAACACTTTTTTTTTATTCTACTTATCATGTGCTTTCAGAAAATACTTGGTTTGAGGGGTCATTTACAAATCCTGAGCCTGGTAATTAAAAATAAAAACCCTCAGATTTTTAGAGTACTTTAGTTATTTACAATTTGTGTGCGTTCGATTTCCACCATTTCACAAAAAAGGCGCAATTTCAAATTTACAAATATTTCTTGTTTACTAACTAAATACAGGTTAAGCTTTTATATTTAATATGAATCTTGTATGGTTTGCTATGTTTGTACCTGCTAATAATGATTTTGGAATATTCTTAACAAAAATATTGTTTTGATATACGCAAATATCACGGAAACTTTAAATGTAGTAGCGCCTTCTTTTTATTCTAATGTTCTTTTAAACAATGTATGGTGGATGGGGGGGGGGGGGGGGGGTCTTTTACCAACTCTGAACACAGTAAGTTAAAAGAAAAACAATGTAAAAATGGCAAACATGATCTTGAGTTTCAAAGAGAAGTGGTGGGCCTGGCAGTGAAAATTTTAAACATTCATTATGGCTTGGCAAAACAGGCCTCATCTTTTAATATACTTTTGGAAGCAGATTGTCATATCCAAGGCCAAAATATACAAGTTTAAAAAAAAGAGTTTTTTTTTTTTTAAATCTGGTTTCCCCATGGTTCAGATTCATTTCTCAATTTTGTTACCCATCCTTTATTTGCCAGCAAGCAAACTGTTCTGCTTTCCTTCATGTATGTGTTAAGTATTTTACATTCACGTCATGGCAGTTTATTACATTTTAACCATGTTTAATCTAAAAAGGTGTTCTTTTAGGAGAAGGGTGCTGGTGCAGTAGATTATTTGTACGTACAAAGCCCTGTCTACCTCTGTCCTGGTAAAATACTGTATCTCAGTAGAAGAAAGAGTGTTTGATCATTTTCCCCCTCACATAGTTATTTGACAGAATGATCAAACATCGTTCTTCTCTAAAACTATGTTACCTTTGCAGGTAAGAGACACACTGTGCCTTTCTATAAAGAAAAATTACTATTGACCTTTGCAGAACCAAACGCTGCATCTGACATTTTCTGTATCCTTTTACTATTATATGTCTAGTGACAATGTTCAGCATGAAAATCTGACAAAGGCACAACGATATGCATATGCTTTCCCTTTGATTCTCCAGTGCGCTTCATATTAGACAGGCTACATACACGTTATATTTTAATTCTTATAATGAAGCGCTCAGAATAACAGAATGATGTCCTCAAAGGTAATCTCATTAGCTGTTTTGCAGACAGTAAGTGTGTGAGGTCACCAGGATTGGATTTTTTGACAGCATAATAAGCATTGGCCTAGGGCCCAAGCGATGGCTCATTCATCATTTGCCATGACTAGGGAAAAGAATAAGCTTTTTTTTTATGTGGGGTACCCCAAGTCCAGTAGGAATAGGGGAGGAGAACACCAAATGTTTTTTTTTCCTGGGGGGAATTATCTTCTATATCAGACCCACTTCTAGCATAAGATTCTGGTATAGACAAATGGAATCCCTGACCGCTTTGCTTACAAACAGAAAGAAGAGGCTGAAATCTGTAATTTTGCTGGTAATTTAAACACACCTTTTTTTGTAAATGTCAGTTTTGCTACAGTAGATTGTATACATTGCATGGTATTTAATGTAATTTTGCATTTGTATATTTGCGTTATTAAAATTGCTGTTCCCTGACAAATTGAATTTTTACCATTTTATTTGCTTTTATAAATATATCCCGGGGCAGTGTCCGGCTTCCCCACCCCATGCCATTTGATAATACTTACAGTTTTTTTTAATATTCGTCTCCCATTACTGCCATTTGACAATACTTACTGTTTTTTTAATATTCGTCTCCCATTAACTTCAACGTCTGCTATTTGACAATACTTAGAATATTAGCCTAGAAAATGGCAATTACTGTTTTTTTTAATATTCGTCTCCCATTAACTTCAACGGGGTTCATATCTGGCACCTGAACTTTAGTAATGTTTGCCAAATATGTGGTGAACTGACTCATCACTATTGTCCTTTATGTGCAGCAGTGACAGCAAATGAGGGCTACAAATAACAGTCACATAGCTGAAATTACACAGTGTTAAGGAAAATAACAGATGTATTGGCTTAGTCAATAGAGTATTTTGTCATTTTTATTTTATGACCTGTGGCACACAGGCACAAACATAGCTTTTCTTTAGTGTAAATGCCTGCCTAAGAGTGGCATACTCCTTTATAGTAAATTCTCAATCAGATCAGACCCTCTTTTTCTACACACAACCGATTGTTTAATTGTATTATGCCATGTTATGTCACTATATCATTAGGCAATGGTAGGAGTGGTGATGAGAGCCTGGGCAGGGGACCCATTTGACTTGATAAAGCAAGTGTCATTTTCTGACAACTTTCTTCTGATGCCATTAATTATGTTGTGTTGTGTGAATGAGTTGCTCTCAAAAATGCTTTTCCGAAGTCATGACACTTTTACAATGCTCACAACATATAATAATGTACTATTCTGCCTGTCCATTTGTTGTAATAATCGGCTTGGACTTGTATGCTGCATAAGCCTAAAAGCACTAGAAAAATGAAGAGAACAAAATTGAGTGCACTGAGGAGTAGTGGTGGTTGCTTATCAGAAAAAAATAGCAGACTTGGAGCAGTAGTGAGAAAATCAAAGTAAAAAAAAGAAGAGCTGAGATTGAGAAAACAGATACACCAAAACTCCTCTAATGATGGCCAGCTTGAAACAAATAAACAATTTAAATTTATATTTCTATTTCAAGATAGGCCCACATCACCCACTGCTGTAGTTAATTACACTTAAGCGAGTTTCTGCTTCCCTTCAGTAAAGTTAATTAAGCTACCGAGCAGGTCAGGTATTTACAGCTATGTTTATAAAATTGTAAATATGTATACATGAGATAGCATTCTAAAGATTCTGTAATTTACCCTTTTGCTGCCAGGCCCTGCACCAGTGGCTTAACTAGAACCTTCAGGGCTCTGGTTCAAAAAATAATGGAGATCCCCCCTGACCTCCGGCCAGGGCCCTTCCCACTGATTCCAGGGGCAGCAGGACCTGGATAGGAGGGGGAACAAATCCCCTCCATTTAACTCATGCAGCTACTGAATGCCTATCAGAGGGAAAGGAGGAGAAGCAGAATTTTAGCGGCTGCAAGAGAAAACTGGAGGGGATTTGTTCCTCTAAATGCCCCCCATCCAGGTGGTCGGTCAACATGTGTGCTATTGCAATTGTAACCCCTGTAGTTACCCCCTGGGATCAGTGGCAGCTGTGTTGGTGGGGGATGGGATCAGTGGCTGTTGGGGAGGGACAGGATCAGTGGCATCAGTGGTGGGGGATGGGATGAGTGGCAGTGGTGATGGAGAGATGGGATGAGTGGCAGCGGTGGGGCGGGGTGGGATCAGTGGGAGCAGTGGTGGTTGGGTAGGGATGGGATCAGTGTCAGCGGTGGTGGTGGGGGGATGGGATGAGTGTCAGCGGTGTCGGGGATGGGATCAGTGGCAAGGGTTGGGTGAGTGGGATCAGTGGTAGGGGGGATTGAATGGGATGAGTGGCAGAGGTGGTGGGGGAATGGGATCAGTGGCAAGGGTGATGGTTGGAGGAGGGTGGGATGGGATGAGTGGTAGTGGAAGGGGGGTTGGATGGGATGAGTGGCAGAGGTGGTGGGAGGATGGGATCTGTGGCGAGGGTGGTGGTTGGGGGGTGGGATGGGATGAGTGGTGGGGAGGGGAATGGTATCAGTGGCAAGGATGGGATCAGTGGCAGTAGTGGTCATGGTGGGGTGGATCAGTGGCAGCAGTGATAGTGTGGGGGGAATCAGTGGCAGTAGTGGTGGTGTGGGGGTTATCAGTGGCAGTAGTGGTGGTGGTATCAGGATGTCAGTGGCAGTAGTGGTGGTGGTTGGGATCAGTGGCAGTAGTGGTGTGGGGGGGAATCAGTGCAATAGTGGTGGTGGTGTGGGGGATCAGTGGCAGTAGTGGTGGTGGTATCAGGATATTAGTGGCAGTAGTGGTGGTGTGGGAATCAGTGGCAGTAGTGGTGTGGGAATAAGTGGCAGTAGTGGTGTGGGGGGATCAGTGCAGTAGTGGTGGTGTGGGGGGATATCAGGATATCAGTAGCAGTAGTAGTGGTGGTATGGGGGATCAGTGCCACTGGCCAGCCTGTTTTTGCAGTTTTTTTTACTTTTATCACAGTTTTTTACACATGTAGTGCTCACCCCCGAAAGGGCAGCTGATTTTTGTAGCTTCCTCTCTCAGATTAGTGCAGAAACAGCTAGGCACTGTCTCTCGATCTATGAACAGTCTAGGACAGTGATGGTGAACCTTGGCAATCCAGATGTTTTGGAACTACATTTCCCATGATGCTACACTACACTGCAGAGTGCATGAGCATCATGGGAAATGTAGTTCCAAAACATGGTTCGCCATCACTGGTCTAGGAGTTTGTCACTTTAATATTTATTGATGACTAAACTTGGATAGGACAAAAAGAAGCTGCAGGATACTCCATAAGGACAGAACAGTGACCCCTTTGTCAAAGCATCTTGGTACAGTCTCTCTTGTGGCAGCTAAGGAAATGAGCACCGACAGCACTGAGGCACATGTCCCAATTCAAGAAAGCTTCAGGCACTGATACACAAGGGGTAGTAGCAGCAAGCAGTCACTAGGATCTCGGGTCTGTACTCACAATGTACTGGGATACTTGGATGCCTCCTTCCAATATCAGCTAGGCATTTCTCCAGTGAGTTCCCCTTTGGCCAATCATGGCTCAGGGGCCAAGTCAAGTCAGGAGCCAAGACCACGCCCAACACTATATAAGGCTGCGTACACGGCAGCCGTATTTAGTGTGTTGTGGAGAACTTGAGATAGACTAAGCAGGTTAGTTAGTGGCTAGAGCGTGTAATCAGTGTAGTGTATATATATATATATATATATATATATATATATATATATATATATATAGAGAGAGAGAGAGAGAGAGAGAGAGAGAGAGAGTGCAGGCAGGGTACAGTATATATTACAGTGCAGGCAGGGTACAGTATATAAAACAGTACAGGCAGTGTAGAGTATATAATACAGTGCAGGTGGTGTACAATATATAATACATTGCAGTCAGAGTATAGTATATATTACAGTGCAGGCAGTGAGCAGTATATAAAACAGTGCAGGCAATGTACAATATATAATACAGTGCAGGCAGCTACAGTATATTATATAGTGCAGGCAGTGTACAGTATATAATACAGTGCAATTTGGTGAACACCGTATATAATACAGTGTGTACAGTAAATACAGTGCAGGCAGTGTACAGTATACAATACAGTGCAGTCGGTGTATAGTATATAATACAGTACAGTATATAATGCATTGCAGTCAGTGTACAGTATATAATACAGTGCAGGCAATGTACACAGTAAATAATACAGTGTGTACAGTATATAATACACTTCAGTCTGTGTACAGTATATAATGCACTTCAGGCAGTGAGCAGTATATAATACAGTGCAGGCAGTGTACAGTTTTTAATACAGTGCAGGCAGTTACAGTATATAATATAGTGCAGGCCGTGTACAGTATATAATACAGTGCAAGTTGGTGAACACCGTATATAATACAGTGTGTACAGTAGATACAGTGCAGGCAGTGTACCGTATACAATACAGTGCAATCGGTGTATAGTATATAATACAGTACAGGTGGTGTACAGTATATAATGCATTGCAGTCAGTGTACAGTATATAATACAGTGCAGGCAGTGTACACAGTAAATACAGTGTGTACAATATATAATACAGTGCAGTCAGTGTACAGTATATAATAGACTTCAGTCGGTGTACAGGATATAATACAGTGCAGACAGTGTACAGTATATAATACAGTGCAGGCGGTGTACAGCATATAATGTGGTGTGAAAAAAAATCCCCATCATGTCCGTAAGGCCACCAAGGAGAGGCAGATGCTCACAGGCCACTAAAAGAGGACAAGCAGCTTCTATGCCTACAGTGAAAAGTGGTGGTTGCAGACATGTTGCATCCTCTGCAAGCGGGGCACGCTTGTCCTGCCAAGTTTGCTCCAGCGATGAGGAGAGAGGGGATGATGAGGTCACTCACTGTGCTTTGGTGTCTGAAAGAAGAGAGGAGGAAAGTGAGGAGGAGGTACAACTCCAATTAGGCAATAGGTCCTCCAGGGGTAAGCTTAAAGGAATTGTAAAGGGATTTTTTTTTTTTAAATAACAAACATGTTATACTTACCTCCACTGTGCAGCTCGTTTTGCACAGAGTGGCCCCGAACCTGGTCTTCTGGAGTCCCTCGGCATCTGTTTCGGCTTCTCCCTGCAAGTACTTCTCACGTTCATGCGAGCTCCCTTGCATGGTGAGAAGTACTTGCGGGCACGCTCCTGTGATACGCCGCGTTATTGAATGTGATTGACTGCAGCGCGAGCCAATGGCTGCGCTGCTTTCAATCCATCCACTCTAGCCAATCAACGACCAGGCTGACCAGCGAAGAGGATGTCGGAGGTGAGCGCGGGACTTTCAAGGGGTCAGGTAAATAAAACGGGTGGGCTGAGGGGGCCGGCACTGTCAGATGTTTTTTCACCTTAATGCATAGAATGCATTAAGGTGAAAAAATGTTTACCTTTACAACCCCTTTAAGAGCAGCCACTCTTTTTCATCAAACCACAGAGCTCCACGGGTGCAGGGTGGTGCTGACTCCCTATTGACTTCCAAAAGTTCATTGGTGTGGGCTTTTTTCAACACATGTGCAGTAGATCACACCATTGCTGTTTGAAAATCTGTCTGAAGCTGATCAAGCGTGGCCAGAACACCACCTGTTTGGGCACCACATGCTTGACAAGACATATGATGACCTGCCATGCAGTCCATTGGAAACAGCACCCAAAAGACCCACATCATAAAAAAAACAGACTTCTCCTTGCTCATCATCTGGGATCCCAACCCCTACTATACCTCAAAAACTCTCAAAAATCTGCACTGAGAGGAATGAAGGTATAGCAATAGGTGCCACATGTACTTGCAGCCAATCTGCTAGCAGTACACCACCTGTTGATTTCAGCAGGAAAATTTTGCTACCCCAGTTGCTGAACCATAAAAAAAATACTATCCCAGCCATCCACATTTTCAGCGTTCAAATGCTAGCTTGGCCAAATTGCTAGCACTACAACTGCTGCCTTTTAATCGGGTAAACTCTGCCCCTTTCATGAGTTTGTGCAATGTGCTGTACCACAGTGGCAGGTTCCAAAAATAGTTTTCTTTTCATGTAAGACCATTTCAGCTCTCTACCGTCATGTAGAAGGTAATGTTTTGGCCACATTGGACAGGGTAGTCAGCAGCAAGGTTCCTCCAGCAATGATTACCTGCGTGAGTATGGCACCAGGACAGGCTCAGGGGAGCTTGGCTTCTTTTCAACATGCCAGTGGCTGATTAAGGATGCATGCACTGTCCTGTCATCATTTGAGGAGGTCACAATGATGGTGAGCAGGGACAATGCCTGCGGGAGGAAGAGGAGAACTTCCTTTTCTCTCAAGGCCCCCTTTATGCAGATTCCATTCCTGCGTGGCCGCCAAACACACAGGAGGAAGAGGAGGAGGATTGTGTCAGCATGGATGTAGAGGATAACATGCAGCAGTCTTCAAGAGATGGTTTTCATTACTCAGAAACTCAGAGTTGTACGTGGCTGGGATGAGGAAGTTCCTGACAATGTCATCCTTAGTGACCCAGAGAACTCAGAATGTCATGCCTCTTCAAACATACGCTGCATGGGCTCCCTGATTCTGCAAAGCCTGCGAAAGGTCTAGAGGATTTGTGGTATCAAGTAGAGAGATCATTATTGGCTTGCAACCCTTCTTGATCCACGTTACAAGGATAAAGTTGCAGAGCTCTTCCTGCCTTCGCAGAGGTAGCAGGGGATAAACATCTTCAGGACGCATTGAAGAAATTTGTGTAACACCTTTCCAGACTGCAATGCATAGACAGTGATTTAGACAATATGCATCCATCGACATTTCCTTCAAATTAAAGGGGGGGGGGGGTTAGGGTGGGAGGTTATATATCAGGTTGTTCACATACTGATTACATTGTCGTCATAACATGAAGAGTAGCTTCATCTTTAGCCTTATATACCTGAACCCACGGTGTGTATAACTGTACAGCATTGTCAGCAGCACTGTCCCTAGTAGGTGCTATTAATAAGAATTTACAAGTGGGGGATTCAGTCTTCATTGGTTGCCTGTATGGAGTCTGGTAAGAAGAGAATGAAGGGGATGTTATTTCCAAGGGATTGGGGGGGGTTGGGCCAATTTCAATTTTTTTTAAATAATTTCAAACAGCAAGGCCCGTTCCTGTGCCCAACAAGAATAAGTGTGAGGGGTTACAGTGTTCAGGCACTGCCAACACCCAATTTCTCTGCACCTACTTGACAGGGGCATATCATTTAAATTTTGTCACAAATTTTTAGCAGCAGGGCCCATTCTTGCACCTATCAAGAGTAATTGTGAGGGGTTACAGTGTTCATGCACCTCCAACACCCAAGGTCCAATTTTTCTGCATCTGTTTGACAGGGGCATGTACTGTAATTACATTTTTTTCACAAATTTTTAACAGCAAGGTATATTCCTGCACCCAACAAGAGTAAATGTGAAGGGTTACAGTGTTCAGGCACCGCCAACACCCAAGGTCCAATTTCTCTGCACCTGTTTGACAGGGGCAAGTCATTTAAATTTTTTCACAAAATTTTAACAACAGGGCCCGTTCCTTAGCCTAACATGAGTAACTGTGAGGGGTTACAGTGTTCAGGCACTGCTGGCAATATATTACAGCCACGAGCAAGTTTAAATTAAATGTTTACATTGCTCTACATATCACACAGATGCGCTACTTTACAGGCAGACTAAGGGGACCTCCAGCCACAATATTTAAAGGAATATTTCATTTTTATTGTTTCATTTGAAATCCTGAGAAAACTGTTGTTTTAAAAACTTTTTTTGCATTGATACATGTCCCCTAGGGCAGTAGCCGGTTCCCCCTACACTTTTATGGCAATAACTTGCATAAAAGCCTTTAACATTAGCACTATTTCATGTTCGTGTCCCATAGACTTTATGAGGGTCTTGTGTTCACAATGCATCAGGCCGGCCACTCAGCACCATTGGCGACCGCTCATGCAGGGCGCATGGGTGTCGCTACCCCAATCTATGCGCCTGGCACCTAATCTACATTCAGGGCACCGGACACATAGATTTCAACTGGATTTTTTTTTGGAACACACATAATTAGAGCCTGTAGCTCTAATTGGCTTCAAAAAATGGTGGTCTCCTGATTGGCCCGGAGAAGACTGCTGAGACTTGGGGCCAGGACTTGGGAGAGAGACACAGAAATAAAGGTAAGTGCGGGGCTGGCGGGCAACGCACAGTGAACAAAGCTGCAATCAACATGGGGGCAGTTGTATAGCTGTGGTGGATTGAGTGAAGGGGGTTGGAGGGGTGTTTGGTGGTAGTCAAATCGATGGTTGGTTGGGGGGGTGGCTGGCTGGCTGGGTGGGGGCCACGGGCCACCCCCCAAGAAATTTAAGCATCAGCTGCCACTGCTCAGCAGAGTACCCAGAAGCAATTGTCAATCACTAAAGTAGCAGTGTCTACTACAGTGATTTCCAGCTTTTAGGGGCATCGGCTAGACCAATGTAACTATGTAAAAATATAGCATGCCTGGAATTCCTCTTTAATAAATAACAAATATTTGTAAATTTTAAATTGTTACCTTTTGCAAAATGGTAAAAGCTGAAGGTATGCGAAACTGTAAATTAGCAATCTGGAGGTTGGCTTAACAACTATGCATTGTGTCAGTGCCATGTGTGCGCTATAGTGGTTTTCACTATGACCAAATGATGTCGACACTTAAGTGCATTTCTGTCACGTACCTTGTGGTACTGAGCCCGAGTTGCGGAGAGAGGCCTCCCTTACGACTACCACTACCGGTTTCCTGGTAAGGTAACAGGGAACACAGGAGTAAGGAGGGGTACAGGTGCCTGGCAGGATCAACAGATGGGAAGGGATGAATTGGTGGGGATTCAGCTTTGCAGACTGGAGCAGCTGGGCGGACAGAATCAACACAGCAGACTGGATCACAACAGCAGGTGGAATAGTTCAGTAAAGCAGGTAACCACAGCAGATGGATCAGTTCAGTAAACTGGATAAGCTTTAGCAGGTAACTACAGCAGATGGATCAGTTCAGTAAAGCAGGTAACCACAGCAGATAGATCAGTTCAGTAAATTGGTTAAGCTTTAGCAGGTAACTACAGCAGATGAACACAGTTCAGTAAAGCAGGATCACCTTAGCAGATGGATTGTCAAAACAGGCTGGGTCAGCTCTCAGACTGGAAGTGAGGTACAAAGGAACAGGCAGGAGAGTTGTCACAACAAGCCGGGGTCGGTACAGGCAGATAACAGATGGGTCACAGGCAGGCTGGGTCAAATCAGAGATGAATACTACGGATCAGATTCACAGGTATACAACACTGTAGAGCAGACAGCGGTGACCGTCAGTAATAGACAGGTTTAAATAGCCTGTTTGGCGCCAAAACACGGGCGCGCGCACGCGGCCACGCACATGCCCACGCACGCTCTCCCGCGCATGAACGCACGCGTGCGCGCATGATCGCGCACACCTGCAGTGACACCCGCGGCCGTAAGCCAGAAGATCTGGGGTTCAGATTCTTCATAAAACTTCCATGACATTGCCCCCTCCCAAGGGGCAGCCTCCGGATGCCCCTTCGGGCAAATTTTTCCGGATGGGCCCTTTTAAAGGATTGAATCAGACTCTTTGCATGAATGTTGTCCTCGGGCTCCCAGGAGTTCTCTCCGGCACCATACCCTTTCCATTTAATTAAGAACTGGTTCTGGTTTCTTCTTCTTCTGAAATTTAGGATAGCTTCTACTTCAAATTCTTCTTCACCGTCTACCAAGATCGGATCAGGAGGAGTGGTACTTTGGTTAGGAAATGGATTGGGAGTGAAAGGTTTCAATAAGGACACATGGAATACCAGATGGACCTTTAGTGAGTCTGGAAGTTCTAATTCGAAGGCAACTTCGTTAATCTTCCTTTTAACGGAAAGGGTCCTAAAAATTTGGGACCTAGCTTCCTTGAAGGGCACGCCATCTTCAAGTTCACAGTGGATAACCACACCAAATCACCGGGTACCAGTACTAACTCCCCTTGTCTCTTTTTATCGAAGGTTGTCTTGTTGTGCTCCTGAGTTCTAGTCATTGTTTCTTGCAGAAGTTGGTTGTTGGTTGCGAAAAAATTCACCTTTTCCTGAACTGCTGGCACTGTGCATTCAGGAAGGGAGTTGGGTAAAAACGAAGGGTGGAAGCCATAATTGGTGAAAAAGGGCATCTGTTTGGTGGCGGAATGGAGAGAATTGTTGTAAGCAACCTCAGCTACTGGAAGCAGGGAGATCCAATCATTTTGTGCAAAAGAGGAAAAACAGCGCAAATATTGTTCAAGGGTTTGGTTCGTCCTCTCAGTCTGCCCATTGGACTGAGGGTGATAGGCAGATGAGACAGTTCAATATTCAAAGCCTTGCAGAGGGACCTCCAGAATCGAGAGGTGAACTGTACCCCTCGATCCGAAACTATATTGGCTGGTACCCCATGGAGCCTAATGATTTCCTTGATGAATACCTGTGCCGTTTCAGAGGCTGAGGGGGTACCCTTCATGGGAATGAAATGTGCCATCTTCGACAGACGATCAACTACCACAAAGATAGTGGTATGATCGTCTGCCAGAGGCAACTCAACAATGAAATGTAGGGATAGCATTCTCCATGGCCTGTCCGGAACAGACAGAGGTTTAAGTAGGCCCCAGGCCTTGGTCCTACAGCTTTTACTCCTAATGCACGTAGTGCAGGTGTTCACAAATTTCTCGCAATCCTCCCGTAACTGAGGCCACCAAAAAGTACGTTGTACCAAGTCAGTGGTTCTAGTGATACCAAAATGCCCGGCGAGTGCGTGGTCGTGACATAGCTCTAAGACGGATACCCGCAGGGCCTCGGGAATGTAGATCTTGTCTTCATACCACAGTAACCCGTCTCTGGCTTGTAGTTCTGGTTCTGGAAAAGGTTTTTGTCCCATGGAGGCTTGTCTAAGTCGGGAAAGAAGATTTTCCTGAAGCAGAAGGAAATTCCCAGGAGCGAGAATGGTGTCTGGAGGAGACTTGTGGAACATCCCTGACAAGGCATCTGGCTTTACGTTCTTAGAACCTGGGCCATAAGTTACATGGAAAGTGAACCGGGAGAAGAAGAGTGCCCATCTGGCTTGTCTTGGCTTTAGTCTTTTTGCAGATCTTAAATACTCCAGGTTCTTGTGGTCGGTGAATATTAAAATTGGATGAGAAGCTCCTTTTAACAAAAAGCGCCATTCTTCTAATGCAGATTTAATTGCTAACAATTCCCGGTCTCTGACATCATAATTTTTCTCGCCTGCTGATAGTTTGCGCGAAAAGAAAGCCACAGGATGGAGCAGGGCCCTGGTTCCTTGTCTTTGGGATAATATAGCCCGTACGGCGATTTCAGATGCATCCACTTCTAAAACAAATGGCAGGGAGGAATCTGGATGTCTTAAAACAGGAGCGGAGGTGAAAAGTCCCTTGAGAGTCTCGAACGCTTCTTGAGCTTCAGGGGTCCAACGAAAACGGGTCCCTTGTTTTGTTAGTTGAGTGATGGGTGCCACAATAGCCGAGAAACCTTTAATGAATTTGTGATAAAAGTTGGTGAACCCGATAAAACGTTGGATTCCTTTCCTGTCTACAGGAGTTGGCCAGTCCAAAATCCCAGCGATCTTCTGGGGGTCCATATTTATACCTTTACTAGAAATAATCAAGCCCAAGAATGGTATACTTTCCTGCTCGAATAGACACTTATCGGCTTTTGCATATAGACCGTGTTGTCGTGTGGGAGACAGTGTGAGAGTGTGGTCCTTATTCTCGACAAAAAAAATACCCGCACCTGCTGGGGACGTTAATGGGCGAATGAACCCCTTCTTCAAATTTTCATTGAGATATTCTTTGAGTTTCTCTTGCTCTACCTCTGTTAAGGGAAAAATCCTTCCGAACTGAATTTTGGCTCCAGGGAGTAGCTCAATGGGGCAGTCATAAGCTCGGTGAGGCGGAAGCACCTCTGCCTTTTGTTTACTGAACATGTAGAGGAATTCATGGTACACTTCAGGAATGGCCTGACTAATTCGATCTCTGAATCGATACATAATAAGGTGGCTGGTCTCAGGGAATCGAAGAACCATGGAACTTCTGGCAGTAAGATGAAGAGAAAGTAATTTTCCCCGTGGCCCAATTTATGGTTGGATTGTGGGCCTGTAGCCAAGGCATACCAAGTATTACAGGAAAGAGTGGAGAGGAAATTATGTCCATACGAAGGAATTCCCAATGCGAACCAGAGATAATAGCAGGTAGAGGGGCAGTTTCTTGAATTACAGGAACAGATTTGATAGCAGACCCGTTGGCCAAATGAATAGAGAGTCCACGGGTCTTAGGCAGGAGAGGAATCTGGTGTTTGGCAGCAAAAGACGAATCCATAAAACAGCTGCATGCCCCGGAATCAATGGCGGGCGTCTGTACAGTCTTTCCTGGGAGCTGAAAGGAGACAGAAAGGGCAAGGTGAGATGAGAACTTAGTTAAAGAGTCTGGGAGACCAGATGGCATAGATGGACACTTACAGAGCTTAATAGGACAGTTCCTGACGTAATGTCCAGATTCCCCACAATAGAGACACAGATTATTATTCCGCCGTCGTTGACGTTCTTCGGGGGTAAGAGATGGTCGCAAGACCCCAAGTTGCATAGGCTCAGATGTATCAGAAGTGGACACTGGTCGGGGGGCTGGTACTGGGTGTAAATGGCTTGGGACTTTTGGAAGCATCCAGGTTGGACGAGAGAAACCCATGGCCCTCTCGGCCCTCCTTTCTCTCAGACGACGATCGATCTGTATAGCCAAGTCGATTAATGCGTTTAAAGTCTGTGGAACACCGACTCGAGTTCGTCCTTTAAGGAATCAGAGAGTCCCATCAACTGATGACGAAGGGTAGCATCATTCCAGTTCGTATCCGCACCCCATCGCCTGAACTCGGCCACATAGTCCTCTACCGCCCTTCGTCCCTGCTGGAGGGTTCGCAAGGCGGTTTCTGCAGTCTCTGAAAGTTGAGGATCTTCATATAATTGAGCCATTGCATCAAAGAAGGTGGTAAGATTGGCCAAGGCTGCATCCTTCTGTTCTAAAAGGCGGTGAGCCCAGGTCTGGGGGTCTCCAGAGAGTAAGGATACCACAAAACCCACCTTGGTGGCCTCCAAAGAAAAGGTCCGTGGTTGGAGGGCAAAATACAATTCGCAGGAGTTACGGAAGGCCCTAAAGCTGCTGCGGTTCCCAGAAAATCGCTCAGGTGTAGGAACCTTAGGTTCTGGTGGTAGCATCACAACTGTAGGTGCTGGTCCTGCTTTGGCTGAAGGAGCTGATGGTTGAGGGGCTCCCAGGGATCCAGAAGGGTTGGATAGGGCGATCACCCGTTCTTCCAGCTGGGTGTAGCCTTGCTGGAGGTTCTTAACTGCCTCAGAAAGTCCTGCCAGGTGTTGACACAGTTCTTCCATGGCGGAGGCTCCCCACTCGGGCTTAGACATGGCTGTCTGCTACTGTCACGTACCTTGTGGTATTGAGCCCGAGTTACGGAGAGAGGCCTCCCTTACGACTCCCACTACCAGTTTCCTGGTAAGGTAACAGGGAACACAGGAGTAAGGAGGGGTACAGGTTCCTGGCAGGATCAACAGATGGGAAGAGATGAATTGGTGGGGATTCAGCTTTGCAGACTGGAGCAGCTGGGCAGACAGAATCAACACAGCAGACTGGATCACAACAGCAGGTGGAATAGTTCAGTAAAGCAGGTAACCACAGCAGATGGATCAGTTCAGTAAACTGGATAAGCTTTAGCAGGTAACTACAGCAGATGGATCGGTTCAGTAAAAGCAGGTAACCACAGCAGATAGATCAGTTCAGTAAACTGGTTAAGCCTTAGCAGGTCACTACAGCAGATGGATCAGTTCAGTAAAGCAGGTAACCACAGCAGATGGATCAGTTCAGTAAAGCAGTAACCAGTAAACTGGTTAAGCTTTAGCAGGTAATTACAGCAGATGGATCAGTTCAGTAAAGCAGGTAATCACAGCAGATGGATCAGTTCAGTAAAGCAGATAATCACAGCAAGTGGATCAGTTCAATAAACTGGTTAAGCTTTAGCAGGTAACTTACAGCAGATGAACACAGTTCAGTAAAGCAGGATCACCTTAGCAGATGGATTGTCAAAACAGTCTGGGTCAGGTATCAGACTGGAAGCGAGATACAAAGGAACAGGCAGGAGAGTCATCACAACAAGCCGGGGTCGGTGCAGGCAGATAACAGATGGGTCACAGGCAGGCCGGGTCAAATCAGAGATGAATACTATGGATCAGATTCACAGGTAATACAACGCTGTAGAGCAGACAGTGGAAAATAGCCTGTTTGGCGCCAACACGCACGCGCGTACGATTGCGCGCACCCGCGGTGACGCCCGCGGCCATAAGCCAGAAGACTTGGGGTTCAGATTCTTCATAAAACTTCCATGACAATTTCAATGCACGGCAATGCATCACAGCATGCTATTGCTCATAGAGTTGAATTAATGTAACTTAAAGCGAAGTTCCACCCAAAAATGGAACTTACGCTTTTGGGGAAAGTGACTATCTGACTTTTTTTAGGGGGGAGAAACCCTCTTTTTAGAGGATTCTAGCTCCCACTTCCTCGCTAGAGCAAGTTTACCTCTCCCCCCTCCCTCTCGACAATCATCTGCGACACGTCACAGGTCCCAGATGATTGCCCGATGCATGCGCAGTGCGTGCCTGGCTGTGAAGACAGCAAGCAAGATCTGGAGCCAAAAGGAATGTCAGCCAAGCAAGTCTTTAACAGGAACACAGGAGAGCATCTCTAGAGATGTGACCAAGGAGAAGGCAGAGGTCATCTGGGCTGGATGCTTAAGTAGGCAGGACTGATAAAAAGGATATCATCAACAGGTGAGTCACTGTAGAGCAGTGGTCATCAACCCTGTCCTTGGGGGCCCACCAACAGGCCAGGTTTGCAAGATAACCGAAATACATCCCAGGTGATGTCATTTGCTGCTCAGTGATTAGAGTATTCTAGTCTGCATCTTCCCAATGTAATACATAAAACCTGGCCTGTTAGTGGGCCCTGAGGACAGGGTTGATGACCACTGCTGTAGAGAGATAGGAGCCCAGCCTTGACACACACATAATCTACATACAGGGCGCCAACCGATGGAGCACCAGCCGCCACTGCTGTGGGATCACAGGTAGTGTTACCTGAATGGTACCAGGATTTCAAATTGTCAATACTTGACAGGGGGCTCCCTGCCATCTCCATTTACCTCACCCACAAATACTCCAAGTAGAAAAAGCAAATATTATAAATTCTCCAAATCAAGGTCAAGCTTTTAATATCCAGAGAGCCAGATCTTCCAGGTCAAGGGATGACACCTGAGTCTACAGCATACCTTTTGGCTTTACCCTTCTTTTCTTACTCCTGACTGACACCTTTAAAGTTGAATCTAACCATTTTGAAAGCAGCATTTGCTGATTCACAAGTTTTCATTTGTGTTATGTTACCACCATGAACTCTGAGTTTAGTTCTCAAAGTTTGAACTCTCAAATATAAAACTTTGTTCTATCACTTTAAAGACAGCTTGGGTTGTTCAGAACAAAATGGGAAATCCTCACATACAGTATACTGTTAACAAGGAACCCTAAACATTTTAGCTTGGACTGCCTGCATTATGTTTTTCCTAAGATCTTTTCTTTTTGTTTGAAATTGACATTTATAACACTTGGACAGCTAACACGTTAATCCTGCAAATGTTTCATATAAGGCTTTTCTAGATTATCGTTGTCCCAGTTGTGTGACTGTGTTCGATCTATGGTAAATCATCTACCCTTAGGGTGCCCACGTGTCCCGGATTGCCCGGGATTATCCCGTAATTTACATTTTTGTCCCCAGTCCCGGGCACCCTCATTCCGGGACAATACAGTGTCCCGGAATGAAACTGACACTGGGAACCAGGGCCGATCCTAGGCGGGTGCAGTTCACCCGGGCGCCACAGAGGTGGGGGCGGTCAAGCGCCAGAGTGCTCCACTCCCTCCTCCTCCTTTCCTTGTCGTGACGGTGTCCAGACTGAGGCCGGTCTCTCCGCTGGTCACCACCATCGCTGTATTTCCTGCTCAAGTCCGTCCCCCTTCCATCCTCCTCTCCTCAGAGGAGATCCACCTCCTCTCCAGCTGCCGCCCGGGTGGGGTTTGTGCTGAGGGGTGGTTTGTGGGGGGGGGTCTGTACTAATGAGGGGTGGTTTGTGGGGGGTCTGTACTAATGGAGGGGGTGGTTTGTGGGGGAGTCTTTACTAATGGGGGTCTGGTTTCTGGGGGAGTCTGTACTAATGGGGGGTGGTTTCTGGAGGGGTCGATACTAATGGATGGGGGTGGTTTATGGGGGGGGTTTGTACTAATGGGGGGTGTTTGTGGGGGAGTCTTTACTAATGTGGGGGTGGTTTGTGGGGGGGTCTGTACTAATGGGGGGGGTTGTGGGGGTCTGTACTAATGGAGGGGGGTGGTTTGTCCCGAAGGGGGGGTCTGTACAAATGGAGGGGGTGGTTTGTCCGGGGGAGTCTCTACTAATGGAGGGGGGATGGTTTGTCCTGAGGGGGGTCTTTACTAATGGAGGGGGGTGGTTTGTGGGGGGTCTGTACTAATAGAGGGGGGTGGTTTGTGGGGGGTCTGTACTAATGGAGGGGTGGTTTGTGGGGGGGTCTGTACTAATGGAGGGGGGGGGGTTTGCCTGGGGGGTCTCTACTAATGGAGGGGGGATGGTTTGTCCTGAGGGGGGTCTTTACTAATGGAGGGGGGTGGTTTGTGGGGGGTCTGTACTAATGGAGGGAGAGGTTTGTCTGTGGGGGTTTCTACAAATGTAGGGGGGTGGTTTGTCTGGGGGGGTCTCTACTAATGGAGGGGGGGTGGTTTGTCCTGAGGGGGTCTGTACTAACGGAGGGGGGTGGTTTGTGAGGGGTCTGTACTAATGGAGGGGTGGTGGTTTGTCCTGGGGGGGTCTGTATTAATGGAGGGGGTGGTTTGTCCTGGAGGGGTCTGTATTAATGGAGGGGGTGGTTTGTCCTAAGGGGGGTCTGTACTAATAGAGGGGGTGGTTTGTCCAGGGAGGTCTCTACTAATGGCGGCTGGTTTGTCCTGAGGGGGGTCTGTACTAATGGAGGGGATGGTTTGTGGGGAGGTCAGTACTAATAGAGGGGGGGTCTGTACTCTCACTTCCTCCTCCTCCGTGCTAGTGCTCCTGGGGCCCAAAGCAGCTACCCTTTGAAATGAACCCTGCCGCCACCCCCTTGTCATGCTATGAGTCTGGAGAGTGAAAGTCCTGCTGGTCTAGCGGGGTGCAGGGCAGGGGAAGCGGAGCCGACAGCAGCAGCATTTTGAAACAGTGATCAGCAGCTCCGGTAAGCAGCATGGGGCTGGCTAGAACCAACAGCCCAGGAGGGAGTGGGAGAAGACCTCACCGCCGGCCACCCTGACCTGAGCAGCAGTGGGTGCAGCATCCCCGGTAAACTCCCAGGGCCTGCACACTTTCTCCAGCCTCCTCTCCTAGCTGTCACTGTCATCAACAAGAAGGAAGACAGGCTGACCAAGGGCCCAGAGGACGAGGATGGGCACGAGGTAGGTGCATCTCACACACACACCTACCCACAGACAGGGGCTGGGACAGGGGGGCACAGGAGAGACTGCAGGCAGGGGATAGGGGGTCACTTTCACCCACCCCCTCTCTCTCTCCCATCCCTACTCTCTCATACCCCCTCCCTGCTCTCTCCCCCCCACCCCTCTCCCCCCTCAACCCATCTCTCTCACCCTCACCCACCCCCCCTCACCAACTCCCTCTCTCCTCCCACCCTCACCACTGCCACTGACCTCATTCTCCTAATGAAGGACTACAGGTCCCAGCATGAGCCCCACAGAGCTGAGGATGTGATATCAGGTAGGTCAGTGTATGTCCAGTTTGTACTCCAGATCGCTCGGGTTATTTGTATTCCCTTTGGAGTATAAAGTACGGGGTTTTTTATACAACTTTAGTGCCTTGGATATAAAAAGCATTTGTTTCAAGTATGTTAGTCCAACATTGTAAGAACAATTAGAGTCACAGAGTGTAATTGTTCTTACAATGTTGGGCTAACATACATGAAACAAAATGCTTAAATAGGTAAGGGGCGGGGTCACCCATGGATGTCACATGGTGGCACCGCCCCCTTGTGATGTCACAGACCGTTTCGTGCTGAGGGGTGTCCCTGAATGGCAGTTTGGAAATGTGGTCACCCTATCTACCCTTCTCTTCCAACAAGGATGTGTATACTATCTGAAACTGTTAAATGTTATAGCTTGTTATTAATCTATTTTTTCATAGGTCGTGGAGCCTGGGTTACAATTTTTATGATAACATTAACCTTGTTCCATTTATCAGTTTTCATCTCACAGCGTGATGAAACTTTTCAAGTTTTGTGGTTTGGATGTACAGCAATAGTCAAAATGGTTATTCTCCCTAGACTACAGTATTATATTGCATGCACACCCTCCCTATCAAAAATCCACCTGTCTTCTTTAGACTTTACAACATATACAGCGATAATTTGTCTGGGCTCACAAAAAGCCTTGGATAAATTTTAACATAATTACTCGTTCACAAAAATCAGGTGGAATGGGTCTCCTAGATTTAGAAGAAGAGTCGTTGATTGGCACTGCCATCATCAGAACAAAGACTGGATAACTACTGAAAATGCTTCATCCCCACGTTCTCTTACATTTTTACCATGGATACAGAAATCTAACTACCCACCTAGTCTAGTGTCACACCCTTTTATTGAAACAACCTTACAAAATTTCCACAAAGTCACACTCAATTACAAATTGGCCTCCACACTTGGTTTCTTACCCTCATAGAAAATGACCCCAGGTTTGCAAAAAATCTGACCCAAACATTGTTTATCTTTATTCTGATGAATATAACCACCTAATGGGCACTTGCGATTGATTTTATATTCTTTTCTCCTTCTTTCTTGGTCCTTTTAGTTGTACTGTGTTCCAATTTAACCTCTTGCCAACCAGCCGCCACAGTTGTACTGCAGCAACATGGCTCGACTTCGCGAATCGCCGTTATGTTAGGTTGCTTCCTTTTTTGGCCACTAGGGGAGCACACATGCCCGCTGCTCGCCCCAAAGCCGTTGTGAGTGCCCAGTGGTTGCGATGATCGCCAGGCCCCCCCGATTGATCGTGACATGGGGAGAACACAGAGATACGGGTTCTCTGAGGGGAGAAGAGACTGATTGTGTGTTCATACAAAGTATTAACACTAATCTATCTCTTCCCTATCTCTTCCCCTAGCTTTTCCCATCCCCCTTCAGTTAGAACACACATTAGGGAACACAATTAAACCCTTGATCGCCCCCTAGTGTTAACCCCTTCACTGCCAGTGACATTTTTACAGTAATCAATGCATTTTATAGCACTGAACTCTGTAATAAATGCCAATGGTCCCAAAAATGTGTCAAAATTGTCCAATGCGTCCGCCATAATGTCACAATCATGATAAAAATTGCAAATTGCCATTACTAGTAAAAAAAATAATAATAATAATAATGCTACAAATCTATCCCCTATTTTGTAGACACTATAACTTTTGTGCAAACCAATCAATATATACTTATTGTGAACTTTTTTACCAATAATATGTAGAAGAATACATATCGGCCTAAACTGAGGAAAATAATTTTTTTATATATATTTTTGGGGGATATTTATTTGTTTTTTTGCTTATAGCGCAAAAAAATAAAAACCGCAGAGATGACCAAATACCACCAAAAGAAATCTCTATTTGTGGGAAAAAAAAGGCGTCATTTTTGTTTGGGTACAACGTCGCATGACCGCGCAATTGTCAGTTAGAGACTCGCAGTGCCGAATCTCAAAAAAATGGCCCAGTCATTCAGCAGCCAAATCTTCCGGGGCTGAAGCAGTTAAACATCTCCATGTACTGTAGTTGTTTCTCCTTATACGCGGGAGATCTCATCTCATCTGATAGAATATGGCTGGCTCCACTGTTTACTGTTACATTTACATTTTTATTCTGATTTCATTTTTCTCATTAACACATATCTGTCAAAGGTTTCCAATTCTGGCTCTTTGGTGTAGTATCTTCCACATTTTTAGCCAGATTACTTCTGTAATTACTGATTTTGCAATCTATTGATCAGTGTATAATTGTTCACATTCTAAGAATGTACCCACTTATCAACATAAGATCAGATGTCTGATAATCTGTCTTTAGTTTGTTCCTTTTGTTTTATTTATTTTTACCTATACTGTGATACCTGGTTGATACTATATATCTATGTATCTTATCCTTTGTATTTTGTATACCTACAAAAATGTGCTCAATAAAAAACAAATTGCGGTAAAAAAAAAAAAGGACATAATGGGGTTGATTTACTAAAACTGGAGAGAGCAAAATCTGGTGCAGCTGTACATAGTAGGCAATCAGCTTCTAACTTCAGCTTGTTCAATTAAGCTTAGAAAAAAAAAAAAACTGGAAGCAGTTTCTATGCACCGATATGCACCTGATTTTGCCCTTTCCAAATTTGGTAAAGCAACCCTACAGTTTGAAGCATAACTAAAAATAAAAAAAGTTTAAAAATGCAAACAGGCCAACTCTTTATTCCAGAAGAGATATGCTATATTGCTTTTGTAATAAAACAATTGCACCTGCTTAAACCCATAGCTCCACTCCAGACTTTCTCCTTTCATCTCAGACAACCTGGGTGCGGGCTACCACAGCCCATCTCCACTCTCATTCAAAAGTATAAAAAAGCCACACTCTAAAATGTAGCTCTTTCTGTGTTCAATAATTATCAAAAAAAGACTGCATAAATTGATGTCTTCACCTGAAACCAACCTTCCTTGCTTCCACTTCTGGCATGCTCACAAAGATAGGGGAAGTGATAATTATTAAAGGGTTAATCACCTTTACAAAAAGACTGCCTGTGCAAATAAGAAACATCTGTAGATAAATAAATAAATAAATAAATAAATAAATAAATAAATAAAACTGCAGGAACTGCAGTTAAATGATGCCCTTGCTATAGGTGTAGGCCATTTACATATCTCCCAAAACCTGACTGGAATACTCCCAGGACATTTTTGTGATAGAGAAGCCTTTGCGCAACTATGAATAATGTGCAATGTAAAGTGCAATAAACAGTGCAATAAAAGGTAATATATAATCTACCTGCAGCAAAATCTAATAGTGTTCACATAACACAAAACAGTAAAATAAATCCAATAGTGATCTTGTGCAACAGTGTATTAAACACCCAACCTGAAATAATGGATAAATATAATGATAGTATGGTTAATAAACAAAATAATTAATATATCTTGAATAAAGTCCAAAGTTCACATAGGTGTAAACTTAAAAATGAAAAAAACTGGGAAATGGCTAAAAGGCACAAAATAATACAATGTACATGAGTCCATATATTTTCTCTTATAAATTACGTCTTTCCAAATGGGTTTATTTCTCAAAGTGCTGCTCCCCTATATACTGCTCCCATATATGTTAAGCTGTCCGTAAATCCCTTTGAGTAAGAAAAGATATATATGCAATCCAAAAATTAACTCACAGAACTCTCACCTCCACTCCTTGTAGTGTCAGCAAAGAAATCCTATGGATAACTTTTTCTGCTATTCCGATATCCGCCACCAGGGCATCCTCCGTCCCTCCACTCCTTGTAGTGACAACATAGAAATCCTATGGATAACCTTTTCTCCTATTCCGATATCCGTCACCAGGGCATCCTCTGTCCCTGCATATTATTATAACTGCACGGATACTCCGTATCCACTTCTGCACACTCCAATGGTGATCAAACTCACAAAGGAGGAAAAAGAGGAAAAATACCTCCGATAGTATAGTATATCAAAAACACTCAAACAAAAATCAAAGAAATTTTAAAAGCATAAAAAGTAACATTGTGGTATTTTCTCGCTGTTCTCACGTCACTTCCGGTATTCAATCTACATCCACTTTCGGCCACTCCCTACGGATTACATCATCCACGTGACTTCATCAGGACATTGCTAGGATGTTGCTAAAGGAAGCCTAGTCATCACTGCTCACCTCTGCCATCACAGAAGTGATCTCTTAAACACTGAGCTCAGACCTACTAAGGCGGAGACAGAAAGAGCATGTTGGGGGTTTGAATCAGAGAAATAACTCTCTCCTGTGATGGTGAAGGTGAGCAGTAATGACTAGCAACATTCTAACAACATCCTGGGAGTATTGCAGTCAGGCTTTGGGATATATGTAAATAACCTACACCTATATCAAAGGCATTTTTTTTAACTTTAGTCAGAGCTGCACAGTTTGCTTTTATCTACAAACATCCCTTACTTGCCTAGGCAGTTTTTTGGTAAAGGTGCACTAGTCCTATAAACAAAAGACCTAAGTTTTGGAGCAAGGCTTACATTTTTTATACATTTTACCTTTCTGTTCAAAATCTCCTTTAGGCATCCCTTGGTGCCAGGATGAAGGAACTCTTGTATGCGCATGAGTTATCATTCCAAGCTATCCAGTCAAGACAGCTGAAGAACTCGCACCCTGGAGAAGAAATTGGCACATTCAAGGGAGCTTGCATGTGTCGCAATGCTAGAGGAAAGGTGAGTATTATTGGCATTTTAGTAATGCTTTATTTATGCCATAGCAAGTTCAGTGCTCCTCTTCTGAAGCCACTTCGGAGTTGGAAAACAAGCTGCACTGCCAGTGTCAATAGAAAACAGTTATACATTTGACCTAGATGTCTGCAAAACTAAAATCAGTAATGTTTTTGTTTCAAAAAGTTAAACTGTTTTAGCTATATGTAAAAAATGTAGATTTTGGTGCATAAGTAATGTTTCCATGGTAGTTTGTTTTTAAGAAAATGGGATCAGGGTCATACATACAAAATGTCCTATAAATAAAATAACACCGAAGATCTCCTAATTTGCATCTGCTTGGTAAACCCTGCATTTTGAGTTATGCTACTTGCTTTCTATATACAATATGTAAGACCAAGGCAGGGAAAGATGATTTTGTTTAAACTCAATTAATGAAACCAAAGCCAATGCTACTTCTATGGCTTTTTCTTTAAAATTGGATGTTTGTTATATTGCTAATGCATAAAGCAGGTCCACAAAAAAGGTCAAGAGAAGTTTAATTGAATTAAGTAAGATTGGAACAAAACAAACAGCTGTACATCCAGGAAATTATCTGAAAAGAATGTTTTATGATCTGCTTTCTTATATGTAACTCAGTATCAGCCCTCCTACTAAGGTCAAGCTTGAGATATTTAGCTATCCTCAAACTACCAAAACTCACTGCAGTGATTTTTTTTAGCAGGACATAGCTTAGTGGTGGAAATAACAGGTTTCTTTTTTATTTCTTCAAGGACAGGAAGGGACTGGCAAATATAATAAAGAAACTGGAATATTTCTATAATAGTAATACCTGACAGGCAAAACTCAGAACCAGTCACCCTCTGGAAAGACATACACCCCATTCACACTTGCGAATGGCACTGTTTGTAATTACCTGGGGGTGATTCAGTGGGGAACCATGAGATATCATATATAGATATGGTGCAGGTTGGAAGCACCAATGAAAGCAATGGGAACCTGACAGCACCCACTTTGTTCACATATAATTGCTCATGCAGACATTACCTGTGGATGATCATCCCTGGGGCTTCCCGCCAGCACACAAATGCAAGGCTCCCCACTGAGTCTTCTGTGAGTAATCGCAAACTGCCCCATTCGCAAGTGTGAATAGCGAAGGACGGACTTCCGATGGAACGTTTTGCGAACGCAAACCGCGAGCACGGCCGAAAGTTTGCAAACCGCAAAGTTCGCGACGGGCCCCATTGACTTTATTGGCAGGCGAACCTTAAAAACCTACAGGTCATATTTTCAGCCACAAAATACTTACTAGATGTGCACACATAGTCCTACCACATGGACACTGACATAACAAAAGTATTAAGTGAATCTGGGATCGACAACGACAAGCATTCTTTTTTTATCTGTGAAATTTTGACAATTCAGGAGCGCATGGAAGCCATGGAGGAGAGGAAAGGTCAGGGCAGGCTATGAAGATGGTGCAGGAGATGATCACCCGAACCGTGATAGAGAGCACTGACACCAGCACCGTGATAGAGAACACTGACACCCGCACCGAGATAGAGAGCACTGACACCAGCACAGAGATAGAGAGCACTGACACCACACCAGCACCGTGATAGAGAGAACTGACACCAGAACCGAGTTAGAGAGCCCTGACACCACACCAGCACCGTGATAGAGAGCACTAAGACCACACCAGCACCGAGGTAGAGAGCAGTGACACCACACCAGCACTGCGATAGAGAGCACTGACACCAGCACCGAGTTAGAGAGCACTGACACCACACCAGCACCATGATAGAGAGCACTGAGACTACACCAGCACCGTGATAGAGAGCACTGACACCAGCACTGAGTTAGAGAGCACTGACACCACACTAGCACCATGATAGAGAGCACTGAAACCACACCAGCACCCAGATCGAGAGCACTGACACCACACCAGAACCGTGATAGAGAGCACTGACACCAGCACCGTGATAGAGAGCACTGACACCAGCACCTTGATAGAGAGCACTGACACCAGCACCTTGATAGAGAGCACTGACACCAGCACCATATTAGAGAGCACTGACACCAGCACCGAGATAGAGAGCACTGAGACCACAACAGCACCGAGAATGAGAGCACTGACACCACACCAGCACCGAGATAGAGAGAGAGCATTGATACCAGCAACTCGCTGCGGGACCCAAAAACATGACACCGCTCAACCTCTTCAAACAGGAGGGTACGGGCATATAGTACGGTGTGCTTTTTATTACAAGGAAGTGATCCAAAGGTAGCAAAAAGGTCTGTGTGTTTGATTAAATAAATCGTTTATAAAGTTATGCATATACATGGTCTACTGGTCACATGTGTTGAATTCCTCTGAGATCCATACCTCATTAATTTTATAAATGTCAGGTAGTCAACACTGCTGTGTGCTTGGTGAGTGTGTTCATCGGTCACGATCCCCTCTGCTGCGCTGAACGTCCTTTTGGACAGGACACTGGACGAGGGGCAAGTCAACAGTTCCATTGCAAATTGGGCAAGCTCTGGCCAGAGTTCAAGCCTGCCCACCCAGTAGTCCAGGGGTTCATCACTCCTCAGAGCGTCCACATCGGCCGTTAACCCGATGTAGTCGGACACCTGTCGGTCTAGGCATTCCCCGATGCTGGATCCAGATGACACCTGTCGATGGGTCGGCTGAAAGAATGACCTCATATCAGAAGTCACCAACACATCTTCAAACTGCCCTCTTCTTGCAGGCGCTGTTGTATTGGTAACTCTTTCTCTGGGAGTGGGAATTCCTCCTCTGCCAGGGCACGCAAAAGCAGAATGCAGCAGTTGTCGAAGCAAGGTCTGTACGTGCTCCATTCTGACAGCCCTCTGTGACGGTGGTAAAATTTCCACCATTTTGTGTTTGTATCGGGGGTCTAAGTACATTGCCACCCAGTACTGGTCCTTGACCCTTATGCTTTTTATACGGGGGTCCCTGTTAAAACACTGGAGCATGAAGACCCCCATTTGCACTAAACTGCAAGTGGTGTGGTGGCCTGGCTCCTGCTCATCATCCAGGATAATGTCGCCCTCCTCGTTCTCCTCTCCCCATCCACGCACAACAACAGGGATCCCAGAAAGGTTTAAAGCATGCTCTTCTTGCTCCTCATCCGCCCTGGCACCATCCTCCTCTGACTCCTCTTCAGACTCCTGTTGTTGACTTGTCTCAGATAGAGTAGCCCCCCTGAGAATTCATCCAGCATTGCGACGTCCTCATCTTCCTGCTCCTCCACGGCCTGATAAATGACATGACACAATGCACGCTCCATAAGGAAGGCATAAAGTACCATGTCACTGATGGCGCCATGGCTGCGAATGACCAGTTTGGTGATCTCATCAAATGGCCGCAGAAGTCTGCATGCATCTCGCATGAGCAGTCACTGGCACGGTGAAAAAAACCAAGCTTCCCAGAACCTGTTCTGCCGCAGAGTTCGTACAGGTAGTCGTTAGCTGCACGTTTCTGCTGGAGCAGCCTATCAAGCATTTAGAAAGTTGAGTTCCATCGCGTCAGGCAATCGCAAATAAGACGTCTGACCGACAGATTGTGTCGCCGCTGAATGTCAGCAAGGTGAGCCATGGCCGTGTAAGATCTTCTGAAATGGGCCGAGATTTTTCTTGCCTGCCGCAAGATGTCCTGGACCCCAGGGTATTTGACAACGAATCGCTGCACGACCAAGTTTAAGACGTGTGCTATGCATGGCACGTGCGTAATTTTGCCCTGTTTCAATGCGCTAAGCAGATTGGCACCGTTGTCACACACCACTTTACCAACTGTCAAAACGAGCAGTGTTAGCCACTGATCTGCCTGTGAACGCAAAGCTGAAAGGAGTGCAGTACCAGTGTGGCTCTTGGTTTCCAGGCACAATAGATGCAGCACAGCATGGCAACGTCTCACTTGGCATGTCGAATAGGTTCTGGGGAGCTTGGGCGGCGCAGCGGAAGAGATGCTAGCAGCGGAAAAGGAGGAGTCAGCCGAGGAGGAGAGGGAGGAGGAGAAGAAGAGGCAGGCCTGCATGCAAACCGTGGCGGTAAAACCAAATCTACATGGGTGCCACGGGTTACATGCTTGACGGCCGTCAGAAGGTTTACCCAGTGGGCAGTAAAAGTGATATACCTTCCCTGCCCATGTTTGCTAGACCACGTGTCTGTGGTCAGATGTATCTTGGCACCGACACTGTGTGCCAGAGATACATTCACTTGCCGCTGAACATGGCCATATAGCTTAGGGATGCCCTTCTGTGAGAAATACTTCCTTCCTGGGACCTTCCATTGTGGTGTTCCAATGGCCACAAATTTTCGGAAGGCCTCCGAGTCCACCAGTTTATAAGGCACTAGTTGGCGGGCTATCAGTTCTGACAAGCCAGCCGTCAACCGTTGGGCAAGAGGGTTATCTGGCGTCATCATTTTTTAAGCTCGAACATTTGGCCCACGGAAGCCTTCCTTTTTCCAGAAAAACGTGAGGATGGCATGATGGAAGGTGGAGTGGAGGACAATTGTGAGGAGAGAGGAGAAGGAGAAGTAGAAGACGAGGCTGGACGGTGAGAGCCTGGAGTGTGGCTTTGTGTGTTCCGTTGCTCAAATTGGGCTCGGTGATGGCAGCTCATGTGCCTTCATAAGGCAGTCGTCCCAAGCTGAGTGTTGGGCTTACCGCGACTTATGCGTTGACTGCAAAGGCTGCAGATGGCAACACTATTGTCAGCAGCGGACATGTTACAAAAAGCCCACACTGCGGTGCCATGTGCCGGCGTCCTGGGAGCGCCAGATGTGACCGTACAAGGTTGATGCCTCGCTCCTGATACATTAGCAGTCTGCTTTGTCCCTCCTGTGCAATCTAAGTTCTGCCTGCTTCTCCTCCCTATCTGCTGTTCCATATCTCCCTCTGAACTCCCCTCCTCTTCCTCTCTTGTGGGCACCCACGTGACATCACTAGACACGTCATCATCGACGTCACCTTCCCCACCTCTATAATTAGAGATCTCAGAGTAGGCAGCAACACCGGGGACCAACCTCCTCCTTGGGCTGATCTGGGTACTGTCGTCAGACTGCTGAGTGGCGGTTGTTGCTACCTCCTCTTCCTGATCCAATGCCAAGAGTGGCTGCGCATCAGCAATGTCTTGTGATGGATCGGAAAATTATTCCTATGACTCAAGCGGAAAGGTATATGGTGGTGGTGGTGTTGGTGGTAGTGTCTTTGGGGGTGCACACAGCAGAGAGTGAAGAGGGTGCAGATCAAGAGGATGAGGAGGGTGCAGAAGAGTAAGGCTAAGTGAGCCACTCAACCAAGTCTGGTGCGTCCTTTGATGTAATCACATGCACCTTCTGCAATTTGCCACTTTAGCTCAAGTCTGTTGCTCCTGCCCTACCCCTACCACCCCATGTGGAAGGGCCTGCCTCTTACTCTGCCTGTCATTTTTTAAATTACCTTGTGACAAAAGTCTCTAGAGAAGTGCAGTATGTATGTGGAAGACGGTATATAACACCCCGCTTCAATCTGTCGTTTTCGGGGGACACTGATCTATCACACCAGTTATAATACTTTTTTTTATTGTGTTTGTCACAATGCTGCACAGTGAAAATGCACTATACTATGCTTTCTATATGTGCAAGTATTTTATACGTGTATTATACACCTATATACTGCACACCAAATTATACCTATACCAGTCCTTAAAAGGACCTTTGTGGACCTAGTAGCTAGTGATTTGCAGACTGTCCCTCAGTCCCTACACTGATAAAAGACAGCTGCAGAATCAGGCAGCAGTCAAGTATAATATTCTTTCTATATTTGGTAGAAAGTATATTATACGTGTACAACCCTATATACTGTACACCTATACCAGTCCTTAAAAGGACATGTGTGGACCTAGTAGCTAGTGATTTGCAGACTGTCCCTCAGTCCCTACACTGATAAAAGACAGCTGCAGAATTGGGCAGCAGTCAAGTATAATATACTTTCTATATTTGGAAGAAAGTATATTATACGTGTACAACCCTATATACTGTACACCTATACCTGTCCTTAAAAGGACCTTTGTGGACCTAGTAGCTAGTGATTTGCAGACTGTCCCCTCAGTCCCTACACTGATAAAATATAGCTGCATAATCGGGCAACAGTCAAGTATAATATTCTTTCTATATTTGGAAGAAAGTATATTATACGTGTGCAACCCTATATACTGTACACGTATACCAGTCCTTAAAAGGACCTTTGTGGACCTAGTAGCTAGTAATTTGCAGACTGTCCCTCAGTCCCTACACTGATAAAAGACAGCTGCAGAATCAGGCAGCAGTCAAGTATAATATTCTTTCTATATTTGGAAGAAAGTATATTATACGTGTGCAACCCTATATACTGTACACCTATACCAGTCCTTAAAAGGACCTGTGTGGACCTAGTAGCTAGTGATTTGCAGACTGTCCCTCAGTCCCTACACTGATAAAAGACAGCTGCAGAATTGGGCAGCAGTCAAGTATAATATACTTTCTATATTTGGAAGAAAGTATATTATACGTGTACAACCCTATATACTGTACACCTATACCTGTCCTTAAAAGGACCTTTGTGGACCTAGTAGCTAGTGATTTGCAGACTGTCCGTCAGTCCCTACACTGATAAAATACAGCTGCATAATCGGGCAACAGTCAAGTATAATATTCTTTCTATATTTGGAAGAAAGTATATTATACGTGTGCAACCCTATATACTGTACACCTATACCAGTCCTTAAAAGGACCTTTGTGGACCTAGTAGCTAGTGATTTGCAGACTGTCCCTCAGTCCCTACACTGATAAAAGACAGCTGCAGAATCGGACAGCAGTCAAGTATAATATTCTTTCTATATTTGGAAGAAAGTATATTATACGTGTACAACCCTATATACTGTACACCTATACCAGTCCTTAAAAGGACCTGTGTGGACCTAGTAGCTAGTGATTTGCAGACTGTCCCTCAATCCCTACACTGACAAAAGACGGCTGCAGAATCAGTCAGCAGTGCACTCAGCAATCACCAGCACCCTATGTACTGTACACCTATACCAGTCCTTAAAAGGACCTTTGTGGACCTAATAGTAATAGCTAGTGATTAAACTGACTGTCCCTGCTCCACACAGCATACTGTATCTACACTGACAAAAGACAGCTGCAGAATTAGTCAGCAGTGCACTCAGCAATCACCAGCACAGCAGTGCACCAGAACCCTATATACTGTACACCTATACCAGTCCTTAAAAGGACTTTTGTGGACCTAATAGCTAGCGATTTGTGTCACTACAGTCTGTCCCTGCTCCACACAACAACCTTTCCCTACACTGACAATAGACAGAATGTAAAATGGCCGCCAGATCAGGTCTATTTATAAGGTAGGGGGAATGTCCAATTGTCCATGTGCTGAAATGTCTCAATTGGCTGTCCTGTACCCCATGATCGATGTGTCATCATGGGTCAAAGTTCTTTCACAATGTAAACGCATATGTCCGCTGGGTGAACAGCGCCAGAAGTCCGCCGGTTTGACGAATCGTGAATACGCAAAATTTGCCTATTTTCAATCAACACCTCCTTCCTGGGTCAGCTGAAAGCCTCCAATGGCTTGCAATATGATTTCTATGCTGATGACACCCAAATATATCTCTCTACCGTTCAGCTCACGACATCAGTCTCGTCACTCATCACTAATTTACTGACCAACATATCAGTCTGGGTGTAACATCACTTCCACAAACTCAGTCTATCCAATAATGAGCTCATAATATTTCTTCCCCTCATGCCCCTTCTCGACTTCTCTGTTAAAGCGGGAGTACGCCGTTTTTTTATTTTTTTTAAAAGCCAGCAGCTACAAATACTGCAGCTGCTGACTTTTAAAATAATGACACTTACCCGCCCAGCGCGCCCGTGATGTCGGCACCCGAAGCCGATCTCTCGATCGTCTCTTGGGTGCTGGCGCCGCCGCCATTTTGGTTATGGGAATCAGGAAGTGGAACCTTGCGGCTTCATTTCCCGGTTCCCTACTGCGCATGCACAAGTTGCGCTGCGCAATAAGGATGGTCCCTACTGTCTCTGGGATCCGTGTGTTTCCCAGCAGACAGCGGGGGACCTTCGGAAAGGGGCGTAGATTCTGCGGAAAGGGGCATACCTTCTGCAGATATCTATGCCGGAAGTGGGTGCAGATACCTGTACTGTACAAGTATCTGCACCCCCCTCCTCCCTGAAAGGTGCCCATTGTGGCGCCGGAGGGGGGGGGTTCCAATGAGCGGAAGCTCCACTTTAGGGTGGACCTCCGCTTTAAGATCAGTGGCACAACCATGAACTTGTCCCTGCATGCCAGGGTGCTAGCTATCCTCTTGGCCCCACAACAATCTCAGTCCAAAACATGAATTTGCTGCCTTATCCTCCACAATATCTCCAAAAAAAGCCCTTTCCTAACCAATGACACCACAAAGCTTCTAATTGCTTGGTTATCTCTCGCCTGGACTACTGCAACTCAGATGTCGCCGGATGATGTCCCTGCTCATTATGATGTCACAGTCCCAGAGGATGCTGGGACTGTGACATCATAATGGGTGGGGACATCATCCAGTGATGTCCACTGATGTCCCTATATAAGTCGCCACACACCGCGTGCCTGTCATTGTGGCCAGAGACAGCGACGAGGCAACAGCTAAAGAAGAGAAGAAGAGAAGAACAGAAGGCGGTGACAACGCGGCGACAGAAGACCGGGTTAGAGCTAGAAGAAGGCACGGTGGCCCGGCAAGAAGAACCGAAGAGGGGGACAAGATTCCCGAAGTCAGAAGAAGAGGGCGGCGGCGAAGAAGAAAGCCAGGCGCCTCCACTAGTAAAAGAGCTAGCAGAAGATAGCGGAGGAGTCCGGCGAGAAGACCCCCCAAGACGGAAGTCCCCCAGAGCAGTGCAATAAATTATTTTTAAACCTTGTGTGTTGTGTTTTTTTAACATTTTTTTTCACAGGTGAATGGGTAGGGGTACATTGTACCCCATACTCATTCACATAGGGTGGGGGCTGTGCGGCCCCCCTTCCCCAAAGCACCCCCCCATGTTGAGGGCACACGGCCTGGTACACACGGCCTGGTAAATTACTTTTTTTCCTGCAGAAATTACACTTTGAGCAGGGACAGTTCTAAGCACGGGAAATATGCACCCCTTCACAGGCATACTATAGACACCCCCCAGGTACGAAATTTAAAGGAATATTACACTTTTATTGTTTCACTTTAATCATTATTAAAATCACTGCTCCTGAAAAAACTGTAGTTTTTAAAACTTTTTTTGCATTGATACATGTCCCCTGGGGCAGGACCCAGGTCCCCAGACACTTTTTAGGACAGTAACTTGCATATTAGCCTTTAAAATTAGCACTTTAGATTTTGAACGTTGAAGTCCCATAGACTTTAATAGGGTTCTAAATTTCACACGAAGTATGCTATATAGAGTTTAGCAGCTCCGTCAAATCTTCTTTATACATTCGACAGACACCATAAGCCTTCAAAGACAGATTCGACCTATATTCATGTGGATTTTCAGACGAATGCAATTTTTGAACGAAAAACAAAATAAATAAAAACGAATTTCGGGAGTAACTAAATAAATTTATTTTTCGTACGAAAACTAAATTCCGAAATTAAATATTTCACTCTGCACATGTCTACTCTCTAGTTCCCTTGTCACCACTTCCTACGCTCCCCTCCAGGACTTCTTCTGAGCCTTTCCCACGCTTTGGAATGCCTTACCCCACTCTGTCCACTTTCAGGCAATCTTTTCCCATATCAGCTCATTCCCCACATTTATTCATTTTTACTAATTTTGTATCACTTGGCCCTCCCTCCTAGATTGTAAGCTCTAATGAGAAGGGTCATCTGAATCCTCCTGTGTTGAATTGTATTGTAACTGTACTGTCTACCTTCATGTTGTAAACAGCTACGCAAGCTGTTGGTGCACACACTTGTCTTTGTACTCCTCACCTGTTTGCTGCCACACATGCTTGACACCATCTAAACCAAATAGGTTTATCTTGGTCTCATCAGACCACAGGACATGGACATGGTTCCAGTAATCAATGTCTTTGTCCTTGTCAATGTCTGCTTGTCTTCAGAAACTGTTTGCTGGCTTTCTTGTGCATCATATTTAGAAAAGGCTTCCTTCTGGGACAGCAGCCATGCAGACTAATTTGATACAGTGTGCGGCGTTGTGGGGTTAAATCTCTGTGAAGCTGTTTGGCTCTGTTGATAATGATGACAGTGATGTCTTCCCTCTCCTCCTCCATTATTAGCAGAGATAAGCATGGCAGTGTCCTTGTACTGATTCCTGACATTTGCTCTGTTCCCTCCTGCTATGAAAGTCTGCACCCCTGTGCCTCAAATGCTGCCCAGTGTTTATGAGGATAACTGATGTTACAGACTTCAGCTCGGCATGAATGAATTCACCATTTATAGACTTGTCTTTAATCAAATATATATTTTACATATATATTATATATTACATGCATATTTTTCCATTTAAATGAAGGTCTGCAGGATTCCCCCTTACAGTGCAAGGGAACTCTGATATAAAGGGGAATGCTGTGGATCATGATCTAGGGGGGAACCTGCAGACTTTGGTGTAAAGGGGAACTCTAATGTAAGGGAGGGGGGAGCTCTGGTGACCAAAGATTACCTTATATCAGAGTTCGCTGCATTCCCCTTTATATCAGAGTTGCCCTTTACATCACAGAGTTCCAACTTGCATTTAAAATGGGAACTCTAATGTGGAGTGGGCTCTGGAGCACTTTCCGCAGAGTCAGAGAGTGAGATAGTCGCAGACATGATACAGAAGATGGTAAGAGACTGCAGACATGATACAAGAGATGATCAGAGACTGCAGCTATGATACAGGAGATGACCAGAGACTGTAGACATGGTACAAGAAATAGTCAGAGACTGCAGACATGATACAGGAGATGGTCAGAGACTGCAGACATGGTACAAGAGATGGTCAGAGACTGCAGATATGAAACAGAAGATGGTCAGAGACTGTGCAGATATGATACAAGAGATGGTCAGAGACTGCAGACATAGTACAAGAGATGATTAGAGACTGCAGATGTGATACAGGAGATGGTCAGAGACTGGAGACTAGGGATGAGCCGAACACCCCCCGGTTCGGTTCGCACCAGAACTTTCGAACGGACCACAAATTCGTACGAACTTTAGAACCCCATTGAAGTCTATGGGACTTGAACGTTTGAAATTAAAAGTGCTAATTTTCATGGCTAATATGCAAGATACTGTCCTAAAAAGGGTTTGGGGACCTGGCTCCTGCCCCAGGGGACATGGGTCAATGCAAAAAAAAAGTTTTAAAAACGGCCATTTTTTCGGGAGCACTGATTTTAATGACGATTAAAGTGAAAAAAAGTGAAATATTCCTTTAAATATCTTGCCTGGGGGGTGTCTATAGTATGCCTGTGAAGTGCCACGTGTTTCCTGTGTTTAGAACAGTCCCTGCACAAAATGACATTTAACGGAAATAACGTCATTTAAAACTGCTTGCGGTTTTAATGTTATATCTGGTTCCGGCAATATGGATGAAAATCATTGAGAAAAATGGCATGGGTAGCCCCCCCCCCCCCGCCTATTACCAGCCCCTTTGGGTCTTGTACGGATATTAAGGGGAACCCCGTACCCATATTAATTATGTGTGGCCCCCAGGCCCTATATACTCAGAACAGCAGTATACAGGCGGTGCAAACAAGACAGGGACTGTGTAGGTTTGTTGTGTTAAGTAGAATCTGCTTGTAATTTTCAACTGGTACATTTTTAAAGTATAGCTCCAGTCAAAAAATCTATTTTTAAGCTTTTTGGAAAAACATAGGGAAGGGTTATCACCCCTGTATAATTTGTTTTGCCGTCCGTCTTTTTTCATCTCACTTGCTGTTGTCTCCTTCCATTTGCAAGTAGGAGACGTTTGTAAGTTGGATGTTTGAAAGTAGGGGCCGGCCCTATATGCTCTGCAGAAATGGCAGAACAAGGTGTTGGTTTTGCCACAACATTGTAAGCCCTCAAAGTGACTCTTGGTGGGCGCTGGAGCGCCCTGCTGTGAACGATTATATCAAGAATTGTAATTACATGCCATCTTTAAACAGTGTTAGAAAAATTGACCTTTGGTGGTTGTGGTGCTGGTGCCACAACATTATAAGTCCTCACAGTTACTCTGGGTGGGCACAGGAACGGGCCCTCCTATGAAATATTATATCAAGAATTGTAATTACATGCCCCTGTTAAACAGAGGCTGAAAAATTGGGCTGCTGGCACTGGTGCTGGTGCCACGACACTGCAACCTCTCCCATATACTCTAGTTGTAGTGCAGGAATGAGCCCTGCTGCAAAGCATTGCATCAAAAATTGTAATTGAACGCCCCTGTTAAACAGGGGCTGAAAAATTGGCCTGCTGGCACTGGTGCTGGTACCACAAAACTGCATTCTCTCCCATACACTCTAGTTGTAGTGCAGGAATGAGCCCTGCTGCAATGCATTGCATCAAAAATTGTAATTAAACGCCCCTGTTAAACAGGGGCAGAAAATCGGGCTGGTGGCATCATCCAGAACCAAAAATGTTCTTCCAACATATCAGCGGAGGAGGAAGAGGATAGACAATCAACATAACAGGACAGTCACTTAGCATCAGCATAGGCAGTCTTGAAGGGATGTGATATTTCAAAAAAAATTATTCGGTTACATCAGCTTCAGGTGCTTGGTAGCTGTGGGTGATCCAAGACTGATTCATCTTGATGAAGGTCAGTTGATCAACTGAGTCGGTGGACAGGTGCACCCTGTGATTGGTAACAAAGCCACCAGCAGCACTGAAGGTGCATTCCGAAAGAACGCTGGATGCAGGACAGGCCAGTAGCTCAATTGCATACTGTGCAAGCTCTGGCCAGTGATCCATCCTCAAGACCCAGTAAGCCAGAGGATTTTCGGTGGGAAAGGTGTCCAAGTCTGACCTTGTCCCTAGGTATTCCTGCACCATGTAAATCAGATGCTGGCGATGGGTGCTGGAACCGATCATACCTTGGGGCTGCGGACTAAAAAATTGTCTGAACGCATCGGTCAGACGGCCACCTTCTCCACCGCTCCTTCTGTCCGATGCCTCAGCAACACGTTGTCCAGGACCAGGAGTTTGTAACCTCCCATTCTCTGGGAACGCGTTGCACAGACCTTTCTGCAAGGCCTCCCGGAGATGTCTCATCCTCTGCTCCCTCTGCGATGGCAAGATAAGGTCGTCAACCTTACCCTTGTACCGTGGATCAAGGAGAGTGGCCAGCCAGTAATGGTCCCTCTCCTTGATCCGAAGAATACGAGGATCCTTCCGCAGGCTTTGCAGGATCAGGGAGGCCATGCAGCGTAGGTTAGCTGAGGCATTCGGTCTGGAGTCCTTTGGGTCACTAAGGACAACATGATCCGCAGCTACCTCCTCCCAGCCACGTACAAGTCCACGGGTTTCTTGGGACTGTAAATCATCCCTACAAGTCTGCTGCTGCTGCTGCTGCTGCTGATGCTGAGTGCCAGTCTCCACCTCCATGCTGACACAATCATCCTCCTCCTCATCCTCTTCCTGTGTGATGGGTGGCACAGCAGGAACACTGTCTGGATAAAGGGGGCCTTGAGAGGTAAGGAAGTCCTCCTCTTCCTGCCTCTATTCTGTCTCAAGTGCCCTGTCCATTATTCCACACAGCGTATGCTCCAAGAGGTGGACAAGAGGTACAGTGTCACTGATGCATACACTGTCACTGCTCACCATCCTTGTGGCCTCCTCAAACGGTGACAGGACAGTGCATGCATCCCTGATCATGCCCCACTGGCGTGGTGAGAAAAAACCGAGCTCCCCTGACCCTGTCCTGGTTCCATAGTCGCACAGGTACTCATTAATGGCCTCTGCTGCGTGTGCAGCCGCTGCAGCATGGCCAACGTTGCGTTCCACCTGGTGGGCATGTCACATAAAAGGCGGTTCTTGGGCAGGCTCAAATCCTTTTGGAGCTCAGCCAGCCGAGCACAGGCATTAAATGATCGGCGGAAATGCACACAGACTTTCCTGGCCTGCTTCAGGACATCCTGTAAGCCTGGGTACCTGCCCAAGAACCGCTGCACTACCAGGTTAAGGACGTGAGCCACACAGGGCACATGGGTTAGTCCCTGTCGGAGGGCGGAGAGGAGGTTGGTGCCATTGTCGCAAACCACCATTCCTGGCTTAAGCTGGCGTGGCGTCAACCACCTCTCGGCCTGCCCCTGCAGAGCTGACAAAACATCTGCCCCAGTGTGGCTCCTGTCCCCCAAACAAACCAGCGCAAGCACGGCATGGCATTGTTTTGCCTGCGTACTTGCATAGCCCCTGGAATGCCTACGAACCACCGCTGGTTCTGAGGACAGAGCACTGGAAGAGGCCATGGAGGAAGAAGAAGAGGAGGGGGTGGAGGAGAGAGGTGTGTCACAACCAATAGTAGCATTTTGGAGGCGTGGTGGCAGGACAACCTCCAACACTACTGCACCTTGTCCTGCATCCTTCTCAGCTGCCAGAAGAGTGACCCAATGGGCCGTGAAAGACAGGTAACGTCCCTGTCCATGCCTGCTGGACCATGAGTCAGCGGTAATATGCACCTTACCGCTGACTGCCCTGTCCAGCAAGGCAGGGACATTGCCTTCCACATGATGGTAGAGATCCGGAATCTTCTTGAGCATCCCCTCTCTCTAAGCTCATGCTACTGCCTTCCTCTAGCTGTGTATCATCATCAGAGCCTACAAAACACTGGGCATCCTCCTGGAGCATGTACCCAACACTGTGCTCAAAGAGTTCAGGAGACTCCTCAGGAGGACGTGGTGGGTCTAGGGAAGGAGTCACTGATGATGACATTGAGAGGAGGGAAGACGATGCGTTGGCAGCTGCTTTGCTAGTACCCTGAGACTGGGTGAGAGAGGATGAGGAGGATGAAGAGGACTTGGTCATCCACTCTACCAAGTCTTCGGCATGTTGCGGCTCAACATGTCCAGCTGCCGAAAAGAAGGACAAGCGTGTCCCATGGCCACGTGCTGATGAGGATGATGCACCGCGCCCACAACCAGCACTGTTGTCTCTAGACACAGAGCCTGCTTGCCCTCTTTTATCGGCTCGCGCCTGTCTGCCTCTCCTTGCTGGCCTTCCAGACATGGTAATGGCCTGAAGGGAGATGGAAAAACCAGCAATTGGGTAGTGTATATTGTGCTGGAGGCACACACAACACCCACTAACTCCTGCAGATGGCAGATGGCTCAATTAGAGAAGAGTTATGTAGGTGGATATATACTGTGTCAATTTTTCCAAAAAAGCTGCGCTATAATGAATCAAAACAATGTGTGAAACATATAAAAAGAAAAAATGTTTAAAACGTGAAGTCCAAAATAAAAAAATCTATATATAAATATCCAAATATTAGTCCATTTCCCAGTCAACAGAAATTCTGCTTATCATCTCCACCATGTTTTATCACACCGCACCAATGGAAAGAAGTGTCATCAAAGGTACAGAGAAAGGCTTTCCACCACCAACAATACTGACGCTTACCAGCTATACTGATCCCATCTCAGAGATCAGATATCGCCATAAATAAATCGCTCCCTCTGAACACGGACTGCATGGAGGATGTATCTCTTTAAACGTTTTGTTCAAGTGGATGGTATGTTCCTACGGCCACACCGTTCATTGCCCAGCACATGCATAAACAAGAGGAATCGCCATAGTGTAATACAGTCAAAAAATTTTCATGAGATAAAAAAAAGCTGCACTTACATCAAAATGTAAAAAAAGAATCGTTTTTCAATTAAAAGTTTTTCCCGGCCGGCTTCATACAACGCTGCCTGTCGCTTCCAGGTTCAGCATAGATCACGGTGATGTCAGCACGCCGCTCCTCCTTATGCCGTTTCGTTAGAGATAACGTCTTCCAGGGACACGGGCGGCGTACTGACTCACCGCCATAAATGGTACTTCATACAAATTAGTTCCGCCCCACTCTGAGCTTCTGATGGCCATTTTGGAAAAGGGCAAACTTCCCCATTACGTGGGCGGAATTATATCACTCCCCCTGCCTGTCAACAGCTTTAATGTGAAGGATCTCTTCAGGAATTCCTCACTTCCTATCCAAAGAGGCCATATTGAGTCTAAATAGGCCATATTGGATCTGGGCAAATATTCCCTCTTTACCAAACAGGTCACCATACATATATAATGACTCAGCAGTCTACATATCCAGTATCCATTAGTAAAAAGAGGGGGGAAAATTATATATATTATATAAAAAATGTAAAAATATAAAAATAAAAAAAAACCTTTAAAAAAGAAAAAAAATGTAAAAAGAAAAAGATTTTTTTATTATGTATATATATTGTTCTTTATATTTATAGGACTACCAGCCAATATTATACATATCCCCCAAGATCTCACATGATATGTATATATTTCTAAGAGACCTCACATAATATAATGAAAAAACTTTTTTTGGTCTCATTTCTTAATTCGGCTACTTATGAAGATCTCCACTTATAACACAAAATAGCACCAAAAAAGGATTTATTTATTTATAATGTTGGGGCACTCCTTCCCCAAAACTATACAATCGAAAAATTATAAAAAATAAATTAATTAATTGACGCAATAAAAATAAAAAGTAAAAAATATGAAATATAAAAAGTGGAAAAAAGGATGTGGAAGGAACCAATCACCCTACCCCTTTAGTCAGTTAACCGTACCTGGTCCTACAGAAACTTACAGTGGGTTCACAATATTTCATCTCATCGTATACCATCTAGCTATTATCTATGAAAGCGTTAACGTCTACCTCCACATTGAGGCCATGTGGGGTATAGCAACGTACCCTATGTATCCAAGTCATCTCCAACTTGGATAATTCCCTCACCAGAGAGCTTCCCCTCCAGTGAGCACTGTATTTGTCTATTCCCAAGAACAGTGTATTAGCCGGGTTGCGATTATGATGGATAGGATAGTGTTTTGACACACCAAATTAAATCTAAATCCATTTCGTATATTGGTTATGTGTTCCCCTAAGCGCACCTGCATAGTGCGCTTAGTCCTACCTATATATTGAAACCCACAGGGGCATTGTAAAAGATATACAACTCCTGTGGAACTACATGTAATGAACGGTTCAATTTTATGTTCCCTAGATGTACTTGTGGACATAAAAGATTCTGTTTTTCTCTGCCTGTTCTTATTCAGTGCGCAAATTTGACATTTACGACACTGATGGTATCCTGACATATTCTGAAAAAAGGATATATTTTTAGTGGGTGGGTCCACCACATTCGGCGCTATTTTGTCTCGAAGCGAGGGTACTCCCCTGAAGATCACCTGTGGTTTAACTGGTAGGAAAGTTTTAATAATCCTATCGTTACCCAACAGGTGCCAATGCTTTTGGAGCAGTTTTTTAATAAGATAATGTTGAGTAGAGAATGTAGTGATAAAGGGTATAACCGGTCTCTCCCTCCTTTTCTTATTGCTATTGGGGCCTTCATTTAATAAAATGGAGCGATCGATTTCTCCTATTTGTTGTATTATCTGATTTAGAGGCTCCACCTCATACCCCTTCTCCATTAGCCTTTTCTTTATTATATCTGCCTGTAGTTTATAATCGGCCAGATCAGTGCAGTTTCGCCTCATTCTCAGGAATTGGCTCTTTGGAACTGAGTCCAACCATACATCATGATGACAACTCCCCCTAGGTATAAACGCATTCGTTTTTTTTAAAGAAAGAAACGGTCTTAAGTGTATCACCACTCCTATTGATCGTTAAATCAAGGAAATTAATCTTTTCTGAGCTCGCCTCATATGTAAATTTGATACCTCTCTCATTGTTGTTTAGATAACTAAATAATTCTTCCAATTCCAGAACAGTCCCATCCCATAGGAGGAGGACGTCGTTTATATACCTAGCCCAAAGGGACAGGTAAGGACTCTTGTCCCTATAGACGACGTCCTCCTCCCACTTGGCCAAAAACAGATTGGCGAGGCTGGGGGCATACTTTTCTCCCATAGCCACACCACAAATCTGACGATAATAATTATGTTCAAACCAAAAATAATTATGATTGGCCGCATATTCCAAAAGGTCTATAATGAATGACTGTTGCAACTTAGATATAGTAGCAAAAACATCCAAAAAGTGTTTTACTGCAGAAATTCCCATGGCATGCGGAATAATAGTGTACAAAGAAGACACGTCTGCTGTAACTAAGAGAGTAGAAGCACCCACTTTTAGCCCTGACAGTAAATTGATTACTTGTCTGGTGTCCTTAATGTATGATGGCATACGTTGTACCAGAGGTTGAAGGAAAAAGTCAATATATTTACCCACCCGTAAGGCTTTTATGAATTTTAGGGAGGTAGTACAAAACTGGGACCCGTGCTGCCTTAGGAATTAGGAAGGTTTTTTCCTTTTCGTTCAGTATACCCAAACGAGAACCCTTATCAACCAATGTTTACAACGTTTTTTTATACTGAATTACCGGATTACCTGGAAGGATCGCATAAGTGTCACAATCATCCACTATATTATGCATCTCTGCCAGGTAATCCTTACGGTCCAGGACTACTATTCCCCCCCCCCCCCCTCCAAAATTTTTTTTTCCATTTTTATATTTTTAATTTTGATAGACTCCAAATCTCGTAAGAGTACATCCCTAAAAACTCTAACAGAAGGGGCCAATGCACCCGGGGGATTGAACGTAGATGCATTAGAGAACCCTGTGTGTGTATATTCCTGTTGCGCACCATCATGCTGTCTAGTTGGAGTAAGCATAAAGTGTCTCTTTATGTTAATAGTACGGACATACTTATGTATGTCCATATAAGTTTGAAACTTATTTAGTTTCTTAGGCGGTGCGTACTTTAGACCTTTATTGAGAAGGGCTGTTTCGGCTTTAGTAAGGGTCTGAGAGCTAAGATTAAAAATACCATCCCCATTTATTTCCTTAGTTTTTTTTGATTGTGCTCTCCTCCCCCCTCTGGTTCCTCTTTGTTTTATATTCCCCTTTTTACACCCTGATTTGCCTTGGGAAAACCCCAATTCTGCTGGACCTGATTATTTACTGTGGGTCTGGGGGGGATCTACTCTTGAATCTCCATATTCCCTCCCTTTCTGGGTATAGTTTTGTGGATTTTGGTTAATGGGACCCTCTCTGTCATTTAGGGGAAAGAAACGATTAAAAGTCTCCACCCCATATTCTAAGTCCTCCCCTCTCCAATTATCATGGTAATGTCGGGGACCACCATAACAATTAGGTGGTACACTATAATTAAAGGGTCTCTCATTAGGCCCATAGTGGTTATAAGGTCTCTCCGGCCTCCCACCGTTAGCATAAGGGTCTCTACCATAATATGATTGTTCTGAGTTAAAGGGCTGACGATATTCCCTATCATGGTAGCCCCCCTGTCTGTATGGGGGTGGATGATTCCCTCCTGGGTTGCGATACTGTTGTCCTGTTCTCCCAGTATTAGAATTTCTATGTGGTGATGAATAGGACTCCCTTCTTTCTTTCTTATTAGATTTGCTAACAAATTTCTTAGGGGTTTTCTGGCCTTGACTTGTTATAGGCATATGTTGTATTTGAGAGGGCTCTTGTTCAAAAGTGCCCCCCCCCCCCCCCCCCGGTCCCTATTTCCATTTGTGAGTCAGAACGCAGTGTCTGTTCCTCTCTCAATTTTTTTTGCCAATCAAAAACACTATTAGCTTGGTAATACTCAAAGTCCCCATTCAATTTTTTAATTTTTTTTTATTTTCTGTTCCTTCTCCTCTTTATCTAACGTTTTTAGCAAACCTGTACTTCTATCTTCTTTCCCCCCCTCTTTTTACTAATGGATACTGGATATGTAGACTGCTGAGTCATTATATATGTATGGTGACCTGTTTGGTAAAGAGGGAATATTTGCCCAGATCCAATATGGCCTGTTTAGACTCAATATGGCCTCTTTGGATAGGAAGTGAGGAATTCCTGAAGAGATCCTTCGCCTCGCCAATCTGTTTTTGGCCAAGTGGGAGGAGGACGTCGTCTATAGGGACAAGAGTCCTTACCTGTCCCTTTGGGCTAGGTATATAGACGACGTCCTCCTCCTATGGGATGGGACTGTTCTGGAATTGGAAGAATTTTTTAGTTATCTAAACAACAATGAGAGAGGTATCAAATTTACATATGAGGCAAGCTCAGAAAAGATTAATTTCCTTGATTTAACGATCAATAGGAGTGATGATACACTTAAGACCGTTTCTTTCTTTAAAAAAACGGATAGGAATGCGTTTATACCTAGGGGGAGTTGTCATCATGATGTATGGTTGGACTCAGTTCCAAAGAGCCAATTCCTGAGAATGAGGCGAAACTGCACTGATCTGGCCGATTATAAACTACAGGCAGATATAATAAAGAAAAGGCTAATGGAGAAGGGGTATGAGGTGGAGCCTCTAAATCAGATAATACAACAAATAGGAGAAATCGATCGCTCCATTTTATTAAATGAAGGCCCCAATAGCAATAAGAAAAGGAGGGAGAGAACGGTTATACCCTTTATCACTACATTCTCTACTCAACATTATCTTATTAAAAAACTGCTCCAAAAGCATTGGCACCTGTTGGGTAACGATAGGATTATTAAAACTTTCCTACCAGTTAAACCACAGGTGATCTTCAGGGGAGTACCCTCGCTTCGAGACAAAATAGCGCAGAATGTGGTGGACCCACCCACTAAAAAGATATCCTTTTTTCAGAATATGTCAGGATACCATCAGTGTTGTAAATGTCAAATGTGCGCACTGAATAAGAACAGGCAGAGAAAAACAGAATCTTTTATGTCCACAAGTACATCTAGGGAACATAAAATTGAACCGTTCATTACATGTAGTTCCACAGGAGTTGTATATCTTTTACAATGCCCCTGTGGGTTTCAATATATAGGTAGGACTAAGCGCACTATGCAGGTGCGCTTAGGGGAACACATAACCAATATACGAAATGGATTTAGATTTCATTTGGTGTGTCAAAACACTATCCTATCCATCATAATCGCAACCCGGCTAATACACTGTTCTTGGGAATAGACAAATACAGTGCTCACTGGAGGGGAAGCTCTCTGGTGAGGGAATTATCCAAGTTGGAGATGACTTGGATACATAGGGTACGTTGCTATACCCCACATGGCCTCAATGTGGAGGTAGACGTTAACGCTTTAATAGATAATAGCTAGATGGTATACGATGAGATGAAATATTGTGAACCCACTGTGAGTTTCTGTAGGACCAGGTACGGTTAACTGACTAAAGGGGTAGAGTGATTGGTTCCTTCCACATCCTTTTTTCCACTTTTTATATTTCATATTTTTTACTTTTTATTTTTATTCCGTCAATTAATTTTTTTTTTATATAATTTTTCGATTGTATAGTTTTGGGGAAGGAGTGCCCCAACATTATAAATAAATAAATGCTTTTTTGGTGCTATTTTGTGTGATAAGTGGAGATCTTCATAAGTAGCCAAATTAAGAAATGAGACCAAAAAATTTTTTTTCATTATATTATGTGAGGTCTCTTAGAAATATATACATATCATGTGAGATCTTGGGGGATATGTATAATATTGGCTGGTAGTCCTATAGATATAAATAACAAAATATATACATAATAAAAAAAATCTTTTTCTTTTTACATTTTTTTTCTTTTTAAAGATTTTTTTATATATATTTTTATATATATTTTAATATTTTTACATTTTTTATATAATATATATAATTTTTTTCTATATATTATGTATACATTTTTCTCTATATTTCCCTGTTTTTTTCATCCAGCTTCCCCCCCCCTCTTTTTACTAATGGATACTGGATATGTAGACTGCTGAGTCATTATATATGTATGGTGACCTGTTTGGTAAAGAGGGAATATTTGCCCAGATCCAATATGGCCTTTCTAGACTCAATATGGCCTCTTTGGATAGGAAGTGAGGAATTCTTGAAGAGATCCTTCACATTAAAGCTGTTGACAGGCAGGGGGAGTGATATAATTCCACCCACGTAATGGGGAAGTTTGCCCTTTTCCAACATGGCCATCAGAAGCTCAGAGTGGGGCGGAACTAATTTGTATGAAGTACTATTTATGGCGGTGAGTCAGTACGCCGCCCGTGCCCCTGGAAGACGTTATCTCTAACGAAATGGTGTAGGGAGGAGCGGCGTGCTGACGTCACCGCGATCTATGCTGAACCTGGAAGCGATGGGCAGCGTTGTATGAAGCCGGACGGCAAAAACTTTTAATTGAAAAACGATTCCTTTTTTACATTTTGATGTAAGTGCACCTTTTTTTATCTCATTAAAATTTTTTGACTGTATTACACTATGGCGATTCCTCTTGTTTATGCATGTGCTGGGCAATGAGCGGTGTGGCCGTAGGAACATACCATCCACTTGAACAAAACGTTTAAAGAGATACATCCTCCATGCAGTCTATGTTCAGAGGGAGCGATTTATTTATGGCGATATCTGATCTCTGAGATGGGATCAGTATAGCTGGTAAGCATCAGTATTGTTGGTGGTGGAAAGCCTTTCTCTGCAACTTTGATGACACTTCTTTCCATTGGTGCGGTGTGATAAAACACGATGGAGATGATAAGCAGAATTTCTGTTGACTGGGAAATGGACTAATATTTGGATATTTATATATAGATTTTTTTGTCTGTATTTTGGACTTCACGTTTTAAACATTTTTTCTTTTTATATGTTTCACACATTGTTTTGATTCATTATAGCGCAGCTTTTTTGGAAAAATTGATATTTGTAATTGTGGGTATCTCACTTTAAGTTGCAGCTGTTTCTACTGTATTTATCATATTTATTCACTAATTTTTTTCGCATATAATTTTTTTCACTTTCAAATATTATTTTTTTAGTATTTGTATTTAGGAATAAGCGCTGTATTACATGGGTTTTATTTTGTTTAGATATATACTGTGGTGAGGGCACGCAGACAGCACGCACAATCTCCTACAACTGACTGCAAGCTCTATTTAAAAAGAGCAAGATAGCTAGCTATATAGGTGGATATAGCGGTGTATACTGCAGTCAGGGCACGCAGACAACACACACAATCTCCTACAAATGAATGCAAGCTCTATTTAAAAATAGCAAGATAGCTAGCTATATAGGTGGATATAGCGGTGTATACTGGGTTCAGGGCACACAGACAGCACGCACAATCTCCGACAACTGACTGCAAGCTCTATTTAAAAAGAGCAAGATAGCTAGCTATATAGGTGTATATATCGGTGTATACTGGGTTCAGGGCACGCAGACAGCACGCACAATCTCCTACAACTGACTGCAAGCTCTATTTAAAAAGAGCAAGATAGCTAATTATATAGGTGGATATAGTGGTGTATACTGGGTTCAGGGCACGCAGACAGTACGCAAAATCTCATACAACTGACTGCAAGCTCTATTTAAAAAGAGCAAGATAGCTAGCTATATAGGTGGATATAGCGGTGTATACTGGGTTCAGGGCACGCAGACAGCATGCACAATCTCCTACAACTGACTGAAAGCTCTATTTAAAAAGAGCAATATAGCTAGCTATATAGGTGGATATAGCGGTGTATATTGGGTTCAGGGCAAGCAGACAGTATGCAAAATCTCCTACAACTGACTGCAAGCTCTATTTAAAAAGAGCAATATAGCTAGCTATATATGTGTATATAACAGGGTATACTGTGGTCAGGGCACGCAGACAGCATGCACAATCTCCTACAACTGACTGCAAGCTCTATTTAAAAAGAGCAAGATAGCTAGCTATATAGGTGGATATAGCGGTGTATACTGGGTTCAGGGCACGCAGACAGCACACACAATCTCCTACAACTGACTGCAAGCTCTATTTAAAAAGAGCAAGATAGCTAATTATATAGGTGGATATAGCGATGTATACTGGGAGCAGGGCACGCAGACAGTACGCAAAATCTCCTACAACTGACTGCAAGCTCTATTAAAAAAGAGCAATATAGCTAGCTATATAGGTGTATATAACGGTGTATACTGTGGTCAGGACACGCAGACAGCATGCACAATCTCCTACAACTGACTGCAAGCTCTATTTAAAAAGAGCAAGATAGCTAACTATATATAGCTGGATATTGCAGTGTATACTGGGTTCAGGGCACGCAGACAGCACGCACAATCTCCTACAACTGACTGCAAGCTCTATTTAAAAAGAGCAAGATAGCTAGCTATATAGGTGGAGGTTTTTATTTTAAAAAAAACTGCTGCCAGTTGTATTTACAAAACAAAAACATAAATACTCATTCTTAAAAAGAAGAAAGGAAAACCAACTTAAACAGACTTAATAAAATAGAAAAGAAAACATGCTTTCTTCACCAGCTTAAAAGAAAAGTCACTTGGATTAGAACAGTTTATCTACAATAGCAACCTATCTATATACACTACACACCCTTTATAGACAGGAACGTAACAAAACCATCAGTGCCTACCATGCTTTTAAAATTAGCTTGCCCAAAAAACTAAATGTGAGGTACAGGACAGACAGACCCACCACCTAGGGAAAAAGAAGGGGGAGGATCGTCAAGGTGCCTGTTCTTTCTACTTCAAGATACCTCACCTTCACCAATTCCCGAAAGATATCACCCCCCACCTCATGCACGGGCAGGAACTTGCCCCTAGTGGACACTAAGCACCGCGCGTGCCAGGTGTAATAAAAGCAAACTGTACTAACTAAAAACAGTGACGATAACTCATGACCCCTCCGGACCCTGAAGTCGCCGTACACCTTCTCAGAATAGGTAAGGGCCCGGAGATGGGGATAGCCAATGGCATCCCCAACCTCCCCCAGAACCTCCAAGTTGAAAGGGCACTCAACCAAAAAGTGGTCCATGGTCTCCAGTGCCCCTCCACACTCGGGACGAGGACAGTCCCTGTCCTCAAGACTCCGGTACTTTAAGTTCGACCTCACATAGAGCCGTCCATGGAACGCCCTCCATGCAAGATCCCACAACTTGACAGGAATTCTCTTAGAATTCAGAAGGGCTAATCCCTCCCTGAGAACCCTGTCTGGACAATCCCTTAAGGCTAGTGGTCTCAAAAAGTCCAAGGTCATGACCCACTGGTACAGCTCGCGCCGACCCAACGAGCCCACCTCCAGGGCCGTTATCCTCCACCGCCTCAGTACCCTTAGGGCAGTTGGAACATAGGTGGGGAGGTACCCATGGGATCTCCATAGATCACCGGGGCGACCACCCCCCTCCCACCCACTCAGGAAAACCAGAAACCAGTTCTTACATGAGCGTTCCCACAGAGAGGGTTCGTCCTGAAAAATGGATTGTAGGTTGAACTTAAGAAACACCACGGTATAGAAAACCATGGGATTAATCATGTCCAACCCACCCTGCCTCCTCTGTCGGTACGTGACCTCCCTCTTTATCAGATTCAGCCTGTTTCCCCACAAAAGCAGAAAGAACAGACCGCAGAGCCGCGCATAGAGCGATCTTGGCAGAAGACAAACGTAGCTGACAAAGAGAAATTCGGGAAGCAAATAGGTTTTGACCAGGCTCACTTTGCTTTCCCTCAGTGACAGCTTCCAGCCTTTCCAGGCATTAACCTTTTGGGTGGCACTCACCAGCCTGCGCTCCCAGTTTAGTTTGGGATAGTCACCCTGGCCAAAAAGGATGCCCAGAATTCTAATTTCTGGCCGGGGCATGGGGAAGACGTACGGGAGGGCAAACTGCTCACCCTCCCTCCCCAACCAGAGAACTTCACTCTTAGTCCAGTTGACCAGCGAACCGGACGCCTCGGAGTAATCTCCAATCTGTGTTTCCACAAACTGGGCCTCCTTTCGGCTAGCCACTACTATCGAGACGTTGTCCGCATAGGCCACCACCCTTACCGCCTTATCCGGGCCACTGCAGGGCTCCGCCTGGACCCCCCTCAGGTGTCCGTAATCTAGCCTCCTTACGAAGGGGTCAACCGCAAAGACGTAGAGCAGGGGACTCAGCGGGCAGCCCTGCCTAACACCAGAGTCCACCGGAAAGGTAGGACCCACCCAACCATTGACAAGAGGGAAGCTTTCAGCCCCCCTGTACAAAACTCTGAGCCAATCGATGAATTGATGAACAGATCGATGAACAGACCGTATCTTCCCAAGAGAAGCCAGAGATACTCATGGTTCACCCGGTCAAAAGCTTTCGCCTGGTCTAATGCCAACAGATACCGCCCATCACCCGTTGCCCTGCACCTTTCCACAGCCTCCCGGACGTTGAAGACAGCACTAAAGGTGCTGCGGCCAGGAACCGTGCAGTGCTGGGAAGCAGACAGTAGCTTGCCCACGACTGCAGACATACGCACAAACAGAATCTTCGCCAGGATCTTTCTATCCGTAGAGAGAAGGGCGATAGGGCGCCAATTCTCCACCAGGGATGGATCTTTCCCCTTTGACAGAAGGATCAAGGCCGACCTTCTCATCGAGGGAAGAAGCAGGCCAGATGCCAAACACTTGCTGAACACCTCCCTCAGACAAGGAGCCAAGAGGCCCTTAAAGGTCCTGTAGAACTCCGCTGTGAACCCATCGGGTCCCGGCGACTTCTTTAGAGACAAAGAGTCTATGGCCTCTTCAACTGCGGCCACAGAGATCTCCTCTGTCAAAGAGCCAAGGGGGTCAGACCCCACCTCAAGTGGAGTCTCATCAAGAAATTTCTTGGCTCTTCCCAGGTCCAAAGGCTTCTTCTTCAAGAGGTCCGAAAAATGGGCTCTGACGATCCCTAGGATTCCCGGCCTGGACCTCGCCAAAGAACCCGAGGGATCCCTCAGTCCGTGTATGACCTTCCCACTCACCGCGTCACCACAGCTCTTGTAGGGGTCCGGGTTGGTGAACTTCCCGTAATCCCTCTCAAGAACCAGGGAGGCGAGACGGTGATACTGACACTCCTTCATCTGAAGCTTCAGACCTGAAATCTGGTCCTGAGGGCCACCATCAGAAACCAAGCGGTCAAGCCACCTGCACAACTTCTGGTAGGCCTGGTACCGGGAAGCTGCCCGACGACCAGAGACTTCACGGAAGAAGCCTTCTGACCTCTTCTTCACTACTTCCCACCATTCCTGGCGAGAGCAGCCGCTCTCAAGGAGCGAAGCTTGTTCCATAAAGAAGTCTTCATAGGCCGACCTGACTTCATTGTCCTCAAGTAGCGACCCATTTTGTCGCCACAGGCCCCTACCCTTCTGAGGGGTGTCCGCCACATTCAGAGTGACCGACACCATACAGTGATCGGAAAACTCGACCACATGCAGCACAGGAGCCGCAAAGGACGAGTCCCCCTTCAAAAAAAACCTATCTAAAATCTAGTCTACTCTTACTACTACCTCTGGAGTATGTGAAACCAGTGAGGTTGGGGAAGTGGTGAACGTGCACATCCACCAACCGGGCCTCCCTCACTATGCGATTCAAAAAGATACAATCATATCCCAGAGGGCCTGAAGGGCCTGCCCGGTCCTTTGACCTGGTGACTAGGTTAAAGTCACCACCAAAGACCACCTGCTGGGATGTAAACAGGTATGGTTTCAGCAGCGCAAGAAAGTCCTTCCTCCCTCTCCTTGACTGGGGACTAGGGATGAGCCGAACACCCCCCGGTTCGGTTCGCACCAGAACTTGCACGGAAATAACACCATTTAAAACTGCTTGCGGTTTTAATGTTATATCTGGTTCCTGCAATATGGTTGAAAATCATTGAGAAACATGGCATGGGTAGCCCTCCCTGCCCATTACCAGCCTATTTTGGTCTTGTACGCATATTAAGGGGAACCCCATACCCATATTAAAAAAAGGAAATGCGTGTGGCCCCCAGGCCCTATATACTCAGAACAGCAGTATACAGGCGGTGCAAACAAGACAGGGACTGTGTAGGTTTGTTGTGTTAAGTTGAATCTGTTTGTCATTTTCAATCGGTACATTTTTAAAGTGTAGCTCCAGTCAAAAAAACTATCTTTAAGCTTTTTGGAAAACATAGGGAAGGGTTATCACCCCTGTATAATTTGTTTTGTCGTCCATCTTTTTTCATCTCACTTGCTGCTGTCTCCTTGCGTTTGCAAGTAGGAGATGTTTGTAAGTTGGATGTTTGAAAGTAGGGGCCTGCCCTATATTATAGCGGTATGTACTGGGTACAGAGCACGCAGACAGCACGCACTATCTCCTAACACTACTGACTGCAAGCTCTATTATTAACCACTTGTTAGCCCAATGTTTGCATAAAGTGAAAGATGAAGTTATGCTGAGTAAATAGATATCAAACATGTCACTCTTCAAAATTGCACATGCCCGTGGAATGGCGCCAAATGTCGCTACTTAAAAAATCCCCATAGGCGACGCTTTAATTTTTTTTTTACTGGTTACATGTTTTGAGTTGCAGAGGAGGTCTAGGACTAGAATTATTGCTCTCGCTCTAACATTCTCAGCGATACCTCACATGTGTGGCACATGCGAGCACATGGGGACATGGGCGCTTTAATTTTTATTTTATTTTTTTATTGTTCATTTTACTTTATTTATTTTAGTTTGACATTTTTTCCCCCAAAAATATATTTTTGATCACTTTTATTCCTATTACAAGAAATGTAAACATCCCTTGTAATAGGAATATGGGGTGACAGGTCCTCTTTACAGTGAAATCTGGGGGGTCAATATGACCCCACATCTCACCTCTAGGCTGGGAAGCCTGAAATAAAAAATAAAAAAAAGATTCTGGCTTTGATCGTACTGGCGAGTTGGTAGAAGCACCGGAGGGCGGTGAGGGGTGGGGGGCGTCTATGGCTGGGTATTTCAGGGTATCACTGAGTATGGCTGGGTATCTCTGAGTATGGCTGGGTATGGCAATTTATGGCAGGGTATTACAGAGTATTGGCGGGGTATTGGCGGGGTACTACAGAGTAATAGCAGGGTACTGCAGAGTATTGGGGGGTACTACAGAGTAATGGCAGGGTACTGCAGAGTATTGGGGGTACTGCAGAGTAATGGGGGTTACTGCAGAGTAATGGGGGGTACTGCAGAGTAATGGCAGGGTACTGCACTGCAGAGTAATGGCAGGGTACTGCAGAGTATTGGGGGTACTGCAGAGTATTGGGGGTACTGCAGAGTAATGGTGGGTACTGCAGAGTAATGGCGGGTACTGCAGAGTATTGGGGGGTACTGCAGAGTAATGGGGGTTACTGCAGAGTAATGGGGGGTACTGCAGAGTAATGGCAGGGTACTGCAGAGTAATGGCAGGGTACTGCAGAGTATGCACTGGTATTGCAGAGTATTGGCAGGGAATTGAGGGGTTAAATTCGGTGAGCAGCGATGTGGGCACTGCAGATGCAGCCCACATCGCTGCTGACACCGATCTCTTTCCCCTCCGCTGTACCGATCGGTACAGAGAGGGGAGGGAGGAACAGGCGTCATAACATGACGCCGGTTTGTTTCCAAGTGATCACTCCGTCATTTGACGGAGCAATCACGTGGTAAACGGCCGCTATGAGCGCCCGTTTACCGTGATCCGTGATGCGACCCGGCGGTCACGGATGCTCTCGAGTGCGCACACCTCGGGGCACGCGAGAGCAGAATTCTGGGAGGCCGTTAATTAACGGCCTCTCAGAGTTAAACAACCCCCCTGAAGCCGTTAATCGGCAATGGGCAGTTGTTAAGTGGTTAAAGCTAGATCACTAGCTATATAGGTGAGGTGAATATAGTGGTGTATACTGCAGTCAGGGCACAGACAACAACCACTACACAGCAGCAAGATAGGAAATCAGCCAAAAACGATTGGTGTGTACTGTGTTGAAGGTACACAGAACACCCACTGCTTCAGATGCTAAGTAACACACTACACGAGGCCGCCTCAAAGGCGGCCTTATATAGTGTGGGGCATGCACTACACAGCCTGAGCTATGATTGGCCACAGGCAGGATGTCTGTGGCCAATCATGGCTCTCCTCGCTGCCGGCGCTGCGATTGGCCAAGCATGCGGGGTCACAGTGCATGCTTGGCCAATCATCGGGCAGCAATGCACTGCGCCAACGCAGTGCATTATGGTCCGCGCGCGTCACTCGAATTTTGACGCGAACGGCCAAAACGTTCGGAATTCGCCGAACGCACGAACAGCCAATGTTCGAGTCGAACGTACGTTCGACTCAAACACGAAGCTCATCCCTACTGGGGACCATAGAAATTTATGAGGTGGAGAAATTCCCCTCTCACGACTGCATCCACAATCAAACACCTACCGATTTCTAATTCAATCACTCGTCGACAAGCCACCGAACCGGTCTTAAAAAGGACTGCAACACCACTGCAAGGCTCAGCCGCAAGAGACCAGAGGGAGGGCCCATGTCTCCACTCCTTCTTTGCTAGGTGCATCTCTGCCACAGATGCCAGCCAGGTCTCTTGCAAAAACAAAATGTCGGCTTCAACGCGGCCGAGAAAATCAAAGGCTGAAAACCTAGCCGCCGCAGAACGCACACTTGCAACATTCATCGTCGCAAGGCGTATTGGAGCGGGTACCGTCATCCTTAGTGATTAAAGTTTACGTTCCTCTCTATATTACAAACCTAAGTTAATCCTCCTCGGAATCGGAGGATAGGACCCCAAAACGGTTCCAGAGGGCGAGCGAGGGTCCCCCACCCGCCCCCAGACTGGTGCTGGGTTGAGGGTCCTTGCCACCCTCCTTCCCCAGGCCGATCGGTACAGAGAGGGGAGGGAGGAACAGGCGTCATAACATGACGCCGGTTTGTTTCCAAGTGATCACTCCGTCATTTGACGGAGCAATCACGTGGTAAACGGCCGCTATGAGCGCCCGTTTACCGTGATCCGTGATGCGACCCGGCGGTCACGGATGCTCTCGAGTGCGCACACCTCGGGGCACGCGAGAGCAGAATTCTGGGAGGCCGTTAATTAACAGCCTCTCAGAGTTAAACAACCCCCCTGAAGCCGTTAATCGGCAATGGGCAGTTGTTAAGTGGTTAAAGCTAGATCACTAGCTATATAGGTGAGGTGAATATAGTGGTGTATACTGCAGTCAGGGCACAGACAACAACCACTACACAGCAGCAAGATAGGAAATCAGCCAAAAACGATTGGTGTGTACTGTGTTGAAGGTACACAGAACACCCACTGCTTCAGATGCTAAGTAACACACTACACGAGGCCGCCTCAAAGGCGGCCTTATATAGTGTGGGGCGTGCACTACACAGCCTGAGCTATGATTGGCCACAGGCAGGATGTCTGTGGCCAATCATGGCTCTCCTCGCTGCCGGCGCTGCGATTGGCCAAGCATGCGGGGTCACAGTGCATGCTTGGCCAATCATCGGGCAGCAATGCACTGCGCCAACGCAGTGCATTATGGTCCGCGCGCGCGTCACTCGAATTTTGACGCGAACGGCCAAAACGTTCGGAATTCGCCGAACGCACGAACAGCCAATGTTCGAGTCGAACGTACCTTCGACTCGAACACGAAGCTCATCCCTACTGGGGACCATAGAAATTTATGAGGTGGAGAAATTCCCCTCTCACGACTGCATCCACAATCAAACACCTACCGATTTCTAATTCAATCACTCGTCGACAAGCCACCGAACCGGTCTTAAAAAGGACTGCAACACCACTGCAAGGCTCAGCCGCAAGAGACCAGAGGGAGGGCCCATGTCTCCACTCCCTCTTTGCTAGGTGCATCTCTGCCACAGATGCCAGCCAGGTCTCTTGCAAAAACAAAATGTCGGCTTCAACGCGGCCGAGAAAATCAAAGGCTGAAAACCTAGCCGCCGCAGAACGCACACTTGCAACATTCATCGTCGCAAGGCGTATTGGAGCGGGTACCGTCATCCTTAGTGATTAAAGTTTACGTTCCTCTCTATATTACAAACCTAAGTTAATCCTCCTCGGAATCGGAGGATAGGACCCCAAAACGGTTCCAGAGGGCGAGCGAGGGTCCCCCACCCGCCCCCAGACTGGTGCTGGGTTGAGGGTCCTTGCCACCCTCCTTCCCCAGGCCCTTCCTCTTCCGTTTTTTGTTTTTTTCTTAACCCAGCCCGACTTGGGGGGCTCTCTCCCACTCTCGCCGTCCGACCTCTCACTAGACACCTCCTTGGGGCGCTTATTCACCCCTTTACCCACCTCAGAGGTGTCCATTGGGATACCACCCTCCAGGTCAACCCGCCGACCACCCACCACCTCCGTGGAGGCGGGAGGAGGCATGAGAAGGGCCGCTGGATCCGGAGGCGGACATGGTACATCTGGGGGGGGGAGAGGCGGACGGGGAAGGAGAAAAAGGGGAGGAAAGGGAAGGTGGCGGGGGATGGGAAGGGGAGGCAGGGAGAGGGGAAACAAGGGGGAGGGAGGGGAAGGGGCGGGAACTGGGGGAGGGAGGGGAAGGGGCGGGAACTGGGGGAGGGGGAGGATGATTCTTAACAGAGGGCTTTTTTGGTTTAGCCTGAACCTCTGCTGGATTTCCTACCGTCGCCCCATCGGGCACAGAACCGGACGGGGCCGGGGAACCTGCTGACATACCCACCCCTGCAGTACCCGCCCCCTGCTCACGCCTGGGGGGTCTGACCCTTTGAGGGAAGGGGGCACCCTCATTCTGTGACCCAGAAGGATTGGGGCCCCCACTTTGTCTAGGGACCCGCCCACCCTCCGGGCCTGGAGCACTCTCCTCAGCCTGGCACCCCCTAAAAGCTTTGGGGTAGCGGCTGAAGGGGTGCCCCATTTCACCACAGAGGTTGCAGACTATAAGTCTGCAACCCTCAGGTGAATGGCCGAAACCATTACACCTCATGCAGCGAGGCATAGTGCAGTCCGCGCTAAGGTGCGTGGGACTGCCACATTTGAAACAGCGACGGGGCTGGCCAGGGTAGAAGACCAGGATCCGGTCTCTCCCTCTAAACGCACTCCCGGGTACATGCGCCACGGTGTTGTTGTGGCGCTTGAGCCGGATCCTGACCAACCAAGCACCTGTCCAGACCCCGCGCTCGTCCAAATTCTTCCTCAACCCTGTCTGGAGCTGCCCATACCGCGCCAGCCAGGTTGCGATGTCCTCAGGAGGAAGGGACTCCTTTCTAACCAAGACGGTCACGTTCTTTATCTCCTCCTGCCTCGAAAGAGGTACTACACGGAAACTTTTCCACGGATCTGACTTCCTGACGATCTCGTAAAGGGTCAGGAAAAGTTCCATAGAGACCACGGAGACAAAGCTCACATCGAACTCCTTGCTGTTCGCAGGATGTATGACCGCGAACAAGTCAGAAACCTTGAAGCGTAATCCCAGCAGGTAGTCAATTACTTGACCCCTACTGGGACACGCGGCCGTCCCCTCCCACCTGAGCTGCACCACATTCCGCCTGCGCCTCTCCGGACCCCCCGTACCCCTTGACCAAGCCTGTGCCCCCTGGAGCTGTTCCTCAGGGGGGGCCCTGAAGTTCTGGGCACCAAACTGGCCATACAGGGGGCCCAGAGGAACAGAGGAACCTGCCACCTGGGCAAATGAGCGCCCAGCTTTCAGGGCACCTAAGAGGTTTGCCTCTTCCTGCGTGCCCAAGATGGGATTCGGGACTGTGGGGGAAGGGTCAGACCCCCACTGAGATGGGCCCATGGGTTCTGACGGAGTAGAACACATCCCCCCACTCCCACCCTCTATCCCTCCCCCAACAGGTGCCTTGCCTTGCCTTGCTCCCAACCACCTCTGCAGATGGAGACGTAGCCACAGCCCCCACAGCGGCGGGGGCCTGAGAGGAAGCCACTTCCATTCCCCGTGCCATATCCTGCTCCTGCCGCTGGGACCCCTCCAGTTCCCTGATGAAGTCCAAGGCCGGCCATTCTCCCCTTAGTTCCCCCATAGGGGACTCCCCCCAACTTGTCTGTCCACCGGGTAAAGCTCCACTGGAGGATTCCGGGGTACCCAAGGCAGTAGCCACCAGAGGAGCCCCCGAGACCCCCAAAGCTCCTACCTGACCCAGAGGAGCAGGAGACTTGGTCACCGAGGCCCGGGGTGTCCCCACCTCCTCAGTACATTCTTTCACAACCTCCGGGGTCACCGCAAGTGGTACTTCCGGTTCACGGAGGTCACTTCCGGCCGCACCTCTGGAAACAGGAAGTGACACATCCACCCTCCCTGGTGTTTGCAGAGGATGTTTGTCCAAGGTGTTTTTTCTGAACACAGTCCGCACTTGCCGGCACCTCCCCCTCACTACATGCAGCCACGGCGGGGGCCACCATTACGGCCGGCACCCCTCGCACTGTCTCAGATGCTGCGGGTTCGACACTGGGGGGGCCCGCACAGCATGGCCCCTAGCAAGGACCACCACCAGCTTCCTTCCATGCTGTTTCATCCGACTTGCCTCTCCCCCGGAGCTTCCCTGTGCATCATGGGGTTCCCTACATGGATCTATCTGCTCCACAGCCTCTGGCTGAGCAGGTGAAACAACAGGGATCCGGGGACCCTCCGCACTTACGGCTCCGGGGCGCTGATCTTCTTCACCCATCGAGACTACTTCCTCCACCGGGGTTCGCAGCTTCTCCTCCATTTCCAGCAACACTTTCTGGTAAGAGCCTTTTCTCCTGGCTGTCTGGGATCCCTCCTGGCTTGCTCTCAGGAGCTCTTTTTTCACTTCGGAGAGGAAGCCCCTCTCACCAACTCCGCGTTCGCAGAGACCACCCAGCAGCCACCACAGGTCTCTGCACTCATGTTTCAGGCCTTCAATGGCCTCCCGGTACTCTCCCCTTCTGCTACTGGCTGAGCGGTCTCTGCGATTCCGCAGGTCCGCCAGCCTCTCTGACTTCAGTACATAGGCCACCGTGGCCTTCTGTACAAGGACTTTGATCCTTGTCCGGCGCTTCTGCATCCTCCTGGGGTCCTCTCCCGGCTGGGCCCGGGTCCAGTCCAGCAGCTCAAACTGCGTTTGCAGGAACAGTCTTTCTTCCCTGGAGAGGTCTTTCGCTCCAGGGGGATGAACCACGGTCCCAGGCCGGGAAGAGGGCCCCGGACCTGGGCTGGCTGAGGCCATCAGCTCCCTCTCCTCCTCCACCACTCTGGAAGCTCTCACAGATCAGAGCACGCAGCCAGCACACACAATCTCCGACAACTGACTGCAAGCTCTATTTAAAAAGAGCAAGATAGCTAGCTATATAGGTGGATATAGCGGTGTATACTGGGTTCAGGGCACGCAGACAGCACGCACAATCTCCGACAACTGACTGCAAGCTCTATTTAAAAAGAGCAAGATAGCTAGCTATATAGGTGGATATAGCCGGTGTATACTGGGTTCAGGGCACGCAGACAGCACGCACAATCTCCTACAACTGACTACAAGCTCTATTTAAAAAGAGCAAGATAGCTAGCTATATAGGTGGATATAGCGGTGTATACTGTGGTCAGGGCACGCAGACAGCACGCACAATCTCCTACAACTGACTACAAGCTCTATTTAAAAAGAGCAAGATAGCTAGCTATATAGGTGGATATTTTTTATTTTAGTAAACTGCTACCGAATTAAAAGCTTAACATAACAAAACAAATATCAGTTTACATTCACTTTACAAAACAACTAACAACAATAAACTATACAGTCAAAAAGGAGAAAAAACAATATTTACATGTCAATTTCCCCCTCCTCTTCCCCAGAAGAAAAATTTATAAGCAGAGCATCACCTCTACTGCTAGGCCCTGCTGGTGGCCCAGAATCCACCTCAGGTGGCGGGGCCTTCTTTTTCTTCTTCTTCCCCTGCTTTTTCCTAATTGTGACCCAAGCCACTTCATCCTCTTCATCCGATACCTCTTTTGGGCGTTTCTGAGCCCCCTTAACCGAGACTTCCATCTCCTCCTCCCCAGACCTATCATCCCCAGCCGAAGACTCGGACGAGGAGACAGTGACCAGACGCCTGCCCGGCCTACATCTCCGAGGAAGGGGAGTGGGAACAGAAACTTGGGGACTAGAACCCTGTGCCCCCCCCCCACCCGGAAGGGGAGGCCCAACTTCCTCCGCCTGACTAATATCTGGACCTGACACCTGAGTTTCAGTGACAGGGGCCTGGGTAGCCTCTGCAGGCCGTGTCCCCTTCTCTCTTTGAGGGGCCCTACTTGCCCTTTGGGTTCGAGGCGCACCCTGTGGCTCCGCTGCAGGAGCACTATCCTGCCTTTCCCTTTCAGAACTCTGCTCAGCAGGAGGAGGTACACCATCCCTACCTGGCCCACCACCCGCCGCAGCTTCACCCCTGTAGGCCCTGGGGCATCTGCTAAAGGGATGCCCCATTTGACCACAAAGGTTACAGCAGATCAACCCACACGTGTCACCTGAGTGTCCAAACCTATTACACTTAGTGCAGCGCACAACTGTGCAATCTGCACTCATGTGGGTTGGGCACCCACACCTAAAACACCTACGGGGCTGGCCTGGGTAGAACACCAGGATTCTATCCCGTCCCAGGAAAGCACTCCCTGGGACATGCGCAACCGTGTTGCCAGATCTTTTCAAGCGAATCCTGGTATTCCATGCTCCAGTCCATACCCCACGCTCGTCTAAGCATTTATTTAGAGGACACTGCAACTGGCCGTGTCTTCCCAGCCAAGTTGCTATGTCCTCTGGGGGCAGGCTCTCGTTCCTCACTAACACCGTCAGGTTTTTGATCTCCTCCTGCCTACTCAGAGGGATCAGACGGAATCCTTTCCAGGGATCAGCCCCTTTAACCAACCCAAAAGCAGTTATAAAACGCTCCATGGTCACAGCATTGGTGAAACTGACATCAAAGTCAGGGGAGCCAGCTGGGTGGATTACAGCAAATAGCTCAGCCACCCTGAACCCCAACGCCAGGACCATGTCGACCACCTGACCCCTCGTGGGGCACTGACCTTCACCTTCCCACCTCAGCTGGACTACGTTCCTACGCTTGCGCTCCGGACCACCTGTCCCCCTAGACCAAGTATTGGCCCCAGGGGTCTGACCAGTCGGGGGTACCCGAAAATTACTGGCCCCAAACTGGTGGTACAGGTGGTCCAGAGGCACACTAGACCCAGCCACATTGGCGTAGGAACGCCTCTCACCAAGTGCCGTCAGCAACCTTACCTCCGGTGTCCCCCTTAGCACGGGCCCCGGAGGAGGAGCCTCTGCCACAGACACTGAGGGTACAACATGAGGAGCAGCCCCCCCACTCCCAGCATGAGAAGTCACATTCCCCACATTGTTTACCCCAGCCTGAACCTTAGGACAAGTCTCATCCTCAGAGCTGTAAAGCAAGGCTTCCAAAGCTTCCTGCCATTCTACCTCCATATGGGCCCCGCAGGAATCCACCAACACCTGGCCCTGTTCCTGCTGGGATCCCTCTAAGCCACGAATATATGCCATTGCGGGGTTCTCCCCATCCAACTCACCCATTGGGCAGTCACCCCAGGCACTTGTAACTTGACCTGGCTCTACATTATTTGATATTACAATGCAAGTATTTTCATTGGTATTTCCCTGACCGGAAGGAGGGCCCGAAATCGTAGTAGTCACCGGCTGGATGTGTCCTTCGCGGCCTACTTCCGGTTCCGCCATCGTCACTTCCGGTCGTGGGCCAACCCCGCCGGAAGCCAACCCGCGCACCGGAAGTGCGTCATCCCCTTCTGTTACATTACCATTGGCCTCTCGACCTGAAGCACCGCCCCTCCTCCCGCGGGAGGACGGCGTTTTTTTGCTCACGGCCGCCATTGCTGAGTCAATAGATGCCATGCCGCCGGCTGATACTATACCGCTCCCCACAGCGGCAGCCAAGCTGGCCAGACTCTTCCCATCCTCCTCACACACCCCGGCTCCCTTACCCTGAGACCGACTTGCGGCAGTGGCGGCCGACAACGCAACTGACGGCGCGCCCTGCTTGCAACTGTCGGCTGGGATCATTGGGGACTGTGTTGGTAAGTCCATTTTCTCTAGCCTAGCCAGCTGAACCACTGGAATCTTCTTCTCCTTGGTATTTTTCTTCTCTTTATTGTCTCTTTGTTGCTTCCTTCTTACATCATTGGGGTCTAACCTGCCTTCATGGGACACAGCCTCGTTCATAGGCTGGCAACCCTTAGGCTTACCTGACCCCTCTGTAAAATTACTGGAGTCAGCAGTTTTGTCTTTAGAGACACTTTTCACTTTTCCAGGTTTCTCTGTACCTTTATTCACTGGAACTGTCTCTTTGCAGGTCAATGGCTTTCCCTCACCCACAGTCTTTCTCACTGGTTTCTCACCATCTATCTTTCCTTCCACCACTTTTTCTGTCTCTTCACGGGTGGCCACCTCAGAGGGACCCGCCATTTCCTCCTCTTGCGTTGTGTTCGAGGCTGGATACAGTCTACGGCGTCTCCCCGCCTGGGTCCCCTCGTCACACGCAATTCTCATCGCTTTGTCTACATTAGATAGAAAGTCTTTCTCACCAGAAGCACTGTCAATCAGGTTGGATAACAGCTCACCCAACATGCCGCACTGCTTCTTCAATCCGTCTATCACCGTCTTATACTCTTGTCTCTTTACAACACCCGATCTGTCTCTCCGGTTCCTTAGCTCCGCCAGGACCTTCATTTTCTCGCAGTAGCTGCGGGAAGCCTTCACAATTAAGCTTTTAGCTTTCTTTCTTCTGTCTGCAGATTTCTCTGCATCCTCTCCTGGCTGTCTCAGAGACCAATCTGCAAGATCCAGCTGGTTCTCCAAAAACAACCTCTCCTCCTTGACGAGCTCCAGGAGCTTAGGGGCTCCACGTCCTTCATTAGGCTGAGAAACAGGCACCTGGCCTGGGCTGACTGAAGTCATCAGCTCCCTCTCTTTCTCCACCACTCTGGAAGTCCTCAGAGATCAGAGCACGCAGCCAGCACACACAAGCTCCTACCACTGACTGCAAGCTCTATTTAAAAAGAGCAAGATAGCTAGCTATATAGGTGGATATAGCGGTGTATACTGTGGTCAGGGCACGCAGACAGCACGCACAATCTCCTACAACTGACTACAAGCTCTATTTAAAAAGAGCAAGATAGCTAGCTATATAGGTGGATATAGCGGTGTATACTGTGGTCAGGGCACGCAGACAGCACGCACAATCTCCTACAACTACAAGCTCCATTTAAACAGAGCAAGATAGCTAGCTATATAGGTGGAGGTTATTATAAAAAAAAAAACTGCTGCCAGTTGTATTTACAAAACAAAGACATAAATACTCATTCTTGAAAAGAAGAAAGGAAAACCAACTTAAACAGACTTAATAAAATAGAAAAGAAAACATGCTTTCTTCACAAGCTTAAAAGAAAAGTCACTCGGATTAGAACAGTTTATCTACAATAGCAACCTATCTATATACACTACACACCCTTTATAGACAGGAACCTAACAAAACCATCAGTGCCTACCATGCTTTTAAAATTAGATTGCCCAAAAAACTAAACGTGAGGGACAGGACAGACAGACCCATCACCTAGGGAAAAAGAAGGGGGAGGATCATCAAGGTGGCCGGAAAGAAAAGCCATTTCACAATCTGGCACACCTTTCCCTGCCCGTTCTTTTTCCTTCAAGATAACTCACCTTCACCAATTCCCGAAAGATATCACCCGCCACCTCATGTACGGGCAGGAACTTGCCTCTAGTGGACACTAAGCACCGCGCGTGCCAGGTGTAATAAAGGCAAACTGTACTAACTAAAAACAGTGACGATAACCCATGACCCCTCCGGACCCTGAAGTCACCGTACACCTTCTCAGAATAGGTAAGGGTCTGGAGACGGGGATAGCCAATGGCATCCCCAACCTCCTAGTTGAAAGGGCACTCAACCAAAAAGTGGTCCATGGTCTCCAGTGCCCCTCCACACTCGGGACGAGGACAGCCCCTGTCCTCAAGACTCCGGTACTTTAAGTTCGACCTCACATAGAGCCGTCCATGGAACGCCCTCCATGCAAGATCCCACAACTTGACAGGAATTCTCTTAGAATTCAGAAGGGCTAATCCCTCCCTGAGAACCCTGTCCGGACAATCCCTTAAGGCAAGTGGTCTCAAAAAGTCCAAGGTCATGACCCGCTGGTACAGCTCGCGCCGAGCCAACGAGCCCACCTCCAGGGCCGTTATCCTCCACCGCCTCAGGGTGGCACTCACCAGCCTGCGCTCCCAGTTTAATTTGGGATAGTCACCCTGGCCAAAAAGGATGCCCAGAATTCTAATTTCTGGCCGGGGCATGGGGAAGACGTACGGGAGGGCAAACTGCTCACCCTCCCTCCCCAACCAGAGAACTTCACTCTTAGTCCAGTTGACCAGCGAACCGGACGCCTCGGAGTAATCTCCAATCTGTGTTTCCACAAACTGGGCCTCCTTTCGGCTAGCCACTACTATCGAGACGTCGTCCGCATAGGCCACCACCCTTACCGCCTTATCCGGGCCACTGCAGGGCTCTGCCTGGACCCCCCTCAGGTGTCCGCAGTCTAGCCTCCTTACGAAGGGGTCAACCGCAAAGACGTAGAGCAGGGGACTCAGCGGGCAGCCCTGCCTAACACCAGAGTCCACCGGAAAGGTAGGACCCACCCAACCATTGACAAGAGGGAAGCTTTCAGCCCCCCTGTACAAAACTCTGAGCCAATCGATGAATTGATCAGGCAGACCATATCTCCCCAAGAGAAGCCAGAGATACGCATGGTTCACCCGGTCAAAAGCTTTCGCCTGGTCTAATGCCAACAGATACCACCCATCACCCGTTGCCCTGCACCTTTCCACAGCCTCCCGGACGTTGAGGACAGCACTAAAGGTGCTGCGGCCAGGAACCGTGCAGTGCTTTCTATCCGTAGAGAGAAGGGCGATAGGGCGCCAATTCTCCACCAGGGACGGATCTTTCCCCTTTGACAGAAGGATCAAGGCCGACCTTCTAATCGAGGGAGGAAGCAGGCCAGATGCCAAACACTCGCTGAACACCTCCCTCAGACAAGGAGCCAAGAGGCCCTTAAAGGTCCTGTAGAACTCCGCCGTGAACCCATCGGGTCCCGGCGACTTCTTTAGAGACAAAGAGTCTATGGCCTGTTCAACTTCGGCCACAGAGATCTCCTCTGTCAAAGAGCCAAGGGGGTCAGACCCCACCTCAAGTGGAGTCTCATCAAGAAATTTCTTAGCTCTTCCCAGGTCCAAAGGCTTCTTTTTCAAGAGGTCCGAAAAATGGGCTCTGACGATCCCTAGGATTCCCGGCCTGGACCTCGCCAAAGAACCCGAGGGATCCCTCAGTCCGTGTATGACCTTCCCACTCACCGCGTCACCACAGCTCTTGTAGGGGTCCGGGTTGGTGAATTTCCCGTAATCCCTCTCAAGAACCAGGGAGGCGAGACGGTCATACTGACACGCCTTCATCTGAAGCTTCAGACCTGAAATCTGGTCCTGAGGGCCACCATCAGAAACCAAGCGGTCAAGCCGCCTGCGCAACTTCTGGTAGGCCTGGTACCGGGAAGCTGCCCGACGACCAGAGACTTCACGGAAGAAGCCTTCCGACCTCTTCTTCCCTACTTCCCACCATTCCTGGCGAGAGCAGCCACTCTCAAGGAGCGAAGCTTGTTCCTTAAAGAAGTCTTCATAGGCCGACCTGACTTCAGGGTCCTCAAGTAGTGACCCATTTAGTCGCCACAGGCCCCTACCCTTCTGAGGGGTGTCCGCCACATTCAGAGTGACCGACACCATACAGTGATCGGAAAACTCGACCGCATGCAGCACAGGAGCCCGCAAAGGACGAGTCCCCCTTAAAAAAAAAACTATCTAGTCTACTCTTACTACTACCTCTGGAGTATGTGAAACCAGTGAGGTTGGGGAAGTGGGGAACGTGCACATCCACCAACCCGGCCTCCCTCACTATGCGATTCAAAAAGATACTATCATATCCCAGAGGGCCTGAGGTGCCTGCCCGGTCCTTTGACCTGGTGACTAGGTTAAAGTCACCACCAAAGACCACCTGCTGGGATGTAAACAGGTATGGTTTCAGCAGCGCAAGAAGGTCCTTCCTCCCTCTCCTTGACTGGGGACCATAGAAATTTATGAGGCGGAGAAATTCCCCTCTCACGACTGCATCCACAATCAAACACCTACCGATTTCTAATTCAATCACTCGTCGACAACCCACCGAACTAGTCTTAAAAAGGACCGCAACACCACTGCAGGGCTCAGCAGCAAGAGACCAGAGGGAGGGCCCATGTCTCCACTCCCTCTTTGCTAGGTGCATCTCTGCCACAGATGCCAGCCAGGTCTCTTGCAAAAACAAAATTTCGGCTTCAACGCGGCCGAGAAAATCAAAGGCTGAAAACCTAGCCGCCGCAGAACGCACACTTGCAACATTAATCGTCGCAAGGCGTATTGGAGCGGGTACCGTCATCCTTAGTGATTAAAGTTTACGTTCCTCTCTATATTACAAACCTAAGTTAATCCTCCTCGGAATCAGAGGATAGGACCCCAAAACGGTTCCAGAGGGCGAGCGAGGGTCCCCCACCCGCCCCCAGACTGGTGCTGGGCTGAGGATCCTCGCCACCCTCCTTCCCCAGGCCCTTCCCCTTCCGTTTTTTTGTTTTTTTTCTTAACCCAGCCCGACTTGGGGGGCTCTCTCCCACTCTCGCCGTCTGACCTCCCACTAGACACCTCCTTGGGGCGCTTTTTCCCCCCTTACCCACCTCAGAGGTGTTCATTGGGATACCACCCTCCAGGTCAACCCGCCGACCACCCACCACCTCCGTGGAGGCGGGAGGAGGCATGAGAAGGGCCGCCGGATCCGGAGGCGGACATGGTACATCTGGGGGGGGGGGGAGAGGCGGACGGGGAAGGAGAAGAAGGGTGGGAAAGGGAAGGTGGCGGGGGACGGGAAAGAGAGGCAGGGAGAGGGGAAACAAGGGGGGGAGGGGAAGGGGCGGGAACTGGGGGAGGGGGGAGGATGCTTCTTAACAGAGGGCTTTTTTGGTTTAGCCTGAACCTCTGCTGGATTTCCTACCATCACCCCATCGGGCACAGAACCGGACGGGGCCGGGGGAACCTGCTGACATACCCACCCCTGCAGTACCCGCCCCCTGCTCACGCCTGGGGTGTCTGACCCTTTGAGGGAGGGGGGGGCGCCCTCATTCTGTGACCCAGAAGGATTGGGGCCCCCACTTTGTCTAGGGACCCACCCACCCTCCGGGCCTGGAGCACTCTCCTCAGCCTGGCACCCCCTAAAAGCTTTGGGGCAGCGGCTGAAGGGGTGCCCCATTTCCCCACAGAGGTTGCAGACTATAAGTCTGCAACCCTCAGGTGAATGGCCAAAACCATTACACCTCACGCAGCGAGGCATAGTGCAGTCCGCGCTAAGGTGCGTGGGACTGCCACATTTGAAACAGCGACGAGGCTGGCCAGGGTGGAAGACTAGGATCCGGTCTCTCCCTATAAACGCACTCCCGGGTACATGCGCCACGGTGTTGTTGTGGCGCTTGAGCTGGATCCTGACCAACCAAGCACCTGTCCAGACCCCGCGCTCGTCCAAATTCTTCCTCAACCCTGTCTGGAGCTGCCCATACCGCGCCAGCCAGGTTGCGATGTCCTCAGGAGGAAGGGACTCGTTTCTAACCAAGACGGTCACGTTCTTTATCTCCTCCTGCCTCGAAAGAGGTACTACACGGAAACTTTTCCACGGATCTGACTTCCTGACGATCTCGTACAGGGTTAGGAAAAGTTCCATAGAGACCACGGAGACAAAGCTCACATCGAACTCCTTGCTGTTCGCAGGATGTATGACCGCGAACAAGTCAGAAACCTTGAAGCGTAATCCCAGCAGGTAGTCAATTACTTGACCCCTACTGGGACACGCGGCCGTCCCCTCCCACCTGAGCTGCACCACATTCCGCCTGCGCCTCTCCGGACCCCCCGTACCCCTTGGCCAAGCCTGTGCCCCCTGGAGCTGTTCCTCAGGGGGTCCTGAAGTTCTGGGCACCAAACTGGCCATACAGGGGGCCCAGAGGAACCTGCCACCTGGGCAAATGAGCGCCCAGCTTTCAGGGCACCTAAGAGGTTTGCCTCTTCCTGCGTGCCCAAGATGGGATTCGGGACTGTGGGGGAAGGGTCAGACCCCCACTGAGATGGGCCCATGGGCTCTGAAGGAGTAGCACACATCCCCCCACTCCCACCCTCTATCCCTCCCCCAACAGGTGCCTTGCCTTGCCTTGCTCCCAACCACCTCCGCAGATGGAGACGTAGCCACACCCCCCACAGCGGCGGGGGCCTGAGAGGAAGCCACTTCCATTCCCCGTGCCATATCCTGCTCCTGCCGCTGGGACCCCTCCAGTTCCCTGATGAAGTCCAAGGCCGGGCATTCTCCCCTTAGTTCCCCCATAGGGGACTCCCTCCAACTTGTCTGTCCACCGGGTAAAGCTCCACTGGAGGATTCTGGGGTACCCAAGGCAGTAGCCACCAGAGGAGCCCCCGAGACCCCCAAAGCCCCTACCTGACCCAGAGGAGCAGGAGATTTGGTCACCGAGGCCCGGGGTGTCCTCCTCAGTACATTCTTTCACAACCTCCGGGGTCACCGCAAGTGGTACTTCCGGTTCACGGAGGTAACTTCCGGCCGCACCTCCGGAAACAGGAAGTGACACATCCACCTCCCCGCCCCCACCCTCCCTGGTGTCTGCAGAGGATGTTTTCCAAGGTGTTTTTTCTGAACAGTCCGCACTTGCCGGCACCTCCCCCTCACTACATGCAGCCGCGGCGGGGGCCGCCATTATGCACTGTCTCAGATGCTGCGGGCTCGACCGGGGGCCACTGGGGGGGCCCGCACAGCATGGCCCCTAGCAAGGACCACCACCAGCTTCCTTCCATGCTGTTTCATCCGACTTGCCTCTCCCCCTGGAGCTTCCCTGTGCATCATGGGGTTCCCTACCCGGATCTATCTGCTCCAGGTGAAACAACAGGGATCCGGGGACCCTCCGCACTTACGGCTCCGGGGGCCACGCTCACCCGGCTGGTCTCCACCTCGGGGCGCTGGTCTTCTTCGCCCATTGAGATTACTTCCTCCACCGGGGTTCGCAGCTTCTCCTCCGATTCCAGCAACACTCTCTGGTAAGAGCCTCTCCTCCTGGCTGCCTGGGATCCTTCCTGGCTCGCCCTCAGGAGTTCTTTTTTTACTTCAGAGAGGAAGCCCCTCTCACCAACACCACGCTCGCAGAGACCGCCCAGAAGCCGCCATAGGTCTCTGCATTCATGTTTCAGGCCCTCAATGGCCTCCCGGTACTCCCCCCTTCTGCTACTGGCTGAGCGGTCTCTGTGATTCCGCAGGTCCACTAGTCTCTCAGACTTTAGCACATAGGCCAACGTGGCCTTCTGCACAAGGGCTTTGATCCTTGACCGACGCTTCTGCATCCTTCCAGGGTCCTCTCCCGGCTGGGCCCGGGTCCAATCCAGCAGCTCAAACTGTGTTTGCAGGAACAACCTCTCCTCCCTGGAGAGGTCTTTCACTCCAGGGGGATGAACCGTGGGCCCAGGCCGGGAAGAGGGCCCCGAACCTGGGCTGGCCGACGCCATCAGCTCCCTCTCCTCCTCCACCTCTCTGGAAGCTCTCACAGTGACAGGAAAGGTCAGAGCACGCAGCCAGCACGCACAATCTCCTACCACTGACTGCAAGCTCTATTTAAAAAGAGCAAGATAGCTAGCTATATAGGTGGATATAGCGGTGTATACTGTGGTCAGGGCACGCAGACAGCACGCACAATCTCCTACAACTGACTGCAAGCTCTATTTAAAAAGAGCAAGATAGCTAGCTATATAGGTGAATATAGCGGTGTATACTGGGTTCAGGGCACGCAGACAGCACGCACAATCTCCGACAACTGACTGCAAGCTCTATTTAAAAAGAGCAAGATAGCTAGCTATATAGGTGGATATAGCGGTGTATACTGGGTTCAGGGCACGCAGACAGCACGCACAATCTCCTACAATTGACTGCAAGCTCTATTTAAAAAGAGCAATATATACAGGATTCTCCATGACTCATTACCCCCAACTCTAGATTCTCACCTCTATATGCGGAAATGGGCCAAACTCCTACCCACTACTATTTCTCTACCTCAATGGCAGGAGATCTGGACTTCCGTCTCCAAAGTTTCGAGATGTGTAGAGCAGAAAGAGACTGCTTATAAAGTACTGATGTTTTGGTATAGGACCCCTGAAGTTTTACATAAATATGATCCCTTACTGTCCCGTCTATGCACACACTTTCATATCTTCTGGGACTGTCCACATATCACATCTTTTTGGTCTATGGTTCAATCCATTCTCCAATCAGTATTGAAAAGAGATATCCCACTGAATCCGACACATTACCTTTTAGGCCTTCCGATCCTAGATCTCCCTAAATATGCTAAAAAACTGATGGCTTTTATAATCCTAGCTGCCAAGAGAGTAATACCGGCTCATTGGCTCTCTCCTATACCTCCCACGCAAGCACATGTGGTCTCGTCCATTGCTCAAATGCGTAGGATGGAACATTTGACGGCAATAGTACATGATTCCATGCCTAAATTTTCCAAGACATGGGATCCCTGGGATACCTCCATATTCAACCCAGAATCCTCTGCTGTCCCTTCTGCCAGCCCTTTCTAAAGTAACCTTAGGGAGATTTGATATCTTGTTTACTGTATCATAAAGTATCAGACCAATAACGCCCATCCTTACCCAGACGTCTGGTTTTCAGTGTTTTTTCTTTTTTTTTTCTTTTCCCTTTTCAGTTATGAAATCATCATTGTATACAGCTTCATGGTGTATTCTATTACTTAACCTATTTGTAACCTGCAATATGGTGCCCTTACTATGTCTAACCAATGTTATTGACTACTGTACCGTATTTACGACTCTTTTGTACTGTTTACAATTTTTTTTTCAATAAATATACATTTAAAAAAAACTAAAGAGCAATATAGCTAGCTATATACGTGGATATAACAGTGTATACTGTGGTCAGGGCACGCAGACAGCACGCACAATCTCCTACAACTGACTGCAAGCTCTATTTAAAAAGAGCAAGATAGCTAGCTATATAGGTGGATATAGTGGTGTATACTGGGTTCAGGGCACACAGACAGCACGCACAATCTCCTACAACTGACTGCAAGCTCTATTTAAAAAGAGCAAGATAGCTAGCTATATAGGTGGATATAGCGGTGTATACTGCGGTCAGGGCACGCAGACAGCAGACACAGTCTCCTACAACTGACTACAAGCTCTATTTAAACAGAGCAAGATAGCTAGCTATATAGGTGGCTATAGCGGTGTATACTGCGGTCAGGGCACGCAGACAGCACGCACAATCTCCTACAACTGACTGCAAGCTCTATTTAAAAAGAGCAAGATAGCTAGCTATATAGGTGGATATAGCGGTGTATACTGCGGTCAGGGCAAGCAGACAGCACGCACAATCTCCTACAACTGACTGCAAGCTCTTTTTAAAAAGAGCAATATAGCTAGCTATATAGGTGGATATAGCGATGTATACTGCGGTCAGGGCACGCAGACAGCACGTACAATCTCTTACAACTGACTGCAAGCTCTATTTAAAAAGAGCAAGATAGCTAGCTATATAGGTGGATATAGCGGTGTATACTGCGGTCAGGGCCCGCAGACAACAACCACTACAGAAGAGCAAGAGCGCAAAATCGGCTGATAACGAACGGTGTATACTGTGTTGTAGGTACACAGAACACCCACTAACTCCTACAGACACCAACACACTACACCAGGCCGCCGCGCTGGTGGCCTTATATAGTGTGGGGCATGTACTACACAGCCTGAGCTATGATTGGCCACGGGCATCCTGCATGTGGCCAGACATGGCTCTGCTCGCTGCCGGCGCTGTGATTGGCCAAGCATGCGGGGTCACAGTGCATGCTTGGCCAATCCTGAGCCAGCAATGCACTGCGATGGCGCAGATCATTGCTGGCCGTGAGCGCCACACGAATTTGGCGGCCCATAACGTTCGGAATTCCCCGAACGGGCGAACAGCCAATGTTCGAGTCGAACATATGTTCGACTCGAACACGAAGCTCATCCCTACTAGAGACATAATACAAGAGATGCTCAGAGACTACAGACGTGATACAGGAGATGGTCAGAGACTGTGCAGAGATACTACAGGAGATGGTCAGAGACTGTGCAGAGATTCTACGGGAGATGGTCAGAGACTGTGCAGATTTTATACAGGAGATGGTCAGAGACTGCAGACATAATACAAGAGACGATCAGAGACTGCGGACATGATACAAGAGACGGTCAGAGACTGCAGAGATGGTACAAGAGATGATCAGTAACTGCAGACATGATACAAGAGATCAGTGGCGGCTGGTGCTCAAAATTTTTGGGAGGGTGCAAACAAACGGATGAAAAAAAGCAGGTACAACTAATTTACTTTTGATTTTTAAAGAAAGGGCTAACACACGGTGTATGTAATGTATCTCTAATTGTCGAACATGAGGTTTATATCCACTTTATCCACTTCAGCCCCAGCAGGATTTACCCCTTAATGACCCGGCCATTTTTGCGATATAGCACTGCATCACTTTAATGGACAATTGCGTGGTCGTGCACTGTTTATCAAAACTAAGTTGATGTTCTCTTTTCCACACAAATAGAGCTTTCTTTTGGTGGTATGTGATCACCTCTGCGGTTTTTATTTTTTGCGATATAAACAAAAAAGAGTGACAATTTTGAAAAAAAAAATATATATTTATGACTTTTTGCTATAATAAATATCCCCAAAAATTTTAAAAAATCTTCCTCAGTTTAGGCCAATATGTATTCTACATATTTTTGGTGAAAGAAATCCCAATTAGCGTATATTAATTGGTTTTCAAAAAAGTTTTCGTGTCTACAAAATAGGGGATAGATTTATGGCATTTTAATTATTATTATTTATTTTTTTTACTAGTAATGGCGGTGATATGCGATTTTTAGCGGGACTGTGACATTGCAGCAGACAGATCGGACACTTTTGACACTTTTTTGGGACCAGTGACATTTATAAAGCGATCAGTGCTAAACAAAAAACACTGATTACTGTATAAATGACACTGGCAGGAAAGGGGTTAACACTAGGGACAATCAAAGGGTTAAATGTTCCCTAGGGAGCTGCTTTATAACTGTGGGGGAGGTGACCGACTGGGAGTACAGAGAGATCGCTGTTCCTAATCACTAGGAACAGACAATCTCACTCTACTCCCCTCCGGGGATATGTTTGTTTACACAGGCAAATACCTTTTCTGCCTCTGTAGAGCGAACGCGGGTGGCTGGCAGACATCGAGTCTGCCGGACCTGCTGATTGGCTCCCCTGCTAGTCAACGGGCATGTGTGCTCGCCCACAGATCGCCGCGTACATGCCCGATATACAATGACGCTGATTTGCGCAGGTAACCAACCTGCCATAGTACAACTGTGGCGGCTGGTTGGGAAGTGGTTAAATAAAGTTTATTTTACACTATGAGTGTGCCTGTGAGTTATCAATGAAATCTGGGAGGGTCATTACCTAGAACTGCAGAAGGACCCATCCAGCCAGAAGCTCCCTAGGCACTAAATTTTTAAAGCTACGTTTTGATTTACAAAGAAATATTTGTCAGTTGATTACATAATGGACAATTTTCTAATATTACCTAAAAATAATTCTAAAGTTAGGAAACTGTAATATGGTTAAAAACATATATACAGTACAAGTACATAACAAAACAAAACAAAATATTCATTAGCTTTTGGAGGCTAAAAGATACTAAATATAGATAAACAAACATACTAAAATATTGTAATTTACTTAATTTACCTTCATGATGTTGCCCTGTGTTTAACCTCAGCCATGTGCTATATTATAGTAAAGCAAGTGTGTTCTGTCTTGTGTGCTAAATACAAACCTTCAGCTCTGGCAGTTTACATTACATGATTATGCATTATTTATCTTAATTAAATGTAAATAGTAACATTTCATGACCCTTTTTATTTGTGCAAATGAACATTAACTCAATATGCTTTGTATCTACATCACATCCCAAATGTAAATTAGGACATATGGCTGTACAGAAAATTACAGCTGATTTTGTTCAAAGATGTGTATTACAGACTCAAACTTTGGTGCTGGTGTTTGCATGCATATAGCCATGCACTGTACAGGGTATTCTGCAATGCATATCTTTGGGCAAAAGTATGCATCAACTGTGGATGTTAGGAGCCACATATGCAAACAGATTTTACGCTGTATGGCTGTCACGAATGTCACATTTACCTCAATGCAGGTGGTCAGACACTATAGCTAGCTACTGTATGCTTCACCTATAGCAGCCCCCTTTCCCTTAAGGCAAGCAGGCCTACCAGTACTTGGTTGCATCCAGGACTTATACACAATGCTATAGTGCCTGGCCACCACACCAGGACAGATGCAAATAGAGTAAACAACAGACTAATTGCAGGTTAGCTGACAGATAGCGTGGTTCAGGGAAATCCAACAGCAAAGCAGGGCAGACAAATGGGAGGCTTTATCAGGAACAATGCAGGTAACTCTGTCTCTATCACAAGTAGGGATCATGAGCCCAATGTTCAAGTCGAACTTAAGTACTGGTAATGGCTAACCCCAAAGCACCCTCCCAATGTTGGGGGCATGTGGCCTGGTACAGTTCTCTTCCCCCCTCTTTTCCTGCGGCCTGCCAGGTTGTGTGCTCAGATAAGGGTCTGGTATGGATTTTTGGGGGAACTCCACGCCATTTTTTTTTTACATTTTGGTGCGGGGTTCCCCTTTATATCCACACCAGACCTGAAGGGCCTTGTATGGAATTTGAGGGGATCCCACGCATTTTTTTTTCATTTTGGTTCGGGGCTCCCTTGTGGGGGAATCCAATGCCGTTTTTATCAATAAACTTTTATGTGTATTGCAGGGACCGACAATTCATTATAGCCGCAAGTACTTTTAAATTACTTTTTTGCTTTTTTTTTTTTTTTTTTTCACAATCAAGGTTTTATTGGGTTCAAAAGTGGTAAACAATGATGTAGTAAATGGATAACATACAAATGGAAAACAAGATCAGTTTGGTTCATTACAATATAAGTTGTTGATAAGAAAACATATTGAGCACAATGAGTCAAACAATAAATGGTTGGGGGGGATATTGGGGAGTTGGGATTGTGGTGGGGGAAAGGAAAAAATAAGAAAAAGATAAAGACAAGGGAATGGGTGGGGAAGGGATTATAGCGTTTGGAGACTCCACAGGGGAGCGGCATGTAAAAGAACAAGACATGCTTGTACAGTGTATCAGATTGTCAACAAAATACATATCATATATCATGTAAAGATAAGTCTTATACGTTTAGAGAGAAATATAGTAAAACAGAGGGGGAGCGATGCTTAACAGAGTGCAAAATATTAGGGATATTCCAGTTAATATAAAGAGCTGTCACCTGTCATGCAAGGATAATTTGATATTCATTTGAGAGGGTGAAGAGCAACCAGGGTTGCCAAGTTTCATGGAAGGTATTACTACTTTCCCTTTTCATTGCCAAGATTTCTTCCATCTCATGTATATATTGTATTCTTTCAACCCATTCTTTAATTGTTGGAACCCTAGGAGTTTTCCAGTGTAGGGGGATTAAGCTTTTAGCTGCCGTTAGAAGATGTCTACATAATGACTTTTTGTATTTGCTTGTTGTGTAGGTATTAATGTGTAGAAGACAAGCCGCTGCATCTAGGTTCATTGTCGTGTTGGTTATTTGTCTAATCCACTTAGAGATTTCATTCCAATAAATCTTGATTACACTACATTCCCACCAAATGTGTATGAAAGAGCCCTTCTCATTCCCACAGCGCCAGCATGTGTCCGAGGCTGTGGGAAGCCATTTTTTGGTGTTTAGTGGCGTTAGATACCATTGCGTGAGGATCTTATATGAAATTTCTTGGTATTTGGTGCTAAGTGAGCACTTATGTGTGAAAATGCACGCCTTCTCCCATTGTGTATCTTGAAAATGAGTGTTTAGATCAAGTTCCCATTTTTCTTTGTGTTTGTTTCTTTCATTGTGCGTTGGGAGGGTCAACCATTTATATGCAACCGATGTTGTTTTAGAAATCTGGGCGCCCTTATAAGAAATGTCTTCCAGTGGTGTCAGACGTTGGGTGAAGGAGAGTTTAGATGTGCTGTTAAGTAAAAAGTCTTTTATTTGAATATAAAACCAAGGGTTTATAAAGGATGCACCATATTCAGAATTAAGGGTGTTTAGCGACTTAAGTTTGTTCTGGTAAAAACAATGTGTGGCTAGAAGTTTCTTGGTATGATCTGGGGTTGGTAAGGTTTTATGGTATAGTCCAGGGAGGAAGTCTAAGTTATTGATCAGGGGAGTCAACGGGCCTGGTATGGTTGCCAATTTGAATTGTTGGGCGATCTTGTGCCAGATACTTAAGGTGTTGGCTACCAAAGGATTCTTCATGTGTCTTGTAGATTTAGAATGTAACGTCCAAGGATAAAATAGTGTCTGTCTTGTGATACTAGCTAGTTCGAGGTGTACCCAGTCCTTAATTTTGGTGTGACAGTGCCAGTCAATAAGTCTAGTGATGTGGGTGGCGTAATGATATTTTTTGAAATCTGGTAAGCCCAATCCTCCTGCATTTTTTGGGAGAGTAAGGGTCCGGAAATTAGTTCTAGGTCTCTTGTTAGCCCAGAGGAATTTTCTTTGCAACACTTGTAATTTAGAAAAAAAACAATTGGGTATCGTGATAGGCAATGCGTTGAAAACGTATAGTAGTTTGGGGAGAATGGTCATTTTTAGGATGGCAGCTCTACCGAACCAGGAAAATGATTTGGTAGTCCATCGAGTGAGGTCTTTGGCTATAGAATTTAATAGGGGGGCGTAGTTAACTGCATAAAGAGACTCTAATGAGCGGGTAAGTTTGATTCCCAGATAATGAAGAGTGGTTTGTTCCCATTTAAATTTGTAATTCCCTTTGAGGTTGTCGAATTCTGCTGGTGGGAGGGTAAGATTAAGGGCTTCTGATTTGGTGTAGTTAATTTTAAAATTTGAGATGAAACTGAATGTCTCAAAAATTTTCAGGAGATTCGGGAGGGAGATGTGGGGTTGCGTAATGAAAAATAAAAGATCGTCTGCGTAAGCGGCAAGTTTATATTCGCGTCCGTGGGCCTTAAAGCCTTTGATATCTGGGGAGAGGTTGATGGTTCTGATAAGTGGTTCCAAAGTTAAGATAAATAGGATAGAGGACAATGGGCATCCTTGACGGGTGCCGTTGGAAATCTGGATCGGGTGAGATAGGATATTATTAATCTTAATTTTAGCCTGTGGGGACTTGTAGAGGGCCTTGATCCAGTTCAGCATTCCCCCGCCTATGCCTATATGAGCACAGGTGGAGAACATGTAGTCCCAGGAGACCCTATCGAAGGCCTTCTCGGCATCTGTTGACACCAAGAGGCCCCCGGTTGTAGAATCCCCACTGCGGTGGATCAGATTCAAGGCTTTAAGAATGTTGTCTCTAGCCTCTCTTCCAGGCATGAAACCAGCTTGTTCGGGGCCGATAATTTTTGAAAGCAGGGGTTTTAGCTGATTCGCGATGATTTTTGCCAGTAGTTTAACGTCAATATTCAAAAGTGAAATTGGTCTAAAATTAGCACAATAGGATGGGTCTTTATTTGGTTTAGGTATAACCGCTATATGCGCCATGAGGAAGGAGTTGGATTCATTTTCATTGCTGGCTAAATGATTAAATGCCTTTAAAAGGGGCTTGGAGAGTAACTGTGGAAACGTTTTGTAATACTGGGATGTGAACCCGTCTGGGCCTGGGCTTTTACCAGATTTCAAGTCTTGTATTGCAGATTGTATTTCAATTGTAGTGATTGGGTCGTTTAGTTGTTTGGTGTCAGAGGGAGATAGAGAAGGGATTTCACTCTTTAAGAGGAACGTTTGGATCATCTCCTCACGTGTGTGTGTGGTATATGGACAGGTCTATGTTGTGGGGGGAGCCTGTACAGTTTGGAGTAGAACTCTTGGAAGAGGTCTGCGATTTTTTTCAGGTGTGTGTTCGAGGAGGCCTCTATCGTTCCGTATCGCATGAATGTGGTTAGCCATCTTTGCATCCCTTAGGGCTCTAGCGAGCTGTTTTCCGCTCTTATCGCTATTTTCGTAAAATATGCTCTTACGAAAAAAGAGTGCTTTCTGAGTTTGAATTTGTAACAATTGTAGTAAGGAATGCCTGCAGTGGGCGAGCTCTTCTGTCGCTTTGGCCGTAAGGGATTGCTTGTGTTGTGCTTTGAGTATTGAGATTTTATTGGCTAACTCCATAATACCGGCTATTCGTTCTTTTTTCCTCCTGGCACCCCACTTTATAAATTCGCCTCTAATTACGCTTTTATGGGCTTCCCAATTAGTAAGTGGGTTGGTATCAGAATCATCATTGGTGAGAAAATATGTATTGATGGATTCGTGAATATCGTCGCAAATGATTGGGTCTGTCAGTAGTGCGGCATTAAGTTTCCAATTAAAAGACTTATGTTTGCGGGAAATCAGTTTAAGAGTGACGGCAGTGGGGGCGTGGTCTGAAATAGTAATAATACCAATGTCTGCCCTATCTAAGTGAATGAGGTCCCTCTGAGAAACAAAAATCAGGTCAATCCTGGAATATTTTTTGTGTGGTGCTGAGTAAAAGGTATAGTCTTTCCCTGTTGGGTGCACGGATCTCCATGAATCCACCAGGGAAATAGAACTCAATAGAACTTTAATTCTTTTTAGAATTTTGTACGAAATGTGAGTGTGGCCCGTGGACGAGTCCTGAAGTGGGGACAAAGGTATATTGAAGTCCCCTCCCAGAACAATGCAGCCCTCTGCAAACCACTTCAGTTCATTTATAATGACATTGCAAAAGGTAATATGAGCCTTATTCGGGAAATATACATTCGCTAATGTAATTGGGGCTCCTTCCCAAAGGCCTTTAAGAAAAATATAGCGTCCCTCCGGGTCAATTAGTTGGTTGGTCAGATCAAATGGTGCATGTTTGTGCAGGAGGATGGAAACCCCTTTTGTCTTAGCTTGAGAATTCGTGGCGTGGAAAGCTTTGGTGTAAAGATTGTCAGTAAGTTTGGGGATGTTTTGACCCTTGAAGTGCGTTTCTTGTAAGAAAACTATGGAAGGGTTCATTTTCTTGAGCTCTTTTAGTAATTTGGTTCTCTTCTCGGGAATATTGAGCCCGTTAATATTGTGCGAAATTAGGGTTGGAGACTTGCCTAAAAAGGAGTAGGCCATGATAGTGGGGGTGGAAGTGGAAAGAAGAGAAAAAAAAAATAATAATAATAATTAGTGAGGGGGGGGGGAGGAGGGGGAGGAGAGGGAAAGGTTAGATTAGGGGTGGTGTGGGGAATAGGTTAAAGGAGTGTTGTAGACCAAATGGGGGATGTAATGAGATGGATTGAGAGTGTCTCTCTGGAGTCGGGTTACTGATCTACGTCAACAGCTGACGTGATGTCAGTGAAAAGGTGTGGCCAGCCAAACACCTAGGTCGACTCTTGGGGGAGAGTGGGAGGCGTACCGGTGGACGGAAGGTGGGGTCTTAATAACAGGACGTCCAAAACATGGAGTGGAGGACCCCTGGGGACTCGGGTAGTGAGCAAGATAAAAGGAATTGCTAAGTCTCTTGGGACTTTGAAAGATCAGTGTAATGTTTGCCAAGAGAATAAATTTGCACATTATGCATATGGTATACAATAGACATAACTAGGTGCCTAGACAATAACAGGTAACATGAAAGTTTGTAATGCATCTATAAGTCAAGCAAGATAATCAGTGAGCTAGCTGTTATGCACCGCATCTAGGTAGTGTGCTCTGTCTGCACCTTCTGCATAAGAATCAGCTACTGCATCACCACTTTCGCTGCTGGTGCTCAGAATCATCCAAAAGCTCAGCGGTAACCCGCTGAGCAAGTGGAGGAAAAACTTCTAAGGCTTTTTTTAAAAAAATAACAAAACCATTAATGAAACAGACAAAATACCCATAGATAAGTAGCCGCAGGAGCAACAACTCTATGGCCGTGCAAGGCCTTAACTCATGAAAAGTGTGTGAAACACTTTGTATATCCGGTGTTGATTTCTGGAAGCAGGGAGTCTTGGAAAATCTGCAAGTTATGCTATATTAGTCAAAATCACCTATGTCTCATGGGGTGACAACATGCTTGAGTAGCTTAACGAGTCTTACCCTCGAGTATTGAGTTCAGTGACCCTGTGGCTAGTTTCCAGCGCTCACAGCTTGTATAGTCCTTGCAATGCGAGGGCTCCCGTTTGTAGGGCGCGGGGTAGGTTGCCATGGGTAAAGGCCCTGAGATCTATCGGCAGTTGCCGGTGTGTAAAGTTCTGCATAGCATATTTGTGTTAAACCCGAATCATATATAAACTGATCCCTGAGAATGTAGGGGAAAGAGAAAACAAAAAGGAAAAAAAGAATGAACAGACATAATCAGCGGATCAGAAAAGAACTGAGGGCTTGGTAAACAGGGTAGAAAAAGTGAGGTCTGGCTGATCTCGGTGAGTGTCACTCAATCATTAAGGAACAGCCGCATGTCTGCTGGTGTATCACAGTCTAGAGTTGCTGGCGTATGGAGAACCATGATTGGTTCTATTCACATTGCCTCTTTTCCTCCCGAGATGGTAAGGGGATTGCGCAGGTGAAGGACCAGCCAAAGAGGGGCAGTTGTTGACTGGAGGAGGCAGTTTATATTCTGCGTACCAATCAGGGAGATTGACAGGAGCTATCTGTAGATGTTCACAGAAAGAGAGCAATTCCTCAGGGATTCTAAGCAAGTGCTGTTTGCCATTATAAGTAGCCTGCAATGCAAATGGAAACTTCCATCTATATGAGATCCCTTTTTCCTTGAGAACTTCTAGTAACGGTCTCAAAGCTCTTCTGTTCCTCAAAGTTATGGGGGAGAGATCCTGGAATAGCTGTACAATAACGCCATTAAAAGTTATTTGCTCGTTTGCTCTGGCCTTCAAAAGTATTTCCTCCTTCAGGGGGAAATTAGGCAGGCAGCATATTATGTCCCTTGGTGGATTGTTGTCAGGTGCCTTGGGTCTCAGAGCCCTATGTGCTCTGTCGAACTCTATGGGTGAGTCGTCAGGCCTTTCTATGAGTCTGTTGAAAATGGCGGACAGGGCCGGTTTGATTTGTTCTGGAGTAATAGATTCAGGTACACCTCTCACTCTGATATTATGTCTCCTTCCTCTGTTATCGAGGTCTTCGATCTGTCTATTCACTTCAACCATCTGTTGGGAGTGAGTTGTGGTAATGTCATCTAATCTCACTAGTGCTCTATCTCTCCTCTTGCCAGCCCTGTCAGTAACCGCCATTTGTTCAGACAGTCTAAGCAGTTCAGATTTGATGTCTGTGATAGCTGCTGAAAAGGAGTTTTTAATATCTGCAGCGATTTCAGTCATTATTGCATAGGTCAGAGGGGGGTCATTGGTGTCAGTACCTCTGAAGGAATCCTCCGACGCTGGAATAGATATATCGTCTTCCTCCCTGTCATCTCTGCCTTCCCTCTCCGCGGGTCTGTGTGCCGGCGCCATCTTGGGACTGCAGCTCCCGTCGTTGTACCGGTATTTACTGAGGTTTGCCGGTGATGGCTTACTTTTCGGTGTGCCCGATGAGCGGAGGGGACGCATGTGTGCCCCTTTCTTCATGTGGTTTGGCATTATCGCTCCGTTTAGCGGTCCGTTTTCGAGCCGAATCCCCAGTGTCCGCGGAGCTCCTCTATTCAGCGTCCATCCACGATGCGCGCCAAGCCACGCCCCCTACTTTTTTCCTTTATAAATGTAATTTTGCTCTCAGACTGTTCTAAACACGGGAAACATGTGCCACTTTAAAGGCATACTATAGACACCCCCCAGGTACAAAATTTAAAGGAATATTACCTTTTTATTATTTCACTTTAAGCATTATTAAAATCACTGCTCCTGAAAAATCATCAGTTTTTAAAACTTTTTTTGCATTGATACATGTCCCCTTGGGCAGGACCCAGGTCCCCAAACACTTTTTAAGACAATAACTTGCATATAAGCCTTCAAAATTAGCACTTTTGATTTTTCATGTTCATGTCCCACAAATTTTTTGCCTGTTCGATGTTCTGCTGTGAACCGAACCAGGGGGTGTTGGCTCATCGGTAATCACAAGCAAGGGATAGAGTGTTCGGTTTGCTTATAACAGGTGACAGACCAGATCAATCACCTTACAGATGAACAAGGGTAATGCAATGGCCAACACCCAGATGCCGGAATGAGGAGCAGGAGCACTAAGTGTTTCTGACATTATCTCCTTGACAGACTCATCTGTGACAGAGGCTTTTGGAGGGGACTGAATGCTAGCCTCTTGCAACCGACTTTGGGCCCTTAAGGGAGCTACAAGCATTTAGGAAGATATTCTGTTATGTCATGCAAAAGGACATTATTATGGAGGCCATGATGGTCTCTCCTAGCTTGGGACTCAGTCAATGGTCAGTGGACAGATGTATGTGAAAAGGAATGCTGATCAATGAGATTTGGAAAGCCCAGATCTTTCCCCCAATAGTTTATTGTGCTCATTAACACACCTTTGTCTCCTAGCAAACTATTGGGGTGTGTTCATACTTATGTGTATTGTAAGTTGTGAGTGAGGAGACGGCAAGGCTGCCCTGAAAGGTCATGGCAGAAAAATTTGAAATAATTCAACACTCAGTTGATATCTCTCCTTCAGCGTTCATGGAACGTGTGTTACTTTAAAATAACAAGAGCAGCTACTATAATAATAAAACACCAAAGCAGAAATATGTCACTGCAACAAATACCATAACATTAGCAGCGCTAAAATAATCCAAACGTTTTAGGATTTGTTAAAAGTTCACTAAAATAGTTAAATAACTATGAAATCCACTTTATATATAAAATGAGGCAGATGTAAATGTAGGATTGTCCATCGCAGAAAAATGTTGCAGCTAGTAATTCAAAACAGTTGCCTCCTCCACATTGCACACGTCACAATCCCCCTAGGAAATGCACTTACCAGATGATACTAGGTTATACGCTTACCTGTTGATGGATGATGTCTGCTCACTGCATACACATCGTCATATGATATGGGGTTATACACTTGTCTTGCAATGGGTGTTGTCAGCTCTCTGCATGCAATCCATCTAGAGGTTTGCTCATCACAAGCAGAGAACAAAGATACACATAGCGTAATCCAGTACTAAAAGGTATTTATTATAGGTTTCCTTAAGATTGCACACTTACAATGTGATTCAAAATAAAAGAGCATGTAACAACAATGTATCATAAGTTCCTGGGTAGGGCAAGCAGGAAAGCTGAGGATGTAGGCTGCTGCGTGGTCAGGCCCTGACTAGTTTCGTGATTGCTTTTACCCTGGCTGTGCATCCAAGGGAGTTTAGTGACAGGCAAATGTAGGGGTAATCCAGGGGACTTTCCAAACAGGGCTCAAAGCTACGAGATGATGGATAAGCTTGATTTATAGGAGGAGAGGGTTCAGGCTGTGGCAATTGGCTGAAGAGGTAACCTGTAGAGAATTCAATAGGCTTGTCAGCATCTTTTGTTATAACAGAGTCATATAAAGGCACATGGTTATGTAAACTGTAGTCACATTTGGAAACATTGTCATAATCAGGATCTGAATAGGACTGTAATAAAGGCACGTGACTGGTACTGGCCACACAAGAGTTATACATGGGCAACTGGTCAGCAGTTTTAATGCAATTCTGGATGCAGGACTGGGACCAGGACCCAATTTCCTCAGCAGCCCAGTCTATGTGCGGGTTGTGAAGTTTAATTGTAAGGCTGACCGAAGGTCAGCCTGTGTTTGTAGGAGGAGTCAGGCTGCATAAAGCCTGCCCTCCTCTGCCTCCTCCTCTCGTGGACGCTGGCTCTCATTACATTTCATACTTGGGTATGCTCCCTTTTAGGCATACTGACCACGTGACCCCGGGAACACTTCAGGTCTATATTCTTTGTTGCTCTTTGTTCCTTTCCTTACTATCCACAGATTGACTCAGAGTACAAGCCATGGATACCCTAAGATAAGGGGATAAACAGGAGATGAGATCAAGTAGAAGCTGATTGTATCCTTATTAAATTTCCCAATGGTCAGGGCAATAGGTACAGTGCACAAGGTCACCAGGCCCATGGGAAAGGGAGAGTTATCAATGGCTACGTCTGAGAAGGGACTGTGCACCTTAGTCACTGGAATGAATGAATGAATGAATGAATGACTTCTATAGGGCTACCTATACGAACTGAATCGCCTCAGGGCGCTTTTCTTGCCACCGGTGTCCATCTGCAGCTATTTATGCAGTGTTTTAACCTGTAGAGAATATGGAATATGTAGACAGTGTGATGAGAAAACTTGGCAGAGCTAAGTTGTGCAGGGACAAATAATTTATCTCTGAGGGAAATAGACACAGTATGAGTTATAGATCGGATATTGGACTATTCAGGGAATAGTCCAATATCCGATCCATTGACAGTCTAGGTAAAAGGCAGGCTGAGTTCAGGAAATAGTCAAAAGCTAATCCAGGTCATACACAGGGAAATCCAACAGCAAAGCAGGGTGGACAAACGAGAGGCTTGATCAGGAACAATGCAGGTAACTCTGTCTTTACCACAAGCAGACCAGATCTATCACCTTGCAGGTGAACACAGACAGGGGGAATGCAACAACCAACACCTGGATACTGGAATGAGAAGCAGGAGCACTAAGTGATCCTGACAATGGCCAAATATTGTATAAGGCTGTGTGAAAGAGCTCTACAAATACAGTAGCCAAATAATTTAGTATTGTTGCACTCTTGCTAATACAAAATAAACTCTTTTTTTCAATGCACATGTTTTCAATACTTTGCTGATTTAGGATAATGATTTGTTTCCTGCAATTCCACATAAAAATCTATGAACAGAGATAATTGCTAATAAAACTTTGGTGAATGAAAAACAGATTTATCGAAATGGCTCAATGCATACATCCAATTACGGTAGTTAAGCATTACCCTTGATTTGTGCTGCACTGTGTTTAAGTGAATAGGGATTTCAGCATCTGTTGCTTTTTACTGCAGTCTCTTGACATTTACACGACTTGCATGGGCAGTAGAGCATCCAGCACACGTACAAAGCCCAGTGTGGTACTCAGAAGCTTGTTGCTTTAGTTTTTTTCTAGAGTGTAGCTACTTGTCATCCCAGTCAAAATGAATAGCCTTATCACAAGAACAAATGGAACGCTGGATTCAGATTTTCTGAGGGTCACTGGATTTGTCACCAGGTACATTTATTGAAAAAAAAAAAAAAGATTAAGATGATGATTAACAGTGGCTGCTCATCCATAGGGGGTGCTAGGGCACCACCCCCCCGCCCCCGCCCCCAAAGCTTTTGACAAAAAAAAAAGATGGTCACCTTAAGAATGTCCGGGCGCCGGATACACAGCAGTCTATGGGAAGCTTCCCAGTTTGCAATCAGCAAAGATGGGAAGCTGATTTGCCTGTGTTTAGGGCATGTGCAGGGGGCAAGCTGTGCGCCCGCACACACTCCCACTCTCCACTGAATTGTCCCTGGCTCCTGTCCTGTCTTTTTTATTGGCCAGGACCGGAGGGTGATTGGGCGGTGCTTTTTCAGCACTGCCGTGTCACTTCCAGTTTCCCGGATGTCTCACTGGAACTTGTGGAGCAGGAGTGCGGAGATGTGATTGCGACTGTCTGGGACCCTATGAAGGTGTGAGGTGGGGAGTGGATCACATGCAGTGGATGGACACATTGCTGGTAGTGGCAGTGTACCAGAGCACCAGGTGAGTGTGGGATTGGGAGAGGATTGCAACAGCTGACCTTCTCTCATTGCTCCCCCTCTCTGCATGTCTCTCTCTCTCTTCCGGCATCATGCTTGATGCTTCACCCTCCTCGGGCTCCTCTGCAGACAGGCAAACTAAGTGACTGTTCCACCCACTGAGTACTGTGTCCTGCCGTGAGCCTGCCCCCCCTCCCCCACCTCTGATCACTTCTCTCAGCTGCTGCAGACCATCATGGAGGGGGGAGGGTGGGGTGCGTGGCAATGACTGGCAGCTGTGGGGTTTCTCCACCCTAAACACCCCTCTGAATCTCCACCTTAAACACGCCCTCTCCTTGCATCTCCACCCTAAACACCACCCTCCCTGTATCTCCACCCTAAACACCCCCCTTGCATCTCCACCCTAAACACCCCCTCCCTGCATCTTCACCCTAAACACCCCCCCTCCCTGTATCTCCACCCCAAACACCCCCTCCCTGCATCTCCACCCTAAACACTCCCTCCTTGCCTCTCCACCCTAAACACCTACCCTCCCTGCATCGCCACCCTAAACACTCCACTCCCTGCCTCTCAACCCTAAACACCCCCTCCTTGCATCTCCACTAAGGATGAGCCGAACACCCCCCCGGTTCAGTTCGCACCAGAACCTGCGAACAGACCTAAACAGGCTGCCGGAATCCCCACAGTGTCTCTGCCAGTGAAGACAGAGGATGGATGGACTGCTCTGTGCTGGACGGAGAGATCACCCGTTGCTGGATCAGATCAGCCATCGCTGGACCCCGGAGAGATGATCATCTGTCGCTGGATAGCAAGAGTGGATTACCACCGCTGGAATCTTTTTTTATTTTTTTTATTTTTAATAAAGGACTTTTTCAAAAGTGTGTTTGTCTTTTTTAACATTCTTTTACACTTTCTTTGTGAAATGGTAGGGGTACTTTTGTACCCCTTACCATTTCAAACGGGGGGCGAGATCTGGGGGTCCCCTTGTTAAGAGATTCTGATAAGCCCCCCGCCTGCAGACCCCCACAACCACCGGCCAGGGTTGTGGGGATGAGGCCCTTGTCCTCATCAACATGGGGACATGGTGCTTTGAGGGGTCACAGACCCCCAAAGCATGCTCCCAATGTTGAGGGCATGTGGCCTAGTACAGTTCAGGGGGCGCTCTCTCATCCCACATCTTTTCCTGCGGCCTGCCAGGTTGCATGCTCGGATAAAGGGTCTGGTATGGATTTTTAGGGGGAACTCCACACCATTTTTTTTTTAAAAATTGGCATGGAGTTCCCCTTAAAATCCATACCAGACCTGAAGGGTCTGGTATGGATATTTAGGGGGAACCCCACGTAATTTTTAAAAAAAATTTGATGCATGGTTCCCCTTTATATCCATACCAGACCTGAAGGGCCTGGTAATTGAATTTGGGGGAACCCCACGCTTTTTTTTTTCTTTTTATCAATGACTTTCAATGGCTGTTCTCTGTATTACGGGAGCCGACAATTCATTATAGCCGCGAGTGATTTAAAATTACTTTTTTTCCTGCAGAAATGACACTTTGTGCAGGGACAGTTCTAAGCATGGGAAACATACGCCCCTTTACAGGCATACTATAGATACCCCCCAGGTACGAAATTTAAAGAAATATTACACTTTTATTGTTTCACTTTAAAGTGCTTGTAAACCCTTACAACCAACTTTGACCTACAGGTAAGCCTAGATTAAGGCTTACCTGTAGGTCCAAAAAATATCTCCTAAACCTATACGGTTTAGGAAATATTTACCCGAAGACAGCCACCACTGTCTACGACGCATGCACCGTAGACAGCGGCGCGCAGGCGCACTGTATGATATGGCGCGAGTGTCGGCTCCCGTGCGCATGCGCGAAAGTGACGTCATTTTGGCTTCAGCGAATCACAGCGCCGGAGCCGCGAGACCCGGAAGTCGCTCCAGGATCCATGGCAGCGGCGAAGAGGAAGACGAAGGACCGCTTCGGGGGCTTCGTTCTCAGGTAAGTTATTCATAATGAGCTAGTATGCTATGCATACTAGCTCATTATGCCTTTGCCTTACAGGGTGTGCTTAAAAAAAAAAATTGCCTTTACTTCCTCTTTAAGCATTATTAAAATCACTGCTCCCGAAAAAACGGACGTTTTTAAAACTTTTATTTGTATTGATACATGTCCCCTGGGGCAGGACCCAGGTCCCCAAACACTTTTTAGGACAATAACTTGCATATTAGCCTTTGAAATTAGCACTTTAGATTTCTCCCATAGACTTGTACAGGGTGTTCTGCGGCTTTTCAAATTTGCCCCCTCGAACTCGAAGCTCATCCCTAATCTCCACCCTAAACAACCCCTACCTCTCCACCCTAAACACCCCCCTGCCCCTCCACCCTAAACATCCCCCCTCCCTACATCTCCACCCTAAACACCCTCCTCCCTGCATCTCCATCCTAAACACCCCCCTGCATCTCCACCCTAAATACCCCCCTGCATCTCCACCCTAAACATCCCCCTCCCTCCATCTCCACCCTAATCACCCCCTCCACCGTAATCACCCCCCTCCATCTCCACCCTAAACACCCCCCTGCATGTTCACTCTAAACACCCCGCCCTGCATCTCCACCCTAAACACCCCCTCCTTGCCTCTCCACCCTAAACACCCCCCTCCCTGCTTCTTCACACTAAACAATAACCCCTCTCCCTGCCTCTCCCCCTAAACACCCCCTCCTTGCCTCTCCACCCTAAACAATAACCCCCCTCCCTGCCTTTCCACCTTAAACAATAAGCCTTCTTCCTGCCTCTCCACCTTAAACACCCCCCATCCCTGCCTCTCCACCCTAAACACCCCTGTCCCTGCCTCTCCACCCTAAACAAATAACCTCTCTGTGTTTAATGACAGGGTTAGTATGAGGGAGGGGGTCCTGTGTAACAATGGGGGTAGTGTTGAGGAAGGGGTCTTTTGTAATGATGGGGGGAGGGATGGTGGTAGGGGGATTGGTTTTGTTTAACCATGCCCCTTAAGCTGCTTCCACTGATAACAGTCTGGTCACACCCACTTTTTGGCGTGACGTGCCGCATGTTTACATCAGCCTCAAGTTCTAAAATTGGGAGGTATGTACTCTGTCCTGTGATGCTGGGCCTGTCTACTCTGTCCTGTGATGCTGAGCTGTATAATCTGTCCTGTGATTCTGGGGCTGTATACGCTGTCCCGTGATGCTGAGCTGTATACTCTGCCCTGTGATGTTGAGCTGTATACTCCTGACACTATGGGTGGAAGTTAGTGGAATAGAGGGGACGGAGTGGGTGGATTCTATAAGGGGTGGGGCTTATGACAAGCGGGATGGGTCAAAAGGGAGAGGTGGGGTCTGGCACCCCCCATCCTAAAAATTCACCAGCCACCACTGTTGTTAATTGGAATACAGCTGCCATAATATTTAACAAAGCCAAGATGGATGGGATACCTAAAAAGTTTTTCTACAAAAATGAAATCTAAAGGTCTGATAATAACTTGATGTGTAGTCCATGATGTGAGAGTAATAATAACATTTAAATATAACAGACCCATCACATCAAATCCACACACCCTGTTAGGATAGATGCCACCTGAAGCCAATTATTTTATAGTTTTTGAGGGCCGAGTGCTTTCTGGTCTGTCATATACAGATTGCTGGTCCTTTTTGTTTTTATTATTTTTTATTTTTGAAATCCAAAACAGAATGTGTGAATTGTGAAATAATGTGCCCCTTTTCCTTGTAAGTGCAGTGGTATAAGCAGAAGAATACTTTTAACATCTCTGCATGATCTCAGGGTATTGTTATAATTTATTATTTTCTGACATCAGGATGGAAACTAAGGATTTGTATTATCTAGCTAAAACTAACCACAGAGCAAGCAATAAGAAATTTACAATATTGCCAGGAAAAAAGTTGTCTTTTTAAAAAATGAAACTGAAGTTTTTAGGCCGCGTACACACGCGGGGACTGTTCGCCCAACTTTGTCCGCTGAACAGTGTTTCGGCGGACAGTCCGCTCGTGTGTGGGCTTTCAGCGGACAGTTTCAGCGAAAAGTCCGCTGAACAAGGTTTTTCGGAAATTCCGAAAAACTGTCCGCTGAAACTTTGTTTCAACGAACAGTCCCCTCGTGTGTAGGCTTGTTCGTCAAACTAAGTTCCGCGCATGCTCAGAAAGGATTTACACGCCGAAAGTTATAATGCAGTGTATAGGACGTCGTATTTTTCGTCCCGTCGTACGTGCCGTTCACGTCATCGCGCACGGTTTCAGCAAACTGTTCATTCGTCGTGTGTGGCCATGTCCGTCCATGCTAATTTTGAGCGGACTGTTTGCTGAAACTGTTTGACGGACAAAGTTGGGCGAACAGTCCCCGCGTGTGTACGCGGCCTCACACAAACAGCATGATAGAAAACAAGCCATTGTAATATATTTATACAAGCTGGACCCAGTAACAAAGGGTTCCCCCAATATATCAGAGCTGTAGCTTTATGCAAAGGTGCTATTAGACAAAGTTACAGACATTATTTTGGTCAAATATTAAATTTTTAATGGTCCCACATTCTGCACAGCAAATATACAGCTAACTAAATGTTTGTCTAATGAAAGGTTCAAATTATGTATTTGTTTTGTTTGTTTATGTACAAATCTAAACAATGAAAATGTGTGCATTTGAATCCAGCCACCTTATTGCCTCTATTGGAGGAGGCTGGAGACCAAGAAAAATCAGTTGTTAAACTGATGACCTAGGAATCAGCTGCTGTGAGCCCAGTGCAGGACACACTCCCTGAAGACCCAGATATTTAATTTTTTTATAGAGTCGATCATGGTTTTATACTGAGTATGCAATTTATCACTCAGAAGTACAGATGGCCTGGCAGTTCGCCCGGCGGATGGTTCGCAGCGAACTTTGCTCATTCGCGATTCGTCAAACCGGCAGACTTCTGGCGGACATATTCGTTTACATTGTGAAGAACTTTGACTCATGACACATCCATCATGGGGTACAGGACAGCCAATTGAGACATTTCAGCACATGGACATACCCCCTACCTTTTAAATAGACCTCATCTAGCGGCCATTTTACATTCTGTCTTTTGTCAGTGTAGGGAAAGCACGCTGTGTGGAGCAGGGACAGTCAGTCTGTAATCACTAGCTATTACTATTAGGTTCACAAAAGTACCTTTAAGGACTGGTATAGGTGTACAGTATATAGGGTTGTAATACACTTATAATATACTTTCTTTCAAATATAGAAAGCATATTATAGTGCACTGCAGTGCTGACCGATTCTGCAGCTGTCGTTTCTCAGTGTAGGGACAGTTTGGTGTTTGGAGCAGGGACAGTCTGCAATTCACTAGTTACTAGCTAGCTACTATTAGGTCCACAAAGGTCCTTTTAAGGACTGGTATAGGTGTACAGTATATAGGGTTGTAATACACGTATAATGTACTTTATATATATATATATGTATAATATATGGCATGTGCCCAAAACATCGTATTTTAGTGGGCGAACGAATGATGTTTCCTACGATCGATTAATGTGACCATGAAAGTTGCAGTTTTAAATTGTACAACAGTAAAGAAAAAAAAACATGGATTATCATGCAAGTAATAATAATAATAGGAACACAGGACAACTACTTACTTTTTAGAAGCACTCTCTTGATCCTTCTGTACTGATCCTGCTCCCTCAATTTGAGGTCTGATCATCGTTTCCTCAGTTGATCCTTGGACCGTCGTACCCCAAACTTCTTCTGCAGACTCTTCAAAACTTTAGTCATGATCTTGGCCTTTCTAACATTTGGGTTTGGGTAAGGTCCATGCTCTCCATCACAGTCAGACCTCTTCAAGATGTCCACCATCTCCGCCATCTCTACAAAGGACATATTTGAGGCCTTAAATCTTCTCCTGCAGGATCAGGGCGATTGTGGCTCTGTGCTTTCGTTGTCCTCACTGCTGAGATTATCATGCACCTGCTGTGTCTCCGCCATGTGCTCTCTCCACTGTGGTCAGTGGCGGGTGGAGTTTCATGCATGCGCAGTGTATATAAAGCGGAACACGTGGGCATTGTATGTACAATCTGTGAGCAGAGGACGAAATAACGGAAGCGACGATCGTTCAACAAAGGTACAATTTTAACTTGGTGCATCACTGGCACTATACTGCTTATAGATTGAGGCCTATATTGGGTCAAGATTAAGAGAGTTTAGCCTGACATTAGGGTTTGTCTTGTGTTGTGTCTTGCAGAGAAAATGGATGGGTTCAAAGACCACAGCTTTCTCCCAATATTCATAGATAAGTACAGGGAGCTGCCCTGTCTGTGGCAGGTCAAACATCCGCCATCCGCATTATAACAACAAATTAAAGAGCCAGGCAGTGATGGAGAAACTGCTAAAGTTGGTGAAGCCGCATGTCCCCATGGCAAACATGCCCCAATTTGCACCAAAAATTGCTGGCCTAAGGAGCACATATCTAAGGGAGCTCAAGAAGGTCCAGGATTCCCAGGGATCAGGAGCAACAGCAGATGACATTTATGTACCCGGGCTGTGGTACTATGAGAAACTGCATTTTGTGTCAGACCAGACTGAAGTCAGGCCATCACTCTCCACTCTTCCTTCCACTCTCCCTTCCACGCTTCCTTCAACCTCAGCTAAGGCTTCTGACACCCAACCTGGGCCTTCCAGCCAGGAAGAAGAGGAGGAGCCCAGCTTGAGCTAGGTATAGCATTGTTCAACATATTTCTTGTCAAAAAATGAATGATGTTTACTAGATGTTGTTATTGATCACTAATTGCTTATTTAATAAAGTGTTTTACATATCAATAGACAGTAGTAGCCAAAAATGATTGTGACAATAATGAAAAATGCTGGGTCAGAATGATAGTCTTTTCTATTTGTTAACATTCAATTTGCAACAGTCATGAGCTGAAAATTGTGTGTGATTGGTGACCAAAAAACTAAATCTATGTCCCTTTTTCATACACAGGAAAGCCTCAGCCAGGAGAAGGGCATGGAATCTGGCAGCCAGGAGGAAGCTGTGAAAGGTGGCAGCCAGGAGGAGGCTGTGGAATGTGGCAGCCAGGAGGTGGCGGGGGTAAGTGTCAGCCAGGAGGTGCCCAGGCCCAGTAGTCTGACAGAATCCCAGGTCCCTCCCCTCTACCTTCCACCAAAAAGGCCCAGGAAGGGGAGTAATGTGGAGAAGTCAGCGCTCAGGTTGATTGGGGAGGCTTCTGTGGCCCTCAGAACCACCCCCACTCTTCAAGGAGGAGGACCAAATCATGTACCTCCCACTAAATAAGGGGTTGAGGGGCAAAATTACCAACAAAACCCACCTGTGTGATTTGGACCATCCTCCTCCTCCTCCTCCTCCTCCTGCCACACCTTCAACACCTCAGCCACAGCCTAGATGTAAGCCTGGAAGGAAGAGTGGAAGGAAGACAAGAAAGTGATGGCCTGGGTTCAATCTGGTCTGAGGCAGTCTGTTGTATGACCAAAGCCTGGGGACATATATGTCATCTGCTGCTGTTCCTGATCTCTTGTAGTCTGGAACCGGATTGTGCTCACTATTATATGGACTCCTCAGGGCACCCATTTTGGCTGGCAAATAATTGATGTGTGCCCTGGGGTACAAAGGCTTCACCAATTTCAGCAGTTTCTCCAGTGTTGCCTTCCTCTTTATTTGGTTATGACCCCTAATAAAGGGATGTTTATTTTTCACAAATGTGTTTTCCTGCAAAAAGGCCAGTTTGTTTGTGAGTAGGCAGGTACATTTCAAAAATACAAAGTCAAATTAACAAGGGACACCAACACCAAACAACCTCCTTGAGGTTACAAAATACAAGATATTAATGGTGTTGTGGTAACGTGACACACAAAACCCCAAAAAATTAGGGAGATCACCAAAAAAACAAAACAAAAAAGGAGATCTTGATTAGAAAAACTAAAGCCGCGTACACACGGGGCGGACTATCTGGCCAACTTAGTCCGTCAGACAATCCGACGGACAGTCCGTCCTACTTTCGAATGAACGGACTTGACCACACACACCACTTTTTGAGCGGACTAATACGGCGTACTAAGTCCGCCGTACTATCCGCCCTACTTTTGAAATGAACGGACTCGCCCACACACGCGGAGGAAAGTCCGCTCATTTCGAGCGGGTCTCCAGGTAGGCGGGGCCCGCGAAGGAGACGTCGCTGGCCCCGCCGCCTGGTATGGACTTAAAGGGGAACCCCAACGCCGGAAAAAATCGGCGTGGGGGTCCCCCCAAGTCCACAACAGACCCTTGTCCGAGCACGCTACCCGGCCGGCCAGGAAAGGGGGGCGAGCGAGCGCCCCCCCTCCTGAGCTGTACCAGGCCGCGTGCCCTCAACATGGGGGGTGCCTTGGGGAAGGGGGGGCCGCGCGGCCCCCCCACCCCAAAGCACCTTGTCCCCATGTTGATGAGGACAAGGGCCTCTTCCCGACAACCTTGGCCGTTGGTTGTCGGGGTCTGCGGGCGGGGGGCTTATCGGAATCCGGGAGCCCCCTTTAATAAGGGGGCCCCCGGATACCGGCCCCCCACCCTATGTGAATGAGTATGGGGTACAATGTACCCCTACCCATTCACCTGTAAAATAAAAGTACAAAAAAAACACAACACACGAGATAAAATACTTTATTGCACAGCTCCAGGGGTCTTCCGTCTTCGGGGGTCTTCTCGCCGGACTCCTCCGCTATCTTCTTCTAGCTCTTTTGCTAGCGGAGAAGTCCAGCTTTCTTCCTCGCCGCCGGCCTCTTCTCCCGACTTCGGGGGTCTTGTCCCCCTCTTCGGTTCTTCTGCCGGGCCACCGCGCCTTCTTATAGCTCTTTTACAGGCGGTGGCCCGGTCTTCTGTCGCCGCCGTCGCCGCCGCCTTCCATTCTTCTTCTTCTTCTTCTTCTCCAGGAGATGTTGCCTCGACGATCTCTCCGGCCGGAATGCCAGGGACGCACTGCGCGGCCACTTATATAGGGACAATGGGGCGGTGTCACATGGCTTTATGTCACATGGGTTGGTGTCACATGGTGACCCCGCCCCCTTACGATGTCATAGTCCCCATGTGACATCAACCCATGTGACCAACCCATGTGACATAAAGCCATGTGACACCGCCCCATTGTCCCTATATAAGTGGCCGCGCAGTGCGTCCCTGGCATTCCGGCCGGAGAGATCGTCGAGGCAACATCTCCGAAGAAGAAGAAGAAGAAGAACGGAAGGCGGCGGCGACGGCGACGGCGGCGACAGAAGACTGGGCCACCGCCTGTAAAAGAGCTATAAGAAGGCGCGGTGGCCCGGCAGAAGAACCGAAGAGGGGGACAAGACCCCCGAAGTCGGGAGAAGAGGCCGGCGGCGAGGAAGAAAGCCGGACTCCTCCGCTAGCAAAAGAGCTAGAAGAAGATAGCGGAGGAGTCCGGCGAGAAGACCCCCGAAGACGGAAGACCCCTGGAGCTGTGCAATAAAGTATTTTATCTCGTGTGTTGTGTTTTTTTTTGTGCTTTTATTTTACAGGTGAATGGGTAGGGGTACATTGTACCCCATACTCATTCACATAGGGTGGGGGGGCCGGTATCCGGGGGCCCCCTTATTAAAGGGGGCTCCCGGATTCCGATAAGCCCCCCGCCCGCAGACCCCGACAACCAACGGCCAGGGTTGTCGGGAAGAGGCCCTTGTCCTCATCAACATGGGGACAAGGTGCTTTGGGGTGGGGGGGCCGCGCGGCCCCCCCCTTCCCCAAGGCACCCCCCATGTTGAGGGCACGCGGCCTGGTACGGCTCAGGAGGGGGGGGCGCTCGCTCGCCCCCCTTTCCTGGCCGGCCGGGTAGCGTGCTCGGACAAGGGTCTGTTGTGGACTTGGGGGGGACCCCCACGCCGATTTTTGTCGGCGTTGGGGTTCCCCTTTAAGTCCATACCAGGCGGCGGGGCCAGCGACGTCTCCTTCGCGGGCCCCGCCTACCTGGAGACCCGCTTAAAATGAGCGGACTTTTCTCCGGGCGGGAAAAGTCCGCTCATTTCAAAAGTACGGCGGACTGGCACACACACGGGCGGATTGTCCGCCGAAATGCGAGTCCGACGGACAGTATTACGGAAATTCCGAAATACTTAGTCCGCCAGACTGCACGCTGAAAAAGTCCGCTGAAGCCCACACACGAGCGGACTGTCCGCTGAAATGTGTTTTGGCGGACTAAGTAGGCCAGACAGTCCGCCCGTGTGTACACGGCTTAACACAAATATTCACTATAAAAAACAAACAAAAAAAATTCTTCTGGAGATCTGATGAAAATTAAAAAAATGATATTCATGAAATCACGAGAAATAATAAAGAAATAAGTTTGTGAGAACTCTGTGTGAATATGAGTATCAAAACGACTTAATTCTTCTAGCATTATAAAGAAGAAGAGAATGCTCTGCATTAAAAGATTTTAAAATTTGCAGCATGACGAATGTGCTACCTCCATTACGAATGGCAGTTTTACCAGGCCGAGTGATTCAGTCTCGTAATTTATTCTGAGCATGCGCACCGCTTTTTTACATCCGAATTGTTTACACACGATCGTAATTTGCAAAAACTGATTTTGTTGTCAGAAAATTTGAGAACCAGATCTCAAATTTTGTGCAACGGAAATTCCGATGGAAACTGTCTGATGGAGCCTACACACGGTTGGAATTTACGACAACAAGCTCCAATCGCACATTTTACGTCAGAAAGTCTGATCGTGTGTACAGGGCATAAGGATGCTGCATTTACAGCCCCAGACACTTGCTGAGTCTGTGCAACTCACAGATTCCACCCTAGTTCTGGCCCAGTATATCTGGGATTAATAATTTAACTTTAAGGACCCCAGAACGAGAAGAACAAGTGGTCCACAGGGGGCAACTTCTTATGAAATAAGACTTTGGAAAAAATGTGATCTTTTATGTCTGCCAGCCACTCTTTTCCCTCCAGCTTGACACATGGACCGTGTCATCAATCACAAGCAGTTATGGCTGCCTTAGTAAATGAGCATGGGATAGAACCAGGGTTCACCACAGTTGTTTTTTTTTAATAACATACCATTTCTTGTTTTACCTGTTACCAAAAGGTGTTACCAAAAGCTGAACATCCCTTCCAGAGATTACAAAAAGATATATCCAGATGCCCAAGTCAGGATCTTACGAGTATGCATTTTGTCTGTATGGACATGTTTTCTGCATGTCCAGTGGCAAATGCTACTGCAAAGGCCACAGTAAAATGTGTTAATAGAAGTAGTTTGTAAGTACAGAGTGCCAGAATCAACAGAGAGAGTAACAGAGAAAATCATTTTTACTGGAGAGTCCTTACTAGAAGTTTTGGGGTTTTATTTTTACACCACCTACCATATACAATGTAGCTGCAAAAGTAGAGTAAGAAACTAGAAAACTTGTGCCTGAATGTTTTCTTATATTTTATCAAGCCTCTAAGGGGATGTTGGACTCTCTCCCTACGGGATTTGGTTTGGGAGTGTGTTACACACTTGCTTATATTTTGTCCTCCATTTGGATTCCAGATAGTAAAAGTTTGAAATGATTGAAACCTAAAGCCAGGTGACTTGTAGATTGTTAAGAGATATTTATATATAACGAAAGTAGGAGACTCAATACAGCATCTATTTCATGTACACTTGTGCAATACTTAAAGGAAAAGTCACCTGGATCCACACCAGACACTGCAAAAATGACAACATTAAAGAAATCTCTGTGTTTGATTTGTTTCCTCTTGCGATCACCGTCTAGGGCACTTTTTGATTCAATTACTTTAATTGTAAGGGATATATATATATATATCCCTTACAATTACTTTAATTGTATGTGTGTGTGTGTGTGTGTGTGTGTGTGTGTGTGTGTGTGTGTGTGTGTGTGTGTGTGTGTGTGTGTGTGTGTGTGATTTGAAAAGTAGTTTAGCCATATTGAAGTCATTTTTGTCTTTTGTACATCTTCCATTTTATGTAGAATTATTTGTGTTTACATATGCTGATATGTGAGCATGCCAACAATTAAGCTAGAAGGCCATTCTGGCCACAGGAGTGTACAGCCAGTACTCTGTAAATATGTCTTATCAATCATTTGTTTTTCAGAATGAAAAGACATTTTGTAATGAAAAGGCTACTCAGTTATTATATTCTGGCAAAAATCGAGTTTTGCCTCTTTGGCCAGGACTACCTCCACCTAAGTGTGTTGAGGTTCCAGGTTAAAGGTGATAGCAGGTAGGTTAGTGATCAAACTATTGATCAAAAGAAAGGAGACTGTAAAGGAAATTTGTAAGTTCTGTATATCATTGTATTCTATTTTGTATGTATTGCAATGCACACTGCTCTCACTGTGCACACGGCACTAATAATGTTTTCAGTACATGTTTGCATTCTTTCGAGTCCTGCTTAGAATTAGTCTGCCTATGATACGCCCCTTGTTACCATAAACGTACAATTGTAATATTAATGTGATACCTACATAATCATGTGTATAAAAACCTTCAATTGCATCATAATAAAGCAGAACAGTTATTTGGAAAGATGCGGAGTGTATCTTTTGTGTCTCTTCCCTACTGCAGTAGTTATTAATTTGGAACCACTAATCAATATGAGGATAGGAGTTGCCTATCTATAAAATGGCCAGGTCAGAACGTACTTAAGAACATTCTTGTCAGTACGTGTAATGACTTGCCGAATGTTGTTGAAAATACTTCAAAATGTATTTTACTTTTAACATTTGATTTTGAAATGAATATCATTTTTGTTCAACAAAAACCATGTACACACGTTAGAAATTCTTTTAGAAAAAACAAGCATCAATATGACCCTGTTAACATTCAAAAATCAGACAAATATGCTTGAAACTAATGTTTTCAAAATAAATTAATCTAGTGTATAGGCAGCTTAAAGTGTCAGGATGTGAGAGCTAAGATATTCCTCAGCCAACATTCAGATTCATATCTAAATTAAGGAAGTAAAATTTGGTTTGCAATACATCAAGCAAAGAAAGTGAACGTTGGCTAGTGCTCAAATACATTTGATACAGTGTGATTTGGTCAAAAGGTTTGGGCCGTGCAAAAGTTTGCGTTAGCGTGAGTATAGTGTAGTGTCAGTGTAGTGTGCTAGTGTAGTGCAATGTTTAACGTAGCTGTATACAGTGCTGTTTTTTGTTTGTTTTGGGATTTTTTTTCTATTTTTTTGTCCCCTGCCTGCCCTCCTTTTTTTAAATTGTCAGCCACAGTTGTTTTGACTGCGATGCTGGTGTTCAGTCTTTTTTTATTTTTATAGTTTTTACTTTTCTGTCAGCATCAGTCCTCAATTTAAAGTGCACCAAGCACCACTTTTCATTCAACAAAGAGCATCCAATCACACATTTCCCAGTTTCTTTTGAATTTGGGTAATAAGCTCCCCCAACCCATACTGTCTGGGAGGCCAACAAGAAAAGGCAGACGTCACCATACCACTATGAGGGGGCCAGCAGCATCTGTGTCCACAAGCAAAGGTGGACATGGTCCTTCCTCAAGCAGGCACATTTGTCTCTGTTTAGTTGATGTTGTCTGTGCTATCCAGCCACAGCATGCATAAGAGGTGATGGACTGGCTTAATAAACTATCCTCATCCTCCTCATCCTCTATGACCCAAGTTAACACTAGTGCACAGTCCAACGCAGCTGCTAGAGCAGCTTTTTCTGCCACTAGAAATTTATGGGTGAAAGCATCACCAACACCCAAAGACCATTTTTTCTGCAATTGTGTGACAGGGCATCAAATTTCAATTTTTTAGAGCAAGGCCAATTCTTGCTTTCTTCAAGAGTACCTCTATAGGGCTACGGTGTAAAGACACCACCAACATCCAAAGGCCAATTGTTCTGTACCTGACACTTCTATTCAAAGTCTAAAAAAGGGACACCAGACTTTATCTAAAAAAAAATGGTTAATCTTGGACTGACTTTACTATAATTTGGCTTCTTTACATCAGACTTGCTCACTGTGATGCAAAACCTTGTTATTTCCATCCAAAATCTGCCAAAGAGACACCAGAATTTATCCCAAAAATCTCTACTCTTGTTCCGAGTGCACTAAATTGTGGCCCAAGCTGTTGTTTTCTAAATTAAGAAAGCTTGCAGGGAAAATCTATTTAAATGTAATTTTTGCTTTATAAATGTCAGTTTTGCTGCAGCAGGTTCTATACACAGAACAGATGCACCATTTTAGACTAAGGCCGCGTACACACGCGGGGACTGTCTGCCGAAACTAAGTTCGTCAAACAGTCCGCTCAAACTTTTGAATGAACGAACACGCCCACACACGGCACTTTTTGAGCGGACAAATACGGCAAACTTTGTTCGTCGTACTAAGTCCGCGCAACTTTTGAAATGAACGGACTCGCCCACACACGAGGCAACAGTCCGCTCATTTCGAGCGCGTGTGCAGATAGGCGGGGCCCGCGAAGGAGATGTCGCGGGCCCCGCCGCCTAGTATGGACTTAAAGGGGAACCCCAACGCCGAAAAAAATCGGCGTGGGGGTCCCCCCAAAGTCCACAACAGACCCTTGTCCGAGCACGCTACCCGGCCGGCCAGGAAAGGGGGGCGAGCGAGCGCGCCCCCCCCTCCCGAGCCGTACCAGGCCGCGTGCCCTCAACATGGGGGGTGCCTTGGGGAAGGGGGGGCCGCGCGGCCCCCCCACCCCAAAGCACCTTGTCCCCATGTTGATGAGGACAAGGGCCTCTTCCCGACAACCCTGGCCGTTGGTTGTCGGGGTCTGCGGGCGGGGGGCTTATCGGAATCCGGGAGCCCCCTTTAATAAGGGGGCCCCCGGATACCGGCCCCCCACCCTATGTGAATGAGTATGGGGTACAATGTACCCCTACCCATTCACCTGTAAAATAAAAGTACCCAAAAAAAAAAACACAACACACGAGATAAAATATTTTATTGCACAGCTCCGGGGGTCTTCCGTCTTCGGGGGTCTTCTCGCCGGACTCCTCCGCTATCTTCTTGTAGCTCCTTTGCTAGCGGAGGAGTCCGGCTTTCTTCCTCCCCGCCGCCGGCCTCTTCTCCCGACTTCGGGGGTCTTGTCCCCCTCTTCGGTTCTTCTGCCGGGCCACCGCGCCTTCTTATAGCTCTTTTGCAGGCGGTGGCCCGGTCTTCTGTCGCCGCCGCCTTCCGTTCTTCTGCCGGGCCACCGCGCCTTCTTATAGCTCTTTTGCAGGCGGTGGCCCGGTCTTCTGTCGCCGCTGTCGCCTTCCGGTCGCCTTCCGTTCTTCTTCTTCTTCTTCTTCTCCAGGAGATGTTGACACGTCGCTCTCTCCGGCCGGAATGCCAGAGCCGCGCTGTGCGGCCACTTATATAGTGACAATGGGGCGGTGTCACATGGTATATGTCACATGGGTTGGTCACATGGGTTGATGTCACATGGGGACTATGACATCGTAAGGGGCGGGGTCACCATGTGACCAACCCATGTGACATATACCATGTGACACCGCCCCATTGTCACTATATAAGTGGCCGCACAGCGCGGCTCTGGCATTCCGGCCGGAGAGAGCGACGTGTCAACATCTCCTGGAGAAGAAGAAGAAGAAGAAGAAGAACGGAAGGCGACCGGAAGGCGACAGCGGCGACAGAAGACCGGGCCACCGCCTGCAAAAGAGCTATAAGAAGGCGCGGTGGCCCGGCAGAAGAACGGAAGGCGGCGGCGACAGAAGACCGGGCCACCGCCTGCAAAAGAGCTATAAGAAGGCGCGGTGGCCCGGCAGAAGAACCGAAGAGGGGGACAAGACCCCCGAAGTCGGGAGAAGAGGCCGGCGGCGGGGAGGAAGAAAGCCGGACTCCTCTGCTAGCAAAAGAGCTACAAGAAGATAGCGGAGGAGTCCGGCGAGAAGACCCCCGAAGACGGAAGACCCCCGGAGCTGTGCAATAAAATATTTTATCTCGTGTGTTGTGTTTTTTTTTTTGGGTACTTTTATTTTACAGGTGAATGGGTAGGGGTACATTGTACCCCATACTCATTCACATAGGGTGGGGGGCCGGTATCCGGGGGCCCCCTTATTAAAGGGGGCTCCCGGATTCCGATAAGCCCCCCGCCCGCAGACCCCGACAACCAACGTCCAGGGTTGTCGGGAAGAGGCCCTTGTCCTCATCAACATGGGGACAAGGTGCTTTGGGGTGGGGGGGCCGCGCGGCCCCCCCTTCCCCAAGGCACCCCCCATGTTGAGGGCACGCGGCCTGGTACGGCTCGGGAGGGGGCGCGCTCGCTCGCCCCCCCTTTCCTGGCCGGCCGGGTAGCGTGCTCGGACAAGGGTCTGTTGTGGACTTTGGGGGGACCCCCACGCCGATTTTTTTCGGCGTTGGGGTTCCCCTTTAAGTCCATACCAGGCGGCGGGGCCTGCCCCGCCTACCTGCACACGCGCTCAAAATGAGCGGACTGTCCTCCGAGCGGGAACAGTTTGCTCATTTCGAAAGTGGCCTACACACGGGCGGACTGTCCGCTCAAACCAAGTTTCAGCGGACAGTTTTTCGGAATTTCCGAAAAACTTTGTTCGTCAAACTGTCCGCTGAAACTGTCCGCTGAAGCCCCACACACAAGCGGACTGTCCGCTGAAACACTGTTCAGCGGACAAAGTTGAGCGAACAGTCCGCCCGTGTGTACGCGGCCTAAGGGGATCCCTTGGGCACCATATTTAAAGGCATTTTTCATGTTTATTGTTTCACTTTAAGCATCATTAAAATCACTGCTCATTTAAAAACAATCCCATTTAAAAAAAAATGTTTGCATTGGTACATGGCTTCATGACTTCATAGCTACCCTCAATGATAATGATATGGGCATAGTGCTGACTTATGAAGTCAGTTCCGCTGTTATCCATTTTTTGGACTTGGAGATATCCATTGGTGATCATCGGCTTGTTACTAAAACATTTTTTAAGCTGATGGATAGCAATGGGTACATCTCTGTAGACAGCTGTCACTATGCCCCCTGGCTCAAAGCTGACACTTTAAAGTCAAAGTTTGTTGAGAAGGGATATTTATCCAACTATATAGAGGATGAGATTCTAAGGGTCTCATTACTACATAGATCCAACCTTACAAGTGTACAACCTAAACGAATGCCCAATAATAAATTTAAATGGTCCTTTATAACACAGTTCTCTGTACAACACAAACAGATTAAAGATATTCTGAATCGTCATTGGAAAATTCTGAAAAATGACCCGTATTTGGGCCCAGTCCTTCCAGATAAGGCTGGAGTTGTCTTTAAGGTAGTTCCACTTTTAAGAAACCGCAGTGCTCCTAATGTGGTAAATGCCCCTAAGAAGCCTACTTTCTTCCAAGGTTTAAAGGGGTATTACCCCTGCTGGAAGTGCACCGTCTGCATGCATATAGTGTGTGCAGATGTAAGAAAACTGACAGTTTTCAATCTACCTCTACATCTTCTATTTACCACATGAAACATTTTACTACATGTACTACACGGTATATTGTGCATCTTATTACATGTCCATGTAAAAAGCAGTATGTAGGACGTACCATCAGATCATTTTTGTTAGGGCTAATGAGCATATTGTTGGTATCAAATTAGGTCTCACCAATCATAGACACTATATGCATTTTCACATTAAAAATCCTCTGGGTACTACGTTTCAAGTGATTGATAAGTTCATCCATCATTGGAGGGGCGAATCATGTATAAGGGGGGGTTTCACAGTTATAAACTTTTTGGATATACCATCTCAGATGTTATGTGCTCTATGGGTTGAACACTGACTGGGATGTCAACTCATTTATCAATAAGTCATGAGGTTTCTATGCTTTCTGTACATGGAAGATTAGAAAATATTGCATCTCCAATGGGATGTAGTGTTTCTTTGTCCTTTAGAGTGGGATGACAATCCATAATACTAGGACTTATGACATTCACACGTAGATGTGGGGGTTACGTATATCTATGTTAAAGCATTATGCCTATATTGGTGCATTTGTACACTGATGGGCTCAGAGATATGCCTTTTGATTACATGTAGATGTTTTAAATAAATATATTTTTAGATACATTTTTTTCTTGCTACATTTTGTGATTGTTCATATATATTTGATATGTTATTATTTTAATAATTAGACCTTGTACATTAGGATGTGCTTTCCTTGTTGTTCTGTCACATTTTGTCTACACTCTGACTACCGGTGGATTTTGTGCCATTAAGTTGCAGTTTCCATACATACATTGGGGTTTCTGCGATTGCATCAGATGATGACTTGATCTGAGCCACATGATATTGGCGAAATGTTGATGCTGGCTGCGTCATCGCTTAGCAACCAGTTGCCGAGCCATCATCTGTAGATCCCTGTAGGTGGGTTTCATAATGAGGCTTGGAACGCATACGCCGTTACTGGCATGCGTAATGATGTCATCTGGTGACAACAGGATGATGCGCCTCATCTCTTTGATTGGCTGTTAACTCCCTGGTGTCAGCAATATATGATGTGAAGATGATGTAGAACTTTTGGAGCTTGCTGTTGGAGGAATAGTTTTATGCTAGTTTTAAACACCAGCTGATGTGTATTGTACTGCTTGTAAGAAATATTATTTATAGCGTGGTATCCAGTGACATGTTCATACCCCAGTCGAAGTACATTTAGTACAAAACATGTCGGGTACATAGCCTACTAAGCTCGATATACAACGCTTTTTATGTCTACTTGCGAGCATCCTTGTATATTTTATTGAGCGATACAATTGTAAAGATTTTTTTTATTCCATTAAACCTTTTATACTGGAGTGATCTGATGTGGAGGCCATTTTATTATTTTTTTCTCTGATACATCGTGCTGGATGAATGGAGTAACACACTGGGTTTTAGAGATTGGATGACATTTGTCCCATACGGATTTTCCTGGATATCGTGCTGGTTATGCTACATCTGACCGATATCGACCCTGGTTGGAAGACTTACCATGGGGGATTGTTTCACACCTGATTGACCCAGCATTGTATGGTGTTTGGGTCCATACTTGGTGGTAAGAGTACCCATTACCTTCTTTATCATTTAAAGCCTATCTACTGTTTTCCAGTGTGAAGTTACATCCACCTTCTGTGCCTTTAAAGAGGATTACAGCATTTTCCTTCTCCCCACATAGGAGACTATATTGATTGTATTGTTATCTCCTATATGAACTATATGGAGATTTTGTGATAGGGAAGCTCATCTTGACCAAATCATTACTTTACATATCGTTACTGGATGGACATTATTACATTGATATATATTATGACTGTGATAAGGTCTCAGGAAACTCCATACCTTTTTGCATTTTTGTGCACATTTTTAATATATTTACAACATATTTTGTATTGTTGTACACATTTTGATATATTTACAGTATATTTTTTTGTTTGGGAGTGGACTGTCAGTTTGGAGGGCCGAAAAGGGTTTAAGTTTACGCGTGACAGGGTGAACGAAGTTGCGGAGTTGGAACAGTCCCTCTTTAGCCCAGGGAAACATACGAACATGCGATAGACTGTCAGGAACTAAAGGATTAAACAGCACATTAGAGAGGGGGGGGACAGGGTGATGACAATGCAAATTTGGAAGAGCAGGAATGCCACAGTCTAAGCGTGAACAACATTGGACCCAGGCAGAGATCCAGAAGCCCGGGGTCCCCCATTGTCCCCGGCGACCACGCCAAGGAGCAAGGATGGGTCGGATATAGGGAACCCATCTCAATCTCCGTCCAGCGATTCGGAGGTCTCAGGCAAGACCAAGACACTATCGGGCGCAAATGAGATGCCAGATAGTATTTGTAGACGTCCGGGGCACCCATGCCCCCCTGATCCTTGGGGGCAAAAACCACGGAACCGGCCACTCTATGGGCCCTGCCATTCCAAATAAATTTCAAGAACCAGCGCTTAAGCAACTTAATCTGTGACAGGCAAGGTTTCAAAATAATATAACAGTTTTGGCATGATGGACATTTTTAGCACATTAATTCGGCCTATCCAGGACAGAGGAAGGGAGGTCCATCGAGATAACATACTGTTGATAGACTTAAACAAAGGGATGTAATTGGTCGAGTAAAGGGAGGAGTAGGAAGTCGTTAGCTGAACCCTAAGATATTTGAGGGACGATGTGCACCATCGGTAGGGGAATGTATTTTGCAGACGCAGAAGTTCCCCTGGGGGAACATGGAGGGGGAGGGCCTCCGTCTTCGCCGTGTTGACCTTATAGCCTGATAGGGAACTAAATTGAGTGAGTAGGGCATGCAGGGAAGGGAGGGAAATGTTGGGACTGGTCAGAGTAAGGAGGACGTCATCCGCAAATAAGGATAATTTATACTCCCTTTGCCGCATGGGTACCCCCTTGATATCAGGGTGAGATCTGATAGCCTCTGCCAGGGGCTCTAGGCAGAGTATAAAGAGGAGCGGGGAGAGAGGGCAACCCTGTCTCGTCCCGTTTGTCATAGGGAATGGATGGGAGGTGAAGGACACTAGTCGGACCTGGGAAGAGGGGTTGGAGTATAGGGATTGTAGTGCGGAGAGAAAGGGTCCCTGTAAGCCAAATCTAGTGAGGGTTGCGAACATGTAGGGCCAGCTTAACCTGTCAAACGCCTTTTGGGCATCCAGACTGAGAATCAGGGCGGGGCGTCGAACCCTGTTCAGCATGTCAATTAGGTCTATAGTTCGCCGGGTGTTGTCACCCGCATGTCTGGTAGGAACGAAGCCCACCTGGTCTTTGTCTATGAGCTTCGTCAGGAATTGGGATAAACGGTTGGCGAGGATTTTTGTAAATAATTTGTAGTCTGAATTTAGAAGGGCTATAGGTTTGTAGTTGTCTGGTAGGGTCGGGTCCTTGTCCTGTTTAGGTATGACCGTGATGAAGGAGTGAAGAAAATGTTGGTGAGGGGACTTACCTAGAAGTAGCGAGTTATACAGGGTCACTAGATGAGGTGACAGGATGGGGAGGAAGTGTTTATAATAGGAGTATGGGAGGCCATCCGGACCTGGAGCTTTGTGGGAGGGGAGAGCCTTAACGGTGTTGTCCACCTCATCCTCTGTAACGGGCGCGTTTAGTATATGCAGATCCGAATCTGACAACTGGGGGAGCTTCAGGCCCGACATGAACTCCTCAAAAGCAGCCATATCAAATGCAGGGTGTTGTGCGGGGGTTAGGCAATTATAGAGTTTGTTATAGAAGTCGCCAAACACCTGGGTCATTGTCTGGGGGCAGAAAGTGGGGGACTCGTCAGGGAGTTTGATGTGGTCTGGGAAGGCGTGATAAGGCCTAGGGTTAAGTCTAGAAACCAGCATTCTGTGGGGCTTATTCGAGTACTCATAGAACTTTTGTTTAGCCCACAGGATTGATTTGTCTATGTGAGACATGTCTAGGGATTTTATACGGTTCCGCAGGCCAGTGACCGTGCGCAGCCGATCCACCGTGGGGGAGCGCAGCAGAGCCCTTTCTGCTCTGTGAAGCTCTAGGAGCAAAGAAGTTTTCAAGAGAGCCGTATCTTTTTTCCTTCGAGAACCGAGGGCAATACATTGCCCCTGGAAGAAGGCCTTGTGAGCCTCCCAGAGGGTGGATGGGCTGGGCACGGAGCCTTTGTTCAGGAGAAAATATTTGGTCAGGGCCGCCTCGAGTTTAGCATTAGTTTCAGGGTGCTTGAGCAGGGACTCATTGAGTCTCCAGTGAAATTTCCAGGGGAAAGCAGCAGAGAGGCATACATCTAGAGTCAAGGGGGCATGGTCCGACCAGGTTATCGCACCCAGGTCAGACGACACTGCGTGAGATATCAAGGGGGCCGTAATAAAAAAATAATCCAGTCGAGAGAACATCTTGTGAGGAGGGGAGTAAAATGAGTATTGCCTACCCGAGGGATGTTTCAGCCGCCAAGCGTCGAACAAGTGGTGTGTACGAATAAGTTTCCTAAAGGAGGTAGCCAGGGTGTGAGAGGCCGGGGGTGGAGTGAGCTAAATAGAGATCGTCTGTCCCGGGCGGGAGAGAGCACAGCATTAAAGTCCCCCCTAGAACTGTAAAGGGAGAAGAAAGCTTATGCAGACCCTCCAAGGCATCTGTGAGAAATTTCACCTGACCTGAATTGGGGGAGTAGACGTTCATGATCGTCATAGGGTTAGAGAGATAGGATCCCTGCAATATAATATAACGACCATGAGGATCCACTTGAGATGACCTAACCTGGAGAGGACATGAGTTTTTTATTAAAATTCCTACTCCAGCTTTGCCCGAGGGATCCGATGCCACATAAGACACCTGAAAATGTTTAGATGCGAATCTAAAGGAGCCCCCGGCCCGGAAGTGCGTCTCTTGGACTAATATCACATCCGCGCCGGAGGCCTTAAACTCCCTCAAGGCCAGCCATCTCTTCCTGACAGAATTCAGGCCCTTCACGTTATAGGAGACCAGTTTCAAAGCCATGTTGCGTCGGGGCAGTCAAGCCAGTGAACATGCAGGTCAAAGGGCGGAGGCCCAGACACAACATGGCTCAATAGGGGGCCAGGGAGGGGCCCCAACCTGCCCATCAGCACATTATAATTAAAACAGATATTGCTAACAATAGAGTTAGTTGCAACATGGAAAGAAACCCCTAAGGATATATGTAGACATAAAATGCACATAACAGTTACCGGCAAATGCATTAGAGGAAAAACCCCAATAAAAGCAATAAAATCAAAATAAAAAAATAAAAAAAAAAAATATAAAAACCAAAACACCAAAAAAACATCAAAACAATAGTATGAAAAAGAGAAGACACATATTAGTCCCCCAAAAAGGGGGTATGCGTGCAGGCCCAAAAAGGGAGCCACTGAATATAGTGATGCAGAGCAACCATAAGGCCAGGACGGCCTAAAAAAAACAAAAAAGGTCAGCAAGAAAAAACCTGAGAGAGTCAAACCCCTCAGGGGTCCTTGGCCGCAGCCCAAGGACTTGGTGGGGAGCATGGCAGTTCCTAACATGGAAGGTGGTCCGTGACGTCCCACCCCGACGATCCAGAGAGGTCAATGGCATTGTAGGGGCTCCCCATGTCCTCCGTAACAAACTCAGTAGCTGAGGGAAGCAACCATATACTTAAGTAGATAGCAGAACCTTAGAAAAAACAGCCCAACTGGGATCTCTGAACTAGCGGTGGAACCGCGCAGGGCCAAAAACCAACTGTAGAGTCATACCTCACTCCACGAGGGGGAACCATCAAAAAGGTCGCAACCCCCTGTGTAAGGCAACAAGAAAAAATGGGCAAATTCCGAGGGGACCCCGACAGGTCCTCAGGTGGGGGGTCTGGAGCGTTGAGAGCGTTGGGGTGTGGAGTAGGCCCTCAATCCTCTTCCTCTCACCGGAGTCCAGATCCTGGGAGGAAGAGAGTTGTGTCTTGGGGTAGTCGAATGTGCTTGGTCAAACTCTGCAGGGAGCGGGGGAAGGCCCAGCTTCTTGAGGAAAGCCTCCCCTTCCTGGGGGTCCCGCAGGGTGTGCTGGGTCCCCTCCATGGTGACACTCAAACGGAATTGAAAGCCCCAATAATAAGGGACCTTGTTCTCCTGAAGGTGGGATGTGATGGGTCTCAGAGAGCGACTCTTGGCCAATGTGATGGGAGAAAGGTCACTAAACAGTTGGATTTTATCCCCCTTGTACTCAATGCTGGACTTGCTGCGCGTAGCCTTGGTTAGGGCCTCCTTGATTTCATAGAAGTGGAAACGCACCACTATATCCCGGGGCCTGGTTTAGGAGCCAGGGATCTGTGGGCCCTGTCCAGGCGCCAGTCTATGTCCACTATGTCCGGGGGCCAGGGTGTTGAAGAGACCTAGAAGATATAGCCCGATGTTATTGTCAGCTATCTTCTCAGTAACACCGCGGATCCTGAGGTTTTGGTGTCGTTCTCTGTTCTCGAGATCCTCCTGTTGGAGTTGTAGTTGGGAGACAGAATTTTTAAAAGTAGCGTTTTCCTCTTCAAGGGCCTGCACATAATGCAGAGTCTCGTCAAATTTTGTTTCCAGGGTCGCCGTGCGTTCTCCTAGGGCATCTATTTCCCCCTAAGTTCTCTGGAGATCCTTCCCATCTCCTGGGCTATGTCCCTGGTAACTTGCTGCGCCAGGGCCTGGAGTTTGAGATCCATCAACTCCGGAGTGAGGGCCTGCGGGGGGGGGGGGGGTAGGGGCTGTCGGGGTGACCGCTGCGAGGAATCCTCCGCCATAAGTGCACTGACATAGTCCTTCGGATCCCCCTGTGTGATCGGGGCCGGGGATGAGGGCCTAGTTAGAAAGTGATCCATATTGGAGGAGGGCTGCGGGGGACGATACGCCGATCGCTGATCCCCGATTTTTCCCATGAAGTACCTGGGAGGGATGAGGAGAGTCGGAGGCTTGCCCCTGGATCAATCTGTCCTAGCGTTAGCGTTACAGGGGCCGCAGATCGCGGGACGGGACCGGAGCTCACGGATTACACATTCGCCATCTTGGAGAGCCGCGCATGCGACCGGTAGTGCAACTTTATTATATTCCATTGGTACATGTCCACCAGGGCAGTACCAGGGACCCTATACCCTTTTTATGGCTAATAACTTGCATATAAGCCTTCAAAATGAGGACTATTGATTTTTCCAGTTTGGGCCCCACTCTGAACTTATACGATATTTGAGAGTTCTGGAGCGAACGGAACCGGGGAGTTTTTGATCCCAATTCTATTTGTCACCTTTTCATGTTCTTTTTCCTTTCAAACATACATTACAATGATCTCTAATATTTCTGAAGAAGTATGTGAACCCTAACATTTCTGTCTCATTTCTCTACTCAATGTAGACTTGAAACTTGTAAGCAAAATCATTGGGAACAGGATCAATAGATACGTACAATCTTTTATTCACAGGGATTACAATACAGATCAACACAAACGCGGATAACACCACATAGGTAAAGTTCTCTACAAAACTTTAGGCAGCTCATAAAAGATTTTTTTTTTTTTCGTTCAACCAGAAGGGTTAAATAAAAAAAGTGACTCAATTCACCCATGCACATACTTGAGGAAGATGGGGAAATCCTCCCGCTGTGCTTTTGTATTATGACAATGGGGAGACTTTCCACCATCCACTACAACTGGTAGCACTGATCGAGTGGTAAAAACAGGGGACAGTTGGTAGATTGACTTCTACACAACCTTTCTGCCCATACATGGATTGAAATTCAGCCTGTCACTGCTGAATTATCTGAATTTCGATCCATGTATGGCAGGCTAAAGTCAATTTGTATCACAATTATTCAAACCAGATTCATGGGCCTGAACATTGCTCTACTCCCTGAGGCAGTACCCTATATCTGCTCATACGACTAGGGGAAAGGGGTTTGGCGAGAGGATTTAGTAGATAAGGCACCTCATCCCTAAATGCAAATGGAGAATGTGGATGTAGGAAAGGGGGGATTATTACGGTGCCTATTGAATGTAGAATTGTAACAAGAAGTTACCAATATCTCAAGTAGTTAGATTTAATACATAGAAATTTTGCAACAAAGCTTTATTGAAAAAACAAATTTTTGGATAAAAATTCTGTAATAGCAAGAATTTTACAAAAAATACCACAATACAAGGATAAAAATATTCAATCCACTCAGTTTGAATTGCTGGTCAAGAAAGTCCCAACATGTTTCGCCATAACCATGGCTTCTTCAGGGGAACCAGTTATTTAACCCAAAGGAGAATGAATAGCAACTAAGGATAATAATAAACAATACATAGTTATTTACATAAATAATGCATAATAACATACCGCCAAACTACCCCTGCCGAAATAGTTTACATAGATTAATAAATACAGAAAAAAAAACAATAATTAATTGTTCTAAATATTGATTAGACTACAGTTAGAGACATACCCCTGGCTCGTCCACGGGCCCACAGTCGATGGAGCTATCCCAAAAAAGGGAAAAAAGAATGGAACAACCAAGCCTTAGGTCTCACCTATAGTGACTGCAGGGGGCAGAGAGGAAGCCAATCAATATAAATTGTAAATGAAAACTCAGAAATCAAAAATCAAATGGTATATATATAAAAAAAAAGAAGGATTTATAGAATTAAACCTAGGGCATGCAAAGGAGATAAATATCTCACATACATACCGATCAGGATTGATATAAAAAAGTACATGTCGGGGACGCTGGAAATTTGAACAGTTCAATAGGCACCGTAATAATCCCCCCTTTCCTACATCCACATTCTCCATATCTGCTCATAATTTCCTACTCATTGATTGTTCTTCACTGTAGATAATCTAAAAAATTCACCCCTCCGCTCTACCCTCTTACTTATGGTCCATTTCAATGTTGTTGCATATATAGAAGTCCACACCCTTATTCTGAATAGTTAAACCCTATCAAAATTGAAAAGGTGAGTACTACATTCCTAACTAGAAATAAACAACACAATTATACTGTTATAAAGATGCTAAAAACCGCCCACCTATCAAAACACCGCTCTGCGCCCTGGGTGAACAAAATCCCCCCTATACCCGTGTAGCAATATAAAATGCAAATGCACACTAAGAAAGCAGCTACTTAAATATAATACATAAATATGAATGCAACACTAAAAAAAGTCTCAATAAAATAGTCCTTTTAAATATTGCAGCAGCACTTCCTGTCCAATCTGATTGACAAGACAAGCTTTCGTATATAGTCCACACATGAGCAAACAAAGGAAACATAGGAGGTCTATTGTAGCTTTTGCTGTGTTCTGTAAAGAGAAACTTCCATCATACACTTCACCCCATGAGGGAAACTTCCCCTATGGGGATGCACTCACCAGAAATACAGCAGTACTGCACCTTTAATAATAAACATGCTTCTCCACCGCTCCACTACAAACTTCCACCAGGTGCAGTCATGCTATCTGGGGCTCCAGTAAACCCTGTGCTTTTGCAATATTTCCTATAACACCTTGTGGAGAGCAGAGCAGGGCAGCATATGATGGAGGGATGTACTTTGACCACGGTGATCAGGGCTGAGTAGCTTTGGCTATCGTGGTCAGTTTAGAGAGGGGCATACAGGAAGTGGAGTTTTTTTTTTTATAGTTTAGAGGGAGGCAGATTACACAGCACAAGCACTGTGCTGTTTAATCTGTTTTAACTCTTTCACTGCCAGGTCCGTATGCCGTATGACGTACAGAAGTGCCTGCAGGTGGCCAAGTCAGTACGGCGTACAGACCTCCTTTCTCCCTCTCCTATAAGCTTATGGTCACTTCAATGACCATAAGCTTATATCAGAATTGTTCAGCAGACTTTCGTCTCATCTCTCATCAGCATATTATTAGAGTTATTAACCCCTAATGTGAATGCCCCCCCAGCCATGCTGCTGTTTCCCTGTCCCCTGCCTCTCCACCTCTGCCAATAAATGTCACCTGAAACTACTCCCCCCACTCTCCTTTCCTATCCCCCCAGCACTGACCCCCCTACACCCAATCCCACCCCCCAAATTCAATCCCCCGCTGCCACAATCATAAGCCATCATCCCCCCTCTGCCGCTCCCGCCGACTTCAGGTGCTGCTAGGGGCTTGAGGGGGATCCAGATGTGTCCCCCTATCACTCAGATAGCCCCCCATACTGGTCCCCGAACCCCCGATCCATCCCTGCTCCGGTGGCATCCCTCCTTCTCCTCCCGCAGCCTGCTGCTTCTGCCCCCCGGCAATGTCACAGGCTGGGGATTGCGGCGGGGGGAGGGAGGAGAGGTGTGGGTGCGGGTGATGTTAGGGCTTGGGGGGCTTGGTAAACATATGTTTATCACCCCCCTAAGTGTGGCACCCTGGGTGCATGCAGCTAGCACTATGATCGCTCCTATATGCCCACTGACATCTGATAATAGTAACCGTGAGTGTTACTATGTATCAGACTGTCAGTTTATGAACAAATGGAATCTCTATACAGATTCCATGCATTCATTCAAGAAAAGTTATACGGAGAAAAGGACTATCTTCAGTCCCTTTCTCTGTCTCAAAAAGAGATATGGGGGTCTGTTTAGGCCTCTGATATCTCACCAAAGACCACCCTACTGCCCCACCCCCCCAAAAATTTTTTTAAGATTACTGTAAAGTAGAAAAAAAGTTAAAAATAAAAACACAAACATACTAAGGTCTGCCCTCACTCACCCCTCTAGGGTGATGGTCCCCCCTCCCCCAGCACTCACCTCTCCACCATGACACCCCCCCTCACTCACCCATCCACGGATACCTCTGCTTTCCTCTCGGCCAACCTGATCCATCCTGATTAGTCAGGAGGAGAAGGTGGAAAACAATAGCAAATATTAATTCGCTATTGTCACAAGTGGGTGGGTTTGGGGTGCAATGCAATGCTCTGCACCCCGAACCCAACCTTTTTCAAGCCAATTAGAGTCTCAGGATCAGGGATGAGCTTTATGTTTGAGTCAAACTCATGTTCGACTCGAACATTGGCTGTTCGCCAGTTCGCCGAACAGTGAACAATTTTGGGTGTTCGTGGCAAATTTGAAAGCCACGGAACACCCTTTAAAAGTCTATGGGTGAAATCAAAAGTGCTAATTTTAAAGGCTTATATGCATGGTACTGTCATAAAAAGTGTTTGGGGACCTGGGTCCTGCCCCAGGGGACATGTATCAATGCAAAAAAAAAAAAAAATTAAATACAGCCTTTTATTGGGAGCAGTTATTTTAACCAGTTGCCGACCGCCGCACGACGATGTACGTCGACAGCATGGCACGGGCAGGCATATGGGCGTACCTGTACGTCCCTGCCTTCCCGCGGGTCGGGGGCCCGATCGGGCCCCCGCCCGGTGCCTGCGGCGGTCGGTTTTCGTCCGGGAGCGATCCGGGGCGAGGGGGCGGCCATTCATTCATGGCCACCCCCTCGCGATCGCTCCCGACGAATAGAAATCCCCCGTGACATCACTTCCTCTCCTGTAATGTAAACACAGGAGAGGAAGTGATGTATTCTCTCCTCCGTGTCGGTATTTTTCGTTCCGACACGGAGGAGAGCGGATCGGTGAGTTGCACCAACACTCTACACACACAGTAGAACATGCCAGGCACACTCACACCCCCCCGATCGCCCCCCCAATTACCCCTGCCCCCCAGTCACAGTGACACCAATGTCAATTTTTTTTTTTTTTTTTGCATTGGTGTCATTTGTGACTGTAATAACTGTTAGGGCAGTTAGGGTTAGCCCCCTTTAGTTCTAATGTACCCCCCTAACCCCCCCAATAAAGGTTTAACCCCGTGATCACCCCCCGTCGCCAGTGTCACTAAGGCTGGGTTCACATTGCAGCGGTTTATGAGAACGAATGTGATTCGCACCGCACTGCAGTGCAAATCACATCCGATCTCTGTGCGATTCGAGTTCAGCCATTCGCCGCACCCGCCACACCTGCCGCACCCGCCGCAAATTTCGCACGGGACCCTTTTTTTGGCCCGCAGCAGAATCGGATCGCATGGGTGTTCACACCATGCGATCCGAGTTTGCAGATCGCACTGCGATATGCGAACTGATCTGGGGGTGTCAGTAACATTTCACTGACACTCCCAGCAGTTCGCATAGGGCAGTGTGAACTGCCGCCGGGAGGCATGCGATGCGGGAACCCGCCGCGCATTCGTGGCGTTTCCGCATCGCTCCAGTGTGAACCCAGCCTAATAAGCGATCATTTTTCTGATCGCCGTATTAGTGTCACAGGTGACGCTAGTTAGGCAGGTAGGTATTTAGGTTCGCCGCAGCTTTTTATAGCGCCAGGGACCCCCATATACTACCGCATAAAGCCCCCTGATTGCCCCCTAGTTAACCCTTTCACCAGTGATCACCATATAACTGTTACAGGTGACGCTGGTTGGTTAGTTATTTTTTTATAGTTTCAGGGCACCCGCCATTTATTACCTAATAAAGGTTTAACCCCCTGATCACCCGGCGGGTGTCATTTGTGACTAATAACTGTTAGGGCAGTTAGGGTTAGCCCCCTTTAGTTCTAAGGTACCCCCTAACCCCCCCAATAAAGGTTTAACCCCGTGATCACCCCCCGTCGCCAGTGTCACTAAGGCTGGGTTCACATTGCAGCGGTTTATGAGAACGGATGTGATTCGCACCGCACTGCAGTGCAAATCACATCCGATCTCTGTGCGATTCGAGTTCAGCTATACAGATAGTATGGCTGAATTCGTGTCGCACCCGCCGCACCCGCCGCAAACTCGCACGGGACCCTTTTTTTGGTCCGCAGCAGAATTGGATCGCATGGGTGTTCACACCATGCGATCCAAGTTTGCAGATCGCACTGCGATATGCGAACTGATCTGGGGGTGTCATTAACATTTCACTGACACTCCCAGCAGTTCGCATAGGGCAGTGTGAACTGCCGCCGGGAGGCATGTGATGCGGGAACCCGCCGCGCATTCGTGGCGTTCCCGCATCGCTCCAGTGTGAACCCAGCCTAATAAGCGATCGTTTTTCTGATCGCTGTATTAGTGTCACAGGTGACGCTAGTTAGGCAGGTAGGTATTTAGGTTCGCCGCAGCTTTTTATAGCGCCAGGGACCCCCATATACTACCGCATAAAGCCCCCTGATTGCCCCCTAGTTAACCCTTTCACCAGTGATCACCATATAACTGTTACAGGTGACGCTGGTTGGTTAGTTATTTTTTTATAGTTTCAGGGCACCCACCATTTATTACCTAGTCTCACTAGTGTACCCCTAAATTTAGGGGTGTCTACTTTCCAAAATGGGGTCATTTGGGGGGGTTTGTGCCATCTTGGCATTTTATGGCCTTCAAAACTGTAACGCCCTTAGAAAGCCTGAAGGCGGTGCTTGGTTTTCGGGGCCCCGTACGCGGCTAGGCTCCCAAAAAGTCCCACATATGTGGTATCCCCGTACTCAGGAGAAGCAGCAGAATTTATTTTGGGGTGTTATTTCACATATGCCCATGGCATGCGTGAGCAATATATCATTTAGTGACAACTTTGTGAAAAAAAAAAAAAAAAGTTTGTAATTTTCCCGCAACTTGTGGCAAAATATAAAATATTCCATGGACTCAACATGCCTCTCAGCAAATAGCTTGGGGTGTCTACTTTCTAAAATGGGGTCATTTGTGGGGGTTTTGTGCCATCTTGGCATTTTATGGCCTTCAAAACTGTAATAGGTAGTGAGAAGTGAACTCAAAAATTTACGCCCTTAGAAAGCCTGAAGGCGGTGCTTGGTTTTCGGGGCCCCGTACGCGGCTAGGCTCCCAAAAAGTCCCACATATGTGGTATCCCCGTACTCAGGAGAAGTAGCAGAATTTATTTTGGGGTGTCATTTCACATATGCCCATGGCATGCATGAGCAATATATCATTTAGTGACAACTTTGTGAAAAAAAAAAAAAAAAAGTTTGTAATTTTCCCACAACTTGTGGCAAAATATAAAATATTCCATGAACTCAACATGCCTCTCAGCAAATAGATTGGGGTGTCTACTTTCTAAAATGGGGTCATTTGTGGGGGTTTTGTGCCATCTTGGCATTTTATGGCCTTCAAAACTGTAATAGGTAGTGAGAAGTGAACTCAAAATTTTACGCCCTTAGAAAGCCTGAAGGCGGTGCTTGGTTTTCGGGGCCCCGTACGCGGCTAGGCTCCCAAAAAGTCCCACATATGTGGTATCCCCGTACTCAGGAGAAGCAACAGAATTTATTTTGGGGTGTCATTTCACATATGCCCATAGCATGTGTGAGCAATATATCATTTAGTGACAACTTTGTGTAAAAAAAAAAAATTTTTTTTTTTTTTGTCATTATTCAATCGCTTGAGGCAAAAAAATAAAATATTCAATGGGCTCAACATGCCTCTTATCAATTTCCTTAGGGGGTCTACTTTCCAAAATGGGGTCATTTGGGGGGGTTTTGTACTGCCCTGCCAATTTAGCACCTCAAGAAATGAGATAGGCAGTCGTAAACTAAAAGCTGCGTAAATTCCAGAAAACCTACCTTAGTTTGTAGATGTGACAACTTTTGCGCAAACCAATAAATATACAATTATTGACTTTTTTTTTACCAAAGACATGTGGCTGAATACATTTTGGCCTAAATGTATGACTAAAATTGAGTTTATTGGATTTTTCTAATAACAAAAAGTAGAAAATATCATTTTTTTTCAAAATTTGCGGTCTTTTTACGTTTATATCGCAAAAAATAAAAATCGCAGAGGCAATCAAATACCATCAAAAGAAAGCTCTATTTGTGGGAAGAAAAGGACGCAAATTTTGTTTGGGTACAACATTGCATGACCGCGCAATTACCAGTTAAAGCAGCGCAGTGCCAAAGTGTAAAAAGACCTCTGGTCATTTACCAGCAAAATGGTCCGGTCTGAAGGTGGTTAATAATGCTTTCATCTCGGAAGAATTTATCCCCTTCCTGACCAGAGCACTTTTTGTGTTTCGGCACTACATCATTTTAACTGACAATTGTGCGGTTGTGCAACGTTGTACCTTTTTTTCTACAAATAGAGCTTTCTTTTGGTGGTATTTGATAACCTCTGCGGTTTTTCTTTTTTGCGCTATAAACAAAAAAGTGTGTCAATTTTGAAAAAAAATATTATTTTTTACTTTTTGCTATAATAAATAGCCCCTAAAAATATATATGTAAAAAAAATTCCCCTCAGTTTAGGCCAATATTTTTTGGTAAAAAAGTAAATTTTTATGGTTTGCGAAAAAGTTATAGCGTCTACAAAATAGGGGATCATTTTATGGCATTTTTATTATTATTGTTTTATTAGTAATGCTGGTGATCTGTGATTTTTATCGGAACTGTGACATTATGACAGACATATCGGACATTTTCGCACTATTTTGGGACCATTGTCATTTATACAGTGATCAGTGCTATAAAAATGCATTGATTACTGTGTAAATGATGCTGGCAGTGAAGAGGTTAACCACTAGGAGGCGTTGAAGGGGTTAAGTGTGTCCTAGGGAGTGATTCTAACTGTGGGAGGTAAGGACTACAAATCACATGACAGCGATCACTGTTCTCGATGACAGAGAGCAGTGATCTATATCCTGTCACTAGGCAGAATGGGAAATGCTTTGTTTACAAAAGCATCTCCCCGTTCTAAATCTCGATCGTGGGCACCCGGCAGACATCGAGTCCGTGGGACCCTTGGTCATGCTTCTTAAAGGGGACATACCTGTACGCCCTTTTTCCAACCAGTGCTATTCTGTCGACGTATATTAGCATGCACTGGTCAGGAAGTGATTAATGATTTTAGTGTTTTTTTTGCGAAAATATTGTTTTGATAAACATTAGCGCAAATATTGTCCTGCCTTAAAAATCAGTAGCACCTTCTTTTTTTCTACTGGCCATGTGCTTTCAGAAAATGTATGGTTTGATGGGTCTTTTCCAAATTTTTAAAGCTGTAAGTGAAAAAGGAAAACTTCCAGATTTTCTAAAACTTTTGCGTACGTCCAATTTTCACCATTTCTCAAAAAGGCTCAATTTAAAGTTTACAAATGTTTGTTATTTGTTAACTCAATGCAGGTTACGTTTTTATTTTTGTAGGAATTTAGCAGGAATTTTGTAAAATTTGCTGTGTTTGTATCTGTTAAAAATTATTTTACTGTATTTTTAGCAAAATTATTGCTTTGGTAAACATTTGCGCAAATATCATGGGGCCTCAAAAATCAGTGGCACCTTCTTTTTATTTTACTGGTCCTATGCTTTCGGAAAATATATGGTTTGGTAGGTATTTCACAAATTCTGAATACTGTAAAGGAAAAATGAAAACCTTCAGATTTTTTGAGAAATGTGTATATTTACATGTTTGCACGCGGTCGATTTTAACCATTTTTCAAAAAGGCACAATGTAAAAATATTTTTTTTGTTATTTATTAACTCCATACAGGTTACGTTTTTATATTTCATGTGAATTAAGCAGGAATTTTGTAAAATTGTCAGGGCTGGGCTCAGCTCTTCCTTCTCAAAGCTGGCCGCTCAGCTATCAGCTAATTGCCAGCTCCTATCTCTAAACAGTGACTCGCCTGTTGATGATATCCTGCTCATCATTCCTGCCTACTTAAGCCGTCCAGTCCAGATGATCTTTGCCTTCACTTTGGTCACATCTCTAGAGATGCTCTTGCGTGTTCCTGTTAAAGACTTGCTTGGCTGACATTCCTTCCAGATCCTGCTTGCCGTTCTACTACACTCATTTTGCTCCCTGATGTTTTTGTTGTCTGACTATCCGTTCTGGTTCCTGAACTCTGGCTATGTTTTGACTACCTTTACTCTGTATACCTTTTTTTTATTATTAATAAACAAGTGTTATTTAACTGTACTTCTGTCTTAGTCTGATTCATGGTTTCTGACAAAAAAATTGCTGTAATTTTATCTGCTAATAATGGTTTTAGTGAATTTTTTGCAAACATTTTGGTTTGATAAACATTTGAACAAATACCGCAGGGTCTAAAAAATCAGTAGCACCTTCTTTTTATTCTATTGGTCATATGCTTTCAGAAAATATATGATTTTGAGGGTCTTTCACAAATTCGGAAAGCTGTAAGGGAAGAAAATAAACTTTCACATTGTTTAGAAATTTGGATATTTAAATTTTTGCTTACGTTCGATATTCACCATTTTGCAAAAAGACACAGTGTACAATTTACATTTTTTTGTTATTTATTAAAGTCATAAAGGTTAAGCTTTTATATTTGGCAGGGATTTGGCAGGAATTTTGTAAAATTTGCTAGGTTTTTATCTGCTAATTTTTTTTAGTGTCTTTTTTGCAAATATATTGACTTGATAAACATTTGTGCAAATACTTCAGGGTCTAAAAAAATCAGTAGCACCTAGACATGTGCAGACAGAAATATTTTGTTTTTGAATTCCGTTTTCGTCTGAAAAATACATTTATTTAGTTACTCCCAAGATTCGTTTTTATTTATTTTGTTTTTCGTTGAATTCGCATCGCATCCAGCCCAAACTCATACAGGATCCTGGTCTGCAGCAGAATCAGATCGCATAGGTGTTCACACTAGACATGTGCGATTCGTTTCGTACGAATCTCAAATTCGTACGAATTTCCACAAATTCGTAGGTTCGGGAGGATACGAAATACGAATTGCCGTGCGTCCGAATTCTGTACGGAATACGAACTTTTGTTTACGAATTCCGGATTTCGGACAATGACTCAGTGCCCGTTCACACTGCCGCGACTTGTCAGGCGACTTAGTCACCTGACAAGTCGCACTCCGTTCTGTACTATGGAACCGTTCTAATAGGAGCGACTCAAGTCGCTCCGACTGAACTTTTGTTTACGAATTCTGGATTTCGGCCGACGACTCAGTGCCCGTTCACACTACCGCGACTTGTCAGGCTCCGACTGAACTTTTGTTTACGAATTCTGGATTTCGGACGACGACTCAGTGCCCGTTCACACTACCGTGACTTGTCAGATAGAGTGATCTGACACCAGCACCGTGACTTAACACATGTATGAGGTGCCCCAGGAGGATGTAAGTTTTTACGAAACATGTCGGGCTGTTTGTGCTGATACCACCACGCTTAGAAAATTCCCTAGCACGGGTGTATATTTGTTCTTAATTTTAACCGTTTTTTTATGCATACTTTTTATTTGTTAGAATCTGACCTATTCGGTCATACCTTTGGTCTGCTGTGTATTTATATTTTTTTATTAATAAAATTGTCGACTGCTTAACGGTACGTTCACGATCGGAGTCCTTCTTTGTTTTCCCCTTCCCCACGCTCGTGGCCGGGAGGCCCGAGTGTTTTGTGTTTCAGCACAGGTTTGCGCACTGAAAAACCTTGACATCCGACGATGTCTTCAGGCAACATTGACTTCTATCACAGAAGTCTTCTGCAAGTCATAATAAGCATAATGAGCAATGTTTTTGCCTTTAAACTCATCGTAAAGAACGAACGAACGACGATTCGTATTTCGTACGAAACAGAACGGAATTCCGGACACGAAATACGAAGTACGAATTAATTTTATTACAAAACGAAACGGAACAGAACGAAACGAATTTATTGATGGCACCCATGTCTAGTTCACACCATGAGATCCGATTCCTGTCCGAGTTTGCAGATCGCACTGCGATATGCAAACTGATTTGGAGGTGTCATTAACTTTTAACTGACACTCCCAGCAGTTCGCATAGGGCAGTGTGAACTGCCGCTGGGAGACATGCGGTGCGGGAACCCGCAGTGGATTCGCAGCTTTCCCGCATCGCAGCAGTGTGAACCTAGCCTAAGTGGCTGGAGGGCTACAATTCTTTGATTTTATACATGCTTCACTTCGGATGAGCACCTTTGGCAGCCTGCACCTTTCTCCTAGGAGTTTGGTTTCCCCAGCTGAAGTGGTGTTCATAATCTAGTACTGCTCTAGTACTAGAGGTCAACCGATATGGGTTTTTCTCTGGTCAATGCCGATATTTAGAAATCACTGCGGCCGATGGCCGATATATGATGCCAATTTTTTGGGCCAATATGTTAGGCCGATTTTTTTTTTCCCTTCATGTCATAAAATCTAATGCCGCGTACACACGGGCGGACTGTATGGCCTACTTAGTCCGCCGAAACACATTTCAGCGGACAGTCCGCTCGTGTGTGGGCTTCAGCTGACTTTTTCAGGGTGCAGTACGGCGGACTAAGTATTTCGGAATGTTCGAAATACTGTCCGTCGTACTCGCATTTCGGCGGACAATCCGCCCGTGTGTATGCCAGTCCGCAGTACTTTTGAAATGAGCGGACTTTTCCCCGCCCGGAGAAAAGTCCGCTCATTTCGAGCGGGTATCCAGGTAGGCGGGGCCCGCGAAGGAGACGTCGCTGGCCCCGCCGCCTGGTATGGACTTAAAGGGGAACCCCAACGCCGAAAAAAATCGGCGTGGGGGTCCCCCCAAGTCCACAACAGACCCTTGTCCGAGCACGCTACCCGGCCGGGCCAGGAAAGGGGGGGCGAGCGAGCGCCCCCCCTCCTGAGCCATACCAGGCCGCGTGCCCTCAACATGGGGGGTGCCTTGGGGAAGGGGGGGCCGCGCGGCCCCCCCACCCCAAAGCACCTTGTCCCCATGTTGATGAGGACAAGGGCCTCTTCCCGACAACCCTGGCCGTTGGTTGTCGGGGTCTGCGGGCGGGGGGCTTATCGGAATTCGGGAGCCCCCTTTAATAAGGGGGCCCCCGGATACCGGCCCCCCACCCTATGTGAATGAGTATGGGGTACAATGTACCCCTACCCATTCACCTGTAAAATAAAAGCACAAAAAAAAACACAACACACGAGATAAAATACTTTATTGCACAGCTCCGGGGGTCTTCCGTCTTCGGGGGTCTTCTCGCCGGACTCCTCCGCTATCTTCTTCTAGCTCTTTTGCTAGCGGAGGAGTCCGGCTTTCTTCCTCGCCGCCGGCCTCTTCTCCCGACTTCGGGGGTCTTGTCCCCCTCTTCGGTTCTTCTGCCGGGCCACCGCGCCTTCTTATAGCTCTTTTACAGGCGGTGGCCCGGTCTTCTGTCGCCGCCGTCGCCGCCGTCGCCGCCGCCTTCCGTTCTTCTTCTTCTTCTTCTTCTTCTTCTTCTTCTTCTTCTTCTCCAGGAGATGTTGCCTCGACGATCTCTCCGGCCGGAATGCCAGGGACGCACTGCGCGGCCACTTATATAGGGACAAGGGGCGGTGTCACCTGGCTTTATGTCACATGGGTTGGTCACATGGGTTGATGTCACATGGGGACTATGACATCGTAAGGGGGCGGGGTCACCATGTGACACCAACCCATGTGACATAAAGCCATGTGACACCGACCCTTGTCCCTATATAAGTGGCCGCGCAGTGCGTCCCTGGCATTCCGGCCGGAGAGATCGTCGAGGCAACATCTCCTGGAGAAGAAGAAGAAGAAGAAGAAGAAGAAGAAGAAGAAAAACGGAAGGTGGCGGCGGCAGCGACAGAAGACCGGGCCACCGCCTGTAAAAGAGCTATAAGAAGGCGCGGTGGCCCGGCAGAAGAACCGAAGAGGGGGACAAGACCCCCGAAGTCGGGAGAAGAGGTCGGCGGCGAGGAAGAAAGCCGGACTCCTCCGCTAGCAAAAGAGCTACAAGAAGATAGCGGAGGAGTCCGGCGAGAAGACCCCCGAAGACGGAAGTCCCCCGGAGCTGTGCAATAAACTATTTTATCTCGTGTGTTGTGTTTTTTTTGGTACTTTTATTTTACAGGTGAATGGGTAGGGGTACATTGTACCCCATACTCATTCACATAGGGTGGGGGGGGCGGTATCCGGGGGCCCCCTTATTAAAGGGGGTTCCCGGATTCCGATAAGCCCCCCGCCCGCAGACCCCGACAACCAACGGCCAGGGTTGTCGGGAAGAGGCCCTTGTCCTCATCAACATGGGGACAAGGTGCTTTGGGGTGGTGGGGGCCGCGCGGCCCCCCCTTCCCCAAGGCACCCCCCATGTTGAGGGCACGCGGCCTGGTACGGTTTAGGAGGGGGGGGCGCTCGCTCGCCCCCCTTTCCTGGCCGGCCGGGTAGCGTGCTCGGACAAGGGTCTGTTGTGGACTTGGGGGGGACCCCCACGCTGATTTTTTTCGGCGTTGGGGTTCCTCTTTAAGTCCATACCAGGCGGCGGGGTCAGCGACGTCTCCTTCGCGGGCCCCGCCTACCTGGAGACGCACTCGAAATGAGCGGACTTTCCTCCGCGTGTGTGGGCGAGTCCGTTCATTTCAAAAGTAGGGCGGATAGTATGGCGGACTTAGTATGTCGTATTAGTCTGCTCAAAAAGTGGTGTGTGTGGTCAAGTCCGTTCATTCAAAAGTATGACGGACTATCCGTCGGATTGTCTGACGGACTAAGTTGGCCAGACAGTCCGCCCGTGTGTACGCGGCTTTACAGTTAGACCCCTTTCACACTGGGGTGTTTTTCAGGCGTTTTTGGGCTAAAAATAGCACCTGTGAAGTGCCTGCAAAACGGCTCCCCTGCAGTCTGTGTGAAAGCCCGAGTGCTGTCACACTGAGGTGATGCGCTGGCAGGAAGTTTAAAAAAAGTCCTGCAAGCAGCATCTTTGGAGTGGTGTATACCGCTCCTCCACCACTCCTGCCCATTGAAATGAATGGGCACTGCTGCTGAAGCACATGCAATGGGATTTGGCAGCGGCGCTTCATTAACCCCTTCCTCGACCGCTAGCTGAATTATAAGTGCCCCGCTAGCAGCCGAATAGTGCCGCTAAAATGACGGTAAAGCACCGCTAAAACTGGCAGCGCTTCACCGTCAACGCCTGCCCGCTCCAGTGTGAAAGCAGCCTTAAGTAATACAGAAAATTTCTTACATTTAAACATTTATTAAACAAAACAAACATCCAATCAGTTCACTTGTATGTATAATTTAGATAAAAAACTTTTTTTTATATATACAGTGCCTTGCGAAAGTATTCGCCCCCTTGAACTTTTCAACCTTTTGCCACATTTCAGGCTTCAATCATAAAGATATAACATTTTTATTTTTTGTGAAGAATCACCAACAAGTGGGACACAATTGTGAAGTGGAACGAAATCTATTCGATTTTTGAAACTTTTTTAACTAATAAAAAAATGAAAAGTGGGACGTGCAAAATTATTCGGCCCCCTTGCGTTAATACTTTGCAGAGCCACCTTTTACTGTGATTACAGCTGCAAGTCGCTTGGGGTATGTCTCTATCAGTTTTGCACATCGAGAGACTGAAATTCTTGCCCATTCTTCCTTGCAAAACAGCTCGAGCTCAGTGAGGTTGGATGGAGAGCATTTGTGAACAGCAGTTTTCAGCTCTTTCCATTTGTGAACCATTCCTTTGTAGATTTTGCTGTATGTTTGGGATCATTGTCTTGTTGGAAGATAAATCTCCGTCCCAGTTTCAGGTCTTTTGCAGACTCCAACAGGTTTTCATCCAGAATGGTCCTGTATTTGGCTGCATCCATCTTCCCCTCAATTTTAACCATCTTCCCTGTCCCTGCTGAAGAAAAGCAGGCCCAAACCATGATGCTGCCACCACCATGTTTGACAGTGGGGATGGTGTGTTGAGGGTGTTGAGCTGTGTTGCTTTTACGCCAAACATATCGTTTTGCATTGTGGGCAAAAAGTTGGATTTTGGTTTCATCTGACCAGAGCACCTTCTTCCACATGTTTGGTGTGTCTCTCAGGTGGCTTGTGGCAAACTTTAGACGAGACTTTTTATGGATATCTTTGAGAAATGGCTTTCTTCTTGCCACTCTTCCATAAAATCCAAATTTTTGCAGTGTGCGACTGATTGTTGTCCTATGGACAGACTCTCCCACCTCAGCTGTAGTTCTCTGCAGTTCATCCAGAATGATCATGGGCCTCTTGGCTGCATCTCTGATCAGTCTTCTCCTTGTCTGAGCTGAAAGTTTAGAGGGACAGCCAGGTCTTGGTAGATTTGCAGTGGTCTGATACTCCTTCCATTTCAAAATGATCGCTTGCACAGTGCTCCTTGGGATGTTTAAAGCTTGGGAAATCTTTTTGTATCCAAATCCGGCTTTAAACTTCTCCACAACAGTATTACGGACCTGCCTGGTGTGTTCCTTGGTCTTCATGATGCTCTCTGCACTTTCAACAGAACCCTGGGACTATCACAGAGCAGGTGCATTTATACAGAGACTTGATTACACACAGGTGGATTCTATTTATCACCATCAGTCATTTAGGACAACATTGGACCATTCAGAGATCCTTGCTGAACTTCTGGAGTGAGTTTGCTGCACTGAAAGTAAAGGGGCCGAATAATTTTGCACGCACCACTTTTCATTTTTTTATTTGCTAAAAAAGTTTAAAATATCCAATAGATTTCGTTCCACTTCACAATTGTGTCCCACTTGTTGGTGATTTTTCACAAAAAATACAATTTTTATATCTTTATGTTTGAAGCCTGAAATGTGGCAAAAGGTTGAAAAGTTCAAGGGGGCCGAATACTTTCGCAAGGCACTGTATACAGTACAGACCAAATGTTTTGACACACCTTCTCATTCAGAGAGTTTTCTTTATTTTCATGACTATGAAAATTGTAGATTCACACTGAAGGCATCAAAACTATGAATTAACACATGTGGAATTATATACCGTATTTATTTACACGCACCCCAAGTTTAGGAGGGCATTTTAAGGAAAAAGTTTTAGGAGGGAAGTTTAAGGGAAAAAAAACTTACATTTAAATGCCCGTCAATGCAGCCTTATCAGTGTGCATCTGCAGCCTTGTCCATCATTTCAGAATGATCAGTGTCATTTGCAGCTTGCCCCACGCTGTTTGCAGCCTTGCAGAGTGTCATTTGCAGCTTGCCAGTGTCATTTCTAGCTCGCCCAGCGCCGTTTGCAACCTTCCATGTTTAAATATCCCGCCGCCGAGACAGACCAAGTGAGCGGCGCCGAAAAATACCGAGCGGCACCGAAAAAGACTGAGCCGTCTGCTCGGCTCCGCTCGTAGTCCCGCCAGTATGGGCGGGACTGCAAGCCGAGCCGAGTACACAGTAGAGTCGGCTCGGTATTTTTCAGCAGCACTCGCAGAAACAGCAGGGAGGCGGGACTACGAGCGGAGCCTAACAGACGGTTCGGTCTTTTTCGGCGCCGCTCTGTATTTTTCGGCGCCGCTCACTTGGTCTGTCTCGGCGGCGGGATATTTAAACATGAAAGGTTGCAAACGGCACTGGGCGAGCTAGAAATGACACTGGCAAGCTGCAAATGACACTCTGCAAGGCTGCAAACAGCGTGGGGCAAGCTGCAAATGACACTGATCATTCTGCAATGATGGACAAGGCTGCAGATGCACACTGATAAGGCTGCATTGACGGGCATTTAAATGTAAGTTTTTTTTCCCTTAAACTTCCCTCCTAAAACTTTTTCCTTAAAATGCCCTCCTAAACTTGGGGTGCGTGTAAATAAATACGGTATATAATTCCACATGTGTTAATTCATAGTTTTGATGCCTTCAGTGTGAATCTACAATTTTCATAGTCATGAAAATAAAGAAAACTCTCTGAATGAGAAGGTGTGTCAAAACATTTGGTCTGTACTGTATACAGTGCCTTGCGAAAGTATTCGGTCTTTTTGCCTCACAGACAGTGGGGATCGGCGTATAACACGCACCCACGACTTAAGGGGGAAAAAGTGCGTGTTATACGCCGATAAATACGGTACTTAACAAAAAAGTGTGAAACAACTGAAAATATGTCTTATATTCTAGGGTCTTCAAAGTAGCCACCTTTTGCTTTGATTACTGCTTCGCACACTCTTGGCATTCTGTTGATAGCTTCAAGAGGTAGTCACCTGAAATGGTTTTCATTTCACAGGTGTGCCCTGTCAGGTTTAATAAGTGGGATTTCAAGCCTTATAAATGGGGTTGGGACCATCAGTTGTGTTGTGTAGGAGGTGGATAAAGTACACAGCTGATAGTCCTACTGAATAGACTGTTACAATTTGTATTATGGTAAGAAAAAAGCAGCTAAGTAAAGAAAAATGAGTGGCCATCATTACTTTAAGAATGAAGGTCAGTCAGTCCGAACAATTGGGAAAACGTTGAAAGTGTCCCCAAGTGCAGTGGCAAAAATCATCAAGCGCTACAAAGAAACTGGCTCACATGAGGACCGCCCCAGGAAAGGAAGACCAAGATTCACCTCTGCTGCGGACGATAAGTTCATCCGAGTCACCAGCCTCAGAAATCGCAGGTTAACAGCAGCTCAGATTAGAGAACAGGTCAATGCCACACTGAGTTCTAGCAGCAGACACATCTCTAGAACAACTGTTAAGAGGAGACTGTGTGAATCAGGCCTTCATGGTAAAATAGCTGCTAGGAAACCACTGCTGAAGACAGGCAACAAGCAGAAGAGACTTGTTTGGGCTAAAGAACACAAGGAATGGACATTAGACCAGTGGAAATCTGTGCTTTGGTCTGATGAGTCCAAGTTTGAGATCTTTGGTTCCAACCACCGTGTCTTTGTGCGATGCAGAAGAGGTGAACGGATGGACTCTACATGCCTGGTTCCCACCGTGAAGCATGGAGGAGGAGGTGTGATGGTGTGGGGGTGCTTTGCTGGTGACACTGTTGGGGATTTATTCAAAATTGAAGGCATACTGAACCAGTATGGCTACCACAGCATCTTGCAGCGGCATGCTATTCCATCAGTTTTTGCATTTAGTTGGACCATCATTTATTTTTCAACAGGACAATGACCCCAAACACACCTCCAGGCTGTGTAAGGGCTATTTGACCAAGAAGTAGAGTGATGGGGTGCTGCGCCAGATGACCTGGCCTCCACAGTCACCGGAGCTGAACCCACCAGAGATGATTAGGGGTGAGCTGGACCGCAGAGTGAAGGCAAAAGGGCCAACAAGTGCTAAGCATCTCTGGGAACTCCTTCAAGACTGTTGGAAAGCCATTTCAGGTGACTACCTCTTGAAACTCATCAACAGAATGCCAAGAGTGTGCGGAGCAGTAATCAAAGCAAAAGGTGGCTACTTTGAAGAACCTAGAATATAAGACATATTTTCACTTGTTCAGTATATAATTCCACATGTGTTAATTCATAGTTTTGATGCCTTCAGTGTGAATCTACAATCTTCAAAGTCATGAAAATAAAGAAAACTCTTTGAATGAGAAGGTGTGTCAAATATGTGTTTAAATCATTCGTGTATTTCTTCCAAAAAAATTGCGTTTGAAAGGCCGCTGCACAAATACCGTGTGACATAAAATATTGCAACAGCCGCTATTTTATTCCCTAGGGTCTCTGCTAAAAAATATATATATATATATAATTTTTGGGGGTTCTAAGTGATTTTCTAGCAGAAAATACAGGATTTTTATTTGTAAGCATCAAGTGTCAGAAAAGATTTGGTCTTTAAATGGTTAAACTGAGAACTCTGCACACAGAGTTGAATTCATTCATAAGTGGAAACATTGTATCTCTTTGATCTTTTCTTGGCAGACTGCCCAGAGAGGAGGAAAGTCTTAAAAATGGGGGGAGGGGTGAAAAGGGAAGAGGGTGGGACTTTAGATGAAGCAAGTAAAAAAGTTGGTCAAGCGACTAGAAAATGACATTTATTCATATTTCATAATCCATAATCCACCATAAAACATTTTGGGCATCAAGCCTCTAACAAACATTTTGGGCATCAAACCTCTATACGGTGGATCTTAAATAAACATACAATGTATAAAAATGTATCACAATCCGATAGATCTTAACATTTGAAAAAAGCAGCAATAACAATTAATGCATATAGTACACAGAGTGATAATAAATTATATTGAATACACATAAAATCAAATGATGTCTTATTGTTCCATGATTAGTGTAGAAATAAAAAATGGTAAAGGCTCAACGCCTTTCGCGGCATGACAAACGCTCATCAGGAGCAAAATCATGGAGTAAATCTAAAAAAATTAAATAAAAAATGAACAAAAGATAAAAAAATAAAATAACAAAGATTGAATAAGAAATATAAAAGGAAGAGAAGTATAATTTTATAATTAATGAGAGCTATGCATCCAACTCACGTCTGCACCCACACACCAGCAGATTAGCATCGAGGATCGCCACAACATCGCAGAGCAAAACTCCCGGTCACCACAAAGGCCAGCATGGGCGATAACACCCACCACAGGCACCTCCAAAGTGAAAATGTGCATGTGTGAAGTGTGAATGAAAATCCCAAAGGGGAGGAAAGTCGCTTCACTGATGTCTTCAGTCAACTTGCATTGACTTCTATTACTGAAGTAATTTGCAAGTCGCGCTGAAGATATCATCGGCCTTTTTTAACAGCACAATCGGCCGATGACGATTAATTAAAAAAACGCCAAATATCGGCCGATATATTGGTCGACCTCTATCTAGTACCAAGGTTAGTTTTGATTAGCTGTTTTCAAACCACAGTCTGAATCTTATTCGTGCTTCCTGTTTGTTTGCTGTGCACTTTGTTTTCATCTCTTTGTTGAAGAGTGATCAAACATGAAAGCTTGGAAGTGTGTACGTCATTGCTGTTTACATTACTTAATTAAATAGGGCAGATAGTTCCATATATAAGGGGGAAAATAAAAGGTTTACACCTAAAGGCAAATGTACAGTGGATAGTTATTCTTTGATAGTTCTTAAAATGACACGTTGTATTTGTAATTTTCATGTTTTAACTACAACTGTACTATGAAAAGCATAATTGACGAGTTTACATGGGTTAGAGATAAGCAAGAAAATGCCAAAGTAGTACATTGCCATAGTACATAGGTCTCTGGTGTATATTGTAATTCATACTTTAGTTCATCATAACATCCCATGCTATAAATTTTTTTTGCTATTGGCACTTGTGCTGAGAGAATTTAGAGACTGCCATTACCGAACTCTCCTTGTGAAAATACTAGTTCTCTGTCTGTCTTTGACTTTAATACTTTCTAAGGAGCTGTTCTGGTACAAGTAATTTAGTAAGTAAGCATATTCGGAATTTTGACTGACTCCTGTGAAAAGTTATGCAAATTTTACATTTTTAAAGTGTATTTACACTTTTGCAAGCAAATTTGAGAAATCTTCACTATATGTTTGTTATGTGTTCCCATTTATACAACATACCTAAAACATATTTCATTAATATTTCCTATCTTTTAGATGTTTCTAAGGCAATGGTGTATCATCCATGGGTGCAATGTGTGCAGTGCAGTGTACACAGGCCCCAAGGGGAGGGGGGCACTCTGATCTGACCCACAGGGCACCCATGGATGATACAAAGCCACGCCTGTCGCTCTCTGGCTCCTTCACCAATTAGCGGTCCCCAGGAGGTGTTCCATCCATAGTGATGCCAGGGCTGTTCTCCTCTGGCTCACTTCCTCCATGCTTCAATCAGAGTGGATGGCAGAGCGGGCAGAGGTGAAGATCCACTAACATGACACCACAGAAAGATGAACATTAGATTCCCTGGGATTCAGCCTCTCATCAATCTCAATTGATATTTTCTATTCTATTCTAATCTTTTCTATTCAAATTCATTCTATCCAAAATTCAAATTTTTGAAGATGGTTATAGTCTTTATATTTTATTCTATTCAATTCTATTGTTTTTCTGAATCTATTCTTTTCTATTCCTTTATAATCTTTTCTTTTTGAATCTTTTCTAATTTGAATTCATTCTATTCTAAAATTCAAATTTCGGAAGATGGTTATATATTATATAATTTATATTTTAATATATTAATTTCTATTGTTTTTTCCCTTGTATTCCTTTCTATTCTACTCTCTTTTGTATTCTATTCTTTTCTATTCTAATATTTTCTATTCAAATTTGAATACCAAATCTCTAACTTTTAAGAATACAGTCCAATTTTTTAGAATTCGGTCAAATTTTTCAAATTCGTTTGAGTTAGAATTCATAACAAAACAAATTCCGAAAATGAATTAAATGAATGTAACAAATTTAACTATAATTAATTTAGTTAACTAACAAATCAAACTAAAATGAAACAACATTTTCATCCTGCACATATTTAAAAAACACTCAACAAAGAAGAGCCGCTCCAGGCCGCCATGCTGATGGAAAGTAAAACCAACCAGAAATAAGGCCATGTTTTGTGATCGTAAGAACTGACAATAACGTCTCCAGAAAGTGGGGGCTTGAAAGTGATATCAGAATTCACCCAGCGGAAGAATACAGGAGGGAAAAGGGACCACATCCAAGTCTCTCTTGGCAGGATAACATGTTTTGAAGTTCCCTCTTCTATATGAAATGTAAAGGACAGAAAGATTGAGGAGTACATGTATAACAAGCAACAAAGGAAGACTGGAGGCCCATCAAATCACACATCAAATCTAATGCCACTTACAAAAATTATACTTAAACCCATATATATTTATGCAAAAAACCTTCCTAAAAATACATAAAATATATGATATTTTGGATGTCACCTAAAATATTATAAATACTCAATACACAGTAAATACTAGAAAAAAGTAATATTGGAAATATATAAATAATGATAATAATTATTAATAATAGTTAAAAATAAAAGTAAATGATAAACCATAATTCATATTTCCATGATTGTTCACTAAAACATTACTGAATCAATTCAACATCTAATCCAAAAACTCTAAAAGAATCAAGCCTTAAAGAGTAACTCAACATTTGTTGAGAAAAAAAATCACCTCTGGGTGATCTATGTACATTGCAAGGATTTTCAAAAAAACTTTATTGCAGTTTCATTCCTTTTGTTATTCTGGAGAAATATCTGTTTGTCTGTCTGTGTCCATGAGCAGAATGAATGTGAATGTGAGTGATTTTATAATTATCAAATAGGCTGCTGCACATGCAGGGCTCTAATGAGGAAATTGGCAGGGACTGGTTTTAATGTGGCTAAGCTGTGAAAAATTCTAACACATGTGGTATAGCCATACACAAGATGAGTAGCAGAATCTGTTTTAGGGTGTAATTTTAAGCATGCTCATGATGTGTGTTAGAAATATTTATCAAGCAAAAACTTTGTGTAAATGCTTTGCAATTGTCTTGCTTGCATTTCAGGAAATTCCTTAGGATGTTTCATTTGAGAAATAGGGTAATTTTGTGGTTCTCCAGGGCCTCCACAAATGTGATAGGTAATTAGGAAATAGATGTGTGATTTATTTCCCTGGAATGCCTGAAGGTGCTCTTTTAATTTTTGATCCCTCTAGGCTCTGAAAAAGTCTCACACATGTAGGATTCCCCATATATCGGAGGCATAGCAAAAACATAGGAGTGTAATTATAAGTATGCCTATACTGTGTGAGGAAAATAACTTGCAACTTTGTGAAAAAAATAACATTTATTTAGTTTGTTAAGGTAAATTTTTAAATATACTGTATATATACATTATAACTATAATACCACCGTTTGTAGAATCCCTAACTTTCACACAGTCTAAATATTATACACTGATTGGGTTATTTTTTTTACCATAGAAATGTATGTATAATAGAAACTAAACTTTTTTTTTTTCAAAATTTTGGTCTTTTTTTAATTAAATAGAAAAAATAAATAAACCCAGTGGTGAAAAAATATCACCAATAAACAACTATATATGCCAAACAAAATAGTTTCAGTACAGGAAAAGACCCCGTACAACTAAACTAAACTGTAGGTAAGGCTAGAGTTCAGAAAATAAGAAACTGAAATATCCTTTAGTAAGACATAAAAACAAATATACAGATTTAGTTGATTATCACTTTTAATATACTGGTAATATTTAGCAGTTTCTTTTTCCTCCATTGGCAACACAAAAAGCATTTGCTTTATATAAAAATTGCCAACCAAGAAATTCTGTCGTCATGTTTATTTTCTAGTTAGAAATAATTTTATTCACAATGAACACCTGGACACACAGTAATAACAGACTTTGTCAACCCACTTAGAAATGTTCTGTAAATGTTCATTGACCATGACATTTCTAGTACAAGTTTCCTTCAGGCTGCATCAAGCTCTTCAATGCTAATTATGATTTAAACAAAGTAAATTCATCAAAATATTGAGCTGTATATGCTGATGAATAGAGACACTTGAATTTTCTGAAAAATATCTAAATGTCCTAGATAATCATAAGGAGCACAATGAAACATGTTAAAAAATAGACTGACAAAAACACGAGACATGGTTGAAAGGTCTACTGAATTTTGTTGTTTTTATTTTCCACAGGTGCACTGGCAATGGTAATTCGCCAGTCTCAGGCGGCTTATCCGATGGCACAGGAGCATTCACTGGATACAGATAAGCAGGAGGTTTTAAAGATTATGCTAAAGCACAGCCAACTTAAAGAAAGGAGAGTATAAAGTAGCAAAACAATTGTAGGCTTAGGTGACTAGGAGGGAAACAGTGGAAGAGATATAAGAAAGAGAAAAAATAAACAAAAAAATTGATATAATTATAGTATGTAAATAAGTAAATATAGTAATAAGCAAATACGGTTGATATACAGTATATATATAAATATAAATATATATATATATATATATATATATATATATATATATATATATATATATATATATATATATATATTTGTAGGCTGGTGGGGGAAAATGCTGTAAATTAATGCCACGTACACGCGACCGGACTTTCCGGCAGAATAGGGCCGCGTACACACGGGCGGATTGTCTGCCCAACTAAGTTCGTCAGACAATCCGACAGACAGTCCGTTCAAAATTTGCATGAACGGACTTGACCACACACGATGAGCAGACAGTCCGCTGAAAGCTTGCGCGATGACGTGTACAGCGCGTACGACGGGACTAGAAAAAAAACGACGTCCTATACACTGCAATGCAACCTTCGGCCGTGTAAATCCTTTCTGAGCATGCGACATACTTAGTCCGTCCAACTTGCCTACACAGGAGCGGACTGTCCGCTGAAACCAAGTTTGGACGGACAAAACCAAGTTTGAACGGACTGTCTTACGGAAATTCCGTAAGACTTTGTTCGTCAGATTGTCCGCTGAAACTAAGTTGGACAGACAATCCGCCCGTGTGTACGCGGCCTTAGTCAGACGGAATCATTCCGTCAGATATTCCGATCGTGTGTGGGATAATCCAATCTTTTTTCTTTTAAAAATTTCTACGGACCTAGAAATAGAATATGTTTCAAATCTGTCCAACAGACTCAGTTCCTATCGGGAAAACTGTTCGTCTGTATGCTGGTCCGACGGACCAAATACGACGCAAGGGAAGCTATTGGCTATTGGCTATTGAACTTCCCGTTTCTAGTCCCATCAAAACTAACGGACTTTCAAACAGACTTTAGTCTGTTCGTGTGTGGGCAAGTCCTTTCATCGTAACTCCGTTAAAAGTCCGTCAGCAACACCATCTGACTTTTTCTGGCGGAAAGTCCGGTCATGTGTACGTGGCATTACAAAGCGTTCAGAAATAATAATACATTGTTTATTTAAATTAATTATAAAAAAAGAATTTTAATGAACAGAAGAGAAATCTAAATCAAATTAATATTTGGTGTGACCACCCTTTGCCTTTAAAACATTATCAGTTCTTCTAGGTACATTACACACAGTTTTTGAAGGGACTCGGCACATAGGTTGTTCTAAACATCTTGGAGAACTAACCACATATACTATATTACCAAAAGTATTGGGACGCCTGCCTTTGCACGCACATGAACTGTAATGGCATTCCAGTCTTAGTCCATAGGGTTTAATATTGAGTTGGCCCACTATTTGCAGCTGAGAGAAGGCTGTCCACAAGGTTCAGGAGTGTGTCTATGGGAATGTTTGGCCATTCTTCCAGAAACGCATTTGTGAGGTCAGGCACTGATGTTGGACGAGAAGGCCTGGCTTGCAGTCTCTGTTCTAATTCATCTCAAAGGTGTTCTATCGGGTTTCATTCAGGACTCTGTGCAGGCCAGTCAAGTTCCTCCACCCCAAACACTCTCATCCATGTCTTTATGGATCTTGCTTTGTGCACTGGCTCAAATCATTTAGTGGAGGGAGGCTCATGGTGTGGGGATGTTTTTCAGGGGTTGGACTTGGCCCCTTTGTTCCAGTCAAGGAAACTCTTAAGGCATCAGCATACCAATACATGTTGGAATATTTCATGCTCCCTACTTTGTGGGAACAGTTTGGGGATGGCTCCTTCCCGTTCCAATATGACTGTGCACCAGTGCACAAACAAGGTTCATAAAGACATGGATGAGTGAGTTTGTTGTGGAGAAACTTGATAGGCCTGCACAGAGTCCTGACCTCAACCCAATAGAACACCTTTGGGATGAATTAGAGTGGAGACTGTGAGCCAGGCCTTCTCATCCAACACCACTGCCTGACCTCACAAATGCTCTTCTGGAATTCCCATGGGCACACTCCTAAACCCTGTGGAGAGCCTTCCCGGGAGGGGAAACTGTTCATCTGCTGCATTATGTTTACTTGGCCAACTATTGCTTCAAAGTTTTTCAACCTTGCCTGTTTCTTTGTGCTTTTTCAAAAAGCTTGAAAAGCACATCTTGAAACCCTAGTCTGCTTTGGAATTTTTGCCTGAGAGAGACCCAACTAAAGCAGTATAACTACCTTGAGTCTTGTTGCTGTGCTCTGTCTTGCCATGGTGTGAGATGTAACACAAAACTGTTTTCCACAACCTCATCTTAGTAGCAGAGTTTGGCTGTTCCTCACCCAGTTTTAAAACTCCTACACCTTTGTATCTGTTTCAGCTAATGACTGTATTGCAACCTTCATATGAAAAATTTATAATCATTGGCTTGGTATATTTGGCTAATTTTACACCTAAATCTAATCCTACAAAATCCCTGACAGTTTACAAGTGTGCAAGTGTAAAAGTTTACAAAGTGTGCAAATGTGGCAAGTTTACAAAGCGTGCAAGTGTAAATGATGCTGGTTTGAGGCCAGGGGGTAGTTACACCAAATATTGATTTTAAAATGTTTTCTCTGTTTGCTCACTTTTGTAAATTGTACATTTGTAAATTGATAAAAATAAACAATTCAAAATTATATATTTGAAAGCATTCTTAATTTACAGTATTTCTTCACACCTACTGGATATACTGTATTTCATAGTTTCATAGTTAGTAAGGTTGAATAAATATACATGTATATATTTACAATAAATAAAGAAATATATATATATATATATATATATATATATATATATATATATATATATATATATATATATATATATATATATATATATATATATATATAGTGCCTTTAAAAAGTATTCACACCCCTTAATATGTTCCACATTTTGTTATGTTACCACCAAAAACAGAAAAGTATTTCATTGGGATTTTATGTGCAACACAAAATGACACATAATTGTGAAGTGAAAGGAAAATGTAAATTGTTTTCATTTTTTTTTACAAATAAATATATGAAAAGTGTGGCATGCATTTTTATTCAGCCCCCCCCCCCCCCAGTCAATACTTTGTGGAACCCTCTTTTCGCTGCAAATACAGCTGCAAGTCTTTTTGGGTATGTCTCTACCAGCTTTGCACATCTAGAGAGTGACAAATGTCCAAGCCCTGTCAGATTGGATGGAGAGCATCTGTGAATAGCAATTTTTCAAGTCTTGCCACAGACTGGCCCATTCTCACATAAATATGATCTAAACCAGGGGTGTCCAAAATGTTTACAAAGAGGGCCAGATTTGATGAAGTGAACATGCATAAGGGCCGACTATTTTGCCTGACATTCTTTGAACCATTAAAATTTGGACTAAGTGTGTTAGTTTGAACACTAATACACTGCCCAACAAGAATTCTCTTGCCTTTGTGGCTGTGTGTGAGTGAAGAGATGAGCTTGGGCGTGTTATTTGGATATACCGTATTTATTGGGGTATAACACACACCTTCATTTTAAAGAGGAAGTAAACCCTGATGGGTTTACTTCTTCTTTCATTCCCTGCAAAGGCAAAGCATAATGTATAGCAGTCACAATAAAAATCGCTGATTGCCGCCATTACTAGTAAAAAAAAAAAAATGCCATAAAACTATCCCCTATTTTGTAAATGCTATAACTTTTGTGCAAACCAATCAATAATCGCTTATTGCGATTTTTTTACCAAAAATATGTAGAAGAATACATATCGGCCTAAACTGAGGGAAAAAAACGTTTTTTTATATATTTTTGGGGGATATTTATTATAACAAAAAGTAAAAAATAATGCGTTGTTTTTTAAAATTGTCACTCTATTTTTGTTTATAGCACAAAAAATAAAAAACACAGGGGTGATCAAATACCACCAAAACAAAAGCTCTATTTGTGGGAAAAAAAAGAACGTCAATTTTGTTTGGAAGCCATGTCGCACGACCGCGCAATTGTCAGTTAAAGCGACGCAGTGCCGAATTGCAAAAAGTGGTCTGGTCTTAAGCCAGCAAAATGGTCCAGTCTGAAAGTGGTTAAACAAAGTGTGAGTTTATTGTCACACAGCTGGCATCATAAATATAATGTAAAAAGTATAATAGTTCAGTTTAGTGTGGGCAAAAATATATGAAATAGAATAAATAGTTATAAAGCTCTAGCCAATCACAGCTATTCAAAACAAAACAAACTGAATTAATCAGTTTCATTCAATAAAATGATTGCTTATAGCAATGTAATGCACTACTATAAGCAATCAATGTGTAAAAAAAAAAAGATCACGTCCCCAGAGTAGTACAATGTTACTATGGTAATGAAAGAGGAGGATTGGGATTATTGTGGTGCCAACAGTGTCTTAGTAGGTGTTTTGTTCAAAAGTTCAATAGCCATACTGTCTTTAAACAAAGTGTGAGTTTATTGTCACACAGCTGGCATCATAAATACAATGTAAAAATTATAATAGTTCAGTTTAGTGTGGGTAAAAATATATGAAATAGAATAAATAGTTATAAAGCTGTAATAAGCTTATGAAAGCATGTGTGCTTCATGGCTGCTGCCTTCTGTCTCCATGCTTATCTTGTGCAGTCCAAGAAGAAGCAGGAAATGATGTGCTTAGACTTCTGGCAGAATTCAGCTGTTCTAACTTATCAGTCTTTGTGTGAATATGTCAGTATCCGCTTCTGGAAGGTGTGTGTGTGTGTGTCTGTCTGTCTGCCCTTCTGTATAGAAATGTTGGCTTTATATTTTACAAGTGAAAGTCATAACCTCACAAAAACTTAGAACCTTGTATGGCACACATTCATTTCTTCTAACTTCAGTAATATGCTATACAAAAGTAAATACTAACTCAGAGAGTCATATGGAGCTTGATTGACAAGCCCACTTGTAACTCCATACTTGAAGTAATGTGTTGATCATGTAATGTCTTATAACCAAAAATCTACATAATATGAACGCATATTAGCAACTTTACATTAGGTAACTATGTACTAATACTTACTAATATGATTGAAACTACTCTAAACTTAACCGGATATAATCCACAATGTATTATTCCTTTAGCTACGTAGATACGTGTCTATTTTTGACATTCTATACCAAGATACCTTATATGTCATCTTCATACACCAGAAACTTATTACTAACTCAGCTTCAGATGAGTATGTTTTCACTGAACATTTGATCAAGGTCACGCACACATACTATTTATTATGACTAATCTTAAAACCAAATATGTTTTGCAAGCTTGTCATGAATATAATATAAAATCTATAAGTTCCGAATTATGAATTTGGAATACTATTCTAACAATCCCCCCTGAATTATGATTAATCATATCAAATTAATTTAATACATTTAAAACATCATTCATGTCACATTTACACATCCTTGTGTCAAATGATCAGACACAATATTCCTCAGAACTGAAGCAGCTAGAATAAACTCTCATTCTAAATGCTATTCTCTTTACTTCATGTGATTGTAGCCGTATTAGTGCAATTGTGACAGAGAAAATTGAGTACTGTCCGTGATACTTTTTTTATTTGCACTAACATACAATTTTTCAGGACAAGCTTTCGGGGTATGTCCCCTTCTTCAAGGTCCAAGCAGTACTGATTTACAAATTTTTAAGCAGAATGTAATAAAAAAAATAAAAATAAATACCTCTGAGGGAAAAAGAGAAAAAAATAAAAAACAAAAAAAAACACATACAAATCAATGGCAATAAAGATAACAGAAGAGTTAGTGAGATAAGACAGAGGGAGAGCTATGGAATGGAGGGGGGGGGGGGTTGCTAGTCACAGAGGGGGTTGTAAAACTTTAGTATAATGAGTAAGGAAACCTATATCTAATATCAGGCCATTATTTTTTTGTGTCAAAAAGAATTATCATTCTTAGTTCAAAGGTTTTCCTTTCCTGGATAGTTCTGAAATTCCCTTTAAGAACTAAAACATTGAGGTCTTCTATAGTGTGGTCCGGTTGTGAGAAGTGATGTCCCACATGTGTACATAAACTGTCTTCTTTATGTTCTTTGATGGTATGTCTGTGTAAATTCATCCTCGTTTGTAACTTCTGTCCTGTTTCACCAACATAAGATCCTTTGCTGCCCCTTTTGCATTCGATGAGGTACACAACATTGCTGGCGGTACAGTTATAAGATCCCATGATATTGAAGGTCCCGTTTGTGTGTGTGACACTTTTGGATAGATTGATCTGGTTGCATAGTTTGCAGCGCTTTTTATTGCAGGGTTTGCTTCCATTATTTGTGACTTCATAATCAGAGTGAAGTTTCCTGCTGATTAGTTTGTGTCTGAGGTTGGGTGGTTGTCTGAAAGCCAATAATGGGGGTTGTTGGAATATTCCTTTCAGAGTGTCATCGTCTGTTATAATGGGTTGTAAATCTTTGATTATCTTTTTGATCCCTTCTAGTGCTGGGTTGTATGTGGTGACTAGAGGTACTCGGTTATTTGTTTTTTTCTCTGTGTATTGGAGGAGATTTTCTCTTTGGGTTTTCAAGGCTGTGTTTATGCTGTTGTTGATGGTTTTCTCTTTGTAACCTTTCTTGTGGAAGGAGTCTGCCAGTGTTCTGAGATGTTTATCTCTGTCTTCTGGGTCTGAACAAATTCGGTGGTATCTGATGGCCTGGCTGTGTATGATGGCCCGCTTAGTGTGTTGGGGGTGAAAACTGGAACTGTGAAGATAGCTGCATCGGTCAGTCGGTTTTCTGTATATCGACGTGTGAAGCTTGTGATCCCTGATGTATACTGTAGTGTCTAGGAAGTTGACATGTGTGTTTGAATAATCCATTTTTAGTTTAATAGATGGGTGAAAAGTGTTGATCAATGAGAAGAATTTGTTTAGATTTTCTTCACCTTCAGTCCATATCATGAAGATATCATCAATATAGCGATAATATCTGTATGGCTTTTGTTGTATGCTGTTCAAAAATTTGTCCTCCAGGTCAGCCATAAATAAGTTTGCATATTGGGGTGCCATTTTGCTACCCATAGCAGTACCCATACACTGGAGATAGATGTCATTATTGAAAGTGAAGTAGTTGTGTGTAAGAATGAATTCGATGAGCTGTGTCACATCTTCAGCAGTGTATGGATACACTGAACAGGTATGAATACACTTACCGAACATATGTCAGGATTGGATTCAAACACACATGTCAACTTCCTAGACACTACAGTATACATCATTGATCACAAGCTTCACACGTCGATATACAGAAAACCGACTGACCGATGCAGCTATCTTCACAGTTCCAGTTTTCACCCCCAACACACTAAGCGGGCCATCATACACAGCCAGGCCATCAGATACCACCGAATTTGTTCAGACCCAGAAGACAGAGATAAACATCTCAGAACACTGGCAGACTCCTTCCACAAGAAAGGTTACAAAGAGAAAACCATCAACAACAGCATAAACACAGCCTTGAAAACCCAAAGAGAAAATCTCCTCCAATACACAGAGAAAAAAACAAATAACTGAGTACCTCTAGTCACCACATACAACCCAGCACTAGAAGGGATCAAAAAGATAATCAAAGATTTACAATCAATTATAACAGAGGATGACACTCTGAAAGGAATATCCCAACAACCCCCATTATTGGCTTTCAGACAACCACCCAACCTCAGACACAAACTAATCAGCAGGAAACTTCACTCTGATTATGAAGTCACAAATAATGGAAGCAAACCCTGCAATAAAAAGCGCTGCAAACTATGCAACCAGATCAATCTATCCAAAAGTGTCACACACACAAACGGGACCTTCAATATCATGGGATCTTACAACTGTACCTCCAGCAATGTTGTGTACCTCATCCAATGCAAAAGGGGCAGCAAAGGATCTTATGTTGGTGAAACAGGACAGAAGTTACAAACGAGGATGAATTTACACAGACATACCATCAAGGAACATAAAGAAGACAGTTTATGTACACCTGTGGGACATCACTTCTCATGACCGGACCACACTATAGAAGACCTCAATGTTTTAGTTCTTAAAGGGAATTTCAAAACTATCCAGGAAAGGAAAACCTTTGAACTAAGAATGATAATTCTTTTTGACACAAAAAATAATGGCCTGAATTTAGATATAGGTTTCCTTACTCATTATACTAAAGTTTTACAACCCCCTCTGTGACTAGCAACCCCCCCCCCCCTCCATTCCATAGCTCTCCCTCTGTCTTATCTCACTAACTCTTCTGTTCTTTATTTCCATTGATTTTCATGTGTTTTTTTTTGTTGTTTTTCTTTTTCCTCTTTTTTTTTCTCTTCTTTCCCTCAGAGGTATTTTTATTTATTTTTTTTTTATTTTTTTTACATTCTGCTTAAAAATTTGTAAATCAGTACTGCTTGGACCTTGAAGAAGGGGACATACCCCGAAAGCTTGTCCTGAAAAATTGTATGTTAGTGCAAATAAAAAAAGTATCACGGACAGTACTCAATTTTCTCATTCTCTTTACTTTAAACTCCCCTTAGAGCTATCTATTCAAAATCTTAAAATAATAGTATATATTTTTTTTAAAGTATCACATAATGATGACTCATATCAATAATTACTAACAATAATAATAATAATAATAATAATAATAATTAGTATTATTATTATTATTAAAATGAATAAATGTTGCAATCATATATTTCCATATTTGTGCTCAAGTAATATTTTAGCTCTTTGGAAATATACTTTACACTCTAATACTTGTCATAACTTTCCATAGTTCTATTAAGAGTGATATGTTTCTTAAGTTATGAACAATAAAATGTTCTGTTAACTAGAATGATTGTGCACTTGTAACCTAAATATATTCAATATTTGAATAAGGAAAAATAAATAAAAATAATAATGATAATCCTAACTTAATATGAACATTAATATCAGAATATTTGGAAAATAAAAAATGTATATGTGGACCAATATTTGAGTCCGAAATTATTTATCTATAGTAGATTAAGTTTCTTCTGATTCATTTTTTTTTCTTCATGAAATGTCTTTAAAATGTCTCCCTCAAATTCTGTTAGGTTAGAAAAACCTTGTTGAATAAGATAAAATAGTCATAAACATGAAGTATAAATATTTTGTCCAATATTCTTCCCAAGAGGATCTCTTCTTTAACTTTGAATTTTCCTGATATTCTCTTTGCTCTTCATAGGAGCTTGTTATCCTCCATATTTATTTGATTTTAGATGCCATATCTGTAAAAGAGATTGCAGTATCATCACTCAGGAAAAAAATATTTACATTCATTGTTGTACCTTTTTTTCTCAACAAATGTTAAAACATTATGGGACACTAACTTTGTGAATTTGTTAAACTATATGTGCAATAATACTATCTTGCATTTCCTTCAAAGAGAACTTCTGTATGACAATGTACTGTCCTTATCCTGTCTAAGATGGCCTAAACTATAAAATATATGTACTGTGAAGTTTAGGTATGACAGGACGCAACACCTCCATTTGGTCATGATACAAACCCTTGTTTTCACAAAGAAAGGTTTAATATCACCCCAGATTTGACAATGGACTATGCCTTTGTTCTCATCCCTAAAATATTACAAATATACGTAACTGTATTGTGTGTTGAAGCTCTTATTCTAGTGTTAGACTGTTCGGCAGTCAAGTACTGGTTCTCTGTCCTTCTCTGTTCTTATGCTGGAAACGTGAGATAAAGACTTCTCAGATACAGATCAGCTGTATAAACATGTGTTGGTGTACATTCCTGAAGGTGTCTTCCTTTTACATCTATCTAAATGTGTTTGGAATGTGTTTGGATGATAAAGCTCTGAACCATAGAGGATATGTTTTACGACATTCTTTAAAACTATCTTCCTCAAAAATACCTTTTAGCGAGCAGAGACAGGTGTCTATACAATGATTTTGTTTGAGGTCACTGTGCTCGCTATAGCTTTAATTGCATAGTAAACACTTAGCAGTTGCTTTACATCTGACTCAAATTTTTTTTCCGAAAATGATAAAACTCTGCAGAAATAGGCAATTGTTTTCTCCTTACCTTTTAGTAATTGAGACAACGTTACTGAGATGGCATTCTCAGATACATGCATTTTCAAAACAATAAATACTTCAGAACAAACCTCAACTATATTTAGTGCTGAAGCATTCTGCAAATCTTTTTTCAACACTTCAAAGGCATTTTTCTCATTTGGACCCCATTGGTCAACTATATTACCTTTATTTCTCAAAAGATTATATAGTGGATTAACTTTTTCTGTTAAACAGTGTACAAACTCTTTGCAATGATTTATTTAATGCAAAAATTGATGCAATACCTTATGAGTTGTTGGCGTTGGAATTGCAGTGATACCTTGAAGTGTTTTTTGCAACAATTTTGTCTTGCCTTGACTAATTTGCATGTGAAGGTATTTCACTTGACATTTCATCAGCTGAACTTTTGTTGTGTTTAATTTTAAACCTTCAGCTTGTAACATCATAAACAACTCAGACAAAAGAGCCAATTGTTCATTGATATTCTGAGTACTCAGCAGAATCATATCCACATGCTGACAAATGTAGACTGGCCTAGAAAATTTTGAAAGTATTTTTGCTATAGTTTCATGAACTATACCATCACCAATACCTAGGCCAGGTATTAATTGAGTGAACCTATAAGTCTCTTTTCTGAATGTGAATGCGAGTTCGTACTGACAGCTATTCATTAAATGAACGGAAAAATGGCTTTTAATGATTTCTAGTACAGAGAACACTTTGTCCTCAGCATTCAAATTTAACTTTATGTTAGATTTATCAGGGAAAACTGGGTTATGTGCGATGTGTTTATTCAGTGTCCTTAAGTCAACTGATAAAGAATATGAATTATCAGCTTTTTTTATAGGCCAAATACAGTTAATTACCACTGATTTAGCTTTCTTTACAATTCCAAGTTGTACAAACTCTTGAATAATGGCAGAAAGTTGATCAATTGATTCTCGTGGTAACTCATACTGACTAAAGGGTCCTGAATCTTTTCTCTCAATATTCAACTCGGTATTTTTTAAAGTTCCAATGTCATTTTTAAACTTTGACCACAAACTTGGAAAATGTCAACTAAAACACTTCCTTTAAAGCACAATTACCATCAACATCAGGCCACTTTTGTTCTGTAGACATATTGGTAATGGAACCAACATTACTGTATAAGGAGGGATCAATAAGCATTGATTTGGGCCTAGATAGATCTTTCCAAATACTTTTATTAGCCAAATCAATCACCCACTTTTGTTCATTGATTACATCAATGCCGAGTACATTCTCTGCTTCGTGACAGACCCAAACATTGTATATATGGCTTACCATTCTCATCCCAAAAAAATGGTGCTACATATTGCAATGGCAGATAAATTAAATCCAGATGTGATTCTCTTTTTGACAATGGCAATAAAACCACTCATTCAGTGACAGTGTTGTCTGAACTGCTGTTAACAGTCAAATTACTAATCTTTTTGACTTCAGTGGCATAGGCCAATTCAGTCAAAATGTTATCTTGACATGAAAAAACAGGTTGAACAAAAGGGGGCGTGGCTACCACGCAGTAGCTCCGTGCCGCCGAGAGCCTACATCATATACCAGGATACTCTTACAGGCTGAGACTGGCATCGCTGGGCACCGCAACTCATACCCACCACGACGAGATGACCCGCAAACGCAAAGGTCTGCTGCAACTAAAAAAATTGCCACAGTTCTTTCCGCGGAACCCTCGAGGCCTAATCCAAGATGGCGCTGGCGGAGCCTCGCCCTCGGCTTCTAGCGGCTCCGGATCGGAGACCCCTAGCCCAGGAGTGCATAAGCGGTCGCCGAATCGATCTCCGGAGGCATCCACGCCTCTGTCCCTCAGCCCAGCAAAATCCAAGCCACGGATGGCAGATCATTTTGGCTCGTAACAGGTTAGTGGAGACGGTGACCAGCTAGAGGACACTAGGGAAATCTCGGACACCATAGATACATTCCCTACATCCAATCAACCTGTGTTCGACACCACGCTAAAGGACGTTGGTCTCCCTGCGCAGTACAATACACGCGGACATAATGGACTGCATGAGGGGGTTTAAATCAGACATTAATGAAATAGGTGCCCGAATTGACCACGTAGAACATAAAATGGGGGAATTTGCGACCACCATAAATTCTGTGGTTGATGCTCATAACGATCAATCGGACGAAGTGGCGTGGCTAAAAATGAAAGTCGCAGATTTAGAGGACAGGTCTAGAAGAAATAATCTCAAACTGAGAGGCATCCCTGAACTGATCTTACCAGGGCAACTATTACAATATGCCCAGGAGTTGCTAGGCACTTTCCTACCCGACCTGTCGACCTCTGACCTGGCAATAGACAGAATACACCGCCTGCCAAAACCACCCCATCTCCCGGATAACATCCCAAGGGATGTTCTCATGAGGGTCCATTTTTTCCAAGTCAAGGAGAAGTTTACTTCAGCCTTTCGGACCAACAAACAACCGCCTGAGCGCTATGCCAATCTCCAGGTATTCGCAGACCTGTCGCAACACACAATGCAGAAAAGGAAGGCACTATTGCCTATTACAAAAGCCCTCCGCAACCATGCTATCCTATACAGATGGGGATTCCCATGCAAACTTACCATATCCAGAGAGGGCCAAACAACGGTCATCGACAATCTTGAGGATGGTTTGGACTTACTCAGATTCTGGGATATACTCCCTGCTCAAACGGACGGTGTTCCAACTTCACTGGCCAAACTGCCGGTACATGATAACTGGCAGGTGGTATCACGTAAAAAGAAAACTGCGAATCGCAACATTTGAGCCCTGGTATACGTTTCAATTTGAGCTTTTTCTATCCTTTTTTTGAGAATGCTCTCGGTGACTGACTGCTGAACTTTGTGAGTTCTTGTTAGAACTGTTTTTTTTTTTGTTCTTTCTTCCTTATTTCACTAGTCTTACCCCTGTGTTCCTTGTCTTCTCCTTTTCTGTGTCTCTCCCACCCCCTGAATTCAATGTACACTTTCCCGAGATGGACTCTACGGTGTCAAGATCTTGTTGCCCAGAGAGGTGCAACCGGCCAGATTTGGACACTTGTGTTGCTGTGGAGATGCTTTCAAAGCAGAGAAGGTATGCTGACCACTACACGCCTCGTCTACTATTGATTCACAATGCAGAATTTTGTCTCATTTAATGTACATGGACTGAATCATCCAGCAAAAAGGGCATCCGCATGGAAAGAGGCTCAGAAGCTCCGTGCAGATGTTCTTTGCCTCCAGGAATCACACTTGCTAGCTTCTGACCCGCCGCCTTTCCGCAACAAACACTTCCCACATCTTTTTTGTGCCTCTGCTGCTCAAAAACGCAAAGGCGTCCTGATTGACATCAGAGATTCGGTTGCCTTTTCCCACACCCTCACGGTAACAGACCCGGAGGGCAGGTACCTTATTGTGGTAGGCTCACTCAACACTAAAATCTATACCATTGTGAGCTTGTATGCTCCCAACTCCCACCAGATAAGATTCTTCAAACGTCTGATCAAGAAAGTCAACGAAGTACGTCAAGGAGCTTTAATCTTATGTGGGGACTATAACATCACTGCTGACTTTAAAGTGGACTCTACTACCAGGTCTCGTAAACCCCTCCCCTCATTGCAGCGTTTGCTTCACGAGGAGGGTCTGTACGACATCTGGAGATGTCAACATTCTAATGAGAGAGATTATTCGTTTCATTCCTCCAGGCATAATACGTATTCAAGGATTGATATGATACTTGTTGATAAATTTCTGCTACAGGCCGTGTCCTCCTCCGCCATCCACGGCATCTCTTGGTCTGATCACGCTCCGGTCTCTGCTGTGGTGGCGGAGGGGAACAACCGCACTGTGTCTGGTGTCTGGAGGACGAATACCGAGCTATTTGGATCCCAGGCCCAGATGAGGGAAATCACTAAAAGCCTCGAAGATTTTTTTCTAATTAATACTAATTCGGTGGATGATCCTATGATCCTCTGGTGTGCACATAAAGCTTTTGTGAGGGGTTTATTACTTCAGCCTAGTGTTAGACTTAGGAAAGCAAGATCTTTAAAACTAGACTGTATCTTACGGGATATCAATTTACTAGATTCACAAAATAAATTATTACCCTTGCCCTACAGTGGCGCGTGAAATAGATGCTCTTCGCTCCGAACTAAGGCTTTTATTATTAGAAAATCATAATAAATTTGTTAATTATCTTAAGTTGACGCACTATTCAGCAGGCAATAGGGCAGGTAAGTATCTAGCACGCCGCCTAAAGGAACATAGAGCTCGCACCACTATTCCCTACTTACTCAACCCTGCAAACAAAAGTAAGATGTATAACCCTAAAGATATAGCGGATTCTTTCGCCCAATATTACTCCTCCCTATATAACATTAAATTAGACTCCAAAACTTCGCAGCCAACGACAGACGACATCAGAACTTTCTTAGATAGTGTTTCACTTCCAAAACTATCCGAAGATCAACTTTTCAGCCTTAATGCCCCAATCTCACAAGCAGAGATCCGGAGAGTCATCGGCTCCCTACCACTAGGCAAGTCTCCAGGTCCTGATGGCCTCCCGAATTAATATTACCGTAAATTTGCTGAAATCCTGTCCCCAACTTTACAAGCCATTTACTCCCAAGCGACTGCTTCCTCCTCATTTCCCCCTGAGATGCTTAGTGCCTATGTTGTCACTATACCTAAACTGGGCAAATCCCCAGATACCCCATACAATTTTCGCCCTATCTCACTTCTAAATACTGATGTGAAAATTTATGCTAAAATTTTAGCCCAGAGACTACTCCCTATATTGTCCACACTTATAAACCCAGACCAGTCAGGATTCACATTGGGACGCCAGGCGTCTGATGCCACTAGAAGGGTGATAGATGTTGTGTGCCATGCAAAGGTCTGTCGAACGCCTTCTCTGCTCCTCTCTTTGGACGTGGAGAAGGCGTTCGACAGAATACACTGGGGCTACATGAGGTCTGCTCTTGTTAAGTTTGGATTTGAGGGCCCTATCCTCTCTGCAATATTAGCCCTATATTCAACCCCTTCTGCAAAAGTGTATACCTCTAGTATCCTTTCCAAGCCCTTCACTATAACTAATGGTACAAGACAGGGGTGTCCCTTATCCCCCTCCATTTTCAATTTGCTAATTGAACCCTTAGCTGAAAAGATTAGGGCACACCCAGACATCCAGGGGTTCACCTTCCGAGATAAAAATCATAAAATAAATCTTTTTGCAGACGATATCATCCTGTTCATTACGTCCCCCGCAACATCTTTACGTCATACACAGACTATATTAGATCAATTTAGTACAATTTCATACTACAAAGTTAACAATACCAAATCCCTTATACTCCCTTTAGATATTCCAAGGGAGCTTCAACTTAACCTGCAACAGTTCTCTCCGTACTCATGGAAAGCAGATAGTATAACATATTTGGGACTTCAGATTACGGCGGACCCTAACAGATTAGCAGATGTCAATTACCTTTTGCTAATCCAAAAATGAACCTCTGAGACTAAACGCATCGCTAAAATAGAATTAACCTGGTCAGGACGATTGGCCTCCTTTAAAATGCTCTTGCTTCCGCAGGTTCTTTATGTGTTCTGTACCCTCCCCATACCACTTAAAGCCACCCACCTCAAATCACTTAACACCTTCTTAATGGCTACATATGGCAAGCAAAAAAACCAAGATGCTCTAAAACTCTTTTATTCAAGAATAGGAAAGCGGGAGGCATGGGGCACATTGAGATACAGGATTACTTCAGAGCAGGTATACTCACTCAGCTCAAAACCTGGTTTGATAGACAGTCATCTGCTCCCTGGTGGGACGTTGAACAGTCCATGTCTATGACAGGAGACCTTCTTGCTTTCCTGTGGTTCGACCGCTGGAGGCCCTTTCCCCTACGACAACTACCTCTCACACTGCAAGCCTCTCTTTGGGCATGGAGGGGCCTCCCGCGGATTGACAAACTGGAACCGGGAGTAGTTGCAGTACCCTTAGGTATTGAGATGCTCACTAAAGCGATTCCTAACCTTACCCTCCAAAGCTGGCAACTTAAAGGCATCACTCTAATATCTGACCTAATTTCTGAGGGACAAGTCAAGGATTTTAATACACTTAGAGCTGACTGTGACCTTGAGCTGGGTGAGATCTATAAATATGGTCAAGTATCCCATTTCCTGCGCTCACTTGAACGAGGATGTCTGGAAATTCTATACGAATAAGAATGCAAATGTAAAGGGTGTCTCCTTCTTTTATGGTCTCCTCCAGCATAAGAATGTGTTCATCAGATCCTCCCCTTATTTGAAGTGGGAAGGAGATTTGGGGAAGTTATACACATCGAAACAATGGCAACAAGCTGTTAACTCAATCTACAAAGCATCTAAATGCGTTAACCATTGGGAGTTATATCAAAAAATAGCCTTGAGATGGTACCTTACACCATACCGGCTGTCTAAATTTTCTGGTGAACGCTCCAATCTGTGCTGGAGAGGTTGTGGAGGAGTGGGTACTCTTAAACACGTTTTTTGGTCTTGCAAGCATTTGATTAGCTTCTGGAATAGTGTATTTAGATTGATCTCCTCCACTACGGGAATTATCTCGTCTTCTGAGCCTGGATTGGGCCTGCTAAACTTAGGAATAGAGGCCTTCCCTCCTCAATATCGCATGATCGTAACACACATTCTCCTAGCTGCCAGATCACTAATAACAAAAAAATGGAAATCAGATGAGGTGCCCAATCTCTCTGAAGTAATTGCAATTGTGAAAACTAATTGTGTATATGAAACTCTATTGCTTCAAAGGTCAAACAATGGTATAAGACGAGCTGATGCTTGGAAGGCGTGGAGAATCCAATTCCATTAACATACCATCATGTTCATAGTAGGTGCAATTGCTCAGGTCCATCTCAACCTCTCTAATCCTCCGTCCCCTGAACTTTCTCTTCCCCTCCCCTCTCCTGCCTTCCCTATCTTCTTCTCACCCTGCCTATAGACTAGTTCTCTTTGTTTCCTCTCTTCCTTTGTCTTGCTCTTAATATATGAGCTTAGTACTTACAGCCTATCTCATCGTTCTTTCTCCCTTCTCTCTCTTCTTTTTTTGTTATCCCTTTAACTCAACGGATGGAAAGCTTACTGACATCATATATGCTCGGTAGTACTTTATATAATGGTATGTAAAGAGTATAGTTGTTAATTTTGTACAAGAATGGATACAAAATTCGTCCATCTTTCCTATTTTGTCTAATTTGACTAAAGTTATGATATTGTTTATGCTGTATCTTTTCCTCTACATTGGATAATGTATGTCCCTGTCTCTGAAAACGTTAATAAAAACAATTTAAAAAAAAAACAGGTTGAACAAAAGCTGATTTTTCATTCTCCATATCTTTAGTTTTTATTTGTGAGTCTCTCTTAAATTTATGGAAATGTTTTCTCATATGGCCAGATCCATGACAGTAAAGACACGTGAGGGGGTCTCCTTGCCTCACTTGTCTGCACCTGTCCTTGTCATTCCTGTCTGCAGACTATTTTTGTCTCATTGAATTATAGCTACCGCATGTGTGAGATTGCTTTGATTCAATTGTCCCCCAAGTTTATCAATGAAGCTTACTATATCATTTAAATTTTGACGTTCCTGTGCTATGGCTACTGAAGTTGGGTCAAGGTATTTACATTTTTTTTAACTGGAGTCTGTAAGGATTCAAGTGTTTTAACTGATGGAACATCTTCGCCCATTTTACATAATAACAGTTGTCGTAGTCTGTATGAATCGTCACTATGTTTTTCCTGTCCATTGTCATCAATAATAGGTGACTTTGTTAGTCATCTAGCATAATGTGCAGGTAACAAAAGATAATATATATGATTACGCTGTTCTTCTTTAAGGTTGTACCAATCAGTGTAGGACTCAAATATGTCTGCGTTATAAAAAGCGTCCGCCCCTAAATCCTATGCTGGAATGTCCATAAAAATAATCATTAATTGGTCATGTATTTGTAACTTTAATTTTGCTGCATGGTCAAGTATTTTTTTTTCTAACCTCTGTTTCATCTTCAACGATGTCTTCACCTATTTCTGAATTATCGGGTATATAGGAAGTTTGAGGTTTTGTTTTTGATGTAGAGGCCTTCTTTTTGTCATCTTTTGTTAACACAGCAATCTGTGTCAATCTATTGTCATTCGGAAGTTTTACCAAAAGGTTTCTTTTAAAGTCAATTTGTTCCTCAAGATTCTCTATATAATTACAAAAAATCTCACAGTTAGGACAATTAAGAGAATATTGAGGCAAATTTTCATGTTTCCCTATGTTCTGTACAGTGTTACATTCTGTCTGCTGTAATGTATGCACATTTGTAGCAGGTAAATCAACATTAATAATCATTTTGTTAAATATACTTAACCAACTTTAGGATGTTAGATATTTTTTTGCGCTGCTTATTCATAGAAAATCTAGCTGTGTCTATCTGGACATTAGCCTGTAAACATTCCTTGTACATATATGCCCAAAGATGACTGTCATTTGGATAAAAAGACACATCTTTAAATTCAAGCTTACTTTCTCTAATTAATTCATCAATAAATTCCATGACTTTACTCACCGTATTTTAGAAGAAATTCTCGTCTTTAGCCGGCTCGGTTTCTTGGACCTTTCGTCCTCGTCTGATAGAACACAAACGCCTCTTTCTAGGTTCTTTGAAGGTTTTTTCCCGAGACTTGATCAATCATCAAAATGTGTTAGTCTCCCCCTTTGACAAGGAGCAGGGAAAAAACTGGCTGACTGTCGCCAATAGTGATGGATGAATTTCCGACTGGAGGTTTCGTTAACGCGGCCAAATGTTTGAGAACCGCAAAGTTTGCGGCGGACCCCATTGACTTTAATGGCTACTAGAAGAAGAATCCCCTGATGGTGGATTTTTAAGGCACGTACAACAATGTTTATAGAATAGTACAAGTTATTTTATTTCATAAAACACACAAAAGAAATATAGTATACAACTAAAATACATACCTTCTCACATCACGGGTCACGTGCCCACCAACTACACGAAACCCAGACCCTCTCACACGGACTGGTCTCTGCTATGCCTACTAATCGCAAGGAGATCCATTCTAAAGAATTGGACTTCATCTCTTCTCCCCACTGTCGCCCAGATTCAAAGAGAACTCCTCTCTCTCCTGTACAAGGACCGATGTAACGCCAACTTCTGTGACGAAAAATCGAAATCTCACTTCTTTACGATGTGGTTTCCCTTCATGTCCTCCACTCTTCCTCCGGAAGACAAAACCACTATGGATCTCTTCACCTTCTTCTACTACGGTGCGCACCAATCAGACTCAGGGGCTTCAACCACCCCATCTATAGTCTAACCTGCCTCCAGCGACCTACTGGTTACACCTCTTGGATCTTCCTCTCTCAGGGACTGTTTTCAAGGATCTCACACCTCCCCCCTCCTTCCCCCCTTCTTCCCCCCCTTTATTTTTCCTTTTCACCTTTTAGCTTCCTGAGATCTCATAATATGTTACCTAACAAAACTCGGGAAATGTCAATATCCATGTAAATATTGCTATTGCAACTAACTCTTACAACAGGATCCATCCAGTTAGTAACATGTCAAAATATTACTCTGTTGTGCTGGTTGCACTGTTTTCTGTCTGTTAACGTTCAGCTCACCTTGCTCTGGTTTAATTAATTCCTGCTTATGGTATGAGTACGATCTGTTCATCTATGTACCTCATCTGCGATGATGGTCCTACGATATCGTGCATGTATCTGTTGCATTTGTATTTTTCTTTTTCTATTTCTCAATAAATACTTAAAAAAAAAAATACATACCTAAGTGTATACATATACAACCGGTATTTATAATGTTATACAGCACTTGATTATGCCATATAGTCCATGTAGAGAAGATCACCCTACACGTTTCTGAGCTTTAACAAAGCATGTCCTTCTTCAGGGGTGTAAATACCGTATTTACATGGAATCTAATAAGTAACAGGGGACACGGTGTAAGAATTAAAATATTATTGGCCAGGCAGGAATACAGGCATAAATACAGTGAATGGTTACCAGACAGAAGAACTTTACAAATACTTACAATACTAGTAAGGAAGATGATATTGTCCCAAAGATATTGTTTAATAAAAACAAATAATTACAGATGACCACACGTGTAAGTGTTCAAGGGGGTATCCCAAGACCTGTCTGCATGGAGGCAAATGGTATAAATATCGTACCAGTTTGGTACCAACCAAAAAAGGTTATATGATCCACCCAAAAATGCTTCTAAGGGGAAGAATTTTTTTTTTATATTATTTAATTTCAGAAAAATTCTATTTAAATTTCATTTTTAATAATAATCCCTCAATAAGTAGAAAGCCAAAGAACAAACGGGGAAACACTGGGGCTGACAAAAATGCTAGACAGGGAGGACCAGAAGAGGAGGAATAAAAAAAAGGAAAATACCACATTTTAAAATATGGAGAGTATTGGGAGGTATATATGGGGAAAAACATAGAGGGCTATAATTAATAAAGAAAGGTTACATAATATAATATAGTATTAACTGACTGGTCCGTAGTATCAAAAATATTTATGGTGCAAATAGTATGTCAGAATATATATATTCAAAACAATAATTTTATATATAAAAAAAGAAATAGAGAACTAAAAAGTTCAATCTCTATAAATATCTAACCTCTACTGGCAGAATATAGATATAGTAAATGGGAAAAATCCCTGTAGCAAGTGGAGTAAATTTCAATGATTATAGGAATATTATTGAAGGGTATTGACTTTAATGGCAGGCAAACCTTAAAAACCTACAGGTCATATTTTCAGCCACAAAATACTTACTAGCTGTGCACACATAGTCCTGCCACATGGACACTGACATAACAAAAGTATTAAGTGAATCTGGGATCGACAATGACAAGCATTCTTTTTTTATCTGTGAAATTTTGACAATTTAGGAGCGCATGAAGGCCATGGAGGAGAGGCAAGGTCAGGGCAGGCTATGAAGGGGGTGCAGGAGATGATCAGTGCCACAGTCAGGGCAGCCCAGTCCTGTGCCAGTGTCCCAGTGTGCCAACCTGTGCTTGAGCCCCTCCCTCTGCCCGGCCCTTACCCCCACCTATGCAGGGCTCCACTGCGGTGGTCCGGAGGTGCCAGTCCAGTGCTGATCCTCACCGTGATAGAGAGCACTGACACCAGCACCGAGATAGAGAGCACTGACAGTACACCAGCACCGTGATAGAGAGCACTGACACCAGCACCGTGATAGAGAGCACTGAGACCACACTAGCACCGAGATAGAGGGCAATGACACCACACCAGCACCGTGATAGAGAGCACTGACACCAGCACCATGATAGAGAGCACTGACACCACACCAGCACCGAGATAGAGGGCACTGACACCACACCAGCACCAAGATAGAGAGCACTGACACCACACCAGCACCGAGATAGAGAGCACTGACACCACACCAGCACCATGATAGAGAGCACTGACACAAGCACCGAGATAGAGAGCACTGACACCAGCACCGTGATAGAGAGCACTGACACCAGCACCGAGATAGAGAGCACTGACACGAGCACCGAGATAGAGAGAGACCACTGACACCAGCACCGAGATAGAGAGCACTAACAGCAGCACTGATACCAGCAACTCGCTGCAGGACCCAAAAATATGACACCGCTCAACCTCTTCAAACAGGAGGGTATAGGCATATAGTACGGTGTGCTTTTTTTGTACAAGGAAGTGAGCCAAAGGTAAAAAAAAGATCTGTGTGCTAGATTAAATAAATAGTTTATAGAGTTATGCATATACATGGTCTACTGGTCACATGTGTTGAATTCCTCCGAGATCCATGCCTCATTTATTTTTATAAATGTGAGGTAGTCAACACTGTCGTGAGCTAGGCGAGTGCGCTTATCGGTCACGATCCCACCTGCTGCGCTAAACGTCCTTTCGGACAGGACACTGGATGAGGAGCAAGCCAACAGTTCCATTGCAAATTGGGCAAGTTCTGGCCAGAGGTCAAGCCTGCCCACCCAGTAGTCCAGGGGTTCATCACTCCTCAGAGCGTCCACATCGGCCGTTAACCTGATGTAGTCGGACACCTGTCAGTCTAGGCGTTCCCTGATGCTGGATCCGGATGACACCTGTTCTTGGGTCGGCTGAAAGAATGACCTCATATCAGAAGTCACCAACACATCTTCAAACCGCCCTCTTCTTGCAGGCGCTGTTGGATTGGTACCGGCAACTCTTTCTCTGGGAGTAGAAATTCCTCCCCTGCCAGCGCATGCAAAAGCAGAATGCATAATTTCTTGAAGTAAGGCCTGGAAGTGCTCCATTCTGACGGCCCTCTGTGACGGTGGTAACATTTCCAACATTTTGTGTCTGTACCGGGGGTCTAAGTAAGTTGCCACCCAGTACTGGTCCTTGACCTTTATGCTTTTTATACAGGGATCCCTGTTAAAACACTGGAGCATGAAGGCCCCCATTTGCAGTAAACTGGAAGCGGTGTGGTGGCCTGGCTCCTGCTCATCATCCAGGATAATGTTGTCCTCCTCATTCTCCTCTCCCCATCCACGCACAACAACAGGGATCCCAGAAAGGTTTAAAGCATGCTCTTCTTGCTCCTCCTCATCCACCCCGGCACCATCCTCCTCTGACTCCTCTTCAGACTCCTGTTGTTGACTTGTCTCAGACAGAGTAGCCCCCCCTGGGAATTCATCCAGCATTGCGACTTCCTCATCTTCCTGCTCCTCCACGGCTTGATCAATGACATGACGCAATGCACGCTCCATAAAGAAGGCATAAGGTACCATGTCATTGATGTCATTGTCATGGCTGTGACTGACCAGTTTGGTGATCTCATCAAATGGCTGCAAAAGTCTGCATGCATCGCACAGGAGCAGCCACTGGCACGGTGAAGAAAAACAAGCTCCCCAGAACCTGTTCTGCCGCAGAGTTCATACAGGTAGTCGTTAACTGCACGTTTCTGCTGGAGCAGCCTATCAAGCATATAGAAGATTGAGTTCCATCGCGTCGGGCAATCACAAATAAGACATCTGACCGGCAGACTGTGTCGCCGCTGAATGTCAGCAAGGCGAGCCATGGCCATGTAAGATCTTCTGAAATGGGCTGAGATTTTCCTTGCCTGCCGCAAGATATCCTGGACCCCAGGGTATTGAAAAACGAATCGCTGCACGACCAAGTTTAAGACATGTGCCATGCATGGCACTTTTGTAATTTTGCCCTGTTTCAATGCACTAAGCAGATTGGCACCGTTGTCACACACCCCTTTACCAACTGTGAAATTGAGCGGTGTTAGCCACTGATCTGCCTGTGAATGCAAAGCTGAAAGGAATGCAGGGCCAGTGTGGCTCTTGGCTTCCAGGCACAACAGACGCAGCACAGCATGGCAACATCTCACCTGGTATGTTGAATAGGTTCTGGGGAGCTTGGGCAGCGCAGCGGAAAAGGAGGGGTCAGCCGAATTGTAGAGTGAGGAGGATGGAGTAGGAAGAGGAGAAGAAGAGGCAGGCCTGCATGAAATCCGTGGCGGTAAAACCAATCTACATGGGTACCACGGGTTTCATGCTTAACAGCCGTCAGAAGGTTCACCCAGTGGGCAGTAAATGTGATATACCTTCCCTGCCCATGTTTGCTAGACCACGTGTCTGTGGTCAGATGTATCTTGGCACCGACACTGTGTGCCAGAGATACATTCACTTGCCGCTGAACATGGCCATATAGCTCTGGGATGCCCTTCTGTGAGAAATACTTTCTTCCTGGGACCTTCCATTGTGGTGTTCCAATGGCCACAAATTTTCGAAAGGCCTCCGAGTCCACCAGTTTATATGGCAGTAGTTGGCGGGCTATGAGTTCTGACAAGCCAGCCGTCAACCGTTGGGCAAGAGGGTTTTTTGGCGTCATAATTTTTTTACGCTCGAACATTTGGCCCACTGAAGCCTGCCTTTTTGCAGAAAAATGTGAGGACGGCATGATGGAAAGGGGAGTGGAGGACAATTGTGAAGAGAGAGGAGAAGGAGAAGTAGAAGACGAGGCTGGACGGTGAGAGCCTGGAGTGTGGCTTTGTGGGTTCCGTTGCTCCCACTGGGCCCGGTGATGGCAGCTCATGTGACTTCTTAAGGCGGTCATTCCTAGGTGAGTGTTGGGCTTACCACGACTTATGCGTTGACTGCAAAGATTGCAGATGGCAACACTATTGTCAGCAGCGGACACGTTAAAAAAAGCCCACACTGCGGAGCCATGTACCGGCATCCTGGGAGCGCCAGATGTGACCGTACATGGTTGATGCCTCGCTCCTGATACATTAGCAGTCTGCTTTTTCCCTCCTGTGCAATCTATGTTCCGCCTGTTTCTCCTCCCTATCTGCTGGTCCATATCTCCCTCTGAACTCCCCTCTTCTTCCTCTCTTGTGGGCACCCACGTGACATCACTAGACACGTCATCATCGACGTTGCCTTCCCCACCGATATAATTAGAGATCTCGGAGTAGGCAGCAACATCGGGGACCAACCTCCTCCTTGGGCTTATCTGGGTACTGTCATCAGAGTGCTGAGTGGAGGTTGTTGCTACCTCCTCTTCCTGATCCAATGCTAAGAATAGCTGCGCATCGGAAATGTCTTGATATGGATCGGAAAATAATTCCTGTGACTCAAGTGGAAGGTATATGGTGGTGGTGGTGTTGGTGGTAGTGTCTTTGGGGGTGCACACAGTAGAGAGTGAAGAGGATGCAGATCGAGAGGATGAGGAGGGTGCAGAAGAGTAAGGCTGAGCGAGCCTGGTGCATCCTTTGACGTAATCGCACGCACCTTCTGCAATTTGCCACTTTGGCTGAAGCCTGTTGCTCCTGCCCTACCCCTACCACCCCTGCGGAAGGGCCTGCCTCTTCCTCTGCCTGTCATTTTTTAAATGACCCTGTGACAAAAGTCTCTAGAGAAGTGCAGTATGTATGCGGAAGAAGGTATATAACACCCCGCTTCAATCTGTCGTTTTTGGGAGCCACTGGTCTATCACACCAGTTATAATACTTTTTTTTAAATTGCGTTTGTCACTCTTTGTAGTATCGCTGCAGAACCACTCAGCAGTCACAATGCTGCACAGTGGAAATGCACTATACAATGCTTTCTATGTGTGCAAGTATTTTATACGTGTATTTCACCCCTATATACTGCGCACCAAATAGTACACCTATACCAGTCCTTAAAAGGACCTTTGTGGACCTAGTAGCTAGTGATTTGCAGACTGTCCCTTAGTCCCTACACTGATAAAAGACAGCTAAAGAATCGGTCAGCAGTCAAGTATAATAGACTTTCTATATTTGAAAGAAAGTATATTATACGTGTACAACTCTATATACTGTACACCTATACCAGTCCTTAAAAGGACCTTTGTGGACCTAGTAGCTAGTGATTTGTAGACTGTCCCTACTCCACACAGCGTTCCATCCCTACACTGACAAAAGACAGCTGCAGAATCGGTCAGCAGTGCATTCAGCAATCACCAGCACAGCAGTCAGCAGCAGTGCACCAGAACCCTATATACTGTACATCTGTACCAGTCCTTAAAAGGATTTGTGTCACTACAGTCTGTCCCTGCTCCACACAGCAACCTCTCCCTACAGTGACAAAAGACAGAATGGGTCTTTTTATAAGGTAGGGGGAATGTCCAATTGTCCATGTGCTGAAATGTCTCAATTGGCTGTCCTGTACCCCATGATGGATGTGTCATCATGGGTCAAAGTTCTTTCACAATAAAAACGCATATGTCCACCAGGTGAACAGCGCCAGAAGTCCGCCGGTTTGGCGAAATGCAAACATGCAAAATTCGCCGCGAACTGACCGCCGGGCAAACCTCAAGGCCATCCCAAGTCGCCAATGTAAAATGTAGAGAAATCTTCTCTTCTCAAAGACACATGTTATGTCAACAGTGTCTTAGTAGGCATTTTGTTCAAAAGTTCAATAGCCAGGCTGCCTTTAAACAAAGCGTGAGTTTATTGTCACACAGTTGGCATCACAAATACAATGTAAAAAGTATAATAGTTCAGTTCACTGTGGGTAAAAATATATGAAATAGAATAAATAGTTATAAAGCTGTAATAATCTTATGAAAGCATGTGTTCTTCATGGCTGCTGCCTTCTGTCTCCATGCTGTCTTGTGCCATCCAAGAAGAAGCAGGAAATTATGTGCTTAGACTTCTGGCAGAATTCAGCTGTTCCAACGTATCAGTCTTTGTGTGAATATGTCAGTATCAGCTTCTGGAAGGTGTGTGTGTGTGTGTGTGTCTGTCTGTCTGCCCTTCTGTATAGAAATGTTGGCTTTATATTTTACATGTGAAAGTCATAACCTCACAAAAACTTAGAACCTTGTATGGCACACATTCATTTCTGCTAACTTCAGCAATATGCTCTACAAAAGTAGATACTAACTCAGAGAGTCATATGGAGCTTGGTTGACAAGCCCACATGTGACTCCATACTTGAAGTAATGTGCTGATCATGTAATGTCATATAACCAAACATCTACATAATATGAACACATACAGTTGCAAAAAAAATGTATGTGAACCCTTTTGGAATGATATGGATTTCTGCACAAATTGGTCATAAAATGTGATCTGATCTTCATCTAAAGTCACAACAACAGACAATCACAGTCTGCTTAAACTAATAACACACAAAGAATTAAATGTCACCATGTTGTTATTGAACACACCATGTAAACATTCACATTGCAGGTGGAAAAAGTATGTGCACCCTTGGATTTAATAACTGGTTGAACCTCCTTTAGCAGCAATAACTTCAACCAAATGTTTCCTGTAGTTGCAGATCAGACATGCACAATGGTCAGGAGTAATTCTTGACCATTCCTCTTTACAGAACTGTTTCAGTTCAGCAATATTCTTGGGCTGTCTGGTGTGAATCGCTTTCTTGAGGTCATGCCACAGCATCTCAATCGGGTTGAGGTCAGAACTCTGACTGGGCCACTCCAGAAGGCGTATTTTCTTCTGTTTAAGCCATTCTGTTGTTGATTTACTTCTCTGCTTTGGGTTGTTGTCCTGGTGCAACACCCATCTTCTGTTGAGATTTAGCTGGTGGATATATGGCCTTAAGTTCTCCTGCAAAATGTATTGATAAACTTGGGAATTCATTTTTCCTTCAAAGAGAAATAAGTCCAGGCCCTGACGCAGCCCCAAACCATGATGCCCCCACCACCATACTTCACAGTTGGGATGAGGTTTTGATGTTGGTGTGCTGTGCCTCTTTTTCTCCACACATAGTGTTGTGTGTTTCTTCCAAACAACTCAACTTTGTTCCACAGAATATTTTGCCAGTACTGCTGTGGAACATCCAGGTGCTCTTGTAAACGTGCAGCAATTTTTTTTTTCGACAGCAGTGGCTTCCTCTCTGGTATCCTCCCATGAAATCCATTCTTGTTTAGTGTTTTTACATATTGTAGATTCGCTAACAGGGATGTTAGCATATGCCAGAGACTTTTGTAAGTCTTTAGGTGACACTCTAGGATTCTTCTTCACCTCATTGAGCAGTCTGCGCTGTGCTCTTGCAGTCATCTTTACAGGACGTCCACTCCTAGGGAGAGTAGTAGCAATGCTGAACTTTCTCCATTTATAGACAATTTGTCTTACCATGGACTGATGAACAGCAAGGCTTTTGGATATACTTTTATAACCCTTTCCAGCTTTATTCAAGTCAACAATTCTTAATCGTAGGTCTTCTGAGAACTCTTTTGTGTGAGGCATCATTCACATCAGGCAATGCTTCTTGTGAAAAGCAAACCCAGAACTGGAGTGTGTTTTTATAGGGCGGGGCAGCTGTAACCAACACGTCCAATCTCATTTAATTGATTGGACTCCAGTTGGCTGACACCTCACTCCAATTAGCTCTTGGAGATCTCATTAGTCGAGGGGTGCACATACTTTTTCCACCTGCACTGTGAATGTTTACATGGTGTGTTCAATAAAAACATGATACCATTTATTTATTTGTGTGTTATTAGTTTAAGCAGACTGTGATTGTCTATTGTTGTGACAGATGAAGATCATATCCCATTTTATGACCAATTTGTGCAGAAATCCATATCATTCCAAAAGGGTTCACATACTTTTGTTTGCAACTGTATTAGCAACTTTACATTAAGTAACTATATACTAATACATATTAATATGACTGAGACTACTCTAAACTTAACTGGATATAATCCACAATGTATTATTCCTTTAGCTACGTAGATACGTGTCTATTTTTGTCTTCTGATGACATTCTATACCAAGATACCTTATATGTCATCTTCATACACCAGAAATGTATTATTAACTCAGCTTCAGATGAGTATATTTTTCACTGAACGTTTGATCAAGGTCATTCACACATACTATTTATAATGACTAATCATAAAACCATATTATATTATATGATATTATATTATATTATATTATATTATATTATGTTATAGTATATTATTATATTTGTGGCTAGCTTGTTTTACAAGCTTGCCACAAATATAATATCACATCTATAAGTGCCGAATTATTAATTTGGAATACTATTCTAACAGTATCACAATAGAAAGAAGATGGTTACAAGTAGATGTATCCCAACATATTTCACCAGTGATGGCTTCCTCAGGGGAGTGTTTGGGACCACCAAAAATAACCCAGCTCTAGCACAAAATACAAAACAGAATATCAGTTAATTATACAAATAATAAATGTACAAAGGTATAAAAATTCCAAAAGACGCAAAACAGCATTTGTCATGGTTTGAAAGAGACACAGTACCTACCTCTGTCAGTCTCAAACAAGGAAATGGACAAAAAAACCTGCTGTGGCTGTTCACAGTCTCCTTCGCACTATCCCTATCTATAGGGATATCAGCGACCCACTATATGCGATTTGTATATGCTCTATAACTATTTTTAATTTAACCCTTTGTTCATTTCTCTGTACTAAGAAATAAACTGTATATATAACTTTTACATGTAACAATTATTTCAAAGACTGCAATAATCCCAATCCTCCTCTTTCATTATCTTCCCTAATTGGGATGAGATGCGTGATATTCTAGAGCCACTCAGACCACTTCCAGGTGCCTACATCCAATCAGGTGTTTCAATACACCACACCCATCTGGGTGACTCTACTACTATCTCATAAATCTCATCTCATACTATCTCATAAATGATTGCTTTTTTCACTGTTTGCATTTAAAGTTCATTGAATTTATTCTAACTGGTTTTTAATTTATAGTAATTCACTTTTTTCTCCTATTTTGTTTTTCCTTTTATTCATACAGCCTATGTACTGAATTGAATTGAATTCTCCTTTTTGATTTTACAGTGACCACTGTTAGGGCAATATCGTCTTACTATGGCCAATTTTTGTGGAGAGGCCTGGGAGGGATTTATGCATTAGATACAATCATCACAGAATATTACTGATATCTCTGAAGTGGATTTGGATAAATCTTTTTGCGTTTGTTGGAGAAAAAGGTCAGAATTTTCTGGCACAAGCAATATTTCAAAAAATATTCAGAAAATAAAATTGTCCTTTGGGGACTTAGTATACAATTTTTTCCCATAAATAATAGCAATCATTTCAAATATTTTTTCAGAGAAATCAATGATTCACTTAAATCTATATGGGAACAAAATTTACAAAATTGCTAATTTGAAATGATTGCTACCTTATGCAACCAATATCAAAATGAGATTAGGAACCTGTATTTACAAATCAATCTCTGGTATGAAGGCTATGTTTGTATTGTCTCTTCCCCTTTGTTTTTACGCAAAGAAAAAGAACTGCTTGATTATTTAGAGGAATATACCTTAGACATCATAAATGTGAAGAAGGTAAATCTGCATATGATAATGGGTATGCCTATAATTGTAGTCAACCCGCTTTCAGCAAATCAATGAATCGCTCTTCCACATATGCAGCACCCCAAACTACTCATGATGTACCTAATATGTCTTCTGTTTCCTCAGCTGTATCCAGTAAATCCCCTGTCTATCGGGATCTGTCTCAAGACAGGCTTTCTAAAAAACGTAATGGAAATTTAGAACTAGCATCATCGGATTCACTTCAAGGCACACTCAGATCTACAATCACTCGGAGATCCCAAATTACTCGTTCTAAAGCAAATGCACTTCAACCCACTTCACATGTTGATAATGTATCCGCATCTGCCTCTAATTCGGTACTCATGACTAGGGCTTTGGCCCTACCGTTGTCACCTTCACCAAGTTTGATCCCTACCAGGAGGGTAAGTGAACCAAACCTCCTCTCTCTTTTTCTTCACAGCACTTTGGCTATAGAACCCAAAATAGCCCCTATTTTTTTGTGAAAACTCCGGACCAATCCCCTAGCCCGACCACCTCGGTTGCACTGTCCCAACCCCTCATGGAGACACCAAACTAGAAGTTATCAATTTGTTCTCTGCATCAATTCAACTATTGATGAAACTGAAGTGTTAAACTGGGTTTAAAATTTTGTCCCCAGGTTGATGGCAACAAATTCCAAATGATCAAGGATATACATCTTTTTGCCAGGAAACTCATGTTTAAAGTCATATATGATAACCCCTTGACCAATTCTATTTATTTGTCTAATACCCCCACTGAACAGCTCATTCTTGAGACTGACAAACTCCAGGCAATTGGGGTTCTAATGGAGCTGTGGGAGGAGACTCACACATATTTGGGGGCGCCACTTATCCCTCCTTTGATAGGCGTGTGTGCCACAGGTGTCACCTTCCCCCTGCCCCCATCCTTTAGACCTAAATTACAGAAATTCCAGATTCTTACGAATAACTCCAATATTTGGGCATTTGTGGAACAGACCACTAAAGAGATTAATACACTTGATCTTAATATCAGTAACAATACTAATAACCTTTCTGTTGGCCAAAAAATGGCCATCAAATCTCTTCAGAACAATGCCCTTACTGTAATTAAACCAGCAGATAAGGGTGGAAATGTGGTGGTTATGAATGCTGATGATTATGAAATCATGTGTTGTAACATTCTCAATAACAGAGAATGGTACCAACCTATATCTAAACATCTGATTGACAATTTTAATCTGGAATACTACTCCCTAATCGTTAAAGCTTATAAAAAGGGACTTATCAACAAAGACACATGGAACTCAATGTTAAAGAACCAAGAATTCCTATGCTATATGCACTTCCCAAAGTGCACAAATCCATGACTAACCCACCAGGTAGACCAATTGTGTCTGGTTGTCAAAGTCTTAGTAAAAAACGCCAGTGCACTTGTCGATAAATATCTCTACCCTCATGTATCTTCCCTATCCTCTTACATCAAGAATACTATTAACCTTCTACAAAGTATTGAAGGCATGCATGTTCCTCAAAATACCTGGCTTGTTGCCATAGACAGAGAGCCTGTATAATGCCATTTCACATGCTAAGGGTATTGAAATTATAGGGAGTAATTTACAAGAAAGAGGTATTTCTGCTCATAAGTACTATCTGTTCATCCTGGAATTACTGAATTTCATCCTGACCCATAACATATTTCTCTTTGAATCTTCCTACTTCCTCCAGGTGCAGGGGGTTGTGATGGGTACTAGATGTGCCCCATCGTATGCCAACCTGTACCTGGGGGGTGGGATGGCTATTTTCACGTGATGGCATATCTATTTACCTATCCCACGTAATTTTGTGGTACAGGTAAATCAATGATGTTTTGGTCCTCTGGTCTGGCACTAGTGATGAGCTAACACAATTTATGAAAATTCTATCTGAGAATTCTTATAACCTCAAATTCACCATGGAATGTAGCCAAAATGTTATTAAATCTTTGGATCTCAAGATTGCCATTGACAAGGATGGCTTTTCTATTTCTCTCTTTTTCGGGAACCGTCCTTAGGGAATAACATTTTGCATGCCTCTAGTGGACACCCCCAATCGCTCTTAAAAAGCATTCCATTTAGCCAATATGTCAGATTTAGAAGAAATTGTGCTCAAGATGAGGATTATCAGATAGCAACTAATGGACTGTACACTAGATTAAAAAACAGAGGTTATAGTCATAGTTTGCTTAAAAGAGCATATAATAAGGCTTCTAAATGGGACAGGAGAGACTAAATCTCAAACTACTCAATAACCTGTTAGCATTATAACACAATATTCTAGACACCATGCATATTTTCGAAATATCTTAACCCAATATTGGTCCTTATTTTGGGCCGATACATCTGCACAAAAATATATCAAACAACCCGAAATTACTTATTAGTGGGCTCCTTCTCTCAGTGGCAGATTGGTTCATAGCAGCTTGGACCCTGGTAGTTTTCACTACCCATCCCAATCTGGCACTTTTGCTTGTAAAAAATGTGATGTATGTCCCTTTATTCTAGATGGTCACATTGACTCTCTTCCTAATAGTCATACACATACCCATCCTTATAGAATTTCATGTCAGAAAATTGGAGTAATATATTTGGCCAAGTGCCTATGCTGGAGTTTCTATATAGGCAAAACGAAATTACCGTTTTATTAATGAATCAAGGACCACACTACCCCTATTTCTAAAGGGCTCATGACCACTGCTATTAGTCATCATGTTGGCCTTGAACACAATTTTGATCTCAATATGATCAAGTTCCCTGCTCTCGAACATGTACCTGCACATGTAAGAGGCGGTGGTATTGATCGTACCCTCCTGCAGTTTAAATGCTATCAGATACTCTGGACTCAATGAATACATCAGTTTCAAATCATTTCTATAATTCATATATCATTGCTGTACTTGTCACTTGGTATTGCTGTTGTAACAATGTATGTGTCATAATTAGGGATGGGCTTTATGTTCGGGTCGAACATGAGTTTGACTCGAACATTGGCTGTTCACCTGTTCGCTGAATAGCGAACAATTTGGGGTGTTTGCGGCAAATTCGAAAGCCGCAGAGCACACTTTGAAAGTTTATGGGAGAAATCAAAAGTGCTAATTTTAAAGGTTAATATGCAAGTTATTGTCATAAAAAGTGTTTGGGCACCTGGGTCCTGCCCCATGGGACATGTATCAATGCAAAAAAGTTTTTATAAGGGACATTTTTTTCGGGAGCAGTGATTTTAGTAATGCTTAAAGTGAAACAATAAAAGTGTAATATTCCTTTAAATTTCGTAACTGGGGCTGTTTATATTATGCCTGTAAAGTGGCACATGTTTCCGATATTTAGAACAGTCTGACAGCAAAATTACATTTATAAAAGAAAAAAGTCATTTAAAACTACTTGCGGACAGGGATGAGCTTTATGTTCGAGTCAAACTAATGTTCGAGTTGAACATTGGCTGTTCGCCAGTTCGCTGAACAGCAAACAATTTTGGGTGTTCACTGCAAATTTGAAAGCCGTGAAACACAATTTAAAAGTCTATGGGAGAAATCAAAAGTACTCATTTTAAAGGCTTATATGCATGTTATTGTCATAAAAAGTGTTACGGAACCTGGGTCCTGCCCCAGGGGACATGTATCAATGCAAAAAAAAGGTTGTAAAATGTTTTTTTTTTCTGGAGCAGTGATTTTAATAATGCTTAAAGTGAAACAATAAAAGTGTAATATTCCTTTAAATTTTGTATCCGGGGGTGTCTATAGTATGCCTGTAAAGGCATAGAACAGTCTGACAGCAAAATTACATTTCTAAAGGAAAAAAACATTTTTTTTTTTTTAATTTTGGTTCTGGGTTCCCCTGTGGGGAAATCCCCATGCTGTTTTTATCAAAGAACTTTTATGTGTATTGTGGACCGACAATTCATTGTAGCCGTGAGTAGTTTTAAATTACTTTTTTTCCTTTAGAAATGTCATGTTGCTGTCAGACTGTTCTAAACATGGGAAACATACGCCCCTTTACAGGCATACTATAGACACCCCCCAGGTACACGGTCCAGTCGCGGGTCCCGCAAACTCGATCGCCGTGGGGATTCCCGCGATCGTCTCGGGGCGGCTGAACGGGGAGATGCCGTTGTAAACAGCATCTCCCCGTTATGCCTAGCAACAAGTGACGCTGATCTCTGCTCCATGTGATTGGAGCAGAGATCAGTGTTCACTAACACAAAGCCCAGCCCCCCACAATTAGTAACACGCCCCTAGGACACACTTAACCCCTACACTGCCACCCCCTGGTTAACCCCTTCGCTGCCAGTGTCATTTACACAGGAATCAATGCATTTGTATAGCATTGATTGTTGTATAAATGACAATGGTCCCAAAAATGTGTCAAAAATGTCGGATGTGTCCGCCACAATGACGCAGTTACAATAAAAATCGCTGATCGCCGCCATTACTAGTAAAAAAAAATATTAATAAAAATGCCATAAGACTATCCCCTATATTGTAGATTTTTACCCAAATTTTTTTTAAAAAATACGTATCGGCCTAAACTGAGGGAAAAAAAAATTTTTTATATGTTTTTGGGGGATATTTATTATAACAAAAAGTAAAAAATGATGCGTTTTTTTCAAAATTATCACTCTATTTTTGTTTATAGCGCAAAAAATAAAAACCGCAGAGGTGATCAAATTTATTATAACAAAAAGTAAAAAATAATGCGTTTTTTTCAAAATTGTCGCTCTATTTTTGTTTATAGCGCAAAAAATAAAACCCGCAGAGGTGATCATATACAACCAAAAGAAAGCTCTATTTGTGGGGGAAAAAAGCACGTCAATTTTGTTTGGGAGCCACATCGCACGACCGCGCAATTGTCAGTTAAAGTGATGCATTGCCGAATCGCAAAAAGTGGTCTGGTCTTAAGCCAGCAAAATGGTCCAGTCTGAAAGTGGTTAAGCATTATTAAAATCACCGCTCCCGAAAAAAACAGCAGTTTTTAAAACTTTTTTTGCGCTGATACATGTCCCCTGAGGCAGGACCCAGGTCCCCAAACACTTTTTATGACAATACCATGCATATAAGCCTTTAAAATTAGTACTTTTGATTATTCATTTTTGTGTCCCATAGACTTTAATAGTGTTTGCATGTTCGAAGAAATTTTTGCCTGTTCGCATGTTCTGCAAACCGAAGTCCAAAGTCTAAATCAATAAATTCATTTTTCTCGTAATATTTGATTGCTACTGACCATTGAGCCAGCATAAAAATAGTACATGATTCTTTATTCAGTACTAGTCTTATTGGTCTTTCTCTGATCCCTCTCCTCTATCTCTCCATGCAATGTGTCTGGCCAGACCAATTTTCAGCTTTCAGAGCTCTCACAGTTTGAATGACAATTACTCAGTCATGCAACACTGTACCCATATGAAACTTGCGTCCTTTTTTCCACACAAATAGAGTTTTCTTTTAGTGGTATTTAATCACTAGTGGGTTTTTTATTTTTTGTGCTATAAATAAAAAAAAACGTACATTTTGTGAAAAAAATTACGTTTTCTTTATTTCTGTCATAAAATTTTGCTAATTAGTAATTTTTCTTCATAAATTTTGGCCAACATTTATACTGCTACATATCTTTGGTAAAAATAACCCACATTAGTATATATTATTTGGTGTGAAAGTTATAGAGTCTACAAACTATGGTGCCAATCACTGAAAATTGATCACATCTGATCAGGCCTTCAGTACATCAGGTGTATATCATTTCTTGAGACACTAACAAGTCAGGAAAGTACAAATACCCCCTTTTCAGAAAGTAAACATTCCAAGGTATTAAGTAAGTAGCATGGTGAGTTTTTTTTAACCACTTGCTTACTTGGCACTTAAACACCCTTCCTGCCCAGACCAATTTTCAGCTTTCGGTGCTCTCACACTTTGAAGGACAATTACTCAGTCATGCAACACTGTACCCAAATTAATTTTTTGCCCTTTTTTTCCCACAAATAGAGCTTTCTTTTGGTGGTATTTGATCACCTCTGGCGTTTTTATTTGTTGCGCTATAAATGAAAAAAAAAAAAAATTTGAAAAAAAAACGCATATTTCTTTGTTTCTGTGACAGAATTATGCAAATTATTAATTTTTCTTCATAAATTTTGGCCGCAATTTATACTGCTACATATCTTTGGTAAAAATAACCCAAATTAGTGGATATTATTTGGTCTTTGTGAAAGTTAGAGAGTCTACAAGCTGTGGTGCGAATCGCACAAAATTGATCACATCTGATATACTGGTGGCCTATCTCACATCTTGTGACCCGAACAAGTCAGGAAAGTACAAATACCCCCCAAATGACCCCTTTTTGGAAAGTAGACATTCCAAGGTATTTAGTAAGAGGCATAGTGAGCTTTTTGATGTTGTAATTTTTTTCCCACAATTCTTTGCAAAATTAAGATTTTTCTTTTTTTTTTTCTCCACAAAATTGTCATTGTAATAGGTTATTTCTCTCACATGGCATGTGTATACCACAAATGACACCCCCCAAAAAATTCTGCTACTCCTCCTGAGTATTACAATACCACATGTGTGGGACTTTTTCACAGCCTGGCCACATAGAGAGGCCCAACATGCAGGTAGCGCCATCATGTGTTCTAGGAACATAAATTACACATCTAACTTGTTGACTATTTATTACACTTTTGAAGCACCAGGACAATGACATGTGACACTGATGACAGATGGCACTGATACGTGGCACTGATGACACCTATACGTGGCACTGATGACAGATGGCACTAATATGTGGTACTGATGACACGTGGCACTTATACGTGGCACTGATGACACGTGGCACTAATATGTGGCACTGAAGACACGTGGCACTAATACGTGCCACCGATGACAGATGGCACTAATACATGGCACCGATGACGCATGACACTGATGACAGATGGCACTGATAAGTGGCATTGATGACACGTGACACTGACAACAGATGGCACGTGACACTGACAGGTGGCACTGATGACAAATGGCACTGATACGTGGCACTGATGACAGATGGCACTAATACGTGGCACTGATGACAGATGGCACTATGTGGCACTGATGACACGTGGCACTGATGACAGATGGCACTTATATGTGGCACTGATGACAGATGGCACTGGGGACAAATGGCACTGACAACAGATGGCACTGGGGGCAGGTGGCACTGGGGGCAGGTAGCACTGGGGGCAGGTAGCACTGGGGTGGAGGGCACTGGGGGCAGGTAGCACTGGGGTGGATGGCACTGGAGGCAGGTAGCACTGGGGTGGATGGCACTGGGGCGGATGGCACTGGGGCGGATGGCACTGCTGGGGGAGGATGGCACTGCTGGGGGAGGATGGCACTGCTGGGGGAGGATGGCACTTTTTTTTTTTACTTTTTTTTTTTTTTTTTTTTAACTCGAGGCAGAACGGCTGATCATCTCTCCCCTCTCACACTGTCTGTGTGAGGAGGGAGAGCGGCGCTGAGAGATGATCTCATATGTTTACATATGAGATCATCTCCCATTGGACACGCCAATCACGCTGTAAACGGCCGCTGTGATTGGGCGTTTACAGCGATCTGTGTTTGCCTGTCCCTGGGGGACATGGCGAACACAGAACTTCCGCAATGCGCGCCCGTGGCGGCGCGCATCGCGGAAATAAACATCAGGACGTCCAGGGACGACTACCCGGACGAACGCGCCTGCTCTACGGCCGTCTTTTGGCTATAGGGCGGGCGCGAGGTGGTTACGTTGTCATTTTTTCCCACAATTCTTTGCAAAATTAAGATTTTATTTTTTATTTTTATTTTTTTACAATATTGTCATATTATCAGGTTATGTCTCACACACAGCATATGCATACAACAAATTACATCCTAAAATACATTCTGCTACTCTTCCAGAGTATTACGATACCACATGTGTGAGACTTTTACACAGCCTGGCCACATACAGAGCACCAACATTGAAGTATTACCTTCAGATGTTCTACGAGCAAAAATTACACATCTCATGCAGCAGCAACCTATTACAATTTTGAAGGCCCTGGAGTACCAAGACAATGAAATTGCCCATAAAATTACCCCATTTTGGAAAGCTAACACCCCAACGTATAATCTGTGAGGTATAATGAGTCTTTTGAACGGTTCAGTTTTTTCCAGAAGTTTTTGGAAAATGTGGAAAAAACACACAAAGTGTTTACACAAAGTTGCCAATTTATAAGATATTTCTAACACATGTATATAGCAAAAATTACACCCCAAAACACATGCTGCTACTCCTCCCGAATATGACGATACTACATGTGTAGGACTTTTACACAGCCTGGTTACATAGAGAGGCAGAACATTGAAGTAGTACCTTCAGGCGTTCTAGGAGCATTAATGACACATCTCATTTCATTCCTACCTATCACACTTTTGAAGGTCCTGGAGCACCAAGACAGTGAAATTACCCACAAAATGACCCCATTTTGAAAAGCAAACACCCCAACATATATTTTATGAGGCATGGGCTGCAAATAGGTACTCGGGTACTCTGATGAGCTGCAGATAGGTACTCTGGTACTCTCATGGCCTGGTGACAGGTACTCGGGTACTCTGATGGCCTGGTGAAAGGTACTCGGGTTCTCTGATGGCCTGGTGACAGGTACTCGGGTAATCTCATGGCCTGGTGACAGGTACTCGGGTACTCTCATGGCCTGGTGACAGGTACTCGGGTACCACAATGGCCTGGAGACAGGTTCTCTGATGGGCTGGTGACACGTATTTGAGTACTCTGATGGCCTGGTGACAGGTACTCAGGTACTCTGATGGCCTGGTGACAGGTACTGGGGTACTCTGATGGCCTGGCGACAGGTACTGGGGTACTCTGATGGCCCGGTGACAGGTACTCGGGTACTCTGATGGCCTGGTGACAGGTTCTCTGATGGCCTGGTGACTGGTATTTGGGTACTCTGAAGGGCGGTTAGGTACTCAGGTACTCATATGGACTGTGACAGGTACTCGGGTACTCTGATGGGCTGTGACGGATACTCGGGTACTTTGATGGGCTGTGACAGGTACTTGTGTACTCAGATGGACTGTGACGGGTACTCGCATGGACTGTGACAGGTACTCAGGTACTCGGATGGACTGTGACAGGTACTTGAATGGACTGTGACAGGTACTCGGGTACTCTGATGGGCTGTGACAGGTACTCGGGTACTTTGATGGGTGGTGACAGGTACATGGTTACTCTGATGGACTGTGACAGGTACTATGATGGACTGTGAGTGACAGGTACTATGATGGGTGGTGACAGGTCCTCTTTATTGGGGGGGCAATCAGTGTGTGTTGGTGTGTACTATAAGCGGTAACGAGATATTACCGCAATCTCCTCCTCACACATGATCGGTGTGTGAGGAGGAGAACCCAGTAACATCTCATTACCGCGGTTTGTTTACATTTAGTGATCGGCTGTGAAAGGATCACAGACAATCATGTGGGTAAACAGCCAGCCAATGGCTGTTTACCAGCGTCGATGATGAACAGTATTCCCGGGAACACGCCAGCACCGACATGCGCGCACAGCTCGCTCGCAATCGTGCGCATGCGCCGTGCACAGTGGGGGTGTGACCATCTGTGATCGGCCGTAACTTCATCACGGCTGATCACTAGGTAAACAGCCATGCCCAATAGCTGATCACCCCCCCCCTCGATGGTGAGTGGTGTCTCCGTAACACGCCGCCACTGAAGGAACAGGGATGCGTGCGCACGATCGCGCACATTCTCTGTTTAAACAGGAGGACATCATATGACGCCCTCCCGCCACAATAGGTGCACTGCCTGGCCGTCATTTGACGGCCGGCGGGCAGCATCTAGTTAAAATCCATGTATAAGCTGTATATAATATTTATTATTTATGGTAATTTGAAATATGTCTTCATATATTTGTCATGGCCTCTGAGATACTCTCCTGTGCCCTCCTATGGTAGGTTCACCCCTGGTAGGGTACACAGTGCCCACGGTACCTGCCTCCTCCCTCCCTGACCATTGAACATGGGGGCTGGTCCTCAGCCATAATTTGGATTAGTGATTGGTGGGCCATGTGTGTGACTGCACGAATTCCCACTGGGTTTCAAGTTTTCTTTTGACACCCACTATGTGCCTTCTGTTTGCATTCCCCTCTGGTTCCACAGCTCATTTGCTGCTTCCCGGCCCCACCCTGTTCCCTCCCAGACACTGCTGGCTTGAATACCACTGGTGGATGGAGCTGTCTACTCCTCCTTTGGACTGTGTTTCCATGGCACTGCCTGGGGATGTATGCTGTCCATGTCATGATGGCTCTTTTGTCGCCATGATCCTTGCGAATTGTTGGCCAGTGCGGGATCGTACATTGGCACATGCGCGGTGGGCCCTCTTTGTCCATGCTCGCTTGGTGACGTCAAATGCAGAGCGAGCAGGAGGTATTTAATGCTGGCCACTCCAGCAGACCTTTGGCTGGAGATCAGGGGCGACCGTACCTTTCTACCATGTTGTGCAGGTATATATTTTCTTTAGATTTCAAGCTTTCTGTCTTTTGTCTCATGAATTTTCGGATTTTATTGACTTATTTGAAGGATTCCTTTACTTGGTTGCCTACTGGCTCTTGATCATGACCCTTTTCTATGGTCCCTACAGTATCTTAAGGGTACAAGCTGAGTCTTTTCATTCAAGCAATTGGAGACTAGTAAATTAATTTTGTTTACGTTGAGCTATGTACTACTCCCTGCCTCTAATTCATATGTTTATAGATACATTCAGACATGGTATTCTTCTCTTTCCCTCTATTTTTGGATTAAAATGTCACTATTTTATTTATTTCCTGACATTTTTTATGTATATTTTACCTAATGCTGGGCATCATCCTTGTATTTCAGTGGATAGAAGCTCTGTATTGAAATTTTTCGGACAATTTCCAGTCTCCCTTCCACATTATAACACTCATTTGGCGCCCCTGAACCAATTTGTTTTATAATATTGAGCATAGTAGGTATCCCTTAAGCCGCGTACACACGGGCGGACTGTATGGCCTACTTAGTCCGTCATACAATCCGATGGACAGTCCGTCATACTTTCGAATGAACGGACTTGACCACACACGGAATGCACAAACAGTCCGTCGAAAGCTTGCGCGATGACGTGTACAGCACGTACGACGGGACTAGAAATAGGAAGTCCAATACACAGCAATGCACCCTTCCGCCGTGTAAATCCTTTCTGAGCATGCGCCATTCTTAGTCCATTGAACTAGCCTACTGACGAGCGGATTGTCCGCTGAAACCAAAGTATGACGGACAGAATTTCGAAAAATCCGAAATACTTAGTACGCCAGACTGCACGCTGAAAAAGTCCGCTGAAGCCCACACACGAGCGGACTGTCCGCTGAAATGTGTTTCGACGGACTAAGTAGGCCATACAGTCCGCCCGTGTGTACGCGGCATTAAACTTTGCAGGTTGACTATATATTGGATCTTGAACCAAGAACTAGAACACCCCTAGTGGTGGACTTTTTAGGCACATACAATAAGTATCAAGTTTGTAAAGTACAAAACTATTTTTTTATTGAAAAAGTAAGAAAAACGTATAAAATAAGGAATGCATAAATACACTGATAATCGGCAGACACACTGATTGCTTAGAGTACCCTACGCGTTTCAGAGAGACTGAATCTCCTTCTTCAGGGGTATGTATAAGTATAAAAAAGTCTATTGAAAAAAGATTATTTATATTAGAATATATATTAGAATTTTTTTTTTTTTTAAAGAAACATACATACATTGTACATATACCAATATTATAGCGTACACTTACATATTCAGAACAGTGTGTCAGATAGGCATTCCATGAGACGTGTCAGTGGATGGAGTGGGTGTGGCCCCGTTCCGACGTGCATGCACACGCACATGTGCTGTGGACAGGGCAGTGCGCACATCACTCGGGGGCAGACACGCACTCAGTCTCCCCTCCCCATCCATCAGCTGATGCAATTTGTTGCGCCAGCTGATTGGAGAGGGGCCATCATAAATGACACAGCCACGTCCGTTTGGCATCCTTCACATTTGGTTGTTGCATGCCGTGACATGCCGTGACAGATGGGTGGATAAACATAGTGCAAATGTATCCTTTCTTCCTTTTTTTTTTTGCTAAACTGATCACAGTAATTATATTTAAATGGTAATTATCATCAATTGCTATTAAATTAATTATTATTGAAAATAATATTATTTTATTAATAATATTATTATTTCTTTCTTAATTAACTATATATAAAAAAATATCAATTTGGCCTCTATTAAAATATTGATGGATGTCAAATAAATATCATTATTTATTTGCTAGAAAATTACATAGAACCCCAAAACATTATATATGTTTTTTTAGCAAACACCCTGGAGAATACAATGGTGGTCGTTGCAACTTTTGATCTCGCACGGTATTTGCGCACTAAATTTAGCCCAATTTTTGCATAATGAGAAAGATGAAGTTACACCGAGTAAATAGATACCTAACATGTCACTCTTCAAAATTGCACACGCTCGTGGAATGGCGCCAAACATCGCTACTTAAAAATCCCCATAGGCGACGCTTTAAATTTTTTTACTGGTTACATGTTTTGAGTTACAGAGGAGGTCTAGGGCTAGAATTATTGCTCTCACTCTAACATTTGCAGCGATACCTCACATGTGTGGTTTGAACACCATTTTCATATGTGGCGGGACTTACGTATGTGTTCGCTTCTGCATGCAAGCACATGGGGACAGGGGCACTTTACATTTTTTATTTTTTTTATTGTTCATTTTACTTTATTTATTTTAGTTTTACATTTTTTTTCCCCAAAAATACATTTTTTGATCACTTTTATTCCTATTACAAGGAATGTAAACATCCCTTGTAATAGGAATATGGCCTGACAGGTCCTCTTTACAGTGAGATATGGGGTCAATAAGACCCCGCATCTCACCTCTAGGCTGGGAAGCCTGAAATAAAAAAAATAGAAAAATAAAAAGATTCTGGCTTTGATCGTATTGGTGAGTCGGTAGAAGCACCGAAGGGCGGCGGGAGGGGGGGGTGTCTATGGATGGGTATTGCAGGGTATAACCGAGTATCTTTGAGTATGGCAGGGTATCTCCGAACATGGCAGGGTATCTCCGAGTATTGGCAGGGTATCTCCGAGTATTGGCAGGGTATCTCCGAGTATTGGCTGGAATTGTACTGCAGAGTAATGGTGGGTACTGCAGAGTATTGGCGGGTACTGCAGAGTATTGGCGGGTATTGCAGTGTATTAGCTGGTATTGCAGAGTTTTGGTAGAGTATTAGCTGGTATTGGCAGAGTATTAGCTGGTATTGGCAGAGTATTAGCTGGTATTGCAGAGTATTAGCTGGTATTGCAGAGTATTGGCGGGGTATTGAGGGGATAAATTCGGTGAGCAGCGATGTGGGCACTGCAGATGCAGCCCACAGCACTACTGACACCGATCTCTTCCCCCTCCGCTGTACTGATCGGTACAGAGAGGGGAGGGAGGAACCGGCGTCATAACATGATGCCGGTTTGTTTACAAGTGATCACTCCGTCATCTGATGAAGCGATCACGTGGTAAACGGCCACGTTGAGCGGCCGTTTACCGTGATCCGTGAGGCGCCAGGTCCTGTGGACCCGGCGGTCATGGATGCTCTTGAGTGCGCGCCCCAGGGAATTCTGGGAGGACGTCATATGACGGCCTTTCAGAGTTAAACAACCGCCCCATTCGGCTATGGGCCGGTTGTTAAGTGGCTAATTAAATACCACCAAAAAAAAGCTCTAGTTTAGGGATGAGCCGAACACCCCCCGGTTCGGTTCGCACCAGAACTTTCCAACGGAACCCAAATTCGAACGAACTTTAGAACCCCATTGAAGTCTATGGGACTCGAACGTTCAAAATTAAACGTGCTAATTTTAACGGCTAATATGCACGATACTGTCCTGAAAAAAGGGTTTGGGGACCTGGCTCCTGCCCCAGGGGACATGGGTCAATGCATAAAATGTTTTTAAAAATGGCCGTTTTGGCGGGAGCACTGATTTTAATGACGATTAAAGTGAAAAAAAAAAGTGAAATATTCCTTTAAATATGGTGCCTGGGGGGTGTCTGTAGTATGCCTGTGAAGTGCCACGTGTTTCCCGTGTTTAGAACAGTCCCTGCACAAAATGACATTAAACGGAAATAACACCATTTAAAACTGCTTGCGGTTTTAATGTTATATCTGGTTCCTGCAATATGGTTGAAAATCATTGAGAAAAATGGCATGGGTACCCCTCCCTGCCCATTACCAGCCTATTTGGGTCTTGTACGCATATTAAGGGGAACCCTGTACCCATATTAAAAAAAGGAAATGCGTGTGGCCCCCAGGCCCTATATACTCAGAACAGCAGTATACAGGCAGTGCAAACAAGACAGGGACTGTGTAGGTTTGTTGTGTTAAGTTGAATCTGTTTGTAATTTTCAACTGGTACATTTTTAAAGTCTAGCTCCAGTCAAAAAAACGATTTTAAGCTTTTTGGAAAACATAGGGAAGGGTTATCACCCCTGTATAATTTGTTTTGTCGTCCATCTTTTTTCATCTCACTTGCTGTTGTCTCCTTCCGTTTGCAAGTAGGAGATGTTTGTAAATTGGATGTTTGAAAGTAGGGGCCTGCCCTATATGCTCTGCAGAAATGGCGGAACAAGGTGTTGGTTTTGCCACAACATTGTAAGCCCTCAAAGTGACTCTTGGTGGGCGCTGGAGCGCCCTGCTGTGAACGATTATATCAAGAATTGTAATTACATGCCATTGTTGAACAGTGGTAGAAAAATTTACCTTTGGTGGTTGTGGTGCTGGTGCCACAACACTATAAGTCCTCACCATTACTCTGGGTGGGCACAGGAAGGGGCCCTCCTGTGAAATATTATATCAAGAATTGTAATTACATGTCCCTGTTAAACAGGGGCAGAAAAATTTGGCCTTAGGCACTGCTGCTGGTGCCACCACACTGCAACCTCTCCCATATACTCTAGTTTTATTGCAGGAATTAGCCCTGCTGCAAAGCATTGCATCAAAAATTGTACTTAAACGCCCCTGTTAAACAGGGGCAGAAAAATTGGGCCTTAGGCACTGGTGCCACCACACTGCAACCTCTGCCATATACTCTAGTTTTATTGCAGGAATTAGCCCTGCTGCAAAGCATTGCATCAAAAATTGTAATTAAACGCCCCTGTTAAACAGGGGCAGAAAAATTGGGCCTTAGGCACTGGTGCTGGTGCCACCACACTGCAACCTCTGCCATATACTCTAGTTTTATTGCAGGAATTAGCCCTGCTGCAAAGCATTGCATCAAGAATTGTAATTAAACGCCCCTGTTAAACAGGGGCAGAAAAATTGGGCCTTAGGCACTGGTGCTGGTGCCACCACACTTCAACCTCTTCCATATACTCTAGTTTTATTGCAGGAATTAGCCCTGCTGCAAAGCATTGCATCAAAAATTTTACTTAAACGCCCCTGTTAAACAGGGGCAGAAAAATTGGGCCTTAGGCACTGGTGCTGGTGCCACCACACTGCAACCTCTGCCATATACTCTTGTTTTATTGCAGGAATTAGCCCTGCTGCAAAGCATTGCATCAAAAATTGTAATTAAACGCCCCTGTTAAACAGGGGCAGAAAAATTGGGCCTTAGGCACTGGTGCGGGTGCCACCACACTGCAACCTCTGCCATATACTCTTGTTTTATTGCAGGAATTAGCCCTGCTGCAAAGCATTGCATCAAGAATTGTAATTAAACGCCCCTGTTAAACAGGGGCATAAAAATTGGGCCTTAGGCACTGGTGCTGGTGCCACCACACTGCAACCTCTTCCATATACTCTAGTTTTATTGCAGGAATTAGCCCTGCTGCAAAGCATTGCATCAAAAATTGTACTTAAACGCCCCTGTTAAATAGGGGCAGAAAAATTGGGCCTTAGGCATCACCCAGAACCAGAAATGTTCTTCCAACATATCAGCGGAGGAGGAAGAGGATAGACAATCAACATAACAGGACAGTCACTCAGCATCAGCATAGGCAGTCTTGAAGGGATGTGATATTTCAAAAAAAATTATTCTGTTACATCAGCTTCAGGTGCTTGGTAGCTGTGGGTGATCCAAGACTGATTCATCTTGATGAAGGTCAGTCGATCAACTGATTCGGTGGACAGGCGCACCCTGTGATCGGTAACAAAGCCACCAGCAGCACTGAAGGTGCGTTCCGAAAGAACGCTGGATGCAGGACAGGCCAGTAGCTCAATTGCATACTGTGCAAGCTCTGGCCAGTGATCCATCCTCAAGACCCAGTAAGCCAGAGGATTTTCGGTGGGAAAGGTGTCCAAGTCTGACCTTGCCCCTAGGTATTCCTGCACCATGTACATCAGACGCTGGCGATGGGTGCTGGAACCGATCATACCTTGGGGCTGCGGACTAAAAAATTGTCTGAAAGCATCAGTCAGACGGCCACCTTCTCCACCGCTCCTTCTGACCGATGCCTCAGCAACATGTTGTCCAGGACCAGGAGTTTGTAACCTCCCAGTCTCTGGGAACGCGTTGCACAGACCTTTCTGCAAGGCCTCCCGGAGATGTCTCATCCTCTGCTCCCTCCGCGATGGCAAGATAAGGTCGGCAACCTTACCCTTGTACTGTGGATCAAGGAGAGTGGCCAGCCAGTAATGGTCCCTCTCCTTGATCCGAAGAATACGAGGATCCTTCCGCAGGCTTTGCAGGATCAGGGAGGCCATGCAGCGTAGGTTAGCTGAGGCATTCGGTCCGGAGTCCTCTGGGTCACTAAGGGCAACATGATCCGCAGCTACCTCCCCCCAGCCACGTACAAGTCCACGTGTTTCTTGGGACTGTAAATCATCCCTACAAGACTGCTGCTGCTGATGCTGAGTGCCAGCCTCCACCTCCATGCTGACACAATCATCCTCCTCCTCCTCTTCCTCCTCCTCATCCTCTTCCTGTGTGATGGGTGGCACAGCAGGAACACTGTCTGGATAAAGGGGGCCTTGAGAGGCAAGGAAGTCCTCCTCTTCCTGCCTCTGTTCTGCCTCAAGTCCCCTGTCCATTATTCCACGCAGCGTATGCTCCAAGAGGTGGACAAGAGGTACAGTGTCACTGATGCATGCACTGTCACTGCTCACCATCCTTGTGGCCTCCTCAAACGGTGACAGGACAGTGCATGCATCCCTGATCATGCCCCACTGGCGTGGTGAGAAAAAACCGAGCTCCCCTGACCCTGTCCTGGTGCCGTAGTCGCACAGGTACTCATTGATGGCCCTCTGCTGCGTGTGCAGCCGCTGCAGCATGGCCAACGTTGAGTTCCACCTGGTGGGCATGTCACATATAAGGCGGTTCTTGGGCAGGTTCAACTCCTTTTGGAGCTCAGCCAGCCGAGCACAGGCATTAAATGATCGGCGGAAATGCACACAGACTTTCCTGGCCTGCTTCAGGACATCCTGTAAGCCGGGGTACCTGCCCAAGAACCGCTGCACCACCAGGTTAAGGACGTGAGCTACACAGGGCACATGGGTCAGTTGTCCCTGTCGGAGGGCGGAGAGGAGGTTGGTGCCATTGTCGCAAACCACCATTCCTGGCTTAAGCTGGCGTGGCGTCAACCACCTCTCGGCCTGCCCCTGCAAAGCTGACAAAACATCCGCCCCAGTGTGGCTCCTGTCCCCCAAACAAACCAGCGCAAGCACGGCATGGCATCGTTTTGCCTGCGTACTTGCGTAGCCCCTGGAACGCCTACGAAGCACCGCTGGTTCTGAGGACAGAGCACTGGAAGAGGCCCTGGAGGAAGAAGAAGAGGAGGGGGTGGAGGAGAGAGGTGTGTTACAACCAATAGTAGCATTTTGGAGGCGTGGTGGCGGAACAACCTCCAACACTACTGCACCTTGTCCTGCATCCTTCCCAGCTGCCAGAAGAGGGACCCAATGGGCCGTGAAAGACAGGTAACGTCCCTGTCCATGCCTGCTGGACCATGAGTCAGCGGTAATATGCACCTTACCGCTGACCGCCCTGTCCAGCGAGGCAAGGACATTGCCTTCCACATGCCGGTAGAGAGCCGGAATCGCCTTCCGTGAGAAAAAGTGGCGTTCGGGGACCTGCCACTGAGGAACCGCACATTGTACAAACTCACGGAAGGGGGCCGAGTCTACCAACTGAAAAGGCAGCAGTTGAAGTGCTAGCAATTTAGCCAAGCTAGCATTCAACCGCTGGGCATATGGATGGCTGGGAGTGAACTTCTTTCGCCGGTCCAGCAGCTGGGGCAGGGACATTTGCCTGCTATAATCGGACGTGGGTGTACCGCTAGCAGAGTTCCCGGAAGCACTTGGCTGTGACACACCTAATTCTACACCTTCATTCCTCTCAGAGCAGGTTTCAGAGAGGACTGAAGGTCTAGTGGGGTTGGAGATGCCAGCTGATGAGGAGCAAGGAGAGGTCCGCTTTGTTCTTTGGTGTGGGTCTTTGAGGTACGCTTGCCAACAAGCTGCATGGCAGGTCAACATATGTCTGGTCAAGCATGTGGTGCCCAAGCGGCTGATGTTTTGGCCATGCGAGATACGCTTGAGACATATGTTGCAAATAGCAGCGGTGCGATCTGATGCACTCATCTCAAAAAAGGCCCACACCAAAGAACTTTTAGAATAACGCGCAGAGGCAGCGCCCTGCACAGGCGGAGCTCTGCGGTGTGATTCAGTCGGTGTGCTGCCCCTAAGCTGGCCCCCGGAGGGCATACTGCCTCGTTGGACATGTGCGTCCTCCTCCTCCTCCTCCTCTCTCCTTCCAGGCACCCACGTGGAGTCAGTGCCCTCATCATCCCCTCCCTCTTCATCGCTGTAGCAAACCTGGCAGTATGCTGCAGCTTGTGGAACATGACTGCCAGATTGCTGTCCTTCTTGAGCATCCCCTCTCTCTGCACTCACGCTACTGCCTTCCTCTAGCTGAGTGTCATCATCAGAGCCCACAAAACACTGGGCATCCTCCTGGAGCATGTACCCAACACTGTGCTCAAAGAGTTCAGGAGACTCCTCAGGAAGACGTGGTGGGTCTAGGGAAGGAGTCACTGATGATGACATTGAGAGGTGGGAAGACGATGCGTTGGCAGCTGCTTTGCTAGTACCCTGAGACTGGGTGAGAGAGGATGAGGAGGATGAAGAGGGCTTGGTCATCCACTCTACCAAGTCGTTAGGCATGTTGCGGTTCAACATGTCCAGCTGCCGAAAAGAAGGACAAGCGTGTCCCATGGCCACGTGCTGATGACAATGCACCGCGTCCACGACCAGCACTGTTGTCTCTAGACACAGAGCCTGCTTGCCCTCTTTTATCGGCTCGCGCCTGTCTGCCTCTCCTTGCTGGCCTTCCAGACATGGTAATGGCCTGAAGGGAGTTGGGTAAAACAGCAGTGTAATGGAGTCACACAACACCCACTAAGCCCTGCAGATGGCTCTATTAGAGAACAGCAATAAAGGGTAGATACAGGTGTATATTGTGCTGGAGTCACACAACACCCACTAACTCCTGCAGATGCCTTTATTATAGAACACCAGAGATAAAGGGGTATACTGTAATTGAGTCACACAACACCCACTAAGCCCTGCAGATGGCTCTATTAGAGAACAGCAATAAAGGGTAGATACAGGTGTATATTGTGCTGGAGGCACAAAAAACCCACTAACTCCTGCAGATGCCTTTTTTATAGAACACCAGAGATAAAGGGGTATATACAGATGTATACTGTGCTGTGCTGGAGGCACACACAACTTCCAATAACTCCTGCAGATGGCAAGTGGGCTCAAATAGATAAGAGCTATGTAGGTGGATATAGCGGTGTGTACTGGGTACAGAGCACGCAGACAGCACGCACAAGCTCCTAACACTACTGACTGCAAGCTCTATTATAAAAGATAAATCACTAGCTATATAGGTGAGGTGAATATAGCGGTGTATACTGCGGTCAGGGCACACAGACAACAACCACTACACAACAGCAAGATCGAAAATCGACCTAAAACGATCGGTGTGTTCTGTGTTGAAGGTACACAGAACACCCACTAACTGCTTCAGACGCCAACACACTACACTAGGCCGCCGCGCTGGCGGCCTTATATAGTGTGGGGCGTGTACTACACAGCCTGAGCTATGATTGGCCACAGGCATCCTGCCTGTAGCCAATCATGGCTCTCCTCGCTGCTGGCGCTGTGATTGGCCAAGCATGCGGGGTCACAGTGCATGCTTGGCCAATCATGAGCCAGCAATGCACTGCGATGACGCAGTGCATTGTGGGCCGTGAGCGGCACACGAATTTGGCGCGAACGGCCAATAACGTTCGGAAATCGCCGTACGGGCGAACAGCCGATGTTCGAGTCGAACGTATGTTCAACTCGAACACGAAGCTCATCCCTACTCTAGTTGTGTGAACAAAATTATAACATTTTAGTTTGAATACAGTGTTACATGACCACGCAATTGTCATTCACAGTGTGACAGCGATGAAAGCTGAATATTGGCCTTGGCAGGAAGGGGCTCGGTGTTGAAGTGGTTAAAAAAAATATACATTTTTTACAAACCTTAATTTTGCCGATTAAAATATGTAAATATTTAATAAAAAGAAAATACATACAAATTTACATCCATTCTATTTTCTTTTACTATACACACAGACTGAAGGTACTATTGTTGAGAGTTTTTCTACTTTAAGAGACAGTACCTCTGGAGCTTAAATGTGTCTGTTTAGTTGCAGAACATTTTATTGCTAGCAAATCGTATTTTAGTTATCCTCTGTGTCAGGAAAATCAACAAACCACAGAAAATTGTGGTAATTGCTTCAGTATTTTGTTTTTCATAGTGTGAAGCTTAAATATAGATCTACTGATCTAAAATGTACGCTTAAAGTAAATGAAAAGCCTAGATCATTAAAGAAAATCAGCTAACACAAACAGAATGACTCATTATATTCTGACAGCGCAATTCAGTTTTTTATTTGTTTTATTTAGGATATCAAAAAAGGTGTTTTATATATCAGCTATTATTTGACTATTTTATGTCAGTCTTTTCAAATACATATAGCTAACATTTTATTTTTTCACTAAAGATGCACATGGTAGATTTCAACACACAGCTTAAACTGCACATTTATTTACACATACAAGTGTCCATTCTTAGCATACCCTCCTACCTCTCATACACTAGTCATCTTTTTCCAGACAAACTCAATTTCGAGGCTGTACTGATCTAGGATCACACCTTCATATTTGGAGGAATTGCCCTCCCTGTAGTCAGTGCATTTTGAAAGGCTATATTTCTCAATATTTTGACACTAATCGATGTGTCTATCCCTCCTGATTCTTCGGTGGCACTCCTAAACTCAAAAGCAGCTAATCTTTCCCATCGCTAATTTAAACTCCTACTGCAGATCACTAATGACAAGTTAAAACTCACAAGGTAGACATGATGTCAGCGCATGTGAAGTAATACCCCCGGGGAAGATGAACTGCACACAGGTAGAGAGGCAACTGATGGTTCCGGCTGTGCTGGTGGATCCAAGTGCTTCCAGAGACTTAGGTCGGCTCAGAGGCAGTCACTGACGTTACATCTGGATGTGATGTCATCAACTGCCTATGACCTGATCTGAGTCTAAGGAAGTGCTGGGAGCCACCAGCCGGAACCTTCAGATGCCTCTCTACCTGTGCGCAGTTCTTCTTCCCTGGGAGTAGGTGAACCACTATACTACTTCACATGCACTGACATTATGTCTATCTTGTAAATTTAAACTTGTCATTTTTAGATTAAAGGTCTTCATATTGCTGCACTTAGATGGTGCTGCTCTCTCTTTTGTTTTGCCATTTACAGAGTCCCTTCTACCTTGTTCTGAGCTGGCAGCCATTCAAAGTCAGCATCCTTTGAGACCACCACTGGCTTTTGAATTGTATGAACTGCCACATATGGATTCCCAGTGACAGAGAGTTTAATGCCCACTCTCTTTTCACCCAAAGGACAGTGCACACATGAGTATATACCGTATGTCTTTTTTTTACTGCAGATCACTACAGCCGCAAAACAAAAGATTGGCAAAGCCTGGAAAACCCCAACTCTTATATTAGCTGAAACTAAGCATGTGATCCATGCCAAAATATTGGCCATTACCCATGACAAAATTTGTAACCATGACAAAATCCCTGGGTGACACACTATTTTCTCCAACTTTGATTAATCTTTATTGATGCCTTGGTAAACTTTCTCTGCCCTCATACCCTTTATATGCATACCATGTGCTTGGAGTCATACCTTAACCCAGGGATCCCTCGATTCCCTCTCCCTACTCTTGACTTTCATCCTTCTTCCTTTCTCCTCTCCCCTACTACTCTCCTTCCTCCCATTTTCCATTCTTCTTTCGGCTCAGGTCACAGTATTTACACCCATGCCTTATGCATTCACTGTACTATGCCCCTAAGCTTCACCCACATGGTTAATCTCCCGATATGCCTGCTATGCTTATATTCCTGACAATTTGTGCTAACTGATTGTTCAATGTCCTGTTATGAACTTCTTGGTTGCATTGTATTTCAGTCTTTCTTAACTATTATAGGGAAACAACCTCTTCAGCTGTTACAGTGGGTATAAAAAAGAATCACCCTCCTTTAAAATAATCACATGTTGTTGCTTTGCATCCTGAAATTAAGACAGACACAGTTTTTGTTTTATCCAGCTGTATTTACTTGTGCAACTTTTAACACCAAGTGTTAGTCTTTACGTCTAGAGGAAAAGAGATTTCATCTCCAAATACGGAAAGGTTTCTTCACAGTAAGAGCTGTGAAAATGTGGAATAGACTCCCTGCAGAGGTGGTTCTGGCCAGCTCAGTGGATTGCTTTAAGAAAGGCCTGGATTATTTCCTAAGTGTACATAATATAACTGGGTACTAACATTTATAGGTAAAGTTGATCCGGGGAAAATCCGATTGCCTCTCGGGGGATCAGGAAGGAATTTTTTCCCCTGCTTTAGCAAATTGGATCATGCTCTGCTGGGGTTTTTTGCCTTCCTCTGGATCAACTGTGGGTATAGAATTGGGTATATGGGCTGGTATGATATTATTACGGTATATAATTTTTTTTTTTTATTTGTGGTTGAACTGGATGGACTTGTGTCTTTTTTCAGCCTGACTAACTATATAACTATGTAACTATATAACCCCAACATGTCAGAAAAACCCCCAGAAAAAACAGAATCACTGATTTGGAAAAAGGATCACCCCCTTATATCAGTATTTTGTTGAACCCAGTGGCGGCCCGTCCATTAAGCGCGCACGAGCGTCGTGCCCCCTATCCATGTGTCTGGCTCCCTGATCTACATGCAGGGCGCTGGACGCAAGGATTCTAATGGGGGGGGTGTTTTTTTTAGAAGCATGCGATTATAGCAAGAGCACTGTGCTCCGAGCCCACCCAGTTGTGCGACAATAGCAAATTAATAAGTGTGTGTGTGTGTCTGTGTCCTTATAGAGTTTGTAACACATGTATTTTCTCTTTGTATTTTTTTGTTGTGTCTTTGCAAAACAGATGTGTTTTAGAGCAAGTGTTCTTTACTTTTGTTTCTTTATCTTTTTTGGGGGTGGGGGGGGTATTTTTCTCTGAAATATTTTTGATGTTGTCAACTAGTGTCGTTTGTAAGTTGTTAGTTTAACTTTGATATAATTGTCTGTACTGCATTATTTTGCAAAATCTTCCTCAAGTTGTTGTGACTAATATATGTTCAAATCCTTAAGATACTGTCCATTTGTTTGCACAGCCCTTTTAACTTCTGTTAATTTCCTCTGCAAAATGGTCTGACCTCAAAACCATATTCTGTTAGTGTCTCAAATTAACATACATGTGTTTTTTGCTTTCCTTGCTCTTTTCCAAGTCCTGTTATGTTGACCAATAAAATTTGTTAATAATTTATTTTGCAGATGCATACTCAATCCAATTAATGCACTTTACACCCTCACCCCCACCCCTAAAAAATTTCCATGCAACAGATTTCATGGCAGCATATGCATGAATTGTGCATATGCTGCCATGGATAGGCACCAGGAAAGGAAAATTACAGAGAGGTAAATATTAAGTTTTCCATTTTAGTGCAGTGGTTCTCAGCCTCAGTCCTCAAGTACCTCCGACATGACATGTTTTGGGAATTTATCTTATCTAAAATAGCTGTCCAAAATACCAAGCCATCGACTCTGATTTAAAGCACCTGTGCAAGATGAAGTAAAACATGAAAATATGGCCTGTTTGGGGTACTTGAGGACAGGGTTGAGAGGCACTGATTTAGAACACTGAGCTAAATTTGAGCTCAAGACAATCCTATTCTAATTGTGGGCATTTTAGGGAAATCAAGTGAGTGTTAGAACCCCTGCTTGTCTTTTTTAGGTTAGGCTTTGTGTCCCTTTTCTGAAAATTGGCTTTACTTCCTGTCACACAGCCAAACAGGAAGTGAGGGTAAAACCCTAGCATTGTCTTTCCTTGGGGACACACAGGTCAATCTAACTAGACTCCCCATTAGGCAAATTGCACTCTAGCACTTTGTTGTGTACACCCCAAATTATTAGGTATTTTGGGGTTTATTAAAGGCAAATCCACTCTGCAATACAAGTGTACTCAGCGTAAATCTGAAGGGAAGCACTGGTGATTTTATCATCCAGTCATGTAGAAGCAAAGATGCTGTTTTTTTTATTTTGCTCTCGGATCTCCAGGAACTGCACTTCCAAGTCCAAGATACCTAATAATTTGGGGTGTACACAGCAAAATGCTAGAGTGCAATTTACCTAATGGGGAACAGGAAGTGAATAAATTGGAGGAGAAACTGGCAAAATTTGGGAAGTGTCTTCACCCTATCAGGGGTGCAGACATCCCCAAAAACTGACAAGACTTCTAATCCCTCTGCACTAGATCCCCAAGCAAAAATAACAAAGGATTTAATTTAATTTAACTTTGCAAAGACAAATTCCTAAGTTTAACTGTGATGCATGTCAATGGCCCATTTAGACCTTGTTTAATAGAAAACACCAGTTGCCTTTCACTAGAAACATTTGTTAGTTCAGACCTTGAAATCTACATATGTTTTACTATCAATTTTAAAAAAAATTGGGTTTCTGCAGCTAGATACGTGACCTCTGTGTATGTAAGATGCACAACTGCTGTGTGCACGGAGGTATGTACCCGTGGAGCATATCTGGTTCCAGGAAGCAGTGGCCAGCACACAGGAATGACATCATGATACCCCTCCAGGAAGTTGCTTGTACTGCTGTTAATTTCTTCCCACCACCATGCACCACAACTGTTCTGAGGAAGAGATGATCCTTACTTGCAAATTAAGAATTTATGTTATTTATTTTTACATGAGGTGGTGTTTGCGTGGGTCATGTGTGTATGTCTAAATGATTTGGCCTCAAAACACACACCTACTTCCTGTGCACAGATTCACTTCTGGGCCAATATGCATTTCTTCCTTCTTCAGTGTGTGTGTATATATAGATATATATATATATATCTATAGATGTAGGTTCTTGTGTCCATCAGCAGAGAGAATTTGGGTAGATGCCACACTACCAATTCTGAAGGCATAATAATGGTCTAGCACAGGGGTCTTCAAATTACGACCCTCCAGTTGTTCAGGAACTTCAATTCCCACCATACCTAGTCATGTCTCTGATTGTCAGCATTTTATAATGCCTCATGGGATGTGTAGTTCCGCAACAGCTGGAGAACCGTTGTTTGAAGATTCCTGATCACTCTAGCACGTCTTGAAAAAATATGTTTTTTCATGTGACTTGTATAATGTCCAAGGAATATCGTTTGGAAAATACAAGTGGGTCATGGCACATCTACATTCCAATTTGGCACTTAAGATGGTCATGCACTATGCAATCTGATTGGCCAATCTCTGTACAACTTCATATTTAGGCAAAATAGGTGATAGGAAGACGCACTTGAACAATTATTTCAAATGATAGGAAATCAAACAGGCTCTTGTACTAAATCGAATTTACTTAAAGTGGTTGTATAGTCTATTTTTTTACTTTTACCTACAGGTAAGCCTATAATAAGACTTACCTGTAGGTGAAAAAAATCTCCTAAACCTGTATGGTTTAGGAGATATTCCCCTGGCAATGAGCCCCTGACTGCAGCGGTGCATGCGCACAGGGGTTTCTCGGCTGGAAGCCCAGCAGACGCCGGACTCTACCGGAAAGAAATCTCCCACGGGAGTGACGATATCACTGCCACTCACAGCATCGGAGCCACGATATCCCGAAGACACGCCAAGGGAACATGTCAGCTCCCTCGGCATGTATCGGGCAAGATGTCGGGGCCTCGTTCAAAGGTAAGTATTTCCTAATGAGCTAGTATGCGGTGCATACTAGCTCATTATGTCTTTTCCCTTGCAGGTATGAAAAAAAATAAAAAATGTCAGTGGGTTTACTACCGCTTTAAGATCTAACTGATTGCAGTGTATGGTCACCTTTAAAGATTAAGATCTGAAAATGTTCATTTATTGGGTTTAGAAACACTTCTCTGTTCTTTGTAATGTATTGAAAGATTTGGGTAAAAAAGAAAAGGTTTCGAAGGTATATTAGAAGTGATAGGAATGAGATTAGCATAAAAATGGTTAATTAACTGGGAACACCTACTAATTGCCTAACAAGACACATTCAATGATATGAAATTAAAAAATTGTATTGGACATGTGCTATTATCAGTGAGAAAATCACAGTTACCCTAGCGCCAGTTGCAGTTTACATATACGGGTATTTATTATCACTATTTGCGCTTCAATGTGCGCCGGTTCGCACATCCAATTAATGACTTTTCCCGGCGCACCAATTAATGTGTGAACTGATGCAGTACATTTTTCTTAGTAAATCACTCCCAATGTGTTATACTTTACAACTACTGTAAATCAAAACCTAATCTGTTCAGTTTAACCTCCCTGGCGGTATGATTATTTCAGATTTTTGGTGCTCAAAGCGGTACAATTATTTTGCATGGAAATTTGGTGTTTTATATTGTAGGCCTGTAATTCTTAGGAATAACTCACTTAAATCTGTCCAAACCAGAGTCTAGTAGACATCCCGGGTATGATAAAATTTGAAAAACAAAATCATAAATTAAAATATAATTAATAACTATAAAGAATTATACCAAATAATAATATAATAAAAATTATTCAATAATGTAATCAAATCAAAAACACTGAAATTTGCTCAGTTGCAGAATTGTCACTGCCATTACTTTTAAGTATTTGATGACGAATTTCCCCACAAATCACTATCGCTCAATTATGCAGGTGATTCTAATTTATTATTGCTGTTTTCTAGCTTTTGATGTAAAGGGACAGTTTTGGTTGCTATGGATAATCTCCAGTTTCCAGGCAGAAAGAACAGTTTTTATAATATAAAACTACATGCAGGGCACTGGGCAGACCACTAGGGACAAAAGGGATGAGAAATAATTACATACAGCAATGTAATCTGTAAGATTACATTATACTGTATGTAATGTGTGTGTTTCACTTTTTGAATTTGGCGCCGTTCTCCATCCCCGTGCGTCGCAACGATCGCAGGGAATGGAGATCGGCTCTGTGATAGATTGAGCGGAGGACGAGCCGCTTGCACAGCGAGGGGACATAGCTGGATCCAGGGGATAAGGTAAGCATACTCATCCTGGATCGAGCGATGCGATGCCCAGTCTGGCTCGGTGTTACCGCTAATGGTACTGCACTTTCACCCCGAGCCAGACTAGGGAATACCGCCACAGGGGTTAAAACAAAAGGAATATATACTTAATTAAAGGACAAACAAGATACTCTTTTGAATGTAATGTGGGCTGAGGCTCACACAGCAACTTCAGTACAAAGGATGCTTCCCAAGTGCAGCATCCCCAACCTCTCAAACATTTATCACCTCTCCAGCCACCTTCTGGGTACCTCCTCCACAGGATTTGGCTAAAAATTAACAAATCATTGGTTGGTCCTCCTGTTCTATGTTCTGGAAGTTTATTCCAGAGACAGACAGGTATAATTAACCATCTTAGGAAAACTTAGCTAGACAAAAAAAAATGATTACCACTCCACTGAGTACAGTGAAGCCAAAAACTAAATCTAGCCTGACTAGATCATCATGCATCAATGCAGCCAAATCAAGCATCCAGTGTAATTGTATTACACGTCCAGTCATATAGGAAGATAATTAATCCGAAAAACTATGAGATTGTGTCTGGTAATGTAAACGGAATTGTCTGACAAGCAATATTTTGTCTTACGTAGGAATTCATTTTATCTGAACAGTGACAATGTGATGTCTGATGTTTGGTCAGAAACATGACAAGGTTTCACTTGACATGTAATTAGGCAAATTAGGTTTTATTGAAGCACTGTAAGGTGCAATAAATAAGGTGACAAAAGTTTGCAATGGTTGTAGGATGAGGTTACCTGGTATGTAACATTCAGGATAAAGGATGATCTTCTAAAGTGGAAATGGGACCCCCTTTCCCTAGTATGATATAGATTCTTCTTTATCATCAGTTTCCTGTACAGTCCCAGTTTCTCTAGATCAGGGGTCTCCAAACTGCTGCCCGAGGGCCAGATGTGGCCCTTTGCTAGCCTTCATGCGGCCCTTGAAAAAAAACTCCTTCCACTAACATGAGGCACTATTCCTCTCACTGACACCAACAATGGGGCATTATATCTTCCACCGATACCAATGATGGAATACTATTCCTCCTACTAGTAAGGGGAATACTCCTCCTATTGACCACCAACCCTGGCACCATATTTTTTCTCACTGATGCTGGGCCCGTGACATTTTCTGCCCCTGCTGAGCCTGTGACATTTTCTGCCCCTGCTGGCCACAATCCAACCCTCCTAAAGTCTGAAGGACAATAAAGTGGCCCTTTGTTTGAAAAGTTTGGAGACCCTTGCTCTAGATACTTGTCCATGATGGAAAAATATTGGTTGTGAAGGTTTCTAAAAGGTCTGGGGCACCCTTTGCCTGCCTGAAAACATACATATATAAATCATCATCACTGCCACTATATATGTAGACATACGGTACCTGCTGCCTCAGTTGTCAAAAGTGGAAGAGTAAGTAATTACTACAGGCAGACAATTAACACTAAAAAACCCTTGAGATGAAGGAAGTTGGAAATGAAAAGGCAGACAAACCCTGCCTTTCTACAAGGCTAAAACCTGCTCATTTTTCAAAATGCAGTAAGTGTACAGTACAGCACACCAACGTGGGTTTAATGGAGCCCTGTGAACATAGTTATGGTCCCTACCATGCCCTGCAGACAACCAGGCATGGTCACACCCCAAGTGGCTCAAGGAGGTATTGAACTCATGACTGCCTGTTTAGTGCTCCTGTTGCTTTGCCTCTGTGCCACTCCCCAGTTCTTAAATCAGTTTGCCTTCCAGCCAAGCCTAGTTCTATAGGAAGTACTGAGGGCTTTTCTCTGGATCTTTCCTTGCAATCAGTACCTGTCACTCCTGGATCAGCTGAGGCAGGTTACCTAATCAGCTGGGTAAAAAACACTGCCTCACTCTGAGGGATTTGTCAGTTCATTGTCTCCCATTTTGCAGTGTTCCTGGTTTCCAGTTGCAGTGTTCAAAGACTGACCCTGGCTTCAGGCCCTGGCTCTGTTTATCGTTTATCCTGACTTCTGGAATCCCTGACTACGGCTTTACTTCGACTATTCTTTGGCAAATTCCTGGTAAGCCAAGATTCACAGCCCAGGTAGCTTTTTACCTTGTTACCATGGGCTGTGTGTATTTGCAAGGGAGAGCATACATCCCTGCACTATGGACTCCAACCTAGGTACGCCTTTTCACATAGCAGAATGCCCTGTGATCTGTAGGCTTACTATATGAAGATGTGTGGGACTGTGTCCTGGGTACTGATTAAACAAACAATATATTGACATAAATACTGGGGGACAAGCAGGATTTTAGGAAAGGATTGGCAGAATTATTCATAACAGGATAGATCCTAAAAAGGATTTTTAGAGTTTAAAAAAATGGATGTGTTTGAGGTTCTCTTACAAACCCTGTTACAGTGCATTCTTTGAAAATCTGGGACGTAACCCGCAAATCTTCCTCACTCATATCTACACACTCCCCATTACTATCTATTTTTGGTAACCCTCTCTTTCCCCCAGCTTTCTTGGAGCCAGGCCTTTTTGTAGCCTGGTCCGGAGCAGGCATAGATAAAGTCTCAGACCTCCTGAAGGGTGGTTTACCAAAAACCTTCCAGGACCTCCATGATCGATATCACCTCCCTCATACGGAATACTTCCGTTATCTCCAAATCCTACATTTCTTACAATCCCTGCCTAAGCCCAGTCCAACTCAGCACCACACATCATTTTACGAAAAAATATGTGATTCAGACCCACACGCCCCAGGCATTATATCACAACTATATGCCCACCTCATTCCCCCCCCCCCCTTCCCTTCCAGCCTATGCAACGAGATGGTCGACTGATTTTTCTAGAGATCTAGACGCTGACACCTGGAGCGAGATTTGGACTAATACCAAAAACGCATCCCAAAATGTTGTTGCCTCTGAGGCTAATTTTAAAGTGCTAATGCGCTGGTACCTAGTTCCAGCTAGAATCGCCAAGTATGTTCCAGGATACTCGGCGTTATGTTTTAGGGGCTGCACTGATATTGGCACTCACTTGCACATCTGATGGACGTGCCCGATAGTCCGGCAGTTTTGGGAGGCGGTGTTCCAAATGGCATCTACTCTATTTAAATTTGCATTACAACCAGACCCTATCTTCGCTATACTTAACAAATCACCCGAATGCTGCACCCGTAATCAGCTAAAACTATTCCTCCAACTCACCACCGCAGCGAAACAAACCATAGCACACGCCTGGAAGACCACAAATTTACCCTTGCCCGCATTTAGGAATAGGGTAACACAGGCTATGATCCACTGCAGGATTGAGGCCAAGCTCCTTGACCGCCTCCCCAGACATAATAAAATCTGGCAACCATGGGTTGATCACTTTTTGCCTCTTGATGTTGACTTAGACACATTGGATTGCTGAAATAGCCTGTTCAACATTGTACGAAGCATTGTTCTTCATAGACCCCCGTGCCCGGGCGGGCCGGCCAGCCTCCCCCCCTCCTGTCCACTCTCCTTCCCCCTCTCTACTACCCCCACTCCATCTTTCCTGCTTCTTTCTCTTCTTCCCCTTTCCTCTATATACCCCCCCTCACTGAAAATATTTCACTACGCAGTGCCATGATCCCTACTCGGGATCAGCCCTCCAATTCGGGAAGGCTCCGTTCCTCGTTCCTAAGTATCTTCTTACCCATAACCTTCCTTACCATACATTTGTTGTGCATTTTTTTATAATACATTCTTCTGTGATCACTCTATTTTAGGCCGCGTACACACGGGCGGACTGTTCGCCCAACTTTGTCCGCTGAACAGTGTTTGGGCGGACAGTCCGCTCGTGTGTGGGCTTTCAGCGGACAGTTTCAGCGGACAGTTGGACGGACAAGGTTTTTCGGAAATTCCGAAAAACTGTCCGCTGAAACCTTGTTTCAGCGAACAGTCCGCTCGTGTGTAGGCTTGTTCGTCAAACAAAGTTGCGCGCATGCTCAGAAAGGATTTTCACGCCGAAAGCTATAATGCAGTGTATAGGACGTCGTATTTTTCGTCCCGTCGTACGTGCCGTTCACGTCATCGCGCACGGTTTCAGCAAACTGTTCGTTCGTCGTGTGTGGCCATGTCCGTCCATGCTAATTTTGAGCGGACTGTTTGCCGAAACTGTTGGACGGACAAAGTTGGGCGAACAGTCCGCCCGTGTGTACGCGGCCTTACTGTTCGGGTTTTGACGTCCATTATGACTGTAAAGCATTTGTTACATTATCACAAAACGATTTGTAATCCTGCACTTCAACAAGTGATTTGTACTGTGTAATTGCTGTATTGCATGTTAATAAAATATGTTACAAGAAAAAAATGGATGTGTTTAAAAGTTCTTGTTTATAAATGAGGTTCAGTATAGGCCAACATTAGATGGTTGCAGCTCCTCAATAACCAGGCCTTAAGTAACTCTAGTGCACATATAGTAAACAGAAAAAGGAGGGTACTACCATCTAAGTGTAGCTTTTTATTAATAGTGGTAAACCATAAATGCACTAACTGTAGTAGGTCCAAGACAGCAGTAACAAAAACATAGTTCTTCATGCAGAGATTGTCTACAAAGCCGGAAGAAGATGTAGAGCACATTTAAAGTAGTTCTTAAGCCTTAAGGTTTTTCACTAGTGTACCCGTTCAGCAAACACCCACATTGTCGGGGTGTTTCCCACACTCCGCTTGAGTGCTTCCGTCAGTACACTGCTTCCTCCAGTCTGGACCTTCAGATATCAGATATTACAGTCATATGTCGTAATCAAAAAACCAGGCGAGACTAGCTCAGTTACTGTGACAGATCCCGGATACCCCAGCTGGTTACTTCCACCAGACCTGTGTCTCCTGTTCTCCAAATGCACCCGCAGCCAGCAGACTTTCCATAACCAGCCCTTAACCCCCCAATCATGAAGCAAACCATACAAATGTTGAGGGTTAAACAAGCAGAGCATAAACTGTTTATTAAGTACAAAACATACCCTTTTAAACACTGTTAGGGACACTCCCCTTAGCCTTGTCATACAGGGGTAGGGGACAAGGAAGAACCAATGGGAACTCGAAACTTGTACATTCAAACAGAAACTACAGTTGAAACACATAAAGGGATTATGATAAGCAGGCAGCCCCTCCTTACACATCCCCCGCTGGGATATGTCACCACATCTTTCGCCTACGTACCATGACCTAACATAATTAAACACAATCTCTCATTCTTTGCTGGGCCATAGTCTGTGGGTAGGAGGCCAGCCCACAGCCCCCTCCAAAACACACAGTGAAAGTTAGTTCTGCCACATTTCTCCCCTTTTAAAAACTGACTAACCGGGTCTCTGACCTTCAACTGGTCTGGACCTGCGTTAGTCACGAACTCCCACCCCAGACAAACAGCAAAAGGATCAGTATTACTTTGGAGCTGGGGAGAAAAACAGCACATATGGTCTACCTTGAATAAAAACAGCAGCTGCAGAGTGGGACCAGCTGTATGCATTACCGTGATCCGGGGCTGGGCTGTAGGTATTGGGGAGAGGTGAATAACCCTCTGTGCCGATGCCAGTGCTTCACCGGGTAGGGAATGTAGGCTGGTAGTGCTAAGCCATTTGGGGGTAATTGTTTTCCTCCCAGTGTAGTTACCAACCACTGGGGAGGTATCTTGCGGGGACCATCTCCTGGAATCTGTCTCTTTTCCTGATGCTGGGCAGAGACTAACAGTGCTCTGCTCCGTAGCCAATGCTCCTGCTTGTGGGACATATACAAAGGAAGAGATCAGCCACTGGAGATGGGGAAGGATTTCCTCCCCTCCCGGTCCTATGACCAGCCGCTGGGGCAACTTCTGACAGGGGCTGTCTCCCAAACCCTCTGAAAACATACTGAGGGCTGAGCAGGTCAGCGGCGCTCTGCCTGGTAGCCAGCACTGCTGCTGGGGAGATGAACACTGGGGTAGTGTCTAATTGCTGGGAGGAAGAATGGCTTTATCCACTTCCAGTGGGGATATCTGCTGCTGGTGAAAAGCTCACAGTGATCATCTCTTGGACTCTCAAGATCCAACTCAGAAGGTGGGCAGAGGTCAGTGGCGCTCTGCCTCGTAGCCGGTGCTTCTGCTGGGGCACCGGATGCGATACTCTGGACTTACTGCTGATCACCATCTGCCAGCCTTCCAGTGCTCATCTCAACTCCCCCTTCCGAGACCTTTATGCTATCAGCTTGTCTTGCTGCCTGGGGAACCTCCGGTGCGTTCCAGCATTCTAGCACTTGCAGTGCCCTCTGTATCATTGTTGTTTCTTCCATTGCGATTAGGATACAAAAACGTAATGGCACCACCGGCCCCATTTCCTCTGCATCTTTTTTGACTGTCCGCTACTTCTAGGACAATCCCAGGCAACAGGAGCCATGCCGAGCTTCTTATCACCGTCGAACAGCCACTTGTAGGCAATCTCGAGCTTCCATTCCTGCTCAACCAAGCACTCAATTCCTCCAGGTCACACGCCTCTTTGGAGAGGTCCAGAACCTCATCTCAGATGTCAGGGATATCTTCCAGCCACCACTCTCCATTGCTCCCAAAGTCTGGGTCTCCATACATTTTTTGATGGACCAGCCCCACGCTGCATAGCCAACACCTTCTGTCGGGCTGCTGCCTGCTGTACCTGGCCATGGTTGAGTTGCGAACCACCGAAGGGCTCTGTAGCTGGCATCCAGTCTCATCTCCTCCTGAACCCAATCTTCTGAGCTCTGTTTTCAACTCATCTCCCTCAGGAACACCTCTCGCACATGGAACTGCATCCAGTACATATCTTCTGCATGCTTTGCAGCCTCTTCCTGAACTGTGCTCTCATGTTAACCGGTCCTCACAGCTGCCTGGATCTTGAATCCTGGTGGTGGTTTGGATGTCCTGGACTGCAGGCAACATCCCACCGCTGCCACTAATGTGACAGCTCCCGGATACCCCGCTGGGCACCTCCTCCAGACCTGTGTCTCCTGTTCTCCAAACGCACCCATATCTGGCAGACTCACCATAACCAGTGTTTAACCATGAGGCAAACCACACAGATGTTGAGGGTTAAACATGCAGAGCATAAACTGTTTATTAAGTACAAAACATACCCTTTTAAACACAGTTAGGCACACTCCCCTTAGCCTTGTCATAGAGGGAGTAGGGGACAAGGAAGAACCAATGGGAACTCAACACTCAAACACATAAAGGGATAATGATAAGCAGGCATCCCCTCTTTACCTCTCCACACCTTTTTGTCTACGTGCCATGACCTAGTACAATTAAACATAATAACAAGAGAGGGAGGATGGGGAGAAGGGATGCAATGTATATAGAGACATACTTACATTATACCAACACCATTTTGTCCCCAAGCCTCTTGTTCTCTGCTGGGCCATAGTCTGTGGGTAGGAAGCCAGCCCACAGCCCCCTCCAAAACACATGGTGACAGGGGATTCTGTCACAGTTACAAAATGGAACATGGAATGTTTTATTGGACAAGGATACAAGCTTTTTATACACTTGGAAAGTATGTCAGTCCCCTACATACACAACAACCCATATATTTACCTAAAACATCACACAATGAGTTAAGGAGCTAGGACTGACTCATGGCTACTATCTCCCCCCCCCCCCCCCCAGCTACTACTAGCTGACAATTATGTAATTAACATTAATAATATAATTACTAATTAATGCAGCACTTAAACCAGCCCAGGCGAACAGACTTCCCTGCAACAAGGGTAAAGCAGAGTACATTATATGTTATCCGAAGTATAAACACAGAACACCTTATAAAACAGATAATAGCAGGAGACCCTGGTAGCAGACTGTTTGTCTCCTACTTACAATAGTCTGAGGCAAAGCTCATACAATGTTTCATCATTCCGATACAGTGAAATTAATGTAGCATAGATTTCTTGAGGGATATTGTTGATAGATATTACTATACCATCTACAGTAATCTAAACCAAGTTCTCAGTGTCCATTAAGTGGTGGTCCATCATTTAGAGAATGATCTTCTCTCTCCCTGGGCCATAGTCAGTGGGTAAAAGGCTTGCTCATAGTTCTCTCCAGAAGCCCCTATCTTGGTTAGGTCTGTCACATTTCTCCCCCATCAAAAGTCGACTAACAAGGTCCCAGACCTCCACCTGGTCTGGACATGTGTTAGTGGGGCAGAGTGAACTCACATAGTTCGTCCGCATGATCTCCATTCTTGGCTGCAAGGAATAGTTGTCATCAGTAGGTGTGGGGCAGAGGTCATTGACTCACTGTCTGACTGCCAGCTCTTCAGTTGGGTGGTTTCTAACATTCCAGGGCTTGGTCTGCTGCTGGGGAGAGGGGCCATTTGACCCAGCTCCCTGAAGCCATGGAGGCACTGCAGGTGCTGGACAGAGGCCAACAGTGCTCTCTCCTATTGCCAGCAGTTCAGCCGTGAGTGGAAGCTTCACTACATCAGCTTGTCGCTGGGGAGGGAAGCCGACTGCCTCGGCTCCCTGGAACTTTGCAGTTGTTGCCGGTGCTGGGCAGAGGTTGATAGCACTTTTCCCTGTTGCCAGCACTTCTGCTGGGTTTCTGTTAGTGGAGACCGCAGGTCCATCCACCAATACCAGCTCAAGCTGCAGTTGTGAGGTGCCGATTGCATTCTCTCTCCTGCGGAGTGGATTGTTGTGTGCAGAGGCCAGTAGTGTTCTGCACTGTTGGCGCTTCAGCGTTCGCATCATCTGCTATGGCTAACAGTTGGGGAGGGAAGACCATTTCCTCCACTCTAGCTGACTGTTTGGGAGGGAAGACAACAAGCTCCTCTCCCTTCTCCCTCTGGATCCTGATCTGCTACTCGGAATTGACTGCCACTTCTCGGCCTCCAGAACTGCTGCAGGTGTGGGGCAGAGGTCTTGGACCCTCTTCCCGGTTGCAGCACTTCAGCTGGGTTGGTGTCATTATTCTGGGGTGCCATCTGCTGCTGGGATGCTCTTTCTCTGGTACTGTCTCCCAGGTGCATGAATCCTTCTAGGGGAGGGGGAATGGCTGATTCCCCTCCCTGCATCTCTGAAATCCACTGGGAAAGAAGAACCACCAGTTTCTCACCACGGGCCTCCAAAACTGCCATGGGTGTGGATCGAGAGTTTGCAGTACTGTGTCCTGCTTCCAGCACTTCTGCTGGAGGTTCGCTAGGTGGTTCCTCCTCTACAGAAATATCTATTAAATCCCCAGTCTCTAGAATTGCTAAAAGTCGAGGGCATGGGCTGGTGGTCCTTGGGCCCAGTGCCAACACTTTGGTAGTTGACTCATCATCCATAACATCCTCTGATGAAAAGTCAAGTAATCCCTGCTTTCTGTGATCCATGTCTTTGGAATGAGGACAGCTTCCTTTTCTCCCGAGCCCTTAAACTGCCATTGGACAGTTGCATTTCTCCATCCAAGCTCATCCTGTGATAAAACAGGTTTGTCAACATCAGTCAACACTTGCTGCATCTGCCATAAGACCTCCGCTTCCATAGCTGTGGACAGAGAACTCTTCTCCATTGCAGACACTTCAGCCGAGATTTCAGGACTGTGGGCTGGTACTTTTAAATAGTCCCAGGCAAAGGGAGACCAGCCCTGGTGCAGAGCAGAGTCTAGCAACCGTCTGTAGGCAATCTCCATCTCCCATCCCTGAATGGCCAGAAACTCTATATCTTTCAGGTGCCCAGTGCACTTTTAAGACATTCAGTATCTCTTCTCTGAAATCCATGATTTTGTCCAACCGCCACTCCAAATTGCTCCGAAAGGTAGGGTCCTCCCTGACAGCTTCACATACGACAGTTCCAGGCCGCCGTAGCCAAAGCCTTCCATTGGGCTGCTATCCACTATCCAAGGGCATGCTTGGCATACATAACACTGGAGGGCTTTGTAGCTCTCGTCCAACCACATCTCTGCCTGGACCAACTCATGCTTAACTCATCTGTCTGCTCCCTGTGCAGTTTTTCTCCCAAAAAAACAGCACACACAATCCATACTGTGACCAGTACCTTTCCTGGATGGAGGAAGAATTTTCCCTGGTGGCTCTGCTCACGGAATAGTGTTTTCTTTCCTGAGTTCTCAGCGGATAGAACCATACCATCCCAGAAAGACCTGCCCCGATAGTAGTCCTCTGTGCTGTATCTGCATCTCTTGCAACCTCCTTCCGAATTCCTCTTCCATGGAGGCTTGTATCTGTATCTCTCCTCTTCTGCTATCTGGTCGATGGATCCCAGTGGAGGTTTGTATGTCCCAGACTGCAGGAAGCTGTTATGCTTTGCCTCTATCTATTAAGATTATTGCAGTAAAATCAAGGAAGCTTAGACTTCTCTAGTGTATCATTGCTTTACTAAACAGGAAAGCTGCACATACAACTGTAGGATACACAATACAACAATAAGCATGTACAATATGTACGCATTAAGTAAACTAAACAGTTACTCAACTTAGGGGTCAAAATGTAATGTCCTTCATGGTTCCTTGCTCAGTCCAACTTAAAAATGTCTCCAAAGTTATCCAGCTTCTTGCAGCCATGTGTTACTCCATCGCCCTTCCAAACACCTCTCTTTTCAGAACACATGTCTCTTTCAAAAGATAAATCTCGAGGAGGGGGGCGGAGCTGTTGGGGGAGATGGCTGTTCCGTAGAGTGAACCCATTGCTGCTGCTGCTGCTGTTTAAGCCTGGTGTATATGGCTGGATTATAAGGACACTACCCTAATATGCCTCGATGAGAGAAAGAGACACTCAAACACTAGCATACCTGTGGACCAGCAGCGGCTGTTTGTGCCTTCCTTTGGGGGGTTGTGCGGACTCTGGAGGAGTGAGCCGAGAGGACCGGAGCCTGCTTGTGAGACTCGTGGAGCCAGCGTGTGGAGCAACGCCAGCGTGCAGAGCACCGCGGAACGGCGTGTAGCCGAGCTGAGCCGAGCTGAGCCGAGTTGAGCCAAAGAGGTGGAGGAGGTCCGGCGAGGGCATCGGTGCGCGGGTGGAAGCCGGTGGCCGATGCCGTTAGCTGTTTGACCGTCCACGCGGCGGGGTGGTCCCGGAGGAACCAGCGGGGACCAGGAGGGACCCCAGGGGGAGCAGCGGAGGTGCCTATGGTGGAGGGGAGAGAGCAGAGGCCGCAGTTCCTCAGAGGAGCCCCAGATGAGTGATTAAAGCTCCAGAGTGATTCAAGGACACAGCGTGGACACAGCAAGACACAGTAAAAAAAAAAAAATTCCATTTACCTTTTCTTTTGTTTGGCTTTAAAGATAAGATAAAGATAAATGAACTGTATGAATATCAGATAAAAATAGAAAGAAAAAGAAGAGAAAAGACCCTGGGAAAATTAGAAAAAAAAAAAAAGGAAAAGGGAGGAGTGCACTTAAACATAAAAGTGTTTAAAATCTTAGATGGATGTTTGCTGTTGGGTCTAATGATCTAGTTATGGGAGTTCAATCATAAGCCAATTAAACCGCCTGATCACCGATCCGTGCAAGGGGTCGATCCCGACCCCTTATCACGTGATCAGCTGTCAGCCAATGACAGCTGATCATGTGATATAACGGAGCCGGTAATCGGCTATTATTCCTCCTGACAGCGCGAGGAGAAAAAAAAAAAGGCGATCACCGGCGGCCGTGATCGGGACATCAGTCCCGATCACGGCCAGCCCTGCTAGTGCCCACCTGCCCCCTGCCAGTGCCCACCTGCCCCCTGCAGTGCCAAATGTTTAAAAAGTAAGTGCCCTCCGTCAGTGCCACCCAGCAGTGCCCACAGTGCCACCCAGCAGTGCCACCCACAGTGCCACCCAGCAGTGCCACCCAGCAGTGCCCACAATCTGCCTCAAAGGTGCTGCACCCCAGTGCCACTTATCCGTGCCCATCAGTGTCATCTACCAGTGCCCAGCAGTGCCGCCCATCAGTGCCCAGCAGTGCCACCTATCAGAGCCACCTATCAGTGCCACCTATCAGTGCCCAGCAGTCTCATCTATCAGTGGCACCTATCAGTGCCCATCCGTGCCACCCATCCGTGCCACCCATCCGTGCCACCCATCTGTGCCCATCTTTGCCCATCAGTGCCGCCTTATCTGTGCCCATCGGTGCCGCCTTATCTGTGCCTATTAGTGCCGCCTTAACTATGCCTATCAGTGCCCACCAGTGCAACCTATCAGTGCCCACCAATGCAGCCTATCAGTGCCCACCAATGCAGCCCATCAGTGCCCACCAGTGCAGCCTATCAGTGCCGCCTAATCAGCGCACTTCAATGAAGGAGAAAAATGACCCGTTTGCAAAATTTTATAACAAACTATTAAACATGATTTTTTTTTTTTTGCATCTTTTTTTGTTTGTTTAGCAAAAAATAAAACTCTGAGCTGTAACTAAATACCACCAAAAGAAAGCTCTATTTGTGGGAAAAAAATGATAAAAATTTCATTTGGGTACAGTGTTGTATGCCCGCACAATTGTCATTCAAAGTGCATCAGCGCTGAAAGCTGAAAATTGGTCTGGGACTGAGGGGGGTTTAAGTGCCTAGTAAGCAAGTGGTTAATATACAGAGTATACAAAATAAAAGGACGTGGTATAATTTAGGTATGACCCATAACGGATTGGTTAACCAGATATACATACAAGAGGATTATATCTAAAGTACTATTGAGATATGCTGGATGGTATACTGGACGGTCGATAATTTATTTAAGGCTACTGCTGATAAACATTGCAGAGAAAGGGAAGGAAAGGAGAAGGAAAAAAAAAAAAAGGTGTCTAGAAAAAGGCTGAAATCCCTACAGAAAAACCCCATAGAAATACTAAAGGATAAAATATGGCACCAAAAAGGGGTAGCAAAACACCACAAAGCCAAAAAATAAAAAGGACAAAAAAGAAGGAATTAAAGGAACCACTGATATTAAGAGGTTTTTTCAGCAAATGCATTCACAGAAAGAGATACAGGGTCAATCTCAATCTCAATCACCCCAACAAACATCACATATAGGACATATGTTACAAATATCACAGGAAGTACTAGAAATGACAGAAACAGAAACATCAGCGTCTTTGGGGACACTAGGAGAAGAAACAACAAATCACCCCAGGAACAGCTCACTGATAGAGATAACGGGATTATTAACAGAACAAATGGAAGGAGATAATGAAAGTTGGGACATAAGGACATATATTCGCTCCCTCCCTACTAGGGTGGACATGGATCAATATGTACACAGATTGGAGGATACCTATAAAGCTGAAATACAAGAGGTTAAAACATCCACCCAAAAAACGCAAGAGTCAATGGGCAGACTGGATGTAAGAATGACAAGTATGGAGCAAGAGATGTTTCAACTAAAAGAGAGATTACAGGAACAAGAAAAAGAATTATTACGAGCTAGAACTGCTTTAGATGAATATGAAAATAGAAGCAGAAGAAATAATATAAGAATCAGAGGTCTGGATGAAAAGGTGAACTCAAGGGACTTGACTTCGGTTTTACAGGGGATCTTCCAAGGATTGGACGAGGATTTGTCCGTAGATGATCTGTTGATCGATCGGGTGCATAGAATAGCTAGAGTAAGAAGGGAAAAATCTGGTCTAGAGACGTTATTTGTAAATTGCATTATGCACGAACAAAGGATAAAATAATGATTGCAATAAGACATAAAGAGAATATAGAATATGATGGGAAACAACTGACATTTTTTCAGGATTTATCTAAATATACTTTGGACAAAAGAAGAGCGTTAAAACCGCTGCTGGAACAACTTAGAAAAAGGAACTTACAGTATAGATGGAAATTTCCATTTCAATTACAATTTCAGTATGAAGGTTTGACAGTAGTCTACAGGAATTTAGAAGATCTACCGGAATTTGTAAAGACTCTTGGTCTCTCACTAGTAGATTTACCAGAATGGCCAAAACCTTACAGAAAATGAGTAAAAGACATATAGGGATTTGAGGAATTGGATGGGGGGAGGGGGGGAGATTAAGGAAGGGGGGCTTGATTTGCGATTTATGGTTTAATTTTTTTTTCTTCTGTACTATAAATAAGGGGTTAAAAAGGGATATAGGTTTTAATATGTTGAATATGTGGAATATTTGTAAGCATTTATTTTTTTTTTTTTTTTTTTTTTTTTTTTTAAGGGGTTAAAAGGATATGCAGGTTTCAATATGCTGAATTAAGGTTAAGAATTTTTTCACAACTAGGGGTAAATTGGGGGAACAGGTTTTTGATATATTGAAGTACTGTTAATTTAAAGATGATAGAGGAGAGAAAGGGGAAGGGAAAACTTTTTTTTTTTTTGGCCTCACTATAAATAAAGGGATAAAGGGGTGTATAGGTATAGGTTTTAATATGTTGAATTATTATAAATTATTTGTGTTTTTTTTTTTCTTTATAACTAGGGGTAATAGTGGTGAGTAGGGTTTTCTGTTTTTTTTATTATTATTATTATTATCCACTATAAATAAGGGTAAAAATGGGTGAGTAGGTTTTTAATATGTTAATTATCATTAATTTATTTATGTATTTATTTACTTGGTGTTCCTTTTTTTTTTTTTCACAATTAGATAAAAAAAGGGATGAGGAGGTTTTTGATATACTGAAGTATCACAAAAAAATGTATTTTTATTATTTTTTTTTCTTTCTTTTCTTCTTTCTTTTTTTTTTCCTCTCACAGTTAATTGATTTAATAAAGAGAGATGGGGGTGCTCTATAGAGTAATAAATTTGATATAAAACACGATTAATAAAAGTAATATTATATATATATATATGGGTATGCACAGAGAGGAGGGAGAGAAAAAGAAAAAAAAAAAAAAAAGGGAAAGTAAGGGGGATTTAAATGAGGGCTTTTTTTTTTTTTTTGTCTTTTTCCTCTCTTTCACAGGTAAAAGATTAAATAAAAGGGAGGTGGGTATGATCTAAAGAGTAATTGAAGATGAAACAAAACACGATTATTAAAAATAATATATATATATATACGGGTGTACACACACAGAACTTAAGGAAGAAAGAGAAAAAAAAAGAAAATACATTTTTTTATTTATTTATTTATTTATTTTTTATTTATTTTTTTGCCTTTCTCTCCCCCCTCTTCTCTCCCTCCCCCTCGCCTCATCCTTGCGCCATTCGCTCCCAGAATATAACTGGGAGATCAAGGGCGAGAGGTGAGAGAGAGGAGAGGCCTAGGGATATAAAATAAGGGATAAGTTGATTAGCAATAGAAGCCATAAGTACGGAAATAGATGAGAATAGATAGGTAGCATAAGTGGTATGGGAAAAACTGACGGACAGCTAACCTAAACCAGTGGTTCAGATATTTCCCCTCCTAATAGGGACCTTACTTATTAAGTAAGTTAGACTTATTGAAGTCATTAGTTATAGGGTAGTGAATGAGGAGTGAGTGGGGTGGGGAGCGAATGGAGTAGAGATTTAGGGGGTGGGGAGGAAATTAGGGATTTAAGGTGTTAGGTTTAAGTGTGTGGAATAAATATATAATTTTTTTTTTCTCTTTCTCCTCTTTTTAATACTAGAGAGGATCCCCTTGGGGAATAGTACATCTCCTCCTTGAAGTATAAAATGGAAGGGTTAAAAATTTGTTCTTTCAATGCAAGAGGCCTTTATTCTCCCTCAAAAAGAAATCAAATCTTAAACTTCTTCCATAAACAAAAGGTAAAAATAGTCCTACTACAGGAAACGCATTTTCGTTCTGACCACATTCCGAAACTAACTAATAAGAACTATGTTAGATGGATTCATGACACATTCCCATACTCCAAATCAAGAGGGGTATCAATTGCATTTCACAGAGATATGTTACATCAAATAGTTCAGAAATATAAGGGGAAAGATGGTAGGTCTTTAGTGGTAAAGGTTAAATTATTTGAGAGGATGGTTACAATTATCAATCTTTACTTACCAAACTATGAACAAATTAAGACAGGGATAAAAATCCTGAGGGATGCACTGGACAGTGCAGAAGGAACAATAATAATTGGGGGAGACCTGAATTTTATAATGGATATGAAAAGGGACACCACTAATACTAACTCCCAAAGAAAAAATAAACAACTAAAAGAATTCAAAGAACTATTAGATAAATACCAACTGATTGATATATGGAGGGTACAACATCAAAAGGATAAGAACTACACATACTACTCAAATATTCACGACTCTTATCATAGGATAGACTATTTTTTTTTTAATCAAACTGGGCTATTGATGAATCCAACAACAAGCATAGGAGGATTTTGTGGTCCGATCATGCACCGATATATCTAGAATTAGAAATAACGGAATATAAAATACAAGAGGAAGATGGAGTCTGAATGATAATCTGCTTAAAGAAAAAAAATGTGTGGAGGGTATTCAACAAGCGATAAAGGAATTTCAGCTAATTCATGATAAAGATGATACCTCACTCCCCATGCAGTGGGAAACTTTAAAATGTGTGCTAAGGGGACTGTTCATCAAGCACGGTTGTAGGTTAAAAAGGGAAAAAGAACAAAGGAAAACTCAATTGTTGCTGGAAATCGGGAGATTGGAAAGCAAACACAAACGGAATATGAAGTCAGAGGATAATATACTCTTAAAAGATAAAAGAATTGAGCTGCAAACCGTGCTTGATGAAGAGTCTCTGCGTACAAGGGACAGGAATAGAACACAATGGTACCAACAAGGAAATAAAATGGGGAAATTATTAGCAAAAACACTGAGGGAACAACAGCCCACAACCTCTATAGTAAAGATTTTAAAAACAAACGGGGAAATAACATACGACCCAACTGAAATTATAAAAACATTCCAAAACTATTATGATAAATTATATAATATAGAAATTCAACAGGAAAATAAAAAAGAGGAAAGGGACGGAAAAGATTGGAAAATACGTTAACGAAACAGCTTTGCCTAGATTCCCTAGAGAAGTAATTGAGGAAATGGAAGAAGAAATTTCAGGGGAGGAGATACAACGGGCAATAGCTGAAATGGCCCTGGGAAAGAGCCCAGGACCAGACGGCTACACAGCAAGGTTTTATAAACAATTTCAAGATTTAATTATACCCTTACTCAAAAAAAACATATAATTCTATAACTAAAATGCAAACTTTTGTACCACAAAGTACAGAAGCACATATTATACTTATCCCAAAACCAGAAAAAGATCATACATTAAGTAAAAACTTTCGTCCTATCTCATTAACAAACATTGATATTAGACTATACTCAAAAATTATCTCTAATAGATTAACTTTAAGAATGCCAGAATATATAAAGCTAGATCAAACAGGGTTTATAAAGGGGCGAGAAACCAGGGACAACATAATAAAGACATGCACGCTGATGGAGCATGCTCAGAGGGCTGCCATCCCAGCCTGTTTACTAACTATAGATGCTGAGAAAGCTTTCGATAGGGTGGGATGGCGGTTCTTAGAGGAGGCACTATTACAGATAGGACTGGGTCCTAGAATGTTAGGTAGGATAATGGCATTATATGCCAATTCAAGGGCCAAAGTTAGAATAAATGGGATGTTTTCAGAGTATATAAAAGTGTCAAATGGGACCCGTCAAGGATGCCCCCTATCCCCGTTATTATACATAATAGTAATGGAACATCTAATTAATGCAATAAGGAATAATAAACATATACAAGGGATCAAAATTAAGGATAAAGAATATAAGTTGGCAGTATATGCAGATGATTTATTGCTATATATAACAAACCCTATTATAACAATCCCTAATATAATAAAAGAACTGGATAGATTTGGGGAACTAAGCAATTTTAGGGTAAATTACTATAAATCAGAAATGATGAATATTACTTTAAAAGAAGAAATGCAATTACTTTTACAAAAAGATTTCCCGTTTAAATGGCAGAAAGAGGCGATCAAATACCTGGGTACTATGATCCCGAGGGATTTGAAACGGATACAGGAATTAAATCATAATGTGGTTATACGTAAAGTAATAAAACAATTGCAAAAATATGAAAAAATAACAAATTCATGGCTAGGGAGAATAAATATAATAAAATTGGAGCTATTACCAAAAATTTTATATGTCTTCCAAACACTACCCATTGTTCCACTTAAGAGGATAATGATAGATCTAAAGAAGGCCATAAATAGTTTTATATGGGCAATAAAAAGGGAAACATTAACTAGAACAAAAGAAAATGGAGGTTTAGCATTACCTGATTTTTTAAAATATATGCAGGCAGCTTCATTGGTTAGAGTTATAAACTGGCAACACGATGGTAAAAATAAACAATGGGTAGTTTTGGAAGAAGATATTGCGGGGACACAGCTAAAATTTTTGCCATGGATAAAACCTGAATTAAGGGGAAAAAAAAGGGATCTGCCAATTTTTGTAAGAGCTACTTTAAAAATATGGGACGCAGTGTTAAAAAAAGGCAAGCTATCCTCCAGGACTGGACCCTTATCTCCATTGATGTCCAACCCAGAATTTAAGCCAGCATTGGAAAGCGTCAGATATTTGAAATGGAACAAGATGGAGAATATAAGATTGGTCCAGATACTGGTGGATGGAAATATGCCTAGTCTAACTGATCTTGGATTAGAAGTAAAAAAACACTGGTTACAATAGCATCAATTAGAAACATTTGTTGAAACAAACAAAAACTTAATAAATAGACCACTAACTAAATTCGAGCAGATATTATTAAAAGAGCAGAATCATAAGAATAAACTATCTAAAGTATATGTATCGTTGTTACCCACAGGAGATATTAGAGATTTAATAGGAATAAGAAAATGGAAAGAAGAACTAGGAGAAATAATTACAGAAGAAGAATGGAAAAAATCTTAGGAATAATACATAAAACCTCAACGGCGGTAAAGCATCAAGAACGAAATTATAAAGTGACAATGAGGTGGTATTGGAGTCCAGTGGCATTAAAAAAAATTAATAAAGGAAATACAGAGAAATGTTGGAGGTGTGGGATAGAAAAAGGGACAATGGAACATATTTGGTTCAGCTGTAAGAAAATAAAAAACTTTTGGTTAAATGTTTTTGAGATATACCAAAAAGTGACTGGAAAAAAACTGGCTCCAGATGTGAAGGTAGCATTATTCTCTCTTACATCAGATACTGTGGATAGTATGAAAAATGGGATAATACAACATATGACAACAGCAGCTAGAACAATAATAGCACGTAAATGGAAAGAAACAGTGAGTCCAACAGTGTGGGAATGGGTATGTGAATTGAACGAAATATGTTACATAGAAAAACAAATAAGAGAAGAAGGATATATAAATAATCAGTTACCAATTGTATGGAAGCAGTGGGAAGAGTTCAGGCTCTCAAATGGATTGAGGGAATATTTATAATGTAAAAAGGGAGGGAGAGGCAAGAGGAGAGAGAAGGGTAAGGTGAAGTGTTTTTTTTTTTTTTTGTTTGTTTTGTTTTTGTGTTTGGGGGTATGTTGATGATAATAAAGGTGGTATATATTGAATGGGGTTTATGTATAATGTTGTAAATGAACTAGAATGTATTATGGTTGATTTTTTTTTTCTAAAATAATAATAAAAAGAAGATTTGAAACAAAAGATAAATCTCCTCCCCCTAACTCCTGCTTAAATCACATCCTGCCGACAACTTCCTGTCTCAGCTCCAAGGCCTATCCAATTTACATATCAATGGAGGGGGAGGAGCCTGGCTTCCTTCAAAATATATGGTCTCAAATAATATATTTAACTCCATATTATTGTAATAAAGTCACTATACAAATGGACACAGAAACACATACCACCTCTTGACTTTGTAACATAATATAGGAAACTTCAACATCTCTTAAAGCCTTTTGTTCAGGAAAGGGCTAAATAACCCCTGCCCCCCTATTGTAAATTGGAGGAAAAAAATATCTTTCGACCCCCATACCTTCTGGGCATTCAGACTTTTCTTTTGTTGTCCCTGGAAGGCTGCAATATTACTTTTGAACAGGGTTCATGTCTTTAGCAGTTTGTGTAAAGAGAGTCTCAGATGAAAGTCTCTTATCCTCTTGGTCACAAGGAAATGCTCAGATGAAAGTCCACTCCAATTCAGCCACCTTCAGAAAATCATCCGCATCTTCCTCAGGCTCTCTTTTGGTCTGCCTCCTCCCATCTAGCTTGGTCATCTGCTCTGCCTGCTCCACCTCTCGATGCTTAGTACCTGAAAAGAGTGAGACAAAGCAGATTGTTTCTTCCAACTGTGGCAAAAACATAGCTCACTGCTCTCATTTATCAATCTGCCCATTTCTAACTGCAAAACTATTGTAGGGTGCCCACTGTTGCTTGGAAACACTTTCACGGAAAGGCATTGACTTTCAACGTAACAAAAACTTTGCACAACAATGGAAAAACAGGGGGATGGTCACCTCCAGTGGTAAGCCAGTTTCACACATGCACTTCATTCTAGAACTCCTAGATGCAATACGGTTACCAAAAGAGCTTGCAATCTGTAAATGTCAAGCACACACAGAACATACAGACACCATCTCAGAAGTAAATAAAAAGGCAGATGAAGCAGCTAAAACAGTGGCACAAGAAACACATCAAATAATGACAGAACAGGAAATCATAGAGATAGATAATACAGTCCTTACTGATATGCAGCAGAATGCATCCCCTGGGGAGAAACAATGTTGGAAAACAAAAGGTTGAACAATATATAACATCTACCCATCACCTGAAGGAAAGCCGGTATTGCCAAAATCCTTATTTAGGTATGATGCAGTATTGACACAGAGTAACTCATGTGTCAAACAGGGGGATGACTGAGATGTTAAATAAGGTATGTACAGCCTATGGCATCACAAACTACTAAAAAATGTTTTGCTCTCAGTGCATTATATGTGCAAGACACAATGCTAAGGGAGGCATAAGACCATGGAAAGGGAAGTTCCCCACGCTGCAATATCCATACCAAAACATTTGCATGGATTTTATTGGATTGGACAAATGTCAAAGAAAAAAATATTGTCTGGTAAAAGTAATAAAAAGAAAACATTGGCACTCACCCAAGTGGGAAGGGCTATATCAGGTTCTTCTCACCACTCCCACGGCTATACAGATTGCAGAGAGGTCTACTTGGATTCACCAGTCCCATTGCAAAAAGGGTTTTACAGACAGAGTAGGGCCAGTTGGCTGCAGAAAATCCAGCTGCAAAGGGAGGTCTCACACAAGGTGGGACTTGTCTCAAACCGGTGAAATCTCCCTCCCCTTCCAACTTCCCTACCCAATCCGCTGGAAACTCTGCAGCTGGGTAGGATGAAAGGGACAGTAATTATCCTTGGGTTACTAGTGACTCTAGGAGAGGTATCCATAAGAGGGGGTATACGTTATGGAAGAGCAAAGGAACCTTTGGATTGGGAAAGAACAGGAAAAGTACAGGAAAAGTATTGAATTTAATCACTTAACCGACCGCCGCACAACGATGAACGTCCCTTTTTGGAAGAGGGATATCTCGGTAACGGCAGCAGCTACTGCCACAACCAAGGTATCCATCTCTTCAGGTAGCGGTTCGGTAAACAATAATGGTGGTCTCTGGGGCGGATTCGGCACGAGATCACCATTATCGACGGTTGTTTACATTCCTTGTAATAGGAATAAAAGTGACCAAAATTCTTAAAAAAAAAAACAATGTAAAAATAAATAAAATAAATAATATATATATATTTTTTTAAAGTGCTCCCGACCAGCTTGTGTGCAGAAGCAAACTCATACTTGAGTAGAGCTCCCATATGAAAACGATGGTCAAACCACACATGTGAGGTATTGCCATGATCGTTAGAGTAAGAGCAATAATTCTAGGCCTAGAACTCCTCTGTAACTTAAAACATGCAACCTGTAGAATTTTTTTTAACAATTTTTAGGGTTAAAAGTTTGACGCCATTCCATGAGCGGGCGCAATTTTGAAGCGTGACACATTGGGTATCAATTTACTCAGTGTAATATTATCTTTCACGATATAAAAAAAATTGTGCTAACTTTACTGTGGTCTTATTTTTTTATTCAAAATAGAAAAAAAAGGTGCGCTTGTAAGACCACTGCGCAAATACAGTGTGACAAAAAGTATTGCAATGACCGCCATTTTATTCTCTATGGTGTTAGAAAATAGTATAATGTTTGGAGTAATTTTCTAGCAAAAAAATGTGTTTTTAACTTGTAAACACAGAGTCTGAAAAAGAGGCTCCTTAAGTGGTTAACCTTCATAGAAGGAATAACTAGCACCATTTTCATTGACTTTTGATAGATTGAAGATTGTGGGGATACAACTGGGGCTAGGGGACTTCTATGGTCAGATAAATACATTTGCTGGAATAGGGCAGGATGTCAAACATGGGATCAGGCGCATCAAGATTGGGGGTATAATCTACCCGGGCCTAAAGAGAGTGGAATAAACGATAGACTCATAATTACAAAAGCGGCCAACTCCCCCTGCACCCATAGTGTAACCAATTATTGATAACATTAAAGGAGCCGAGGAAGGGAGATCAGTGGTTGTACTCTATGAAAGCATGGGTGCCAGGAACTGACCCCTCAGGCAAATTTTTTCCTCAAAGTATTACCACCTAAAAAAACTAGACAACGGGAGAAAGTAGGCATGAGAGAAAAAGAGGAGGGCCACACTAAAATAGAAATTTTGAGTAAAACCTTGAGATTCTCTAACTTAACTGTAGAGGATGTCATAGCCCTAGAGACAGGATATCAGGAAAAAATCAGTGGCTAGAATGGTTGAGATATACAGTTAAAACCTTAAAAAGAAAAAATTGTTTAGTTTGTGCCGGAGCCAGACCACATTTAGCAATGGTCCCTTTTCCTCTAGATTACAATACAGACCCAGAAGGTTTGAAATGTTTGTTGCGGTTGTATAATCAGAGCTATAAATCTGAAACAAATTCTACCTGTCACACATTGAGCTTGTTGTTTCCCCCGGTACAGAGACCTCAGATACCTCCAGCGGTTACTGCCTATCTGGGCAACTTTACTTGTTTTTCACTCCCAGGGAACCATAGCGGGGGGGATCTTGGGTCACTACCTTATGACTACTGTAGGGAGAGGATTAACACGGGTAATGGTAACTGGGTTGAACATGACATTCAGAGAGCTGATGTTTAGTGGATATGTGGGGATAAGAAACTGTGAGCTAGGATACCTGCCAATGTCCAAGGGGATTGTGCTATGGTCCAGCTAGTTATGCCCCTGAGGATCCTGTTAGAACACCTGTGGACTAGAGTCACCAATGGTATCAAAGGGAAACCTCTCCCTAGGGGTCATTTGACTCTCAGATCTACATAGATAAGCACGGGGTGCATGCGGAGTTTAAGGACAGGAATCAGGTGACTGCTGGGTTTGAGTCTCTTCTCTGGTGGGTAACTAAAATTCAAAAATAACACTGCGCTATCTGAATGCAGCAGTTAACACACTAAAATGGATATTTTAGTACAAATAATATAAACAATATACAAAGTGTAGCGCTGAAAAAAGAAAACATAGTGCATAAATCTGTACAACAATTTAGCCCATACGTGAAAAATCACATGGGTATTAGTGATCTAAACCAAAGAGCAGTAAAGGAATTTATGTCCTCAACAGTCAATATACACTTGTGCACATAAATTATTATATATGCACCACTACGTAAATAAACCTTGTGTGTAAAATAAATGAAACAAAAGAACTTATATAAAAAAAGTCCTTTTAAGAAGTGAAACATCCAGTCCCAAATGTGCAATTGGATATCAGATGAACCGCCCGATTATAAAACTCAACTGCGCAGTCACCCGTGTGCCGATACCACCACCGTAATAGATGTAAGCTTACCAGATGGTTTTGACCCAAACAAAAAAATATATTTTAATGGTAATACATGCTTGTTATAGTGATTGTAGAAAATGGACTTCCCAGGTCCTAGGATTGTCAAATTCAATATAGGAAATTCCTTCCCCAAATGGATGGATATGAGCAGATTTTCTCCGATTAACAAAAACGAACATCAACCGGAATACATATAGGACAAAAGGATAGGGCCATATAGCGTAATTCCGTTTAAAATATATTTATTAAAAAAAGTAACAGACTTACATTTATGCAGTTACTGAAGCGCTTTTCAATATAAAATAGGCAGTAGTGGAGTTCTCATAGACATCGTCTGGGGTATACTACCACTGCTGCCAGACTTGTTTATATAAGATACCAAGCACAAATGAGCAAGATTCCATCCCCCTGTGTAAGCACACATCACTTCCGGTTTTCAGCCACTGGGCATGCATTCCACACCTCCCTTGCATAACACAACCATGCGTTTCCCCTGGCGAATATACAAAATCTCTACTTAGACGTGTGATGTGGCCCATCAGGGCACTTCCGGATGGAGACTGAGCAGGGAATGGTCGGCTATCCGATGCTCAGTGTTCACCCATAGCCTCATGTTCCCAAACACAAACTCCGGAAGTGACATGGAAACACTCACCGTGTCACTTCTGGGTAACGTCCAGATCCCATCTCGGCTTGCGAACCAAGCCTCGATGTCATGATCTGCTGAACATGATCCCCGGAAATGACAATAAGGCAAACAATGTGTCACTTCCGGTTAAACTCCAGATGACATCGAAGCTTGTGGGCCAAGCCTCGATGTCAGTATGTTGCTTGCACTCCATCATCATCGGACACCAGCTTGGGTGGCCTCAAATACGCAACCAGTGAGACAACTATGTTTCAACGTCTCGGGTGTAGTTCTCAACTATATATCGCCGTTGCCCATTGAATTTCACAAATTGGCATTACTAAAAAATAAATTAAACCTGACCCCACCATATATCCTACATATAAAACATAAGAAATATAATATATAATACATAATATATATTTTGAAGTCGCCGATCTTCCCAAAACTAACCATATGTTCGTTTGGTGAGGGCGTTTTGTTCATATATATTATGTATATTTTTGCTAGCTTGTACCCATGTTTGTATTGGGAATAAACATACTCAACCTGTATCCCTCAAATTTGGAACTGCTCCAAATTGAAATACATAGACCCAGTGAGATGGATTCTGCTCAAACACAAACAACGCAAGAAACACAAAAAAAAATGTATTTCAAGCTTCATTGATGAAATTGTTAATGTCCCACTCCCCGTTCATACCGAATGGTGAGTGGGACTGAAGCTCATAAATCCAGTAGGTCTCCAATCGTGACACCCCCTTGTCATACTGCCCCCCCCTCCAAGGGGGTACGTATTTGTCGATGACAACAAACTGAGTTCCCCTTGTTTTGCTGTTATGAAACTCTTTGTAATGTCTAGGGACACTATGTTTAGAGTCCTTACTCTTAATCAAGCCAATATGTTCGCCTACTCTAACTTAATATGTCCTTGTTGTACGGCCGACATATTGCCTGCCACTTGGAGAAGTAATTAAATAAACCACGTATCTAGTGCCACACGTACAAAACGTTTTAATAGTGTATTTCTTTTTAGTAACTGTTGACACAAACTCAACTGTTTTACATTTCCCTAAAGTGTTGTGTTGACACACAACACATTTTTTGCATGTTATGAAAAAATGACAGACGGACAGGTGGGTTTATGATATTTGGTGCAATCCTGCTTTGTAAAGACGGTGTACCTTTAAAAAATAACTTTTGCTTGTTCAGGTAATTTGGGACCTAGGATAGGATCATTCATGAGAACATCCCAGTGTCTATTCATGATAGTTTTCACCTGTTTATGTTGTATTTAAAATGTTGTTAACATAGCCCATTTAAAGTTCACATCTGGTTCCCGTTGAGGTTTGACCATTAAAAGGGAATCTCTGTTGATGTTAAGTACCCTTTGTAGTTCCAAGTTGAGGGTTTTGTTATCATATCCTTTATCTAAAAATCTTTGTTTCAAAGTTTCTGGCTGTACGCAGAATGTATCTATATCTGTGCAATTCCTCCGGAGCCTAAGAAATTGGCTACATGGAATTGAGCTGAGACACGACTTCTGGTGGCAACTGTCCATGGAAATAAAACCGTTACGGTCCGTGGGTTGGAAATAGGTTTTAAATTCAAATTTATTATCTGTTATTTTTATTTCCAGGTCCAAAAAAATGTATTGGTACACATTTTGTAGGTTAGTACAATGCCTCTATCGTTGGAATTTAAAAAGTCAAAGAATTCCATCAAAGATTGTGGGGTGCCACTCCATAGGAGGAGGATGTTGTCAATGTACCTAGCCCACAGAACCAATGATGGGTTCTGTTGGGCATAGACAACATCCTTCTCCCATTTGGCCATAAAGAGATTATCAAGGCTGGGGGCAAATTTAGCCCCCATTGCCACGCCCCGTTGTTGCAGGTAGTCATTTTCATTGAACCAAAAATAGCTATGTTCAGTAGCAAATTCCAAAAGTTCAATGAGGTATTCACATTGAAATGGTGCAATAGAATGTTCACGATTGAGGAAATGGCAAACAGCCTCTATACCCCTTCCATGTGGTATGCACGAATATAAAGACGCGACATCCACAGTGGCAATAATGTATTGACCTTGCAGTTCAATAATCTCTAGTTTCCTGATTGTAGCACCCATATCTTTAAGATACAATGGTGTTTTTCTAACAAGGGGCTGTAAATACAAATCTATATAACGACTTCTGCATTTTGACTCAAACGTTTAAGAAGCTCATCCTTTTGTGTCACACAATTGAAATAAATGGTATGCTTTTTAATACATCTGGAGTTTGACTGATCACAGGAGAAGAATATTCCTAACACCTCCCAACTGTCCCTGATTTTGAGGGACTGTCCCTGATTTGGAGCAATGTCCCTCTATCCATATTTCCTCCTCATTTGTCCCTCATTTTAGTCTGATCTATATAGTTGAATATAAAATTCACTTTTTATCTTTCAAAAAATGTTTCCCAGTGCTAAACCTTTCATCCAATTTCTAAATTGCTGCATTTGTACATTTTAAAAGCCAATATAAAGGAATAGTAGTGGTAAAAAAAAACACTTGTGGATTTAAAAAACCTTTTTTGGGCCAATTCTCCTTTAATGGGGGTGTGGCAAGGGCGTGTCCTATGGCTACATACATTTTCTAGTAGGTGCCCCTCATTTCCATCTTAAAATGTTGGGAGGTATGGATAAAGACTTCTTCACAGCAGCAGGAAACTGATTGCAGATCAGAGCAATGTCCCTTTGTAAAGTAGTGCACAGTCCTGGACAAAGCTTCAAGAACACTAGCCACTGTTCCCCTTTGTGCGGGCCCTCATCTGACTTAAAACACAAGAGGGAATAACTGTCTAAGGATCCCTAGGGTGCCTTTACTCATAAGGCTACTGAAGAACCACCAGCAGCCTTATCTCTCCATTATACCAGACCAGATGCACTGTGGACTCTCCCTCTGTCAGCTATCGTAGGACCAGGGCCAGCCACACAGACCTCAGGTCACCCACCAGAGGCCACATGGCAGCAAGTGCCAGGGGAAGCAATGCCAATACCCCCAACCTGGTGCAATCCTCTGCTAGGAAAGACCAAGATCCCAAGCTGCTGCTAACAAAGCAAAGAGAATATTGGCATGCATTAATAAGGGGATCAACTCCAGAGATAAAACAATAATTCTCCCGCTCTACAAGACTCTGGTCCAGCCGCACCTAGAGTATGCTGTCCGGTTCTGGGCACCAGTCCTCATGAAGGATGTACTGGAAATGGAGCGAGTACAAATCAAGGCAACTAAGCTAATAAAGGGTCTGGGGGATATTTTTTATGAGGAAAGGTTGCAAGCACTAAACTTATTCTCTCTGGAGAAGAGAGATGGGATATGATTTCAATTTATAAATACCGTACTGGTGACCCCACAAAAGGGATACAACTTTTTTGCGGAAGGGAGTTTAAAAAGACACAAGGCCACTGATTAAAATTAGAAGAAAAGGAATCAGTGCGCATGCGCGAGGGATCCAAGATGGCCGCCAGCGCCTGATCCTCCGCACCACGCCGGACCAACGGAGCTTACAGAGCGGCGAATAGCTCTCCAGGAAGGTGACACTCCGAGTCCCCTGTCTCCCGATTACCCAGGGATTCCCCCCGAATGTCCCCTGTAGCGACCAGGCGCGATCTAGTGCCACAATTTGAGGCGGCCTCCAGAGCGGGGTGTACCAAGATGGCCGCCGCGGCCGAAGCACACAGACAGCGTGCAGCCCACAGCGCGGAAAAAAACGCTGACCACAGGCAAGTGCTATCCCCGGCCATCCTGAATTATACTCCCACTATCCAGGGGAACTTCCCCATGCGTGGATCCCCATCACCGGCCTCCACAGAGTCCTTGATAGGCATGACTATGGCGGACCAGGCCTTGTCTCCCACGGAGGACTGCAGGCCTTCATCCCAAGGCCCCATCATATCAGATCAGTTCCCTCAGGAACAAGACTTGTCCACAGCAGACCTTTTTATTAAACTCTCGATGTTACTGGAAAGGGGATTGGCCTCTACAGCAGCGAAAATCACTGGGGAGATTAAATCAGACCTACAAAACATTGGCCAGAGAATGGAAGCTATAGAATCTAAGCTAGATGTTACGGCCGCAGTTGCCAATCAGAACTCTGACTTGATACATTCAATGCAGGACCAGTTGGACACAGCGCTTTCGCGAATTGACGACCTTGAGAACAGGTCGAGACGATATAACTTCAGAATCAGAGGGCTGCCAGAATCAATCACGGACGTGACTGCTGCCACCCAGGACCTGATCAAATCGCTATTGCCCAATATTGATCCTCAGCGACTGGAACTTGATAGAGCCCACAGGGCCCTGGGTCCTCCCAGGAAGGACGGCCTGCCTAGAGACATAATAGTTAAACCGCATCACTATGCAGTAAAGGAGGAAGTAATGAAGCAGGCCCGTGTGGCCCCACAGGTGACATGACAAGGCCATGTGATTCAAGTGTTCGCAGATCTGGCCCCGTCAACCATTCAACGTAGACGTGCTTTGAAACCACTTTTGAATGTTCTTATACAGAAGGACATCAAATATAAATGGGCATTCCCCTTTGCGGTTAAGTTCACACATATGGGAGCAAACTACTCCTTCGCCAACTTTTCCTCTGGCGAACAAACCCTTCTACGCCTGAAGCTTATCTCCCAAGATGCCGGAATGGACACATCTGCAGCTCCACCGACGTCGGCAAAAAGACCCCCCCCGGTCAGCCCATCAATCCCACTTTGGTCCAAATCCAAATCGCGACGCTCCGGTGACAACGGTCACACCTGAAATTTACTGGACAAGTCCATTCCCTACATCTCCCGTGATCAGAGTTGGTCGCGCAACTCGACTCACCTCTTGTTGACTTTCCCTGGGTAACCTCACCTCAGAAGCTTCCCATGTTTGAAGGGGGCCTGTGTCCCCTACTATACCACCGGAACTCCTCGGTTTTCCTATTTCCCACCTTTTTGTGGTTTTTGTTTTGTTTTTGTTCGGTACTATACTTTTTCTTCCTCACGGTTCAAGATATTTACCTTCATAGTACATGAACGGAAGTTGAACATGACTGTTTGAATTAGAAACTCATTTTTTTTTTATATACTATTTGCTCCTTTATATGACTACTCTCCTAGGTGGTGCACATGTTTACAACGCAAGTTAATGTTTTTACCTTTGCTTTATGTGTGTTCCTGGTGGTCTTTTTATGTTTAACTTTTTTAAGCCGTTTTAGCACCATGCTATTTACATTTTTCAGAAGCCCCTTGGTCCGGGGCGGTACACATGTGCCTTCGCCTACCCCCTGCAATCCTGCGGGCTTTCAGGGGCTAGGACTTCCGAGAGCACGCTCTCGGTGATTTCTTTTTTCTCTTTGGAGATTTCTGACCCCGGAGTTTCTCTCTCCCCTCCGGAGGCCGGCGCTTTTCTTGGGAGACTATTCTCTACTCTCTTCCCCCCCCCCCCTCAGGTAGAATGATTTGCGTTTGCTATATTACCCTCATTATTTGTTTTTTGCTTAGCAGATTCTCCGCTACTAGAGATGGTTCCAGTACGACTCCCTACGAGACTAGAAGTCTCCTCTTCGGTCCCAGAAATTTTCTACTAATGGTAAGTGAAGATGTTTGTGCCCGAGATCCGACCCTCTGCTCCCATGGCTAATACCATTCCTAAGTTGCTGAAGCTAGCTTCTCATAATATGCAAGGGCTAAATTCTCCCCTTAAACGCAAGAAACTGTTCAGCCTATACAAATCCCTTAGACTAGATATTTTATTCCTTCAGGAGACGCATTTCCCGAGCCGGTACAGCCCACCTTTCCTGCATGCCAACTATCCTAAATTTTTTCTTGCGAATGCCGAGAACAAGACAAGAGGAGTTGCAGTTCTTCTGGCGAGAGACTGTAACTTCACGTTGACTTCTGTTTTCAGGGACCCAGATGGCAGATTTATCTTAGTGAAAGGCCTTGTGGAAGGGCAACTGTATTCTCTGATATCATACTATGCCCCTAATAAGGGGCAAGATAAGTTTTTTGAGAAACTCTTCCACACCCTTAACCCTATGCTCGAAGGTAAAGTGATTCTTGGGGGGGACTCTAACGTAACTTTTGAACAGGAACTAGACAGAACTAGACCCTTGGGGCTACAGCTTATTCGTCCACGCAAAGTCAGCCACAGAATAGCAAAATTGTTACACTCTCAGGGCTTAACTGATGCATGGAGGGAACTAAACCCGTCCACTAGAGACTACACGCATTACTCAGCTCCTCATAACACATATGCTAGGATTGACCACCTTTTTGTTCAAAGTCACGCGCTCCCCTCTGCTGAGCGCTCTCTGATAAGAGACACGGTCCTCTCAGATCACGCGATTGTGATACTATACTTACGCCTCACTTCCCAACCCCCGGGTTTTAAGAATTGGAGACTTAACGAATCCCTTCTGACAGACCCTAGCAGAATCCCCGATTTAGAATCAGTCCTACAGGATTACTTCAAACTCAACACTACTAAAGATACTTCTATGGAGACAGTGTGGGCGGCGCATAAGACAGTGATTAGGGGTGAATTCATAAAGCTGGCCACTCATCTAAAAAAGGAAAGAACCTCTGCAATTGCCAGACTAGAAATGGAATACGCGAATCTCAGAGCGAAACATAAAAAAAAAACCCTAAAAGAAAACATCCCACAATTGGATAAAATAAAGCTGGAACTAAACCTAGCCCTCACGACCCGTGCGGAGAAAAGCATTAGATGGAGTGGTAATAAATTTTACACTCAAAAGGATAAAATAGGTTCTATGCTTGCCTCCAAATTATCCCCCAAACCGAGATCTCACGGTATGCCCCACATCAGAATGCCAGGGTCAGGACTTTCGTCTAATCCAACGAAAGTCCTGAAAGCTTTCCAAATTTTCTATTCTGATCTCTACTCCGCTCCTAAGACTGACCTACAAGATGACATCAACTCCTTCTTAGACACGTTACCAATCCCTCGTATTTCTAATGAACACCGGGACGTCCTCGAAGCCCCCTTTACGGAAGAGGAGGTTCTCAAAACTATTAAGGGACTGAAAGGTAACTCAGCCCCCCTGGGCCGGATGGGCTATCTAACACCTATTACAAAAAGTTCGCAAATATTTTAGCACCACACTTGGCCAAATTTTGTAACCACAAGACCAAAGGAGACCCGCTTGACCCTCTCCTCAACTTAGCTTTTATTACCGTAATTCCCAAACCAGACAAGAACCCAGAAATTGTAGACAATTATCGCCCGATCTCACTTATTAATTGCGACCTTAAGATCCTAACTTAAATGCTAGCAAACAGACTAGCTTCTTTCATATCCATATACGTCAATAAAAATCAGGTGGGGTTCATCCCTGGACGACAGGGGCCAGACCAAATCCGAAGGGCCATTGATATCATTTCAATATTACAATCAAACTGGGACGGCGGTCCTAAACAAGAAGGTATGCTCCTTTCGCTAGACTTAAAAAAAGCTTTTGACTCAGTTTCCTGGAACTACCTCCTCTTGCTCCTGGACAGATGGGGATTTGGTGATAGGTTCATGGGGCTGATCAAATCCTTATACTCCACTCCTCAAGCCAGAATAAGGCTTCAGGGCCACTACTCTGAGCCTATTCAGATAGCACGAGGGACCAGGCAGGGGTGCCCTCTCCCCCCGCTGATCTTTGCCTTGGCAATTGAAACTCTGGCTATCGCATTGAGGGAGAATCATAATATAAAAGGAGTAGACTGCGGATCGCAAATACACAAATGTGGGTTATATGCAGATGATATTCTTTTGTTTATCACTTCCCCTATCACCTCCCTTCCAAATCTTCTTCAAACCCTTGGAGGGTTCTCTAAAATCTCTGGCCTACAAGTGAATTATAACAAATCCCTGGCAATGAATATTTCGCTGCAACCACAAATGGTTGTTCAACTGCGTCAGTCCTTTCCTTTCGCATGGAATGACACAGCCATCAAATATCTGGGAGTGTATTTAACACCTAAAATCGAATCCTTATATAACGCTAATTATCCCCCGATGCTCACTAAGTTAGCCTCAGATCTTAAAACTTGAGCCGGATACAATCTATCATTGTTAGGAAAAATTAATTCTATTAAAATGACCCTCATGCCTAGACTCTTATACTTATTTCGTTCCTTACCCATCCCTATCATCAGAAAGCATCTGAAGTTTTTCCAGAGTAAGCTACTTAAGTTTGTATGGGGCAAGAAGGGGTACAGGATACCCCAGAGTATCTTATTTCACCACAGGAAGAAAGGAGGACTCGGTCTTCCCAACCTCCATTACTACTTTATAGCTGCCAGACTATCACAGATTTCGATTATTTACTCCAAGTTTGAAAAGCCAGATTGGGTTGGGATCGAGAGACAAGCTGCTCCACGTCACACTCTAGACTTTTTAATGTGGTCCTCTCCTAAAGAGAGACCCCCAATACTAGCACCCACTCTATCACACTCTCTAGCCCTCTGGGATAAGACTCGCAACTTGGGCTCCATCTCATCTCCGTCCACACCGTTAGCACATCTGTTTAATAACCCAGCTTTCCCCCCAGGTCAAAATATATCAGCATTTAAATGGTGGTTGAATAAAGGGCTGTACCGGATCGGGCATTTCTTCTCCAGGTCGGGACCTCTCCCTCTGAAACACTACATTAAAAATCTAGAATTACCAATGTCGGAGAGGTTCAGATTCCATCAAATCTCCCACTTCCTACATTCTATCTGGTCCGAAAAACCTTTGCCTCCTAATTTCACAGAGTATGAGACATGGTGTGGTCAGGGCCCGGAGCAGAGGGGAGGTATCTCTTGCATATACTCTTCACTGACGCAGCCCAAATCAAAGACTTCAGTCATGATCAAATGGGAAGAGGATCTCCAGTTTAATTGGGACCTGGGGCCCTGGCACACGGCGATCTCGTTGGCCTACAAAGGAATACTAAACACGTCTTTAGCAGAAGCTAGTCTAAAAGTTATTCTACGCTGGTACTACACCCCGGCTAGGCTGGCCGGCATATACCCCTCCGCTGATCCGCTGTGCTTCAGGGGTTGTCACCTCAGGGGTACTCTGGCCCACGTGTGGTGGGAGTGTCCCCGGTTACGATCCTTTTGGAAAAGAATTTTCAAAATTATTGATGGGATCGCTGGGCTCCGGGTCCCCCGGTCCCCTACCATTGCTCTTCTTAATGCTCCAATTATCAAGACCCCCAGGCATTCTATGAATCTGATAAGATTTATTCTAATAGGAGCCAAGCTCACCATTGCAAAAGCTTGGAAACAGCCCTCAGTTTCGGTCAAGGCGGCTCAAAGGAAAATCTCCTGGATCATGGCTCAAGAGAAAATGGCTAGCATTATATCTGACACGCGCGCTAAATTTGACATTGTTTGGGAACCATGGGCTACGCTCATGGGCATCTCCTTAACCCACGCCCCAACGGAGCTATGATCACCTGTTCTTGCTTCTAGAGCATCAGAACTTGGGTAGTTAACACAGACCTTTGGTTTAGCTATGGACCATTCTACTTGAGCCCCCTCCCCTTTATCTTTTCCCCTCTTTTCCCCTTCTTCTCCCTTCTTTACTTCTCTTTTTTGTCATGTTTGGCTCGGATGGCCGACAGCTGACCTCAAAAATTTTTCACATGTCCTTATTGTGATGTCAGATATGATCCATTTTGTGGGTTTAGGGGTGGGGGGATTGGCCTCCCATTTATGGGAGCCCTCTGGCTAGGTCCCTCACTTGGCACAGCATGATCCCGCGAGGGGTGCCGAGTGGCCCAGGGACCGCTAGGGTTTTTCCCTTATCCAGGGTCCTGGAATCTATAGGGGATTTCTTTAGATTGTTTTCTTCCCTGGACAGTGCTCTCCCTTTTTAGAGTACTGGTATATGTTAGGTTTCTGGACCTTAATAACATTATGTTGGTTGGATCAGATTCTAAAAGGCATAGCTTTTATTTGTTCAAATGTATGATTGTGCATGGTTCAAATGCTCTGTTAAATCATCTGTTGGCCATGTGGGCCTATTTCTTGTTTCCTATGCTGTATTCCAAAATAAAATATTTTGAAAGTAAAATTAGAAGAAAAGAGGTTTAACCTTAAATTATGTAGAGGGTCATTTACTGTAAAGCCTCGTACACACGATTGTATTTTCAGATGGGAATTGTGTGACAGACTGTTGGCCTAAAATCCGACCATTTGGAAGCTCCATTGGACAATTGTTTTCTGATTTTCCGCAGACAAATGTTGGATGGCAGGCTTATAAATTTTCCACGGACAGAAGTCCAAAGTACAAACATGCATGCTCAGAATCTATGCTCACCAAACACAACATTAGCAGAAGGTGCCCAAAGGTTGGCGCTAAAGAGCTGAAAAGGCACGTAGTATGTCACTACGTTCGCGTTTGTTGGCCGACAACTTTTATGTAAGGCAAGTTCCTGGCCAATGCCCTTCAGACAAAAGTCTGACGTTTTGTCTACGGAAAATCTGATCATGTATACGAGGCTTTAGAGCGGCTAGGATGTGGAATTCCCTTCCATAGGTGGTGGTTTCAGCGGGGAGCATGGATAGATTAAAACGATTAGATAAGCATCCGAACGACTGCAACATACAGATTTATACAATGGAATACTGAAATATAATTACACACATAGGTTGGACTTCATGGACTTTGTCTTTTTTCAACCTCACCTACAATGTAACTATATATAATACAAGTATAGGCACCCAGCATGCCAAGGGGCATATCCCCTTGTAATTGGCCAAGGCTGTATGCATATTCATGCTCCCATCAGCACTTTCTATAGTTGATAGGACAGTGTAAAACTTCAAGACAGCATGAACCGCACCAAAGCACACTGAGCAGCTCGCACAAGCTGATCACGCTTTCTGTTAAACAGATAGCAAATACATTTACCGAGCTGTCTGTTAAGTCTCTGTTAAGCAGAGAAATCAAAAACTATTCTACACTCATCCTAGCAACTACCTAGAAGGGCGTTACAAGGGTGAAGTATTTAGAAATTTAGTTTTATTCCACAATCGCTTAAGAACTTGGCTATGTCTTCTGAGACTTCTGGCGGTGTGTTGTTATGGGAGGCAAGTGTGTTCAGGGAGGATGACAGCGAGAGGAGAAAGTGTGTCCAGAGAGGAAGAGGGCAGACTGTTGCAAACAGAGGTGGCCAGGGCAGGAGAGTAGAAACAAAACAAGAAACGTATGACTATAAGGCAGAAGTTTCATATGTATAAATGCAAGCTATTATATTGTATAGTCTATAAATAGTATCCTACAGTGTGTCAAGTCTTTCCCTGGGTATTCACGAAAATAATAAATAAAATTAGCAATACATAATATTACATGGAAAAAAGACAAACCTCAAAGGTTAGACGACCCCAAACAATCCAAGCAAAAAAAAAAAAAAGTGTACAAAGGGCAAGCTATCATTTAAGCCTGGGGGGGGGGGCTAGTTACTCCAAACTCCCAGATCAATTTTGTTTTTCTCTGTAGGATAACTTGATTAAAGTTACCTCCTCTCAGGTTGGTTTTAATGACCTCCAACACCCAGCATTTCAACGATTTACTGTCTCTATCATGATTCAGACACACGTGTCTTGCTAGGGGTGTCTTTAAATGTTAGGTAAAAATCTCATATGTGTGATCCTGGAGCCTCCTCCAAACTGTTCTGATCATCTTCCCAATGTAGTATATCCTGCATATACATATTAAAACATAGATAACACATGATGTATTGTGGTTGGCCTGTCCTTTACACTTTAGGGTTTTACTATTAGATAGAGTAAGGGTATCATCCTCAGTCATATACATACAGTAATCACAGGGAAGGAAGCCGGAGCACCAGGAAACATTGCTGTGAATAAGTAGGTTACCCAATGAGTGGGCCCTTCTATAAATAAATTGTGGACAATCTGACAAGTTTCTAACTGCATCATCATTGGTTAGGAGGTGCCAGTCAGTGGATCAAATATCCCTAACTTTGGGCGCCAGCTCACTATATTGTAAGCCTAATCTTGTAGTGGATAATGTGGTCTCATTTGTACCTGTCTGTTGGAAAATCAAAGCATCTCTGTCACTGTCCCTTGTCCTTTGGTAAGCATTAGCCAACCATCTTTTTCTATATCCATGTCGGATGAATTTCTTTCTCAAGTTTTTAGCCTCCACATCAGATTCTGCATTATCTGTACAATTATGGTGTGTGCGTAGATATAGCCCAATGGTTATATTATGGACCAATGACCTTGGATGAAAGCTATTTGCATGTGGGAGATTATTGGTAGAGGTCGGTTTTCAATACAATTTGGTTCTAATACTACCATTGTATCCTAATTCTATAATCAAGTCTAGAAAAGTGACTCACTTTGAGTCATATTCACTGGTGAAAGACAGGTTAGCCACTTCAGCCCTGGAGGATTTTACCCCCTTCCTTACCAGAGCACTTTTTGCGTTTTGGCACTGTGTCGCTTTAACTGACAATTGCGTGGTTGTGCGACGTTGCACCCAAACAAATGTCCTTTTTTCCCCACAAATAGAGCTTTATTTTGGTGGTATTTTATCAACTCTGCGGGTTTTATTTTTTGTGCTATAAACAAAAAAAGAGCGAAAATTAAAAAAAAAAAAAAAATTTTTTACTTGTTGCTATTATAAATATCCAATTTAAAAAAAAAAAATGTTTTCCTCAGTTTAGGCCGATACATTTTCTTCTACATATTTTTGGTAAAAAAAATGCAATTAGCAAATATTGATTGGTTTGTGCAAAAGTTATAGCATCTACAAAATAGGGGATAGATTTATGGCATTTTTTTTTTACTAGTAATGGTGGCGACCTGTGATTTTTTTCGTGACTGCGACATTATGGCGGACACATCAGACACTTTTGACATATTTTTGGGATCATTCACATTTACACAGCGATCGGTGCTATAAAATTGCCCTGATTACTGTGTAAATGTGACTGGCAGGGAAGGGGTTAACACCAGGGGGCACTGCAGGGGTTAATATGTTCCCTGGGAGTGATTCTAACTGTGGGGGGAGGGGACTCACAAGGGGAGGAGACTGATCGGTGTTCCTCTGTACTGGGAACACACCATCGGTCTCCTCTCCTCTGACAGGACGTGGATCTTTGTGTTTACATACACAGATCCATGGTCCTGCTGTGTTCCTGGGCAATTGCGGGTGCCCAGCGGACATCGCGGCCACCGGGCACATGCACCAGGTCCCGAGCGATGCCGCGGGTGCATGTGTGCGCCCCCCTAGACGGCCGGGAATCAGAGGACATCATATGACGCCCACCCAGGATGGGAGATCCCATCTGAGTTCATCATATGACTATACGCCGGGGCTGAAGTGGTTAAAGCTGTTGTTACCTAAGCTATCCACAAATTCTAAGGCCTCATGTGTGTTTCTTGTCCATAGGACAAGGACATCATCGATGTACCTGTACCAGGACTAAAGCCTGGTCAGGCACACCCTCTCCACTGAAAAGCCAGGTCTCCCAGTCTCCTAGGTAGACATTAGCATATGCCGGGGCACATTTAGTGCCCATGGTAGTGTCTTGTGCTCTGCAAAAGTACTTTTGATTGAATGTAAACTTACTATGTGTTAATAACTCCAAGAGTTCCAACACTAACAAGTTATGTCTACTTTTGTTTATAAACAGTTAATATCAGATAGTGCTTGCTATACCATAAACGAATAATATCCAAACAATTGCAACATACTCTGAATGCCACTGAAAGTGATTCTGCTATTAGTCCAAATATGAGCACAATTTTAAATTATATATAATTAATGTGCAAAAACAGTCCTTAGTGCAATAGTGCTTAGTGCAATATTGAGTGATTCATGCCTCATTCCCAGGGTTCCCACTGTGTGTTCCATCATGTGCTTTAGCGTATTCACATCACACTCACCAGATGTGAGTGACTTAGGGTGTCTCTCACATAGGAAAGCTGCTTTGTAGAAAATGGTTAAAGAATTTGATCAATATATTCCCTTACATGTTCAGTAAGAGAATATTGTCCACAAATAATAGGATGGCATTGTTGGTCCACTCTAGACTCCGGGATCTTTTGCAACGTGTAAAAGACTGGTGTCCTTGGGAACTCTACTTTTAAGTACTCTTTCCTACTGTTTCCTTAATAATACCCTTATCAGAGAATGCCCTATCAATGATGTTATAGCAGAGTTCCAGACATGTATTTCAAACCCTAACCCCCCCACTTTCATGATCAGTTTGCAAAACCTATTTGGACATTTTTGTAAATAACTCCTATTTATGCTTAATCATATGCATTAAGGTGAAAAAACACCTGACAGTGACCAGCCCCCCAGCAGCTCCGTTTTACTCACCTGAGTCCTGGATTTTTCCACTGCTTTTCTTCCTCTACCTGGATTTCTCAGCTCTTGATTGGATAGATTGATAGCAATGCAGCCATTGGCTCCCATTGCTGTCAATCAAATCCAATGACACAGCAAAAGGGGGTGGGGCCGAGTCCAGCATTCAGCGTCCATAGACTCAGAAGTGTGACTGCAAGGTAACCCCCCAAGAGGGCGCTTCTCCTAGTGGGTTATACAATGTGGGGAGGAGCTACCAGGGCCATCGGGGAACCCCAGAAGAGGATGATCGGGGCCACTCTGTGCAAAATGAACTGCACAGTGGAGGTAACTATGACATGTTTGTTATTTAAAAAAAAACTCAAAGCTTTACAATCACTTTAATCCTTCGCTTTCAGTTTACTGTGGTGAGGTACTGTATGTCATGTATGCCTGCCCATTGGCTCCTGGGATATGAGTGTTATCGATCCCAGGAGTCAATGGGCATCCACCGCTTGTAACATAGCACTGTGCTTTGTACTATATACAAATGTGAGAGATCGGGAGGGGCATGCTGGGTCCCAGAAGGAGGAATGAGTGGGCTTCAGATGCCCACACTAAAGATGGGGGAATGCTTGCTGGGGACTACAAAGTGAGTTTGTTTTAAAAGATCATGACTTATAATACCTACATTTTTTACACATTCTATTTTGAATAGCATTAGATGTGACAATCACGGGGGTTTAAAAAAAAGTGGTTGTAAAGTCTCCACAATAAACTCTCATGATAGGTTATCTTACGGGGCAATAGTAGTGGCAGTGTGTTTTTTTTTCCAGCAATATAATCTCTAAAAACCCCTTCCCAGCAGTGTTTCTGTGGGGTCACATGGTTTTCTCTGGCCTTATTCCCTAGCAGAAAGAGTCCAGTAGGAGGGGTTCACATTCCTCAGCTGGTTTAGTTTCAGTTTTAGGAAGGGAGGGGAGGGCAGTGATGGGTAGAGGAAGGGGCTTCACACACACCATGGAAATGACAGAAAGGGAGGGGGAGAGAGGGAGATACAGTACAGATGCAGCAGAGAGAACACAATGATGGAAAGTCAATTAACTGAGAGGAACATAGGAACAGGCAGGATCAACCAGGTATTATACAATATTGAAAAGGAAACATAACATTGCAAAAAATTATACGCACAAAAATAATGAAGGAAGGATCAAAGATATGAAGGAAGGATCAATTAATCCAAGGAAGGATTGATCAAAGAAAGGATCAGTCAGTTGATCACAGGAAGGAGAGATCAATAAATCGCAGGAAGAATCAGTTAGTCAATCACAAGAAGGATCAGTCTGTCAATTGAAGGAAGGATCGGTTGCTTGATCCTAGGAAAGATGGGTCAATCTATTGCAGGAAGGATCGGTCGGTTGATTGCAGGAAGGATCAGTCTGTCAATTGAAGGAAGGATCAAAGTAAGGCAGGATTGGTTGATCGATTGCAGGAAGGATCAGTCACTTGACCACAGGAAGGATGAAAGTACGTAATGATCCATTTATGGAAGGATTGGTCGAAGAAAGGGTTGGTTAGTCGATTGCAGGAAGGATCAGTTGGTCGATTGTACATTCCTTAATAAATTTGATCAAAAAAATGCTGGAGCTTATGTGTAAATATGAATGCATACCTAACTAACGCACGTATATGTAAACGGTGATTGCACCACACATGTGAAGTATCGCCACGAACATCAGAGCGAGAGAAATAATTGTAGCAAAAGACCTTCTGTGTAACTCTAAACTGGTAACCTGTAAAGGCTTTTAAAGAGTTGCTAATAGAGTTTTTTAGGTACCATTCCACGGGCGTACACAATTTTAAAGTGTTTAATACCGGCACTTGCTAGTTTTCCAGCATGCTCGTCCATCAGAAGCTGATTTCTGTTGGACCGGTTGCCTTACACACGGACCAAATGTCGGGCGTTTTTTATTGAACCGGCCAATTTCAACATTTGGCCTGTGTGTATTAGGCTTAAGTGCAGATGAGGGAATCTCTACCACAGCGCTATTTTATTCTGCCAATGGGAAGTTTCCAAGAGATCAGAATACAGTGATCACTGTTGGCATATAGCAGCCATCAATGATTGTAAATAAAATAACAGGCTGGCTGTACTGAAGTCAATCGATAGATCAACTGGTTCAGCAGAAATTTTGATCTATCTCTAGTGGCTTGCGTCCACAAGTCTCCGTATTTAACAAAATCTTCTGTAAAGTGCTCCACTTAGGTGTAGAAATTCACTTTGAGCTCCACCTTATTTCCATAACTCTCTTTATGTATTAGATGTGCAAACAATAAGGTGAGAGCACATCTAATACCTAACGAGAATTATGGATATAAGGTGGAGTTGGAAGTGAACCATGCCATTACCTGGAGGGATTGACATTTAGAGGGTTAAAACAGGCAGTGCGGACGGGAGCCGACACGCGCTGCAGCTCCGTCGTTGAAAATGCCGCACTCAGTGCGCCTGCGCGCCGCTGTCTACGGCGCATGTGCCGTAGACAGTGGTGCCTGCCTTCGGACAAATATCAAGGATCGACATCAAGGATCACTTTTTAGTGGAGTGGCAGTACCTGCTGCAAATGTGTACAAGCCTATGGAATCACACTGTATGCTGTGGATTGGCTTCAGTGCTGGTGTACTCGCAGTTTTCCTTATCTGCAGTCTCATATACTTATTTTAGGTTGTGTGTTTTTTGCTGCGTTTTTTTTTAAAGTGCACCAAAGATGCCGAATTTTTGTGCATTTTCAGAAAATGCAGGAAAAATGTGCAACCCGATAGAAGTCTATTGGACCGGGGTAAGATGCAGGAAGACTGTGAGATCACCAACACTGCAGCCAGCAAATAGGACCGGGTACTGTAAAGGCTGCTGAAAGAAACCTCTTTCGCTGCAGAAGAAAATGGGGGAGGGAGAGGAATTTGGGAGAGAGCAGGAAGGCAGAGAGGGAGGAGAGGCTGGTCGCAGCACACTTACTTGGAAGGTCCCAGCATAGGGCTGCCACCTCATCCCTTTAAAATGGTTGTAAACCCTTACAACACACTTTGGCCTACAGGTAAGCCTAGATTAAGGCTTACCTGTAGGTCCAAGAAATATCTCCTAAACCTATACGGTTTAGGAGATATTTGTCCGAAGGCAGGCACCGCTGTCTACGGCACATGCGCCGTAGACAGCGGCGCGCAGGCGCACTGAGTGCGGCATTTTCAACGACGGAGCTGCAGCGCGTGTCGGCTCCCATGCGCATGCGCGGGAGTGATGTCATGACAACGGCGGAGCTGCGAGACCCCACCGAGAAGATGGATGCGCCGGACTACAGGGGACAGCGGTGACATCGCTGGCTCCTGTGTCAGGTAAGTGACACATAATGGACTACTATGCAATGCATAGTAGTCCATTATGCTTTGCCTTTGCAGGGAATGAAAGAGGAAGTAAACTCATCAGGGTTTACTTCCTCTTTAAACCCAAACACATATGAATTACACAGGTTCTGAGGCTAACTAAATGCAATTAGCCCTTCCATGACTAAGCCTATTTCTGACATTTGGTGTTTACACGTTAAAATCCCTATTTTTTGCTAGAAAATTACTTAGAATCCCCAAACATTATATATATATTGTTATCAGAGAAGCTAGAGAATAAAAAGCCAATTGTTGCAATATTTTATGTCACACTGTATTTGTGCAACGTTGTTTTAAACGCAATTTTTGGGGAAAGGGGACACTTTCATGAAAAAAACAAAACAGTATAGTTATCCCAATTTTTGTATAATGTGAAATATGATGTTACGCCAAGTAAATAGATACCAAACATGTCACGCTTTATAATTGCACGGCGCTCGCGGAATGGCGACAAACTTTTGTACTTAAAAATCTCCATAGGTGACACTTTAAAAATGTTTTTACGGTTACCAGGTTAAAGATACTGACGATCGTGGCGATACCTCACATGTCTGATTTGTACATATGCGACCTCGACTTCCGTATGAGTTTTCTTTGCTGCGTGAGCTCGCAGTGATGGCGGCGGTTTGAAATTTTAAAATTTTTTCTTATTTATTTTATTTATTTTTATACGATTGTGTTTTTTTTTTGTTTTTTTAATGTATCACTTTTATTGCTGTCACAAGGAATGTTAACATCCCTTGTGACAGTAATAGGTGGTGACAGGTACTCTTTATGGAGGGATTGAGGGTCTAAAAGACCCCAAATCCTTCCTTTGCACTTCAAAGTATTAAGATCACCAAAAACTGTGTATCTGAATACTGTATATATTTTTAAATCCGGCGCCATTGGCAGCTGAGTAAAAAGGAAGTGAGGTCATGATGTTGCTTCTGTGTTTACATCAAGGAGACTGGAACAAAGCCATTTTCGGCTTTGTTCCAGTCTGTCACTAGCTGCCGGAAGAGCTGGATCATCGATGGGCTCTCTGGTGCCACTGAGAGGCCCAGCAAGAGCGGCAGGAGGTGGCGGGGGGGAGTCCCCTCCCGCTCCTCCGGGATAACAATCAAGCGGCTTTTAGCCGCATCGGTTGTTATCCTTGGAAAGCCAATCGCCTGATCTAAACAACAGGACCAGGATAATGCCCAAAAGCTGCGTACGCACATCTGCATATACTCGGCGGGAAGGGATTAGCCAACAAGTGAGTTTAACCATTTGTCGACCACTACACACCGATATACGTCGGTACAATGCACTGCAAGAAAAGTGGTGGGCAAATGGGCGTACCTGTATGTCCCCTTTAAGAGGTGGGGATAGCAGGTGCGCTCCGGTCTCCCAGTGATCATGTCACTGAGCCTCAGAACAGGGAAGTGCCTAGGTAAACAAGCTATTTCTCGGTTCTGCCTTGTGTCATGACAGAGATCACTGCTCCCTGTCATCGGGAGCAGTTATCGCTGTTTGTCATGTGACTTGAAGCCCACCCCCCCCACAGGTAGAATCACTCCCTAGGACACACTTAACCCCTTCATCACCCCATAGTGGTTAACTTCTTCACTGCCAGTGTCATTTACACAGTAATCAATGCATTTTTATAGCACTGATTGCTGTATAAATGACAATGGTCCCAAAATAGTGTCAAAATTGCCCGATGTGAAAAAAATAAAAATGCCATAGAACTATCCCCTATTTTGTAGACATTATAACTTATAAACACTATAAAGCAATCAATATACGCTTTTTTACCAAAAATATGTAGAAGAGTACATATCAACCTACACTGAGGAAAACATTTTTTTACAGTATATGTATTTTTGGGCGATATTTATTATAGCAAAAAGTAGAAAATAATAAGGTTTTTTTTTAAATTGTCTCTCTCTTTTTGTATATAGCGCAAAAAATAAAAACCTCAGAGGTGATCAAATACCACCAAAAGAAAGCTGTATTTGTGGGAAAAAAGGATGTGAATTTTGTTTGGGTACAATGTTGCATGACCGCGCAATTGTCAGTTAAAGTGAAGTAGTGCCGAAACGCAAAAAGTGCTCTGGTCAGGAAGGGGGTAAAATCTTCTGGGACTATAGCGGTTAATTACAACCTTAATCAGCCACAGAACCTGAGGATGAGGTGGCAACTCTATCCCACTGGGAGGCTCACTGGCTCAGTTAATGGTTAATGCACGACTTCATGTTCAGGATATGTATGCCGGCTGCTCAGTTTAAACTTTCCCGCCCGCATATCTTATTCACAGATGCAGCACATGGGCTGCCCAGAGTGTGGGCAGGCACAGGGAGAGAGGGGCGGGAGGAGGCAGAGCTGATTCAGCCTCTCCCATTCATGTGGAGGGGGGATGTGCTCTGTATTGAACACAGACTCTCAGCCCTGTGACAGCTGCAGCCAACATCCCTGTCACAGGACACATCACCAGCTCACAACACAAACGTTCCTGCACCGCTTCTGGGCTGGTAATCCAGCCCTGCCTGCCCTCCTCTTGTGCCACCGGAGCAGTAGCACTAGGTCAGCTCCAGAACTGCACATGCACAGTTCCCAGCTGTTGGCACAGTGGCCTTTTTACAGGGAGTCAGAGTGGCTCATGGGGCAATTGCCACCCGTCCGATTATGTACTGAGGAGGTAACTGGATGATAGAAGCATGTAAACTCTATCAGAGATTAGCAGCTATGATAAATGTGATCAATTTACAGAGGGGAAGGCAGGAACAAGCAGGATCAACCAGCTACTGTACAACATAGAAAGGGCAATTGACATTGAGTAACTTCAGCCCAGGCAAAGACAAAGTTTTAAGGGCTTTCCTTGAATCAATTAACCAGTCATAGACAGACAACAATCCAAAATAAAGTGCAAACATTTCCCTAGTATCCCTAATGCCTAACTTGCTTGTGGATTCCCCAGCATGAATGTATCCACCTGAAGCTTTCTGCGGCACATCAATGGAAATCCAGACTCCAGCAACGGCAGAGAACGGATCCGACTGAACTGAACCATCAGGACAGCAACAAGAATCCCCCAGGCCCCCAGGGTCCAGACTTCCATCCCTTTTATTTCACACAGCAGTGTGGGGGGAGGGGGGGTTGGACCCAGCAAAACCCACCAAGGAAAGCTCAGGAAACACAATTAATTATTAAAATTCTGTTGCTGGGAGGAAAAAAGGGTGGGTCTGGACCAGAATTTGGCTATCAGCTCTTTTAAAACTTAATTACTCCCAGGTTGCATTTCAGTCCTTGTCCTCATTTACTTCAGCTGAGGAGGAATGGCATTACAATTAAAAAAAATAATAATAAAATATAAACATGAACAAATAAGAAGCACACAAAGAACAGCTTTGCTTATGTCAGGGGCAAGTGGCAAATCAAAGACAACTTATGTGAAGGCATTCAATTCCTCTTTTTCTCCATGGTGTTGTGCTTCCAGTGCTTAGTCTATTACTTTACACAGTGTGTGCTCCTGCAGGACCACCAGAGGGATTGTAACGCTAATCCCCGTTTTTTTACAGCTCACCATTATGGTCACTTCTTTAAACAATGGCAAGATGTTGGTATTTCATGAATCAAGAACCACAGATGTTGATGCTGGTCCTGTGCTTCTGGTTCTGTCACTTCAGCATGGCCAACATGAAGTTCCGGAATTAGAATCTATTACATATTAGGCAATTAGTGTGCAGATTGTGTTAATGTTGCATTTTGACCTGGCAAACACTCAGTGACTATGTCCACTTAAAGTGGCTGCGCATTTTCCTGGCCTGTCACAGGACCTACTGAAGCAGAGCTTCATCCCCTCCCTTCGGAGACTGGGCCGCAGGGCAGTATTCCAACATGATAACGGCCTCAAACACACCTCCAAGACGACCATTGCCTTGCTAAAGAAGCTGAGGGTAAAGGTGATGGACTACCAATATATTGGCGTGTAAAATGTGAACATAAATGTGCTATGTTTGTTAGTCAATTTCACATGTGTGAGAATATGTGTAATTTCCAGCGTGCTGGTTGATTTTAGGCAAAAATACGTATAATATATATATTTTCCAGCATGCTGGTTCAAAAACCCAAAATTATAAAAACCACACAAAAAAAATAATAAAATACAAAATACAAAAGATCACGGTATGGCAAGTGCCGTGACACTCTTATACAATACTTATCTCTATAACAATAAGTAATTACTAAGGTGCAAGTGCAAATAAATTCATATAAAGCTGAAAATTAGGTGTGATACCTAGTGAAATGACCGTGAAAATTATACTAAGGTGCCCAGATATAAAATAAATTACCACAGTGATAGCATAATCTGATATTTAGACTAATAGTGATGCTATATGGAAGTTAATATAAAACCTAAATACCATAAACATAAAACATAGATGCAATGAAATGATATGTTACAAAAGATTAAAATGCCATAAAAATAAGAATATGCAAGAAATGTGCAAAAATTGTGCAAAAGATGTGCAAAAAATGCAGGCAAGTTGTAAACATTGGACGTGATGGAGCAAGTCTCTATTGGGTGACGGAAAAATCCGTAAGTGCAAAAAGGAGGGAAGTGGTGATTTCCAACTGTGTTCTCCACATTCGGTGGCTCAATAGTGTGTTAAATTATTATGCTCTCACCGGAAGGAGGACCCCATCCGGGGTGGATCAACTTTCACAATATTAGCTATTGTGCGGCTCTCTGGCTTCCTCCAGCTGCAAAAGTTAGGGATCCCTCGTTCCTCCGTGAGTGCAATATGCCACGTTTATATGGAGTAGAGAAGAGGCACAACCATAGTGTGATACCGTTTTAAAATGTTTATTGCAGAAAATAAGTAAAAGGTACTCACAAACAAGTAGTTTTAAAAGTGCGGTAGTGTGTACAGCTTTAGAATTCCCGCTCTGTTATCTCCGTCTGAGCTCGAGGTGTACGCTGCCTGGCCACGCCCTACGCGTTTCGTCACACGGACGTCATCTGGAGCGGCCATTTTCGTACACCTTTCATGCTTTATAGGGTGTATTGCGTCTATCGCGCGTGCGCGAATAATCGGCGCCATTTTAAGTGAGGGAAATGCCCTCATACGAAAGTACTGCTCGATAGGCACTATACACTTGGAGAATAGGGACATTGAAACGAACCGATACCGTACATATACCAATGAACAAACATAAATTAAAATGCTAGTATGCAAATTAACATACCTAGTAATATTTTCAAAGTTTCAATGTCCCTATTCTCCAAGTGTATAGTGCCTATCGAGCAGTACTTTCGTATGAGGGCATTTCCCTCACTTAAAATGGCGCCGATTGTTCGCGCACGCGCGATAGACGCAATACACCCTATAAAGCATGAAAGGTGTACGAAAATGGCCGCTCCAGATGACGTCCGTGTGACGAAACGCGTAGGGCGTGGCCAGGCAGCGTACACCTCGAGCTCAGACGGAGATAACAGAGCGGGAATTTTAAAGCTGTACACACTACCGCACTTTTAAAACTACTTGTTTGTGAGTACCTTTTACTTATTTTCTGCAATAAACATTTTAAAACGGTATCACACTATGGTTGTGCCTCTTCTCTACTCCATATAAACGTGGCATATTGCACTCACGGAGGAACGAGGGATCCCTAACTTTTGCAGCTGGAGGAAGCCAGAGAGCCGCACAATAGCTAATATTGTGAAAGTTGATCCACCCCGGATGGGGTCCTCCTTCCGGTGAGAGCATAATAATTTAACACACTATTGAGCCACCGAATGTGGAGAACACAGTTGGAAATCACCACTTCCCTCCTTTTTGCACTTACGGATTTTTCCGTCACCCAATAGAGACTTGCTCCATCACGTCCAATGTTTACAACTTGCCTGCATTTTTTGCACATCTTTTGCACAATTTTTGCACATTTCTTGCATATTCTTATTTTTATGGCATTTTAATCTTTTGTAACATATCATTTCATTGCATCTATGTTTTATGTTTATGGTATTTAGGTTTTATATTAACTTCCATATAGCATCACTATTAGTCTAAATATCAGATTATGCTATCACTGTGATAATTTATTTTATATCTGGGCACCTTAGTATAATTTTCACGGTCATTTCACTAGGTATCACACCTAATTTTCAGCTTTATATGAATTTATTTGCACTTGCACCTTAGTAATTACTTATTGTTATAGAGATAAGTATTGTATAAGAGTGTCACGGCACTTGCCATACCGTGATCTTTTGTATTTTGTATTTTATTATTTTTTTGTGTGGTTTTTATAATTTTGGGTTTTTGAACCAGCATGCTGGAAAATATATATATTATACGTATTTTTGCCTAAAATCAACCAGCACGCTGGAAATTACACATATTCTCACACATGTGAAATTGACTAACAAACATAGCACATTTATGTTCACATTTTACACGCCAATATATTGGTAGCCCTCACATATCGGTATAGTGCCATATCTATTATCTCTCTTTGTTTGCGTATCTTTCCACCCTTGGGTGGAAATCAATAGAGGCTGCTCTTACCTTTCTTTCTACTTATACATATCTACTCTTAAGGCCCCATAGCGCAACCCACTCCCCATTTATCCAAAGGTGATGGACTGGCCAAGCATGTCTCCAGACCTAAACCATATTGAGCATCTGTGGGGCATCCTCAAAAGGAAGATGGAGGAGCGCAAGGTCTCTAACATTCACCAACTCTGTGATGTCCTCATGGAGGAGTGGAAGAGGACTCCAGTGGCAACCTGTGAAGCTCTGGTGAACTCCATGCCCATAAGGAATAAGGCAGTGCTGGAAAATAATGGTGGCCACACAAAATATTGACACGTTGGGCCCAATTTAGACATTTTCACTTAGAGGTGTACTCACTTTTGTTTCCAGCGGTTTAGACATTAATGACTGTGTATTAAGTTTTTTTGAGGGGAAAGCAAATTTATACTGCTATACAAGCTGTACACACTATACACTACTTTACATTGTAGCAAAGTGTAATTTCTTCAGTGTTGTCATATGAAAAGATATAATAAAATATTTACAAAAAAGTGAGGGGTGTACTCACTTTTGTGAGATACTGTATATATGAAAGTGAATTTATTACTAGTAAAACAAAAGACATCCACACACCAGCAAGCAAACCGGAACATACAAGTGAACTACAACCATATCACCAAAATGCCTATCTAAGTAACAGGAAACCTAACTATAAATCAATATATACAAGATGAGAGAAACAGGTCACAGGGAATATTGGGGATGCCAAGAAGGAGAGGGGGAATCAGGACTGGGATCAGAAACAAAAGAAGTAGATGTAAGGCAGCAGGGCAAGAACAAGATCAGGAGTAGTTTAAATAGCAACAAGATCTGACTAACAAAGCAAAGCAAAACACTGGCGTGAAGTGTACTAACAGAGGAGAGACCTACATACTCTCCCAGCAACCAGCATCAGATGGAGACTGATTACTAGAAACTGCTGACTGCATGAAGACACCCACTGGTGGACACCATAACTATAACTCTGCTCTGTGAAGCACAGTGCCACCAGCAGGTGAACGAAGTTCTGACACAGTGTTTGTCCATAGACACACACAGCATTGCTAGGCCTTTCCCCATACTCTTTCCTAACTCAAGTTTTCTGAAATTGTAACAGTGAAGTTTGCCCAAAGATGAAAAAACAGGCTATCCATAATCCACAGTGTTTAATTGAAAAATCAATAGGATATAGGTGGAATTTCCCTTGAGTCTATAGTGTGCAGCAGTGGTGACTGGTGGTATATTTTTTTGGTGGGGGAGGCAATTCGTCAGCTGCCGCCTCCCCCAGTGGTCAGACAGGTTTACCACACCCCCCCAGGTTGGTCGATACCCCACTTACACCATCTAGGCTGCAGGCTTCCTCCGGGCAGTGACTTCACCATTGTGTCTCCTCCTTCCTCGGCTTCATGGCGGGGTGGCTTCCCCTGCATCTTCTCCCTCCTCCTCCTTGGCAGCCAATAGGAGCTCTTCTCCTCTCCGCCAATCAGGTCTCAGGACTCGCTTCCTGAGCTGGGATTGGCGGGGGGAGAAGAATCAGGAAGACAATAGTAAATATCAATTCACTATTGTCACACAACTGAGTGGGATCATAAATGCGTGTAAGTTAGGGGCCGGGTGCATGGATTAGGGGGCAGCGCCCTTGCATACCATATGGACGGGTCGCGGCTGGTGCTCAGACAATCCATATGTTGGGGATGCAATGCAGGAATACAAACATTTTGAAATGGCAGTGAAATCTCCATAGACAGAGCTACATTACAGATCAATATGTTATATCATACAACATACCCTTACTGCCTCACAGAAGAAGTCTATTCGGATTAAACGTACATCAGACTAGGCAAGGAAGTACCAGTGATATTGTGGTGCCCGTGGAGGTTGTAAGACAGGTGTCCTGTTTTCCTAATGCCTGTTTTTACATTGCTCTCATAAGTAGTTTTTATTAAACCTCCTTTTTTCTTTTCAAATTGTTTTATTAAAGATAATACAATACATATTATTTGAACAGTATTTTGTATTACAATGCTGATAAACATATATAGACTTAGCATCTTCTCTAAAATCTGTAATAATGGTGATAAAATAAAATTGACATGTTTTTATTGAATACATTTACATTCATGTCTCATATTCATACAGAAAAGGGTCGAGTGAAAAAGAGATTATATGTAGAAATTAATCATGTGATAATTGGGGTTAATATTCCACTTAATTAAGGTTAAGATCTGATCGTTTGGCTTGGCATATCTTGAAGATGGAAAAAAATGTATAACCAACTGTTTAAAGGTTTTTTTAATATAATAAGCTGAGCTTTTAGAAGAGAGACCTTTATTTATAAATTTTTTGTATATTTGTAAAAAAATAAAAAATAAAACGTAAATGATTTTGAGAATGAATGTTGAAAATAAAAGAGATTGGTGAAATAGGGGTGGGAAGAAGGGAAGGGTCATTGTTGGAGCGTATCGGTAATTAATACGTTTAAATACAGTATATACATAGGAGATATTAGATTGTTTCAAGAAAGCACAAGAGTGTGGTCAAAGCCTTGCGGTACTTAATGATTTATCCATGGAATCCGTAGTGATTTGAATTTTGGAATTATATCTAAAAAGGTAGCTTCGGTTTTTGCATGAATCATTTCCAGTGTGACTTGATATTTGAGTAATATTATACACAGTGAGTAAGTTTTCCATGCTATAGCTATGGTTTGTTTTGCAGCCGTTGTTACATATAATAAAAGTTTGAATTGACGTTTTGTAATATTTTATGGTTTGTTATTCAAGAGAGCTACTGTTGGGTCTGGTAATAGTGTGGTATTGAACATAGTAGAAAGTAAATTGAAAACCTGTTTCCAAAAGGTAGTAGCTATAGGACATGTCCACCAAATATGTAGTTTATGGAGGCCACTGTGCTCTTAGGAACCTTAAATGCAGCAGACATTTTTTGTAACCTTGGCTAGGTCTGTGTCTTGCCACAATTCTGTCTCTGAGCTCTTCAGGCAGTTCCTTTGACCTCAAGAGTCTCATTTGCTCTGACATGCACTGTGAGCTGCACGGTCTTATATAGACAGGTGTGTGGCTTTCCCAATCAAGTCCAATTAGTATAATCAAACATAGCTGGACTCAAATGAAGGTGTAGAACCATCTCAAGGATGATCAAAAGAAATGGACAGCACCTGAGTTAAATATATGAGTGTCACAGGGTCTGAATACTTAGGACCATGTGATATTTCAGTTTTTATTTTTTAATAAATCTGCAAAAATGTCAACAATTCTGTGTTTTTCTGTCAATATGGGGTGCTGTGTGTATATTAATGAGGAAAAAAAAATAACTTAAATGATTTTAGCAAATGGCTGCAATATAACAAAGAGTGAAAAATGTAAGGGGGTCTGAATACTTTCCGTCCCCACTGTAAATTGTGCAACTTTACATTGGAGAATACAAAGGAAGTACGCTGGGACTTGAATAGGGAGTGTTCTAAAAAGGTATAACATTTTAGGTAATATTGACATCTTTATAACAGTAATCCTGCCCATCCATGCTAATGGCAAAGAGGACCAGCTTTTCATTAAAGTAGTTAAATGGATCATTAAGGGTGGATGATTTGCTTTATAAAAATATGCTGGATCTGCTGTAAATGTGATTCCTAGGTATGTGATGTGTGTCGTCAACCAGTGAAAGGGAAGGGAGTCTTTTAATTGTGTTTGCAATTCTGATGAAAGTGAAATATTTAAAGCTTTAGATTTGTGGGGATTTATTTTCAGACTGGATATGGAACCAAATTTATTAAGTGTATCAATAAGATTAGGAACTGAAATTAGGGGAGAGGTGAGGAAAATCAAGATATCATTTGCAAACATGCTTAACGTGTTGATGACCTCCTAGTTCAAGGCCTTTAATGTTTAATGTTTATATTGGAGCAAAGTAATTGGGCTAGGGGTTCTATTACTAGGGCAAATAGGAGTGGGGATAAGGGGCCTGCTTCCTCTTTCAATACCAAATGGCTCTGAGTGGAATCCCAAGTAAGTTTCATATGCTTTCTGATTATTATATAGGGAAATAATCCATTTCGGAAAATGTGTTCCAAAACCCCATCTATGGAGGATGGATTTGAGATAGTGCCAGGATAAAGAATCAAAGGCTTTTTAAATGTCTATGGGGAGGAAGCAGGCAGGGATGTGATGGGTTCATGCCATATGGGCTAGGAGAGTTGCTCAACAAATATTGTCTCCCGTATGTCTAGAAGGTATACAACCTGTTTGGTCCTTGTGTATGAGGGTTCCAATAATTGGGCTAAGTCTGTTTGAAAGGATCTTAGCTAATAATTTAATATCCAAGTTAAATATAATTAAAGGCCTATAACTGGACCAAGAAGTGTCGTCAGAGTTCTGTTTTGGAATCATGGAAATGGAGGCTAATTCTGGGCAAAAGCAATGACCCAAGAGAAGTGAATTAAAGGCATCACCCAAGAGAAGTGAATTAAAGGCTTCCGTTAGAAGGGGAGAAAGTAGGGTATGGAAACGCTTATAAAAAGTGTCTGAAAAGCCATCGGGCCTGGTCTTTTGTGTAGTTTCAAGGTTTTTATTGCGGTTTGTACTTCAAGATTTGTGATGGGTTTTTCAAGTGATTCTTGTTGTTCTGAGGAGAGGGAGGGAAGTTGAATATTAGATAATAGGGAGGTAAAGTACGTTTGATCAAATTTGTGAGAATCTTTCTATAGGTCAGTCAGTTTTCTGTGAAATAAATTTTATGATTTTTTGAGGAAGTATTTTTTGTAATTTGAAGTCTAATTGGTTTGCGAGGATGATCAGTTTTACGTAGAGTCAAAGCTAAAAAGGAGGTAGGTTTATTTGCTTTCATATATAGTGTGTGTTGTGTTTTGCAAAGAATTTTCTCTGCTGATTCTGTTAGAAAAAGGTCAAGTTCCAATTTAGCTTTATCATAAGCTAATTTATTTATTGGGGATGGCATAGTTTGAAAATTTTCTGAAGCTTTATAAAATGCTTCATCTAATTGTTTATTAATTAGGTTATTTTGCTTTCGAAGATAGGTTGTCTGACTGAATAAATTTCCTCTTATTGTTGGTTTGAGAACTTCCCAAAGCATCAGGGGATTAACATCCGTTGAAGTATTATTTGTTATATATTCTTGAATAGTCTATTTCTTGTCTAAGTTGGAATTGCTAGTAGGCTGTCATTTATATTCCAGGTACGGTGGTTAGGTTTAGAGCTAAGGGAAGAGAAGGTTGTCATTATTGCATTATGGACAGACCAGGCATATAATATATAATTTGCAAGTTAAGTATGTGTAGTGAGGAATTAATATTTACAAATAGATGATCAATATGGGAGAATTGTGAGAATAGTGAGTGTATTGTCTTTTCCTAGGGTGTTGTTCATGCCAAGTGTAAGGGAATGTTGGTTGAGGAGGTGTTGATAGATGGGGTGGTATATCGTTGAGGGTGTGGGGGATTTATCCAGTATTGGATATAGTACTTGGTTAGAGTCTCCACGTATTATGAGGGTACCTTTTTTGTGGGTATCTACTACTGTAGACAGAACAGATGAGAGAGGAAAGAAAGTGGATTTTTGTTGGGAGCATAGTAGAAAACAACGATGATTTCATTATCTAGTAGTAAACCTTTTAAGTAATAGATATCAACCTTCCAGATCTTTGATCTCAGTGTGAAGGGTAAAGGGTGTAGTGTGGTGAAATGCTATCAGGACTTCTCTTTGCTTGGTAGAGGCTGAGGCTTTGAATACTTGAGGATATTGCCGGTTACAAAATTTAGGGTAAGATTGAGTGGTAAAGTAAGTTTCTTGTAAGCATACTACATGTGCTAGGAGAGAAGAAAATGAGTGGAAAGCTTTTTTTTTTTTTTGGGGGGGGGGGGGGGGGTTGAGTCCTTGCACATTAAGTGTGAGTACATTCAAGTAAGTCATGGTTATGTTTTGAAGGTAGTCAGGAGGTTTAGATTTTATTTGTTGGCTTTTATGATTATGGTCTGGAGAAATGAGAAATATGTGGTTTAACCACTTGCTTACTGGGCACTTAAACCCCCCTCAGTCCCAGACCAATTTTCAGCTTTCAGCGCTGATACATTTTGAATGACAATTGCGCGGGCATACAACACTGTACCCAAATTAAATTTTTATCATTTTTTTCCCACAAATAGAGCTTTCTTTTGGTGGTATTTAATTACAGCTGGGAGTTTTATTTTTTGCTAAACAAACAAAAAAAGATGCAAAAAAAAAAAATCATTTTTAATAGTTTGTTATAAAATTTTGCAAACAGGTCATTTTTCTCCTTCATTGAAGTGCGCTGATGAGGCGGCACTGATAGGCTGCACTGGTGGGCACTGATAGGCTGCATTGGTGGGCACTGATAGGCTGCACTGGTGGGCACTGATAGGCTGCATTGGTGGGCACTGATAGGCTGCATTGGTGGGCACTGATAGGCTGCACTGGTGGGCACTGATAGGCTGCACTGGTGGGCACTGATAGGCTGCATTGGTGGGCACTGATAGGCTGCATTGGTGGGCACTGATAGGCTGCACTGGTGGGCACTGATAGGCATAGTTAAGGCGGCACTAATAGGCACAGATAAGGCGGCAACGATGGGCACAGATAAGGCGGCACTGATGGGCAAAGATGGGCACAGATAAGATGGCACGGATGGGTGGCACAGATGGGTGGCACGGATGGGTGGTACTAAGGGGCACTGATAGGTACCACTGATAGATGGGACTGATGGGCACTGATAGGTGGCACTGATAGGTGGCTCTGATAGGTGGCACTGCTGGGCACTGATGGGCGGCACTGCTGGGCACTGCTGGGCACTGATGGGCACTGGTAGATGACACTGATGGGCACAGATATGTGGCACTGGGGTGCAGCACCTTTGTTGAGGCAGATTTTGGGCACTGCTGGGTGGCACTGCTGGGTGGCACTGTGGGCACTGCTGGGTGGCTCTATGGGCACTGCTGGGTGGCACTGACGGGGGGCACTTATTTTTTATCATCTTTATTGATGAGGGGGCAGGTGGGCACTGGCAGGGGGCAGGTGGGCACTGGCAGGGCTGGCCATGATCGGGACTGATGTCCCAATCACGGCCGCCGGTGATCGGCTTTTTTTTTCTCCTCGCGCTGTCAGCGCGAGGAGGAATAATAGCCGATTACCGGCTCCGTTATATCACATGATCAGCTGTCATTGGCTGACAGCTGATCACGTGATAAGGGGTCGGGATCGACCCCTTGCTCTGATCGGTGATCAGGCGAGTCTCATAGACTCGCCGATCACAGGGCGCGCAGGCCGTTCGCGCACGGGACTACGTCAATAGACGTAGTCCCGGAAAAGGAGATCCGCGCTGTAGCTGTCATTCGGCTATAGCGCGGGTCCCAAGTGGTTAAATAGAACGGGGGGAGGGGTATGGATATTAAGACTGCTCAAAAGTGTATTGGGTAGAGAAAGTGAAATCTGATGACTTCTAGAAAGGACAGAAGCTTTTACTATAGAGTAGTAGGTTGACTCCTATGTGGAGCTGGTATCCAAGGGATGATGAATAATCACCAGCCAGTGGGTATGATTTTGTCCAAAGGTTGTCCAGTACTCAATACCGGGCACGTAAGGATCAAGTTGGAGGTGCAGTGAGCTGTCTATCAGTTATTGACAGCCTATAACAACCTTTTAACGTATACACTTTTAAAACTGAACAAGTCATTATGAAAATATAAATAAGTAAAAACTGTAACTATGCAAAATAGATAATATAACCTATATTGGGGTAGTGTGAATAACTTCCTACTCATGAGCTAGAGGTGGAATGTAGGTGGAGAGGAATGGTGTGTGTGAGTAAGAAGTCTGGGTATAGTTAGTAAAATAACAGAAGAGCTGTAGCTCAATTGTAGGAGGCCATAAAATTGTTTGGGAAGCATTATTGGGTGTAGTTAATGTAAAACTGTTTAATTTTGTTTTTGATTTACCAATGGTTCGGTATCTCATTTATACAGATTGGGAATAGATATTTCTATTAAAATACACCCATTTCATAAGACAAATTTTTACCAAAACTTTAACTGTAATGAGCAAAAAATCTTCACAAAAGGGAACCCATCCTGGGACAGAGTCAAAGAATATCCTAGGATATTATGATCTAAGGACTTTTTAATTAGATTGTCAAACTTTATAAGTTCTAATTGTTTCATTTCACCAGTAGAGATATTTCAGTCCGTTTGGTCTTTTGTAGATGGTGGCGGAGAGGCAAAGCGGCTTCTTTTATGGCTGCTGGAATGGGTTTGAAGTGCTGAAATATCTTTTTGGTTAGTTGGGGAGCCGGAATTAGCTCGGCGTTTGGGTCTTTCTGCGGTATTTTCAGGCATTGTCAGATGGAGATCCTGAATTGTTGTTATTAGTTCTTCTACCGATTTACTGGTATATGTTATATCTTTGCAGGAAAAATGGAGAGAGAAGGGAAAACCCCAGCGGTATGAAATACGGTTGTGTTGGAGGATCTGTAGATATGGCTTCATCATTTTCCTTTTGATAAGTGTTTGCTGTGAAAGGTCTTGGAAGATCTGGTAGTGATGTCCCTGGAAGATCAAAGTCTCTTTTTTCCTTAGTGCAGAAGTAATGGAGTTTAATGACAATGTCCCTGGGGGGCCCATCTTCTTTTCATGGGCCAAAGATCTGTGAATTCTCTCCATCTCTAAGTGTTCTATGGGGATTGCAGGACTGAGTTCTTGGAATAGTGCAGTAATGGTGGAATGGAAGTCCACTATAGATTCAGGAATGCCATGAACACAAAGATTTGATCTTCTGTCTCTTTTCTCAAATTCCTATAGGCATATGTAAAGGGAAGAATTTTCTTCTTTAAGAGCTTCCAGTTCTTCATTGTGGTTAGTAGTTATGCCGGCCAATTCATTTACTCTTTGTTCTAGTATTGATGTGCGACGACGGCCCACTTCACATATCTCCCGTGCCAGTTTCTCAGTAAGAGTGTCTGAGGTATTTTGGAATGCTTTCTGTAAGATCCTTTCAAATTGGTTAATAAGGTCAGAACCTGGTGGGGTATACTGTAACATACCTGGAGTCATCCCAAATTTATATTTATTATCATCTTCTGGCTCAGTTTGTTGATAGGTAGGCAACTCCTTGATGACCAGCCGCCGTCATTTTACTGCTGTAAGTCAGCAATATCCCATGAGCCACCATAGCTATATGTTGGCTCGTGGGATTGGGATAGCAGGTGCACGCGCGCCGCCGGAGGCGCAAGCACATGCCAGCTGCACAGCGGGGGTGCTGATGCTTATGGCCGATGGTCGCAATGACCGATGGCCACGAGCAATCGCGGGCACGAGACCCAGAACAGGGAAGTGTGTGTGTAAACACACAAATCCCTGTTCTGTGAGGAGAAGCGTGACAGATTGTAAGTTCCTATTAGCTAGGAACCAGGATCCGTCCCTTCCTCTAGGTCAATCCCCTCCCCCTACAGTTATAAACACGACTAGGGGACACAGTTAACCCCTTGATCGCCCCTAGTGTTAACCCCTTCCCTGCCAGTGACATTTGTCCCTGGGGGGCCCATCTTCTTTTCATGGGCCAAAGATCTGTGAATTCTCTCCATCTCTAAGTGTTCTATGGGGATTGCAGGACTGAGTTCTTGGAATAGTGCAGTAATGGTGGAATGGAAGTCCACTATAGATTCAGGAATGCCATGAACACAAAGATTTGATCTTCTGTCTCTTTTCTCAAATTCCTATAGGCATATGTAAAGGGAAGAATTTTCTTCTTTAAGAGCTTCCAGTTCTTCATTGTGGTTAGTAGTTATGCCGGCCAATTCATTTACTCTTTGTTCTAGTATTGATGTGCGACGACGGCCCACTTCACATATCTCCCGTGCCAGTTTCTCAGTAAGAGTGTCTGAGGTATTTTGGAATGCTTTCTGTAAGATCCTTTCAAATTGGTTAATAAGGTCAGAACCTGGTGGGGTATACTGTAACATACCTGGAGTCATCCCAAATTTATATTTATTATCATCTTCTGGCTCAGTTTGTTGATAGGTAGGCAAATTTCTGCTCTGTTTCTGATTGTGAGGTAAAGCAAAGTGGGAGGATGTCGTCGTCGCCATTTTAGCTGTGGCTTTTATTGACGCTTCAGATCATTTTATCGTTTTAAGCTTTGTTTTCCTCCTGGAGTACATTATATGATTTTGAGCCTAAGAATGTTATCTATTCGCTGGTTACCGTTTTAGAGCTGTTAGCTTCCTTGACTCATTGTATCACAGCTGACAAGTCGTGGTAGATGTGGAGTACTAGGCGAACATTACCTACCTAATCAGTTTCACGCATGTGCCTCTAAACCTCCTTTTTTAATACTTTGTACTCTGCACAATTCGTTTTTTCTCTTCTCATTGATATATTGCACGACTGGTCTGAGGTTTCTGTAAGGATTTATAGCTATGGTGATTTTCCATCAGTGATATCCCCAAGTTGGCTGAGAAACCTGAAGTGAGAGGTTAACTCCTTGATGACCAGCCGCCGTCATTTTACTGCTGTAAGTCAGCAATATCCCATGAGCCACCATAGCTATATGTTGGCTCGTGGGATTGGGATAGCAGGTGCACGCGCGCCGCCGGAGGCGCAAGCACATGCCAGCTGCACAGCGGGGGTGCTGATGCTTATGGCCGATGGTCGCAATGACCGATGGCCACGAGCAATCGCGGGCACGAGACCCAGAACAGGGAAGTGTGTGTGTAAACACACAAATCCCTGTTCTGTGAGGAGAAGCGTGACAGATTGTAAGTTCCTATTAGCTAGGAACCAGGATCCGTCCCTTCCTCTAGGTCAATCCCCTCCCCCTACAGTTATAAACACGACTAGGGGACACAGTTAACCCCTTGATCGCCCCTAGTGTTAACCCCTTCCCTGCCAGTGACATTTGTACAGTAATCAGTGCATTTTTATAGCACTGATCTCTGTATAAATGCCAATGGTCCCAAAAATGTTGCACCAATTAAGAACTGGAGGGCATCTACACTTGATGGTGAACCACCTTCTATGGACTCTATGGACCATATGGACTCTTGCTAATAATTCGTTTTATTAATTTGTACATTTGTATTTCATACCTATGTTGTCACTTAATAAGTCATTCATAGCGTTTTATGCATAAGGCCCCGTTCACATGGGACGGATCCGTGATGATCCGCCCAGTGAACATCCGCTTGCTCAATGGGGATTGCTCCATTTATCCCGGCTGAGCTGACGGATGACAGGGCGGTCCCTGAACACTGTGCAGGGACCTCCTTGTCAGATCTCAGCTCTCCTCTATGGGGGATCGGATGAACATGGACTGTCTGTCCCTGTTCCTCCTATCCACTCTGCAGATGGATAGAAAAATAGGATTTTCCTCCGTCTGCAGAATCAGACCATAGTGGAGACAGATGATATCGGGTGTCAGCGGATGTTCATCCGCTGACACCCGCTATTTCATAGGGATGCATGTATGTCCGTTGGTTCGAATCTTGCCTGTCTGACCGCACCTTCAGTGTCACTTACAAATCTACTTCCTCCTCTCCTATTACTCTTACCTTAGGGATCCCCCAAGGTTCTATCCTTGGACCTCTCCTATCTACACCTCCTCCCTGGACCATCTGATAGCTTCCATGGCTTTTAATATCATTGCTATACTGATGACACCCAAATCTATCTCTCTAGCCCTCAGTTAACCCTTTCAGTTTCCTCATGTATCACCGGTTTACTAACAGACATATCTGACAGGATGTCACACTTCCTCAAACTATCTATCCAAAACCAAGCTCATAATATTTCCTCCCCAATGTGCCTGGCTTATTTGTCAAGATCAGTGGCACAATTATCAGTCTGTCCTCACATGCCAGGGTGCTAGGGATAACCCTGGACTCTGAACTGTTATTTCAGGACCAGGTCCAGAATATGCCCCTTTTTAACCAATGACACCACAAAGTGTTTAATTCACTCCCTGGTAATCTCTCGCCTTGACTACTGCTACTAGACTTGTGCACAATGGAAAATTTTGTTTAGTTTCGGTTCGTTGTCATTCGTAAAATACATAATTTCGTTCTGTTATATTCGTTATGTTACGTTAATACGTTTTCGGATAATTCGTTATTATTCGTAGAGTGTCAAATTCATTCGTTCGTATTCTTTGAAATTCGCTATTTATGTATGTATAGACATTCGTGATAATGATTCGTAGTTTGGAAAGTCGTTTGTTTATTGAATCTTTTAACACACACAATGACAACGTCTCTTCTCCTCGGCTCAAATACAATACAACACCCTTCTAACTCAGTTCTCAGGAATGCACTTTGCCAGTAATCCAACCCCCGGCACAAAATTAATTAGCTGATTGGACTATAAGATTTACTTTGAGCTGACCTTTTGTTTCATTAGATCTTTAAAGAATTACCAAATTCATTTGAATTCATTTGAATTCATTCGAATTCATTCGTTATATTTCTTTCGTATTCGTTGTTATTCGTTATTTTTTTTATTCGGACATTCGGATGCATCAATTCGTAGTTTGGAAAGTCGTTTGTTTATTGAATCTTTTAACAAACACAATGACAACGTCTCTTCTCCTCGGCTCAAATACAATACAACACCCTTCTAACTCAGTTCTCAGGAATGCACTTTGCCAGTAATCCAACCCCCGGCACAAAATTAATTAGCTGATTGGACTATAAGATTTACTTTGAGCTGACTTTTGTTTCATTAGATCTTTAAAGAATTACCAAATTCATTTGAATTCATTCAAATTTATTCGAATTCATTCATTATATTTCTTTCGTATTCGTTGTTATTCGTTATTTTTTTATTCGGACATTCGGATGCAAAATTCGGCCAAATTTAGATTCGTTACGAAACGAATTGCACAAGCCTAACTGCTACTCCCTCATTGGATTACCGTAACATACAGTAGGCTATCCCCCCTTAGTCCATCATGAATGCTGCTGCCATATTCATCCACCTTACCAACTGCTCAGTGTCTGCCACTCCTCTCTGACAATCCCTCCATTGCCTTCTGCTCACCCAACTAATAAAATTAATGATTGAAAAAAGAAAAAGAAAAATATCCCCTATGGTGGGGTTTTCTGGCAGCAGAGCAATATCTGTAATACATGTAAGAAAAATACTAAGTAAAAATTAAATTACTCAGTAAAAGAAGAATTTTATAAATGTTTATTATTACATAAAAAAATATAAAGGTATAAATGACCCAGTAGTCAAAAAATGAACTCCACTGAACAGTTAAAAAACATAATATAAGAGTAGGATATACACATCTAGACAAAATTATTATTTCATCACATGAACACTGTGCAATTGTATAAACAGTGGAGATGTGACCCTGATGCGTTTCGACCCCCACTTGGGGTCTTCTTCAGAGGAATTGTCTATCATGAAAAGGAAAAGATTTGTGAATACATGTACAGGAAATTGTTTATCACAGTATACTGTAAACAATTAAATAAATATAAATATAGATATTTAGAATCACAGTATAATTACCAATTGGTGTATATCCCAAACAGTAAAAACGCAATTTTCCAGTAGGAATCCTCCTCAAAAGATATGATAAGGACCACTTCTCTCTCCCCCTACATATATGTACCAAAGGTCATGAAGATAACACCTGTCGCCGTATACCAAGCCAGGAAAAAGGGGGACGAAGTCCAATGGTGCAGCTAGCAGGGGATCACACAAGCTAATCCCCTCCGGTGGAATCCACAAGAGGGGATGCAGGCATCAGCGACCGAGAAATGGAGAAGACGCACCTGCAGAAGAATTAGATGCAAACGAATGGTCAGCACTGCCCACTCCTTAATTCAGGGAGCGGGCCCCTCAACTATGATATATATATACAGTGGTGTGAAAAAGTGTTTGCCCCCTTCCTCATTTCCTGTTCCTTTGCATGTTTGTCACACTTAAGTGTTTCGGAACATCAAACCAATTTAAACAATAGTCAAGGACAACACAAGTAAACACAAAATGCAATTTGTAAATGAAGGTGTTTATTATTAAAGGTGAAAAAAAATCCAAACCATCATGGCCCTGTGTGAAAAAGTGATTGCCCCCTAAACCTAATAACTGGTTGTGCCACCCTTAGCAGCAACAACTGCAACCAAGCGTTTGCGATAACGTGCAATGAGGCTTTTACAGCGTCCTGGAGGAATTTTGGCCCACTCATCTTTGCAGAATTGTCCTAATTCAGTTACATTAGAGGGTTTTCGAGCATGAACGGCCTTTTTAAGGTCATACCACAACATCTCAATAGGATTCAGGTCAGGACTTTGGCTAGGCCACTCCAAAGTCTTCATTTTGTTTTTCTTCAGCCATTCGGTGGTGGGTAGATACAGGTGTATATTGTGCTGGAGGCACAAAAAACCCACTAACTCCTGCAGATGCCTTTATTATAGAATACCAGAGATAAAGGGGTATATACAGATGTATACTGTGCTGTGCTGGAGGCACACACAACTTCCAATAACTCCTGCAGATGGCAAGTGGGCTCAAATAGAGAAGAGCTATGTAGGTGGATATAGCGTACTGGGTACAGAGCATGCAGACAGCACGCACAAGCTCCTAACACTACTGACTGCAAGCTCTATTATAAAAGATAGATCACTAGCTATATAGGTGAGGTGAATATAGTGGTGTATACTGCGGTCAGGGCACACAGACAACAACCACTACAGAAGAGCAAGATCGAAAATCGGCCGATAACGATCGGTGTGTACTGTGTTGAAGGTACACAGAACACCCACTAACTGCTTCAGACACCAACACACTACACTAGGCCGCCGCGCTGGCGGCCTTATATAGTGTTGGGCGTGTACTACACAGCCTGAGCTATGATTGGCCACAGGCATCCTGCCTGTGGCCAATCATGGCTCTCCTCGCTGCTGGCGCTGTGATTGGCCAAGCATGCGGGGTCACAGTGCATGCTTGGCCAATCATGAGCCAGCAATGCACTGCGATGACGCAGTGCATTGTGGGCCGTGAGCGCCACACGAATTTGGCGCGAACGGTCCATAACGTTCGGAATTCGCCGAACGTGAAGCTCATCCCTAGTCAGGACCATATAAGATTATATAAATCACAAAGAAGGGGCTTCATCCTTGCTATCCATGCTGTTCTTGAAGCCGACGTGTGTTTCACAAACCCAGAAGCCAAAACCATGTGTGATATCACATGCAGTAAAAACATCTCCATATGATTCATCCAAAAATACCTCAGGAATCATTACTGCGTTGATGCTATACACACATTAAATATTTAATCATTAACCCTTCATATGTCTTCTCTGATTCATAAACCCTTGCTTTTTGCGCTAAACGGTCTAAACAGAATAATAATGGCTAGGACAAAATAATAGCACGTGCATTACTGCAGGCGTTGATATAAAAAGTTTTTTAATCCTTTCACTGCCCAGTCCTTATGGACATACAGGCCTGGGAGGGGGATCGGAATCAGGGGCCTCGGACCGACATGGCAGGTACCAGCGGGGAAAGGGGAGGAAGCAGAGCTGACACACATCACTTCCAGGTCACTCATTTCTGAGTCACGCTGTCACTTCTCAGCAAAACCACGCATACATACTCCGTGTGCTAAGAGTATGTATGGGTGGTTTTGTTGAGAATTTTATTGATGCTGTAAAGAGTACCCGGAAACATTTTGTTGTATGTATACAATGACAATAAAGTATATCTATCTATCTTTCTTTTCCTGCCTAGCATTGTAATGCAATGTGCATTGCAATACATTCAGTGAAGCCCAGAGGGGACATGTGCAGGGTCTTTTAGACCCTGCAAGTCTCATTAAAAAGAACCTGTCACCTAAAAATCATCACATAGGGTACCCCCCCAAAAAAAGACTGAGGCCCCCCCTACCCCACATATACGCATGTACAAACACAAACAAATGCGTTTGGGGCACCTACGCATGAAAACTAATGCCGCGTACACACGGGCAGACTGTATGGCGTACTTAGTCCGTCGGAACACATTTCAGCGGACAGTCCGCTCGTGTGTGGGCTTTAGCGGACTTTTTCAGCGTGCAGTCTGGCGTACTAAGAATTTCGGATTTTTCAAAATTCTGTCCGTCGTACTTTGGTTTCAGCGGACAATCCACTCGTCAGTATGCTAGTTCGACGGACTAAGAATGGCGCATGCTCAGAAAGGATTTACACGGCAGAAGGGTGCTTTGCTGTGTTTTGGACTTCCTATTTCTAGTCCCGTCGTACGTGCTGTACACGTCATCGCGCAAGCTTTCGACGGACTGTTTGTGCATCCGTGTGTGGTCAAGTCCGTTCAGTCGAAAGTACGACGGACTGTCCGTCGGATTGTATGACGAACTAAGTACGCCATACAGTCCGCCCGTGTGTACGTGGCATTAGATTGTGATACACATGTTACACATCGCCGAGTGAGAGCAATATTTCCAGCACAAGACATTCTCTGTAACACTAAACTGATGACCTATAGGGAGCTTTTAAAGTGTTGCCTATAGAGAATATTGGGTACTGAAGTTTGTTGCCATTTCACGGGCACACACAAATTTTAGGTCTTACATGTTGGGTATCTATTTACTTGGTGTGACCCCGTCTTTTATATTTTACCATAAAATTGGGTTGTTTAGTGCATTTGTTTTCCCTAAAATTCACTTTAGTGTGTTTATTACTGAAATGTTGCCTTTTCTAGACCTTTGCTTAGATTTATGTAATTTTCAGACCTAAAATGCTTTTTTAGCCACTTAAGCCCCAGACCAATTTGCAGCCAAAGGACCAAGCCCATTTTTGCGATTTGGCACTGCGTCGCTTTAACTGACAATTGCGTGGTTGTGCGACGTGGCTCCCAAACAAAATTGGCCTCCTTTTTTTCCCACAAATAGAGCTTTCTTTTGGTTGTATTAGATCACCTCTGCGGTTTTTATTTTTTTCCGTTATAAACAAAAATAGAGCGACAATTTTGAAACAAATGCAATATTTTTTACTTTTTGCTATAATAAATATCCCCAAAAAATATATAAAAAACATTTTTTTCCTCAGTTTAGGCCGATACGTATTCTTCTACATATTTATAGCCCTCCTTTCCTTATGCAGACATAGCTTTCGAGGAAAGGATTGCTTATAACCAGCAAATCTGTTTACATGTGATCAACTGTGATTAGACACAACTGATCTATTGGCACTTAACTCCGCCGCAGGGGTCACGCAGGGGGCAGAGTTCAGGGAGGATGAAAGGTATAATAGGTGGCAGAGGGTTGAAACAAGAGAAAGGAGACATATTTCCACATAATCTGCCATACCTGATCCGCTGGAAACAAATAGAAACGAAAATCAGGAAACTTTGGCTATGAAGTCCCTATACACAATAAATTGAAAGCATCTACCTCAGGATAGTCTGAGAAGAGGATTTAGGTGTACACAGATGAGAGACGTTAAGAATCAACATTGGAATCATCCATCTAAATATAATGGGAGAATCCCAAAATAAAGATATTTTCGGAATATTCAGAGACCCCCACAGCAATAGGGGGAAAAGTGGAGCTGGAAAGACACTTACAAATCCCAGCATTATCCACTTTGAATGTCGGGAAATGTAGGCTATACAGACCAAGAGAATGCAGGGGGGGCTAGAAGCAAAAGAAAAATAAAGTTTTGGGGGAGGAGATTTTTAACCTAAGTGGTACTGAATTACCTACAGATGAATTGATAGTTTTATAGATAGATAGATATAGATACATTTTAAACACATATAGATCTTACAAAGGTTCGCAAGAAAATAAAATATAAAAAAATATTTGAAGAGAATAGAAACAGACCTAGGGGAAAGGAGGAATCAGAATATATGCATAGTGGGTTGAAAAATAATTATATTTTAAACCCTAAAGCCTAGTACACCGAATAAGAATATTGGATGCCTAATTGTCTGTTTTTTTGTTTTTTTTGCATGCTAGTCTCAGATCAAAAACCAATAGGTTACTTAACCACTTCCCGACCAGCGCACGACGATGTACGTCGACAGAATGGCACAGGCAGGCATATTGGCGTACAGGTACGTCCAATATTCAATGCCGCCCTGCCATCGGGAGCGCGCCACCGGCAGCGCGCTCCCGGGCTGGTTGGGACCCCCGTGAGTCCGGTCGCGGGACCCGCGGACTCGATCGCCGCGGGCATCCCCGCGATCGTCTCACGGAGCGGCCGAATGGAGGAAATGCAGAGTAAACAGCATTTCTCCATTCTGCCTAGCAACTAGTGACGCTGATCTCTGCTCCATGTGATTGGAGCAGAGATCAGTGTTCACTAAATGAAAGCCCAACCCCCCCACAGTTAGTAACACACCCCTAGGAACACTTAACCCCTACACTGCCACCCACTGGTTAACCCCTTCACTGCCAGTGTCATTTACACAGGAATCACTGCATTTATATAGCAGTGATTACTGTATAAATGACAATGGTCCCAAAAATGTGTCAAAAATGTCCGATGGGTCCCCCACAATGTCGCAGTCACAATAAAAATCGCTGATCGCCGCCATTACTAGTAAAAAAAAAAAAAAAAAAAAATTATTAATAAAAATGCTATAAAACTATCCCTATTTTGTAAACGCTATAACTTTTGCGCAAACCAATCAATAATCGCTTATTGCGATTTTTTTTTACCAAAAATATGTAGAAGAATACATATCGGCCTAAACTGAGGGAAAAAAATGTTTTTTTATATATTTTTGGGGGATATTTATTATAACAAAAAGTAAAAAATAATGCGTTTTTTTATAAAATTGTCACTATATTTTTGTTTATAGCGCAAAAAATAAAAACCGCAGGGGTTATCAAATACCACCAAAAGAAAGCTCTATTTGTGGGAAAAAAAGGACGTCAATTTTGTTTGGGAGCCACGTCGCATGACCGCGCAATTGTCAGTTAAAGCGACGCAGTGCCGAATCGCAAAAAGTGGTCTGGTCTTTGACCAGCAAAATGGTCCGGTCTGCAAGTGGTTAAGTTACAAAAATTCTCGTACGATAGAATACAACTTTGAAAGTGATGTAATGTATTGTATTGTAATGTATTCTTTTGTTACCAAGCATGTGTGGTCTTGGCCACACATCTTTTTTGTAAAAATACTATACTAATTACACGAAAATAATTTGTTCTGTTATAATACGATAAACATTTGCATTCTTGTCCCTTCAGCAAGTTTTTTTGCAGGAACTGTCATGATTGGCTCTCAAAAGCTGTGTACTAACGATGACATTTTCAGACAATTGCTCTGAAAGTGGTATTTTTCATCCAATTTTCTCATCTTCTGTACTAGGCATAAGCATTCTGGACAGCAGTTTGTAGATGTCTTTGCAAACTTGGTTGAGAAAAACATAAAGGAGATGAGAGCTAAGGCATTAAAAGAGCATAAATAATTTATGAAAAAAAGTGAATGCTTTGAAGAAAAAAAAAAGAGTATTATCTGCTCAGTGGATACGGGTGGTATTATTATATTGTATTGTATTGTTGTTGTAATATGTATTAATGAAGTAGGATAATGATCAGTAGATGAAGAGATTGTTAGGGGCGGAGGATAAAGTAAGGATTAAGTTTGGCTTATGGATGGATATTTTATGAAAATAATGGGTTTATAAAAAAGAGACAATCCTTTGATTTAAAGATTGTTTTAACCCTTTTGCATTTTTTTTTTTTGCACACATGTTTAACTGCTTAAGGATCGCCTCCTGCACATATACGTCGACAGAATGGCATGGCTGGGCACAATCAGTAATGCAGGTTTCCGTTACATCAGAGGGGGGCGGGTCATTGGGGAAGCCAGGCTTTACCACTAGCATCAGAGGGGGGCGAGATCAGGTGATGGATGGCCCCGCCCTCCTCATATAAGAAATGTCAGGCTGCCGGGATCCCGCAGTGTCTCCGCCAGTGGAGAAAGAGGAAGGAATGGATGGACTGCGCTGTGCTGGACTGGAGGGAGAGATCACCCGTCCCCATCACTGGACCCCGGAGAGATGATCATCCGTCGTTTTTTTTTTTTTTTTTTAATAAATGACTTTTTCAAAAAGTGTGTTTGTCTTATTTAACTATTTTTAAAAATGTTAATCTTTCTTTGTGAAATGGCAGGAGTACTTTTGTACCCCCTTACCATTTCAAATGGGGGGGGGTGGGATTTGAGGATCCCCTTGTTAAAGGGAGCTTCCAGGTTCTGATAAGCCCCCCACTCGCAGACCCCCACAACCACCAGCCAGGGTTGTGGGGATGAGGCCCTTGTCCTCATCAACAAGGGGACATGATGCTTTGGGGGGGTACCCCAAAGCATCCTCCCATTGTGAGCATTGAGGGCATGTGGCCTGATACAGTTCAGGAGGGGGGACGCTGTCTAGTCCTCCCTCTTTTCCTGCGGCCTGCCAGGTTGCGTGCTCGGATAAAGGGTCTGGTATGGATTTTTAGGGGGAACCCCACGTCATTTTTTTTTTATTTGACACAGGGTTCCCTTAATATCCATACCAGACCTGAAGAGTTTAATATGGATATTTAGGGGGAACCCCACATAATTTTTTTTTTTTTATTTGACTTGGGGTTCCCCTTAATATCCATACCAGACCTGAAAGGCCTGGTAATTGAATTTGGGGGAACCCCATGCTTTTTTTTTATTTTATTTTTTTATCAAGGACGTTCAATGAGTGTGCTCTGTATTACTGGAGCCAACAAATCATTATAGCCGCAAGAGATTTTAAATGACTTTTTTTCCTGCAGAAATGACACTTTGTGCAGGGACAGTTCTAAGCACAGGAAACATGCACCCTTTCACAGGCATACTATACACACCGCCCAGGCATGACATTTAAAGGAATATTACACTTTTATTGTTTCACTTCAATCATTATTAAAATCACTGCTCCCGAAAAAACTGACATTTTTAAAACTTTTTTTTGCATTGATACTGTACATATAGAAGATCAAAGCACAAGAAACACACCCTGTCTGTAAGAAACAGCCAAAGATGGTATATAGAAATTAAAAGGCGCTTACCGAAAGGTCCTTATAAATTGTGTGGGGCGGAGGTAATCCCCATATCCTCAACAGCCAAACTAGGGAACTTTGAAACAGGCACTAGTACCATACACATGTAGAGGGAAAGCCCAATATGGTTATCCCTATGTAAAGCCCACTTTAACTGTAGAAGGCCAGTAGAGCTCCAACAGTTTTAAGGCTAAAGAGAAACAAAAGGAGGAATTTCATCAGTAACCTAATGAGCACTATCAAGACAGAGTAACAAGACCTTGCTTAGAAAAAGAAACAAGCCTTGTATCCAAAAACGTAGACAAGGCACAAGCAGTGCATAGCCTACCCAGAGCTGGTAAATGTAACGAAGACCCACCGTCCATACCTCTCCAGACAGAGTGAATCTGTATTTGTCTGAGAGGTGCTGTGGCTGAGTGTATATACACCCTGCCTGGAAGTGTGTCATTCCTGAAAACTGGAAGGGACGTCACCCGGCAGTGCACCAACCTGAAACCGGAAGTGGCGGAGCCCGGACAATCCACAGGCTAATGCGCATGTGCCAGGTTCCCTGCAGATGCAAGGAGAGCGGAACACTGCAAAAAAGCAGAGAGGGACCAATTCAAGCAGAAGGGGTCCCTCAGGCGCCGCAATCAGGCAGCAACAAGTGCTGCCATACAACTGGGAGGTGACATCCACCCCACTAACCACAGCCAACCAGGCAGGCCACCAAAACAGGGTTGAGCAGACAGATCGACATGCTAAAAATGTAAAATGTAAAAATAAAGTGAATATTATTAATAAATATATGTAAATAATTGATACAGCAACCAATCCAGTATTAAATACGAACAGCCCAAACATTAATTGTTTAGGTCATTAAATGACACATATTTGAGAACTTTTCACTATGAATCAGGGCAGCAATGGAGATAACCATATGAAACAAGCATTGTATAACATCGTACTAGAGTCAATTTAGAAATTGTCATACAATATAGCTCATCGGGGACCAGCAAACTAAATCAACCCTAGCAAAGAGTAGAACTCAATGAATTTTTATTATAGAGTGAAGGAGGATTTGGCTATCCTCCTATACCAAAGACACACTCAATTTGGTTAAGCAGATTGAGGGATTGGTCTTTCCTCCTGACTCCCTGCTCGTGACTTTGAATGTTGAAGCACTTTACTCCAGTAAGCCACATGAGTGGGGCGTCAAGTCGATCTCCACCATTCTCCAGGAGGAAGACCACCACCAGTGGAATTATATGCGTTTGTATTAGACCTTCTTCAATACTTTCTGACCCATAACTGGTTCAGTTTCAAGGATTCCCACTACCTCCAGGTACAGGACGTGGCCATGGGAACTTGTGCCCCAGTCTACGCCAACCTGTATCGGGGGGGGGAACATAATCTGTTCTCCAATGATACATTATCTTCCTTTACAAACTATATATTGTTCTGGTTGCACTATATTGATGACATCTTTATTATCTGGACTAACACTAAGGCATCATTGGATGCTTTCATCAAATCCCTCAATCTCAACTCATTTAATTTAAAATTTACTCTTAGCTGCAATACTGCTAAATTCACATTTTTATATCTTACCATCTTTAAGGATAAAGACAATTTTTTGGCAACTGACTTTTTCCGAAAGGAAACAGCAGGAAATAATCTCTTACACGCATTAAGTGCTAATCCACCGGCCCTAATTTGAAGCATTCCATATGCACAGTATATTAGATTATGACGCAATTGTACACACTTATTTGATTTGATTTTCAAAGACAAGCTAAGTCTTTACGTGTATGTCTCATGGAAAGGGGGTACAGTAAGACTCTACTCCATTGGGCATACAACAAAGCAATGCGTCAGTCTCGCAATGAATTGTTGTATAGAGCTAGATTTTCCAATAGTCAGTCTACAGTTAAATATGTCACAAGATTTTCTTCTCAACATCTCAAATTAAGACATATTATGTCCAATCACTGGCATTTGCTACATGAGGACCCAATTTTGAGGAAATACTTTGGGCTCCACCCTGAGATAACTTTAAGGAGAGCCACGTCGCTTCATAACAGACTTGACTGTGGTCACTACTCTGCTGACTCCAAAGTCCATAGAACCCCCAGAGGCATTTATAGATGTGGCAGGTGCACATTCTGCCCCAGGGTGAATATAGGCAATAGGTTCCTGCTTCCCAATGGGGAAATGTTTGTCCCACAATTCCATGTCAATTGTGACACACAGGGCATTGTCTACTTGATTCTCTGTAAATGCGGAACTTTTTATGTGGGCAAGATGGCAAGGCAATTCAGACAAAGGATAAATGATCACGTTAATTATTCAACAAATGGAAAGATGTTATCTCCAGTGAGTTGACATCTGGAGTTGTATCATAAGTTTGATAAATCCTGTGTCTCGTTTATTGCTCTGGCCATTGTTCCCAAATATCCAAGAGGAGAATGGGACAAATATATCTTTCAAAAGGAGACATTGTGGATTGAGCATTTAGCTGCCACGTATGCTCCAGGGATAAATGAAACCCAGTCATATAATGCCTTCCTTTAGATTTTGACATTTGGGTGCTATACAAATATATATATATATATATATATATATATATATATATATATATATATATATATATATATATATATATATTTATATTTATTTATTTATTTATTTATTTTTTCAACCTATAACTAGTATTTAGTAACCTGTTTAATTCTTGACATCTTATAGTCTAATTGCTGCATTTCCTTCAGTCTATAATACAAATTCAGTGAGTTATACTCTTTGCTATGGTTTATTTAGTTTGCTGGTTTCTGTTGAGCTAAAATATATGACAATTTCTAGATTTACATGTTATACAATGCTTGTTCTCATATGGTTATCTCCATTGCTGCCCTGTATGATGGTGAAAAGTTCTCAAATATGTGTTATATAATGACCTAAACAATTATTGTTTGGATTGTTTGCTGTCTCAATTAATCATTTATGTATATTTATCACTAATGTTCGCTTTATTTTTACATTCTCTATTTTTAGCATGTCAATCTGTCTGTTCAACCCTGTTTTGGTGGCCTGCCTGGTTGGCTGTGGTTAGTGGGGTGGATGTCACCTCCCAGCTCTGTATGTACGGTAGCACTTGTTGCTGCCTGACTGCGGCGCCTGAGGGACCCCTTCTTCTTGAATTGGTCCCTCTTTGCTTTTGATGCAGTGTCCTGCTCTCCCTGAAGTCTGACACATGCGCACTAGTGTGTGGTTAGTCCAGGCTATGCCACTTCCAGTTTCAGGTTGGCGCGCTTCTGGGTGACATCACTTCTGGTTTCGGGAATGACGCACTTCCGGTTGGGGCATATATACATGCAGCCACAGCACCTCTCAGACGGAGACAGATTCACTCTATCTGGAGAGATACGGATGGTGGGTCTTCATTACATTTACCAGCTCTGGGTAGGTTATGCACTGCTTGTGTCCTGTCTATGTTTTTGGATACAAGGCTTTTTCCTTTATAGTGCTCATTAGGTTACTGATGAAATTCCTCCTTTTATTTATTTTTAGCCTTAAAACTGTTGGAGCTCTACTGGCCTCCTACAATTAAAGTGGATGTTACATAGGGAAAGCCATATTGGGCTTTCCCTCTACATGTGTATGGTACTAGCGCCTGTTTCAAAGTTCCCTAGTTTGGCTGTTGAGGATATGGTGATTACTAGTGATGGATGAACTTCCGACGGGACGTTTCGCGAACGCGGACCCATTGTTCGCAAATTGTAAAGTTCGCGGCGGGCCCCATTGACTTCAATGGGATGCGAACTTTGCAAACCTACAGGTCAAATTTGCAGCCACAAAATAATTACTAGCTGTGCAAACATAGTCCCACCACATGGCCAATAACATAACACATGTATGAGGTGAATCTGGGATCGACAACTACAAGCATTCTTTTTTTATATGTGAAATTGTGACAATTCAGGACTGTGGAGCGCATGAAGGCAATGGAGGAGAGGGAAGGTCAGGGTAGGCAAAGAAGAGGGTGCAGGAGATGTTAACCAGCAGCGTGACATACAGCAATGACACCTGCACCGTGATAGAGTGATCTGACACCAGCACCGTGATAGAGAGCACTAACATCAGCAGCGTGACATACAGCAATGACACCTGCACCGTGATAGAGTGATCTGACACCAGCACCGTGATAGAGAGCGCTGACATCAGCAGTGTGACATAAAGCACTGACACCAACACCGTGATATACAGCACTGACACCAGCACCGTGATAGAGAGCACTGGCATCAGCAGCGTGACATACAGCAATGACACCTGCACCGTGATAGAGTGATCTGACAAGAGCACCATGATAGAGAGCACTGACATCAGCAGCATGACATACAGCAATGACACCTGCACCTTGATAGAGTGATCCTACACCAGCACCATGATAGAGAGCACTGACATCAGCAGCGTGACATAAAGCACTGACACCAGCACCGTGATATACAGCACTGACACCAGAACTGTGATAGAGAGCACTGACATCAGCAGCGTGACATACACCAATGACACCTGCACCGTGATAGAGTGATCTGACACCAGCCCCGTGATAGAGAGCACTGACATCAGTAGCGTGATATAAAGCACTGACACAAGCACCGTGATATACAGCACTGACACCAGCACCGTGATAGAGAGCACTGACATCAGCATTCGTGACATACAGCAATGACACCTGCTCCGTGATAGAGTGATCTGATACCAGCACTGTGATAGAGAGCACTGACATCAGCAGCGTGACATAAAGCACTGACACCAGCACCGTGATATACAGCACTGACACCAGCACCGTGATATACAGCACTGACACCTGCACCGTAAACAGCCCCAGGAGGAAGTCGGCTTAGCACAGGGATGGTGGGAGCCCCTCATAATGAGCATAGCACAGGGATGGTGGGAGCCCCTCATAATATGCACAGCAGAGGTACAGCCCCAGGAGGAAGTCAGCACAGCACAGGGATGGTGGGAGCCCCTCATAATAAGCAGCCCCAGGAGGATGTCAGCATAGCACAGGGATGGTGGGAGTCCCTCATAATAAGCAGCCCCAGGAGGAAGTCAGCATAGCACAGGGATGGTGGGAGCCCCTCATAATAAGCAGCCCCAGGAGGAAGTCAACACAGCACAGGGATGGTGGGAGCCCCTCATAATGAGCATAGCACAGGGATGGTGGGAGCCCCTCATAATATGCACAGCAGAGGTACAGCCCCAGGAGGAAGTCAGCACAGCACAGGGATGGTGGGAGCCCCTCATAATAAGCAGCCCCAGGAGGAAGTCAGCACAGCACAGGGATGGTGGGAGCCCCTCATAATAAGCAGCCCCAGCAGAAATATGACACCGCTCAACCTCTTCAAACAGGAGGGTACGGGCATATAATACGGTGTGCTTTTTTTGGACAAGGAAGTGAGCCAAATGAAGAAAGAAGGTCTGTGTGCTCGATTAAAAAAATTGTTTATAGACATATACATGGTCTACTGGTCACATGTGTTGAATTCCTCCGAGATCCATGCCTCATTCATTTTTAGAAATGTGAGGTAGTTAACACTGTCGTGAGCTAGGCGAGTACACTTATCGGTCATGATCCCCCTGCTGCGCTGAACGTCCTTTCGGACAGGACACGGGACGAGGGGCAAGCCAACAGTTCGATTGCAAATTGGGCAAGCTCTGGCCAGAGGTCAAGCCTGCCCACCCAGTAGTCCAGGGGTTCATCTCTCCTCAGAGCGTCCACATTGGCCGTGAACCCGATGTAGTCGGACACCTGACCGTCTAGGCGTTCCCTGATGCTGGATCCGGATGACACCTGTCGATGGGTCGGCTAAAAGAATGACCTCATATCCGAAGTCACCAACACATCTTCAAACCGGCCTCTTCTTGCAGGCGCTGTTGGATTGGTACCCGCAACTCCTTCTCTGGGAGTGGGAATTGCTCCTCTGCCAGCTCACGCAAAAGCAGAATGCAGCATTTCACGAAGCAAGGCCTGGAAGTGCTCCATTCTGACAGCCCTCTGTGACGGCGGTAACATTTCCACCATTTTGTGTTTGTACCGGGGGTCTAAGTACGTTGCCACCCAGTACTGGTCCTTGACCCTTATGATTTTCATACGGGGGTCCCTATTAAAACACTGGAGCATGAAGGCCCCCATTTGCACTAAACTGGAAGTGGTGTGGTGGCATGGCTCCTTCTCATCATCCAGGATAATGTCGTCCTCTTCATTCTCCTCTCCCCATCCATGCACAACAACAGAGATCCCAGAAAGGTTTAAAGCATGCTCTTCTTACTCCTCCTCATCCGCCCCGGCACCATCCTCCTCTGACTCCTCTTCAGACTCCTGTTGTTGACTTGTCTCAGATAGAGTAGCCCCCCCTGGGAATTCATCCAGCATTGTGACTTCCTCATCTTCCCGCTCCTGCTCCTCCACAGCTTGATCAATGACACGACGCAATGCACGCTCCATAAAGAAGGCATAAGGTACCATGTCACTGATGGCGCCATGGCTGCGACTGACCAGTTAGGTTATCTCCTCAAATGGCCGTAGAAGTCTGCATGCATAGCGCATGAGCAGCCACTGGCGCGGTGAAAAAAAACCCAGCACCCCAGAACCTGTTCTGCCGCAGAGTTCATACAGGTACACGTTAACTGCACGTTTCTGCTGGAGCAGCCTATCAAGCATATAGAAGGTTGAGTTCCATCGCGTCGGGCAATCGCAAATAAGACGTCTGACCAGCAGATTGTGTCGCCGCTGAATGTCAGCAAGGCGAGCCATGGCCATGTAAGATCTTCTGAAATGGGCCGAGATTTTCCTTGCCTGCCGCAAGATGTCCTGGACCCCAGGGTATTTGACAACAAATCGCTGCACGACCAAGTTTAAGACGTGTGCCATGCATGGCACGTGCGTAATTTTGCCCTGTTTCAATGCGCTAAGCAGACTGGCACCATTGTCACACACCACTTTACCAACTGTCAAATTGAGCGGTGTTAGCCACTGATCTGCCTGTGAACGCAAAGCTGAAAGGAGTGCCGGGCCAGTGTGGCTCTTGGCTTCCAGGCACAACAGACGCAGCACGGCATGGCAACGTCTCACCTGGCATGTTGAATAGGTTCTGGGGAGCTTGGACGGCGCAGCAGAAAAGGAGGAGTCAGCCGAGGAGGAGAGGGAGGAGGATGGAGTAGGAGGAGGAGGAGAAGAAGAGCCAGGCCTGCATGCAATCCATGGTGGTAAAACCAAATCTACACGGGTGCCATGGGTTACATGCTTGACGGCCGTCAGAAGGTTCACCCAGTGGGCAGTAAAAGTGATATACCTTCCCTGCCCGTGTTTGCTAGACCACATGTCTGTGGTCAGATGTATCTTAGCACTGACACTGTGTGCCAGAGATACATTCACTTGCCGCTGAACATGGCCATATAACTCTGGGATGCCCTTCTCTGAGAAATACTTCCTTCCTGGGACCTTCCATTGTGGTGTTCCAATGGCCACAAATTTTCGAAAGGCCTCCGAGTCCACCAGTTTATATGGCAGTAGTTGGCGGGCTATCAGTTCTGACAAACCAGCCGTCAACTGTTGGGCAAGAGGGTTATCCGGCGTCATCATTTTTTTACGCTCGAACATTAGGCCCACGGAAGTCTGCCTTTTTGCAGAAAAATGTGAGCTTGGCGTGATGGAAGGTGGAGTGGAGGACAATTGTGAGGAGATAGGAGAAAGAGAAGTCAAAGACGAGGCTGGATGGTGAGAGCCTGGAGTGTGGCTTTGTGTGTTCCGTTGCTCCCACTGGGCTCGGTGATGGCTGCTCATGTGCCTTCTTAAGGCGGTCGTCCCTAGGTGAGTGTTGGGCTTACTGCGACTAATGCGTTGATTGCAAAGATTGCAGATGGCAACACTATTGTCAGCAGCGGACACGTTAAAAAAAGCCCACACTGCGGAGCCATGTACCGGCGTCCTGGGAGCACCAGATGTGACCATACATGGTCGATGACTCGCTCCTGATACATTAGCAGTCTGCTTTGTCCCTCCTGTGCAATGTAAGTTATTCCTGCTTCTCCTCCCTATCTGCTGGTCCATATCTCCCTCTGAACTCCCCTCCTCTTCCTCTCTTGTGGGCACCCACGTGACATCACTAGACACATCATCATCAACGTCACCTTCCCCACTGGTATAAGTAGAGATCTCGGAGTATGCAGCAACACCGGGGACCAACCTCCTCCTTGGGCTGATCTGGGTACTGTCGTCAGACTGCTGAGTGCCGGTTCTTGCTACCTCCTCTTCCTGATCCAATGCCAAGAGTGGCTGCGCATCAGAAATGTCTTGATATGGATCGGAAAATAATTCCTGTGACTCAAGCGGAAGATATGTGGTACCTTAAATATTCAACCCAAAAGGTTGAAAAACGTAGACAAATATTAAAGAGGTAGTTATGGCGCTCACCTGCTGTTAATTACACCTAGTGTCTGCAGGGAACTCACCTGCTAATAATTGTACCTTGTTGTTAAATTACTTGCTGATAATTCCACACATAAATGAAATTAAAACATAAAAATGAAAAATAAAAATAAAAATAAAAATTCCATATGTGCAATATACAAATAACAGTATGAATCGTGCATGAAGGTGTTACAGAAATACTGTTTTAAATTGTCACTAAGTTACTATATATTAGTGCAAAAAATCCAATATACTTTCTATAGAAAAAAGTGCGTTTTTACAAATCACATGATAAAAAGTGCTAAGTGCTTATGAAAGTGCCACAGTTTCAATATATACTGAAAAAAGTGTTACGTGCTTCTGTAAGTGCCACAATATGTAAATACGGTACTTTATATTTAGTAAAGTCGCTAAATAAAAGTCGCTAAATAGAAGAATGCAAATGTAAGTTAATACACAAGTCCAGCAGCAGAAAGTTAATATCAGAAAGTCCTTTCTGGAACTATAGAACTGCTCCGGTTACCATCCAGTAGTTTCTCTCATTAAAAACAGAATGAAGCATACATAGTGTAATCCAGTTTAAAACAACATTTTATTAGGTGCATGAAATGCTACTCACAAAATGAAGGATGAGAAAAGCGCCTCAGTGTATAAGCTGGTCACAGCATTTGAATTCACCGCCGCCACCGCCGTAATGAGAGAGTGTACACCTTAGGCCACGCCCTACGCGTTTCATCATTGGACGTCGTCTGGAGCTCTAACCGGAGCAGCTCTATATAGCGACACAGGGGCTTACACTGTGGAGGCGCATTAACCCCTTAAGGGGCAGGGGAGCTGGTGAGTGCGGAATATTGTCTTTATGCATGGGAATCGCATTGGTTGCAATCCAGGAAGCCACTAAGCACTGAAGCACACTGTCACTTTTGTTCCAGAAAGGACTTTCTGATATTAACTTTCTGCTGCTGGACTTGTGTATTAACTTACATTTGCATTCTTCTATTTAGCAACTTTTATTTAGCGACTTTACTAAATATAAAGTACTGTATTTACATATTGTGGCACTTACAGAAGCACGTAACACTTTTTTTCAGTATATATTGAAACTGTGGCACTTTCATAAGCACTTAGCACTTTTTATCATGCGATTTGTAAAAAACGCACATACGTACTTTTTTCTATAGAAAGTATATTGAATTTTTTGCACTAATATATAGTAACTTAGTGACAATTTAAAACAGTATTTCTGTAACACCTTCATGCACGATTCATACTGTTATTTTTATATTGCACACATGGAATTTTTATTTTTATTTTTCATTTTTATGTTTTAATTTCATTTATGTGTGGAATTATCAGCAAGTAATTTAACAACAAGGTACAATTATTAGCAGGTGAGTTCCCTGCAGACACTAGGTGTAATTAACAGCAGGTGAGCGCCATAACTACCTCTTTAATATTAGTCAGCAGTAGTGCACCTCAACCCTATATATTGTGGACCTATACCAGTCCTTAAGGAATAGCAGACTGTACCCCACTCAACCCTATGTACTGTAGTACACTATACCTTACCAGTCCTTATAAGGACCTTTGTGGAACTAATAGGTTGTGATTAGCAGACTGTACCTCAGTCCCTATACTGATAAAGGACTGCTGCAGTATAGGGCAGCAGTCAGCAGTAGTGCACCTCAACCCTATATATTGTGGACCTATACCAGTCCTTAAGGAATAGCAGACTGTACCTCACTCAACCGTATGTACTGTAGTACACTATACCTTACCAGTCCCTATAAGGACCTTTGTGGAACTAGTAGGTTGTGATTAGCAGACTGTACCTCAGTCCCTATACTGATAAAGGACTGCTGCAGTATAGGGCAGCAGTCAGCAGTAGTGCACCTCAACCCTATATATTGTGGACCTCTACCAGTCCTTAAGGAATAGCAGACTGTACCTCACTCAACCCTATGTACTGTAGTACACTATACCTTACCAGTCCCTATAAGGACCTTTGTGGAACTAGTAGGTTGTGATTAGCAGACTGTACCTCAGTCCCTATACTCATAAAGGACTACTGCAGCAGAAGGGCAGCAGTCAAGTATAATATTCTTTCTATATTTGGAAGAAAGAATATTATACGTGTACAAGCCTATTACCATACCAGTCCTGAAAAGAACCTTTGTGGACCTAATAGTAACAGCTACTGATTAAACTTACTGTCCCTCACTGCCACACACAGCTTCCTGCCTGTCCCTATTTAAACTGACAAAACACAGGCTGCTGCAACAATAACTTGAATATCACTCAAAACTATATCCTGTACTACTTTACCATACCAGTCCTGAAAAGGACTTTTGTGGACCTAATAGTAACAGCTAATGATTAAACTGACTGTCCCTGCTGCACACAGCGTCCTGTCACCCTCTCTACACTGACAAAAGACAGGCTGCTGCAACAATGACTTGAATAGCAGTGCCTCAAACCTATATCCTAAACTACACCTAACACCTGTACCATACCAGTCCTTAAAAGAACTTTTGTGGACCAAATAGCTAGCGATTTGGGTCACTGCAGTCTCTCCCTGCTCCACACAGCAACCTCTCCCTATAGTGACAGTAGAAAGAATGTAAAATGGCTGCCGGATCGGGTCTATTTATAAGTTAGGGGGAATGTCCAAGTGTCCACGTCCTGTAATGTCTCAATTGGCTGTCCTGTACCACATGATGGATGTGTCATCATAGGTCAAAGTTCTTTTACACAGTAAACACGGAAGTCCGCCGGGCGAACAGCGGCAATAGTCCGCCGATCGGGCGGACCGCGAACAGCTGAAATTCACAGCGAAACGACCGCCGGGCGAACCGTTCGGTCATCCCTAGTGATTACCCCTGTCCCACACAATTTATAAGGACCTTTCGGTAAGCACCTTTTGAACTCTATATACCATCTTTGGCTGTTTCTTACAGATAGGGTGTGTCTCTTGTGCTTTGATCTTCTATATGTATAGATATATACATATTTGTGCACTTCCTTTTAGAGCTCTATATTGCTTAAGGCATGAGAAACTGTTGATTGGTGGATGACCCGCCAGGTTTGCCTGCGTATACTGTTTCGTATATTATGCAATGTAAGTATTTTTTCTTTCTCTGTTATATGCTAGCTGTTACCTGCCTTAATAGATCATACTTGTACAGTTATATACGCCCCTGCAATTGGGTCTTGTTCACCTATGATCACATGCCTTTTGGGTTGGGTGCCTCAGAATGGGGGAGTGGGGAGCAGACTCTGTTATACCTTTTTCAATTTTTTTTTTCTAGTAACCATATCATGTTTGGCCAGACATTCTTGTATTTCTTGGGATTTTTGTTTATCAATTTTGCAGTATTATTTAATGGTTCCAGTTTCTCCCTTAATTTATTTTATGATATTTTGAACTTTTGTTTTTGTTTTTTGTTTTTTCCATCTTTTAATAATTAGCTCCATCAACTATTTTTTATTAGAATGGAAAAATTGGAACCACTCATCATCTTAATCTTTACCATTCATTCTATCATTGGGTGATACATCCCATCTTAACCTTTGTAAATGTTATATCTTCTTCAATGTATTTTTCTATTGTGACTATGTCCTACCAGGCACAGAACTGTTTCTCCATAAGATGTTTAAATTGCTTACAGTGGTGTGAAAAAGTGTTTGCCCCTTTCCTCATTTCCTGTTCCTTTGCATGTTTGTCACACTTAAGTGTTTCGGAACATCAAACCAATTTAAACAATAGTCAAGGACAACACAAGTAAACACAAAATGCAATTTGTAAATGAAGGTGTTTATTATTAAAGGTGAAAAAAAATCCAAACCATCATGGCCCTGTGTGAAAAAGTGATTGCCCCCCTTGTTAAAACATACTATAACTGTAGTTGTCCACACCTGAGTTCAATTTCTCTATCCACACCCAGGCCTGATTATTGCCACACCTGTTCACAATCAAGGCATCACTTAAATAGGAGCTGCTTGACACAGTAAGGTCCACCAGAAGATCCTTAAAAGCTACACATCATGCCGAGACCCAAAGAAATTCAGGAACAATTGAGAAAGAAAGTAATTGAGATCTATCAGTCTGGAAAGGGTTATAAAGCCATTTCCAAAGCTTTGGGAATCCAGCGAACCACAGTGAGAGCCATTATCCACAAATGGCGAAGACATGGAACAGTGGTGAACCTTCCCAGGAGTGGCCGGCCGCCCAAAATTACCCCAAGAGCGCAGCGACGACTCATCCAAGAGGTCACAAAAGACCCCACAACAACGTCCAAGGAACTGCAGGCCTCACTTGCCTCAGTTAAGGTCAGCGTTCATGCCTCCACCAACAGGAAAAGACTGGGCAAAAATGGCCTGCATGGCAGAGTTCCAAGGAGAAAACCACTGCTGAGCAAAAAGAACATCAAAGCTCGTCTCAATTTCTCCACAACACCGATGAGACAAAAGTGGAACTCTTTGGAAGGTGTGTGTCCAAGTATATCTGGCGTAGAAGGAACACTGCATTTCATAAAAAGAACATTATACCAACAGTAAAATATGGTGGTGGTAGTGTGATGGTCTGGGGCTGTTTTGCTGCTTCAGGACCTGGAAGACTTGCCGTGATAAAAGGAACTATGAATTCTGCTGTCTACCAAGAGATCCTGAAGGAGAATGTCCGACCATCTGTTCGTGTACTCAAGCTGAAACGAACTTGGGTTCTGCAGCAGGACAATGATCCTAAACACACCAGCAAGTCCACCACCGAACAAAATGAAGACTTTGGAGTGGCCTAGCCAAAGTCCTAACCTGAATCCTATTGAGATGTTGTGGTATGACCTTAAAAAGGCCGTTCATGCTCGAAAACCCTCTAATGTAACTGAATTAGGACAATTCTGCAAAGATGAGTGGGCCAAAATTCCTCCAGGACGCTGTAAAAGCCTCATTGCACGTTATCGCAAACGCTTGGTTGCAGTTGTTGCTGCTAAGGGTGGCCCAACCAGTTATTAGGTTTAGGGGGCAATCACTTTTTCACATAGGGCCATGATGGTTTGGATTTTTTTTCACCTTTAATAATAAACACCTTCATTTACAAATTGCATTTTGTGTTTACTTGTGTTGTCCTTGACTATTGTTTAAATTGGTTTGATGTTCCGAAACACTTAAGTGTGACAAACATGCAAAGGAACAGGAAATGAGGAAGGGGGCAAACACTTTTTCACACCACTGTAAATGTGTGCTCAATATCAATGAAAGATTCTTTACTACCACGCTAAAAGACATCCTCTATATTGATGTTTCTATTTTGCATATAATTAAACATTTCCATGGCTGCAGATTTAAAAACCTCTATAAAAGAGGTTTGTAACCAAACTTATAAAATAGAAACAGCTGTATCTACTTAAACTGGTAGGTATATCTCAAAACACCTCCCAGCAGCTACCAAAAAATGTGTACCCCTATAAAACAGCTCAAGATCAAATTAAAAGTGTAAATTAGCAATACCTAAAATGTATATTAAAATACCATAAAAAAAACGATAAATGAAAGTAGAACACATGCCAGCTTCAAAGCAGTGTGAAGCAGTGACGTGCTCCCTCTACAGGAATAAGCTTTTCTCTTCATCTCCATCATATGTGGCTTATTTATATATCCTTTCATGATCCTGACATTTATAGAAGGATTCAACAGATGTGTATGGATGTGAAGGTTTCTCTGTTGGCTTGAAAGTACTCACCTTAAGGCACTAACAGACCTTATTTTACTAAAAGGTAATTTTTTTTCTGGTGAGTTACCCAAACCAATGGTGTGTGAGCACTGGTATACTTTAATTTGTTAGTAGTTAAAGCACTGTGGCACTTTGTGGAACAGAAATTCACAGGATATTAAAAAACAAGGACTCAAGACAGGTTTGTGTGCCTGGGCTCCAGTAGGGAAGCTGACACACTACTGAGCTGCATGTAAGTCATCCATGTCCTGAACTTTCTCCTAGCCGGTGGGCCCTGTGTGTTAAATGGTAAAATGTGCACTGAAGCTGTGTATTGAGATTGTGTTATATGCTAAAAATAAGTTGAAATGTGTTTTGTTTGTACTGGCGCAGAAGCAAAGCCAGCTTTGTGTTTTCTGACAATTAAAGTGGACAGTGGACTTTAGGTTTCTAGAACTGTTACAGATGCCTGTTTTCCCCTCTGATCCCAACAAACACTATAGATGTTATTCAATTCTCTGCAAAGCTCTAGGCCTGGTTTTCGAACAGTGTTCACTGAACCCTGTGTGAATTGAACCCAGGAAGATTTGCTTTTGCTTTTACTATTCATGATATCCTAACTTTCAGGAGTTAGTGACTCAAGTGTTTGCATAAAGAGAATTCAGCAATGACATCTAAAATGTTTCACTAAGGAAGTTTATTATAACTGCTAACATCACCTAAGTTGGTGGACCTTGAGGGGTGTGTGGCCCATGGAGTGACCCTCCAATTTTCTTATTTTCTCCTTATCCCTTTCTCCCTCCTCTTCTTCCCCCCACCCTTCCACTTATGTGTTAGCCTTTCTCATCTGTGATTTCAAACTGATCATACTTTTAGAACCGTGCTATCGGTACAATTGGATCAAAGATGTTATATTCTAGGTTTGGTTTACTTTACCTTTACTGATATTTGTTATTTTGCAGTACATAACTACTATAAGACCAGTTACGGGTTCTATTACTAGCCAAGTTATGATCTGCTTCTGACCTAGGTTGGGCCAGGCTTGCCTAACTGATCATTATTTCTGGATGTGACTCAAGTTGAGTTTTATGAATTTCTCATTATTGTGTTGACTGGTTTTGCTAAGCCTTGCTGTGTTTTTGTTTGTTTTAATTTTCTAAAAATGTTGTACTTAATGGCTGCTTATTAAGCTGTGTGTCCCATGAGCTCTGCATAAGGGTTATAATATGCAAAGCCATAAATAAAGAATTAATAAAAGACACTTAGCCCCTTAACCTAGTAAGCCATTTCATTTCCTCCACCTTTATCTTTCCACCTAACACCTAAACCCTACAAAAAGGTCCAAACACTTAACCCCTTTTCAACTGCATTCACACCTTGTCCTATGCAGGTAGCTCTGTGTAGAGATCATGCAAGCCCTGTGCCACAATCAGAAAGCATTGAGATTCTGGCACTGGAAGAAACTACTTTGCTATGATTTATCAAAGACTGAAAGACAAAGGGGAGGATGGAAGACAGCATTACAATGCTCACCAAACCTCACCAGAATGTAATATAGTATAAATATTTTGGTGTAAAGTACAAAAAAGTTTGCCATATGTCTTAAATGTATGTCTCCATTGCAGATTAGACCTGGAGTATCTGGAGTAGTTTGTCTTGAGATATTTGCCCTCAGATGTTTTTTGCCCTCTGTTGTGTCAGATTATATCAGGGCCTGCTCTTCAATCTTCAGGGTTAATGAAGAGCTGCCTAGTGATTGCACAATGCTTCTCCTAAATAAGTGACCCTTAGGGCAAAAGTAACAAGTGATTTCTCAATGGCAAAATAAATAATTCTATAAAATCTTGTCAATACTTTAAAAATAACAACATTGAAAAAAAAAAAATTCTATAATTTTTGGTGCCCTTAATGTTTTTAAAGTTTATATGCTGAAAATGCTAGCGAGTGACAAATGTAACTGTGTCAGTTTGTTATAGGGCAGGAAGATCAATACTTTTGTTAAAAGACAAGAAAAACATCTGGATGAAAATAAACAGTTGATATACCACTTGCAATTATTTTATGTTGAATGTGTATCTGTTGATATTTATAATAAAATTTTGGGAGTACGGATAATACATCATTATTGGTTTTCACTTGATCTATACAAAGGGCCCCTTATGCTCTTCATCGTTATGAGCACATCTCCCATGTGGAAATATCCCAATCTAATCGGTACTAAAATGTATAGAATTCCTAAATATAGTTTCTTTGCCTCAGATATCAGATGACTTCTGGAAGTTATGTACTGCTGAGGTTGACGACATAATAATATTCAGAAAAATATAGGAAACTGGATTGTAGCTTTGCAGATTGCAGTAGAAGTAAGGGCTTTTCAATGTAAAGCTAACATTAATCATTTTGGACCTAGCTTGCATGCATTATTCATGAACCTTAAATACAATATTTTTATATATGAAATCACAAAGTAGTAAGCAGTTTGTTTGTCTACTGAACCCATTTACTGTCCAAGCCTGTCTCCCGTATGGGAACTCAGCCAAACCAATGTTTTTATTATTATACACGCAGTGATGAAACATACATTACATACTTGAAAGTTCTGTAACCACTTGATATCCACAATGTGTAGAATAATGTTCTCATGTACTGCTCTTATGGCTGTAGAAGTAATCACAGTTGCTGAATGTGATCGCCAATCATGATGATCGCTGGAAGTTCATTTACAAACTATAGTCTACAGATGGCACTGCAACTGTCACTGTGCACAGAGAAAGTGATACAGTGTTAGCATTAAAGCATTTTAAAAACAAAATTAAAAAAAATAAACACATTTTTTTTTATCCTTTTGTCAACTTATGCTAAAACATGAGCAGGGCATTTGTTAAAACATTTTACCAAAAAATATCATTAACAAGTTCAGTTCAACCCTCCATAGACTAGAGCAGTTTTTATTGTACATTTCTATTTCCTTGTTAATTTGTCAATAATTTCATCATTTGTTAAAATAACAAAGTAAGACTTCATTCAAATTTGCGCTAAAATTATGATTCTGGTACAAAGCATTGAAACATTATTTACAAATTGATAAAGACCATTTACCTAATGTTGCACTTTTTTTTTAAATCAGTTTATTGTGTTTATTGTGCTAGCAAAGACAAAAAACACATTATATACCATATCAACAAGAATGTCATTTGGATCATCAGCAAATCAAGCATTATACAAATAAAGATCAGCAAAGCAGTGGTACCAAAAGAAAATTACTTTGACACATCGTAATTGAAAGGGAAAGGAGAGCCGTGTCAGACGGGCGAGCAAAGATACAACACAGCCAAACATATGGCCAACAGGCCATCTAATAAACAATATTGCCCACAGCCTGCTCAACCCTATGAACCCACACCCTCTGTAATCAGAGAGCATGCACACAGATTACCTTGCCTATTTGGGGATTACTGAAATCAGGTTCCACCCTCCAACATACCATAAATACCCTTTATACCTGTAATAACTGATGCATAATCGCGGGGTGCCAACCCAGGGGTTTCCATCCAGGGTTGCCATATGGAATAAAATTTCCGAGCTGCATTTCTATGATGATATGTTAGGTGCTCCCTAATAAGGATATAGTTGACCTGTTCTATCCATTGTTTTTTGGTTGGAACATGTATAGATATCCAAAACCTTGCCCCTAGCTTACGAGCTAAATACAGTAATCTGATCACCGCTATGTTCATGGGGGGATATATCTCTTCGTCTACCACTCCCAAGATTCATATTAGGGGATCCAGCGGGACCCTAATCTAATAGACTGAGGTAATAACCTCAGTGATATCACCCCAATACTGATGTAACCTGGGGCATTGCCACATCAGGTGAATTAGAGACTCCTCCTCCCACAATGTTTGGTGCATAAAGAAGAGTCTCTCCTTCCCTATCTTTGTAGTTGTATAGGTGTGCGGTAGCCCTATGCAGCAAGAATAAATGGTAATCGGCCCTGCCTGTAAGCATATATCCCATGTCTTGTCATTTACTTCTCCTAAGTCCTCTGTCCAGCCCCTTCTACTCGGCAAGGCTGCCGAATCTTGTGTGGATGAAAACAGACAGGAATAGAGGTGGGATATTAGGCCCTTTTTCTCCTGACCGAAGAAAAAGTCCTTTATTAGGGAATGACTGGAAAGTATGAGCGGGGAGGTCTGACTCTGGGCCCGGAGAGCATGTTGTATCTGTTTGTAGGTCTAGAAATGATTTTAGTACGTTTTTGGTTATATAATTGGCAGATATTGCAAATTCCGGCCCACCTCCATGTCTGAAAGCCTTCCAATTTGAATACTTCCACTAAATTAGGATTATCTCATAATGGGGTTTCTACCAGAAATCCTAAGATCTTCAAGCTAGACCTGACCATGGTCCAGAGTTTTTTAAGGAGAACAACAGTAGACGCTGTTTGTGGCAGGTGAGATAACCCCGCCTCCAAACTCGCTACTACAGAGATGTTCTGTGTTTCGGTCTACAATAGGTTTTCGATTGAGTCAGATTCATCCAGTAACCCAAAGCCACACAAGTGTTGTAGTTGGGAAGCATAAAAATAGAGTTTAGGGTTAGGAACTGCGGCTCCTCCACTATATTGCAGAGTGGAAAGACTTATTTTGGCTACTCTTTTTTTCCATTTCAAGGACCTGAACAGAGTATCAATACGGTTAAACCATCTACGGGATATCCACTGCGGGGAGTTATGCATAATGTATAATGCCCTGTACACATGGTCGGACTTTCCGGCGGAAAATGTGTGATCGGATCTTGTGTGGGCTCCATCAGACTTTTTCCGTCTGAATTTCCGACACACAAAGTTTGATGGCAGGATCTAAAATTTTCCGACATAAAAATCCATTTGTTTAAATTCCGATCATATATAGACAATTTTGATGGACAAAGTGCCACACATGCTCAGAATAAATTACGAGACAAAAAGGTATTGGCTACTGTCCTCTTTATAGTCCCGTTGTAAGTGTTGTATGTCACTGCGTTCAGAACGATTTTCCAACAGCTTTGTGTGACTGTGTGTATGCAAGAAAAGTTTGGGCCAAAATCCGATGGATTTTGTCGTCGGAATGTCCGACCGTGTGTACAGGGCATTATAGTTGGGGGCACCAAAACATTTGAATAAGATTTATTCTTCCTATTACTGACAATGGAAATTTGCACCAGGTATCACACATCATTTGGGGTCTTTTGAAAAGGGGCAGGAGGTTCTCCTCCAGGTATGTCAACGGATTAGCAGACACCTGTAATCCTAGATATTTAAAGGAGGAAACTACCTTGAGGTATTCTGCAGCAACCGGTAATGAGATTGTTGGATCGTCTACTGACAAAAGAACAGATTTGCTCCAATTGATGGAGAATCCAGATAAGGAGCCAAATTGTTGAATTACCTGCATAGCATTTGTAAGGGAAGTGTCCACGTCCCCTAGATAGTAGAGTATCATCCGCGTAAAGGGAGATGTTCTCTATGGTTAGTCCCCTATAAGCCCACAATGGATGGGGATGATCTGACAGTAGCCACAAGTGGTTCAAAGGCTAACGCAAATAATAGGGGTGACAGTGGACACCCATTGTCTTGTGCCCCTAAAGAGAGGGAATGGATCTGAGATGTCTCCATTTACGTGGATCCTAGCCATGGGGGTGTCAGAAACCATGAACCAGACCGAGACAGAAGTACAATTAAATCACACTTGTTTATTCATAAAAATAAAAAGGTAAATAGAGTAAGCATAGTCAGAGTCCAGTAACTGGATTGAGTAGTCAGCCAGTCCAGAGTTCAATAACCAGATCGGGTAATCAGCCAGGCCAGAAGTCAGGGATCCAAGTGGAGCAACAGCAAGCAAGATAAGGAGCCAGAAGGGAAATCAGCAAACCAGGTTAGTCCCCTATAAGCCCACAATGGATGGGGATGATCTAACAGTAGCCACAAGTGGTTCAAAGGCTAACGCAAATAATAGGGGTGACAGTGGACACCCATTGTCTTGTGCCCCTAAAGAGAGGGAATGGATCTGAGATGTCTCCATTTATGTGGATCCTAGCCATGGGGGTGTCAGAAACCATGAACCAGACCGAGACAGAAGTACAATTAAATCACACTTGTTTATTCATAAAAATAAAAAGGTAAATAGAGTAAGCATAGTCAGAGTCCAGTAACTGGATTGAGTAGTCAGCCAGTCCAGAGTTCAATAACCAGATCGGCTAATCAGCCAGGCCAGAAGTCAGGGATCCAAGTGGAGCAACAGCAAGCAAGATAAGGAGCCAGAAGGGAAATCAGCAAACCAGTCTTTAAACAGAACTGCAAAAAATAGTTTCTTGTGATGTGACCAAGGCGAAGGCAGATATGAAGTGAGCTGGACAGCTTTAAGTAGGCAGGTCAGACGAACAGGATCAGGGACAGCTGGGTAACTGTGGAGAGAGATGAGAGCTGGCAATTAGCCGACAACTGAGCAGCCAGCCCAGAGAAGGAAGGGCTAAGCCAGCCCTGATAGGGGGGTGAATACCACAGCCTTATCCACTGAATAGAATTGTCCCCCAGTCCAAAGCGCTTCAATACTTTCCATAGGTAAGGCCATTCAACGCTATCAAAGGCCTTAGCCACATCTAGGGATAAGAATGATCTTATCTACAGGTATCTGGAGGTTAAGAAAGAGGCGTCTGATGTTAATGACCGTGGATCTAGATGGGGTGAACCCTGATTAGTCTTTGTGGATCACTTTATGAATAACTTTGGCTAGTCTGGTAGCTAGGACTCTTGCCAGTAATTTTATGTCAGTTGTTAATAGCGAAATGGGCCTATATGAATCTGGAGAGTGGGCCTCTTTACCAGGTTTCAAAAGAAGCACAATAATCGCTTCATTCATTGATTGGGGTAAACATCCTATTTCCCTCGCATCCTTGAATACCTCCTTTAAATGCGGTATCAGTGTTTCAGAGTAGCCTTTGTATACCTCTGCCAGCAAGCCATCTGAACTCGGAGACTGGGAGCATTCAACTGCTTTGCATCCAGAGCCGGTACCTGCGGGTTTTTGAACCGTTCAAGAAAATATTAAATTTCTTCTATAGTAGGTGAGACCTTAGAGGTGTACACATTAGCATATAAATCTCTAAATGTAGATAGAATGTCTGTGAGAGGAGGAAACCATGGTTCCCAAGGAATTGGTTATTGCCTCCTATATGGGATGATCCCTTCTGTGACCTCACCATCATGGCAAGCATATGACCTGTGTTTTCCCCTTCTTCAAAATATTTCTGTGAAGGAAAAACCTTTTGTTTTCAGCCTTCGTTAGGACCAAATGCTTAGCCATGTGCTGAGCCTTATGCCAGGTTCTCTCAGTATGTTCAGAGGGGGAGGCAACAAAAGCAAACTCAGCCCTCTCAACCTCCTGCAGCACAGATTGTTTCCAAGTCCTGGTCCCGGTCTTAATGGCATTGATGGATTTAATGAATTGGTCTCTTAAGTAGGCTTTTAGCGTGACCCAGAAAATACCAGGACTAGCTGAAGGTTTATTGAACCAAATAAATGTAATCAGGCTTTTATAAATAGGATCAGGGCTAGCAAAAAGCAACAGCCAAAATGGGCTGAGTTCAAAATGGGCTGAGTTTCCAGCAAACCCGCATGGACACCCCAGATGTGAGGATCTTAAAGCGGTTCTGCACACACGTTATTTTATTTTATTTTTTTATACTGTTAAAAAGTAAATTCATGCTAAAGTCAGACATACTTGTACTGATGCTTCCCGGTATCCTGGTCCATTTTCCTGTCTAATCGATAGTTTTAAAAATCATGCCCAGCAGATGTCATCTTGCTTGTGGGCATTTGAAGCCCACAAGCAATCACTTCCTTGTTCCATCGCAATAGAAGTACCAGCATTCTTTGCTGGATCACGTGCATGCTCAGTGTCAACTGCGCAGCGCGTCGTAATCATCAATGTTGCCATCACAACGGGTGGCCTACCTAACAATGGCTAATTTCAAAACGTCCGCCAAACGTGGCCAGCGTAATGTTGTCACGCGTTGAAATCACGCGACATTTCGCATTGGACCTCCGCACTGACTCCTGGGATGAATTACACGAGATCCCAGGAGACAGTGCGGCGATCACCGGACATGATGCGGATCCCCGCACAAACACCGCCCACCGCCGCAGGGAATGAAAACTCAGATTACAAACATGAACAGGTACGATTTAAAAAAAAAATGCCATTGTGCACTCTTTGCTGCATTAACAAACGAATGAGGCTAACTTTTGAAAGTGTGTGCAGAACCGCTTTAACACACAGAGGGGAGTGGTCAGATATAGTTCTCGTCTCATAATTTGAGGAAGTTACCAGTGGGAGCATCACATCATTACCAAGACCAAGATCAATTCTGGAGAGATCTCCATGCATTGTAGAGGGGCATGAGTAGCATTTTACCTGTGGATGATTTAGCCTCCAAACATCTCTCAACCCCAGCTCCAAAAGAAGCCGAGTGAAGGATGTCTGTCCCCCTATCAGAACACCCGCAGAGGCTCTTGAGATAAACGTGTCAAGATCGGCATCCAAATAATTATTAAAGTCTACAATAATTGCAGGAATGCCTGCGTGTGATAGAAACGTGTCCAGGGTCTTGATGACCTCCACCAAAAAAGGGGGTGGTATGTATATATTCACAATAATGCATTGTAATCCATCCAAGGAGCATAATACAAATATATACCAACCGTGGGGGTTAATAAGTGAAGTCGTGCATACAAAGGGAACATTTGTACCAATTAACACACTAACCCCTCTGGCATAGGACGAGAAGGCAGAGTGGAACTGGGCACCAAATAATTTGACAGAAAATAGGGACTCTTGACCAGGTAACATATGTGTCTCCTGTAGACACACCACAGGGGAACCCATTTGTTTGATCACATGGAGTACCGCCAATCGTTTCGCTCTGCCCCCTTGGAGGGAATAGAATATGACAATGCATAGTAGGCAGTCTCTGACTAGAAAAAATAATCCTGTAATGTAGAAGGTTAGGCAGGCATAGGGCACATGGACCAACTGGGTCCCAGTCAACACAGAAATGTTCCTGAGGGACTCTCAACTGGGGGATAAGTTCAGTAGCTGGCTTTGATGAGCCAACAGAGCAACAGGCCTCGTGTTGTATCCATGAACATAGGTGGTGCTGACACACCTTGTGAAAACAGTTTCACCGCCATAATAGGATTTTGAAAACCTTTAACTAATCAGTTCCTGTGTAGAAAGTAAGTATTCCAGCGTAACGAGGATATTGATTGATATTCAAGTAGCTCCCCGCCTTCTGCCCAAGTCATCATGCAGGGAGCGCTCCTCTCTATCCAGCCATTGCATTACCAATGTGGATTTTTTTTTTTTTTAAATGTACTTCATCCCTGGCCACCGCATGTAAGTGAGCTGGGTAAAGCATGGAATACTGTATCTCCAAAGAACGAAACCTCTTTTTTACATCATTAAACTGAGCCCGCTGCTTTTGCACTTCTGCCGAAAAGTCCAGGAACAGCTAATTCTAATATTTTAGAATTATCCATCACCAGAGCATCCCCCAGAGTACATGCCTTAGACAAGATGTCATTTCCATCTTTGTAATGGAGCAGTTTGAACGGGAAGGCTCTAGAGGGATTACCTGGTGGCAGAGGCCTGGAGGGGACCCGATGCACACAATCCACTGCATAAGGGAGAACATTTCCTTCCCAAATTTTTCTAGCAGCCATTGCTCTATGAAATGAAAAGGGTTCTTCCCTTCCATTTTTCAGGTATGCCAATGGCTCTAACGTTATCTCTGCAAAGTCTGTTTTCTAGGTCATTGAGTTTCGTGGCGTGTTTAGCCACCATGAGTTGCTGAGCATGCGACTCCCTCTGCATAGGGGCCCAGTCGTCCTCTATGGTGCTAATGCGCCTTTCAATGGAAGATATGCGGTCTCTCAATTTCTGCATGTCCTGGCGCAGAAAGGACATTTCAGCTTTCATCCCTTTAACCCCCGTGGCCAGGACAGTGATAGAAAGGTTGCAGGATATAACTGCAGAAAAAATATCTCTCAGTGTGGGTTCAGGCCCAGCTGAGCCTGTGGATGTGGCCGTTTGTGGGGTTTGGGACATGGGGGTAGTACTCACTCCGTCCCAGGGCAGCACCGGCGATGTCAGGTCCTGCAGGGCACAGTGTCATCTGCATCTGACTGAGAACTGCTATAATTCTCCACTCTGTCACTGGGTAACTCCGGCAGGTCTCGCATCCCACTCGGGGAGAACAGTCTCTGTGCGGCTTTCCTGTATTTCACTTTAGCCGACTTCAGGGCTGCGCCGTCATCTTGGGCCTTATGGTCCGGAGCAGAACGGGCCATGGAGCCATGCCAAGACATTCTCTAAGCCGTGGTTTAATGCAGTATCAGTCGGGCAAAGGTATCAGAGAACACTGGGAGGCAGTTAGTTACCAAAATTGGGTGATCAGCAGCATTTGGATAAAAGAATGCATTATCAGTGGAGCTCACAAGATGTGTGACTGACTACATCTGCTGCCAAGCCACACCCCAATGTTGCACATTTTTAAAAAAAAGGAGTTAATAAGTGTGAACTAAAAGTTAATAAGATGTCAAATAGGACCAAATTTTGTTTTAAGAAAACTTTTTTTTTTTTTACTTGTCATCTTGCTTTACCATCATCATATGCAGATCATAGCTTGTCCATTTGATTGGCAGATGAATGAAACAAAGTTTTTACTAGGCATGGGAATCATTTTTGAGATTGGGATATTTCTAAAGGCACTATTAGACCCATTGGGGTCGCTTTCTAAATTTCAAAGATTTTATTTGTTTTCAAAAGACAAAATACAAATATATAACAGGTACAGACATAGGATCATAAAATACATCCGAGATTAGTCGGCCGACTGAATATTACAAATACAGGTGTAACATTACAAACCCCTGAGACCTCTAGAGGCAAATAATCTGATCCATCAAGATGTAACCCTGGGGAGCGGCATGCCTTCAAATATCCAAGAAAAAAAAAAGAGAAGGTTCAAGGGTCTTAGGAGATCAGCCCAACACCTCTAATGGGAGCTCGCTGTGCCAGGCTTTCTCCACCCAAGCCACCAAGAACCCTCCGCTCCCGTTGTGGGGTCGCTTTCTAAGGTGAGCGGGCACTGCACCTGGTGATGCAGGTGGTGTCACAGAAAATGTTCACGATTCATTTGTTGGATGAGCACGTTGATTAACACTTCAACAAGTCACTTTTATTATTGAAGAAGACTTTATTAATTTATTCATTCATGCATTTACAATGTTTTATTTATTTGTTTTATATTGATGGGATTCTGTGCAATATATCTTTGATACACTGTGTATATGATTTTTTCACATTTATATTTTAGAAGTTTTTTGAGCCTTGGTTGGAAGTACACTATTACTCAATTAATCAGTTACAGTATATAGTGTTAGATCATTGTTTCAAATTGTGCAGCTGTTCTGACTGATCATATTCTTATAGCAGTGCTTTCATTTTTCCTTTATTACTTTTAATGCTGGAGATTATTATTGTGTAAACTGGCACCAATGCGGGGGTTATTATTGCATAAATCGTCATGAATGCTGGGGGCTATTATTGCATGAACTGGCATCAATGCTGGGGATTATGAATGCATAAATTGTCTCCAATGCTGGGGATTAATATTTTGTAAACTGGCTCCAGGGTTCTTACTGAGAAAACTGGCACCAATGCAGTGGGTTATTTTGGAAATTGGTGCCAATGCTGATAGTTAATTATTGAGTAAACTGGCACCAATGCTGTAACCTATTATTGTGAAACTGATAGCAATACTGAGGGTTATTATTGCGTAAAATGGCACCAACACTGGGAATTATTATTAGATAAACTTGCACTAATGCTAGGGCTTAATATCACGTAAAGTGGCACCAATTGGGAAATATTATTCACAATAATGGGATTTATGGGAATTATAATTCCCAATACTGGGAATTATTATTGCATAAACTGGCACCAATGCATGGGAATTATTCTGTAAATTGGCACCGATAATAGGAATTATCATTGCGTAAACAGGTACCAATGGCATGTGTTATTATTGTGTAAACTGGCACTAATGCTAGGGGTTGATACCTAGTAAACTGGCACAAATTCTGGAAATTATTATTGCATGAACTGTCACCAATACAGGGAATTATTATTATGTAAATTGCTGAGGATTATTATTGCGCAAACTACCACCAATTCTGGGGGGTTATTATTGCATGAACTGGTGCCAAATCTGGAAATTATTATTGCATAAACTGGCACCAATCCCATGTGTTATTATTGTGTAAACTGGCAGCTATTCTGGGAGTTGTTATTGCGTAAACTGGCACCATTGCAGGGGATAACCTATTCTATAAAACTGGCACCAATGCTGGGGGTTATTATTGTGTAAACTGGCATCAATATTGGGGATAATTATTGCGTAAACTGACACCAATGCTGAGGGTTAGTACAGTGGAAACTGGCACCAGTACAGGGGATTATTAATTTTGCAGGAACTAATGCCAATTCTGAGAAATTATTATTGTGTAGACCTGCACCAATGCTGGGGGTTATTACTGCAGAAATGTATGCCAATGTATATAGATAGCCAATGCGAATCCTGGGGATTACTGAATTAACCCTTCCTTGCTATGGTCAGAACTAGAGATGGGCCGAATACCCTCCTGTCCAGTTTGCAGCAGAACTCCTGAATAGGTTAAAAGTTCAGCCCGCAAACTCTATTGAAGTCTATGGGAGCCGAAGTAATTGGCCATAAAAAGGTATGAGGGTCCGAGTACTGTCCTGGGGGTATTGCACTAATGCAATATTTTTTTTGAAAAAACAATAGTTTTTTTTAAAGGAACAGTGATTTTAATTATGATTAAATAAAAAATTCCTTTAAATATAGTGCCGGGGGGGGGGGGGGGGGGGTGTAGACTGCCTGTAAAGGAGCACATCTGTAGCATGTATAGAGTCAGATCACATTTAAATTTACTTGCAAACGCTGTGGGTTTTTCCCTAAAATCCATACCAAACCCTTATCCAAGCATGCAGCCTGGCAGGTCAGGAAGGGGGGGGGGGGGGAGATAAGCGAGCACATCCCCATCCCAAAGCACTTTGATCACATGTTGATGGGGACAAGGACCTCTTCACGACAACTCTGGGCTGTGGTTGTGGGGATCTGCCTGCAGGGGGCTTATTATCAGAATCTGTAAGCCTCTTCTACAAAGGGGGCCTAAAGATCCCCCCAATGTGAATGAATATGGGGTACATTGTATCCCTACCCATTCACCACAAAAAATTTCAAAAATAAATAAATAAAAACAGTAGACAGGTTTTTGACAATCCCTTTATTAAAGAAAAAAACATGTCACCGATGTAAATCCACCACCCGCTGCCACCGCTAGACCTGAAAAAAAACACGCTCTGCCGTCAATGAAGGCTGACTGTCTACTGTGATGTCACCTGGTGACCCCACCCCTTGTAATGTCACATGCTGGGTCGTTGACTTTGCAGGAGGCTGGGCCACCTGGTGACATTGCTAGGTGGCTTAACTATCTAAAAATTGTCAAACAGCAGAGCCTGCAGTAGGCTGTCAGTCTTTCTTGACGGTGGAGCGTTTTTTTTTTTCATGGCTGGCAGTGGCGGTGGGTGTCGGATCTACATCAGGTGACATTTTTTTTTATATTAAAGGAATTTTCAGGGGTAAAATGTATCCCATATTCATTCAAATAGGGGGCCAGGTTCTTAGGGGGTTAAAGGGGGTTTCCAGATTCCAATAAGCCCCCTGCCCGCAGACCCCCACAACCACAGCCCAGGGTTGTGGGGAAGAGGCCAAGGGGTATACTGGCAATGTCCTACCTGCCCCAAAGCACCCACCCTCATGTTGAGGGCATGTGGCCTGGTATGGTTCAGGAGGGGGGCACTCATTCATCTACCCCACCCTTTCCTGGCCTGCCAAGCTGCATGCTCACATAAGGGTCTGGTATGGATTTTGGGGGGGACCCCACACCCTTTTTTTTTTCATTTTTTTTTTTTTTTTACTGGCATTTTTATTCTTTTTTTTTAAATTCTAGATTTTATTTAAAAAAAAAAAAGAAAAAAAGTTTACTTATGAACAAAGCCATTTGGTTGCTTGCGTATCACAAGATATAAATTAACACACAATATTTCTATTTTCGGTAGATATATGTAGCTTATTATTTAACATACAGACAAAAAAAAAATATAGAGAAGGGGAGAAAAATGGTTCCCTCCTCTCTGTAATATATCAATTATATTATTCATGTATATTCATTTATGTATATATTTTTTCCCTCTTCACATCTCACTTATAGAGAGATATTATTTACCAGGGAAAACAATAAAGAGAGAAGAGAGAAGGAAAAAAAAAGGACTTTTCTACAGGGATAATTAAATTATCTCACTCTCTTCCTTCCCCCTAACAGCCCACCTGCTCCAGTTCCCCAAGCACACAGCCATATTCCCTGGTACGTACAAAAAGAGACCATGGTTTCCATTCTTTATTAAATTTCTCCTCCTTACCTTGCATGATTGCAGTACCATTTTCCATGGCATATATAGCTGTTATTTTTTTGAACCATAGTGAGATCGAAAGGGGTGACTCCTGTCTCCAAACAGCCGGGATACAGGTCTTTGCCGCATTCAAAAGATGAGCGACCAGCGAGTTCCAATATTTGCGTTTCAAAAGGTCAGAAACGTGAAGAAGATATCTTGCTGGGTCAGACCCCAAATCATTGTCTGCCAACTGTCCTATAGTATCTCGCACTTTAGACCAGAAATCCACTAACTTCCGACATGACTGAAAGATGTGAAGCATATTGCTCTCTGACTCTCCACACCGCCAGCAAGTGTTCATCCTCTCCGAATACTTTTATTGTAATAGTGATAGAACGTTATACCACCTTGTAAGAATTTTATAGCATAGTTCTTGGTATCTACTAGCAGTTGAGGAATAATGGGCAAAATATAAAATATAGCTCTGTTGCTCCTTAGAAAATGTAATATCTAAATTTCTTTCCCATTTCAAAAGGAATCTTGGAATAAAGTCTTCAGAGGGATCTATTAATATTTTGTATACCTCAGATACCCCATGGACAGAAGGCTTTTCTATCAAATATAAATTATCCAGAGGTGTGTTTAAGCAGTCCGATCTCTCCCCCTTATTAAAGGAGTTAAGGAAATTAGTAAGCTATTGCATCCGCCATGGATCTTCAAGAGCAACTGTATTTCCGCCCTGGTCTTCAACCTTGATGCTTCAAGAAAGTCTCCTAATGAAAATTTACCCAGTTGCATAGTTGCAAGTACCCTGGCAAGGTATGCTGCTTTGTAGTATCTTATCGGATCTGGAAAAGCCATACCTCCCTGGGGTTTTGACATGGCCAATAAATGAAAAGAATAAAAGCACTGCGTAGCAATTTCAAAAAGGACTCTGGGATAGCTATTGGCATATTCTGAAAAAGGTACAGTAACCTTGGTAGAATATTCATTTTAAGGATTTTTTATTTATGAAGAAGATTTTCATGAATTTTCTTTAGGATGTATAATCATTTTTATACACACACACACACACACACACACACACACACACACACACACACACACACACACACACACACACACACACACACACACACACACACAGTATTCCTAGCTCAAAAATATAGTAAAGTAGAAATAATGGAGCTAAATGGTAATAATGTGTCTAAAACTCTATTCCTGTGATAAATGCTTTAAACAATCCTAAGCTGAACGTGCTAATAAATCATGTGAAAAATACACAAATATAGTGGGTATTACTCCACCAAACCTCAATACATAATTGTGTACATAAATGATACAAAGAAAAGCAACACTGTATATAACAAATAATGAATAGTACCTCCTGTTAAATATATCAACAAAACAATGTGTCAATAACTAGAGAAAACACCCTGTGAATGACAAGTGACAATATTCCAGTCTCTTATTGAAAAGTGTAATAAACTAATCATGAAAAAGTATAATAAACAGTCCAATGAATGGTGTAGAGAAAAACAGGTTATTGATCTGATTCTAATCTTCCACCACAGGCTGTGCTTCCACTCCCCTTGTCCAATCGCACTCACCAAATGAATTTGCCTCCCACTCTCGTGTTTGGCTCAATGCATATTCCCCCACTCTTGGATATGGGTCCAGATGAAATGATCAAACTTCCCCCAGACGTGACACACTTCCCCTATGTGTCACACACTAGTTTGCTCCAAATGCAAAAATAAAGAGATGCTCTAATAATGTATTAAAGTCTCACAACACTTTATTAAACGAAACACTCTCAAATTATTGCACTCACATGTGTCCAAAGCAAATCGCGCCAAAGTATAATCACATCACAGAATATCCATGCCTTGGTGAAATAATAATTAGTTTATTACATTTTTCAATAAGAGACTGGAATATTGTCACTTGTCATTCACAGGGTGTTTTCACTAGTTATTGACACATTGTTTTGTTGATACTGTATATTTAATAGGAGATACTATTCATTATTTGTTATATACATTGTTGCTTTTCTTTGCATCATTTATGTACACAATTATGTTTTGAGGTTTGGTGGAGTAATGCCCACTATATTTGTATATTTTGCACATGATTTATTAGAACATTCAGCTTAGGATTGTTTAACGCATTTATCACTGGAATAGAGTTTAGGATACATTATCACCATTTAGTGCCATTATTTCTACTTCATTATATTTTTGAGCTAGGAATACTGTATATACATTTTGATTTATTAAGTGGCAGCTATAGTTATATTTTAATTTTTCACTTTCATTTTTTTTGTCCAAGAGCACAGTGGGGTACACAGGCAGGGCGGTTTATTTGTGTACCATCAGTTTGGAATATTTTTATATATATTTATTGTATATATTTTTTTTTAGATGATGATGATTTTCTACTATTTTTCTTACAATTCATTTTTAGGATTATTTATGGTCTTTCTATCTATATACTGAATCAACTATATCTATTGCCATTTTTTGAGCATGTTTTTTTTTCTATTGACATATATAATACTCTTTTTTAACAATGCAATATATTTACTTTTTATAGAATGCATTTATATTCTTATAGTTTCTACTTTATCATGTTAAGCCATTCTATTTATTTTTTTTATGTTTGGCAATTCCTAGTCCATGTAAATATGTATAGTCCCATGTCTATGTTTGAATACAGCATAACGTTCACTTTGGAGGTCTTCCTGTCCCCTCCCTCTCCCTCTATATATATATCTGACTTCCTGGTCAGTCAAGCTAGATCTGAAGAAACAGCAGAGGCTGTGAAATGCGTCATCTGATTGGCTGCCCAAATACGTTACTTCCGGTCCTCGAAGCTTGCGTTCCACGCTGACATGCATTTCCGGTTCTGGTTTCCATCTGTCACAGAGAACTTCAGCTTGCTGATTATTCAAGCCCCCCAGATGTACATAGAGGCTTCACCGCTACTCCATCCACTAGCGGCTTCCCACCTACACCATTGTGACAAAGCCAGCTCCCCATCACACAGACTGCATTACGGACCATAGAGTGACACCGCACCCTGGGCCCCTTACTTATGTTCCTGATATCATTATCTCTTTGCGAATAGCCATTTGGCTTGTTTTTCTTATTAAATGAAAACATAAATACTACACTGATTCTGGCACACCTTGTCTTTGTCTTAATATGGATGCACATACCCCGGTACTGGAGGGCACCCACATAAGTGCCACTATGGCAAGCAGCTTATTACAGGGCCGCTCAGAGAAGAGGAAGAGTGGAGAGTACTTTTTTAAACTTTTAATTTAGGTAAAAATGATACAAATGGAGACGATGGATCTTCCTAACAGGGGCAGAGCCAGCAAATAAAACCTGACAGGTGTTTAGTTATTTAATGTAAAAGGGAACGATGAGCCGAGGTAGTTGGATCAAGATATAAAGAGAGTAAAAAGTCAAAGAGAGAAAGAGAAAAAAATGAAATAGAGGGGGGAGGAGGGATGGCAGGACAGTGAAAAAAGTCCTGCTGGTTGCATCTTTGGAGCGATGAAGGAACGGTTTATTCACCGCTCCTACCCATTGAAATCAATGGGGCAGCACGGCTATACCGCCAGGCAAAGCGCCACTGCAGCGGTGCTTTGCGGGCAGTTTTAACCCTTTTTCAGCCGCTATCGGGGGTTAAAACTGCCCCGCTAGTGGCTGCATACTGCCGCTAAAACGACGGTAAAGCGCTGCTAAAAATAGTGGTGCTTTACCACCGATGCTCGCACCGCCCCAGTGTGAAAGGGGCCTTAGGGGTGTTATAGAGTGTGCTACCTGTGACCTGGTGATAGATGTAAAGAGCAATTCCCTGGAACCTTTTTCAGTTTGGGCCACCCCACTATGTATTTATCAAAAGTAGCTTTATGGAAGAAAACTTTTTATACTTTATAGCTGGGAAAATTATTAGGTTTTTTTATTTTATTTTTTTTATTTTTTTTACATTATTTGAAGATGTCATTTGATATATTTTTATTGATTCTTGTTTCCAGGTTGTTTTTGCTAACTACATGTTATTAAAATATGAAGAGGCTAATGAAACTTTAGGTTAGTACAGCAAACAGCTTTCCTTCCTTATGTTAAATTAAAGAGCACTTTACATGGAAAAGTAGGCCAAAAATATTGCTTTCAATTCATGTGGTGTACTCAGAAACCAGTCATTAGGAGCTTACTCATGCCGATGTGGGAAAGAATAAAGAAATACAGAAACAGCATTAGATGGTAATAGACTTCATTACTTCATGTCAGATGCTTAAGAATATTTCAGAAAATACCTAAAAATCAATTCAACTTCTGGATGCGTGGTTAGAAGTGCCTAGTATAAATCGAAATCTTGCCTGGAAATTCTTTTAAAACATTTATTGGTTAAATAAGTTTTGAATCTTCACCCTATCAACAAAAATGTAAAAGTCAGCAGCTACAGATACTGTAGCTGCTGGTTTTAAAAAAAATACACACAGGGGGTGATTTACTGAGACGAATTTGCTGCGCTGGTTCATACCTTAATTGGAGCGCTGGAAAAATCATTCAGCGTGCGAACCAAAGCACGCAGATGCGCAACAGGATAAAAATTATGTAAACTGCAACTGGTGCTAGGGTAACTGCAGTTTTATCATTGATAATAGAGCACGCCCAATACAGTTGGTTAATTTCATCTCATTGGATGTGTCTTGTTAGGCAATCAGTAGGTGTTCTCAGTTAATTAACCCCTTTGATGCAAATCTCATTCCTATCACTTCAAATATATCTTTGAAATGTGTTTTTTCTATGTTTACCCAAATCTTTCAATACATTACAAAGAACAGAGGAGTGTTTCTAAACCCAAAAAGTTAATATTTTCAGAAATTGATCTTTAAAGGTGACCATACACGGCAACCAGATGGATCTTAAATAAATTAGATTTAGTGTAAAAGCCTGTTATATTTCCTATAATTTGAATTAATTGTTCAAGTGCATTTTTCTATTACCTATTTTGATTAAATATTGAGTTATGCAGAGTAGGGATGGCCGAACGGTTCGCCCGGCGGTCGTTTCGCAACGAATTTCGGCTGTTCGCGGTCCGCCCGATCGGCGGACTATTGTCGCCGTTCACCCGGCGGACTTCCGTGTTTACTGTGTAAAAGAACTTTGACCTATGATGACACATCCATCATGGGGTACAGGACAGCCAATTGAGACATTACAGCACATGGACACTTGGACATTCCCCCTAACTTATAAATAGACCCGGTCCGGCGGCCATTTTACATTCTTTCGTATGTCACTATAGGGAGAGGTTGCTGTGTGGAGCAGGGAGAGACTGCAGTGACCCAAATCGCTGTCAGTTTAAATAAGGACAGGCAGGAAGCTGTGTGTGGCAGTGAGGGACAGTCAGTTTAATCAGTAGTTGTTACTAGTAGGTCCACAAAATTTCTTTTAAGGACTGGTATGGTATAGGTGTTAGGTGTAGTTCAGGATATAGGTTTGAGGCACTGCTGTGCTAGTGATTGTTGCAGCAGCCTGTCTTTTGTCAGTGTAGAGAGAGGGACAGGACGCTGTGTGCAGCAGGGACAGTCAGTTTAATCATTAGCTGTTACTATTAGGTCCACAAAAGTCCTTTTCAGGACTGGTATGGTAAATTAGTACAGGATATAGTTATGAGTGCTATTCAAGTTATTGTTCCAGCAGCCTGTGTTTTGTCAGTTTAAATAGGGACAGGCAGGAAGCTGTGTGTGGCAGTGAGGGACAGTCAGTTTAATCAGTAGCTGTTACTAGTAGGTCCACAAAGGTTCTTTTCAGGACTGGTATGGTAATAGGCTTGTACACGTATAATATTCGTTCTTCCAAATATAGAAAGAATATTATACTTGACTGCTGCCCTTCTGCTGCAGCAGTCCTTTGTCAGTATAGGGACTGAGGTACAGTCTGCTAATCATTCACAACCTACTAGTTCCACAAAGGTCCTTATAAGGACTGGTAAGGTATAGGGTACTACAGTACATAGGGTTGAGTGAGGTACAGTCTGCTATTCCTTAAGGACTGGTATAGGTCCACAATATATAGGGTTGAGGTGCACTACTGCTGCCTGCTGCCCTATACTGCAGCAGTCCTTTATCAGTATAGGGACTGAGAGTTTTGTCACAGGGTCATTTAAAAAATGACAGGCAGAGGAAGAGGCAGGCCCTTCCGCAGGGGTGGTAGGGGTAGGGCAGGAGCAACAGGCTTGAGCGAAAGTGGGAAGTAGCAGAAGGTGCGTTCAATTACTTTAAAGGATGCACCAGACTTGGTTGAGTGGCTCACTCAGCCTTACTCTTCTGCACCCTCCTCATCCTCTCGATCTGCACCCTCTTCTTCACTCTCTGCTATGTGCACCCCCAAAGACACTACCACCAACACCACCACATACCTTCCGCTTGAGTCACAGGAATTATTTTCCGATCCATATCAAGACATTTCTGATGTGCAGCCACTCTTGGCATTGGATCAAGAAGAGGAGGTAGCAAGAACCGCCACTCAGCAGTCTGACGACAGTACCCAGATCAGCCCAAGGAGGAGGTTGGTCCCCGGTGTTGCTGCCTTCTCCGAGATCTCTACTTATAGCGGTGGGGAAGGTGACGTTGATGATGACGTGTCTAGTGATGTCACGTGGGTGCCCACAAGAGAGGAAGAGGAGGGGAGTTCAGAGGGAGATATGGACCAGCAGATAGGGAGGAGAAGCAGGAATAAATTACATTGCACAGGAGGGACAAAGCAGACTGCTAATGTATCAGGAGCGAGTCATCAACCATGTACGGTCACATCTGGCGCTCCCAGTACATCTTGCGGAAAATCTCGGCCCATTCCAGAAGATCCTGTGTCGGTGGTTTTAGTTCTTGCCTTAGTGACACACTGCAGGTGATAAATCTAATTGGTGTATCTGTATTAGTTATGGTCACTTTTGTGGATTTATTTCCACATGCCCATTAATTTGAGTCTATTAGGATGAGCCCCCTTTCAAATGGATTGCAATAGATTGAGCGATTCATTTTGTAGTGTTTATTTCCTCCCATGCATTCTTATAATAACTTGCAGTCATTGCTTACAGTCATTGCCCAGTAAGATGTTTTCTCCAGGAAGTACAAAGGGTTTTTTTTTTGTCACTTCCGGTTCCGGAAAATGACGTAATTTCCGGTTCCGGGCAGAAGTGGCCATACCGGAAGTGATGTAAATGGCGGCAAAAACGCAGCGATTTTGACCAATAAGAATCTATATACCTGGAGCAATCATCTGGGTGATCTCCAATGAAAAAAGTTATTGTTGAAAAGAGGAGGAGCTCTTCGGAGAACCTCCAATCAGAATGAAGTGGTTAGAGAGATGGGAGGAGCCTCTGTGTTGATTGGAGGAAGTTTTTTGGCGCCAATCCACTCAATAAGGGCTATTTAAGGCAGACGCCAGAAGCTCTAAGTAGGTGGGAATTTCTCCTATGTCCTTTGGATGCCCCAGATTCGGTGATATTCGTATAAAACTAGGAAACGATTGAACCTCGTTATGGCGGTAAGCTACACTTTGGGAATCTCTGTCCTATGTTAGATGTAAGGCTAGGGAGTAGACTAAAATGTTTCTTGGTTCTTTTTGTTGTAGGTCTTTTAGACAACATTGAGGTTTATACAACATAACATCTTCCTATTTGATGGGCCATTGGACATTTGTGCAAAGGAATCTTTTATTCCCATCCTTTGTTGAGTTCATTTGGACTCCAGGGCTTTGAATGCGGTGACCTTGCAAACAGATCCATATTATCCTTACCATCTCCACGTTTGTGGCTCAATCCCCTCCTCTCTTGGCCTGTCTTTCCGTTTCTGGAACGGTCGACTAAAGAGGAGATAGTGCCTACTTTTGGTACAGAAATAGCATGTGAGTATTCAAGTATTGGGTTTCAATGTATCATGTCATTTATATATATGTAATTTCTGTAATATTTATTGCTTGTTGTGTGCTTGCAGACAGTGGCTTCCCTGAAGAAGAAATTGTTAATGCACATTTTTTGAAACGCGTAGGAAAAGAGCTGCCTGTTTTGCTGGATAGAGTCTACGCATGTAGTAACATTCTATCTCATACACATATGTTAGCACAACACTGTTATTTTATGGATCATTGTGGTTTTGTAATATCTTTTGATAGTTGTAATAAAAATTTATATATTTTTTCATATATATTTTAGTATTTTTTTATAAATAAATTTGAGGTGTTATCCAATTATATGTATCATTTCCGGGATGATGGCAATAACATGCCATAGCTCATGAGTCAAATCATTTTTACTAACAAGTTTAGGGGTGGAGAATACACCCAAAATCCTCAAACCCGTGACTCATTGGCTCTGACATGGTCCATTAGGTGCAAAATAAGAATTTTTTAGGGGGTCAATAGTTCCTCATGTGGTGAGGCTTTTTCCTCCTAAGTATTTACTCTCGGGACATTGAGAGCAATATATATATGTATGTATATCTAATTTAAAAAAAAAAAAAAAAATTCTTCTCTTTTTTTCTTTTTTCTTTTTTCTTTCCCCTGAAAATGGGGGATCTTTTAGGGCAGAATTGGGAGGAGCTCATGTCCACCATTCAATCCAGCTTCCAAGCAAAGGAACAGGTGATATCTGACTTGAATTCACTATTTTCTAATTTAACTAAAATACTGGAGAAAAAATCAGCTCTGCATTGGCACATATAGTCTCTAGAACGTTATATTCAGGAAAATATCAATCCTATCGGCTTAAGAATTCAGATATTCCCTATTCTTAGTCACATTTCGAATGAACTAAAAAAGAGTTGGGAATCTCATCTGAATGACTGTTCGAAAAATCTGATGATGTTATTACAGAGAGAATATAGACAACAATTAGAGGAATTGAATATAGAGATTGACACTCTCTATGCTCGTTTAGTCCCTTTAAAAATACATGAGGACTATGCGAGCCTAGAGGCAAAATTAAGAGACCATTTGAAGGAATATGGGAAATCAATCCTTCAAAAAAAAGAGAGGAAATATTGGAGGGATAAAAATGCATTTAGCGAAAATCGGGCATACAAATGGCAACAGACCAATAAAAATAAAATTGGTAACAAAAATGCAACCAAAACATATGAATACAAGAATGACTATAATTCAGACACACCCTCCAATGCTTCCTCGTCTTCGGCTTCCTCTCGTATGGAGGGACCAATGACAAAAAGAAAGGGTCCTTTTGCGAAAACATAAGATATAGACCATGAAACCCAACAGCTTACAAAAAAACGTACAACTGAAGTTCAACAAGGCCCACATCTATCTAAAAATGGGGGGGCGTCAAGAAATCTAAGAGATAGGAAAGATAACCTAAAAACTATTCCATCTGAGAAAAATAGAAATACCAAAAGCCCTAAGGAATTAGGGGCAGTTCCAAAAACACAAAAACAATTAGATGATTTTTTAGACAAAATAGTTCCAACCCAAACTCCAGTCCTAACCCAGTCTTAGAAGTAGAAACATGCACTAATATAGGTGAAGGTGGTTTAAACATCATAAATCTATCGTCACATACACTCACGGCTATTCAAAGCCAGGTGCTTTCACTTGGGCTGTCATTTTGCCATAATAAATCATTAGATGACTTTGAAGTCATCAAAGACATTAACTTATTTGCACGTAAGGTACTCTTTAAATGCTTCTATAGTAAACAACCAAAACAAGAGGTTATTTCATCTAATCTTACAGCAGCGGATTTTAGGGCCCTGCGTGACCTTAATCAGCTGCTGCAGGAAAATGAATCAGTGCTGGAAGATTGGGAAGAGGAAATTGATAGTGAAGATAGTTCAGACGAAGATCTTGAGCAGATTTCCCCACCTGTGATAAAAAAAGTATACAAGAAAAAATCCAATAAATTTCCCCCATTGAGTTCCAATCCAGCCCTAGCATTGTTCGTCAGGTTGACAACTAAAGAAATAAAAAAAATGAAAAAGGATAAGGGTAAGCAAAAAAATCTTAATTTAGAACAGAAACATGCGCTAAAATCACTCCAGGACAATGTAGAAATTACAATAAAACAATCAGACAAGGGGAGTAACATCGTTTTAATGGATAACTCCATGTATGAAGCCATGTGCCTTAAAATCCTTAACGATCGGAAATGCTACTGTAGAATTTCGGCATACTGTGTAGACAAATATAATCAAAAATTCTATGACCTGGTTGATGGAGCCTACAGAGATGGTGCCATTACTGTAGAGATGTGGGATTTTATACGTACTAAATATCCAAGAATACCTACCATGTATGCACTACCAAAAATACATAAAAATATTCAGAATCCCCCGGGCAGACCGATTATCTCTGGTAATGGCTGTATCTCGGAGGCTGCAAGCCAGGTCATAGATGATCATCTGAGACCACACGTTTTGGAATTAGCATCATACACTAAAGATACTATCCATTTATTGCAAATCCTGGAGGATTTGATAATCCCGGATACAGCAATATTGGTAACCATAGACGTCGAATCTCTCTACAATAGCATTCCCCACGATTTAGGAATAAAGGCAATACAACGAGTTTTACAACAAAGGTCAACTACCGAATGGAAATTTAATGAGTTTATTTTATTAATGCTTGACTTCATACTTAGACATAATGTTTTTTTATTTAAAGGATCCCACTACCTCCAGGTACAAGGGGTGGCCATGGGCACATGTTGCGCACCCTCTTATGCCAACTTGTACCTGGGGGAGTGGGAAAAAACCTTTTTGTCTGATGAGGCATGGGCCACATACACTAAGTACATCGTACTGTGGCAACGTTATATTGACGATGTATTTATGGTTTGGAATGGCCCGGAGGAAATATTAAAAACTTGTCTTGAAGTGATGAATCAAAATAATCTGAATCTTTTTTTCACTATGTCCTATAATCGGACCCAAATTGATTTCTTAGACATTACCATCATGAAAGATGCAGTGGGGCAACTCACTACAAAATTATTCAGGAAGGAAACTGCCGGCAACATGCTTTTGCATGCCGGCAGTTTCCATCCGGAATCTTTGAAAAAATCCATTCCATATAGTCAATTAAACGCAACTGTACAACCAATGAAGCCTTTCAAAAAGAGGCGGATGAATTGAGCAAAAAATTATTGCTACAGGGATATACAAAAACCTGCCTGAAAAAGGCCTTCAACCGTGTTAAAAATCAAGATAGACAAACTTTGCTATTTGGTAAAAGTAAACCTAAGAAGAACGAGAATACAACTAGATTAATATTACGGTTTTCAAACGAGCATGACAAACTAAAAAATGTTCTTACAAAATATTGGTCAATATTAACAGAGGATCCAATATTATCGACGGTTGTTACCCCAAAACCTCAAATCACCTTTTGTAAGGCCGGCTCTCTTGGGGATTCATTGGTACAAAGTGAATATAAGGGTAACCAACGCCTAGATCCGTGCAAAACTTGGGGAACATACCCATGTGGGTCTTGTTCCTGCTGTGAATACATAAAACAACGGACTACTTTTAAGTTACCTAACGGTGAGAGTTTTCGACTAAAACACTTCGCTAATTGCAAAACTAAAGGCGTTGTTTACCTGTTTCAATGTGAGTGCGGGGCTTTCTACATTGGAAAGACCAAACAAGAATTAGGCCAACGTATTAGTAAACACTTGTCTGCCATGAGGATCTGCAACCTCTATCTCCCTTTGGGGAGACATATTGCGGACGCTCATGCATATAGGATGCCGGTTGTAAACTTTACTGTGATAGACCGGGTACATATACCTATCAGAGGGGGGGATTGGAACAAGACACTCTTGCAACGTGAAATGCATTGGATCAAATTCTTGGAAGCTACAATTTATCCAGGGCTTAATGAAACAGAGAGCTTCAGGCCATTCCTGGAGGGCTATGTTTCAGGTAAAACTGAATGATCAGCTGGTTGGTGGACAATTGGGCTCCTTACCCAGATGTGATTCTGTTTCTCCTTTTTTTTTTTTTTTTCTTAACAATATAAAAATAAAATACATTTGTATCTTTATACACAATTTTCTTTATGTGAACAATACTTGATGTCTTTAACATGTTTTTAAGTGATTTATAATAGGTTTGGTGGGGTCTGTGGTCACCGCGTTCCCGGCACAGGTAAGCCCATCGGGGTGGTTTTGTTGGGAGGGCACTGTGGTTGGGGTTATTCTTACCCCTTTCTTCGCTCCCCTTTTTTCTGCCACTAATTTGGGCATTGGTTTTCATTCCCGATAGCCACTGTGTATGGCATCTGGAGGTTTATCCAGTTTATTCCTGTGTCGGTGGTTTTAGTTCTTGCCTTAGTGACACACTGCAGGTGACAAATCTAATTGGTGTATCTGTATTAGTTATGGTCACTTTTGTGGATTTATTTCCACATGCCCATTAATTTGAGTCTATTAGGATGAGCCCCCTTTCAAATGGATTGCAATAGATTGAGCGATTCATTTTGTAGTGTTTATTTCCTCCCATGCATTCTTATAATAACTTGCAGTCATTGCTTACAGTCATTGCCCAGTAAGATGTTTTCTCCAGGAAGTACAAAAGGTTTTTTTTTTTTGTCACTTCCGGTTCCGGAAAATGACATCATTTCCGGTTCCGGGCGGAAGTGGCCATACCGGAAGTGATGTAAATGGCGGCAAAAACGCCGCGATTTTGACCAATAAGAATCTATATACCTGGAGCAATCACCTGGGTGATCTCCAATGAAAAAAAGTTATTGTTGAAAAGAGGAGGAGCTCTTTGGAGAACCTCCAATCAGAATGAAGTGGTTAGAGAGATGGGAGGAGCCTCTGTGTTGATTGGAGGACGTTTTTTGGCGCCAATCCACTCAATAAGGGCTATTTAAGGCAGACGCCAGAAGCTCTAAGTAGGTGGAAATTTCTCCTATGTCCTTTGGATGCCCCAGATTCGGTGATATTCGTATAAAACTAGGAAACGATTGAACCTCGTTATGGCGGTAAGCTACACTTTGGGAATCTCTGTCCTATGTTAGATGTAAGGCTAGGGAGTAGACTAAAATGTTTCTTGGTTCTTTTTGTTGTAGGTCTTTTAGACAACATTGAGGTTTATACAACATAACATCTTCCTATTTGATGGGCCATTGGACATTTGTGCAAAGGAATCTTTTATTCCCATCCTTTGTTGAGTTCATTTGGACTCAAGGGCTTTGAATGCGGTGACCTTGCAAACAGATCCATATTATCCTTACCATCTCCACGTTTGTGGCTCAATCCCCTCCTCTCTTGGCCTGTCTTTCCGTTTGTGGAACGGTCGCCTAAAGAGGAGATAGTGCCTACTTTTGGTACAGAAATAGCATGTGAGTATTCAAGTATTGGGTTTCAATGTATCATGTCATTTATATATATGTAATTTCTGTAATATTTATTGCTTGTTGTGTGCTTGCAGACAGTGGTTTCCCTGAAGAAGAAATTGTTAATGCACATTTTTCGAAACGCTTAGGAAAAGAGCTGCCTGTTTTGCTGGATAGAGTCTACGCATGTAGTAACATTCTATGTCATACACATATGTTAGCACAACACTGTTATTTTATGGATCATTGTGGTTTTGTAATATCTTTTGATAGTTGTAATAAAAATGTATATATTTTTTCATATATATTTTAGTATTTTTTTCTATATTGCCTTAAAAATCCCAATAAATTTGAGGTGTTATCCAATTATATGTATGATTTCCGGGATGATGGCAATAACATGCCATAGCTCATGAGTCAAATCATTTTTACATTCCAGAAGATCTTACACGGCCATGGCTCGCCTTGCTGACATTCAGTGGCGACACAATCTGCCGGTCAGACGTCTTTTTTGCTGTGGAGGAGCAGGAGCGGGAAGATGAGGAAGTCGCAATGCTGGATGAATTCCCAGGGGGTGCTACTCTATCTGAGACAAGTGAACAACAGGAGTCTGAAGAGGAGTCAGAGGAGGATGGTGCCGGGGCGGATGAGGAGGAGCAAGAAGAGCATGCTTTAAACCTTTCTGGGATCCCTGTTGTTGTGCGTGGATGGGGAGAGGAGAATGAAGAGGACGACATTATCCTGGATAATGAGCAGGAGCCAGGCCACCACACCGCTTCCAGTTTAGTGCAAATGGGGGCCTTCATGCTCCAGTGTTTTAATAGGGACCCCCGTATAAAAAGCATAAGGGTCAAGGACCAGTACTGGGTGGCAACGTACTTAGACCCCCGGTACAAACACAAAATGGCGGAAATGTTACCGCCGTCACAGAGGGCTGTCAGAATGGAGCACTTCCAGGACTTGCTTGGAGAAATGCTGCATTCTGCTTTTGCGTGCGCTGGCAGAGGAGCAATTCCCACTCCCAGAGAAGGAGTTGCGGGTACCAATCCAACAGCGCCTGCAAGAAGAGGCCAGTTTGAAGATGTGTTGGTGACTTCTAATATGAGGTCATTCTTTCAGCCAACCCATCGACAGGTGTCATCTGGATCCAGCATCAGGGAACGCCTAGACCGTCAGGTGTTCGACTACATCGGATTAACGGCCGATGTGGATGCTCTGAGGAGTGATGAACCCCTGGACTACTGGGTGGGCAGGCTTGACCTCTGGCCAGAGCTTGCCCAATTTGCAATCGAACTGTTGGCTTGCCCCTCGTCAAGTGTCCTGTCCAAAAGGACGTTCAGCGCAGCAGGGGGGATCGTGACCGATAAGAGTACTCGCCTAGCTCACGACAGTGTTAACTACCTCACATTTCTAAAAATGAATGAGGCATGGATCTCGGAGGAATTCAACACATGTGACCAGTAGACCATGTATATGTCTATAAACGATTTTTTTAATCGAGCACACAGACCTTCTTTCTTCATTTGGCTCACTTCCTTGTCCGAAAAAAGCACACCGTACTAAATGCCCGTACCCTCCTGTTTGAAGAGGTTGAGCGGTGTCATATTTCTACTGGGGCTGCTTATTATGAGGGGCTCCCACCATCCCTGTGCTGTGCTGACTTCCTCCTGGGGCTGTACCTCTGCTGTGCATATTATGAGGGGCTCCCACCATCCCTGTGCTATGCTCATTATGAGGGGCTCCCACCATCCCTGTGCTGTGCTGACTTCCTCCTGGGGCTGCTTATAATGAGGGGCTCCCACCATCCCTGTGCTATGCTGACATCCTCCTGGGGCTGCTTATTATGAGGGGCTCCCACCATCCCTGTGCTGTGCTGACTTCCTCCTGGGGCTGTACCTCTGCTGTGCATATTATGAGGGGCTCCCACCATCCCTGTGCTATGCTCATTATAAGGGGCTCCCACCATCCCTGTGCTATGCTGACTTCCTCCTGGGGCTGCTTACGGCGCAGGTGTCAGTGCTGTATATCACGGTGCTGGTGTCAGTGCTGTATATCACGGTGCTGGTGTCAGTGCTTTATGTCGCGCTGCTGATGTCAGTGCTCTCTATCACGGTGCTGGTGTCAGATCACTCTATCACGGTGCAGGTGTCATTGCTGTGTGTCACGCTGCTGATGTCAGTGCTGTATATCACGGTGCTGGTGTCAGTGCTGTATATCACGGTGCCGGTGTCAATGCTTTATGTCACGCTGCTGATGTCAGTGCTCTCTATTATGGTGCTGGTGTCAGATCACTCTATCACGGTGCAGGTGTCATTGCTGTATGTCACGCTGCTGGTGATCATCTCCTGCACCCTCTTCTTTGCCTACCCTGACCTTCCCTCTCCTCCATTGCCTTCATGCGCTCCACAGTCCTGAATTGTCACAATTTCACATATAAAAAAAGAATGCTTGTAGTTGCCGATTCCAGATTATGTCATTGGCCATGTGGTGGGACTATGTTTGCACAGCTAGTAATTATTTTGTGGTTGCAAATTTGACCTGTAGGTTTGCAAAGTTCGCCTCCCATTGAAGTCAATGGGGCCCGCCACGAACGTTACGGTTCATGAACTATCGGCCGCGTTTGCGGTCCGCTTTCGCGAAACGTCCCGTCGGAAGTTCGTCCATCACTAGTGCAGAGATTGGGCAATCAGACTGCATAGTGCTTGACCATCTTAAGTGCAGGGCCAGATTAAGAACATCGTGGGCCTGGTGCTGAGGATTTTGGTGGGGCCTTTTATAAACAATAAATAAATAAAAATGCAAACTATTTTTTGTTATAACAAATTAAAGAGAGAGAGGGAGGATGAGAGAGAGAGAGAGAAAGGGGATGAAGGAGGTGTGAGGGGTAAGGGAGGGACGATGAGAGAGAAAGGGGGGGGTGAGAGAAAGAGGATGCACATGAGCATGTGTGAGAATGACATCAATGCAGCCTGGCCAAGGCAAGTGACCGAAGGCACAGAACCCAGAAGGAAGAGCGGGTGAAGATGGAAGTGCCCGGGCCCCGCCAGATTGATCACAGAACAGCACTGGAGGGCTCAGTCTGACAATTTGCGTGTGCCCTAATATGCTAATATGCTGGGCAAACTTGTACATTATGGCATAACCTACCCCAGGGCCTCTAAAAAGTAGTAATGTTAGAAAACTTTACTACCGTTTTAATATCACAAGAGCCTCTCATGGGGCCCTCTACTGACCCTCTGGCCCTTGGGCAGTGCCTAAGTACATAGTTGTCAACATTTTAAAAATATTTTGAGGGATGCTTTTTTACTAAGTGCTATATTTAAGTAGCTGACATCCCCCGTGTTCCTCTATACTTCACAATAGTAATTTCAAAATTAAATAAGTACTAATAATGGGGCAGAACAAATATGAGGACTGTGAGATTTCCTTTAGTTGAACTGACAAAAGTGCCCATTCTAGAGCTGGTAACATTGAGGATATTCAGTATAATTTTAAAGAACAGTTTTTGTGGGTAAGAGGCATTGGGGAGGAGTATGGATGGTATAAAAGTGGGAAGTATCTGCAGGTGAGGGAGAGGAATGCGGAGGGTATGACAGTGAGTAGTATATACAGGAGAGGAGTGTGGAGGGTATGACGGTGGGCACTATGTATAGGAGAGGAGTGTGGAGGGTACGACAGTTGACACTGTGTACAGGAGAGAAGTGTATGACAGCGGGCACTATGTACAGGAGAGGAGTGTGTAGGATATGACAGTGGGTGTTATGTATAGGAGAGAAGTGTGGAGAGTATGACAGTGGGCACTATGTACAGGAGAGAAGTGTGGAGAGTATGACAGTGGGCACTATGTATAGGAGAGAAGTGTGGAGAGTAAGACAGTGGGCACTATGTATAGGAGAGGAGGATGAAGTAATCTGGGAAGGAAAAATTTAAAGGTTTGTGGAAGGATGTTTAGGGACTGCGTAGTGGCTAAGCAGGCCATACATGGGTTGAAATTACACCAATTAAGCAGAGACCAGCCATAGTCGATCTATGTATGGGCTAGCTGGTTTTACACAAGTCAACCTATTAACCGACTTGAGTACAACCAGCCTGTCAGGTTTTCCCCAAAACAATCAGTGCTGCCAGCTATAGTTAGCAACACGAATCATTGTATTCACTGACAGAACACAATAACACTGCGGGAGTGATTGCCCCGTTCACAGGTCAGCAGGTGAGAGGGTGTGTGGGGACAGGCTGGGGAGAGATACTAGCAGGCATGTACTGGCCATTGGGACTACCGGGAGTTTCCCGGTGGGCCGATGGCTCAGTGGGCTACTCTGATGTAAGGGGACTGCTGATGGGACACTCTAATGTACGGGGGCTGCTGATGGGACACTCTGATGTAAGGGGGCTGCTGATGGCCCACTCTGATGTAAGGGGGCTGCTGATGGGACACTCTAATGTATGGGGGCTGCTGATGGGACACTCTGATGTAAGGGAGCTGCAGATGGGACACTCTGATGTACGGGGGCTACTGATGGGACACTCTGATGGAAGGGGGCTGCTGATGGGACACTCTGATGTAAGGGGGCTGCTCATGGGACACTCTGATGTAAGGGGGTGCTGATGGGACACTCTGATGTAAGGGGACTGCTGATGGGATACTCTAATGTACGGGGGCTGCTGATGGGACACTCTGATGTAAGGGGGCTGCTGATGGCCCACTCTGATGTAAGGGGGCTGCTGATGGGACACTCTAATGTATGGGGGCTGCTGATGGGACACTCTGATGTAAGGGGGCTGCTGATGGGACACTCTGATGTACGGGGGCTGCTGATGGGACACTCTGATGTAAGGGGGCTGCTGATGGGACACTCTGATGTAAGGGGGCTGCTCATGGGACACTCTGATGTAAGGGGGCTGCTCATGGGACACTCTGATGTAAGGGGGCTGCTCATGGGACACTCTGATGTAAGGGGGTGCTGATGGGACACTCTGATGTAAGGGGGCTGCTGATGGGACACTCTGATGTAAGGGAGTGCTGATGGGACACTCAAAATGTAAGTGGGCCGGTCTGGATGAATTCCAGGGCCAAATTTCTGTCCCAGTCCAGCCCTGGATACTAGTCAGTCCCTGGGTAGGCACTGGTTAGTATCAGAGCCAGATACACACAGGTTACATACGCCACAATCGTTAGAGCGAGAGCAATAATTCTAGAACTAGACCTCCTCTGTAACTCAAAACATGTCATCTGTAAAAAAAATGTAAAGTATCGCTTAGTACACAACAAAAAATCGTGATAACTTTAGTGTTTTTTTTTTATGAATGAAACAGTTTCTTTCCAAAAGAAAGTTAGAAAAATTGCTGCGCAAATATCGTGTAACATAAAAAGTTGCAAAGACCACCATTTTATTCCATAGGGTGTCTGCTAAAACAATATATAATGCTTGAGGGTTCTGAGTAATTTTCTAGCATAAAAAAAAAAGATGACTTTTACATGTAGGTGTCAGGAAGATCCTTCTCACCGGCATCCAAGCGGCGTAAGACGCAGAAGATCTTCTGTGCGGTAAGAAGAGCGTTATCGCGGTCGGCGGTGCGCGCGCACACGTGGGAGCGCGTGCCCGTTTGACACAATTGGCGCCAATAGCGCTATTTAAAGTGGATCCTTGCTTTACTGCCTCGCTGCCCGATCAACAGCGTTCCTGTGTACTCTGGTATCCTGTATCTGAACCTGAATCTGAATCCGTATCCTGATCCGTATTGAACCCGGCTTGTTCCTGACTTCGCTGTTTGCTGCCTGCCCCCGACTTTTGGCTTTGTACCCGACTACTCTTCTGGATTTCGTTTCTGTACCTGATCTGCTCGCCTGTGCCTGACCTGGACCGTTGTACTATCCGTTACCTGCCAGTTGCCTGTTTACCGCTGCTGGACTACAGGACACCTCCCAGTCCACCGCTGTACCCGGCTGTTGTCTCCTCTGTGCCCTGTTGCCTCTTACCTCTTGCTGCGGACTACAGGACTCTTTCCACTACCCGCTATATCCTGTTTGCACCTGCACCCGCTGTTGGACTACAGAACTCCTCCCGTTGTCCGTTGTATCCTGCGATCACTTGCACTCTGCTGTCAGACTAAAGGAATCCTCCCGCTGTCTGCTGTACCTTACCATCACCTGCATTCCGCTGCTGGACTACAGGACACCTCCACCATCAACGGTCTGCTGCTTCATACATCAACCGTCCAGTCAGGCACTTGTGCTCCTCTGTGCTCCCGAGCCCCTGTCATCACTACCAGGGCCTCCCGAGTCAGAGGTCTACGAGAGGCCGCTCCCTGCATTACGGGCTCTGCCTTAACCACTTGCTTACTGGGCACTTAAACCCCCCTCAGTCCCAGACCAATTTTCAGCTTTCAGCGCTGATGCACTTTGAATGACAATTGCGCGGGCATACAACACTGTACCCAAATGAAATTTTTATCATTTTTTTCCCACAAATAGAGCTTTCTTTTGGTGGTATTTAGTTACAGCTCGGAGTTTTATTTTTTGCTAAACAAACAAAAAAAGATGCAAAAAAAAAAAAAAAAAATCATGTTTTAATAGTTTGTTATAAAATTTTGCAAACGGGTCATTTTTCTCCTTCATTGAAGTGCGCTGATAAGGCGGCACTGATAGGCTGCATTGGTGGGCACTGATGGGCTGCATTGGTGGGCACTGATAGGCTGCATTGGTGGGCACTGATAGGCTGCACTGGTGGGCACTGATAGGCATAGTTAAGGCGGCACTAATAGGCACAGATAAGGCGGCACCGATGGGCACAGATAAGGCGGCACTGATGGGCAAAGATGGGCACAGATAAGATGGCACGGATGGGTGGCACGGATAAGTGGCACGGATGGGTGGCACGGATGGGCACTGATAGGTACCACAGATAGATGGGACTGATGGGCACTGATAGGTGGCACTGATAGGTGGCTCTGATAGGTGGCACTGCTGGGCACTGATGGGCGGCACTGCTGGGCACTGATGGGCGGCACTGCTGGGCACTGATGGGCGGCACTGGGGTGCAGCACCTTTGAGGCAGATTGGGTGGCACTGTGGGTGGCACTGTGGGTGGCACTGTGGGGTGGCACTGTGGGTGGCACTGTGGGTGGCACTGTGGGCACTATGGGCACAGACGGGGGGCACTTACTTTTACTTTTAGTTATACTTCAGGATGGCACTGCGGGAGGCAGGTGGGCACTGGCAGGTGGCATGTGGTGCCTTGCATTGCTGGCCGTGATCGGGACTGATGTCCCGATCACGGCCGCCGGTGATCGGCTTTTTTTTTTTCTCCTCGCGCTGTCAGCGCGAGGAGGAATAATAGCCGATTACCGGCTCCGTTCTATCACATGATCAGCTGTCATTGGCTGACAGCTGATCACGTGATAAGGGGTCGGGATCGACCCCTTACACGGATCGGTGATCGGTCTCACGGACTCGCCGATCAATAGACGTAGTCCCGGAAATCTAGGTCCGCGCTAATGCCGTCATTCGGCAATAGCGCGGTACCCAAGTGGTTAAGGTACGTGACAGTAGGAGAGAAGTCTCAGAATGGGCCTGGGTGGCAAGGGGTTAATTATCATAAGTAATATACAAATAATTATTATAAGCACTGTGAGGTCATCCTCTCAGTCTGCTGCAGAGTGTTCCAGCTTGTATTTATACTGGCCGCTCTGTATGTAGCTTCTGACAGGCTGCGCAAGGAGCTCCGTATCTCCGGAACCATAGATGATAGCAGCCCCATATTTTAACCAGTGCTGGAGTGGGTCTTTAGCTACCTACCCCCCAAATGTGGGGTCTCTGTGACAATCTTCAAAGTCTTTTTTTTTTTTTTTGGGCAAATGGGCCTATCTTGAGAAAGGGGCCTGGAGCTGCAGCGCCAATAGCCCCTACAGTATGTTAATCCGACCCTGCTTAAAGAGGGATTCCACCAAAAAAAAAAAAATATTAAAAGCCAGCAGCTATAAATACTACAGCTGCTGACTTTTAATAAATGGACACTCACCTGTCCCGGGTTCCAGCGATGCCGGCAGCCGAGGACGATCGATCACTCGGCTCTCGGCTGCTGCCGCCACCATTCTAGGTGAGGGAATCAGGAAGTGAAGCGAATCGGCTTAACTTTCCGGTTCCCTACTGCGCATGCGAGAGCCGCGCCGCGCAATAGGAAATCTCTGCGCTGTCACTGGGACCCGTGTGTGTCCCAGCAGACAGCGCGGCAAGGCAGGAAATGGCGTAGACTCCTACGGGAGTCTATGCCCGGAAGTGGGTGAAAATACCTGTCTTTGACAGGTATCTCCACCCCCCTCCCCCCTGAAAGGTGTCAATTGTGACACCGGGGGAGGAGGGATCCGATCAGCGGAGGTTCCACTTTAGGGTGGAATCCCGCTTTAAGTGCCAAATTTGGAATGTAGGTGTGCCATGACCCTCTTGTATTTTCCTAACGATATTTCTTGGGCATTATACAAGGCCCCTGAGAAACCACTTTTTTTCAAGACATGCTAGAGTGATCAGGAAACTTCAAGCTGTTGCAGAACTACACATCTCATGAGGCATTGAAAAACTGACATTCACAGACATGACTAGGCATGGTGGGAATTGTAGTTCCTGAACAACTTGAGGGCCGTAGTTTGAAAACCCTGTGCTAGACCATTATTATGCCCCCAGAATTGGGAGTGTGGCATCTACCCAAATTTTCTCTGCTGGTGGACACAAGAACCTACATCTATAGATATATATTCGGGCAGCAGAGTGGTGTAGTGGTTAGCACTTTCACCAAGCAGCAAAAAGCATCACTGGTACGGATCCCACCCACAACACCATCTGCCTGGAGTTTGCATGTTCTCCCTGTACCTACGTGAGTTTCTTTCAGGTACTCCAGTTTCCTCCCACACTATAAAAACATGCTGGTAGATAAATTGGATCCTATCTAAATTGGCCCTAATATGTATGAATCTGTGTTAGGGACCCACACAAACACCACCCCATGTTTAAAATAAAAATGTGTTAATTCCCTTCCCTTCTTCCTCCGAGAACAGTGAGCAGGGAATGGTGGTGAGAAGAAATTAGCAGCAATACAAGCAACTTCCTGGAGGGGCGTGATGTCATTCATGTGTGCTAGCCACCGCTTCCAGGAACCAGATATGTGCCATGGGTACACACCTCCGCACACACAGCGGTTTTGAGTCTCACATACACAGCAGCCATGCATTTAGCTGCAGGAACCCAATTTTTAGGGAAACTAATAGTAAAACAGATGCAGATTTCCAGGACTGGACTAACAATTGTTTCTAGTGAAAGGCAGCTGGTGTTTTCTATTAAAAAAGGTCTAAATGGACCATTGACATGCTTCACAGTTGAACTTAGGAATGTGTCTTTGCAAAGTTAAACTAAAAGAAATCCGCTCTTATTTTTGCTTGGGGATCTAGTGCAGAGGGATTTGTCTACCTTGTGCATGTAGGGGAAACCAAACAGGAGTTTGGGAAGCGAGTAGAGAAGCATATGCACAGTATGCGCATATGCAATCTCTATGTACCATTGGCAGACATGTTGCCAGACAACACAAATGCCGACTTCCACAGGTCAAATTTACAGTACTTGATAGGCTACATATACCTATTAGAGGGGGAGATTGGAACAAAAATCTGCTCCAGTGCGAAATGCATTGGATCAGACATCTGAAGGCCACAACCCCTCCTGGCCTAAATGAAGCAGAAAGTTTCAGACCTTTTTGGAGGGTTTTAGTTGAGGTAAAACAGATTAAGTTGGTGGACATTTTTGATAAATATAGGAATTGTTATTTCTATTTACATAGTTACATAGTCTTTCCAAATGTTCTTGGGTAAGACTTGGTAGAAGCATGCTTTGGGCTATCTGTCCCACCCTTACCACTGCGATTTCCCCAACTATAGGCCCAGGGGAGGGGTGTTTTTGGAAGGATCAGAGGTTAGTCAATTTAGGGGTATTTTTGTATTATTCTTTACACATTGTTTTCTTTTTGATGTGTTTGGTACAGAGGCACCATTTCATGCATTTTTGGCTCTGGCATATGCATTTCCCCTATGGAATGTCTGTTGGAGGGACAATTACGTGCTCTTCCCCCCACTTTTCGCCTTTTTTAAAGTATTGACTGAGGGAGGTTGTCAGAAAGACTATCAGAAGACAGAATAATGCCCCAGATAAATCACTGTTCCCTGAACCTCTAGAAGAAGAAGAATTTTAGCCAATATGCACGGGAATGCAAACGGATATGTAAATGTGCACACAAATGTATTTTTTAAGCTGGATCAGCACAAAGGAGCATTGCGGTCTCATCTACAGTATGATTGTCCTGTTCACTGTTGCTCTATTTCTGTTCCAGTTATTGACCTGGCTTGTTCTGACTACTCCGGCTCTCTGTCTACATCAACCCCGGCTTGTACCTTGACTCCTCTACTGCCTCCCCATCTATACCTGATCAAACCGCGCGTGTATGACTTGGCTTATTTGACCCTGTCTGTGTTTCAGTCCTCACGGAACTATCCAGCACTTCTGCTTACTAGATCCAAGCACCAGCCTGTTCCAGTTCACAGAACATCTGCTGTCATCTGGCATACCAGCCTACCAGTAGCCCAGCAGCCAACAAGACCACCAACACTCATTTACGTTTTTGGTTGTAACATGTGTAACCTGGGGGACAGGTAGCAGGTACAAGCTCCCTGGGATGAGCAATTGCTCAGGCACAGATACCAAATCCAATGATGTAATGATAAAGTGCTGTGTTTATTTGTGTTATGCACAAGTCCATACACAGGTGCTGTACAGTGTTCCAGAAAACAAATAAAGGACAAAAATAGCAAAACCCAAATCCTAGCCGTGTCTCGGCTCTAACTATACAACATGCAGCCCCTAACTACCAGGCTGAACAAGCCTACCGCTTGTCAGTCTCTACATAAACTGCTTTTACCAACCTTTTCCTCTTCACAGACCAACTTTGTCTGTATATCCCAGGCTGAGAGCAAAGGCTGTCTGCTCAAGTGAGCTTAAATTAGCCTGGGGAAGAGGACCAAGACCCGAACTGGATCATGGATCAGAGATTTCTGAATGTGTACGAGAGGACCCTTATAAACCCCAAACAGGACTTTTCCTGGCTCTCTCTGGGACGCTCTGCTACACATGACAAAATGTGGAAGATTTCAAGGAGTATGAATAATTTTTAAGGCACTGTACCTGTCCCAGCATCCCTTGATGTCCTTACCTGACGCAGATATTTGCTGGTCTTTGGGTGCAGGTGCCGGTATCTTAACTGTTTGTCAGCCAACTGTGACTCCTTGTAGCTGCACTGGAAAGGAGGGGGAGCCGAACTGACTGATTTTGTACATGGTAACTGAAAATCATGTACCTAATTCCCCACAAAAAAGAAAATTCCAAGTATAGGTGAGGAGGAGGTACAGCGAAACTTCCCTTTTGGGTGAAGTTCTGCTTTAAGATCATCAGATGCAGCCAACACATTTCAGAGGAAAGGACTCCCAATTCTGCATGGCTTAGACCATGGATTAGGACTAATATGTCCTATTGACAATACAAAAAGCTGGTGCACAAGTGCACACAAGTGCAATGATAGTGAATGCAGAAAAGTGCATTAAGATGATATTGGCAAGTGCAAAAGTATGTGTAGGTGTGGTGTTGAGTAGTGTGGAAATGTGTGTTGTTGCTGAGTGAAAAAGTGGGCATCAGATAGTGGATACGTTTGCACTGGTGTGGTATTAGCGAATGCAAAAACGTGCATCAGGACAGAGTCAGCAAGTGTAGAATTGCGTGCTGTTGGATAAATACAGAAGTGCAAGTCAGCGAATGCCAAAATGATTTGCGGTAAATAAAATAAAATGGATTCCCTCCTGTGTTGTCAGCTGCAGCTAAAGTGACTCCACTATTTAGGGAGGTACACTGAATGCTATTATATGTAAGAATACCACGCTTATTAAATTAAATATGAATATACACTTCCAAATATTATAACAACACCAATGTGCACTGTGCCATATAGTTAAATGTTAATCCAAAATAATAAACTAAATTCATATAAAATTTCCATCCGTTCAGGATCGTGAATCCTCTATATACAGTATTATTCATTAGTTGTGTGCTCAGTGTGCTATCCACCACGAGTAAAGTGCATAATCACCCACCATCCAAAATTCTCATTTACCAGATAACCATAAATTAAAACATAATCATCCAATCTACCAGGGATTTTGTAGCCAATGGTATAATCTCCCCTCTCATTCAGAAAATGCCATCATTGAACAACTAATTTATTCAATATAAAATAATACATCCCATTTAAAATGCTAACTCAAATTTAAAAGTACCCTCCGACCGGCACTAAATCTTTCCAGCAATCTGGTAGACCAACACAAAGTGGCACATAATTGTGAAGTGAAAGGAAAATGATAAATGGTTTTCAATTTTTTTTTACAAATAAATATCTGAAAAGTGTGACCTACATTTGTATTCAGCCCCACTGAGTCAATACTTTGTAGAACCAACTTTCACTGCAATTATAGCTGCAAGTCTTTTTGGGGATGTCTCTACCAACTTTGCACACCTAGAGAGTGACATTTTTTTCCCATTCTTCTTCATAAAATAGCTCAAGCTCTGTCAGATTGGACAGAGAGCATCTGCGAACAGCTATTTTCAAGTCTTGCCAATTGTCAATTGGATTTAGGTCTGAACTTTGACTGGGGCATTCTAAGACTTGAATTTGCTTTGATCTAAACCATTACATTGTAGTTCTGGCTGTATGTTTAGGGTCTGTAACACGACCCCCTAAGGGACTATTTGGAATTACCTGCCAATCTGCACTGCCATGACCTGATGAACATTCTAACCTACCTGATACTATGGGTTCAGAAATCTTTGCACCACCTTAAAGTAATAGATCAGGCAACTCTGTGCATTTTATGTTCTGGTAATATTTACTGGAACAGTTCCAAGAAGATATTGTCACAAAGAGGAGGTAATACATCTGCTGAGCTTTGGGCAACAGCACCAACACAGCAAATGAATTCCTCCAAGTAACACAAACCAATAATTGCAGATAAAACTGTCTAGTATATGTACAGTAGAGTTCTACTTGCACCTGAAAGAATAATCACGTTAGATGGTGATACTGACAAACTTCTAAAGGGGGAAACCTAGGTCAGTGCACGACTAATAGTTGTCCTGTGGACAGATTCTCCCACCTGAGCTGTGGATCTCTGCAGCTCCACCAGAGTTACCATGGGCATCTTGGCTGTTTCCCTGAATAATGCTCTACTTGCCAGGCCTGTCAGTTTAGGTGGACTAGGATGTCTTAGTAGGTTTGCAGTTGTGCCATACTCTTTCCATTTTCAGGTTACGGATTGAACAGTGCTCTGTGTGATGGTCAAAGCTTGGGATATTTTTTTATAACCTAACCCTGCTTTAAACTTCTTCATAACTTAATACCTGACCTGTCTGGTGTGTCCCTTTGGCCATCATGATGCTGTTTGTTCCCTAAGGTTCTCTAACAAGCCTCTGAGAGCTTCAGAGAACAGCTGTATTTATACTGAGATTAAATTACACACAGGTTGACTCTATTTACTAATAAGGTGACTTCTGAAGGCAATCGGCTCCACTAGATTTTAGTTAGGAGTAGTAGAGTAAAGGGGGATGAATACAATTGCATGCCACACTTTTCAGATATTTATTTGTTAAAAATATTGAAAAAACATTTATCATTTTCCTTCCACTTCACAATTATGTGTCACTTTGTGTTGGTCTATCACATAAAATCCCAATAAATTACATTTAAGTTTTTGGTTGTAACATGACAAAAATGTGGAAAATTGCAAAGGGTATGAATACTTTTTTAAGGCACTGTATAACCATGCAAGGGCCATGTTTACTCGGGTGTTCTGAACTAGTGATGGACGAACTTCCGATGGGACGTTTCATGAAAGCGGACCGCGAACCGATAGTTCGCGAACCGTAAGGTTCGTGGCGGGCCCCATTGACTTCAATGGGAGGCGAACTTTGCAAACCTACAGGTCAAATTTGCAGCCACAAAATAATTACTAGCTGTGCAAACATAGTCCCACCACATGGCCAATGACATAACACATGTATGAGGTGAATCTGGGATCGACAACTACAAGCATTCTTTTTTTATATGTGAAATTGTTGTGACAATTCAGGACTGTGGAGCGCATGAAGGCAATGGAGGAGAGGGAAGGTCAGGGTAGGCAAAGAAGAGGGTGCAGGAGATGATCACCAGCAGCGTGACATACAGCAATGACACCTGCACCGTGATAGAGTCATCTGACACCAGCACGGTGATAGAGAGCACTGACATCAGCAGCGTGACATACAGCAATGACACCTGCACCGTGATAGAGTGATCTGACACCAGCACCGTGATAGAGAGCACTGACATCAGCAGTGTGACATAAAGCACTAACACCAGCACCATGATATAGAGCACTGACAGCAGCACCGTGATAGAGAGCACTGACATCAGCAGCTTGACATACATCAATGACACCTGCACCATGATAGAGTGATCTGACACCAGCTCCGTGATAGAGAGCACTGACATCAGCAGCATGACATAAAGCACTGACACCAGCACCGTTATATACAGCACTGACAGCAGCACCGTGATAGAGAGCACTGACATCAGCAGCGTGACATACAGCAATGACACCTGCACCGTGATAGAGTGATCTGACACCAGCACCGTGATATACAGCACTGACATCAGCAGCGTGACATACAGCAATGACACCTGCACCGTGATATAGTGATCTGACACCTGCACCGTGATAGAGTGATCTGACACCAGCACCGTGATAGAGAGCACTGACATCAGCAGCGTGACATAAAGCACTGACACCAGCACCATGATATACAGCACTGACACCAGCACCGTGATAGAGAGCACTGACATCAGCAGCGTGACATAAAGCACTCACACCAGCACCGTGATATACAGCACTGACACCAGCACCGTGATATACAGCACTGACACCTGTACCGTAAGCAGCCCCAGGAGTAAGTCAGCATAGCACAGGGATGGTGGGAGCCCCTCATAATGAGCATAGCACAGGGATGATGGGAGCCCCTCATAATATGCACAGCAGAGGTACAGCCCCAGGAGCAAGTCAGCACAGCACAGGGATGGTGGGAGCCCCTCATAATAAGCAGCCTCAGGAGGATGTCAGCACAGCACAGGGATGGTGGGAGCCCCTCATAATAAGCAGCCCCAGGAGGATGTCAGCATAGCACAGGGATGGTGGGAGCCCCTCATAATAAGCAGCCCCAGGAGGAAGTCAGCACAGCACAGGGATGGTGGGAGCCCCTCATAATGAGCATAGCACAGGGATGGTGGGAGCCCCTCATAATATGCACAGCAGAGGTACAGCCCCAGGAGGAAGTGAGCACAGCACAGGGATGGTGGGAGCCCCTCATAATAAGCAGCCCCAGTAGAAATATGACACCGCTCAACCTCTTCAAACAGGAGGGTACGGGCATATAGTACGGTGTGCTTTTTTTGGACAAGGAAGTGAGCCAAATGAAGAAAGAAGGTCTGTGTGCTTGATTAAAAAAAATCGTTTATAGACATATACAGGGTCTACTGGTTACATGTGTTGAATTCCTCCGAGATCCATGCCTAATTCATTTTTAGAAATATGTTGTGAGCTAGGCGAGTACGCTTATCGGTCACGATGCCCCCTGCTGCGCTGAACGTCCTTTTGGACAGGACACTGGACGAGGGGCAAGCCAACAGTTCGATTGCAAATTGGGCAAGCTCTGGCCAGAGGTCAAGCCTGCCCACCCAGTAGTCCAGGGGTTCATCACTCCTCAGAGCGTCCACATCGGCCGTTAACCCGATGTAGTCGGACACCTGACGGTCTAGGCGTTCCCTGATGCTGGATCCGGATGACACCTGTCGATGGGTCGGCTGAAAGAATGACCTCATATCCAAAGTCACCAACACATCTTCAAACCGGCCTCTTCTTGCAGGCGCTGTTGGATTGGTACCCGCAACTCCTTCTCTGAGAGTGGGAATTGCTCCTCTGCCAGCGCACGCAAAAGCAGAATGCAGCATTTCTCCAAGCAAGGCCTGGAAGTGCTCCATTCTGACAGCCCTCTGTGACGGCGGTAACATTTCCGCCATTTTGTGTTTGTACCGGGGGTCTAAGTACGTTGCCACCCAGTACTGGTCCTTGACCCTTATGCTTTTTATACGGGGGTCCCTATTAAAACACTGGAGCATGAAGGCCCCCATTTGCACTAAACTGGAAGCGGTGTGGTGGCCTGGCTCCTGCTCATCATCCAGGATAATGTCGTCCTCTTCATTCTCCTCTCCCCATCCACGCACAACAACAGGGATCCCAGAAAGGTTTAAAGCATGCTCTTCTTGCTCCTCCTCATCCGCCCCGGCACCATCCTCCTCTGACTCCTCTTCAGATTCCTGTTGTTACCTTTTCTCAGATAGAGTAGCCCCCCCTGGGAATTCATCCAGCATTGTGACTTCCTCATCTTCCCGCTCCTGCTCCTCCACAGCTTGATCAATGACACGACACAATGCACGCTCCATAAAGAAGGCATAAGGTACCATGTCACTGATGGCGCCATGGCTGCGACTGACCAGTTTGGTGATCTCCTCAAATGGCCGCAGAAGTCTGCATGCGTCGCGCATGAGCAGCCACTGGCGCGGTGAAAAAAACCCAGCTCCCCAGAACCTGTTCTGCCGCAGAGTTCATACAGGTAGACGTTAACTGTTCGTTTCTGCTGGAGCAGCCTATCAAGCATATAGAAGGTTGAGTTCCATCGCGTCGGGCAATCGCAAATAAGACGTCTGACCGGCAGATTGTGTCATCGTTGAATGTCAGCAAGGCAAGCCATGGCTATGTAAGATCTTCTGAAATGGGCCGAGATTTTCCTTGCCTGCCGCAAGATGTCCTGGACCCCAGGATATTTGACAACGAATCGCTGCACGACCAAGTTTAAGACGTGTACCATGCATGACACGTGCATAATTTTGCCCTGTTTCAATGCGCTAAGCAGATTGGCACCGTTGTCACCACTTTACCAACTGTCAAATTGAGCGATGTTAGCCACTGATCTGCCTGTGAACGCAAAGCTGAAAGGAGTGCCGGGCCAGTGTGGCTCTTGGCTTCCAGGCACAACAGACGCAGCACGGCATGGCAACGTCTCACCTGGCATGTCGAATAGGTTCTGGGGAGCTTGGGCGGCGCAGCGGAAGAGACGCTAGCAGCGGAAAAGGAGGAGTCAGCCGAGGAGGAGAGGGAGGAGAATGGAGTAGGAGGAGGAGGAGAAGAAGAGCAAGGCCTGCATGCAATCCGTGGCGGTAAAACCAAATCTGCGCGGGTGCCACGGGTTACATGCTTGACGGCCGTCAGAAGGTTCACCCAGTGGGCAGTAAAAGTGATATACCTTCCCTGCCCGTGTTTACTAGACCACCTGTCTGTGGTCAGATGTATCTTGGCACTGACACTGTATGCCAGAGATACATTCACTTGCCGCTGAACATGGCCATATAGCTCTGGGATGCCCCTCTGTGAGAAATACTTCCTTCCTGGGACCTTCCATTGTGGTGTTCCAATGGCCACAAATTTTCGAAAGGCCTCCGAGTCCACCAGTTTATATGGCAGTAGTTGGCGGGCTATCAGTTCTGACAAGCCAGCCGTCAACCGTTGGGCAAGAGGGTTATCCGGCATCATCATTTTTTTACGCTCGAACATTAGGCCCACGGAAGCCTGCCTTTTTGCAGAAAAACGTGAGCTTGGCGTGATGGAAGGTGGAGTGGAGGACAATTGTGAGGAGAGAGGAGAATGAAAAGTAGAAGACGAGGCTGGACGGTGAGAGCCTGGAGTGTGGATTTGTGTGTTCCGTTGCTCCCACTGGGCTCGGTGATGGCTGCTCATGTGCCTTCTTAAGGCGGTTGTCCCTAGGTGAGTGTTGGGCTTACCGCGACTAATGCGTTGACTGCAAAGATTGCAGATGGCAACGCTATTGTCAGCAGCGGACACGTTAAAAAAAGCCCACACTGCGGAGCCGTGTGCCGGTGTCCTGGGAGCGTCTGATGTGACCATACATGGTTGATGACTCGCTCCTGATACATTTGCAGTCTGCTTTGTCCCTCCTGTGCAATGTAAGTTATTCCTGCTTCTCCTCCCTATCTGCTGGTCCATATCTCCCTCTGAACCCCCCTCCTCTTCCTCTCTTGTGGGCACCCACGTGACATCACTAGACATGTCATCATCGACGTCACCTTCCCCACCGTTATAAGTAGAGATCTCGGAGTAGGCAGCAACACCGGGGACCAACCTCCTCCTTGGGCTGATATGGGTACTGCCATCAGACTGCTGAGTGCCGGTTGTTGCTACCTCCTCTTCCTGATCCAATACCAAGAGTGGCTGCACATCAGAAATGTCTTGATATGGACCGCAAAATAATTCCTGTGACTCAAGCAGAAGGTATGTGGTGGTGGTGGTGGTGGTGTTGTTGGTGGTAGTGTCTTTGGGGGTGCACATAGCAGAGAGTGAAGAAGAGGGTGCAGATCGAGAGGATGAGGAGGGTGCAGAAGAGTAAGGCTGAGTGAGCCACTCAACCAAGTCTGGTGCGTCCTTTAAAGTAATTGAACGCACCTTCTGCAACTTCCCACTTTGGCTCAAGCCTGTTGCTCCTGCCCTACCCCTACCACCCCTGCGGAAGGGCCTGCCTCTTCCTCTGCCTGTCATTTTTTAAATGACCCTGTGACAAAACTCTCAGTCCCTATACTGATAAAGGACTACTGCAGCAGAAGGTCAGCTGTCAGCAGTAGTGCACCTCAGCCCTATGTATTGTGGACCTATACCAGTCCTTAAGGAATAGCAGACAGTACCTCACTCAACCCTATGTACTGTAGTACCCTATACCTTACCAGTCCTTATAAGGACCTTTGTGGAACAAGTAGGTTGTGAATGATTAGCAGACTGTACCTCAGTCCCTATACTGATAAAGGACTACTGCAGCAGTAGGGCAGCAGTCAGCAGTAGTGCACCTCAACCCTATGTATTGTGGACCTATACCAGTCCTTAAGGAATAGCAGACTGTACCTCACTCAACCCTATATACTGTAGTACCCTATACCTTACCATTCCTTATAAGGACCTTTGTGGAACAAGTAGGTTGTGAATGATTATCAGACTTTACCTCAGTCCCTATACTGATAAAGGACTACTGCAGCAGAAGGGCAGCAGTCAGCAGTAGTGCACCTCAACCCTATGTATTGTGGACCTATACCAGTCCTTAAGGAGTAGCAGACAGTACCTCACTCCACCCTATGTACTGTAGTACCCTATACCTTACCAGTCCTTATAAGGACCTTTGTGGAACAAGTAGGTTGTGAATGATTAGCAGACTGCACCTCAGTCCCTATACTGATAAAGGACTACTGCAGCAGAAGGGCAGCAGTCAGCAGTAGTGCACCTCGACCCTATGTATTGTGGACCTATACCAGTCCTTAAGGAATAGCAGACTGTACCTCACTCAACCCTATGTACTGTAGTACCCTAGACCTTACCAGTCCTTATAAGGACCTTTGTGGAACAAGTAGGTTGTGAATGATTAGCAGACTGTACCTCAGTCCCTATACTGATAAAGGACTACTGCAGCAGTAGGGCAGCAGTCAGCAGTAGTGCACCTCAACCCTATGTATTGTGGACCTATACCAGTCCTTAAGGAATAGCAGATTGTACCTCACTCAACCCTATGTACTGTAGTACCCTATACCTTACCAGTCCTTATAAGGACCTTTGTGGAACAAGTAGGTTGTGAATGATTAGCAGACTGTACCTCAGTCCCTATACTGATAAAGGACTACTGCAGCAGAAGGGCAGCAGTCAGCAGTAGTGCACCTCAACCCTATGTATTGTGGACCTATACCAGTCTTTAAGGAATAGCAGACTGTACCTCACTCAACCCTATGTACTGTAGTACCCTATACCTTACCAGTCCTTATAAGGACCTTTGTGGAACAAGTAGGTTGTGAATGATTAGCAGACTGTACCTCAGTCCCTATACTGATAAAGGACTACTGCAGCAGAAGGGCAGCAGTCAGCAGTAGTGCACCTCAACCCTATGTATTGTGGACCTCTACCAGTCCTTTTAGGAATAGCAGACTGTACCTCACTCAACCCTATGTACTGTAGTACCCTAGACCTTACCAGTCCTTATAAGGACCTTTGTGGAACAAGTAGGTTGTGAATGATTAGCAGACTGTACCTCAGTCCCTATACTGATAAAGGACTACTGCAGCAGAAGGGCAGCAGTCAAGTATAATATTCTTTCTATATTTGGAAGAAAGAATATTATACGTGTACAAGCCTATTAACATACCAGTCCTGAAAAGAACCTTTGTGGACCTAATAGTAACAGCTACTGATTAAACTGACTGTCCCTCACTGCCTCACACACAGCTTCCTGCCTGTCCCTATTTAAACTGACAAAACAGAGGCTGCTGGAACAATAACTTGAATAGCACTTTTGTGAACCTAATAGTAACAGCTAATGATTAAACTGACTGTCACTGTAGCACACAGCGTCCTGTCCCTCTCTCTACACTGACAAAAGACAGGCTGCTGCAAAAATCAGTAGCATAGCAGTGCCTCAAACCTATATCCTGAACTACACCTAACACCTATACCAGTCCTGAAAAGAACTTTTGTGGACCAAATAGCTAGCGATTTGGGTCACTGCAGTCTCTCTCTGCTCCACACAGCAACCTCTCCCTATAGTGACAGAAGAAAGAATGTAAAATGGCCGCCGGATCGGGTCTATTTATAAGTGAGGGGGAATGTCCAAGTGTCCATGTACTGTAATGTCTCAATTGGCTGTCCTGTACCCCATGATGGATGTGTCATCATAATTCAAAGTTCTTTTACACAGTAAACATGAAAGTCCGCCGAGTGAACGGCGGCAATAGTCCGCCGATCGGGCGGACGGCGAACAGCCTAAATTCGCCGCGAAATGACCGCCCGGTGAACCGTTCGGCCATCCCTATTCTGAACATCCCAATGCAGGCAGTCACATTAATTTCAATTGGGATACAGTGGCTGCATAGAAACAGATGCCACTCCCAATTTGACATCTAAGCAGGGGTGGTTGCAAATCCCCGAAATCAGACAATGCATTGTTGGCTAGTACACAAGCACATTTGGTTGCATTGTTGACTAGTTCAGAAAGCCACTGGCAGTGATTGCAGAAGTACATTTATATACAGAGTCAGCAAGTATAGAGGGGATCGGAAATGCAGAGAGGTGTAATTTCTGCGACTGTGGGAGTGCTTTGAGGTGCTCTGTCAGCAAATTAAAAAGTGCATGCAGCTGCATTGTCAGCAACTGCAAAATTGCACAACAGTGAGGGCCAGTACAAATGTGGGTGTAGCATGGTTGCCAACATTCTGAATAAAATCAATACCAGTGGCTTTCTGAACGTGTCAACATTGCAACCAAATGTCCTTATGTACTAGCCAACAATGCATTGTCTGCTTCAGGGGCTGTGCAACAGCACCTGCATGGATGTCAAATTAGGAGCAGCATTTGTTTCTGTGCAACCACTGTGTCCCAATTGACATCAATGTGACTGCCTACATTGGGATGTTCAGAACAGTTTGAATATTGCAATAAATGTTCCTTGAGGGCAGGGACTGATGAGAATGTACAATGTATATGTGTAAAGCGCTACATAAATTGAAGATGCTAATAAGTACCTGTAAAAAATAAATACATGAATAAATATGACAGTGAGATAGAAAGTAAGAAGAAATATCTGCATTAGGGACACAGATAGCAATTTAAACTGATAAACGTCTGCTTTTGATGTTCATGCAACCTCGATATTTAAAGGAATTGTTAACCGATTTAGTTTTATGTCATTTTTATTGATCATTTTTTTATGGCAGCAAAAGTAGGGTTTGTAATGGCAGTAGGGTTAGTAATGGCAGCAAAAAAGGGTTTGGGGACCTGGGGACATGGGTCAATGCCTAAAATGTTTTTAAAAATGGGCGTTTTTTCGGGAGCACTGATTTCAATGATGATTAAAGTGAAAAAAAAAAGTGAAATATTCCTTTAAATATCATGCCTGGGGGGTGTCTATAGTATGCCTGTGAAGTGGCACGTGTTTCCCGTGTTTAGAACAGTCCCTGCACAAAATGACATTTAATGGAAAAAAAGTCATTTAAAACTGCTTGCGGTTTTAATGTAATATCTGGTTCCGGCAATATGGATGAAAATTATTGAGAAAAATGGCATAGGTAATTACACGCCCCTGTTAAACAGGGGCTGAAAAATTGGGCCTTAGGCACTGGTGCTGGTGCCACGAAACCGCAACCTCTCCCATATACTCTATTTGTAGTGCAGGAATGAGCCCTGCTGCAAAGCATTGCATCAAAAATTGCAATTACACGCCCCTGTTAAACGGGGGCTGAAAAATTGGGCTGGTGGCACTGGTGCTGGTGCCACGACACCGCAACCTCTCCCATATACTCTATTTGTAGTGCAGGAATGAGCCCTGCTGCAAAGCATTGCATCAAAAATTGTAATTACACGCCCCTGTTAAACAGGGGCTGAAAAACTGTACTATTGGCATCACCCAAAACCAAAAATGTTCTTTCAAGATATCAGCGGAGGAGGAAGGGGATAGACAGTCAACATAACAGGACAGTCACTCGGCATCAGCATAGGCAGTCTGGAAGGGATGTGATATTTAAAAAAAAATTTATTTTGGTTACATCAGCTTCTGGTGCTTGGTAGCTGGTGGTAATCCAAGACTGATTCATCTTTATGAAGGTCAGTCGATCAACCGAGTCGGTGGACAGATGCACCCTGTGATTGGTTACAAAGCCACCAACACTACTGGAGGTGCGTTCTGAAAGAACGCTGGATGCAGGACAGGCCAGTAGCTCAATTGCATACTGTGCAAGCTCTGGCCAGTGATCCATCCTCAAGACCCAGTAAGCCAGAGGATTTTGGGTGGGAAAGGTATCCAAGTCTGACCTTGCCCCTGGGTATTCCTGCACCATGTAAATCAGACGCTGGCAATGGTTGCTGGAACCGATCATACCTTGGGGCTGCGGACTAAAAAATTGTCTGAATGCATCAGTCAGACGGCCACCTTCTCCACCGCTCGTTCTGACCGATGCCTCAGCAACACGTTGTCCAGGACCAGGAGTTTGTAACCTCCCAGTCTCTGGGAACACGTTGCACAGACCTTTCTGCAAGGCCTCCTAGAGATGTCTCATCCTCTGCTCCATCTGCGACGGAAAGATAAGGTCTGCAGCCTTACTTTTGTACCATGGATCAAGGAGAGTGGCCAGCCAGTAATGGTCCCTCTCCTTGATCCGAAGAATACTAGGGTCCTTCCACAGGCTTTGAAGGATCAGGGAGGCCATGCAGCGTAGGTTAGCTGAGGCATTCGGTCCGGAGTCCTCTGGGTTACTAAGGACAACATGATCCGCAGCTACCTCCTCCCAGCCACGTACAAGTCCACGGGTTTCTTGGGACTGTAAATCATCCTACAAGACTGCTACTGCTGATGCTGAGTGCCAGGCTCCACCTCCATGCTGACACAATCATCCTCCTCCTCCTCCTCCTTGTCCTCTTCCTCTGTGATGGGTGGGACAGCAGGAACACTGTCTGGATAAAGGGGGCCTTGAGAGGCAAGGAAGTCCTCCTTCCTGCCTCTGTTCTGCCTCAAGTGCCCTGCCCATTATTCCACGCAGTGTATGCTCCAACAGGTGGACAAGAGGTACAATGTCACTGATGCATGCACTGTCACTGCTCACCATCCTTGTGGCCTCCTCAAACGGTGAAAGGACAGTGCATGCATCCCTGATCATGCCCCACTGGCGTGGTGAGAAAAAACCGAGCTCCCCTGACCCTGTCCTGGTGCCATAGTTGCACAGGTACTCATTGATGGCCCTCTGCTGCGTGTGCAGCAGCTGCAGCATGGCCAACGTTGAGTTCCACCTGGTGGGCATGTCACATATAAGGGGGTTCTTGGGCAGGTTCAACTCCTTTTGGAGTTCAGCCAGCCGAACACAGTCATTAAATGATCTGCAGAAATGCATACAGACTTTCCTGGCCTGCTTCAGGACATCCTGTAAGCCCGGGTACCTGCCCAAGAACCGCCGCACCACTAGGTTAAGGATGTGAGCCACACAGGACACATGGGTCAGTTGTCCCTGTCGGAGGGCGGAGAGGAGGTTGGTGCCATTGTCACAAACCACCAATCCTGGCTTAAGCTGGCGTGGCGTCAACCACCTCTCTGCCTGCCCCTGCAGAGATGACAAAATATCTGCCCCAGTGTGGCTCCTGTCCCCCAAACAAACCAGGGCAAGCATGGCATTAAAACATTGTTTTGCCTACGTACTTGCATAGCCCCTTGAACGCCTACGGAGCACCGCTGGTTCCGAGGACAGAGCACTGGAAGAGGCCATGGAGGAAGAAGAAGAAGAGGAGGGGGTGGAGGAGAGAGGTGTGTCACAACCAATAGTAGCATTTTGGAGGCGTGGTGGCGGAACAACCTCCAACACTAGTGCACCTTGTCCTGCATCCTTCCCAGCTGCCAGAAGAGTGACCCAATGGGCCGTGAAAGACAGGTAACGTCCCTGTCCATGCCTGCTGGACCATGAGTCGGCGGTAATATGCACCTTACGGCTGACCACCCTGTCCAGCGAGGCAAGGACATGGACAAGGAAAAAGTGGCGTTTGAGGACCTGCTACTGAAGAACCGAACATTGCACAAACTCACAGAAGGGGGCCGAGTCTACCAACTGAAAAGGCAGCAGTTGAAGTGCTAGCAATTTAGCCAAGCTAGCATTCAACCGCTGGGCATGTGGATGGCTGGGAGTGAACTTCTTTCTACGGTCCAGCAGCTGGGGCAGGGAAATTTGCCTGCTACAATCGATCGTGTATGTACTGCTAGCAAGAGTACTTGGCTGTGACACACCTAATTCTACACCTTCATTCCTCTCAGTGCAGGTTTTAGAGAGGACTGAAGGTCTAGTGGGGTTGGAGATCCCAGCTGATGGAGAGCAAGGAGAGGTTCGGCTTTGTTCTTTGGTGTGGGTCTTTGAGGTAAGCTTGCCAACGAACTGCATGGCAGGTCAACTTATGTCTGGTCAAGCATGTGGTGCCCAAGAGGCTGATGTTTTGGCCACGTGAGACATATGTTGCAAATAGCAGCGGTGCGATCTGATGCATTCATCTCAAAAAAGGCCCACACCAAAGAACTTTTAGAATAACGTGCAGAGGCAGCGCCCTGCACAGGCGGAGCTCTGCTGTGTGATTCATTCGGTGTGCTTCCCCTAAGCTGGCCCCCGGAGGGCATCCTGCCTCATTAGAGATGTGCCTCCTCCTCCTCCTCCTCTCTCCTACCAGGCACCCACGTGGAGTCAGTGCCCTCATCATCCCCTACCTCTTCATCACTGGAGCAAACCTGGCAGTATGCTGCAGCTTGTGGAACATGACTGCTAGATTGCTGTCCTTCTTGAACATCCCCTCTCTCTGTGATCACGCTACTGCCTTCCTCTAGCTGAGTATCATCATCAGAGCCTACAAAACACAGGGCATCCTCCTGGAGCATGTACCCAACACTGTGCTCAAACAGTTTGGGGGACTCCTCAGGAGAACGTGGTGGGTCTAGGGAAGGAGTCACTGATGATGACATTGAGACGAGGGAAGAGGATGCATTGGCAGCTGCTTTGCTAGGACCCTGAGCCTGGGTGAGAGAGGATGAGGAGGATGAAGAGGGCTTGGTCATCCCCTCTACCAAGTCTTCAGCATGATGCGGCTCAACACATCCAGCTGCCGAAAATAAGGACAAGCGTGTCCCATGGCCATGTGCTGATGACGATGCACCACGTCCATGACCAGCACTGTTGTCTCTAGACACAGAGCCTGCTTGCCCTCTTTTATTGGCTCGTGCCTGTCTGCCTCTCCTTGTTGGCCTTTCAGACATGGTAATGGCCTGCAGGGAGATGGTAAACCAGCAAATGGGTAGTGTATATTGTGCTGGAGGCACAAAACACCCACTAACTCCTGCAGATGCCTTTATTATAGAACATCAGCAATAAAGGGTAGATACAGGTGTATATTGTGCTGTGCTGGAGGCACACAACACCCACTAACTCCTGCAGATGCCTTTATTATAGAACACCAGCAATAAAGGGTAGATACAGGTGTATATTGTGCTGTGCTGGAGGCACACAACACCCACTAACTCCTGCAGATGCCTTTATTATAGAACACCAGCGATAAAGGGCAGATACAGGTGTATATTGTACTGTGCTGGAGGCACACAACACCCACTTACTCCTGCAGATGCCTTTATTATAGAACACCAGCAATATAGGTAGATACAGATGTATACTGCACTGAAGGCACACAGGCAACACACACTAACTCCTTCAGATGGCAGATGGTTTAATTAGAAAAGAGCAATATCGGTAGATACAAGAGTTTACTGTGCTGGAGGCACACAACACCAACCAACTCCTGCAGATGGCAGATGGCTCAATTAAAGAAGAGAAATATAGGTAGATACAGGTGTATACTGCGCTGAAGGCACACAGACAACACCCACTAACTCCTGCAGATGGCTCAATTAGAGAAGAGCAATATAGGTAGATACAGGTGTATACTGTGCTGGAGGCACACAACACCAACTAACTCCTGCAGATGGCAGATGGCTCAATTAGAGAAGAGCAATATAAGTAGATACAGGTGTATACTGTGCTGGAGGCACACAACACCAATTAACTCCTGCAGATGTCAGATGGCTCAATTAGAGAAGAGCAATATAGGTAGATACAGGTGTATACTGCGCTGGAGGCACAGAACACCAACTAACTCCTGCAGATGGCAGATGGCTCAATTAGAGAAGAGCAATATAGGTAGATACAGGTGTATACTGCGCTTAAGGCACACAGACAACACCCACTAACTCCTGCAGATGGCAGATGGCTCAATTAGAGAAGAGCAATATAGGTAGATACAGGTGTATACTGTGCTGGAGGCACACAACACCAACTAACTCCTGCAGATGGCTGATGGCTCAATTAGAGAAGAGCAATATAGGTAGATTCAGGTGTATACTGCGCTGAAGGTACACAGACAACACCCACTAACTCCTGCAGATGGCTCAATTAGACAACAGCAATAAAGGGTAGATACAGCTGTATACTGCGCTGAAGGCACATAGACAAAACCCACTAACTCCTGCAGATGGCTGATGGCTCAATTAGACAACAGCAACAAAGGGTAGATACAGGTGTATACTGCGCTGAAGGCACACAGACAACACCCACTAATTCCTGCAGATGGCTGATGGCTCAATTAGAGAAGAGCAATATATGTAGATACAGGTGTATACTGCGCTGAAGGCACACAGACAACACTCACTAACTCCTGCAGATGCCGGAACACTACACAAGGCCGCCGCGCTGGCGGCCTTATATAGTGTGGGCCATGTACTACACAGCCTGAGCTATAATTGGCCACAGGCATCCTGCCTGTCCGCCAATCATGGCTCTCCTCACTGCCGGTGCTGTGATTTGCCAAGCATGCGGGGTCACAGTGTATGCTTGGCCAATCATAGGCCGTGAGCGCCACACGAATTTGGCACGAATGGCCCATAACGTTTGGTATTCGCCGAACGTGCGAACAGCCGATGTTCGAGTCGAACATACGTTCGACTCGAACACCAAGCTCATCCCTAATTCTAGACTACCTGAGCTCCTGACTGTAACAGTCAAGAAATGAGATGTAACTATAGCGATGTTGCTTCCAGATTCAATAAAATTTTCCATATGAAGCTGTCCCAACTGCTCAGTTGCTTGTCATGGTCCCAGGGGGAACAGAAACACAGGAACCACCGTACATGGCAATGGGAGGGGTGCCCTTTACAGAGCTGTAAAAATGATAAAAGTGATCAGGTGGCCATGATGTGCTGCCCATTGCTTATATTCGTTATCTACACGGTATTGCACAGAAGTCATAAGAGGTAAACATGCAAGATGGGTTTTGAATAAGCAATGAACACCTGACTAAAGTTTTAACCCTCCCTACTCAAATCACCACTAAAAAAATAATGTCAACTGGAGTAGGGTTTTACTGATTTAGTCTGGGTGATTTTTCTAATATCACCCAACTACAGGAAATTAGTAGCTCACTGCATTTCTGGAAGATTCTCCGGGTATTTTCTATAGTTGCAGTGTTTTCAAATAGACACAACATGTGGAAATATGCACGTGTTGGAGAGCTGTGCTGAATATTTTTTTTTATGTTTTTTCCACACATAGTGGAACTTGACTCTCAATCAACGTTTACTATTTTTAATCCTTATGTTGCTAGCATTAGTAAATAGATAGGAAAGGATATCATGTTTACTTGTTTTAAACTTTTTTTTCTACATTTCTTTAGTTACTTCCTGGTTTCCTGGGCAATTGATGGCATACATCCCAAGAGTCTTCAGAAGGGCTTTCTCAGCTAAGCACACCCTCCTTCCTGCATGCCTGAGCTAAGGGCAGATGGATTCCAGGAAGTAAATGTTACATGAATCAGCTGCCTTTCTTCAAGATGAACACAGCCAGAAATGCTGGGGGGTGGTTCAAAATGATTTCTCAACAAAATAAGGCATGGAAACATGGAAGGGTGGGGGAGTTTGCTTTGAATATCACAAATGAAATTAAATTGCGTTTTTGGTTTCTGCTGCTCAGATACAGTGTAGTTCCGCTTTAAGTAAAGTTTAGCTCAAATATAAGACGAAACGGATATACCCACAATCTTCATTTAAATTGTTAGAGAATGTTACATGTTCCGGTTTGGGTGCCTCAAAAATTTGATATTGATATACAGTGTATGCGATACTGATGATCTTGAGTTGAGATATGGGCCAACCCATCTACTCAAAACTTTGAGGTTGATTTACCAAAGCTGGAGACCGCAAAATCTGGTGAAGCTCGGCAGAGAAGTCAATCAGCTTCCAGGTTTTATTGTCAAAGCTTAAAGAGGAAGTAATCCCTGATGGGCTTACTTCTGCTTTGTTTTCCTGCAAAGGTAAAGCATAATGGGCTACTATGCATCGCATAGTAGCCCATTATGTGTCACTTACCTGACACAGGAGCCAGCAATGTCACTGCTGCCCCTGCAGTCCGGAGCGTCCATCTTCTTCTGGGTATCGCTGCTCCGGCCACTCACAGCACCGACGCAGTGATGACACCACTCCCGTGAATGCACATGGGAGCCGCCACTAACGACATTTTACCATTAGCAGCAGCATGATGCTAACGCCGATAGTGCGCTTGCGCCGTAGACAGAGGTGCCTCTCTTTTTGTAAATATCTCCTAAACCATGTAGGTTTAGGAGATATTTCTTTGACCTACAAGGAAGCCTTAATCTATGCTTACCTGTAGGTCAAAGTGGTTTGTAAGGGTTTACAACCACTTTAACTGAACAAGCTGAATTTAGAAGCTGATTGGCTACCATAAACAGATGCACCAGATTTGGCACTCTCCAGTTTTAGTAAATCAAATCCTTTGTGTACTTTATTAGAAGTAAGCATAACAAGCAATGACTGAGCTGGCCAAGTGAGAATAATAAGAATAATGTGAGAATCAAGATGCTGAGGACTGATGTGTGGCTATGTCATGTGGGCAGGGCTGCTGTTAGAAATCACGGGTCCCCATAAAGTCTACCTGACTACCCCCATGAAAAATAGCAAATTATATTTTCACAAAAAAATACACTAAAATCATTATTAGTGGACACAAACACAAATACAGTTCTGTGTGTGAATGAGTTCTTGATGCACATTCACATGGGTACTGCGGCCTGTACAGTGTGAATCTGTGGTTTATTTATGTGGCTAGAGCCACCTGAAGCTGTGTGCAGGCAGCCCATGTTACACTTTGTGTGTCAAAAAAATCTGAATCAGAAAATGTTATTGCCATATTACAATAACATTCATAAAATGAAACAGAGTTGTAGCTCTCTCAAATTAAAAATAAATGTTGTGTGTGTGGGGTTTCTGTGTGTGCAAGTGACAATAGCAAGCGGCAAGCAAGGGGCTAGCGCTGGAGTTTGCTGAACTGAGTTCTGTTGTGTTCTCTGGCTGAAAAAAAGTCCTGTACACACGGGGTGATTAAGGTGTGTCTAGGTACAACCGGCACACCCTGTGTGCATGCCTATGGCTATGAAGATGCGGCAGCTATATGAACACAGCTGCGGGTCCTAATTTGACAGGAGTGTGGGTGCAGGTGTATGGTCCCAAACACAGACAGTGTGCATTCGGGGTCACTCATCCACACTTAGTGCTGCTCTGCAGGCGCTCCACAAACATAAGCAAAGTATGCGGTTGAGATGTGCTAATGTGGGGTTAAAGCAGGACATGGGGAGGCAACCACCTTCTGTCCTATGCTCTCTGAAGAGTGATCCAAATGCTGTCCACTCTTCAGAAAGCAAAGAATTGTATTTTGGTTACATTTGGGGTGGGAATGATCAGGGTGGTGGGGGAGCGCAGATACTAGAACCGATCCCCCTGCATCACAGCCATGGGGGGAGAGGGGGAGAAGCCGGCAGTGCTTAGGGGGTCACAAGAGGATCAGTGCCAGAAATAAGACAGCACAGCCAGCCCTCCTGATAAGCAGTTGCCCAGGGTTCACTTTTAAACTGATGGGGCCCTGTACAGAAGGGCCTGCTGTACTGTCTGATCAGCAGCCCACAAGGTTAGGTTAACAAGCAAGGAGGAAGAAGAAATAAAGTTAGGAGAACTGAACGCGATGAGTGACCAACATTTAGAGCATAATGAGGGAGAATATGGGGTTTGGAGGGGACTGAGGAGGACAAGTAAACGAGTTTTGAAGCATGATTGAGGAAAATAACCGACAAGCCATCAAGTTTCAAAGATGGAATTTGGATCACATTTGAGGAACTGAAAAGGTTTGGTGCTGTGACAAATGTTATGAGGAGAAATTAGAGTAATAGAACATGGTATGGAATGAATGACGGAGAATGAGTAGGTTTTGCCAGAGGGAGACTGAAGCTTAGAGGTGGAGTAAAGAGAATAATAAGATCCTCTAGTCTCTGAGTCTGGCAAGTAAAGATGGCACGTGAGATTGATGAGTGAATAGGAGGTATTAACAAGGTTAGTAGGGCACCTGAGGTGAGGGAGAGTAACCAAGATTGGAGGAGGGATAATGAGCATCTTGAGGTGGGTCAGAATATGGACTTTGTAACTGTAAAAGGTTTTACACTAATGGCAGAGGACAGCTTATCCACTTTTGTGTTTAGCTTTTGTAGGGATCTGCTGCCCTCTACTGTCAGCTGCTAGTATTACACTGTAATGTAAAGTTATTTAAAATTATGTATGTCACTTTCTGAATCTGGGGGTGTTGGAAAAAGATCCTGGGAGAAGCAGGTGGAGAAAGAGACTGTCTCAGCCGCATGTCCTGTCCATGTCACTTATATGAGATCAGAAGAGATGATTATGCAAGTATTTCTATGTGTTAATTGTTTAATTGCAGTAGCATCTTAAGTGTATTGCTGAATCCTCGTGACAAACAGAGCATCTCTGTCATATTACTATTTCCCATGCACAGTACCAGATAACTAGGACTGCATTCCATACTGGTTGGGTAACGGCTGGAGAATCTCCTCATCACCTCAGATGTGGTCTTCAGGTCTCCGACACAAAGACAGACGCTGCATCATCCTCGGGGGCCCCTGCAATGGGACTTTCTTGCAACATTCATCTAGAGATATCTCTATAAATAAGTAAATATACCCAGATAAATCAGAAGATTTCCATCGGGACTTCTATCAGGCACTTTGCTGATAAACTATTTTTTTACAGTACATCAAATGCTCATAAGTTTACATACCCTGGCAAAATGTATGATTTCTTTGCCATTTTTCAGAGAATATGAATGATAACACAAAAACTTTTTTTTTCACTCATGGTTAGTGTTTGGCTGAAGCCATTTATTATCAATCAGCTGTGTTTACTCTTTTTAAATCACAACAAAATCTACCCAAATGACCCTGATCAAAAGTTTACATACCTTGGTGATTTTGGCCTGATAACATGCACACAAGTTGACACAAAGGGGTTTAAATGGCTATTAAAGGTAACCATCCTCACCTGTGATCTGTTTGCTTGTAATTAGTGTGTGTGTATAAAAGGTCAATGAGTTTCTGGACTCCTCACAGACCTTTGCATCTTTCATCCAGTGGCTGCACTGACGTTTCTGGATTCTGAGTTATAGGGAAAGCCAAAGAATTGTCAAAGGATCTGCGGGAAAGATAGTGGAACTGTATAAAACAGGAAAGGGTTATAAAAAGATATCCAAGGAATTGAGAATGCCAATCAGCAGTGTTCAAACTCTAATCAAGAAGTGGAAAATGAGGGGTTCTGTTGAAACCAAGCAACGGTCAGGTAGACCAGCTAAGATATTTAGCCACAACTGCCAGGAAAATTGTTCGGGATGTAAAAAAAAAACACAAATAACTTCAGGTGAAATACAGAACTCTGAACACATGTGGTATCGCTGTTTCAGGATGCACAATGAGGAGGCAGTTGAAGAAAGATGGGCTGCATGGTCGAGTCACCAGAACAAAGCCATTACTATGCAAATGCCACAAAGCATCCCGCTTACAATACGCCAAACAGCACAGAGACAAGTCTCAAACCTTCTGGCACAAAGTCATTTGGAGTGATGAGACCAAAATTGAGCTTTTTGTCGACAACCATAAATGTTTCATTTGAAGTAGAGTCAATAAGGCCGATGATGAAAGGTACACTATTCCTACTGTGAAACATGGAGGTGGATCACTGATGTTTTGGGGATGTGTGAGCTACAAAGACACAGGAAATTTGGTCAAAATTGATGGCAAGGTGAATGCAGTATGTTATCAAAAAAATATCAGAGGAACATTTGCATTCATCAGCGAGGAAGCTGCACATGGGATGTACTTGGATATTCCAACATGACTATGATCCAAAACACAAGGCAAAGTCAACCAGTCATTGGCTACAGCAGAATAAAGTGAAGGTTCTGGAGAGCCCATCTCAGTCTCCTGACCTCAGTATCATTGAGCTACTCTGGGGAGATCTCAAACGTGCAGTTCATGAAGGACAGCCCAAGAATTTACAGGAACTGGAGGCTTTTTGCCAAGAGGAATGGGCAGCTTTACTATCTGAGAAGATAAAGAGCCTCATTCACAAATACCACAAAAGACTTCAAGCTCCCACTGTTAAAGGGGGCAATACACAGTATTAAGAACAGGGGTATGTAAACTTTTGATCAGGGTCATTTGGGTAGTTTCTGTTGTCATTATGATTTAAAAAGAGTAAACACAGCTGATTGATATCAACCCTTTCATGACTAAGCCTATTTTTGACATTTGGTGTTTACAAATTAAAATCTGTATTTTTTGCTAGAAAATTACTTAGAACCCCCAAAAATTATATATATATTTTTTAGCAGAGAATCTAGATAATAAAATGGCGATTGATGCAATATTTTATGTCACATAGTAATTGTGCAGTGGAGTTTTAAACGCAACTGTTATGCTGAGTATATAGATACCAAATATGTCATGCTTTATAATTGCATGCACTCGTGGAATGGCGACAAACTACGGTACCTAAAAATCTCCATAGGCGATGCTTCAAATTTTTTTAATGGTTACCAGGTTAGAGTTACAGAAGAGGTCTTGTGCGAGAATTATTGCTCTTGCTCTGACGATCGCGGCGATACCTCACATGTGTGATTTGAACACCGTTTACATATGCGGGCACGACTTCTGTATGCGTTTTCTTTGCTGCGCTGGTGATGGGGCGCATCTTTTTTCCTTATTTAATTTATTTATTTTATAATTAATAAATAGTTAAAAAAAAAAATTGATCACTTTTATTGCTGTCACAAGGAATGTAAACTTCCCTTGTGACAGTAATAGGTGGTGACAGGTACTCTTTTAGACCCCTGATCCTTCCTTTGCACTTCAAAGTATTCAGATCTCCATTTTCGGCGATTCTGAATACTGTATATTTTTTTTAAACCGGCGCCATTGGCAGCCGAGTAAACAGGAAGTGATGTCGTGTTTACGATTAGGAGACTAGAATGAAGCCACTTACGGCTTCAAGCCAGTCTGTCCCTAGCCGCTAGAAGCAGTGGATTGTTGATCAGGGCTCCCGTTGGAACGGGAGCCCTGTTAAGAGCAACGGGAGGCAGCGGGAAGGGGATGCGTCCCCTCCCAGTCCTCCGGTATAACAGCCGAGTGGATTTTAGCCGCATCGGTTGTTATAGCTGGAAAGCCGATTGCTGGCTCTAAAAAACAGTACCGGGATGATGCCTTCAACTGCAGGCATCATCCCGGTATAACCCCCGAAAGTCAAGTACGCACATCTGCGTATGCTCGGCGGCAAGGGTATAAATGGCTTCAGCCAAACATTAACCATGAGTGAAAGGAAAGTTTTTGTGTTATCATTCATATTCTCTGAAAAATGGCGAAGAAATCATAAATTCTGACAGGGTATGTAAACTTATGAGCACAACTGTATGTACTATTATTAATCTTTTGTTATATAAACTTGTATTATTTCTATAATGGTGTGCATCTACTGAATATGCTGGTTAACCACTGGTTTAAATCAGCAGAATGGTGCTGGTGGGCAAAAGGGTGTACAGGTACGTCCCCTTTAAGAAGCAGTGTCGCGGGCACGCACCTGCCGCAGTCTCCATGACCCTGACCGCAGGTCTCACAGACTCAATGTCTGCCGGGTGGCCACGATTGTGTCACGTAGAGGAAGAACGGGGAGATGCTTTTGTAAACAAAGCATTTCCCCGTTCTGCCTAGTGACAGGACAGAGATTACTGCTCTCTGTCATCGAGAGCAGTGATCACTGTCCTGTGTGTTAAAGTCCAACCTCCTAACAGTTAGAATCACTCCCCAGGACACACTCAACTCCTTCACCGCCCCCCCTAGTGGTTAACTCCTTCACTGCCAGTGTCATTTACACAGTAATCAATGCATTTTATAGCATCGATCACCGCATAGATAACAATGCCCCTAAAATAGTGTAAAAAATGTCCTATGTGTCCGCCATAATGTCACGGTCCCAATATAAAATGCAGATCACCGCCATTACTAATAAAAAAATGAAAAATAAAAATGCTATAAACTATCCCCTATTTTGTAGACGCTATAAGTTTTCCACAAATCAATCCTATACACTTATTGCATTTTTTTTTTTTTTACCAAAAATATGTAGAAGAATACATATCAGTTTAAACTGAGGAAAAACATTTATTTTTATTTTTTTTGGGGATATTTATTATAGCAAAAGGTATAAAATATTGTGTTTTTATATATATATATATATATATATATATATATAGCGCAAAAAATAAAAACCGCTGAGACGATCAGATATCACCAAAAGAAAGCTCTATTTGTGGGAAAAAATGAGCTTAAATTTGTTTTGGTACAACGTCTCATGATTGTGCAATTGTCAGTTAAAGCAAGGTAGTGCCGAATTGCAAAAAGTACTCTGGTCAGGAAGGGGGTAAAATCCTCTGGGGCTGAAATGGTTAACGTTATATGCTGCTCGCAGTAGTTCTTCTGCTTCCAATTGCTTTGATTTATATTACTAGTTCATTTCCCAGGAATGGAATCCCCTTTGTTCACAAAGACCTTGACCTGGGTGGAGGCACTGCCAACTTTATTACCAAACTCAGTCTTCCACTTCCCAAAGGTTCTGGTTCTCTTATTTATCTACAGGTTTAGTGCAATATCCTGCTTGGGGAGGGCCATTTCTCATCCCCCCCAAATAAAGGGGCCTGCACTCTTTTAAACTTTAACTTAAAAACGTTTTAAACTTTTAAAGCTGATCTCCAGGAATTCTCTATGTCAGCATGCATATCTCATTAAATTGAGTTGGAGATGAGGGGTGATAAGTCCATGATCTCTAACTCCTCCAATCAGAAAATGCATTGCGTTCATTGA